>NC_134458.1:163798145-165073145 GCF_047948215.1 Lycorma delicatula | reverse complement strand
TAAATCCGATAAAAGTGTAAATCGATGATTTAACGCAACCACGAATACGTAAAAGCAGAAGGCAGAAGTTCGAACATTTTTCTGGATTTATATTAAATGTGAAAAATACCTTTTTGTTTAATTTATTTATAAACAGTTTTATAATTAGCATTAGGAAACTGACTTTTAGTCCGTTCGGTTTCGTTAAATTTAAATTAATAACCTACAAACGTAAATAAATGATAATATTATATTCGGTTACATTATGTCAAGATCACGTAACACATTCTTGTTCTACAGGACAACAATAAATATTAACCGATTTGTATTATAGTGACTATTATTAGTATTATTTTTATTCAACGCGTTCAATGATATATAATGACATTGAAAATGTGACATTAAGACGAACACCCTTCCTCTAAATTTTTAACTTACTTCCTTCCTTCCTTCCTACATGAAATATATTATCTGTGCTTTTTATTTATAACTTTAACACCTGACAGGTTACCTGTCCTTGTCACGCACCAAACACTACACACAAACACACTCAAATGCAAAACTATTACCCAACATCTTTATTACGTTAATATTCATAAGACATCCCACTGTGAATAGGTATTGTGACAATATTTTACAGTTAACATAAAGTAGGTGCATCAATCAAAACTACATATAGTAATCAAGAATGATTATTATAATCTTCAATTTTTATAGAGTTGAAGATCATTTCACGGTTTAGTAAACCAAGCATCCGTTAAACTATTTTACTACTTAAACTGATAATAAAACAGCTACGTTTGAACGTGTAACTTTACAATTCTGTTCTTTCATAACGTTTTTTATTTTTAAAGCAAAATACAATTCTTTATTTAGGACTCATATACAAATAATACTTTTTAAGTTTTCTAATTAATCTAAATTTCAGTGAAACTGATTATAAGTTAGTAATTTTTGAGCTTCAACATTTTATACATAGTCATATATATACTCGTATATATGTATATACAAAACACATCCCATCAAGTATTTTTCATGATTTATTTAATATTTGTATTGAACACTATTCACGCATAGAAACACGCTTATTCAAAACAAAAATTTGTCTCCGAATTTATTTTCAAAATAAGTGATCATTCTTTTTTTTTACAAAAAAGATTATTTAGTAGCAAGTTTGACTTTATGGTCTCAACTACTTTGTGGATTAAACTTTTATTCGATAATCTGCCGATTACATAATTTTTTTTTTCTTTTCAATATAAGACATTTTTATTAATTCTACATGAAACTTTATCGACAATTCCATTTTCAACTTTATGCAAAAAATGAAATCAAAACACATTCTGCCAAGTTTAAACTTTCATTCGATCATTTTTCTACTACATGAAGTTTCTTTTATATTTCAATATGACATTTTTTCTACATAATACTCTATGCCTAAACATATTTACGTTGAGTTGTTTTTTGCAAACCATTTATATACTAGACAACTTATTTTTAAATAGTAATATTAATAGTGTTTCGTATCTTACTGAATTCATCCTGTAGAATTCGTTGTACGATAAAAATAATATGTCTCATATTAAAATGGGATCCCTGTAGAAAAAAATCGACCAAGCAACCCAAATCGTTACTCTATCTTCAATCTCTATTTTCAATAGAAAACAGCGGCAATTTGACAATACTTGACCGGTCCGCCGAAAGAAATTGAAGTATCTAAAAAATAAAACTTTATCCAACTATGCTAAGAATTTTTTTAATCAATTACTAATTTTCATTTTATCTTTTCATTTGAATGGTTTGAATTTCATATGACGGTGAAATAAAAATGAAGTTATGTAAAAGGAAAATGTTTGAATGAAAGTTAAAACTTGACAGAATGTGTTCTGATTTCATTTATTGCATGTAGTTAAAGATGGAATTGTCTGTAGCGTTCCGTGTAGATAAAGTCATATTTGCTCCTAAATAATATTTTTTGTAAAAAAGGAATGATCACTAACTTTGAAAATTTACTAATTCATTAATTAATTCACTAATTAAAAAATTCACTAATTTTGAAAAAGCGTAATTGCATGCGTGAACAGTGTTCAATATAATAAATACTTCGCGTAACCGACCGTAAAAATACAAATGTAATACTATATAAACAAAATTAGAATATTCTCCGATGGAAGTATTATACTTTACCGCTAATGTAAAACTAGATCATCGAACGGTAAAATTTGAATTAATTTAATGATTGTATAAATCGAAGAAATTAGATAAAAAAAGCGTAATTTTAAAATAGATGCTTTAGTCCAGTTACTTTATTCATCGTGTAAATCGGTATAATGTCTGAAATACGTGCAAAAATTCGATTTACATTCATCTTCTTTTGAAAACTTACTATATCAAAATTATTCTGATCGCCTCAATTATAAATGAACAGCCAAGGTCATCGGTTCACCTTTTCTGTATTCTTCAATTTTATCCGGAACAGTTTCATTTAAAATTTCATCAAATTTATAACTTTTTCTCTTTCTTTCATATCGACTTAGTAAAATATTTAGTTTATATTATAATAAAAGAACATCTAAGATTTATTTTTCAAAACAATAATTGCAAATTTAGTAAAGAAAGAAGCACGCGTAAAATTTATAACTTGTGAAACGAATCAGCAATAAAAAAAAACTAAATAAAAATAAATATATAATTAATTAAATAAAAAATATATAGACTTTTAATAAAATAAAACTATTAAAGAAATATTATTCAACAGGTAATTCACATTCCGCATTCGATAATATTCTTTTGCAAGATATCAACTAAATGTCGTCGATTCGAATAGAAAAGAAGAGGAGGAATGCTTTCAAAAAAAACATTAAAGAGTTGTTTTCCAAATCAAATAATCTGAAAATGGGATCGGAATGAATGATGAGCTTTTATTAAATTTTTCAAAATTCAATAGCGAAGCGATTTCCTTACATTACAGTAACGTAATGTTTCAAATGTTACTTTACTTTTGTTTTTCTCTACACAGTACAATCTCTTTTTATTTCTATTTGAAATAAATATTTTATAAAGGACCTCTTAATCCTTTTTCTTTATGTTCAATTTATATAGAATCTTACGATACTTTTTAAATCAGCCGATAGGAGTATTTGAAGCTCGTATTATAAGTGGAATATATCTAATTTGAAAGATTAAGTGTAAATGAAACGGATTTTATTGATGAAAATAACGTCTATTTTTAATAAATACAAATAAATAGCTATTCTAAATGATTACTGAAACCAAAACAAGTTTATGCTCCAAGAACCGTTTACAAATATTTTATGTAAAATCTAAAATTAATTGTTCCTTTTGATTGTAAAAATATATCGCAGATAAAATCAGTAAATAGATGTAAAAATATAAACAATGTACAAATAAAACCAAAGAAATAATAAACAATATTAACTGAAAAATACAAACTACACGTAAGAAATATTTATTTCTCACTATAAAAATAACAATTTTAGCTGGAACTTTAGAATAAATTTAAAAAATATACAAATAACTGTTGTTCTAGGCAATCAAATAGAAAGTTTAAATTTGGTTTAAAAAAATTTAAACCGTTTAACCTTCCGATCAAAATCATCCACCATGCCTCTTTTGTAAATCGGGTAGATAGAAATTATCTCAAGAAAGATAAAGGTAAGTTATATCTTGAAAAATATAAAAATATTTCACTTTCCTGGCAGTCATATGTAAAACGTAAAAAAAGGGTTGAATAACTTTTCCGCCTTGGTCCTTAAAATTTTTACGACGTACGGTTTTTAAATACTAAAACTTAATTTTGAATTATTTAAAGAAAATTGCGAAAAAGATCATAATGCCAGTAAAAAAAAATTGGGTTCGACTTGACCCCATTGAATAAATGACGTATTTTTCTCAATGAGTTGGATTCGTGAGGGAGGTGGTTCTGGCGATGGACAGCCCTGAGAGCTGAGCGAAGGTGGTGCCCCTATGGTAGGGTCCCCGCTATGATGCCTTGCGGACTCCGGACCCGGACGTTGGAGCGGGTGTAGGGTTAAGAGAGTCTCGGGGAGTGCTGCGGAGCAGAAGACAAGAGGAAACATCGGATTGAGCTTTTCACTGATTGGATAATTGGAAGTCATGATTACTCTGACTGTACTCCGAAAGGAGGGAATTCTACAGAAAATCATTCATCCATTTCGGGGTATTCTAGGCTAACAATAACATCAAAATAGCCAAATGTCTCGTCATCCAATTAGTTAATTAATGAGATTCTCGCTGTCGCTTTCTACTGTCTACCCAAACCACTTCCAAGGGAACGGACTTGGAAAAATTAGGGGGAAATAAGACCTTTTTGAGTTGACTCTAGTCTGGCACTGTCAGTGAAGAAATCTGATATTTTGCTCTTTTGTCCTTTCCGTTTTGAGGTGACGACCGTAATCTCTTATTAACTTCTCCCAAACTTGTTCCTAGCCCAGCTGCATTCCCAGTGTTTATCCTTTTCTCCTTCCTTAAACAATTTTCTTAAACAGATTCTCTTCCATCTCTGTCCTCGCTTCCCTCTCCTTAAGAAATCCTTGTTTTTCTTCGTTACTCTTTTTCTTCTTGTCCTTACGTTCGAGAAATTTGCTGATCCTCCAGTTATTCCCAATTGTTCTGTACCAGCCACATTATCCCTGTAGGACCTTCCCCTACTACTAAGTTCAGCTGCTTTCTCCTTAAATACTCCACCACCCTTTCTTACCATCCTTTTTTTATATATTTAAAAATATATAAAAAAATATCCGTTATTTATATATTTAATTTTCCCCTTCTGTAACGAGGGAGTGTATGTATCTGTATATGTAATGCAATGTTTTGTAACAGAAAATAGCACAATAAGTTATAACTTTATACAATCCCTACAGTTTTTCTTATAGTTATGATTCTTATAAAGCACCTAAGAGTCCAGTCAGAATCGCTTTTACTGAAAATGATGATGATTGCCATATAATTTCTGCGGTGAAAAGAGCGAAGATGTCAGTCGTAAGGTTTGGTATGCTGATGTTCGGTTCGATGAAGAAAGCATATTTTATAATAGAGGAAGAAAGTAAAAATTAATTTTCATTTAAACTTCCCAAAAAATTGCCATTAGAAGTGCTTCTTAATATGTTTTATTATATCTTAGACCTTAATGTAAAACTGAATTTGACTTAATTTTAGAACCGGGTTTTACAAATCGTTATAGAATTAGAAAAAAATAAATAAGGAAAGATTATAATACTATTCAATTTTATTAGGGAAGTTTATATTTCTACTCAAAAACTTAAAAACTAAAGAGCAAGAACACTGCCACTAGCTTTTTAACAGCATAATTAGCTTCTGATTTATAATACAGAATTTATTTGCGGCCAAAATGGACAATAATAAGCCTAAATATTTTAAATATAAAATGAATTATTCATTTCATAAATTATCTACTTATTTGTAAAGGAAACATTCTTTATCACGAATCAAATCGCATTTATTTCATCGTTATTAATAACAAACATCAATTATTTCCTTGACGTAATGTAAATTAAACTTTTATTTCCAGTACACGATACTGTTTATGTTTGAATTATGTTACAGACATAATAATAATATTACATCGTTGTGCTTATTAGGTGAAAAGAATGAATTTTTTTTTTTCACATAAAGATTTCCATTTTGAAATTGTATAAGTTCAAACAGTATAAAAATGGAACGCTGGTAAAAATGTTGAAAAATATTTTTAAATAATTCGTTTAAATATTTTATAACACTCTTATTTGATCCCTAGATATCTTTTTCTGAAATAAATCTTTGGCATCTCATAAATATGCGGCGGGGATCCTACCATGCACATTTTAAGTTATGACCTAATAAAGATCTATGTCAGGGTTTACCCAGAAAATCTTGATAATAATTCGGCAGTTTTGCGTGATAGATAGAGTAACAAATAGGGTAACTTCTACCTCAAAACGGTCTATTTTCAGTATAGGATAACCACATCCCAAGCACCCAGCAAAGCCTTGGGGAGGGGGTAATTCAAAAATTTTAAGAGGATAGGGTAGAATCGTATCATTATTTTAAAGGGAATTAAAAAAAACTGTTTGAGTAAAAAATGTCAGGCTGCAACAACGTTTACCAAAACGCCGCCCACTTAATTTTTCGAAAGTTTCAAAAGCGATTTAATGTTCATCTTAAATGTAATGTTTAATAATGTAAAATAAAAAAAAAAGATTTAGCAAATGGTTTTAACTCAAAACTATATATTTTTCGAAATGAGACCATCTCAAGTCCTCAGGGATGGGACAACTCAAATTAATTAAACAAAGATTATATGACACATAATTTTAAAAGACATTGAGAAACAAAACGTTTGACAAAAAAAGCTTCAGGCTACACAACTCTAACTATATAAGCGGCCATTTAGTATTTTTCACAGATTACACCAAATTTGCTAAACTATATTTTAATACATTAAATTTAATTTTTTTTACGGTTAACGGTTAAATAATTATTTAAGGATAATTATTATATTTAAGGACGCTTATTATAATCAATATATATCATCATAAATCAAGTAATGTTATGTTAATTTATAATTTTTATTAATATTTTCTGACATTTTAACAAGCTTCAAAGAGGTGGAAGTACTGAATTAGACTATATATATATATATATATATATATATATATATATACTGGTCTAATTCAGTATATTTTTTACTTGTCCAAGCGTAACGTTTACCGATTCGGATGGACTTTTATTTTAGACAATACAGAATGATTTCACAGTGGTCCCACACGATTACCGAGTAGTACTGGATCATTAAAACAAACATATTTATTGCTTTTCAAAAAGCTTTTGCATTGAATACGTGCCTTAGATTACTCGATAGTTGACATTTTCTCTGTAAACGGGTATGTCTTTCATCGGCTTTTTCTTTTTGAAATTTTTCTCGTTGATACTCTCTTACCACAGCTAATCGATTTGAACGTTCTTCTAGCGTTTCATTACAAACACGTTTAGGAATCAACGAAAAAAGGGGTGATCAAGTCTCGTTTGAAAAGCGTTTGCCGATCGAATCATAGCGACTTTCCCATTGAGACTGCGTTTCTTTTAACAACTTAAATTTCATGTATTCCCCACTTTAGACAGCCTCTATTCGTGTACGATATCAGACTTTGACTACGAAACTTACGTATCCTTTCCTTCGAATTTTATGTTGTTATGAACGAGCAATCTCTTTTGTAGGCCTGTCCGAATTTTCGCTTCGATGAAATTACAAAACCAAAAATTGAATAAAAAATTAAACCGACTCCAAAAAGAAAAAAAAAACATTGCACAGAAAAGGGAAAACATTTCCAGTTAAGCCCTAAATAGTATCTTTGAATTTTATTTATTGAAGTCAGCAACAAATTTTAGAATAAATCTGAAATATTAATTGTAATAAATTTCGTTAATCTGCATCTTGTGCACACTTAATTCATTTAAAATCTGGCGGCGACTTCAAAAAATGTTTAAAAAATTCTATTGAATGGAAAAATTATTTTTTTCCTTTTCAATGCAATTATTTTTTTCTTTTTTTGAGCAGTTCAATTCTTTTTAAAAATGTTTTTAAATATTAACTACGTTTAACTTTTAAAAATTTGTAATTTTATAAACTTTTCTTTAAGCGGTATACTTTCTTCATTAAATTAAAAAGCGAAAATACCGATGTAATTTAATATACAATTTTGTTTTTATAAAATAATATACTACATATGTAATGATTTTTGAATAAAATTTATTAGAGAATAATATTAGACAATTAACAAAATTGAATTTTCAATAAACCTTTTTCTACGATTTTATAGGAAATTAGCAACGACACTTTACAAAATCTAAAAACTAATTTATAACTATATACAATTAATTAAAATAGTTGTTAATTTTTTTTTAAATTAAAATTTGGAAACTCCAATTAAAATTTATCACAAGGTTACCTTCTAAAAGCATTATTAATATTACAGTATTAATAAAAGAGAACAAAACCTTAATCATGCTGAGATATATAATAAGAATAATGAATAATTAAGATCGATTAAAAGATAAACAAATATTAATATTCGACCTTAAAATTTGTCCTATAAAACTATTTATGTAGTGAATAAGTATAATTAATTAAAAAATATAAAATGTTTAAAAATATTCAAATCCTTTTCTACAATAACCTTAAAATTAATCTAATATGTTAGATTTTTGTTTATAATTCGCAAAGTAAGATGGAACACAACAAAACTGAAACGAAACATGAGTCAAACAATATTAATACTGGAATAAAACTTAAAAAAAAATAAATGCAAGATAACAATGATTTTTTTTGAAAATTGGTAATGATGTTGAACTTCCTTGGTATTTCCTTAAAGCTCGAACTTAACCATTCCCTTAGAAATAAATCTGAAAGCTATTAATGTATTTAGACTTCGTTATTTCCTTTTTTTATTTATCTAATTATTTTTATTAAATAAGTATATCTTTTATTCTGATCTGTGTATAAATAATACATTATAACAAAGATCACGCCAGGAATGGATATAATTAATTATAAGATAAAAATATAAATGTGATTAAACTTCTCTATATGAATTATTAAAATATAAACAAATGAAGATATTAAATATAAAAAAATAACTGCAAAATAATTAACAATTTATAAGGTGTTTTTGTAAATTATTTTAGCATATATTTACGTACACTTTGTATGGAATTCAGAAAATTCAGCGTCTTTATAAAATTATTTAATTAATATCGATTGAAAATTTACCGATAGAGTAACATTCCTTCTGTAATATAAAAATCTTTTAATTGTATTTTAAATAAATCGATAATTTTTAAACGGTTCGGGAATTTATTAAAAATGACAATGCAAGCATAATAAGGCTCCGCACTTGTAAATAGTAATATTGTGTTGAGTAATACGAAAATAGTTCTGTTGTCTTATTTTGTAGAAGTGAATATTTCAGAAAAATATTATTAGTTTTAGCAGTATGTACATTCATAGATATAAACACAAGTTAACGTATTTAATTTTCTTAATATAGGTCTAACAATTCATACTTAAGAACGCAATTTAAAAAAAAAAAACATATTAAATAAAAATATATATTAGAAAAAATATTATATAATAAATATTACAAACTTAGCGTTTATTAAGGCGTTCAAAACCAAAAAAGTATGAGCTATGATTTCGTTGCAAACGAAATCAATTGCATCATTCCATGAGAACTTTTCATCTAATAAAACGCCCAGAAATTTTTCTTTATGAGCAACAGAAATACATCGATATCATTAATGGAAATTATATTCGCGCGATTAGAAATGTTTATGTCTACTTGAAAACTTTAATGCAACGATTTTATTCATATTTGAAATTCGATGGTTACTGAAAAAAAAATTCATGGGCTGTTTAATGGCGGTTATAAATTTTAAGTTTTATTTATGAACGGATTTGGTAATTTGTGTTCCTATCTGTGCGGACCAGCGTGAAATTTATTTACTGGGTCTGACCGTGGGAGACTAAGCTTTTGAGCCTAGTACTCCCGGCGTGATTTCCCTTCAGTCCATCCGCTGAAGTCCTTTCGGTACTAGCACCTTATGGGCTAGCAGGAATAAGCCTACCAGGGCCCTAGTTATTTGGAGGGAGCAATGCGCCCCGTTCTCCGGAGGGAGTCGCATATGCTGACCGAATTAAATTGTGGTCTCTTCGTCGGACGGTGTGGGGTGTTGTCTAGCTTTTTATAGTTTTAACAAAATTTAATTGCGAAAACGGTCACTTTTGCGACCGGAATTTTCACGCGGTTTCCATTTATAGGTTACGCGATATAGAGGCTCCTACGCCTGGTTTGTCATTTTTTGACTCCTGTACCACCTCTTCACGGTGGTTCATCTAATACGGCATGAGGCCGTTTTATTATACCCTGTGGAGTAGGGTCCTCTCGGCAGATATCCCGGAGATGGCCGTGTTCGGACACGGCCGCTCTACCGAACAGTCTGCGTGCCTGCGCCACCCCCACCTCGGATACGGTGTTAGTCTAGAAAATGTCACATCTAGAAAACCGATTGCAGTCACAGCTTTTCTATTCAGGCCTCCGACAAGACTATCAATTATTTTAACCACTTGGAGGGTCGTCGAGTGACTCTCCCTGAACCAAAATTGCTCAGACCATATTTCTTTTCCCAAATGTCGCCTAAGTCTCTCCAGGAAAATCCTTTCGAATAGCTTTGACAAAACTGGTAATAAGGAGATCGGCCTGTAATTTTGGGGAAAGAGCAGACTTTTCCCAGGTTTGGGTAGGCATACCACCTTTGCAGTTTTCTAGCAATTCGGAAAATATCCAACGTAAAAAATTGACGTGAATATTGTAGTTATGGTCGCTATAAGAGTGGGTGGAACATTCCGAAATGCGCGGGCACCGATCCCGTCAACACCCGGAGCCTTGTCGGGGCTTGTGGTTTTGATTGCTGCGGAAACCTCCGCTTCAGTGACTTGGTCTATTTCTCGTGGGGCGTCCTCCACCTGCGTTAAATAATCTACGAGGTAGGACTCCACCTCGGTTGTGTGGTCGTCGTTCAGGGCGGGAGGGGGTTTGGAGTAAATTGGTTCTCCAGGGTGTCGGCGAAAACCTCCGCCCTGTCCGCCTCCGAATATGCCAGAAGGCCTCGTTGCCCCACAACCGGGTGGCGGGGCTTTTTTCCTTCTCGTAGTTTTTTGTTTAGCCTGAACACCGAGGAGTGGTCGACTGAAGCCGAGACGAGGTATTCGTTCCACGAATCCGCGGAGTGGTAGCGTCTCTGCTTTTCAACCGGTTCTCGGTTCGAATCCCAATCAGACGTGGCATTTTTTACACGCTTCAAAAATTCAAAATTCATCTCTCATCAGCAGCTGTAATACGGACAGTTGAATGTAAATGGAAATAATAAATAATAAAAAAAAGAAGGTTGTTACCTGAACTGAATTTTTTAAATTTGTTTATTGCACCTGTAATGATTATTGAATCATAATGAGCAACAAAGAATTTAATTATAATTTAAAATAATTATAATTTTCAGCGGATTTAAAAAGGCGTCCTTCAACATTTAATACAGCTATAACAACTATTTGTGGATGATAATGGTTAAATAAAATCAACAGTTACGGTAACCTGGGTAATTCAATGGGATATTACACTGCAAACCTAACAGTTCATACCGATTACGTAACGAAACATCAGTCATAATTTAAAACAATTCCTATAATACGTTAATTTTTTTTCGAATTTTGTGTTTCTAATTTCAGTGAAATATTTAACTAAAATACATTTCTATCGAGTTAATAAAATTTTCCAGTAAAAATTGTTAAATTGTATTTATTTTGATTGTTTTATTCTTTGTTAATTTTCGTAAATAATGTGTGAGCGATGAAAATCAATTTAGAGATAAAAATATGTCACATTTCAAAATTAAAAAAAAAATAATTTTCTTGTCCATGAAAGTTTTTTCAAGTAAATTAAAAAAAAAAAAGATTCCGCTTTAAAATAAATAAAAAAATTAAAACTTATAAATATACATATATTAAAATAAAAAAAATAATCATAAATCTTTGCAGAAAATTGTAAAAGTTATTTTTTAAATATATTACGCCAAATTTTATTTTATTAATTCGTAAAATATTATGCTACAAAAACGTTTCCCCAAAAAGTTCAACCATTGATAATTAAAAAAAAAAAATCTTCCTAAAAAAACTGCTCCCTGTAAATATCTTAGACGACACAGTAACGATTAAAGAGTATTTTGTATTCTAGAAGGGAATAGAAGTCTGGCTAATTCGGTTAGGTGGTAAAGCATATTATGTAGTAGAAGGAGTAAAACATATTACACTGTCCCGTGGCAGCTTCTACCAGATCAGATCGTTTTAAGATCGATCGATTCTACAAATCCTGGCGCCATCAGTTGTAGAGCTATAATCGAAAAAAGTTCGACCAGCATTCACAAAACTCGAAATAGAGAAAAAGAAATAAGGATGACGAAGAGGATGGGCGGTAAGAACGGATAGTCTATACTCAGAGGATCCTAACGTGAGACAAACAATCCCCTCCTGAAAGAAACTCGAGACTATCACAAACACCGTCCACAATCCAATCATTTTTACCAAGGACGAAAGTTGCGTACCACTGATAGGAAAAAATTTGTCGCTAATCCCGCTTAAAAATATATGCGGTAACAAAAACTGATTTTTCTTCCACATGCCTAAAGTGCGTAATATATTTAAAGGAACGATATTGCCCATTTCCAGGAATGGATGGCAAAATGTATAAGATAGGGAAGCTGTTCACATCAATCACTCGTGTGTTCAGATAAGTTAATTCTAAATTTCATTAAAAATTGCTTCAGTCGTTCTTCTATGGTGTCTGGACATAGAAAGTTAGAGAATAAATGAACTTCGACGTTAATATCGTTTAATTTTATGTAAAAAAAAGATATTACGAAAAAGTGCATTCGAGCGATGAATAAACAAAACTTCAAATACAAATATATATTTTTTGTTCGTTTGATGCGATTGGAAAATCGATACAAGCTAAATAATGAAAAGTACTACAGCGAAAAAGTAACACAGAATTAATAAAAATTACTGCAAAAAGAACATTTTACGAGTGCAACATTTTAAACATATATAATAAAATAATATAATATGCAGTATTATATACATATATACGAGTATAAACGCGTGCACGTAGTCATCAAACATACTTGCATGCGCGTGCGCGCACACAACTAACACAATGTTACCTAAGTTCATGCATTGTTCACAGGCTGCGAAATCAGTGACGTGTGAAATCTCTCAGAGGGATGCCATCACGCCGAGGAGTCGCAGAGGGACTCCACTATCGTACCACCATACTGTACTCTATTCTAAAACACACACACACACACACACACACACACACACACACAACATACACACACACATACATACATATATATATATATTTGTGTGTGTTTTAGAGTACAGTGCATATAGATTAATACACAGCCGCATACATTTATAAATTGTATTCTATCAATAGTAAAACATGACCCCACATAACCGTACTTAATACTAGTTAACATATAGATAAGGGGGTTAAAATGTGAAAGATAAAACGTGTACAAAGGAAGTTCAAAATAACGTAATCAGTTGGGGAAATACAGATATTTATATTTGTACGTTAAAATACAGATATTTTGATTCAAGCCACTGATTCATAAAATAGATAATTATCGACAGTACACAAGGTACACTACTCTTTGTGGATATTTTAACATTCGATTACTCATACGATATAGTACAATTGTTTAACGATGATAATATTCCATAAAAAATTAATAACAGATCGTCAATGAACAACATCTGATGTGGGCACTACATGACTTCCTTGTATGCCAATAAAATTACATATACATATTTTTTTTAAATGAAAAGTACATAAAATTATATTTCGTTAATAACTTTTGATATTTTTTTTATATTTCTTTTTTTCATTGTTATTATTGAATTATTATTTACTGTAAAAGGTTTTTAGAATCAGAGGTTAACAATTAATAATAATATACGTGCAATTAAATTAAAAAAAAATAAAGTTAAAAAGGAGATGAAGTCGGATTCAAACTGATGTGCCTCCTTCTTGTAAGATCAAAATATTTTATTAATTACAATTTTATTTGGCTATAACTCTGGAACCAATGAAAATAAGTACCACTTATGATACATCGTTGAAAAGCTCTCCTCAATAAGGGCTTATTACTGCAGTTAAGGGAAAGCCAAAACCCAAATTTATTTGGATTTTTTTTTTTTTGGACAGTAGATTGGAATCAAAAGGAGAGGTGCACAACTAGATGTTACAACAGTCCTAAATTCAAAATTTCAACATCCTACGGGTAATCGTTTTTTAGTTATGCGATAAACATACGTACGTACAGACGTCACGCCGCAATTAGTCAAAATGAATTCAGGGATGGTCAAAATGGATACTTCCGTTGAAATCTGAAAACCTAAATTTTTCGCGATCACAATACTTCCTTTACTTCGTACAAGGAAGAAAAAAACATTGCAAAGGATAGGATTTAAGTATAAGCAGAGATGTATTTATTCTAATTAATTTATAAGATGAGGTTTTTGGGTAGTCTTTTGTTTGGTAGCAACTTCAAAATAAATTTTAAAAGAATTTTCAGTATTACAATTTAAATCTATTTTTAAAAAATAAGTCGCAATATATCAAATTTAAGTACGTCATATTTAATAAATATAGTGTGACCCACGAAGAGATATAAGCTTTTGATTTATCACTCGCCCATTCCCCCACCAATTCTATTGAAACTTTACAGACCTTTTAACGAAGGTTCTAAAAATGTTCTGTGAAAATTTCAACCTTCTAGAATTTATAGAAACAAAATGGCAGCTTTCAAACAAAACATCAATTTCAGATAAACCACATTTTTTATTTATTACAAAATAGCTAGTAAAAATGATTAAAAACAGATGGTGTATTGTTAAACAGCTGTTCAAACTGAATAAAATTAATAGATTGAATTGAATAGAACATTAGTCAAAACCATTACTAATTATCTAACTGTTTTTAATTATTCTAGTTCTAATTATCATATGTTTTTAATCATTTTTACCAGATATTTTGTAATGAATCAAAAATGTGGTTTATCTGAAATTGACGTTTTTATTTGAATACCGCCATTTTGTTTGTATAAATCCTATAAGGTTGAAATTTTTACAAAAACTTTTAGAACCTTCGTTAAAAGGTCAGTAAAATTTCAATAGAATCGGTGGGGGAATGGGCGAGTGATACTAAAGCAAAAGCGTATACCTCTTCGGACATTCGGTACGTCTTTATATTTTTTAAATATGACCTTTAAATTTATATTTTTATTTTATAAAATTCTCTTGAAAAATATCTTATTTGTCATCATCTCAGAAATTATATTCTTCTTCTCATTTTTCTGAACATTTTTCCATTCAAGATTATCACCATCAATTGAAACACCATCAATATAAATTGAGCACCAAAATCAATAAAACCCTTCAAATTCCCATTTTATACCAAAAAAGATTTTCGTTTTTCGGTCTAAGGAAACTGAGTTCTTTTTAGCCATTTTGATCGTTTCAAATCGTTATTTACCCGTTGTTACTCATTAAATTGTTTCATATCTAATTTATGCTGCTCTTCAGAAGTTATAAAAACATGAAAAAGTACAAATTTTCAAACCACATTACCTGCTTTGGATAATCAAGTAAAAATACCAACGTATATTTCTTTAAAAAACTTAACAGAATGCTGTTATTAAAACATCTGCAATAATAATAAATATAATTCGTAGTCACCTATTGAAATATTAGAATAAAATGATTACCTATTTCAGAACATGAACCGTTTACAACTGACACTTAAAGTAGCATAGTAATCATTATTCTTGCTTCTGAATCAGCTATATTAAAATCCCAGCGACCAAAAATTTTTCACATTCATCTCAAACTTCCTTGTTAAAATAAACTATATAAAAGCTCATGGTTACATTTGTTTTCATTCACATTAGACGAAACCGGTTTATCTCTTTATTAAATAATGAAAGGACTCATTGTAGAAAAAAGCAAATTTTTCTCAGTTTAAAGAATAAAAAAAATTACATCTTCATAATCAAGAGGCTTTAACCACTATGTGTTAAAAAAAAATAATGCTGAAAACTAAGTGGATCGATAAAGACGAATTTTGAGAAGAGATACAGATGAAAAACAAGGGTTAGCAAGAGTGTATTTTTAAAGGAAAATAGGGATATTTTGATAAAGTAGTGGGTAAAAATCTGGATTTTGTATATAACGTAGATTTTTTCAAACTTGAATATAAAGAAAAATTGACTTCTTAAATAATTTGCTCTAAAAAAATTACCTAAGGAATATTTTTGCAGGTTTTTCTGTCAATAAATTTTTTATAACTTATATTACATTACATTGTGTAAATAAAAACGCTTAATTACATATACCTATTTAAGAAAAATAAAATAAAAAAGGAAAAAATAAATTAATTGGTTGAGTATTACACAAAAATATCTCGAAGTAAAAAGTAATTACTAGTTTTTTTTTTTTAGAGGATGATAGTTCCAAAAACATCGTCTTCTCGTGAAAAACAGTTCATAAATTTTCAGATTTATTTAGCATGGAAATTATTTCTTTAGTAAAAATGATTTTTTTTTTTAAAAGAAGGCTAAAAGTTTTGTAGATAATTTAACTGATTTATAATACTTTCCATATTTTTTTCATTTTTATGAACGTACTAAAAAATAGAAATCTTTTTTTTAAATAATCGCTGTGAGATCGAACCACAAGGAGAATTAAATTTTTGTAAAATTAGGTACAAACGAGGACTACATCTCTCCAGAAGATTTATTTCTTTGGAATTTAAAGAAGGATCTTTTAAACGCCCAATCGAAATCGATTTAAATCATTCGAACGTTGTCGTTAGAGAAACTTATATTTCTTTTTTTCTTTGTATCACAATCCGTTTATTTACAATTGGTTCCAAGAAGGAGCCATAAAAAAATAGAATTACAATAAGCGCTTGATAAGGGGTTTCCAATGAATCCCGTCAATAAAAGTACATATATTAATAGTTCAAATGTGATATAAATATAAGACAACATATAAATACATAAGACAGTAGTAGTCCATTTGTATAAATGGACTTGCACAGATTCACTTCATAAAAAGTACAAAATTCAATAAAACTTACAAAAAACGGAAAATAAAATAATATTACGAACAAAGGAAAAAACAAATAAAACAGTAATATAATTTTATAATCAAAGGAATTTAGGCTCTTCATCAAGGCATAAAGAAGATGCTCATCATTTAAAGGACGTCGTTCCAGTCCATGAGTCACTCAGATCCAGTATGTGAAGGCGTTTGAGTCGCCGAACATCCTCACTGTTGTCTAGGAGATTCAGCGCAAGATAATTCATAAGATTTCTTAGCTGTTGTTTGTAATGTAAACCGAATCGCTTGATTTCTTCGCGTATATAATGCAATTCTATATAGTTATAAATTCCTTCGTTCCGTGCAAACCACGGCGACTCTGTAATGATTCTCGCCAACTTATTCTGGAAGCGTCGTATAACCTAAATGTTGCTCTTCCTCGTTGTACCCTGTAGCTGTATACCGTACGTCGAAATTGGTTTCAGCATGATCTTATATGTTAAAAGTTTAAAATCTTGGTTATTAAAAGCGATAAATGTGAATTCCTGGTTAGTAACCAATAAAGCTCATTAAACCTGATTTTTAGCTGTTTTCTCTTCTCTTTCACATAGTTCTTCCATGTCAAGCGACGATCAAGGTGGAGCTCGAGGTACCGTACTTGATCAGAATGCGGGATGAAAACACCGACTAGGTTGACTCAGGGACAGTCACCCCTCCTTAACGCAAACGTGACATGACTCGATTTATCGTGATCTTATTAGTGGACTTTGCTGTCCACTCGCCGATGAGGTCTAACGCCGACTGAAGCTTCCCCGAATGAATAAATTTATATACTATATTATAATAATCGTTTAATTAAACGTATAACTGACCCGAAAAGATTAAGTCATTGCATTAAAATCACTAAAAATAAAAATTTCGATTATGAATGAACCAGGATTAACAGGACGTTAAAATCCTAATTGTCTTTATATAAATATAACAAATATTATTATTAATAAAAACAATTACAAACATTTAAAATACTAATCGACATAAAAAAAATATTTTATTTTTGTATACACAATTGTTAAAATTAAATTGTTATTTAATAGTGATACAACCACAATAATGCTTAGAAAAAAAAACGAGGAAATATATATATATATATCTTTGAATTGAATCCAAGAAATGAGTTGAATTAGTATTTATCATTATGTCGTAGGAGTTGGGACAGAATTAAAGCTAACCTTACTGAACTACTGAAGATGATTTCTCTTCTTACCGTATATCTTATTAAGAGTAGAAATAACATTTGTAAATCTGTTTACGTACATGAGTCAGTAATACGCTAAGAAATTTTGCGGTCAACTGATACAGAATACTTCTAATTTAATAAAAAAAAAATAAAAATAATAAAAAAATGGAAAGAATTAAAATTATTTTATAAAATACAAACAATAGTATGCCAATTATGTGAGGAGCCAGCGTCTTCATCGTTTCCGCACTAACCCAGGAAAAACTTATTTCAGACCAATATGACGTTATTATACACAAATGATTTCTTATTTGTGAATATTTTTGTATTGCGTGCAACAAAAGACGAATCTTATAATTACTACTGAGTTGTTCTTCGATGCAAATTCATAAAGATTTGAAAAACATTATTTAAATAATTAAATTATTTATTAATAACTTCACGGAACTTATTGGAACAGCTTACAATTGTTAATAAAATAAATTTCTCGGTTATCAGCCCGTTTTTCATATAGGTCGTTTTTTAATACCGTACAACATTTTCATTTTCCGATGTCTAAGATTACTACTCATAGAAGTTATGTTTTGATAAAGATAGTGATGTTTTTCCAATCTAGTGTAAATCGTTCTTAACCCACCGGGTTGGTCTAGTGGTGAACGCGTCTTCCCAAATCAGCTGATTTGTAAGTCGAGAGTTCCAGCGTTCAAGTCCTAGTAAAGGCAGTTACTTTTATACGGATTTGATTACTAGATCATAGATATCGGTATTCTATGGTGGTTGGATTTCAATTAACCACACATTTCAGGAATGGTCGAACTGAGACTGTACAAGACTACACTTCATTTTCACTAACTCATATCATCCTCATTCATCCTCTGAAGTAATACCTGAACGGAAATTCCCAGAGGCTAAACAAGAAAAAGAAAGAAGAAAGAAAGCGTAAATCGTTCAAATGGTGATCATAAATTCAAAGGACAAATATTAACATTATTAAATAAGTAATTATATACTACGTTTTTAAAAATTCACAACTAGAAAAAAAACTTTTTGAATTTATTTTTAGAATGTTACAAAAAATTTTCAAAATGCTCGCTATATATTCGAAATTCCGGTTAAAATTTTGATTTTGTTTTCCAAATCAAAATGATTTTCAAAATGAAGATTATAATGTATGACAGGTAATCTTTACCAAAATAATTGTTGCAAGATATAATTTAAGAAAGAAAAGTTGGACTGTAATAAATTAATATAACGGTATTCAATTATCGCTACAGTAATCAGTGCAGAGAAAGGGTTTAAAATGACAACTACTTATAAGTTATTATTACCGTGCGTCAGGCTAGGCAACAGTTCTTGTCTATTACGAAACGTGATCTTAGTAAATTTCCAATAGAAATGGTATTTTTTTTTTTTATTTTAAACAGATGATTAAGTTTAACATTTGTGCACGGTGATTTTCCTAGCGTAAGAAAAGTAACAAACTCTACCGAGATACTTATCCGGGATCTTCCGTTTGAAAGGGGGAGACGTACCACTCTTAAGGAACTCAATCTATCTTTTGTACCCTAAAATCTTTTGCTATAATGAATATCTGCTAGAATTTTGGTAGGAATTGGTTTTCTGTACATCGAAAAAGAGGAGCGGGGATTTCTAACTAATCTTTCAGAAATTCAAAAGCCTAAATAGTCAAATTTAAATAAAATAATTACATTTAAAAGTATATACGCTGTGCAACGTACGCATACCGTATGCACCAGGCACCGGGTACCAATTTTTTTAGCCGTTCTATCCCTTATACCACCTTACATGAAGAGAAAAGAAGAAAGAATAGACTGTACTTTCCATTCGATCATTATTTTTGCAAACAAAATAAAAAATACAGTGATTCAGTTCGTAAGTAAAAAGAACTGAAGAAAGGAAAATCCAGACGTGATGAAATAAAAAAAAAATAAACTCTTTCAACCGGTTTCTTTTGATCCCTCGATGCTGAGTTATAAGCAGCTATCTGCTATCAACAGATACACTGATAAATGCTGATGTATACACTGCTAAAAATATTTACATCAACAGATCCCAGGACATTGTAACTGAATTGATACTTTAAATGAATGAAAGGACTGGGATAAATAACGGAAAGGAAGACCGCGCACGGAGAATACCACTATAATGTAAATTTCAAAAAGATTGATCGAACGCAATCCATACTATCCGTTCAGTTATTACGCAGTTTTAAATAAACACATCTCATCTAGAAAGATCCAGTAGCGAGGACCGAACGCATAGGCTCAGCGGTATTTAGGGAGTAATGCACACACCTCTCCGCTGATACCTTTGAATTTTGTTTCGTTCCGAAAATTATTGTAACATTCGGAATTTTAATCCAAGGGTACCGAAAAAAATTACGGCATTAAAAATATATACACTTTATATTTTACGATTTATAAGTATTGTGCCTAGTAGTATTATTTTTGTAAGCATAATAATAACGTAGCCATAAATATTGGGATGATTTATAGGAAAAATCTAAGAAAGAAAAACTGTGTAAAGCGTTGCAAAAATAAATAGCTTGTACGAATCAAAATATTAAAATCCTAAATTTACAATTCATGTAATTTTGGAAACTTTCACAAACAGAAAAAATAATAATTAACATCTGGTTTAAAAATAATTTGCTTATCGACATTATCATTATGTAACTATAAATAGACACGATGCGAAGATGATACAACTGTTGCAGAAGTAAAACCGCTTATTAAATATAACATAATAGTAAAACATCTGTTAAATAATGCTAAATCTTTATCGTAACTTCTTTTTATAATTTAATACAACTTAATATTAAGCAGTTTTGCGGTTTTACATGAGGTGCGTAACCAAATTATGACATATATAATAATGATTATTCTGCTGCAGTAGATAAAATTTCTGGCACCCATGTAACTAACATTCTTAAACGTATCGTGCAAAGAGAGTATTTTCAGATACAATTTGTTTAACTGTTGTTACTTAAATATTTTAAGAACTTTATCCTGCAGATTATAATATCTAGTCATTCAAAGTTAACGAGTTAGTTTCAGTTAAATATTAAAAATAGCACCTATATTTTTTAAATCTGCAATAATATTTATAAAATGGTGTTTATTATATTGGACGATTTTTTTTCTTGTTGAAAATTTTCAGTTAAATCATCTTAATTGCATTGCTAGTGAATAAATTAATGCAAAAAATTTATTTTTATTTTCATCATGACAAGTAATAATAATCCCAAATAAATCGGGTACATTCTGATGCAACAATATTTAAAAATACCCCGTCGTATTATGTTATCGTACTTTGCCAACCCCCGCGTTTATTAATAGAGCAATCCGTTTTGTTGTCTCGTTATGAATTAGTCGCTGTAAATATTGTTTCACTACACTTTTCCGATTCGATTAAATCTTTCCTTTTTGAAATATTTAAAAAAAAAATATCAGATTTTGGGATAGAACTATGATCTGATCGATATACGTCTATATCTTCCTCTTAGTTATATTAATAGGAAATGAACCGACTAAAAACCCAAAACAGGGAGTAATGGATCAAGGTTAAAGATAAAAACGGTTGGAGGGTAAAAAGGACGAAATACAGGAGGTAAACGACCGCTTAAAACAAGGCTCAAGGTTTCGACCAGACGAAACCCGGTCACCAGATCTCAAAATCAGACTATTGAGATTAGCCGGCACGATACAGATCGAAGATTCCTCGGTTCAGATATGCGTGAAACGAGTTTTTTATCCTCTATGTAGTAATGAACCACCCGAAAACGAATTCACTCTTCCTCTGGATAGATGATCAGACTGTTTACAGAATTTCATGGAGGATAAACTTTTTCAACCAACCCATCTAAACTGATCGGTCAAAATAACAGGAACTGGGGTATTGATTTCAATTTTTTCTGAGATTTTGTGCGGTATTACAAGTAATATCGATGAATACGACGGTGAACTGATAATATCGGCTCATAAGAGTCGATCGGTACCTGAGCGTATGCGACTGCGGAAGGAATTATATAGCAAATATTTATAATACTCGTATTTTATACCTTGATTTGACAGTCGTGATTTTCCATATGTTTTTGAGCCGTTAATATTTTGAGCTTAGGGCAGTTTTAGTCAGTCAAAATGAATGTAACTGATTGATTAACGAGTAAGGCAGCAGTTTTAAATAGTATAAATACTTTAAGCCGATAAATGATAAGTAGGAATCAGCGAGTTTGCGATTACAATCATTAATGCTTTTGTTAGTAAAATGCTTACAACGCAGTTGTAGAACTATCCCGTCACGCGGGTTATTTCTGATGAACGGCTTACACACACAACTTAATTTAAAATATTTGTCACTTTATTTAAATATAATTTTTTTTCGTTTATTTAATTCAATGATTTTAACTAAAGCGTGCATGCATGTATTTAATACGCGCGGGTGTGGCGATACTAGCGGCGACGGTCGACACTAACTAAACTAATGTAATTTCACAACTTACATAGAACCAGTTTTCGCTTGTACGGTCAGCAAACTAGAGTAGCCGAAGGCTTAACGCACTAGGTTCCGAGTCAACTGGGCGGCCGAGTTCGAGACCCACCGAGACTGAGTTACTC
The DNA here is from genome assembly GCF_047948215.1 of Lycorma delicatula. Lineage (NCBI taxonomy): Eukaryota > Metazoa > Arthropoda > Insecta > Hemiptera > Fulgoridae > Lycorma > Lycorma delicatula. The sequence continues at coordinate 165,050,533 of NC_134458.1, read as the reverse complement.
TTTTACACTTTAAATATGATTCATTTTTTAACTCTACCGCTCCCCTGTGACGTCACAACATAGCAGACGACTACAACAACATTTTTTTTGGGGGGGTGGGGTGCGATTTTGCAAATATTGGTGTTATCTTTTAATCGTTAACAAATGTGTCTAAGAAAAATATGACCTTAATTAGGTGAAATCTCGAAATACTGAGGGTGAGCTAGGTCTACATCCTGACCCCCTTGACCTATAAGTTGAAAATTTAATGGCATCAGTGCTCCATATATAGATGTAATCTGACCAAGTTTGATCAAAATCGGTCCAGTAGTTTTGTAAATATATGGTGATTTAAAGGAAAACACCAAACACCAAACACACACACACACACACACACACACACACACGTACATACGAACATTAATATCCGGAAAATTTCCATCCGGTTTTTTGGGTTCTTTAGGTATCAAAACGTCAAGATCCGCTAAACCCGTACACACCCAAATCTCACCCATTACAATACTTTTCCCTTTAGAGCTATAGAGATAAATCGCTATAGCTTTTTCCTAAAGAAGGAAAAGTAAAATTTTATATATATAAAATTATATCCAGAATATATATATAATTTTTTTTTTTAAATAAAAATTTAAAAAATTCGTTATTTAGACTAAACCGTAATATTTACGACGATATAAAGTATTATAATTATTCCAGATTTCTTTTAAAGAGTCAACTACCTAATAATAATAATTGAAAATTCGGATGGTAATGAGCGATATGAATTTGTTTTAGATAAAACAAGCGATATTTTCCTTGTTAATTGACTTCACTTAATATATATTATCTAATGTTTCGATGAAAATTAATCTAAAAAATTACAAATTTGAATGTTAAAAAAAATTTATACATTTAAAAAAAAAAATTTAACGATAGGACATATTACAACCAATTCATCGAAAAAAATTTAATGTTTTGTTAAATTTAAGGAAACATTATGCACGATGACGTAAAACGTAGCATTAAAAAACCTTTCTTTCTTTTTCCTGTTTAGCTTCCGGTAATTACCTTTCAGATAATACTTCAGAGGATGAATGAGGATGATATGCGTTAGTGTAAATGAAATGTAGTCTTGTACAGTCTCAGTTCGACCATTCCTGAGATGTGTGGTTAATTGAAACCCAACCACCAAAGAACACCGGTATCCACGATCTAGTATTCAAATCGGTGTAAAAATAACTGATTTTACTAGGACTTGAACGCTAGAACTCCCGACTTCCAAATCATCTGATTTGGGAAGACGCGTTCACCACTAGACCCAACCCGGTGGATTAGCACTAAAAAACCAGTTGAAGTCAAACTTAACATAATGTTATCGAACATGAGTCAGTCAGATTGTTTCGTTTTCGTTCTTAAAATCTAAATCGTCACCGATTATTAACCGTTTGGATTGAACAGAGATTATTTTTTACGTAGTCTTTGCTGTTCATCGCGGCCGAGTGGTAACTTCTCTACCTTTCATGCGGAAGTTCCGGGTTCTAGTCTTGGTCAGACATTTTTCACAAGTTAAAAAATTCATTATATGCATTGTATTGACTGATACTAGGAGTCAGCCTACTGTCATTATTATATGAATAAATAAATATTGATCATATAACCGTATTCGCCTAAGAAATAGATCTACGCATGATTTAAAAGTCCGGAAAGAATTCGATATATAAGAAAAATATGGAGAAATGGTTATTTTAACTTAATACAAATAAACATTATTATTTTTCATTAGTCACAAGTCACATTCGAACTTTTTTTTACCGGATATGGGATTATGGAAATTTGTATGTTCGGACAACACGCAGTTAATACTTAATTAACGTATTTATGCTTATTATATTTTTGTGGCTGTGCAACTGAATACAAAGTTGAACACACCAAACAAAAAGAAAAAAAATCAACAGTTTTTTCTTTTTTCATATTAGTGTTTTCTTAAACGATTATTTTCCCCCTCTTATTATTTTTCTCTTGCTTAACATTCCTTTCAAAAGTTTCCTAGTGATTCAAGGAATTAAATGCACGGAACGAACTGTGACATATTTGTTATCGGATTGCGAACACTTGAGTTTAATAATAAAAATTAAGAAAAATTTAGTAGAATTACTGTATCTTTAAAAATAACTATAAACGGAAGAACGAAGAACTATATAACGTCAATAAATTAAAAATAAAAAACAGATTTCATTTCATAAACAATCAACGGATATCTTATCTGCTGTCTCGTTTTAATTTACAGTTTCTTTGGAAAACAACAAAACATAGAGGCTACTATATTCCAATAATCTTTCGATTAACCTTCGATTCTATAATTAAAAGAATATCTTGCAATTAGATACGAATACTCAAAATCACTGTAAAATAGATATCGTCTGTATTTTTTGAGGTTATCCGAGGCTATTAAATAATAAATAGATACTTTCAATTTTAATATAATATTCCAATATTCTATCCATTTATAAAAAAAAATTAACGAATAAAAAAAGCAGAATAAACAGTGTTATTCACATTTTCTACTTTATCAGATAATATTATTTTATGATTTTCATTAATCCTCATCGGTTAATAGTTTCATTTAATGAATCATGATTTTTTATGAAAATATTCCAACACTTAAAATTATTAATTTATATAATAAAATTTAATTTAAAACATAGTAATAATAAAATAAAATAAGTAAATGATAAGTATCTATAATATTAAATTAATAAAATCGAACGAGAAGTAATTATTTTTGTCTTCTAGTTAAATTACATTTAAAACTACACACGTACCGAACATCCGACGTAAGAGAATTTTTTTTAAATAATGTAATGAGACCGTTTTAATATAACTGCATTTATTTTTAAATTGCAAATCAACTTTATCTCTTTCAATATAGTAAATATGAGAAGCTAAATACCGCCAGAGAAATTGCTTACATACACTCTTCGTAGCGATAATGAAAGTCACGTACTGGAATCGCTCGGTAATATTTTTTTCAAAATCTTCTATCGTCCTAAAATTGCGTCCTTAAAGATTTATCTTTAGTTTGGAGAAAATAAAAAGTTACGTGAATTAAGATCAGGAGATTGGGGGGGGGGGGGGGTGAGAAACCAAAGAACGCCCTTTTCAATCACAATTTCATTCACAGCATCTAAATGTTTGCGATGCGTGGGCGCACGAGGTCAATTCTTTTCCTTAATCATTCAAGAATTCCCCGATAATAAAACTAATTAACTGTTTGTTTGAAGGCACTAATTCCTTATGGACAATCCCATGGATGAAAAAAAAGATGAACAAGCATTTCATCCTGAATGTGCACATTCAGGAAATGATTGAAAACCATCTTCGATTACACTTTCCTGATGGACAAGTATTGCGTTAAACCGTGATAAAAAACGGTAAGATTCAAATCTAACTCGCTACATATCATACTGTCAGTCGACAGTTCGCACTTTTTCTAAATTTCAACCAAAAAGACCTGCTGACAATTACATATTTGTGACCCCGATAAACATGTTTTCTTTCTTTCACAATTTCAGTGGTGTTTTCCTGGAGTTTAACAAAAATATTTATCCTACATCGTACCCAAAAATTGCATTTCACCGTTTCTGTGAGAAACAAAACAAAATGTTTTACGTATATGTATTTTAAAAATAACCCGGTAAAGCTAACGTGCTGAAACTCGTACTGAAGATCCATAAGATGTATAGCTAATAAAACGTCACGTACAGAGTGAGCCGACAATGTTGCCTTATCGTGCTGTACGAGAGCAGTTTCATTACTTTATTTATAGACTTGTGTGCATACGTAGAAGATGATCGGTTGCCTCTCAAATAAATAATGTTCACGCATATTTTAATAGCTTTTGTTCTTTTTAACAATTTTTTTAATTTCAAAAAAATTTGTAGGAAGCACTTTTTTGTAAATTTGTAAGGAAAGTTTTCTCTTCTTACCGGAAGAATGAATTTTGTATGGTTAGCACACTCAGGACTGGATCTTGTAAAAAAAAAATCAAAGGGAAATAATTAAGGAAAATAGAATTTGAAATAGTTTAATTTTAAGTAAAATTGTAGGGTTTTTACCTATCCCACCTCGTCTACCCATCCATTTACCCATTTTTCCTATTTAACTACGCCATCTAGGGTCAATTTTCCTTTTAATTCTGAAGAAGCATCTGCTAAGGAAGGAGTAAGTGTTATATTCTATCTATTAAAAAAAGTTGAAATGCTCTGTAGAACTAGAAAAGGAAAATAAAACCACCTTTGGTGGTTTTGTCCAGAAAGCATGCTCCTGGACAAAACGGCCAGAATAATCACAAAGGAAAAGAAAACGAGGTTCCAAGCCAAGATCAAAACCAAACGTATCCAAACGATCCAATTCTCCGAAGAAGAAAGGAACGTAAGATCGGAAAGGATGAAACAATACTAGGCTAAAAGAAAGGCACAGAACACAAAAAAGTGATTTATCTAACGTACTCCAAAGTCGGGTGAAACAAAAAAGAAGAAGAAAATAATAGTAAAGCAAAATATGAATCTTCAAGTAAATGAATAGATAGAATATATAAATAATAAGGACATAACAGTTTAGAAGGTAGTAATGGAGATAATTTCAGCACACATTCGACGAAACTAAAGAAATATCTGATTTCTTTTTATGAATTATTATTATTCATTTTCTCTTTCTTCCTGTTTCGTTATGACCGCTTAAGGATCACGTAATAATTTCATTTCCTTCTCCTTTGTTGTTTCCTTATCTTCCAGTACATTTTCATCTTTTCGCTAATGCGTTTTTTCTTTTTCTTGGACCATGTTGTCCCAGTACTCTTACCTCGGAATCCTATTTTTCGTATTTTCCTAAGAAAAACATACTTTTTTGGTATTTCACCCTTTTTTATATTGTTTCTTCTAAATCTTTTTTGATTTCTTGGACCCAGCTTGTCGTTAACTTCTTTTCCCAAAAGGAAGAAGATTTACTTGAAAATCTCTTTCATCAACCTGTTATCATTCATTCTATATGTGTCCAAAGAAAATCAATCTTTTTCTCATAGTTTCCGAAATTTTATTTTACGTTTTTATACACTTCACCATTACATCTTATTTTCCAGTCTTTTTACTCATTTTATTAATTATTTTTTTGATTTTAAGAATTTTAAAATGTCATCTAAATTGTAGGAGAGGGCTGATATTGGTTTTATAAAAGAATATTATTCGATTTCAATTTAAATTAATCGATAGAATGATTTAAAAAAAAAATAATAGCAACGGAACCGTATTAAGGCTTTTTTAAATTTAAATTTAAAGAGTCACATAAAAACGTTTATGTCGCACGGTTCGACAAAAGTGGATATTATTATTCTTTAAGAATAAATGGTAATGTAGTAAATAACCATTACGAACGTAACATCCAGTCCTGTGGTAAACAGAGTGAAGCTTTCTTTTGTAAGACCGAATATTACCTGTATTCCGGTGGACTTCCATTCTGACGTGGGACTATAAATCTGGGTCGGTGGAAAAATTACAACGGACTAATTCACTCCTCATTTTATCATTTTTGAAGATGACTAAGCCGTTTTCAGGCCAATAACGGTCTCGTGTAAGGTTATATTCAACCGTTTCGGTTATGGTAGCTAACTTATTTACATAAATGACAAATTATATATAAAATAATATAGAGATACAGGAATCTACTTTGATAAAAGACTTTTACTCAAAAATATGTTGTTTATATGTACAACAGGTGATCCCCGACTGTAAATAGAAGGTTCAAAATGATATATTAATGCAATGAAACGAACGGATCGATGAACTTTTAAAATGATACACAACACACACACACACACACACACACACACACACACACACACATATATATATATATATATATATATTACAGTTTATATATTGTATAAAATCTTTCGATACCGATAATACTAGTTACATACAATGATAACTTCGCATGTGGGGATAGAAAATCCGTTAATTTGACAAACACTGAACCGACTTAAACCTACGTATTATATCGCTAATATGCGTGCTGGTATGTCTGTAATATAATATATCTTTAATTTGCTCTTCTTATCCCAGACCGGCTGTCCATCAAAAGTAATAGCAATAACAAGCACCTTTAACTGTTCTTCCTTTTCTTTAACAGCCGACCTGATGGATAAAGGAGGCAACACACTTGCGGTATGAATTGCAGTTATTTTGATGTTTTCTTTATTGTTATTATTATTATTATTATTTAGAGACTTCCTGGCTACGTGCCATTCACTGCAGTTCATGATTTATTATTATTACATAGAATTGAAGAACAATTGAGATTATATTATTTATTTTTTTTTTTGTAAACTATGTATTATAAAAATTTCTATATAATACCATTTTTTCTTCAAAATTAATTTATAATCATTTGTGTGTAAAATGAGGTTTCATGTAGAAGACTTAAAATGCATTACAAATGAGGAGTGTTTATTTTATTTTAAAAATAAGAAAAAACAAAATGTATACATTTTAGAGACAATAGAGTAATAATAAGTTCGAAACGTAGCTTATTAAAAAGTATAACGTTGTTCTCTTTTGCAAAATGACTATAAGAAGCGTCACAACAAGCATGACATTAATTATTGTTATTAGCAATAATAATAATGTTATTATTGTTAACATTAACAATAATAAATTGTTAAAGTGGGAGAAAAAATACCAAAAGAAACTGTTTTTTTTTTAAAAAAAAAAACTTCTTTTGCCTGCGTTATTAAGCTTCTGACAATTGTTTTTAATAATAGTCTCTTTTAAAGAAAAATTCATATTCGTACCGCTATCATCTTCCTATTGCAAGAAGAAATGAATCGACCGCGTCAAATCGGCACAATAGTTTAGTCTGTAGAAATAATAAAGGTACTGGAGGCTTAAACTTTGATAAAATAAATAAATACATTTTTAAAATAAATTAAATATACCTGACTGAAAATGATATCTAAGTCTTTCTATACATTTACTTATTTATTCTTTTATGTAAGCTGTATCGTTAACGAGAAATCCAAAAGCTTATTTTTCGTTAAGAAGAAGCAATACTTATTCTCTGAAGCAATACCTAACGGTGGTCCCGGAGGATAAAATAAAAACCAGCGGGTCACTACAGTAGTTGCTGTCTCCGTGGCGGAGCGGTAGCGTCTAAGTCTTTTATTCAAAAAGAAAGAAAGGGTCACTACAGTAGTGCCCCGCTTACGTATACAACGTTATACAGTACACAACGTATACAATATACGTTATATGTTATAACGTATCTAAAATTTTGTTTAGGGTTTAAATAAATTTACCCTGTGAATTTAAAAAAAATAATAATTTTAACGTTCACGCTGATAACTGGACTGATTCAGAATAATTTACTTCATTTTTTCATTGGGAATTAAGGATGTGTGTGTGTGTGTGTGTGTGAACATAACGTGATTATAGGTTGTGGCTTATGCTTACTGTACAATTTGAGTAGGTTGAAAATTTTCAGTAAAATTGCTTTTTCACCTCCGTAAGAACCACAATGTACTATTTTTTTTTTTCAATTTCACTTTTTACTGTAATTTTTTTCTATAGTTTAGAAAAATAATGAGACATTATATTATTGATAACATTTTTTTTTAATTCTTTAATAGAGACTATATATAAATCTTCATAAAAAATAAACGTAGTCAACATACACAAAAAAAGAATACATATATATATATATATATATATATATATATAGATATATATTTATATATATACAATTTTTCTATTCATATAAATCGGTAAATCTTTAACCACAAAAGATATCAAACTTTATGTTCTTTATTGTTTGTAAGAATAAGAATTATTTTGTGTAAAAAAATAATTAGGTATTAAAAGTAAAAAAATGAAATAAAGCAAGTAAAAGATTAAAACAAAAAGAAGAAATGTTTAAAAACAACAAGAAAAGTTTGATGTTACGTAAACAATATAAAGAGAAAGTATTCATTTAAAAATAAAATTGCGGCAAGGTTAGACGGTCTAGAAAAGAAAAATAAATTATGACAAAATATACTTACTGCAAAAATTTACATAACAAATTTACGTTGCGCATATATGACATTAATAATATACAAACTTTGTAAAATTTCAAAAATATTACATCGTCTACAAAACGCTAATTGCTTTAAAAAAATAATTTTTTACTAAATTCTACTTTCGCATTTAACAATTTAAAGAGAATGGAGTCAAAATTACATGTAGCAATCTGTATTAAAATAAGTTTTTAGTTATTTTTTTTTATCTCTCAATCAAAATATTCTAATGATATTTTAAATATGATATAAAAATAAATAAATTTTAACTCGCGAGAATAAGCACAGTATTTTTTCTCTTTCCCTTAATTAATGTAAGATTGACGGAACTGTTAATCATTTGCATTTCCTTTTGAAAGATCAAAACATTCAAAGTAGACATTTAAGTTAAATAAATATTAATACAAATAGTATGTCTATTTTATTAATCGATCAACAATTACGATTTAGTATTGTAAATTAGAAGAGTAAGTATCTTGTCCTTTGATAAACAAGGAAATAACTGGTAATACGTATATTGGGATTTTATTTAAATTTGCAAAGCTTTACACATGAGATAATTTTTTTTTTAATAGAGCTTTTAAGAATTTTTTCATACGATAAATAAAACATCTTAAAACATTGATCCATTAAAGATAAACGATGTAAATAGTTAATAAATGGAAACGGTTAAACCGAGGTATACAAGAATAAAATTGGTTGTTAGGCAGGAATTCACACTTATCGCTGTCCAACAAACGGTTAATACACAAGGTGTTTTTAAAACCGATTTTGACGTACGGGCCAAATCGTTGTAATGGGGTACAACGAGCAAGACTAACATTGAGATTACACTATTTTTCCAGAATAACTTAGCAGAGGCACCACGGTTCGCACGGAAAGAAGAAATTCACGGCTACCTAGAATTTCCTTATGTTCGCGAAGAGTTCAAACGGTTCGGTTCAAATTACGGACAGCGGTTAGATAATCATGTGAACTTTCTAGCAGTTAATCTCCTAGACAGAAAAACGGAAGCTGTAGTTACATCGCAAGCTTGAAATTCTAAGGATTGTTCTAAGTTCGAGGGATTTACAACAACCTGCGGAGAATGGTGCAGCGATACCTCCAAGACAAATATCTAATTTATTGTTCAACTGATTCACCCATCCATTTTCAAGTCACATGTGGGGTGCCACAAGGTTCGGTATTGGGGCCTATGTTGTGGAACATAGCATATGATGGTGTTCTCCGACTGAATTACCCCGCGGGTGTTGTCCTGATTGCCTTCGCGGACGACGAGTGGAACCGTAAACGATTTGTTTTCGAGTTACGGCTAAAAGAAAATTTCGCCTAAATTTTTGTTCCGACGGTAAAATTAGGCTATATTGAAATTCTTGCGGCTCTTACTATTGGACAAAATCGAGTGGTTTTATATTTTTTTTTTGATCTCAAAATATATAAAACTGTTCCACAATTTTTATCTTGAGTACTCTCCGAGAAAACTAGTAAAGCCCAAACATTTAAATTTGAAAAACTTATCAAAGTTGTACATTTATTTTGTTAACCAGAAGATTAAAAAATGATACTTCATAACATTTTAGAGAATTTATTTTTGAAAAATATTATTGTCGGTAAACTTTAGTGAAGATTAAAATAATGTACTTAAGAGATGATCAGACTTTTACTTTAATAAAATACACCGAACTGGCAGTAGAATGTACTTTTAAACCAAATAAAAATTGTTTTTGATACTGAAAAAACATTTTAGAAACAAATTTTACAATATAAATGAAAAAAAATTACGTACTAAATAAATAATTTTCAAACATTTTTTTTAAAATTACATGCAAACAATTCTGGATTCTGGAACCTGTTTTTTTAAATTTTTTAGGACAAAACACGTTTAAAAACACAAATTTTGACTCCCAAGAAAATAGTATAATCTCATTTTACCATCAGGATAGAAAACCAGCCGAATTTTAAGTTAGCCGTTTCTCAAAAACAGAGCATTTCTGGACCAACATATTTTCATTTTTTTCTTTATTTTCATCATCAGAATACATCCAAAAATTATTTCGCGAGACATCGTGTTTTTAATTTTTACATACTCTAAATTTGATTATTTTTATTTTTAAATCTAATTACTACATAACTTAATAAATTTATTTAATTTCATTTTTTGTTTCGTCATATCAAAGATAAGCGTCATTAGTGACGTAAATAAAACTAAGCGTTCATAAGTAATTAGCCAATAATACATTGGATGACTAATACAAACACAAACAGGAACACTAGACTACTTTCACTGAGCACACAGTACTCCGTAAGGAATCTAACTTATGCAAAACCGCTTAATTGGTTCTTCATCCCACTATCACAGAAAAACCTCAATAGTCTTTTGATGTATTTCTACCAGTTGAGCAAATCCTTCACATCTGAATCCAGGTTTTATTGACGACGAATAACCCCGAACATTGGGTAGTTTAGGAATAATTGGTTTACGGACTATTTACATTGCACGCCTCACAGTTCTGCTGAGGAGAGCCAAATAGGTGGGCTTGGGTTGGTTTTGTGTGCCCAATCCTCAGCCGCGTTAGGATGACTTGGTCTCTTCTGTTATTTGAGTAAAAGGGTTTTCGAAGACGTTCTACCGTATACCATGTACGGCCGTGGGAGAACTTAACAGCCACAACTTATTCCATTGAGTACGTAATTTGATACGGACTGCCTTCGTGAAGTCGCTTTCACACGTTAATTCCTGTCGGAGGCTATTAGTTGCCGCTCTCTTGGCACCCTCATCAGTTCGTTCGTTCCCGAGGATGCCGTATTGGCCTAGGACTCATACGAATACCATTGTCTTGTATACTCTTGAGAGGGAATCATAGCTAATTTGAATGATGGCTCAGATCGTCTGCAATTCAAGCTGTCAAGTACATTTCTAGAGTCAGTTATTATCAAGAAGCTGTCATCATTGGGGGTCTCAAAGTTTCTCAAGGCAGAGTAGATTGCGTAGGCTTCACAAAGGAGTAGTTATTAACCTTATATGTTATTTCGTTATCAGGGAGTATTATTGAACAGCTACACCCGTCGGCCGAGACAGAGTCGTCTGTATAGAACTTCTGTATATATTGTATAGAACCGCCTGCTTGTGTAACCGTTGTACTTCTTAGTCATCGCCCTAAATTGGTCCCTAACAGCTCGGTAATGTGGGATCCGTATGCTTCTTCCAAACGGTAAATATTCAATCTTCAGAGGTGCGCGCAGCCAAGGAGCGCCGCATCCTATTTCCTTTCCGACAAGCCTCGGAAGAGACAGGCCAGTTCCTGGAGATAGCGAAGCAGTCTGAGGTCATTACTTGAAGAATAGTCAAAAGTAACATTTATTTTTTTCATTTCTATTTACGTAATTATTTCATGACACAAAATTTAGATTACGTAGAAATGGTGTATGGATTCATGTTGTAATAATTGTTAATTTATATAAATATCAATAAATAGAGTAAGAACACTTTATACCATTTGTAAAATATAAACTAAAAATATAAATTATAAAAAAAAAATAGAAATAAAAATTGTAATAATTACATAATTTCGGGCAGATTTCAAATATTAAAAATTTAAAGAATTGAAAATGTTTAATGTTTGGTTTACTTAAAGTAGGTTTTATTATTTTTAAGTTTATTTTATTTTACATTAATTGAATTTTTATTTAAGAAGCGGTTAATTTAAAAATAAACCGCTGCCCACATAAAAAAAATCGTGCACAAGAAATATAAAGACAAAAATCCAGAGTCTTCATGAAATCTGTACCTCAATGCAGAGAACTGACGTAGAGATTATTACGAGCGTGAGCTAAGTCGCTCTGAAATGCGGGAAATTCTTTTTTTAACCTGACAACTAATTTTAAGTTTTGCGAGAAGATACGTTGAGTATGAGAACGGCAGGTCATGCTATAAAAATCTGATACTAAGCTGATCAACAAATCGTCTCTAAATCACAATATTTTGTTAAAAATATCTATAACCAAGTATTGAATAATCAAAACGTTTTTTTAGAAACCTTACGACAGTACTATCAAATGAACTTCCTGTACAACATTGGAGGTCCCTGCCTTAATCTGGAAGATTTCGGGTTCGAGTTCCAGTCAGGCATGATATTTTTTCACGATCTACAAAATCCTCTCAAAGAAAATTCGCATGTACAAGCTCTAAGCTAAGTTTTAATGGTAAATTAATCAACTAAACAAATGAATAATAAGGATTATCCAAATCGACCGCTTTGGTCGTAACGCTTGAACATGAAAAAAATACCTCTTTTTTTTCTGAAGTAAATTAAAACTGAATTAAAACATTGTGCATGTAGAAAACTTCGATAATCGTGCACATAAACAAACAAAAAAAAAAAAAATATGTGTTTATATCCTTTGTAATTTGTAATTACATAAACTTCGATATCCCATTTAATCAAAGCAAATAAACTTCTCTCTACTAGCAAGTTACGCCTGGCCTTAACCCTAAATCTCGCGTTACATAGACGTACACCATTACTATTCGACTCTATTACCTTCGGGTCCCTGTTAAAAACACAATACTAAGTAACTTGTTGACTTCGTGAAGCATTATATAACTTAATCGTTAACATTCGATTAGCTGTTTTGAAAATTTGATACTCGAGAAATCAGTTCCTCTTTGTTTTTATCGTTCTTTTCCTTCACCTCTCACGATAAAGCTATCCGATTCCTTCTTCCCTCCTTAATTACCATTCTTGTTGTTCGTCCACAATATCGCCTCCGTCTCTAATCTAGAGAGCAGTTAGCCGGTGAATTCGCTACAGACGTTCGTTACGGGGGGGGGGGGGGGAGGCTCTGAGTTCGATCTTGTCAGGAGAGTTCGTCGTTTTCTACTTCCCTCGCTGCAAAAAGAGGTCACATTTATGTTATAAAAAGATTTCTGATCGTTCTGTTCTTCTTCCCTTCAAAAAAGTATTCTTTTAAAGTAGAATATAGCAGAGGTTTATAAGGTAGAATTACATGACTGTACACAGTGTATAATCATTACCGATCATCCCGAGCTGTGTGGCGGAGTAGTAGCATCTTTTCTTTTATTTCATAATTTCGGGTTCAAATCCCCCATCAGGTAGGGAAGTTTTTTACATCAACAAAATTCATTATCATCCAACGTAACTGCTTGTTGTTACTGTATAAATAAATATAGTTCGTTTTATTTACCTTATATTATATAATTAAAGGAACTGAATGAAAAAATAGACTTACACAAAATTAAATTATTAAATTTTAATTTAATTTTAAACTTTAAACTAACGGACACTTATTATATGAGTAAAGTACATAAAGTACTTTACAGTATTATTTATAGAATAATATTTAATGTCTTTACCTAAAACAAGTTGCGGTTAAGATAATTCAAAAGTTATATAAAGTTATTATACGATGCTAGAGAAATGGTGTTTATAATAATAATTCATCTTGTAATTAATTTAAACACGGAGAAACAATATTACTCATATTATTGTTTCATTACAGTACAGAATATTATATAGAATATGATAAAACAATTAGGGCTAAATAGAGAAGGGTAGCTCTGTATGCGCGCGCGCGCGTGTGTGTGTGCAAAAAATAGATTAGCTACTTTTAAAATATTACGATATTAAACATTTCAGTATTGTTTTTTTAAAAAAACACCATTTTTATTAATATTTCTATAAAAAGGTGATCCAAAAGTCACGCAACCTAGAATTTGAAAATCCACCTCGCGGAACAGCCGGGATTTGTAGTGAAATTATTTGTTATGCTTTAGATAAGACAGAAGTTTTTTCCTTATCGTGACACGCGTCCATACATGTTACGTGAAGTTTCAGTTGTGTAGAGACTTAAACTGAATTTTTCATTACGGTACCGAAATTTTTGTTTCAGAATGTTACTTGCGAACGTGAAAACTATTTCGGAGTATATTTCCCTACGTCGTTTTTCCAATATAAATCTATTTACTTATATATATATATATATATATATATATATATAGATGCGGAAGCCCTCTTTGACTGGTTCATCGTTAAAGTCTCCAACTTCCTCGATAAGTAACAAGCTAAAATTTAAAAAGGGGTATTTAGAAAAAATAATCTTGATTAACAACTTTTAAGGAGCTAATTTAAATGAAAAGTTCGAAAAGGGGAATGAAGAGGTAAAAACATGAAAGCCGGTTTTGGGAGTAAACTATCCCAATGAAATTTTTTTTGGCTTACTCCTAATAGGGTGAAAAGGAATAAAAATACATTAATTTACATATCACTAATTCTCCAGCTTCCCGGATTAATAAAAAGCTAAAATTAAACACAGTTTTAATGAAAATTTAAAAAAAATTAATTCCAAATCCATTAATATATCCACACTGGATGCATGTACCTACATGCATCCAGTGATCGTAAATGAATAAAGACCAAACTGAAAATAGTATCTTTGTGAACCGCATATATATATATATATATATATATATATATATATATATAAAACTATTCGACTTATTATTCGTATTTATAACTATATTAGAGGTACATTAATTAGTCGGATAAACTGGGCATATTGTTAGTGTAATTTAGTAGAAACGTTTCCTGTAGTATTAGTGCTTGACTTCAACGAGTCAAGCACTCGTTGCAAGCAACGTTTAGTAGAAACGTTATAAACAGTTTATAACGGTTACATTAAGTAGGCATACATTTTATGATATTTTTATATAGTATCATATAAAATACACAGAATCTCTAACAGATAAATTTTCTTAACTAAGAGTATTTAACTCTCTGTTTAGACCTTTTCTACAAAGTGTAGGTTAGCCCTACATTACTTCCTCTGTAATAGAAGTTGTTTCCTTTATCAAATATCTTTTATTTCATTATTCACAATTTAATTTATATATGCAACAAATAAAAATAATTGAAAATTATATACGTTTTTTTTTTAAATTAAAAAAAAACTAAAATAATTTTTTTTTATAATTGCACTACAGAGGGGAAAAATATGTATTCACTACACCCTCAATACAATCTTTGAAACTTATTTTTTGAAGTCGGCACTGAATTCAAACAAATTTCGAAATCCGTATCGTACACTCGTAATTTGACAATCCAAATCAAAAAAAATAAGTCCACATAAAATCTGTTGCAGACTTCAAAAAATTAGTTTCAAAATTGTATTGAGAGTGTAGTGAAGAATATATATATATATATATATATATATATATATATATATATATATATATATATATAATTAATTATTCTTTTTGGAGTCGGTTCAATAAAAAAAAAAAAAAAAAATTATTTTGATTTTTATGTTTTGTAACTTCTTCGAAGCTGAAATACGGACAAGTCTACAAAACGGCTGCTCGTAAGAGAAACGAACGTTCTCACGAAACAAAACAGGATCGTTTTTTGCCCGTTATTTTTTTCCATTGGTTATCTCATTATACTATTAAAATGTTTACAGAATATATTAATTTATGAAATATATTTTGTTAAAATCTTTTATGTTTTTTGAGAAATAAAATATTTACACAGAATATTTTCTATTTATTCTTTATTAATCAAACCACAAACCTATGAACGTTTTTTAGAATCTATTTATATTTATTGGATAATGACACCATAATATACAATTATACATTATTTTGATGTCAGTTGTATACTTTTATCAATTATATATGTTTAACACATTACCTTTAATTCGTTTTCATGTCAAAGAGCACCCTCGAATAGATAAAATTTAATATTAACTCAATTTTCTAAAAATTGACGTGAGCTGCTTTTCCGGGAACCTACAGATATCATTTATATATTATTCTTAAAAATACTACTGTACATTATCTTATTTAATTATATATTTAAAAATGTCTTATTCCTTACGTAACGTTTTAATATCTACAGATAGCATGTAAAATAATTGTATGAGAGCGAGTAATTGGCTTACATCGCGGAAAGTGTTTTTAACCAGTAATTTTTTCTACTGGCCCAACATCATTCAGCTGTAGAACGTGACTACCGGGGAAATGTTTCTATTATTAAAAAAAAGAAAAAACAAAAAAAAACGCTTAATCAATTTCACGTGTTCAGTAAAAAGTTATGGAAGGACTTAAATGAAAACATACATACGGTACGAATTGAGAACTTCCTTTCCTCCTTTTTTGAAATCGGCTAAAAGTACGGTAGAAAAAAGTTTTCTGAATATATATTTTTTTTTTTTTTTTAAAGATGATCAATTCGTCACAAATAAGCTTGAAGCTTTTGCGTGGAAATGTGAAATACAGATTTTGTATTGTATGAAAGAATTCAATTCCGGATCGAGATTTGAACCCGGGACCTTCCAGGATAAAAGATTGAGGAGACTGGCCATGGAGATCGGCTTATTATTTTATTATTCTATCTACATACATGAAATGTTTACTAACACACACTATTAACATCTTGGCACGTGTTTTGTCGTGGTGAGGTCGTCTGTGACAGACAATGTCACGATCCAGACTCATAATAGACATATAATACATTGTATTATATCAAGTACTACACTGCACACTCCATCGATGTGTATATACGCTCAAACGAACGCAAACACATACACACACACACACACACACACACACACACACACAACGTATAGAGTTAGAAGTACAGTGTTATAATAGTGTATAAGCAATAGTTCAGCAATACAGAATACTAAACAATGATGAGTCACCGTTCTTACTTACACGTTCACACACTTGCGCAGATTAATTTGAAGCAGCCTTTTTATTAAATTTCATATCGAAAAAAATAACCTTTATGTATTATAATGATGAGGATCCACAAATATTGCAGAATAATCAGTTTTTTTTATAATATATATCACCGTTCGGATCTTGTGAACGACAATACAAACTGTCACCGAGTATACGTTAGCCTAGATGATTGTCGAACTATAAAACGGCAACAAATTCTTAAACGAAAAAATCATACCATCTGTATTTAGAATATTTTTTTACGGTTTTCCTCACGCTATATGACCGAAAGAGGTTGCTCCCCGCTACAAAAATTTAGTAAAAAGATATTTCTTTATAAAAATATGTTTTTACTTCCGATATAATTCAATTGCTCTGTTAGATATAGAAATCGTACATTCAGAAATTCTTTCTTTTTAAATCCTATTACTCATTAAATCTGTAACTGGACATCTTCGAAAGTATTTCTATAAAAAGGAAGCGTAAATAATTAAATTTTCTTTCTTTTTTATATAATAGAAAATTACGAGGACGATTATATCATTGTTAAAAAGAGCTTGAAAATTCTATGTTAGCAGTTAAAAAAAATTATTCGCTGGATGGTTTGTACCTCTAACTTTAAATATGTACATTGTATCGTACTTCTCAGGTAAATGTAACATTACTAATCGCTTGGATAGAATTCCCATTAATGATAAAGATAGTGTTTCTGTTACCCAAAAAGCGAAATTTATGGTTGTTATGTACATTAAATGACAAATTCTTTTGGGATGATCAAATTGACTTCGTTTGTAACAAAACAGGCATTATTTTATTGCTTTTAAACATCTTTGAACATTAAGTTTGAAATTGTTATTAAATATTTATTATACCTATGTATAATTCGTCTGAAATAATATAATTTTTGGATAAAAACCCCAAAACTTCGGGACCGTAAAATTTGGGACGTATTTTCATCGGATTTTATCTCATATAGAGTAGCCTACAACCTTTTCGATTACGTCATCTAATAATACGACCTTAAATCGCATAACTTTATCAACTTCCCGTAAAAAGGTTTTTATACTTGAGTCCATTTTGTAACTAAATTCTAAACTATAAAATTATATTTATTACATTTTTCAACAAAAAAGTAAACTTTTAGGTGTCAGATTATGCCGGTAAAGAGAATACATATTTGTTGAATTGAGCGTATATGTACAATTACCGATAGAATAAAGTTTACATTGAAATGGGTCTACTGATTGTAACTTGAACCGAGTCAAGGTTTTCATGGCATAAAAGATAAAATGTTTACATTACTCCTAGACAATCGATAATGTTTACAACAAATGTCAATCGTTTCATGCAAACATTTATCAATATTTTGAGCTTTACGTTAGATAACAACTACCGTATGACAATCAGAATACCGAACAAAGTAACTATTAATATAAAGAATCAGTTGAATTTTAGAACACTGTTCTAAAATTGTTTGTAATATATAAACAAAGCAAAAGTTGAGTTACTAACTGTAAATTAAAAAAAAAAAACAATATGATGTAAAAAATAATTACTTTAAAAAAAAGAAAAGAAATGTAGTGAAACAAAAAAGTAACTCGCTTACGTATGTAATGTATGTTAGGTTACAACCACGATGCCTTTAACCGATCTGAAGCAAGTCACTAGTCGTTTTCATGAATGACATACCCATTTCCAGCAATAATAAACAAATTTACTGAAGTAAGAATCGAAATTTGTTCCCTTTTTCAACGAGCAGAATGCATCTTATCGTAACGGTAATTAAATTCAGGTGATATTCGACCCTACAAACATCATTATCCGATTATCGTAATATTCCGAATAAAATTATTTTCAGAGAAAGAAACTAAATTGCAATTTACAACGATTACACGATTCACAACCATAAGAAAAACAATTTCATTAGAATGAGCGATAAACTAATAATATATCTTTAGAAAAACTTCCCTAAGATTAATTTTTTTTTTTTTTTGAACGTGAAGCCTTTCTTACTGAAAAACAGTACTTTATCTCCGAACACCTTTCTGCTAACTCAGTTTCATCAAATGAAATTTATTACATATATAAAAAAAAAATAATAATAAAACTTGAAGTACTCTTTTTGACTACTTTTTTATTTAACTCTACTTTTCATCAAACGATAAAAACTATTCTAAAAACATTTTCTGTTAAATTTCCTAATAAGCAATCTTTTCTGATTATCTTTATCAAACTTCGGTGTTTTTTTTTTCTTTTTCATTATCGGCTAATTTTCAAGTAGCTGTTACATCAATAAATATTTGTTTAAAGAAAGTGAAATGTTCCTTTTGATAAGGTGAATAAGAAGATGGGTACTGCAATTAAAAGTAACCATTAGTGCACGAATATATGCAAACTGCATTTAAAAAAAAGTCTAAGTTATACGGAATGAACAGAAAAGTATAATTGGCTATTAATTTTTGTATTCTATGTATCAAAGTGAACGAAAAATATTGTATGACAAAATTGCGATTTCATCTTTCTTCTGCACGATATTTTTTGCTTTTTAAGGAAAAATTTATAACCCAAGATCGGATAAAGGAATAACTGTAATATCTGGAACATGTGTTTACACCAACTTTCTCTATTAAATAAGAAATGAAAATGTAAACACGTTCATAAATTCAATACAGCTGCCGCTTCAATGTTTTAATCTTTTATAGCTCGATAATCGATACTTTTATCCAAATAAGATTTATTAGACAGAACTTAGAAAGCTTTCATTGTAAATATGACACCTTATTTTTTTAAATCGGTCTGCAAATAACAGATTTATTGCAAAAAAATTTCCAGCCAGATTCCATCTTACTAATTTAAATTATTTTACTTTAGTAGCTTTTTATTGGCCGTAAAAATGTTTTATTTTTTTGTGTAAACATTAGTACCAAATATTTCTTGTCATATAATTTTTTAAAAAAATACAGAATGGCAGGCAGAAACCAAACAAGGAGGAAGTAGCTACTTTTCATGCAATACGTTTTGTCTATTTTGACATACAGTTTGAAAACGAATAACCACATACAACTACTTCAGGGACTCCTATACATCTCAAAAATAGTTGACTACTCCTGAGGGCATCCAATTTCCTCTTTCTCCAGGATATCCACTCACTCCCTACTCCTACCGAACAGCGGTTACTTTTTCCACTCTTAGTCCTTCTCCATACTTTACTTTCCTTGCATCCGCTTGTAGGACTACTCTAAACCAGTAAGAGCAAAATTATCAGCTAATTGGAGGTTAATTGATAATTTCAAACAACAGATAATAAATCATTTTTTTTTTTACATTACTTTCCTAGGATATTTTATAGATTACATAATATCCAGTGAAATGTATGAGGTAATTACTTTCTTGGCATCAGAACGCTAGATCTGTGCTGTAAGAAGGAAAGTATAGTAATTAGTCAAAAAACTGGGTATGGAATTTTTGCATTTGTCGACTTTCATAACCTAGGAATCTCAAAAAACAAAAAAAGATTAGGGGGTAATATTCGTACATACATGAGTTAGCGTGTTTGAAACTTAATAACTTTTGGCTGAATGAACAGATTTTTAATGAAATTTTGTACAGAAACTACTGTATATGGGACAACTTGATAGTAAAATCTTGCAGTCAATATCTCCAAGGAGTGGGGTAGATAGTTTTTAAAGTCAATTTTCTCAAAATTTTGCCAACATAACCCCACTTTATATTAAGCTCCATGCTTATCTTACCATTTAAAAAAAAAATTGCCCCATAATTTCCCGTTCCTCAAAAATCGAAAACCTCTTTTTATTTATTGTATATTTTTTAACAGATTTTTTTGTCTTCCTAGGAATAGCACTAGTGCAAGTGACCAAAAAAAAAAATACTTTGAGTGCAATATTGGGAGTGGGAAAACCGATCAAAGACTAAAGATATCGATTTTTTGACCTTTTTAAAATTTTTGGTTTATTTAAAATTTTTAATAATAATATTACAATCAAATTTTTTTTTTTAATTCATCTTCAATTCCCAAAAACGAAATATTAAGTAATTTTTTATTGGTTGTACATTTTTCAAGGGATTTTTCTTATTTTTTTCCATTTAGCATAGTAAACGTAGAAAAATCAAAATATTTTCTTGGAAGGTGATTTTGGGGGTTGTGGAGTAGAAAAAAAATTAAGAAATATCGATTTTTCTAATTTTAGAATTTATTTTGGTTTATTTAAAGATATAATGATAAGTTCACATTAAAAATTCATCATAAATTACCCCCACCCCAAAAAAAGAAATCTTGGGGAATTTTTTTCACGCATCATTATTTTAACAATAAACAACCCATGCTAGGAAAATATTACAAATTTATCATAACCTTTTTTTATTTTAAAATTGTGAAATAACAATAATAAATATTTTAAAACTATCATCATAAACATACTAATAAAGTTCTCTCGAAAACCTCAAGAAATTCGATAGTCAGAGGGTATTTTACAGCCGGTGAAACATATAAACAGCTGTTTGTTGAATTGTATGAACAGATGTCTAACGATCGAGGCCAACAAATGAGTTGTAATGAGCCTTTCAACACAATAAAATTTTACCCGTGAGCTCGGTTTTTTATTCTGTTTTGCTTACTTTTCTTAATGTAAAGAAACATAATAAAGCGGTAGAGAATTTTTACATTAGACTAAAATATCACTTAATTATACATTAGTACATAAAGAAGTAGTGGGAATCAATCAAAAATTGATTTTAATGAAATAATTTTCTTATTTTTCTTACTGTGGGGGGAAATAAAAAAAAAAAAAAAAAAAACACTGAAAATCCATGCACATATACATTTAAATTAATTCCGATAGCTAAACACTACTATCCATTTAAAATAATATTTTATTGAAGCCTGGTTTTCTTTTAAATACAACTCTTTCAGAAAACGTTTTGATGTCCATGTTATTAAATATTTGTACATAGCATCACGTGCACTTTTTTGTTTACATTTTACTTAATAAGAAGTATTTTGATAATTTTAATTAATAAAAAACATAACATGATATTTCTTGGTATTAAAAACAAAAAAAAAAAATCTGATGTGTACACCACACGACTTCCTTGTATGCCTATTAAATTACATATAAACTTTTTTTTCTGTACTTCATTTAAACTTATTTCATTTGAAAGTGAGATACGATCCTTCAATTCTTTATTAAAGTGGATAGTTATATAATTGCATTGTGGTGGATTGCATCTCATTTTTTTGTGGCGTCTGCATCAGCATTTTATATTAGTTTATATATTAATTTTGTTTCATGTTGTTTAAGTAGTTATGTGGTGTAAGTGAAAATATGTCGGATCCGTAACCATTGGTTTGAATCCGACTTCATATATATATATATATATATATATATATATATATATATATATATATATATATATATATATATATATATATATATATATATATATATATATATATATATATATTTTAACTTTTTTTTAAATTTAAATATATTGATTTATTAATAAATTATTAACCTCTGTAAAAATTTCTGAATTAAAATGAAAAGTACATAAAATTTTATTTTGCTAACTTCTGATTTTTTTTTACTGTTGTTATTGAATAATTGTTTATTTTAAAACATTTTTTAAAAATATTTTTTATTTTAAAATATTTAAATTAAAAAAAAAAGTTAAAATATATATGTATATGAAGTCAGATTCGAACCGATGTGCCTTCCCCTTGTAAGATCCAAATATTTCATTAATTAAACTTTTATTTGGCTAAAACTCTGGAACCAATGAGGAAAATAAGTACCACTTATGACATATCGTTGAAAAGCTCTCAATGAGGGCTTATTACTGCAGTTAAGAAAAAGTCTAAAATCCAAATGTATTTTATTAAAAAATAAAATTTTTATGAAATTTTATTATTTATGAAATATTTAGATCTTACAAGGGAAAGGTACGTCGGTTCGAACCTGACTTCATATATATATTTAAAAAAATTTTTGTTTCATTTAAACGTATTGATTTATTAATAAATTATTAACCTCCGATTGTAAAAATATTTTTAAATAAATAATACAATAATAACAATAAAAAAAAATGAAAAGAAATCGGAAGTTATTTGTGAAATAAATTTCACAAATTATTTTTAAAAAATGTGTAGTTTAACAGGCGTACAAGGAAGTCATGTGGTGTATAGATCAGATTTTTTTTTATCTGACTTGGGATTGTCTCTTATTCTCGTAAACATAATCATTAAATAAATGTATATAATATATATATATATATTTTTTTTTTATCCGAATAAGCTACAAGAATAACGTATTTGAGCTGAATGTTTATATCTAATTCCATATCGGAAGCACCGATAGTCATGAAATAGATTGAATTGCGCAAGTAACAATAATGGATAAAAAACAAAGACGGATGGTGTAAACCTTTTTTCCTAACGGCAAACTTTTAAAATAAAGCAAATTTTGTAGAATATTAAATCAGTATATACGCAGACGCGCGTTTGTATGTAAGTACTCGCATGCGGTTGTTTTTAATTTATTTATACTTCTTGAGTTTCGCTATGCACAAAAAAAAAGATAAAAGGATTCACAAAATACACATTTAGCTGGAATAATCATGAAAATAAAAATTAAATTAAAAATATTAAAAATTATTTAATAAATAAATACGAAAATGTAATTTAAATTCAGTCGCTGAACATTTCTAACAGTTCTAAAAAACAAAATACAAATTGACCATAAAGTAGAAATACTGTTTGAAGGTCAATTAAAAAAAGGAATTTCACGAATCAGATTCTTTGTCTATATCTTATGAGCGAGTGTAGATACCACGGTAATTTCAAAAGGATACTTAAGAAATATTATTTAATATTCAATTCGTGACGGAATCGTAATATTCTTGCCACAGATCCAAAAGGTTCAATTTCAGAATTTTTCATTCGCTATGAAAGCGATCTCTTATTTTCCTTCCAGCAATAATAATAACCAATACAGTAATAGATGAATAAGTATCCACAAACTGCTTGTTCAATTAAGGGCCGCCGCATCCTTTTTTCATGTAGAGTATATTTGAACCATACTACACTCATGGATGGTCGGACCAAGATGTGTCATTAGTTAGAACTAGACAAAAGGCAAAAAAAAAAAAAACGGGGAAAGTTTAGTTTAGAATTAACCGTTTGTGCTACTCCGACAACATAATTTGTCATTACTTCATTTAATAAATGAACTTCCCTAATGTTGGGGAAGTCTACAGCCATTTCCCGTCAATAGAATCCTACTCTCTGAAGTCATCACGTTTTCTTATTAAAAAAGCTGACAACAAAGTTTTCAAACTTTTAATAATATTAAAAGTTTAGATAAACCAAACAATTTTGAAAAATTATAAAGTCAATATTTTTAAACTTTGATCGACTCCCCTATTACTATAGTAGGATAGTAATATAAATGATTTGTGCATAAGTGATACTGACCCCAAAGTATTTTTTTTGAAGTCATTTGCACTACTGCTATGCCTAGGAAGACATTAAAAAAATTCGGTTAAAAAAATATGCAATAAATAAAAAGATTTTTTTGATTTCTGGGAAAGAGGTTTTTGTTGCAAATTTAAAAAAAAAATTGTTAGATAAGCACGCACCCAAGTACTGAGCATAATATAAAGTGGGGTTTTTTTTTGTAAAATTTTGAGAAAATTGGCCCCAAAAAACTATCTACGCATCTCTGGAGATATTGACTTCAAAATTTAACCAAGCATAGCTTTAGAGCTATAATGGCAGAAAAGTAAAAATTTGATAAAATCTGAGATTTAAATCCGACTTGTGACTTCTTTATTTACGACTAAACATAACTTATGTCTCGGAAAAAAGTTCTCAGCGTCGGTTGTAATCATGCTAGTCGATCGTGGTAATCAAATTAAGTTTTCTAATTTGTCTTCTTCATTAAAAATAAAAAATAAATCAAATAATTTAATTAAGATGAACTGCGAATTAGCGGATTTTATCCTAATCAGGGTTCTCACAAATTTTAACATCCTATACCGATTTTATTTGAGATAAAAAAAAAGAAATAGTAATAATTTGAAAAGTAAATTTTTAAAAGATCTAATGAATCATTTTTTTCTACAATAATGTTTACCTAGAAATAGTTAAGAATTTATAACGTAAGCCGAGTATGTCGATGCGGTTTTCTACTTTCCATCGGAGCTCTATGATTCGAATCGGAATACAAGAACTGCCGGTTATTAAATCTATTTTTACACACGCACAAACAAGCATAATAATAGTAGTTACATAAATAACACTTAGCGAAATAAATTCACCTTATTTATAGCAAAGCGGAACATATCAACTACTTTTATGGTGTAATAATACTAGTATTAATCCTAATCGTGTAAAAAATGTATCCTCATACACCGTTACGTTTTCCAGTCTGCAACAATAAAACTGTGAAATTACACTATTTAATAATATTGTAATAAAACTGTATTATTACTACATATTAAATTAATATTAATCTGTTGTTACCCTCATTTACTATGTTTTTTTTACACATGAAATGCTTTACTAATAAAATTTAAATAAGTCAATCATTAAATAATATTATCACAACGATACTAATACGATCTACGCTTTGCAATAAATTTTATTATTACAAAATAAATATTCATTTAAAGAAGAAAAATAATACAGCTCCGAAAAAGTATCAATTTTTACAGAATACTCCATTTCCAAACAAATTTCGGAAGATTTGGTCCAGTATTTCAAGGATTGTAAGCTTAAAAAAAAGAGTTCAGTTTGCCGGAAAAAGATACGTTAAAAGTTGACTTATATAACTGATAACTCGTAACTTCGGCTAATAAAATTATAATTTGCATATCTGTTTGCGTACGCGATGCACTCCTTAAAAAACGGGACGTATTTTATTTGAAAACAATTAATACAAATGTTTTTATTAATTTCTATTTATTTCGATTAGAATAAAAATTAAAAATGTTTCTAAATATGTTTACATAAATGCAACAAATTATGTCTACCAATATCACTATGTATCAGTAAAAACGTTCAAATATGCAAAAAACGGAAACGTACTAGTAGTCACTTAAATATAGCGATATAAAATGTTTTACGTAAATCTGAAACAAAAAAAAAAAAAAAACAGAACTACGGTAGCTATATCATATGATCATTAAAAGTAATTAAACGCTAATAAATCTGAAGAATTACTCACCAGATTGGTCTAGCGGTAAACTCGTTGTCGTAAATCAGCTGATTTTGAAGTCGAAGTTCTCAGGTTCAAAACGTAATTAAGGCAGTTACTTTGTTACGGATTTGAATACAAGATGGTGCATACCGGTGTTCTTTGGTGGTTGGGATTCAATTAACAACACACCTCAGGAATGGTGGACCTGAGTTTGTTCAAGACCGTACATTTCGATCGGCATTTCCTATTTTGTCCCACTAAAAAAAATATTTTCTTCTCATGATTAGATTACGTGTCTCTGAAAGTCAAGTAATTTTCTTTGTAGGTATTCGGTAAACTTTAGTTTTTCTTATGAATCATGTATGCCTATTCATATACGATTCTAAAACTTTCATTCAGAGTGTGAAATTCCTTCGCTGTTTGTGCAGTCGTTAAGAAATAAAACTTCCAATAATCTGTTGACTTAAATAATTACATTTTTTTAAAACAAAAAGTAATCATTTTATGTAAGTTTAACTTCTAATAAATTGATAAAAGTAACGAAATAAAACAAGTGGATGTAAAAATGATTTAAACAAATCTCGACTACTAACACGTCATTACAGATAATCGTTAAATTAAATTATGAGATATTTCACCAAAGCTTAATAAATTATTTTTATTATCAAATTATAGAAAGAAGAAAACTTACATATATGATTTCAGATAGCTGGATTATGTAACCCGGAAAAGGTATTAGGGGCTTCCAAAGTACTAAATTATACCATGTATTTTAAAACCATATATATATATATATACAGGCAGTTCATGGTATATGGGAACCCTAAAATAACCATTCAACCATTACATATAGAAAAATGAAATTGGGATTTAGCAGATGCAAGTATCTCAAAAGTTTTACTTTTCGGTATGATTTAACTACTTAGGGAACTACATGTCACGTTTGAAACTAGTTGAGAAAAACAATAAACAACCGCCATTTCTGTGAGGCTTGTATTAGCTCAATAGTTTTAAATCAAATTAAAAAAAAATTCTTGTCAGAATGATACATCACAACCCTATCCTTTACATTTAAAATTTTTGAGTTGCTTCCCGTGATAACCTGCATAACTTCCCCCCCACCCACGTGATAACCTGTTGGGAGTATCGTGAGATCATATCGAGACATAGATCTTTTAGAGGTTAATACATACGTTAATTTATTTTTTATTTTTTTAAGTTCAATTGTCAAAAAGATAATTTTAGTGTTGCCAAACTTTATTAAAGTTTCGTGTACATAAATAGTCTTTATAAAGGTATTTTCTTTAATGGGATTCAGACGAAGAGTCTGATCTCTTTTTCAATAAAATTCAACACTTTTTACGAGTTGTAAAGTAAGAATGACTGGCAGGCCAGTTGATCAGCTGGTTTAGCTTAGATAATTTACAAGAATTTATTCCTTAAAGGTAATCCGATCCATAAAAAATTGTATTAGTATGTTAAATGTTTACTGAAGGCTCAAATGTAGCGATGTTGATGATTATCTTTTTTTGTTTTGTATAGGAAATTTTAAGATATAGATTATTCTCGTCTTTTGTGTCTCTTGGAAATTACTTGTTTTCATACGGGTGTAACTTTCCAGAAATTTATGATAATTAAACTAACTTATGCATGGATTTAAATAAATAATCTAGTTTATTAACTATTCAAACAATTTTTTATCAAAAGAATTTTAATTTAAACATTTTTATTTTAAAAACTATGTGAATTAAATATTTTTTCTTGTATCTTAAATTATATCTATAATCGGTTTCGTAGATTAGAAAACATAAGTAAATTTTATGATAAGAAGTTATACAGGAGTTTCCTTTGAAACACTTTATAAATTCCAGATAGCAATAGCAAATCAAAGGTAAAGACTAATGAACTAGAAATGACTAGTAATGAACTAGAAATCATAATAATGTTCAGTACTACGAATAAAACCACAACGTAAAAAGAAAAACCTCTTTCGGCACGCCGGAAGGTGGAGGTAGATTTCATCGGTGCTAATTGCAGATAAAAAAGATTTCCACCTTAAAGTTAAGAAAAACTTCAAATTTACTCAATATGACAATGGTTGCATGTGAAAAAAACATTTTGGTCATCCCTTGCCGTAAGGGTTGGTCATATCAAAAATTGTTTCAGACAAAAGTTTTAGGTAATGATCACTAAAGTGGTAACGACCGCTTTAAACCGATTCGATACTGTGCCTATTAAGGGAGGTATGATTTTTTTGTCTTTGAAATCCCATTTTTTCCACCCCCTGGGCCAATGGTTGGTGATATCAAAAAGCTTTTCTTAGATAAGCTTTATGCCCTTATTTAAAGAATAGTAGGAACTTAAACGAATTCGATATTTTACTTAATAAGAAAGTTATAGCGATATTTTGTTTTTTCGAAAAAGCACCCCCATGGTCCGATTTTGGCCGTTAACACACTCGACCGAGATTTTAGGACGAGTTATTTTTAAGGAACAATTTGAAAATGAAAGGGGAAAATTAAGGAAGTTATCGTGTCCACAAAAAAGTGAAATATATATATACTTTTGAGCTTAAGGTGGTTTTGGGGTCTGGGGGTTTGCGAAACGCGAAGATATGGTGAAATTTTCCGGAAGTCGAATCCTTTCTTTCTTATGAAATCTTCCTAAAAATGTAACATAGGAACAAAAATGATCATAAACGTAAACATAAATAATTTGATGGTGAACAACTTAAAAGGAAAGGCCTCGTCTTGAGTATCACTATTAGGCTCCTAGGTCCAGTATATGTACCCGTTTTAATCACCTTACATCTTCCCTACTGTCTAAGAGGTTAACAGTTAGATAGTTTACGTGATCATAAGTTTTATTACCGAGTGTTTCAAAACGAATATCGGGGTTTTAAAGTTATGTAATATTTATTAAATTTTACTTACATTGATAAATTAAACATGAAGGGAAAGACAACTCAAAGAGTTTTCTAAATGTTTAATGTGAGTACCATTCATCACGCGGCACACATCTAACGATAGGAGACTTCATCCCATACTTTAATAGGCAAGATTGGACTAGTAGGTGTGACAGCTGCTTCAATCCTATCTCAAGTCGGGTAGGTCACCTGGTAACAATGGAACATACACTTGATCCTTTATAAACCGCCATAGAATATAATCACACCGGGTCAGATCGGGTGAACGTAGAGCCACGGCAAACAAGCCCTGTCATCTGGTCCCCGGTGACCGATCCAGCGGTCGGAGAGAATTTCATTCAACCGATCACGTACAGCATTATGTCAGTGAGAACACCTTTTTGCCGAATAAAGTTCTATGATTCGTATTGCAGTTGAGAAAAGATTTCCTAGGACTATACGCAAAAAACATTCTATACGTTCAACATTGTCTTCGGACACACTCGGTCGTCCTATATTCTTCCCTTACAAATATACACTGTGGTTTCAAATTGTTTACATCATCTACGAATGTTATGGTTAGTCGGTGGATCACAAAGGAACGTCAAACGGAACGCACGTTGAACGGTAATTGCAAACTGCAAAACAAAAAACGCTTTCTGTTGGGGGGGGGGGTCTCCATCTTTGCTACAAGCGCTTTCAAGCGGAAGCTACAAGAAACAGTTTATGAGCTTGCGCAAAGCTAAAATTGTTTGAGTTGCTTTTTAATTTCATGTGTAAGAAATATTACATGGCTTTAAAACCCTGATATTCATTTTGAAACCGTCTGTATTTATTACTTCCTCCCCTTTATTGTATGAGACCAAACACTATCAGAAAGTATCTTACTAAGAGTATTAAATTATATGAAAAAATTTACCCTTTGAGTAATTTTAAGATGTGGGACCCATGGCGTCCGTATCTCCTTGCCCCTTTGACTGATTGTGACCAAAATTAAGTGGCATGAAAGCTCCATAAATGGAAATCATCGTGTGATCCAAATCGATCTATCCAATTTCGAGATATCGAGCAAAAACTTAGCCAACATACAGACTACGTAGGCACATATATACCGGAATTTTTCATTGGTAAAATTGATTATTTTTTTTTTTTTTTTTTTGAAGGGGTTAATGAAATGTCAGGATCTGTAAAAAACCCGAGATGTAAAATTTGACATGATTAACACACTTTCCTTTATATAGCTCGGCGTAATACAGCCGAGAACAAGTACTAACAAATATTAGAATCCTTTCTTTGTAAGTAGGAATTATAATACAATCGGTCCCTATCGTGAATGAAAGTAGTAATCGAGCTTGGGATGCCTATATGTAAAATACTGTAATGAAATTGTACAATATACATAATTTTGAAATTATTTCTTTCAATTGTCCCCCCTCCCTTAATGAATTTCAAACAGTTCTATTTATCGTCTAACTTTTTTTTTAAAGATAATAGATTCAATTTTGTACAGTTTTATTTTTTTCCAGTCGTCGTATACCTGGTTCCTCTGCGTGGTGGATATGTATCGTTTGATATCTATTTTAAGCAAATTTGTGCAGAAGTTGAGCATTTATAGACAGACAAACATATTACACGAAACACATGTTCTGTTCCTGCCATAGCCGTATAAAAAGGCTATGTAGCGTATTTGCTTATTTTTATCGATCAAATTTTCAATCCCCAACGGTAATAAATTGTATCGTATTATAATTCTATGGAAAGAAAATTATATTTAAAAATTATTTAAAGGGATAGTTTTGTACAAAACAAAGGGTTCTAACCGGTTAGTTTATGACTATAGAGACTGTAGTTTGGCGTCGGTAAGGGCTTAATCTTTTTTGTTATTCCTGCAGGGATGAACCTTTGCCAAATTTGAGAAATTGCTCTTGCGATATCGAATCCGTGTTCTTTTGAATAAAATATGACAAGACGTATAAAAAATTCATTTTCAAGACATACAAAGACAAATGTGTATGTTGTGTTTGTGTGTGTGTGTGCGCGCCTGTATACATATATATATACATACATATATATATATATATACGCTCACACACACACACACATACACACACACACACACACACACACACACACACACACACACACACACACACACACACACACACACACACACACACACACACACACACACACACACAAGCAACTTATTTGAATATGCAGAAAAATTAGATTTGAAAAGAATGATAGAAGAAAGGAAAAAATGTAATAGTGACTGTGTATGTGTATGTGTGCGTGCATACGAAGTATGAGGGAAAAGGAAATACAATTTTTTATGTTCTAATGATCGTAAAGGCTCAACTCATATATTTAACTTACCTTTAATATTAACAGTAGTTACATCTCCATCCAAACATAAAATTATCAGAATTGTTTAATTAATTATAAAATCTACTATAATAACGTAACGGTTCCTTTTCCAATTACGTCACTTCTTTTTTACTTGTAAAGAAAACCTCTCTCCCTATAAAAATATTTCGTATGAGAATTCTGTCAAATTTTCTTTTCTTTAATTCTTCCCTCTTGTTAATATTTTCCTAAAATTCAGAAGTTAAAAAACAGCAATTAAAAAACATCCGGAAGAAATAGTTTAAAAATTATATACAGTGACCGCTGATTATACAGATTTACCTTCGTCAGGCTAAATGTGAATAATCAGGAATTCGGATGATTGGAAAATGTTTATCGTACGTACTGGACATATCATTTTAATTTTAATCAGTATCACACTTAATAAAAAGACGAAAATATACAAAAATAAAAGTATTTTAGTAAAATTAAAAACAAAACTTAGAACTTACGTACGATGCGATAAAAAATGATACAGTAATAGGTTATAAAAAGGATTTACAAAAATTATCTGAAAGAAATTAAAATTTACTACCCTACTGTATTATAAAATATGTCATTCAAAAAACTTAAAAAGGAATTAAAGAGAAATTGAGTTAAGTTATTATGTGGATGTAAGCAGTCCGGATAGTTGAACATCCGGAAAATCGGAGATAATTGAAACAAATATTCACCTATGATCCTAATTTACATAAATAAACTATATATATAACGATGTAATTAATTCCATTATAAATTATTTATGTAACTAAATCCTTATTAATACGTAATTGTAAGAGAAACAAAGTTAGTTCTTGATAACCACCTCTAAATAGTCTATACAAAGTTATCTAATAACATAACAAAACTTTCATATATTCCAAACACGTGCATTAATACACTTTTCATTAACAATAAAGCTACTGTTCGAACTAGGTAATAATGATTCCCGGTACAGTATACAAACTCACGCACAGAAAAACACACACAGAGAGAGAAAGTTTCTGTTATCCGGCTACTTCTTAATGTAACTTATAGTTAATAAATAGGTGGAATTCTTCAGAAAATCCAAAAGATTGTTTTATTATATATCCATAAAGGACGCCGATATCCGAATACAGTAGAATCTGTTTAAAATATTTACATGTACAAAGCGTTCGATAAGTCCTTTGCACAGCGTTTAAATATTAACAAATAAATTCCATACTAGTTATATTTCACAAAATTTTCTTTGTTTTTATTTGTTTATAATATGGCGAAAAGTTTCTTGCTACCTTATTATTTCGAAAGGAAGCTTTGATTCGTTGGAATGGTAATATTAATTAATATTCTAATCGAATATATTATTCGGATCGACTG
Organism: Lycorma delicatula; assembly: GCF_047948215.1. NCBI lineage: Eukaryota > Metazoa > Arthropoda > Insecta > Hemiptera > Fulgoridae > Lycorma > Lycorma delicatula. The sequence continues at coordinate 165,017,849 of NC_134458.1, read as the reverse complement.
AGATTTGTGTAGACTTCTCTATACGACAAAAGTAGGTAAATGAACTTAATTTTATTTAAATCTTTTTGTTACCCCTATCTTCCTCGAATGAACTTATCGTTCGTTTTTATAACTCAGTCGAATTTTTGATCGACTCACAAAAACGGAAGTGATTGATTATGCTCGGTTTCAACGAGACTGTACGTATCGCTAAGTCTATCGGGACAAACACCATTGTTGTTCGATGCCTTTAAAACCTCAATCATCTTGAAGAACTTTCTGCGAGGACGGATCGGTAAAACAAAGGATACTGCGATCGACCGAACGGACTCGTGTAAATGAGATCTCAGACAATTACGTAGATACTATCATTCATGTAATCGACCGTTTTAAAATAAACCGAATCGTATCCGGGACTGTAAATCTGTACGAAAAGATTTCTTCTGTATGCTTTATAAGTTGTTCTATCGGTCTGAAACATACTCTAACTATTAATAATCTGTAAATATCAAACGTTCTATCGATTCGAATGCATAAAGACTTTCCAATCGCACTTTACATTTAAACAAAACTACTTAATCATATTTAAATTTCGAATCTATCTGGACTTAAATGCTATTTAACATTATTTCAGGATTTATAACTGCCACAGAAATCTGAATATTCATTTATGAAGAAATAGAAATCCAAACAAATATTTAAATATGACCCATATTTATATATATTATTTGTTCATAAGAAAACCTACCATATACCGTTAAATAACACTGTATAAAGCGTGTGTCATAAGCTGTTTTATTGTATGTACAATGTAATTAATGCAGGCTCAGTATCGGTTATCTTACAAATAAGTGAAGATCATTTTAATAATATAATAAAATCTGATGTTTTATTTTATATACGACCTGACATTGGGCAACTAAAAAGTGATAAACCGATAATGCGATATCCATTGTCTTTTTTAACGTGTCCGAATAAACGAAGTGATATTCAACCCTACGAAGAGTTTAATCTGTTCACTACCCGGATCAACAAATATAATGAAGATCAATTATTTTTCCTCATCTAATAATACTGTCCTCAAACGAAGGTTGGATATCATCCTCAAACTTACAATCAACTTACGATTGTAAGTTTGTGTTACGTTGTTCGCGCGCGTGATTGACCGAATAATTTAAATAGGTATCATAGGCTGATGATTTTATACAGCCTGAATTATTATGTAAAACTGAACTTAAAATACACTGATTATTATCAGCGCTCTTACATCACGAAGGCTTTCAATAATAAAATACGTTTAAAAAATCTTACTATACAACTCTAATATTATTATGATTTGAAAACATTTGCGATTCGCGGATGGCAAAAAGTTCGGTCAAAATAACACGAAATGTATAATTTATAAATACTAACTAGATAATAACGGACAGACATAAAAGTTGAACTTTTAAAATTGCAGTAATTATAATTAAAAGCTAAATAAATGAATAAGTTATAATAGTAATATTGGCAGTGAAATTTTTTGGATTCTTCCCAAATTCAAACGCTGTGAATAAATATCAGGTTCCGTCCGCCAAATAACCTAAGAACAATAAAGTCTAGCCGTTCACTCGGTCAGTCTGTCTATTAGACGACGCACTAAACGTCTAACTTTTTCTTTTCAAACATTTTTTTAAAACATCCAATTTTTTATCTTATGCTTCGTCCTCTCTCTTTTTATCACGATGTCCTTTTTCAGTTTTTTCGTTTATTCCTCCTCTACAACATTCTCGCTCGCTATACCAACTCTATATTAGAGCAGATATAAAGTCAGACTACGCGTATAAACCTTTTTACCGCCAATTTTTCCCCTAGTTTTCTCTAAACTAGTAGAAAAGATATGGTGGGAATACTATAAAAAGGGTTTGTCCTAAAACATATTTATAGTATTCACGTCTAGATCGTATTCGTAGTGACTCTGCGTCAAATCCAGAGGACGACACGTAAAAGATAAGTTGAAACTGACAATATTTATTATTCGGAAAAATGAAGAGGTTAAGAGCTGTAAACGCATCACGGCTTCCCCCTTGAAGAATTGTTTAGTTGTAGCTGTTTACTACAGTAAAGGGGATAACCGGCGAACGGAAAACCGGTTCGAATTCCCTTCGCGATCGCGTAGTGGCCTCAGACGAGCCACGAACCTACGCGTTTAATCGACAAAGTCTTGTTAAGAAGTATCCCGACCGCTATTATTAGTTTGAGTTTATGTGACAGGCTCCTCGACCTCATATCAGCTTCTGTAAGATAACCGGAGAAGAAAAATAATCTTCGGGCGAACCGTAAACAGAACAGCCCCCACCGAACAGTACGAATTCCAAGAAGGCCATAAATCTCTAAATTCTAGTATGAATCGACATGTAAATGCGGGCGACTATTACTTTCCCGGCTTCTGTAGCACAATACGGATGGAAACGTCTGCTATCGTTTAAAAATTGTCTCCCAGATGGATGTCTTTACTTCTCGACATTTTGAAGTCCTGCGAGTCAAAAATGACTAAATTGAATGTTAGTTACAAAATATTATACGTTTGTATGCCGGAATCTATTTTGCTTTTTACCGAAGGAATGCGATCATAATATTTGATGCCGTATCTTTTACGTTAAGAAGATAAATTAATTTAAAAAAATATTAATAGATATAAGGTAAAGGACTAGTAAGATACTGAGGCGATGCCTTATTTCTAACGGGATTTTATTTGATAAAATTTTATTTGTAGGTGTTGTTCAGTTTATAAAAAGAATTTCTAAAAATTGAAGTTACAATTAAGTTCTGACTGTTTCAAATAATCGTCTTGATATTTTCTGTATTTGAGGCGTTATCAGAGGGAAAGTAATAATAACCTTTAATACGTACTTAGAGAAAATATTTCATTTCCCACCCGTTTCTTTAATAACTTTTATTCAAACAGCTCCTAATATTATCATTTGGTGTATTTTAAAATAAATTTTAGAATATATTATAGCAAAATACCGCAGCATAGGATTTATTATTTTAGAATTTTTAAGCGATTTAAAAAAAACGAAGTTCTCGATAGCAACAGTTTCCCTTTGTTATATTTTTAACCTTTTGTTTAAAAAAAATCAACCGATTCCAATATAATTCTTTTTGTATTTTCTAAAAAATAAAAATTCGTTGGCTCCGTTTCAGGTACTTTCAGAAAACACCCGTCTATCTACAAAATATTCTTTAAAACAAAACATTATACGCTAATTTAGACAATTTGGAAATATATTTTACTTGTTTGTGTTCATTCTTTAGATTACTAAGCAAAGCGTGTAACAGCGTGATGACACACAGCCGAAGAAATTCTAATATTCAAATTTAATTTTCCGTTAAACTAAAAAAAAAACAGGAAATAATAATACATATTTTCACAATTCAAATAACCGTAACTCTAATCTCGGTGACAGTTATTTAACGTGCTTTCGCTTTTTTTATATCAAAACTACAGTACCTTTTCGCGAACAATCTTTTTTATGGAGGGGGATATTTTTGTAAGCTTTAAATTTTAAATACTCTTAAAAACAAAACCCAAACCAACATCAAAATTGTACTATTTAATTACTCTTCAAATTTAGAATTTTTGAAATCTGCGTCAAATTAACAGGTTACGAGTTTGGTTTTAGTTCGACGAGAAATTAAAAAAAAGGTGGTTTTAAAAAAACCGAGTAGTATTTTGGCTGGTTTATCATGTCTATACAAAAAGTAATTTTGTTTTTTTACTAATAAGAAAAAAGTAAATGATTAAAAATATAATAAACATTAAAAAGTAATTTTCAGTTTTATCGACCGAAGATTCACTTTTAATCTTTACACAAATGATGGAAAATCTCAGAAAAATTTTTATCACCTTTTTATTTAAATTTCTATTCGTACCGGAATATCGAATCAAATATCACTAAAGGAAACCTGCTTGAAAACAGTTTATTAATAAAAAATTTAATCTGAGTGAAATAGCTCTAAATATATCGTATACATACACAATATAGCAATAAAATCCCGATCCCCCCACAAAAAAAAAAAAACACTCCAGCATATTTTATAATAATTATAATTCTTTTCCTTATTTAATTATTACTTTTTTTCATTTAATCCCTTATTTGTTTTTAAAAGATAATTTTACAACGCATTTAAACTCGTTTTTATTAATTTAAAAATGAAAATTAGATATATTAATAGAAAATAAACTATAAAAAACATTTTAATTAAATTATGAAGAATTTTTTATGTATACTTATGTACTACTTTTTTCCCCAGCTTAGAATATATAGGCCAAGTGACATTACATTTTTTTTTCAGAATAAAATTTTTACGAGAATTCATATGAACCCTAACTATACCACCAGAGCAGCAGTATTATATAGAGTATGGCATCCACATTTTATGGCTAGTACCTTTACAACCCCTTTAAGTCCTACATGAGGAAATATTTTTTCCCTTTTTTTTTTTACAGAAGAAATAACGTTTTTACTAAATGATACTCAGAAAAAAGTCATATATGATCACATTAAATGCATAAATAAAACTTCTATACAACTTAAATATTTTTAATTTAAAAATGTTATATAATGAAATGTAATATATAATGCTTTCTAATCGTTTTATTACAGCATGGTAGGAGGAGGTGGCGGTTGTCTGGTGGAAGGAGCAGCTTATCTGGCAGCATTCTTCGTTGCAGTTGCCATCGTAGAAGCCGGTCAGTATTAAATATATATACTTAATGTAAAACTTTTAAATATTGTACGGTAAAAATTAGATGTCGATTAAACTGAAAGTCGGGTATCCTATATCGTTCTCTTTCGTGTGAAAAGTCAACAGATCGAGTCAAGTCTGAAGTATGAAATATTAATCGCTCGGTTATCTATTCAGGTTTCCGTTTATATTATCATTTAAATACATCGTGACAATAGTTGTATGGTTTTTTAACAAAAGTAAATGTGAGTAGCAATACACAAACAAAAGACACGCACCCATCTCGGGTATCGACTAAGTAAACGTATAAACCTCTTGTACATTTCAGCACCTGAGAGTTACATGGATCGCTGAGCTGTCCTTAAACTTTCTTCGAAATTTTTTGTTTTAAAATTAAAGATGTGCGGTAAATAAGTTATACTATTAAAATATTTTTAACCAAATTATCCATTCAACGTTTCAAAGGAAAAAAAAATTCCGTTTATGACGGTTGTTCGCCTAGCTAAACAATAAAATAAATAAATCTTTTTAACATAGTAATAAAATAAATCTATATCATCCGCTTATTTCCACAGCGGAAAGGCAGCCTAACAGCCGATTATCCGGAGGGATCCTAAAGTTTCTTAAAACTTGGAAAGACTCCTAGTGAGGTCCGCAGTTATCGACCTATCAGCCTTTTGCCGGTTCTCGGCAAGTTGATTGAAAGGCTGGTTGTGGAATGGCTCCGGAAAAATATCGACGTAAACGGTTTTCTAAATCGAGGTCAATATGGAAGGGGTTGGCACGAGGATTGCATCTTAAAATGCTCTTGTCGAGGTGGAAAGCGCCGGCTGTATATATGCTATAGCAATTTTTATTGACATAGAGGCAGCATTTCCTTCCTTGAGACCCCTTTAAATATCTTACTAAATCACCGAATCCCTTATCTGCTGCTACAAACAAGTTACATCATTTCGAAGAATCTTTTCATAATTTATTGTTCATAAAATTTTAAAATAGTTCTATAATAAAATTCTAGAGCCCGAATAAATGTTTCTGAAGCCAGAATTAGCCCGGTATCTGGGCGTTCCCCTTATTTATTCGTATTTGCCTGTTATGGTGGAGTGAAGCCACTGCATTATTGTTTATTTAAATATTGTAAAAAGTTTTCATTTTAAATGAATCCTAGACAATAAAGAATCACATAGATTCAACTTTATTTTAACCGGACAGTTTTAGATCTGTCATCCTAAACTTCGATGGTGTTTAGTATGTTTAGTCTTGCTGATTCCCCGACTCACTCCTCTTTATCACTCTGTATCTATCTTTTCATATTTTCATTATAGAAATAAACCGGATTCAATTGTCTAGTATCGGGACATGTGTAAATTGACAACTATTTTTTTTTTACGCTTGCATCCTGACCCCGTAGGGGAAGACACCCTCCGCCTACACCTTCCGTTACGAGCCCTTATGGGCTTTACCGGAGGTCATCTTCAATACCTCGGCTTTTGACATATTCCAGTCCGTCTCCGCCAGGATGCCACCGATGCAAATGCCACGAGTGACATTTCCATCGGTGTACTACTATTTAATGAACTCAAAACAAAACACATCTCACCGAGTCTTAAGCAAGACTGAAAAGACCTAACAAAACAAAGGAATTGAACTACCAACCCGTAGAAGGTAAAAGTGAGTTCAACACACAACACGAAACATAAAAATATTACACGGAACAATAACAACACAGTAATATTGAAACAAAACAAAACAAACGACAAGATCAACAACAAAAACATAATTTATAAAATAAAACATCAACAAAAATAGAATAAAAGAGAAAGAGATCCCATCAGCAATCCTTTCCTTTGCTAAATACACTACAAAACTCTCCACTATTGCCCATTTGGCCTGGCTCCTCCAGTTTACACGGATATCCAACGTCGATCCGATAAGATCAAGCCGACAGATGGTCTCCGTACGCATTAACTCGTACTTCGAGCACTCATAAAGAACATGGTAGGCGTCGTCCAATTGCGCACATTGAAGACACATCCCAGAATCTACCAGGGCGAATTTCTGTAGTCTGTCCCTAAATCACCATGGCTGGAAAGAAATTACATCACGTATTTATTAGGGTCCACCCAATTCGTACCGCTCGGTAGGACGGGATTTTTTTTTAGGCGGGATGTCTTTTCTGACGCTATCCCCTTCGAAGAAATACGATATAGTAATTTTTAATGCGTCCAACTAACATCTAGTATTATTAGAATTTTTGTATTAAATTTTTTAATAAAATAAATTGTCAAGTATTTTGAAAAATTAAAATCAAGATCAAAATTTCTATAAACGCCCGAGTTACGCGATCACCGATTGACCGGAATAAAGAACCTATGTTTCCCTCTTCTTATCTCTGCATAAAAGACTATTAATTTTCTTCGTTAAGTTTAAAATAATTAATTTTATTTTATCAGTCCGCATAAAACTCGCATATTTTATTACCTTAAATATAATGTCTATTAAATAAATTAAAATACGAAAACCCGCTGACGTGAATAGTAAACCGGGATACTCGTCTTGTAGATTCAAACTGGTGTAACGGAAATAACACTTTACGAAAATTTTTATTTTTACCACGAATATAATATGTCTTCAGTCGGATATAACGATTACAATAAAAGCTTGCCAGCATATGAGAAATTTGTTGAAGGAAAATTAGAATTCCAATGAACGCTCGGTCAACCGTGATTGCCGACAAGCTGGAACGATTAAATTGAAAAAAAAAAACTACAAAATTCCTAATTACTGTTATTGGTTTACAACCGCCCCTACCAAAGCATATTCATACTAAAATATAAGCTATTTTTAGCGTTTGAAAAATACTGTCTTGACCGATGTTCAAATCCGGAACTTTCCGGATGAACAACCGAGAACTATCTCGTAATGATGTTTTTCTGAATAGCCGGTGCCTGAGATGAAACAAGTGAAGGTATGGCGTTATATGCTATGTTATACCTTTCAATCTTGGCAGTATTTTTGTAACGATTTATAAAAATATATACGCCGCTCATTGGAGAAGGCGGCAGGATACTACTTCACTCCTCGCTTTACCGATGTGTTAGCCATTAGGTCGGTGTTACCCTTAAGAACGGCTATATCATTTTTTGGAGCGATTAATGACTAGCGGCACATAAATGTACAGACACTGTAGCGTCGATAGGTACATCATTAATATGTTCATTTTGTCGGTCTACATTTTTTGTAAAGAATCGGTCGCTTAAATGAGGAATTTTAAAATTAATTATTAGAAACCAATTTTACTAATAATAATAACATGGAATCTAAAAACGGTATCGTTTCAGATGTACAATAAAGTAATCAAAGAATTAAAGTAATAGATAGAAATATAGAATTATTGTAACCGAAGAAACACGTGCAAGCTAAAAAGGATAAGATGCACCGCTACCTTGATATCATCGACCTCAACGGATGAAGCAGAAGTAGTAGAAGAAGAAGAAGAAGGTGAACAATGAGAAAAAAAGAGATGTATAAGATGAAAAAGAAGTAGCCGTGATGTTGAAAAATAGGTACTAAAAGAAAGAAGACGCGACTAAAGCCTTGTGACGGTCGGTTCATCACGTTTTTTTTCAAACTTCACTCGATTCGTTGATTCTTATATACGCCGTAAACATCGAGAAGTGAAATAATATCTCCTTCGCTGTTTCTCTCTCCCTCACTTCTATGCACTCGAACAACCGTAACTAAAGGTGCGATCCATTAACACACGCCGTTGAACTTAACATTTATACACAGAGATGCACAAATATAGCAATAATCTATCGGTTTTTAATTTTCATACAATTCAATATACAGAGATGCAAAAACTATTTTATCTACTATAATGAAGAAGTAAAACAGTATCAGAAAGTAGACTATAACAAATCAAAAGAAATTACTCAGTAATAGTTTTTTAATTTTTTTTTTTTTTATAGCGTTAATGTCAAAAAATTAATTTTTATAAAGACAAATTGTTGTTCGGCCTTTTACTTATTTAGGATCTACCCCGATCTGAAACCCGATATGTTAATATGAGACCCGATACGAGAGACATACTTGAAAAAGGGAAATCCATTCTCAGGAATAACAAGCTTTTCCTGCTAGGCTTACTGATAAAAGTGAGGCGTGAAGTGGTTTCCGGTTACTATTTTTTTGTGAACCGTAAGTCACTATTGGGCATCTATATGCCGAAACTACCGGAATACAATTTATATTCGGGTCTACAATGACACTTTCACTCATCCTACAGTTAGTGAATATTAGTTTCCAAGAAGCTCTCATCAACCGGTACCGTGTATTTCTCTAATGTTATGGATATACGCATTTACTACTCAGAAAAGAGTGGAACATACAAAATACAGTAACAAATATTAACGTATTCCTTCTGCGTGAAATTACGCATTACGTGACATCTGTGTCCCTATTTGACGGCGAAATTATTAATTTTTTTATTTGTAGCATACGTAAAAAAATGAAAGATATTATATACAGATCAGAAATCGCTAGACCGATCTTAGTTTTGATTTTTCATCAACATATTTATCGAATTTTTAGAAAGTTTTTAATCTGAATAAATGGATTTATTCGAATGACTTCGTTATACGACGATCTGCAAGTCTAAAATTGAGCGTATATTTTATTTTTGAGTGTTATTTTGAATGCAGTGATATTTTGAGTCACGGAGTGGCATTCTGTAATCCCACGATTCCAGTGGCTGAAAATTAAAAGACGGTATGGATTTTCTTTCAACTTAATAGAAAATTTCATCGTTTCGAATTTTTCACAAGTAGACGAATGCGGTAAGTTTTTTAGCAAGCGCTACTAAAATTCTGTAGTCATACCGCATCTTAATTAAAATTTTGTCTAAATTTCTAAGAACGCGTTTTATTTTCACGTTAACTTTGGGATCCATACAAAACCCTTCCCCGGACCTCATATTGGTAAATCTACAGCTATAATTTTATTAAAACTCTCATCTTCCTCGATAAAAGAAATGTAAAAAGGAAACCGCGGTCATAATTAAAATATAAAAACCGAGTCGCTTGCTAATTATTAAAACCCTTGCCGATTATTGTATCGGCCAGTTATCTAGATTTATATTTGCTTTTACATGCGTAAAAATAAATAAATTAACTCCCTTTTAACTGAAAATTTTTTAATATACGCGTTCGAGTTAAAGTATAAGAAGAAATATTAACAGACCAACATTTTTATCCTTTGAAACAACTTTTGTCAGAGGTTTATTTTTCAGTTTTTACAGTTTTGCCTAAGGAAGTATGGGATCCCGGCTCCTCCCTAAAAGAAACGCTAAAAGTTTTTTTTCATTTACTAGCTGAGGATGCGTTTAACGAAAAAATATAGGCTATCGTGGCAGCGCCTCGGTCTTTCATCCGGAGAACCCGGGTTCGAATCCCGGTCAGGCGTGGCATTTTCACACGCTATAATACTGTCATTTATCTCATCCTTTGAAGTAATACTAAACGGTACCCCGGAGGCTAAAAAAAGTAAAAAAGATATAGCAAAATGAATTTTAAACGGAATTCATATAAAATCTTTTTTATATTAAAATAATTTTTTCTTAGAGTTGAAGGTTTTTTAAAATTCATTTGCTGGGAATGTATCGTATTAAAACAATTAAGGGGAAAAAGAATTAAAATTTTTTAGACCCACTGAGAATAGAATTTTTAAATAATTTTCATTAAACGAATAACGTTTGAAAACCTTTCATATAACATTTTCTGAAATTTTGATTACTGACTGAAAGTTTCCTTACAGGTAATAAGTAATATCATACACCCTAAGAAATACCAGTTAATTCAACTTATCCGTAATAAGGGATATCTTTCGTTCTTATAGCGGTAAATCTAAATTATTACGATTCACATTTTTGTGACCGTAGCAGTAACAATAGATTAATTACAACATTATAAGGCGAATTTTCAACACAAATTTCAAATTTTAAATACCGGTACTGTTAAATTCATAGAAAAATAATTTTCTGGATATGACCTCGTTACATCAAGGCTTCGTAACTTCTATCGCTTTCAAACATACCAAATATTCTATTAGTGTTACAGTTTTACAGGCACTATCTGATTTCTACACAGTCTTCTTTTTTTTTCCTGTTTAGACTTCGGGAATTACCGTTCAGGTATTACTTCAGAGGATAATATGTATGAGTATAAAAATGAAGTGTAGTCTTGTACAGTCTCAGTTCGACCATCCCTGAGATGTGTGGATAATTGAAACCGAACCACCATAGAACACCGTTATCCACGATCTAGGATTCAAATCCGTATAAAAGTAACTGCCTTTACTAGGACTTGAACGCTGGAACTCTCGACTTTCAAATCAGCTGATTTGGGGAGACGCGTTCACCACTAGACCAACCCGGTGGGTTTCTGATTTCTACACAGCATATTTATTTATTCGATCTTAAATATTATATTTAAGTATTACATTTAAATGAAACGACAGAAAGTAATAAAGAAAAAAGGAGCGAAAACAAAGGAAGATGTGAATTAACTTTAGACCAGCACGATGATTTTTAAAAAAATTAACAAATAACCGACCTCCCACAACGTATCGTCTAGACACCACAATCAAATCTGTGTAAACGACTAGGTAAAAGACGATAATTCATTTAAAAGTTAAAACAGCATCTTCTAGATAACAAATTTTCTATGCTGAGCTTAATAACAAAAGTGAGAAGTGAAGTGGTTTCCGATCGTCTTCTTCAACGAGCTAAATATACTGCTCCGTATACGCCGAATCCACCGTAATTTAGCTAAAATTCGGTCGTAAAACATACTCTTTCTCTACGTTCATCGTAGGGATTGATTATATATTGAAGATTAATTCTTTAAAAAAGAAAATCTGACTGACGGCGGTGTATCTCGAATGCTTTACAGTATTTTATGCCAGCCATAATGTCTGGAACGGATTCTATAAAAGCAAAGCGTTCTACCGTGAATTTACGAACTACATATACGATGATTCAATAGGAAAAGGAACTAATTTCGGAACTGATTCTAGAACTTGAAATAAGGAAAAAAGATTATACAAATATAAGTCCGAAAACGCTTTGTTAATGAGTTACGGCTACCGAAAAATATTTTTCCGGATATCAGTTCCCACGGTGAAATGAGGTCATACTGAAATTTTTAAAGCGTTATATAAGGGGTAAACTTGATGTTTTATTTTGTTTCTTGACCTGAAAAATCGAATAAACTATGTACCAGAACTGCATTTCTCGCATTTTCTATGATATCCAACGAAAAACAGAAAAATTCGCTAACGAAAAACACATATTTTTTAGGTTTGAGTACAGTAACTCAAAGCCTAAATGCATCGATTTTATTATCAAAACTTGTAGAGAATTTAACTGTAAGAAAATAGATGTAATAAGTCTATGAAAAACAAAAATATCAACTTTATTAAAAACAAAACTTAACAGAAAAATGTTATGAATCTATAAAAATTAAATACAGCTTTTTTAAAGTTGTTAAAACTTTTTTTCTTTAACCACTACTAAATTATAATTTTTTTAAAATAAATATGTTATACTTAAAAGAAATTTCTTACAATGGACTATGTAACAACATTTTTGTTTTTTATTTTATTTTAAAAGTGAAAAATATGTTATCCGGTTATCTCTTACATCATGACTGCCGTGTGTTAAGTGTGATAATAACGAGTGAGACGGAATATCTCCTGGGGAATTTTCTGGACATTTCCGGAGGATTTAATAATCGATGGTGGCCTTCTGCTATTTACCAACTCCAAAAAAGAGAATGTACTGTAAGTAAATTGCAAGTTATGCAAAGTTATTTCAGTCATCGGAATGTGCTGCTCCGCGAGGGCAGCCATGAGGTTGGCAAGACGCTGTCTAAGGGATGTCCCCGGGGTAGCGTGTTGGGTCCATTATTGTGGGTGGTGGAGTTTGATTCTCTCCTGCGGCTGAGGTTGCCCAGCGGGTGTTGCATCGTGGCTTATGCTGACGATGGACTCCTCTGGTCGAAGGAAGCTCGCGGAGGGAGGTTGAACTCCGAACCACTCGGGCTTACAGGATGCTTGAACTGTAGGGTCACCAACACAAGATTACATTTAGACCGGGAAAGACCACGATGATGCTCCTCAAAGGCCGTTTGGCAGTGAGTCGGCGTGTCCGTGTTTCGATGGCAGGCCAGCGTATAAAGTATGTTCAGGTTCAAAAGTACCTCGGGGTGTTTCTTGATAAGAAACTGCAATTTAAGAAGCACCTTCAATACATCGCGGAGAGGGCCTGCAATGCCTTCTTCGGTGTTCGACTTGTGGTCAATCCTAATTGGAGTCTTAACTTTAAGACCATGAACATTCTGTATAAAGGCGTGTGCGAAGCTATTATGCTATACGCGGTGCCTGTTTGGGCGGATAGGCTAAAATATAAATGTTATCGGGACATTTTATTAAGGGCTCAACGCCTTAATATTGTCAACAGTAACAGGTGGTTACCGTATTATTTCATGGAAGGCAATTTTGGTGAATGCAGGCGCGAAACCGATAGACTTGATTGCGTCTAAGAAGCAGCAGTGTTATGTTGCTAAGAAGTCCAGTGAGTTGACTAAGAACAAAGTTCCAGAAATTGAACAACATGGCAATGCCTTGTGGCAGGCCAGATGGGATGAAACAGATGGTGGGCGTTATACGCAAGATCTCTCACCAAGTATTGTTGGTTTGCGAGACGCCTCTTTTATCCACCTTAATAAATACGTGACGTAATTTCTTTCCAGCCATGGTGCTTTAAGGGACAGGCTACGGAAATTTGCCCTGGTAGGTTCTGAGATGTGTCCTCAGTGTGGACAATTGGACGACGCCTACCATGTTCTTTATGAGTGCTCAAAGTACAAGTTAATGCGTACGGAGACCATCTGTCGGCTTGATTTTATCGAGTCGGCGTTGGATCTCCGTGTAAACTGGAGGAGCCAGGCCAAATGGGCAATAGTGGAGAGTTTTGTAGTGTATTTAGCAAAGGAAAGGATTGCTGATGGGATCTCTTTGTCTTTTATTCTGTTTTTGTTGATGTTTTGTTTTATAAATTATGTTTTTGTTGTTCTTGTCGTTTGTTTTGTTTTGTTTCAATGTTATTGTGTTGTAATATTTTTATGTTTCGAGTTGTGTGTTGAACTCACTTTTACCTTCTACGGGTTGGTAGTTCAATTCCTTTGTTTAGTTAGGTCTTTTCAGTCTTGCTTAAGACTCGGTGAGATGTGTTTTGTTTTGAGTTCATTAAATAGTAGTATACCGATGGAAATGCCACTGGTGGCATTCGCACCGGTGGCATCCTGGCCGAGACGGACTGAAATGTGTCAAAAGCCGAGGTTTCGAAGATGACCTCCGATAAAGTCCATAAGGGCTCAGATCGGAAGGGAAAGGCGGAGGGTGTCTTCCCCTACGGGGTCAGGATACAAGCGTAAAACAAAAAAAAATAGTTGTCGGTTTACACATGTCCCGATACTAGACAATTGAATCCGGTTTATTTCTATAATGAAAATATGAAAAGATAGATACAGAGTGATAAAGAGGAGTGAGTCGGGGAATCAGCAAGACTAAACATACTAAACACCATCGAAGTTTAGGATGACAGGTCTAAAACTGTCCGGTTAAAATAAAGTTGAATCTAAGTGATTCTTTATTGTCTTGGATTTATTTAAAATCAAAACTTTTTACAACAATGTTTAAATAAACAATAATGCAGTGGCTTCACTCCACCATAACAGGCAAATACGAATAAATAAGGGGAACGCCCAGATACCGGGCTAATTCTGGCTTCAGAAACATTTATTCCGGCTCTAGAATTTTATTATAGAACTATTTTAAAATTTTCACGACTTTTTCTGTCGATGGAACGGATTTCGCTTTCTTTGGCGCACTTTCACCTGCTCCCACCCGCTTATTGGATGCTGTTTTCAGTTCTGGCTTGTAATAGTGAATCAATGTTTCATCTACTATTATAAAAAGTTGAAGAAACTCAGTGGAACGACGATTAAATAAGTCTAACCACCCTCGAGAGGTGTTCAGTCGAATAAGTTTATGGTCGATTGTTAACAAAAGCGGCATCCATCGAGCGGAAAACTTTCTCATACCCAAAACATCGTATAAAATGTACTGGACACATCTACCCCAAGATCTTTGCGATGTCAGAAAGCTCATTTATGTTTGGTCGGCGATCATATAATATACGGGATAGTGAATCTTTGTGATTTTTTGTCGGTCGTAGCCGTTTCTGGGCTTGTTAGTAGTTTTTAATAAATGTACGACCTGATTTAATTGCAACAGCCCAATTTTTACCATCAAAAACGAAGGAAAGAATCAAAAAGTTCGTTGGTATTAATTTTTTTTTTTTAATGTACTTTATAACAGCTCGAACTTCAATTTTATATATTTTTCAGAAAATGTCAAAACGTGGTCATACTTGAGCCATATCTGTTATCAGACGACCGTGTTATGTAGTATAATAATGTTTTAGATCTATAAATCACAAAACTATGTTGCTTTTTTTAAAGCATGAAAAAGTTAGCGCTATAAATCTTCTATTTTGTAGTAAATGTTAGAATTTGTAAACTTAGTGTTTAGCTTAAATACAAATAATATCTATTCACTATAAATATTGCAATTTTTTATAATAACACTTTTGATATAATACAGAGGAAATTTCTAAAACAAAAACAGCTGACTGTTAAAAATAAAAATATTTTAATGCAATTAATCCCACAGATAAAGGTAAAACCATTACATAAAAGTTTACTTTTTGTACCACAAGCACCGTCATCAATTTCACTACTTCTAATGGCTGTATTACAAATAAGGTATTAATAATAAATGTGCTGCATATAAGGTTGTGTTACAAGCGGTACTAATTATAATCTCTCTTTCTGAAAGTAATGTTCATTATAGAGCATAATATGAACAGTGAAGTTGTTAATTGTAGGTCTAATTTAGAGAAACTCAGCTTCTTTTTAACCTCTGGATCCACCATTAGGCATTCTTCAGAGGATGAAGATGAATGATTTGTAGCATGTGTGAAAATGCCATGCCTGATCAGGATTCGAATCCAGGACCTCCGGATGAAAGGCTGAGACACTACCACTCGCATCACAGAGGCCAGCAGAGAAGCTCAGCTTGCAGATAAACAACACTACCTTCTGTCGATAAAAGCAACATAAAGTCATACAGGCCACAGAAACTATTTTAGTTCTGTTTGTTGTAGTAATTCTAACACAAGATGCTCTTTATTCTCAGGCAGAATGTCTGCAATATTATATAAATAAACTATACGTAATTTTGTTGAGTTCAGATTAATAAATAAGTTTAGCACTCGCACTTAAATTGTAAATAATAACAATTTTATTATATGATAATTGTAAAAAATTCTAATTGATTTATTTGATTTGGTTGCAGGACCTATCCATCGTGCAGAATGGCAAAAACGCAATATCGACACGGATTCGAATTCAACAAGTCAGAATTATCCTGGTGGAGGTAAATTATGTAAGTGCTATTCACTCTTCAAAATACATACATATTATTTGGATTATTTTGAGTATAATGTTTTAATATTTAAAGTACTCTTAAATTATTAAATACTTAATAATCTGCTTGTTTTCAAAATACTGCATTCAAGTCTTCCATAGGTTTTTTGACATGCAACAGCAAATGGAACATAAAATAACAAAAACATAAGAAGAGGAAATGCAATAGTGAAAAGAACAGCAACTTTTATTTTCTTAGTCTAGATACCCTGCTATAGAAGATGTTAAAAATTAATTATGAAACATTCATGTTTTAAGAATATATAAAGAGAATTATAGGTGAGGATGTAAGTTTCACATCTTTTAAATGGCAAACTGGTAGGTAGGCAATAAGGCAAAAGATTTTTTAAAAAAGTACTATATCACAATTCTAATTGAATTTTGTTGAAGTGCTATGAATAAGAGATTTCTTTAATACCATATTTGTGGTTGATTTTTGGCTTTCTCTCACTCACTCTCTCTCTCTCTCTCTCTCTCTCTCTCTATATATATATATATATATATATATATATAGAGAGAGAGAGAGAGAGTCCCGATACTAGACAATTGAATCCGGTTTATTTCTATAATGAAAATATGAAAAGATAGATACAGAGTGAGTGTGTGTGTGCGTGAAATAAGTAATATGTGTGAAATAAGTAAATCCAAACAAATTTCAACATGGTAAAACAAATAATTACAAAAAATTGTTAAAAGTTATATACATGTATTTGGAAAATCCTATATAGATAATTGTTTTCCTTATATATAATGTTTTACACCTAGGAATGTCTCAATTTATAAAATAACACTAAAAATTGATAGATGTGAAGTAGATATTTAATGGTAGCAAGTGAAGCCTTATTTAGTAAACTATCTCTTGCAGATCATAAAAATTAAATAATAATGGATGAATTTTTATCATATATTATTGTACCCTTAATTACACTAATAATCATACCCATTTAAAATAAAAAAAAGTCTGAAAATTAAAATTACAAAAAAAAATAATGAAATGGACAGTTAAGAAAATATTTATGAAAACTAATTTACAGAAAAATATATTAAGTCTGTAAATAAATACTTTTTTTGTTCAGTACATTAAATAGATCATGTTATGAATGATGATGTACTAATCCTCAGATTGCTAATATAAGTATTCTATCCTTTACCTAACTGGATTTTTAAAAAACATATAGTTTCATTAAAAAAAAACCACTCTTCAATAAACACATTTTCTGCAGTAATAAATCCAATAAAAATTTCCCTTTCACTAAACAATATCTCTTCATTCAAGAAGAATACACAATTCCATTGAAACAATTTTCAAAAAGAACTTAATTCATCAAATACTTAGGATGAAATTATTAATTTTTAACAGAAAACTAATCTTTCTTTATTATTTCATCCAAATAAAATAATGTGATTTTGAACTATAAAAAGCTAAAAAATAAAAAAAAAAAAATACACGTGTAATAGTAAAATTAAAAAGAAAAATTGATTTTATATTACGAAGTATTTTCCTTGAAAAACCTACATTTCTATAAACACCTTTTACAATGAAGTTTTGTTTTTTTTTATATTTTCAATGGAAATTGTAACTTTTCATAGAAAATAAATATTCTTGAAAAGCTTTTATAAAGATGGTTTAATATCCTTTTTACTTGCTGATAAATTGAAAAAAGAGATTATTTCAGTAAATATCAAACATTTTATTAAAAAAGAATTATTTCAATTCCAGAAAAATAACATTTTTAACACTGTTTAAATATCACACGTTTAACACTATCAATTATTTACAATGACATAAACATTTTTAATAGAAAAATATATATATCACTGTTAAGACTTCTACAAAAACAACCTTTTATCATTTTTCTGTTACTAAAAATTTAAAAAACCCTTTACTATTTAAAAAAAAATATACATAAATATGCATTTAAATAATTTTCATTAATGCCTTCTGAATTATGAATTATTTTTCAGTTATTTTTTTATATATAGTATCTTAATGTACACCTCTTAATGTTATTTCAAGTTTTTATACTTTAAATAATTAATATGGATTTTTAATCTTATATATATTTTTTTTTTTATTTCATAATTGTATACTAAATTGTATTGCTGTTCTGATCAAGGTGTTTACTAAGGTTTCCCTTAATCCATCCAGGTAAATGCTAGGCAGTTTTTTTTTATTCACGTAGTAGCATATCTACTCATTCCTGATATGATCTACATAATGTATTATTATATACCGATCAGAATAAAGATTTATTTATGCTCAAAGCATACTACATGAAGTTTTGTTTGTCTAGAACATTCTTGTATATTGTGTTATGTGGGATTTAGATCAGATTCAGTTGTAAATTAGATTTAATATTAAATGATACAATAGTGATTTAGGAATGTGAAGATGTAAATTATGAAAAAAAGGTACAAATATTACAGTAAGTATTACATAATACCCCCACTTATTTACTTACTTATTACATCTCTTCTTAATGCCTGGTCACAGATGACTGCAATTTTGTTTATGGATTTGCAAGTCTTAGGCACCCCAGTAAAAAAAACAACTCTTTTTTAAACATTTCAACCCCCAAAAAGTAAAAATAGAATTCAAACTGAGAAACTGAATAATTCAAATTTTCCACATTCAGAACATCCATAAAAGAGAACTGAATTCTGATTTATTTCAATTACTATTTGGAGAAAATAAATTTTATTGTTAGAGGAATGAAAGGTGTGAAACCCTTCAAAAAAAAGTCTTGTTCTTATTAATGTTTTATGAGTCGATTGAAGAGTAGTTTAGTTGTCATTGAGATAGAAATATTCACAGGTTTCAATAGGAGTTTCACTGCCAAATATATATTTATAATCATTTACTTAAATCCATTAACCAAAGAAATTGAGATTTTTTACTAGGATTACATTTAGATACCGGTCTAGAAAATCTTGAAAAAGTTAAATCTTATAAAACACCTTTAATGAGTGGGATAAGCTCTATTTACTCTATGGCCAGACACCAGCCTTTCCATTTATATATAAATTGAAAGCTATCATCAGTTACATGGAAGTTCTACAATCTTAGAAATGAAAGCTCTCCAAGCTGTATTATCTCTTATTTGATATTAAATTTGTTACAGATAACCTGAATAATATGACATTATATCTAATACTCTATTAACAATCTTATTTCAATAAATTGCAGAAACCCACTAAGAATTATTTTATTTATAGCAACTCAGTCAGCATCATCAGTCATGATGCACCTTTTATTTCCGATGTAGTTTTTAAGTCAACAGTAATTTGAAGTTTAGAATTATTGTGTAAGTTACAAGAAATTCCTACCTGCCAAAAGTTAATCAGTGTTTTTTTATTATCTCACTGATTTATTTAATTAATTAAATTCAACCTAGAATATAAGTTTTCTACCAATCAAGCAAAACCTTCTGATCGAAATGAAGTAGACAATATTTTTGGGCTTTTTTATAAAATATGTTATGGAGTTCGGTACATCCACTAAATGAAAGCAGATGAAATATTATGAATTGATTTTTAAGTAAAAAATAAATTTCTTATAAACCAAAACTATTTGTTACTATGAAAAAAAAAATTAAATTTATTACTTTCTAAATTCCATACCTTCTAATTGCAATCCTATAATTGTATGATTTATTACCAAAACGGAATGATTATGCTAATAATAATTTCCATTCAAAGCATTTTGGTACCTATTTGATCTTCTTACTTGATGAAGTCCATTCAAAAAGTAACTATACACACCTGTCATGTGCTAATACAACAATACGTAACATTGACTTATTTTACAGCAGTTTGTTGGAAACGGTCTCCGTGAATATCCAGACATATCTGCACAAGTTAGTTCTTGTTCTCAAACATTTTTACAGGTTGTACATCTGGAATATTCTTGGTGAAATCATAAATATTACTTTCTTCATAACCCTCAAAAGAAAAATCTGGTGGGCTTAAGTTGTCTCAAAGTCACCCAGCTTCAATGGCTGGTGGAAGCAAACTGCACACAATGTGAGATTACCACCTTTGCAGAAAACATCACTTTCACCACACAAATACAACCCCTCAAAATTCAGTCGTGTTTATATAGATGTACAGTTACTTTTTGAACATGCTTTACAATTCAGGAGTTTTAAGAAAAAAAATACTTATACATATGTATGTGTTTTATAAAACGTAAGTTGAAAAAAACAAACATTGTTTTGAAAATTGTATAAAAATATATAGAAGAAACTCAATATGGACTTGATGATATCAATCAGTTCTTGAATAACCTTAAGATTATGAAGTAGATTGTAGATAATCAGGTTCTAGATTAATTTCTTTTTTTTTTGTTTACAGTCATTTGACTGGTTTGATGCAGCTCTCCAAGACTCCCTATCTAGTGCCAGTCATTTCATTTTGATATATGCCGTACATCTTACATCCCTAACAATTTGTTTTAGATATTCCAAACATTGCTTGCCTGCACAATTTTTCCCATCTACACATCCCTCCAATATTACAGCAACTATTCCAGGATGTGTTAATATGTGGCCTATAAGTTTTTCTCTTCTTTTAACTATATTTTTCCAAATGCTTCTTTCTTCATCAATTTGCCGCAACACCTCTTTATTTCTCACTTTATCCAACCACCAAATTTTTAACATTCTCCTACAGCACCACATTTCAAAAGCTTATAATCTTTTCTTCTCAGGTACTCCAATGGTCCAAGTTTCACTTCCATATAAAGCTACACTCCAAATATATACTTTCAAAAATGTTTTCTTGATATTTAAATTAATTTTTCAGGTAAGCAAATTATATTTCTGACTGAAAGCTCATTTTGCTTGCGCTATTCAGCATTTTATATCGCCCCGGCCTTGTCCATCTTTAGTAATTCTACTTCCCAAATAACTAAGCTCTTCTACCTCCATAATCTTTTCTCTTTCTATTTTTACATTCAGTGGTCCATCTACATTACTTCTACTACATTTCATTACTTTTGTTTTGTTCTTGTTAATTTCATGCGGTAGTTCTTGCGTAGGACTTCATCCATGCCGTTCATTGTTTCTTCTAAATCTTTTTTTACTCTCAGCTAGAAATACTATATCATCAGCAAAAATAGCATCTTTATCTTTTCACTTTGCACTGTTACTCCGAATCTAAATTGTTCTTTAACATCATTAACTGTTTGTTCTCTGTAAAGATTAAAAAGTAATGGGGATAGGGTACATCCTTGTCCCTTTTTTATAACGGCTTCTTTCTTATGTTCTTCAATTATTACTGTTGCAGTTTGGTTCCTGTAAATGTTAGAAATTGCTCTTCTATCTCTGTAATTGAACCCCAAATTTTTTTAAATACTCAACCTTTTATTACAGTCTCTGTTATCAAATGCCTTTTCTAAGTCTATAAATGCTATGTATGTTGGTTTGTTTTTCTTTAATCTTCTTTGTACTATTAATCTGAGTGCTAAAATTGGTTCCCTTATTCCTATACTTTTCCTGAAACAAAATTGGTCTTCTCTTAACACTTCTACTCTCCTCTCAATTCTTCTGTACAGAATTTAATTAAGATTTTTGATGTATGAGTAGTTAAGCTAATTGTTCTGTATTCTTCACATTTATCTGCTGTTGCTTTCTTTGGTATCATGACAATAACACTCTTTTTGAAGTCAGATGGAACTTCCTCTTTTTCGTAAATATTATACACCAGTTTGTAAAATCTATCTATCACTTCCTCACCTGCACTGTGCAGTAATTCTGGAGGTATCCCGTCTATCCCAGGAGCCTTTTTGCTATTCAAATCTTTTAATGGTCTCTTAAATTCAGATTTCAGTATCGTATCTCCCTTTTCATGCTCTTCGACTTCCTCTTCTTGCTCTATAACATCAGTTTCTAATTTATTTCCTCCGTATAACTCTTCAATATATTCCAACCACCTATCGACCTTTTCTTTCATATTATAAATCAGTAGACCATCTTTGTTTAACACATCATTAGATTTTAATTTATGTACTTTCCTGTATGCTCTGTCTATTTTACTAATGATCATTTCTCTTTCCACATCTGAACACTTTTCTTTAATTCACTCTTCTTTCACTAATTTGCACGTTTATAGTATTTCTTAATTGTCTATAGTACCTTTTGCATTCTTCATCACTAGTATTCTTATAATTTGTACGTACATCCATCAGCTGCAATACATCCTTTGATACCTGAGGTTTTCTACCAGTTCTCTTTGTTCTGCCTAAGTTTGCTTCTGCTGATTTAAGAATTCCCTTTTTAACATTCTCCCATTCTTTTTCTATATCTTCTATCTTATCTTTTTTACTCAGACCTCTTGCGATGTCCTCCTCAAGAATCTTCTTTAAATCTTCCTCAAGCTTCTCTAAATCCCACTGATTCATCTGACACCTTTTCTTCTGGTTTTTAAAAACAAACTACATTTCATTATCACTAAATTATGGTCATTATCAATGTCAGCTTTAGGATAAGCTTTGCAGCTGACGAGTTGATTTCTAAATCTTTGTTTAAACATGATATAATCTATCTGATATCTTGCAGTATCAACTGGCTTTTTCCTTGCGTATATTCTTCTATTATGATTTTTAAATTGGGTGTTGGCAATTACTAAATTATACTTCATGCAAACTCAATAAGTAGGTCCCCTCTTTCATTTCTTTTGTTGACTCCGTATTCACCCACAATATTTCCTTCCTTGTCTTTTCCAATGCTTGCATTCCAATCTCCAGCTGTTATTAAACTTTCATCCCCTTTTATGTGTTTAATTGGGTCATCAATTTTTTCATATACACACTCTATTTCATCATCATCATGGACACTTGTTGGCATGTAGACGTTAACAATTGTTGTTGGTTTAGGTTTTGATTTTATCCTTATGATAATGATTCTATCACTATGCATTTTGAAATACTCTACGCTCTTCCCTATATTCTTGTTCAACATGAAACCCTAGATTAGCTAAGTTATTTTTAGTAATCCAGCAGTTAGTTTTTTTTTTTTTTATAACTAATTGTTCAAATTTTAAATATCATTGGTTTTTTATTATTCCATTTTAACAACATTTAAAAGAAACTATCTAGTTTATATATTTTAACTCTACATTGATTTGGCTGCAATTACAACAAGAGAACATTTACAGAAAAGTAAATGGTCATTTTCAGAACAATTATCTACTTTCCCTAGAAAGTGTTACAGCGTAATATCAAAACTCTGACTTTAATAATAATATTATTATTACAAACACATAACAAAAAAAAAAAATTAATTTATTAATTATAGAATTTTAATTTCAAAAGTTTTGTTAAAAATTTCATATGACTGCTTCAACAAATCTGGTGGCTAACCATTAATTAAAATGAAAAGGTTTCCAATGAATTTAAATTAAATGTAATGGATTTAGGCTTAATAAATTGTGATCAAAATCATTCAGTCAGTAAGTCAATATTTTTCAATAAATCTGAAAAAAATTTCTAAAAAATATGTTAAATAAACAGATAAATTAAATATAGTTATAAAAAAAATGTAATTGTTTAATTTTCATTTAAAATATACTTAAAATGTTTTAGATTATGGAGAATGCATAACAGATCAAGGAGTCTACCATGCAGGTGAGAGTGTACCCAGCCCTGGACCATGTGAATCATGCACATGTAGGCCACCAAAAGTATTTTGCAGTATGATGCCTTGCCCAATTAATCCAGGATGTCGAACAATCCAACGTTCAAATCAATGCTGTCCTGATTATAGATGTGGTAAAATTTAATTATTATTTTACAACAAAATATAGTTTTATGTTAATATAATGAAGCATTCATTGTATTATTCATTCATTCTGGAATCTCTTTCAGTGAATTTATAGAGTTCATATTCCTTGAGAACAACCAAAGTTTTATGGATCTTTGTGTTCTTGTAGTGTACAATGACTCACGACTCACAGTTACAGAAACAAATACCAGCAGTATTTAACTATCTTGGAAGGTTAATTGAATGACAAAATTGAAATATATTAATGTTTAAGAAAAATGTGTTTTTATTAGACATGACAAAAATAAATTCCAGCAAGAACAGTATTAAATATAAAGGGACCACAACTAATAGTTATGAATATCTTGTGGCATTCTGCTTGACAACAAATTGCTTACTGTGAAAAGCAGCTATGTTAATACTCTTTAGAAAATATCTCCAAGCAATCTAAAAATGGCCTACAAAGGAGTATTTTAAAACATGATGTACTGGATGATGACAATATGGACTAACAAATCAGAACAAAGGCTTCATTCAACATTTACAGAATGCCTAGCATATAGCCACAAAAATGTGTAATGATATGCATAAAAAATATTCATTGCCTGGTGTAGTTGTGCTACGTGGTAATTAGAAAGAGTGTAGAAAGTTATGATCAAGGTATTCTGCTTGCAAAGTGATAAAAGAAGAGCAAAGTGGCAAGTCATATGACACAATTATCAAAATGTGTGCTTTTTATGATGCTAAAGCCAATTTAAATTTTATAGTTTTATCCTATTCCTCTCTGAAGGAGGTGTCAAAGCCCCTGATTTGGAAACATGGCTTTACAATTGGAAAACCTCAAATAAGGGAAGATCTGTATATGAAAACATACTAAGTTTGGAAGGGGTGTGCTTCAAAGATTCACATACAGGCTATAGTGGCCCCTAGCCCTATGGTTCAATATTGAGAATCGAATAATTGGCTGAAAAGGTTTTTGTCTGAACAAATGGTTTCAGTCAAGCCAGTACTCAATGGATTAGGAAGGCTAAAGCTCATGCAACCCTAGAAGATCTAGGGAAAAACTGACTGCTGATTGGCTATAAGTCCTTGTAGCATGGGTTACATGCACAACTATTTGAAATTTCCTTAATGAGGAATATACTGCTCAATAGCCACAATCATTAAACAGAATTTTCTTTCTTATTATAAAAATGGATCTATGATGATTCTCTTTTATAATCATAAAAGACAAGATATAACAATAACTTGTTATAAATGTCATTAAGGATTATCATGTTTTTGTGTATTAAATCAACAAGTTTTTATCTTATACTTCTAAAGAGGTATGTGTTGCAATTTTACCATTATGGTAAATTGAATTGAATATATTTAATATGTTTTAAAAATCACTTTAAGGGCTATTGTGGCTGTAAGCTGTAAAAGCAACTAAATCCTAAGCATCATCATCAAACATGTGCATCATGATGTTGGTCGCAAAAGCAAATAAAGAATAAAAAAATGATTTATTGCAATAAATAAATTTAATACTGAGCGAAAAGTAAGAAATACTTATGTCAAATTTTTATGTTTTTAGTAAATTTGAATTAGTTTTACCAGTATCATTAAATACCAGTGGCTTCTTAAGTGAATAAACATTAAGGTAGTAACTAAAGTAATAAAAGAATTAATAAAAAGTAATGATTTTGTCATCCCCTGATAAAATCATGTTATTTAAAATACTTATGACTCTGGTAGTTTCTGAAATCAAAATAAAAATAACTTTGTTTTACATCGGTGTAACTTGCTAATGTAAGTTACACCTTTCATAAAGGGATCAGCAAATCCTTTACAAAGAGGATTTATTAGGATTTCATCAGAAAGCTACCTATTATAATGGGTCCAATGATTCGACGTCTGGAAAATTTTGACACATTTTCGTGTTTCACATCTCCCAGACCCCAAAACCACCGTCAGTTCAAAAGTTTATAAATATATATATATATATATACATGATTTTTCTAAAGTCAGTACTTACAAGACCCATATTCCTCTGTACCTATATATTGTATTTTTTATCATAAAAACCAACTTGAACAACTCAAGTACAGAATTACAAAGTAAATGAAATGACACATTATTTTTTATTCCAAAAGCACTTCCACGGGATCCTGCATCATCAGTTGTATATAAAAGATATATTTATACAAAATTACATATCAAACATATTTGTTTTTTTTTTAAATTAAAATTAAAAGATTAAAATATACACAAAACATATAAAGTCAATTAAATATAATAACTACATATATATAAATATGACATCATAATTAAACATTTTAAAAATTAAAATTAAATTTAAAATAAAATAAATAGATAAAAAATTTATACTACATAACCTGTCCAGCCAATGTTACATTACTGTGTGGATTTTCTGTGTATTATCTATTTATTTTATTTTAAATTTAATTTTTAAAATTTTTAATCATGATGTCATATATATATATATATATATATATGATTTAATAGGTACAGTATCTCCTCCTGTAATAGGTACAGTATCGAATTGGTTTAAAGTGGTTGTTAGTCCTCTAAAAATTACCTAAAACTTTTGTCTGAAACAATTTTTGATATGACCAACCCTTACAGCAAGGGATGACCAAAATATTGCTGGAATTGTAAGATGGGGCTTGTCATATACTAAATATGTGAAACTTTTTTCACATGCAACCACTGTCGTGTTGAATAAATTTGAAGTTTTTCTTAACTTTAAGGTCGAAGTCTTTTTTATCCCCTACTTAGCATTGGTGAAATCTACCTCCACCTTCCGGCATATACAAAGGAATTTTTTTTTGTGGTGATAAAAACAGAACTTGTAATTAAATAATTAAAAAAGGATGTATAAAAATTCTTATTTTAAAACTCTCATGTGCTAATTAATTATTACAAGCTATCAGGTTACTCAAGTATAATTCTTTTAATGAATATTTAGAAAGTATTGATAATAAATTTATTTACAGAATGCGAATACAATGGTCAAACATATAACAATGGAGAAAAAATTAAAATACCTGAACAGCCATGCCAAGTATGCTATTGCAAAGGAGGTGAAGTGATGTGTACTTCAATTACATGTTATGAAAGAGACGACTGCGAACCAAATGTTATTCCTGGACAGTGTTGTCCAAAATATGACCACTGTCCACCTCTCGGTAAGTCTATATAAGTGAATTTTAAAATAATTTGTATTATGTTTGTATTTGTACTATGTTTGTATTTATATTATGTTTTTATTTATATTATAATTTTTTTTGTTCACCTTCATTCACCCCACCCCCTGAAACTGCAACAAGCATTTATGCATAACTCAGCTCTGGGGAGTGCCTTCACTTCAAACTACCTTGGCAGAACGAGGTCCTGCCAAGGAAGCTGGGACTCGATCTTGCAGTACATGCCACACCTCTAATGAGAGGACCCCCAAAGGGGTCCCCTCACCAGGACTGTAATCTTAATGCCCTGCTTCTATTGGGAAACCCCCAAGGGGATCCCAACTGGGACTATGGTCTTACATACCCCCAGAGGCGCTGTGAAAGAGTCCTCGTCCAATCACTGATGGTGGGATGCTGGAGCTTCCCACCCCTCATTGATGGGGCTGTTCCCCATAGACACCTAGGAGGACTGAGCAGGCGCCGCATCTTCATGTCGCAGGTGAAGCCTGGCATCCCCATCCCCCCCCCCCCCCTGCGTACATGTCTGCCGTGCAACCAACAGGAAGGACACCAAGCCTCTCGCCGGCAGTCCTTCCATGGATGACTGGCCTCACCACAGATGAAACAGTGACCACTACGATCTGGTCCAGTACACGAATTGGCCCTGTGGCCTGGCTTCTAGCAGCGAAAACAAAGGTCGTCAAATGAACATCGCATAACCCTACAAGCCAACCATCCAATACGGATACGTCCATCACCCAATGATTTATCTGCAAGGATGGCCGGCACAGCCACAGTGACCACCTGCATTGCACCATAGGCCGGTCGCATGGACATAACTTTGATCGACACTAACTCCCACATGATTTATCGAAACTCCGTAATGGTGAGTACATCCACTTCCTTAATAAGGACGTGGTCCCTCCTACCACCCCTCTCTGTCAGAGCCGTAGTGGTGCCCTCGACCTTTGCAGAAATATCCTTGCTTATCCGTTCAGCAGCACCACTATCGGCCCGCACCCGGATGTGGAGGTCCTCACCCTAACCCATACGCGTGGAGAGGACCCCAACTTCACCTGGCGACACAGCTCCTTTTCACTGAGCAGAAGAGGTCAGCGTAAGTTTTCCCCTCTGCTTTGACTACCACTGTCATCGTCGGTGGCCTACCTGCTGTTTCCTGCCTACATTCTTCTGCATCAATACCAACAGGTGCACAAAGTATTTATTCCCGACCCGTCGATTGAGATATTCAACTGTGCGGCGCAATAGTAGCCCAACTTGCCCCGATGGTCCTGAAAAACTCACCCCCCAACTGTGCCCATCCTTCATCACCTGAGGAACCGACCGGCATACGATGGAGGCCACCTCACGGTCCCCAGCCACCGAGTTAATTATTAGGGCGTAATCAGTATGACCAAGGTCAATTTTGGAACTACTGCCCTCCCGGACAGGTCTCGAGCAGATGACTGTGCTATAAGGACTTGGCTCCCCGTCAGTTTACCCAAACGAGCCAGGTACTCAATCTATGGTGCTTTACGAAATACCGGAGTGTGATTTGGGTGGTCAACCCCATCTGCCAGATCAATTATCCATGCAAATCCAGTACCTTCTTCTACCCCAGCGGTGTCGTCCACCAGTTTGAAGATTGTTGGTTAGCTGGCATCTCTCCCGCCACCACCCCATTCGGTCGCCCTAGAGCATAGACCAAATGTCCGTGCCAAAAAACGGCTACTGTACCTCAGAAACAGATTTGCGACCTCGTATCCTAAATGCTCCTGATGAGCTCCTAACTAGCGTGAGCGGTTAAGCAGGGTGCCGTACAGCACCCGCTTAAGTGTCCCTACCACTCACTTGTCCACATTAAAACTAAATCGGGGAGGCGCACAATTAATACTATATAGTCATACAATAAAAGACGGTAATTTAAACCGCCACGCCTCGGTCGCTGTCAGCCAGCTAGTGCCTGTCCACCATTTAAAGCGCTTGGAGCTTTTACTGGCTGGTGGCCAGCCATTATTTCGGATAAGGACTTCCCACAGCTCCGCTATAGGAATCAATAAATCCCATTTAAATTTAAAATCTAACGATGACGGTTGAACATCGCAACTTCATCGAGGAACCCCCACACGGTCCGACAATGCGGCTCTTGCCACATCGACTCGCCGTTTATGAGCGGCCAGTTTTCCCCCTGACCTCTAAGTTCCAGGGTGGCCCGGTCTCTGGCCCCCCCAAGAGCAGGGCAGTCGAACATTAGATGTTCGTTCGACTGGACCTCCCCGCAGACACACAACTCATCAGCCGCTAGGCGAAACCTGAACAGATATTGCATCAAATTCACATGGTTAGTGAGCACTTGGGCACCCGACGCCCTTAAAAATGAATTCGAGGCATACCATCCCCCCAGATCCTGTATAAATCTATACAGGGATCTTCCCTTATTCGTGGTGTGCCATTAATGCTGCCATGCATCCATCGCGAGGCTCCATAGCCTCTTCCGCAGGCGGGAAATGGGCAACTGAACGAAATTTGGACCCGGTGCATTGTGATAGTCGTTCCGCTCCGGTTCTCAGGTTTGAAGATTGGAAAACATCCTCAGGCTAGCCCCGAAGGACCAGTTTCCCAAGGTCTTCGTCAGCAACACCATCATCAATCATTCGATGGAGCCCGCACCTGACCAGGACGCAGTCCAGTCAAGACCCGCGGCTGGAGTCTGCGAAGCCATGTACGTAACAGTGAAATATGTCGTCTTCCACCGTACCCGGCCGAGTTTATTGTCCCTCCTCAGGCTCTATGATTATTTCATCAAGAACATCTTGAAACATCTTCATCATACAAACAGGCATCCATACGTCCGGAACAATCCTTGATTTCTACTTTTGTGTTCTTATGCTGCCGTACAACCCAGCTTAACTACTTAACGTGTTTAAACAAAAAGTCATGTTATTAATAAAATATCTCTTCCGGAGTGTAATGCTCTTTAAACCACCCGCACTCCTCTTCCCCACCGTTCCCCCTCCTCCATGCGGGAGACCTCCTGGAATGACCACACTTCTCCAATCCGGAGTACAAGGAACCCCCTACCACCAGCCTTGGACTTCTTTGTTTCCTGTGTAACCGTTGTAGAAAGGCGCAATCTCCGTTTCCCAGATGTCTTCGGAATCCCTTGCCCCACTTACATGTCATCGTCAGACCGTACTGAAAGAGGGGGGATGTCCGCCTCAAGGCCGCTACCACCTGTGAAACCCGCAGCAATTAAAACCGGCGAAGCGACAGCCTTCCCCGACGTGCCTTTCTACTCGGTTTCTCTGCGTCTTTCCATCAGTCGCTCCTCACGCCGAAATTCTGTAAAGTATCCATTTTTGCCGCACTATCGGTCCCGCTGCTGTCCGAAGGGACCTCCTAACCAAAACCCGAGAACCACCAAAATCCCCTCCAACCGGTGGGGACACGCCCCCGGACCGATCTGGCTCGGTCATTGTTGAAATAAATAATTTTATATTATTAATTTAATTTATAATTATTTATTTATATTATGTATATATATATATATATATATATACACACACTTTTTTTATGTTTAAGTAAAGTAGTAGTTATACATTACTGTCGATCTCACAAATATATCTAGCAAGTACAGGCTTAATTAATGACTGAAATGTATCAAACTTGGTGGGGTCAATTCTAAAAACAAAAACTATAATATTTCATTGTTATGTAAATACTTCCTGATGTTATTTTTACTATATGTAGTATATAATACAAAATGAAGTTAAATTTTTACCATAAGCAGATTTGTACAAAAAGTACTTCACTTATTCAATCTTTTTAATAATTTATTTGTCACTCAATGTTTTAACCATAGAGCAAGTAAAAAAATAAAATATGATTACACATTTTTATTAACCCTCTGTCACGTGTATAGGAATGTGCAGCAAATCAAATTTCTATATTTTTTGAGAACACTGATCTACCAACTAGTAAAAATTTTTCTATATTTATTTGTATGACATTTACAAATGAATTCAATTTTAATCTTGTTACATTCTGATTTGCTTTACTGTATAACTTAATTAAGAGACACCTGCCTCTAGCTCACTGAGTATTACAATAGACATGAAGCTGTAGGAAGTAATTTATAGGCTGTTGCTATACACTCACAAAGGGAAAAAATGCAACCGAGGGTAAAAAGTTAAATATTTATTTGGTTTGTTTACAGAATATAAGTTCACTCAGAATGTAAAGTGTAAAAACTATTCAGATAATAAAAATGATGAAGTCAATGAATTTTATTTGCATGCTTTATTATTTTAAATGTAGTGTAATTTCCTAACATAAAGATACTGTAGACACACCTTCACATTTAGTGATCCAGCAAGTGGAATCAGTTTTTATTCACCTTCTAATATTAATGACTGTCTAATATTAATTTTTAAAAAAAATTTTAAGGTGATCTCTCTACACATTATGATATTTAGAAATATCTCTAGAGCAAAAGAAAATAAAAACCCCAAGTTTCTATATTTAATTGATACATCAGTTAAATCAAATCATTATTATTTATATTAATTAAGTATTCAGTAACTTTATAATTATGGTTTTCATTATTTCTATGGTGTAGATGGTGGTTCCAGGCCAATGATACTAGAATTTGTTTTGTCTTTCTTCTTTTCACTATGTGCATAGCTGTAATATACAGTATTTATAAAAAGAAATACCAACTACTTGAACTATCACTTATTTTAACCCATTATTTAAAAATAATGTTATAAATAACAAGTAATATAATTCAATTTTTATTATTTTGGAGTATAGCTATGGGAATTATTTTAATTTAATTTATTGTAAATTCTTTTAACCATTATATGGTGGTCCTACATTGAATTAAATAATATCTGTATAAAGAAGAAACAATACAATACATAAACTAAATTTTTTTTATCAACAGTTCTAAAATTAGCTGTATATATGTATTTTATTTAATGTACTCTTATTAATTTATTTAGATTAAATTTTTTATAGTTATTTTTTTCTTTTTCCTCTGTACGTTAAATAACTGTATATAATATAATATATTTTCAGCCTCTGCAAAATATAGAATTAAAAAAGGATTGCAATACTTTTTCATTTTCTTGACTAAACAAATATTTGTTCTGAATTTTCAAAATGTTTTTAAATTTTATTAACAAACAGTTTTTACAAAATAAAATGTAAACAGCTAAAATTAATGTGTAAATGTAAACAAATCAATAATTTATAAAAAAAATCTCACTATAGTTGGGCTTAGGCCTGAAAACATTTTGATGAACATAAAAAAATAAGTACAGGTAAGCGTCTTCTAATTCTGTACTTTGCGGAGGCTGATAAAATATTATATTATATTACATACACACACACACACACACACACACACACACACACACACACACACACACACACACACACACACACACACACACACCCATATATATATATAACTTTTTTGTCTAATTGTTAAAAAAAGAAGAAATTAATTCCTTAATTTCTGCAATACCTTAACTCATTTACTGCTACCTTAGCCTTTTTTTTCCAATACAAATATCTTACTAACATTTGTACTGGAACAGTAGCATGTGTGCCATTCATATTGAGAGTTTTGGGTTCAAATCCCAATCAGGTTTGCCATTTTTCATACATTATAAAATTCATCACTCATCACTATCAGTAAATGTAGAACTATAATTAATATATAAAGTAGATATTACCAAAATTAATCAATTACAGTATAATCACTCTTATTTAACCTTTTACATAAACATTCATAATGTTTTAAAATATATATTTGCTCTTGTAAACTTTTCTTCTTCTGATTTTAATACATATTGTTCAATTTATATTACTCTTTGTTCAGTAAAAACCTGAGATACCTGCTTTTATTCTTTTATGAAGAGCCAGATCCCTGTATTTCTTCAAATAAATAAAATATTTATTACAAAATATTTTTCCCCTTTATGTAGAGAAAAAATTAAACTACCATTTATTGAGTTAAGAAAGTTTAATTCATTTCACTTAGTTAAACTAAAACTAAATTTAACCAAATAAATTACTTCATTACCAAAACCAACAAGAAATAAACAAAATTAACGATAGTATTACTTTTTTATTCAAAAGAATATTAAATTAATATGATTTATAATACAAAAAAAAAAGTTTATATATAGAGAGAAATATAGAGTAACTGAATGAATATATAAATAATAAAATACATGTAGAATTAGGTTACTTGACGGTAACAACCTGTTTTGAGGTTAATAATCTTACAAACAAATTTCACGGGGTCATATCAGGGAAGATATTTTGGCTTTTGTTTTTTATTTTTAATCAGAGTAATAAATTTTGTTTTACTCAGACCATTATTTAAAAGCAATTCTGTAATAAGAAGTTATTTCTTGCATACTTTTAAAATGTTAGTAAAAATTGGCCATTATGCATAAAATAAACTAACTATAATTAAAAAATAATAATATTAATGTAGTTCATTAACAGTCAGTGTAACCAATATATTTTTTAGACTTCTTCAGAAATACTTACAATAATAAGAATTGCTGTAAAACATAATTAGGAATATATGAATAAAAACAATAGTCATATTGTTTTTACACAGGAGACATCCACTTTTAGAAACACTATATTTTATACAGTGAATTACAAATAAATATTAGTTATTAGTTATTTAACCCGTCAAGAAAATATTTCCACATTTATACCATCAAACAGTCAAACCTTTTAACAAATTTTTTGATTTTGTTTTCTGTTGTTATGAAATAAATCCAGCAATCTGTTGATTAATTTTGGGGCAACATTAAAACCTTTTAAAAACTTCAATTCTTGGTTGCAGTAACAAAAAGTTAGTGGCTGATCTTAAATTTTTCCTATTCATATTATTATGTACTAATCATATTATTATTATTATTTCTATTTTCTCTTCTCAAAAAAAAGAAAATCAAAAACCCTTATATAAATTCGATCAGTCTAGAGGTAAAATACTATATCTAATAAATAAAAGATAAGTACACTCCATAAATTTCTTCCCTGTGATCAAATATATCAGTTATTTCTGCTACAATATCAATATTTTAATATCGAGAAAATATATAGCACCAATAATTAATACTACATTGATGCTTGAAATTAACTAAACTGAAATAAATTGGCTTTAAAATAAAAAATGGACACTAAAAAGCCAATAATAGAATTATTTTTTTAAGATATCCATCTAGGAAAGTTGCTAGTCTATGATTAAATCTAAATAATAGTAAACTTAAAGATTTAACTTATTTAATATAGATTCTGCTTATCCTATGTTTTTAGTTAATATTTATATTGCAATATGTAACATCATTAGAACTAGTAACTGGTGTTATAATTGTAAGCATGTGCAAAATAAAATTTATACTGTTTTAACTATATACATTCAAACATATGAGATAAATTTGTAATGCAACTAAAATTCAGTATGAAGAATTTTATTACTTGTCAACACTGAAAAGAATGAAAAATAAAATTAGTAATTATATTGTACTGTTTTGGAGGAATTTAACAGTAAAAGAATATTTTACTGAAACCAACTGCCCAAGCATTATTTAAAAAAAAAAATTACTTTTCTGTATATTTGATATTATTATATACATCAAAAGATCTGAAAGATTATCATAATAATGGTTGTAAATATTTTAATGAAATAAAACATGTTTGTTATCAAAACCTCAAAAAAAAATTTTTTTTAATTGATGATATACAATACATGCCATGCATGTAGTGAGTGATGTTCTGCACGATATATGTATAGCATTAAAGCAACAAATAAAGTTACATCCTCCGCACAGTCAGGTGTATTGAAGTTTAACTTTTGAACATAATTACACGAATACAAGAACACTTTTATCAGAGAATTTTTACATTTGCAAATTTCTTTTATAAACTAAAATAAAAAAAAGGAGTATCAAAATTTGATTAGCAATGACAGTAATAACAGTATTATTACAAAGTACAAAAGCAAAACGTCCAAAGGTAAATTTAAGTAAAAATACAAAAATGTGATCCATAATCACAATCATATACCATGAAGAAACAGATATTTTGTATCGTTTTTCTTTTCATTCTCTTTAATTTGCATCTAAACTTTTAGTTACTGACAGATTCTACTTCCTTCTAGATCAACTTTCATTTTTACTTTTTTTCATGCTCACTTTTCTTAACCTTCTACTGATTCGTCTACCTTCTAGCAATTGGTTCTTCTTCTCTCATGATATGTCCCAGCCAGTCAGCTTTCTGACTCTCAATTTTTGTGACTAAGTTTCTTTCTGCTTCACTCTCATGAGGGGCATACGAATACAGAGATTAGGACAAAATACTGATATGCTATTTACCGAGCCATCATTAGCAAAAGAACTGTGATTAGCAACTATGCTATTAGTGCTGTTCGTATGTGTACACTGAAACAGATGAATTAATTCTTAAGATTCAAAAAACATTTTGGAAAACATGAATGCAAAAGTTATGTTTAGTTATCACCATCATGGGCTGGAAGAAGATTCCTTGTGCAGTATCCATCTCCACTCTCTTATATTCCTAGGTAAAATTTTAAGATCCTAGAATCTTCCATTTCATTTCAGATTGTGTTTTATTCATATTAATCTCCAGCCTCTTTTTTTCCAATTTCTACTGTTCCCCTTAACACTGTTTTAAACAATATTTCTCCTCACATGAGATGTCCAAGACTGGATTAACTCCCCTTTTCTGAATTATTCTGATTACATTTCTCTACTCATTAATGCCCCCTCAATACTTCTTCATTTTCCACTCTGTCAATTAATTTTCTCCAATCTTCTCTGTGCCATCATTTTAAATGCCTCCAACCTCTGTTTGTTTTTCCTTAGTGTCAATATTACACATCAATAAAGCAGTACATCTGAACAGTGCACTTCAAAAGATATTTCTCTAAGTCTTTATCCTTCTTTTTGATAGGTGGAACCTTTGTAGTTTTAAATTTAAAATTATATTATAGTTGTTTCTTTCTAGTGAATGCTTACTTAGTCACTGAATTTCTGGTTTTTGTTTCCATTTTACATTTTTACTTCCTTCTATGAAGTAAGAGAAGTATTGTAATTGGAAAAAATGTCAGTTTTTGGATTTCAACAGAAATCTCCATTTTGACCATCCCTGGGTCCATTTTGACTCGTTACGGTATGATTTCTGTACATACACATGTACGTATGTATCCCGCATAACTCAAAAATGATTAGTCATAGAATGTTGAAAGTTTTGATTTAGGACTGCTGTAACATCTAGTTGTGCACCTCCCCTTTTGATTGTAATTGGCTGGACCAAAAGTGCCCAAAAAAGCCCAAAATCCAAACTTTTTGGATTTTGGGCTTTTTCTTAACTGCAGTAATAAGCCCTCATTGAAAACCTCTCATTGAGGTTTTCATAAGTGGTACTTATTTTCATTGGTTCCAGAATTATAACCAAATAAAAGTTTAATCAATGAAATATCTGCATCTTACAAGGGGAAGGCACGTGGCTTCAAATCTGACTTCATATACATATATTTTTTTAACCTTTTTTTAAAAATTTAAATACAGTATATTGATTTATTAATAATTATTAACCTTTGATTGCAAAAAAAAATTACAACAAATAATAATTCAATAATAACAATAAAAATAATATGAAAAATTCAGAAGTTATCAGTGAAATAAAATGTTATGTACTTTTCATTTTAATTCAAACATTTTTTACAGAGGTTAATAATTATTAATTTTTTTTTGTCTTCAGTCATTTGACTGGTTTGATGCAGCTCTCCAAGATTCCCTATCTAGTGCTAGTCGTTTCATTTCAGTATACCCTCTACATCCTACATCCCTAACAATTTGTTTTACATATTCCAAACGTGGCCTGCCTACACAATTTTTCCCTTCTACCTGTCCTTCCAAAATTAAAGCGACTATTCCAGGATGCCTTAGTATATGGCCTATAAGTCTGTCTCTTCTTTTAACTATATTTTTCCAAATGCTTCTTTCTTCATCTATTTGCCGCAATACCTCCTCATTTGTCACTTTATCCACCCATCTGATTTTTAACATTCTCCTATAGCACCACATTTCAAAAGCTTCTAACCTTTTCTTCTCAGATACTCCGATTGTCCAAGTTTCACTTCCATATAAAGCGACACTCCAAACATACACTTTCAAAAATCTTTTCCTGACAATTAAATTAATTTTTGATGTAAACAACTTATATTTCTTACTGAAGGCTCGTTTAGCTTGTGCTATGCGGCATTTTATATCGCTCCTGCTTCGTCCATCTTTAGTAATTCTACTTCCCAAATAACAAAATTCTTCTACCTCCATAATCTTTTTTCCTCCTATTTTCACATTCAGCGGTCCATCTTTGTTATTTCTACTACATTTCATTACTTTTGTTTTGTTCTTGTTTATTTTCATGCGATAGTTCTTGCGTAGGACTTCATCTATGCCGTTCATTGTTTCTTCTAAGTATAATTATTAATAAATCAATATATTTAAATTTAAAAAAATGTTAAAAAAATATATGTATATGAAGTCGGATTCAAACTGATGTGTCCATGGTTATGGATTCGACATGTTCTCACTTACACCACATAACTACTTCAGCAAAGTGAAAGAAAATTAACACATAAACTAACATAAAATGCTGATACGGACATCACAAAAAAAGTGATGTAATGTGTGTCCACCACAATGCAATTGTGTAATTGTCCACTTCATTAAAGAATAGAAGGGTCGTATCTCACTTTCAAATGAAATAAGTTTAAATGAACTGCAGAAAAAAAAGTGTATACGTAATTTAATAGGCGTAAAAGGAAGTCATGTGGTGTCCGCATTAGACTTTTAATCTTCTGTTTACATGCTAAGTAGATTATTGTTTAAATTATTTCATTCTTCTTTCTTTGGTAGAGAGAAAAGAATAACTGTTTTTACTTTTGTTTTTTATTACGCATTTTATACTGTATTATGTCATAATGTCATCTAATTTTTAAACATCTATTAACCATCCAGGTACTTTCAAAAAGATTATATATCATCACTGAACCTTACACAATTTATTTTCATTCTTCATATGATGATTCCTACATTCTCTTTTAAAATATCTCTGATCAAATCTTCTCAACACACACATTACAGAATGTCAGGAATATGTAATCCTCTTGTCTTACTCCTCTTCATAGGACAAACATATGTGCATCTTTTATTTTCACATATTTTAATTCAAGTACAGTTCTTATATTAATCTATACAGCACAAATAAAAATCAAAAATAATATAACTAAATAAAAAAATGAATAAAATTTCATTGAAAATATTACAAGATGTAATAAATATAATAATAATTTTATTGATAGGTTGTACAAAATTGTAAAAAAAAATTGTTAAAAATAAATGTAATTAAAAACAAACTTCTAACTAGTAATGAAGCATATTAAATAGAAACAGATGACATTTATAATAAAATGTACAAAACAGGAGCATAAATTTTGTTATTCCGGAGGTTTAAATTGTTTTCTTGTAAATGCATCAATTATCTGTAAGCAATGCAAGCTTCTGAGAATAGAAAATAAATGATCATACCCATAAATTTTGGTTGAAAACCATCTCTGATACGATCTAGGATTTCTTGGAATGTAACAGCGTTGTTTAGATATAGACATATTAAATCCTAAATTTAATTATTATATGCTACTACAAATGATTTGATTAGTTTAACAACATTACTGAATAATATGATTTAATTCAATCATAACCATACCTGTAAATTAGTTACGCTTAGAAAACATCATACTTTATCTGTACCATCTGAGCAGCATCCAAGGTAAACTTAATTTGCATTAACTTAACGAAGTGAAAGTTTATTAATTAGAATAAATGTATGTTTAATGTAGTAACCATTTAAAGATTTACAGTTTGATACATACATTGATTCATAATTAAGCTCTCAAATAATTTTAAGCATTTTTTAAGAACATGTGACAAGTTTTAGAGTTTTGATGATGTTTTTGAATTTATATTTATTTATAAACTTCTGTTGAATCAAAGGGTGTTTATAAAATATTGTTCCACAACAGGAAGAGGTAAATTAATACGTTACTTTATAATATATTTATTATAGTTATGTAAAGCTCCTAAGGTAAAAGAAGCACTAATCAGAGTCAAAATGAGAGTAATGACTTTTACTACATTGCAAATCCCTGTGGTGAACAGCTGAAGGTTTAACATTTAAAGTTGAATAGTATCATCATTTCAGTCGGCATACTAATATGCAACTGTATATATGGCTCAGTGAAAAAGCATCATGAAAGCAATTTATTCCTCATTTCCTTGAGAATGCCTACGTTATTTTCAGGGGTGACTCATATCAGGTTACCTATAGCCATAAAGTGCATGGCACTTTTAAATACATAAATATCTACATATTAATTTTAAATACCCATTGTATCTACATGTCCCTGATCAAGGCCAGATACCTAAAACCAGAAATATGTAAGGTAATTATATATATATATGCTTGTGATAAAGTTTAATTTATATATAACAACACACAGTAAGATATTGAAATATTAAAATAATTTGGGGAGAACTTTCATGAATTTTTTTTACAAATACATACAGATTACAGATCCTTCTGTTTGGAGGATCTGTAGATTGGAAGAAAAATATGTGATTCTGATAGTAATTTTCTCCTAAATTTACATATGATATCGGTTTTTCCTCATCATACAAGGTTTCTGAGAGACAGGCATTTATAATTTCAAACATTTTAATACTTTCTGCATTCTTAACTATACAATATTTAAACACTTTACTCACCTAGAATGTAAGAAAT
Organism: Lycorma delicatula; assembly: GCF_047948215.1. Classification (NCBI taxonomy): domain Eukaryota; kingdom Metazoa; phylum Arthropoda; class Insecta; order Hemiptera; family Fulgoridae; genus Lycorma; species Lycorma delicatula. The sequence continues at coordinate 164,977,688 of NC_134458.1, read as the reverse complement.
GACGATTTTCTGCTATACTTTGCCTGTGGAGCATCCCTCTTGGTAGTCCAACAATAATTGGCCAGCATATTAGGATTCCATTTGCCTTGCTACCTCTTTTCCATAGCTGAAATCTCCTGATGAAAGTGTTCCCCATGCTCATCATTCACTGCTCCAAGATTTTCCAGGAAGAAATCTAGGTGCAAGTGCAGGAAGTGTACTTTTAAGGATATATTATAAATCAAATTTTTATAAGCTGTTATAAGATCGTTGACATATCACGGTAAGTTTCTGCCTTTTGATTTCCCAGAAAACTTTAAATAACACTTTTGAATGTTTGCCAAGCAGCTTTCTCCAGTGGATTCAATAGTTCCTCAAACTTTTCATCATACATTAGTGATCATATTTGTGGACCCACAAATATTACTTTTTTAATTTTTGCATCTCTAATTTTAGAAAACTTGTTTTTTAAGTACATGAAACCAGTAGTATTGTCTATGGCCTTGATTAAATTCTTCATTAATTCTCCTAATCTAATGGAGGTAGATACACATTTTTAGGATTACACAGTGGGTCATGTTTCACATTTTTCTGTTCAGGAATGAGTGATTTGTGTTTAGGCCATTCTTTTCTAATGAAATGGTTTTTTCTGTCCCTACTATCCCATTCACACAAAAAACAACATTACTTCGTATATGCAAGCTGCAGACCAAGAATAAGTGCAATTACCTTTAAATCACCACAAGTATTCCATTCATGCACTGCATATTGAAGCTTTTGCAGTTTAAATTTAAAGTTTTCATATGTTTCTTTCATAGTAGCAGATTGAGCCACAGGTACTGATGGTAATTTATTGCCATTATGCAGAAACACAGCTTTTAAACTAACTTTAGAGGAATCAATGAACAAACGCCATTCTGTTGCATTATGTTCATTACAGTGTCTCCATAAGAGAAGAAATGTCATTACAAAATACTAATCCATTTTCTTCAGAAAAATAGTCTTTAAATTCAGAATGATGATTACGATAAGTACATATTTTTGTATTCTTTTGAAGAAGAGTCCATCCTTTTAGCCGAGAAGCAAGCATTTCAGACTGTATTTTGGATAACATTAAATCTCATATGAGATAGTTAAGATTTTCTTGAGTCAGTAAATGAGGTTCAGATGAACTGTTTTGTTCAAAAGTTGTATCACCAGAACCTGTTTCTTTTTCTTCTTTACTTCCATCAGACTCTGAGCTCTCTTCATCTAATGTTACATGTTCTGGAGCTTTTGGTATGGGCCATTCTTCACAGTGTGGAACTGGTCTCATTGCAGATTGCAAGTTAGTGTACACCCTATATGTTTTGATTTTGACGTAATCCTTTTAATATTTGTTAAGCAGAAATAACAGTCAGAAGAGATCTTTGGGTTCCCTCTAAACCATAGGGATAGCAAATGGCATGTGGCAGCATATGCCTTTTTTCCATGCAGTGAGAAGCCTAGAACATAATAAACAACAGATATGTGGGGCCCAGGCCCTTATTTGGTCCCTGACTTTACACCCAAAATAAAGTTCATAATACTTTTTTTTACTAAAGGAGTAAGGTTTCGCCTTTGGGACTTGAGCATCACTTCACCACATACTACAAAAATTGTTAGGATGATTTAAACAAACTCTAGACATTCTGTAACTAACAACTAATTAAAAGAAATAAAGTTGTAAATATGTAATACACAATAATTCAGACACACAAAGCACTCACAATGACGGGTTTACCGGTTCACTACTATCTCACAACTGGCATCGTTCTGATGAATGTGTGCTACACTAGATCATGTTTGTATATGTCTATACATGTCTGAATCTGCACAACAGTAGCAACACTACCCTTTGAGTTAGCTTATTTGGTTCCATCATATTTACAATGCTCTAGGAGCTTTTACTTGTCAATGGACAAATGGATGAAAAAACATTTTAAAATATTTAAAAAAATGAAAATAACAAAAAAACTGTAGGTGATGAGAAATTCTGAATAAATATTTGAAAACAGCATAAAATCTCCATTAAGTACACCTATTGGTACTTGTAAGACAAAAATCATGTTGACCAGTGTTATCTTAACCATCAGTAAATAAACCTTTTAGAGTATACAATTGCAAGCTAACTTTGCTTACATGTATTCTACGAGTTTTATTTAATAACACCTAATAAAGCCCTACTTTCAAACAATTAATGTCAGATATTTCAAAAAGCCATGTTTTAATTTTTGAACAGAAAATCTTTACTGTTACATTACTTAATGCCATATGGTAAACGATTAAATTATTCTGAATCTAAGCATTAAAAACTGTCTGACACTATTTTATTAACCTTAATTTTTCTAAAAGTTGTGAAATTTATGATTCAGCCTATTTAAAATTCAGTCATCAGTCAGTCTACTTTCATTTCTTACATAAAATTTCCTTGTTATTTAACAGACACATAAAAGCTCCATATGAAAGATCTTTAGTTTGAAAAATGGTGGGAAGTATCCCTTTTGAAAATTAAAATGTTGGAGTATCAGTTTGTATCATGTTGAAATGGAGAAGTGGGATCTTTTATAGAAGAAAGATGGATTTCACTTACGGATATGTCAAAAGTAAAAAGCATAAAGACAAAGAATAATGAAATACATAAAACAAATAAATGAGGATGTAGGATATATTAATAATGTTGGAGTTTAACGAATTACACAAAAAAAAAAAATGCAGAATAATTTCAAAAAGTTAACTGACTGATGATTCAAAAACTAAAAAATTAAACTTGAAGTTAGTCACTTTTCCCATGCTACTCTTTCATTCAAAATTATTCTTAAATACTTAGTTATCCATTCACTTTATAGACTGACCATATAATATATTTTACGACATATAAATATGATAAATTTTATGATATACTTTTGAAATGAAAAATAAAAAGACAAATCTACAAATCAACACTGGGATATTTATCTCTACTTTGCAGATATTAACCTGCAATTTATTTAGAGGACATAAAGTTATACATGCAGGATATATGCAGATTATAAGTTACATATTCCAATATTACTTGCAGATTTCTTTGAATAAAAGAGAGAAAAATTGGCAACAAAAGTACATAAATGACTGTATAAACCTTGTTTAACAAATCATTAATAAAAATTTAAAACATTGTTGCAAGTATAAAGAACCTCTGTGTCACACCTACCCTAACAGGTAGGGACATACTTATTTGATTTTAGATTTTCACATGTTATTCTATGTAATGAGAAGCTTTTAAAACAAATTAATGCATGCTTCCATTTTTTTAAGATGTTACAGTCAACGAAGTCAAAACTTTCTTGAAATCAAGAAAAGCTTTGTCATTTGGTTGCTTCTGCTAAAACTGTAATAGATTTTTTCAGTAATGTTAATTAAAGCATCCTCACAATATTTTCCTTTTCTAAAGACAAAGAAATACTAAAAAAATATTATTCTATTAAAACAGCTTGTACAGTATATGTCATATGCTGGATGTCATAATCTAATAGCTTTAGGTAACCTAACATGAAATACGAGTTATTCATAAAAATAGCATAGGCATTCCCAAGAATAACCAGTATACCATGAAAAACTTACTAGGGAAAGTGAGAATTGCAGTAGTTTTCCATTACTTTCTTTATTGAACTGAACATTTAGTTGTGCATTAACAAGCAAAGAAATCTGAAATGAGAGCATTATTAAATCCTACAAACAACATCTAAAAAGAATATAAAAACTGCAAAATTGATATCATTACTCTCAGAGAAGCAATTATATTATTGCCAGTTGTATCTCAGGTGCTTTACCTAAGTAACAACCACAAAAATGACCAAAACAAATAATATAAAGCAGCAAATTTATGTACGTCCTTTCCACAGAAGAATCAATGCATTATATGCAATCTAAATGCAATAGGGGGAATGACCCTTTTTGAATCAATATTAAAAACTGTTGTTTTTAATTAAATTTAAAATGCAGTAACATAAATTTCTTTATGTTTACACAGTACAGAACGAATCATATTACTTGGTATTCTTTCTTTCTTTTTCTGTTTAGCCTGCAGAATCATCGTAAGGTATTACTTGAGAGAATGAATGAGGATGATATGTATAAATGTAAATGAAGTGTAGTCTTGTACAGTCTCAGGTCAACCATTCCTGAAATCTATAATTAACTGAAACTCAACTACCAAAGAACATCGGTATCCACAATCTAGTATTCAAATCTGTATAAAAGTAACTGCCTTTACTAGGATTTGAACTTGGTATTCAGGAATTAATTAACAAATTTATAAAAAAGTCTAATGAAAAAAATTTTCTAATGAAAATATTTTATTTTCATTGGAAAATAAAGAATAATATTATATTAAGATTTACAAAAAAAGATAAATTGACCTTAGTGTTTTTATTTACAGTTGATTGTAATTTTTGTAAACATTGTTTAAAAAAATTCATCACATCTCTCAGCATTTGATAAAAAATGAATTAATACTGATATTCCCATATCTATGTGAACTTTTATAATTTCGCTGTCTAATCTTGAACTTACCTGTCAAAATAATGGTAGTTTTCAGATCTAATCTAGTACAAGTCTTTCTTTTTTACCTCTGCCTGCAAATACGAAGTCATAAAATGTAGTTTTCCTTTAGTTTAAATTTCCCTTAAATGTGAAAAAAGGTTCATTATCAAGATAATGAATCTTTCTTCCAAGAAAGAAGTCATGAATCATTGTTAGTCGACTGTCAATTGGAGCTTAGTCAATTTGTATTTTATAATAATTTATTTCTGGAATTTGTTTTATAAATATTTTTTAGCTGCTGTAAATTAATGCAAATGTGTGGGTTTTACCAAATTTGTATTATAATATCAATTACCCACAAACTTTAATTTAAAAATATCTTCCAAAAAACTAAATTAAATTTGTAATACAGATATTGAATAAATACCAGTAGCATTGCACATATATGTATAACTAGTTTATTAATTAATTACATTATATATATATCATATTCTTGTATAGTGTAGTACATGTAGTCTGCTATTCCTTTTTTATTTATTGAATGTACGTCAGAGGATAGATAACTTTTAAATACATTTTTATAAACATTTACAACAAGGTTTTTTGGCTTCTAATGTTTTTGACATGTTTACTAATAATTCTGGGATATTGTAATTAATTCACTTTGTTTATAAAAAGAAATTCCAATAAAATATATGTTTTTTTTTTTTTTATAGATACGAAAAATGGTAATCAGAAAGAGAGGATGGGGAATTCAGTGAAAATATCTAGAAGTTCTAATACAGGTTTCAAGAGAGAGATGCAACCATGGCTGCTGACCCGACCAGCACAAAAAGAACATGAGACTATAACAACAAACTCAAGCCCTAATTACCAAAATGAGCAAACATATACATCACAACTCATACACGACTTGCTAACGACACATGAAGAACGAAATAAAAAAATTCCAAACGACGATTTAACGACAAATAAACAACAAAATACTGTGATATTTACTAAAACATCAGAACGACTTACAACATTACAAGATAAAAAATACAATACTAATCCGACAACGCTACAACCGGCTGAAATAATTACAAGAATACATTCTGAAAAATCTGAAGGTACAAATTCTATTAGGTTAGATCCATTAAGAAGTACAACTAGTTATACAGAACATACATCGACAATATTACCCGAATTGACAACAAATAGTGATGAAGAACAAACTGATGATATTAATGAATCGACACTGATTGAATTTACTGCAGGTGATATGTTAAATGATGTGTCAACCTTATACAATATTGTTGCTCAAGACAGTCCAAATCTATTAAGTACCATAAGATTACCAGATTTATCAAAAAAGGATGAAATAAATGAAGAAAACCCTCAAAAGGTTACATTTTCTGTTAATACACGAAGCAATAATGATAACATTGAAAAACACTTAGTTTTTTCTGATGACATCAGTACAACAGATTTCCCAACTACAGTAATAACCACACATGAAAATACGATAACAACAACTGAACAGAGTGTAACAAGAGAACACAATTCTGATAATGAAATATTGTCAAGAACTTCAGTAGAGTATGATGAACAAAAGAAAAATTTAGATATGTCTCAAACAACGTTAAAAGCAGAATCTGATGCTGAAAATGATGAAAATTATACAACAAATTCAGATAATGAGGTATTTAAAAGAATGACAATGCCTTATTCATCTATATTTACTGAGGATGTGGAAAGTGAAATTAATGAAAACGAGAACATGAGCTCAACTAAAAGTAATACTAATCCTGAAACAGTTTCAACAGAGTCAATAATAAACAACGATATGACAACTAGACAACCTAACAATAATCTTGAACAAGCCGAAATAAAAGATTTATTAAAAGAAGACTTTACAAAATCAGGAGGAAAAAAAAATACATTGTCAAGCACGACAGAAACAATTAACAATGATGAAGATTATGAAATACATACAACAATAGTCACAGAAAGAAATAATGGAAAATTAGAAACAAAGAAGAGTTCAACAGAAAATTATTTCACTGATGAAGATTATGTAAATATTAAATATAGTGATGATAAATCTGAAAAAATAAACAAAGATGTAACAGAAACAAAGTTTGGAACGATTGCATCAATTTTAATACCATCAAAAGATATAGAATCATTAAAACCTGATTCATCAATAAATGAAGATGGAAGAATAACTTATTACCAAGAAAAACAACAAAATAAAGTAAAAAGTAATGATAAAAAAAAAATGAGACCAGAAAATACAAGTGAAGAAAAGATTAAAAATGATGAAAATTCAAGTAGTGAAGAAGATTCAAATTCTGAAAGTAAAGAAAAAGGATTGTCAGATGATACATCAGAAAAATCAAAAAATTCTGGTTTAGGAGGTACAACCCAAAAGTGTGATACAAAAAATAAACCTGAAAATGTTAAAAAACAAAATACTAAAGGAGAAAAAGTAAATAAGGATAAAACAATCACAAAACACAAAATTGATGATGATGATGATGATGATGATGACGATGACGATGACGATGACGATGATGATAATGAAAGTAAAGAGGAGACTGAGAACTCTGAGTCTGATGAAAATAGCAAAGAAAGTAAGAGACACAATAACAGTCAGTCAAGCACCTCTGAAGAAACTGATGAAGAAGAAACTGATATAAAGAATAAAAAATCTGATGGAAACTCAAAGAAAGATAAGAAAAATTCAAAAAATAATCCAAAAACTGTAAATGAATCAAAAGAAAATGATGAATCAGATAATGATGAAAATAATGAATCAAAAGAAAATGATGAAAACAGCACAAATGAAAGTTCTAGCAGTTCTGAATCCAATGATTTTAAGACTAAAAAGAAATCTGACTCCAGTGATAGCTCTAGTAGTTCTGAGTCAAGTGATTCCCAATCAAAGCAAAAATCTGACTCCAGTAGTAGCAGTTCGAGCAGTTCTGAGTCAAGTAATTCCAAAACAAAGGAGAAATCTGATTCTAGTAGCAGTAGTTCAAGCAGTTCTGAGTCGAGTGACTCTAAGACAAAGGAAAAATCTGATTCTAGTAGCAGCAGTTCAAGCAGTTCTGATTCCAGTGATTCTAAAACAAAGGAAGAATCCGACTCCAGTGATAGCTCAAGCAGTTCTGAGTCAAGTGACTCTAAAACAAGGGAGAAGTCTGATTCCAGTAGCAGCAGTTCAAGTAGTTCTGATTCCAGTAATTCCAAAACAAAGGAAGAATCTGACTCCAGTGATAGCTCTAGTAGTTCTGAGTCAAGTGATTCCAATACAAAGCAAAAATCTGATTCCAGCAGTAGCAGTTCAAGCAGTTCTGAATCAAGTGATTCCAAAACAAAAGATAAATCTGATTCCAGTAGCAGTAGTTCAAGCAGTTCTGAGTCCAGTGACTCTAAGACAAAGGAGAAATCTAAATCCAGTGATAGCTCTAATAGTTCTGATTCAAGCAATTCCAAAACAGAAGAAAAATCTGATTCTAGTGAAAGCTCAAGTAGTTCTGATTCAAGTAATTTAAAATCAAAAGAAGATTCAGATTCTAGCAGCAGCTCTAGCAGTTCAGAAGATTCAACTGAATCAGAGAATGATAATGCAGAGGTAGTAAATCATACAGATAAAAAAAATGAAATCAATGGAAAGAAAAAGAATATTATTGTGGATAAAAAAACAGACTTGAATAATGTTAGAGAAAAATATGAAAACTCCCTAACTGAAAATAATAATAATAATCTTAATAGTGATTCATATAAATCAGACCCAGAGAAAAATTCTGAAATCAAACAAACCATTACTATTCATGCAACAAGTACTAGTGAAAATGAAGGAACAACTGAAATGCCTCCAGTGTTGAATATTAACGATGATATACCGTTCATCAAAATAAGAAATCAAAATTCTGGATCATCAAATAATGAAGCGGGTACAATACAGTTAGATTTATTTAATATAAAAGGTGATGATGAAAATGATGAAGGTAATGAAAAATCATTAGACAAAGAAGGTACAATAAAATTAAACACTAAACCTGCAATAAAAGTAACCGTACAAAATAAAAATAAACTAAATTTTACAAACACACACATACTTTTAACACCAGCTGATCTAAAAATGCTAGCAGAATATTTAATAAATGAAAAAATAAAACCGATATCACATCCGAGGAACAACGATACACATTTACCACCAGAATGGTTAAAACATAATTTGACAACACCCGGTGTTAAAATTAATTCATTATTATCAACTGGAAATATAAATATAGGTGTTGTTAACTTTAATCACAAGAAAAAGCCGACTTTACCTGACAAAAATAATCATAATGTTGAGAGCACTGAATCATATTCAACAGACTATACTTCAACAGAGTCTTTAGATGAAGTAGAAAAAAGCAGAACAACCATGAAAAATACTGAAATGACCATACCAGATGTAGAAACTTTTGAACCTATTAAAGTAAACAAAGAAGAGAACAAAGTTAAAATTGAAAAATTAAATGAAGATGAATCTAAAATCAGCATCAACATAATAAAGCCTTCGAAAATGGTCGATGATTGTGGAGATTTACCAACAGAAATGTTGAATACATTTACGACTGAAAGCAATGATGATACACATTTTACACAAAAAGATAATCCGACCGGCATAACATTTGATACGACAACCGATGATATGTTACAAGAAACAGATGATCCGTGCATCGAAGAAGGTGAAGAAGATGAAACAATATTTTCGACAATTAAGGAAGAGCAACAAAATAATGAATTAATGGCAAATAAACTAATAACAACATTATCGCCTGATAACTGGATAACAATAATAACAGAATTAACAACACCAAATTCATTAGAGGAAGAATTTACTGAACACTATGAAACAGAAATAACTGTAAGACCTAAAAGAAATAATGATAAAGATAATGATGTCAACTGTAACGATTCAGAAACAAATCTAAATACTGAAGAAGTTGATAAACAACATAATACAACAAAAACAACTACTACAGAACATAATGTAAAAGCAAAAGATCTCCATGTAAAAACATCTTCACCATTAATGAGAAAATCCGATGAACGATCTGATAATACAAATACAAAAAGAGAATTTGATAGAGATGCAGATGAGTATTCATCAAGAAAAGTAAAAATTCCTGAAATGGAATCTATTGTCAAAGAATCATTTTCTACGACATTAGATGATAAAGATCTCCTAATATTACAAGAATTTCTTAAAAAACATATGGTTATACCATAAATTCTTATTAAATAAGTAAAAAAATAAAATAAAAAAAAATTGATAATTACAATAGTCAATGAGACTGCAATTCAGCAGAAAATAATATAATAAAATTATAAATTATTTTTAATATAGTTTATAAATAGCTAATATTTACACACTCATCTCTTTATTCATAAGCTAAAAATAAGTTTTCTTCACGAAATACTACTGCTTTTTTTAGATTTTATATCAAAGATAAAGGTGATCTTTAACTGAATGATTTTTAAATTAAGATATAAATTGAAAAGGGTAAAATAAAGCCTTGACCCAGAAGAATGAAAAAATCACAATGGATTGAAAATTTTAAAAATTAACTATAGATGAAAGATGTATTACTTAAAAAAGATAAGCTAAAAATGGCATTATACTTAGATTCAACATTTTTTCAATCAATTATTTTAATGTTGTTGATGTTTCTTTTTAATTTCAGAAACAAGAAAGCAATTTTGTAATTTCAATATTACAAAAATATTTAATGATATTCTAATTTTAAAATATTGTAATTAGTATTTAACAAAAAAAAAAAAAAAAACACAAATTAACTAAATATCCATTATAAGAAATCTACAAACAATAAACTCATATTTTTAATGGAGATTAACAAATAAGTTATCATCTGTAACGGATTTATTTCTAATAAATCTTACATTTAAGCATAACTCGTTTAAAAATTACCACACATTCTGTATATAAATATTTTAAACTTTAAATTCATTTATGTGACATTTACCTAACATCTACCACAACATAAAGTATTCAAATTATTGTCTCTACTTATTTTAAAAAGTTCACAAAAAGAAGAAAAAATATGTAATTAATAATAATTATAAATAGGTGGTCATGAAGTCTGCACAAGATTTTATACTTTTTTTTTTAACTTCTGGACCCACCATTAGGTATTGCTTCAGATGATGAGATGAATGACAAGCAGCATGTGAAAATGTCATCCCTGACTGGGATTTGAACCCAAAGGTCCCGGATTTGAGGGCCTGGAGGTTAAAAAAATAATTTTATACTTGTATAATTAAAAACTTATGTACAGTAGAGAAATGTGTTAAACTCGAAATGAAAAGATAAGTGTTTAATTAAATGAATTATGCATTAATAAACTTATAAAATAGCTACCATGAATGCATGATTGCATTTCATTCTCAAACTATATTTACAATAATGAATTGACATGTAAGTTTTGTTGAAGTCATGTAAATCTTGATATAGCATTTATCAAGAAAATGTGATCACAATGCATAAATGGTTTATTATAGCTGAATGTGTTGATAACTGTGTTTTTAATGAACAAATAATATATCTCTAAGGTGATCAACACCTTCAGCAACTTCATTCAGCAGTCAAGTCAGTCATTCAGTTTGCTAATATATTTACTTGATTGTCTCGATTAGATCGATTGTTATTTATTCATGGAAAAATACATATCTTCTGACATTAAAATCATACTCAACTGATGAATTATGTAAATAATGTTTATGAATCATTTTAAAAGAAATGCCATCAATAACTAAGCCTAAGAATATAAAATGTGTCAATCTTACATATAGTGGTAAATAAATAAGATTTGAGCTCTGCTGTTCATTTTGACGTGGACAAAGTTGTCACAAAGATAAATACAGACAGATTTATTAATAATGTTGCATATAAATTATATATATTACACATTTCAATTTAATGAATAATATAATTCAACTAATTATAAGAAATGAAAGGTTTATGGTGCGCAATGATAAATATTAGCACTTATAGGTAAAGTAGGAGATATTTTAATCATGATTTAATAAAATAATAAAAATCCTACATAATATCAATTTAACATCTCATTTTAAGGAGGTATAAACCCAACTGAATAAAGAAAGTCCATTATATTATAATAATTAAACACCTTTATAAATAAAAATCTTGTTAACAAATTGATGTTATTAATTAGCTGTTATATATATTTAGAAAATGTACAAATGTTGTATAATAATGACCAAGAATTTTAATTAAATATATTAAATAAATAAATTTCCTAGTTTTCCTACTGTTTACAACAGAAATAAAAAAGAAATGAAGTTATACAAAAACAATATTACTTGTACAGAGCAGACGGTGGGTCTGAAACAATTGAGTAACAAAAAAAAAATAAAAACTTAACAAAGCTTTTTCCACATGGTAGATGGCCTCTCACAAACCAAAATCTATAAGCAAACTCAGTGTGGTTTTCATTTCTCATCATTTTTATACGTCGTTAAAGTTACTGAAAGACCCTGCAGATATTAAGTTTATTTTATTTTTCTATAAACCTTTTTTCCATGCAACCATTATCTGATAAAAAGTTTATTATGTTGACTGACACAAAACAGTCATAGCTCAAGTGGAAATTTTCAGGGTGTGCTGATTTTTTTTGCCTTTCATTAATATATTTCCATACCTAACCTGAAAATACATTTTTAATGATCCATTTTTAAAGTGATTTTTATAGTTCTTTAAATCTGGGACAATATAGTTACTGAAATGACACCTGTACAATGTTCTATAAAACAACTAATACTTAAAGAATTTACATCAATTTTAAATAAATAAAAAAATTTCCCTACAGCAGGTCTAACATCATTTAAATTTACCTAAAAAAGTTCTTCTTTATTTATTACTCAAATTAGGATGGATCAACTCTTTTCTTTTAACAATTTTTTTCTAAAGAAGGACTTAAAGATTTTTTTCCATTTTAACTTAACATCTTTTACAATGGCTATTTTATAAGAACAATTACTTCTAAATCAGTTTTGTTTTATAGAATGGATATTGATCAAGACTTAATACCTCTGTAAAAGTAGTAAGTATTTATTAGCTATATTTGTGTCTATAATGGTTAGAGATGAAGATTATTTTTAAAAATCACTTAAAACAAATGACAAATCAAATTAAATTTATTTTAAATTGTTTTTTATTAACACATCATTAAAAATTTACTATCAGTTTTACTTATATCCTCATACCTAAATTTTAGGTACATTTCTGGAAAGATTTAAAACCTTTAATAGTGTCTTAAAACCCTGTATTAATGTGTTATAAAGGATGTGCAAGTTTTCAGACAGTTTACAAAATACAAGATTTGTTGTATATATATATATATATACATATTTTTTTAAAATAAAAGATAAATCTGTGGAAAAATTTTTTCCACAGTATAAGGGATACCACAGTATAGTATGCAGTATATTATATGCATATGTTAATATATTTTCCAAGTTTCTGGTTCAATTAATTTTTTTTAACTTCCGGGACCATTGTAAGGTATTGCTTCAAAGGATGAGGTGAGTGATTTGTAGCATGTGAAAATGCCATTCCTGATGGAGATTCAAACCTGGGACCTCCAGATAAAAGGCCGAGACACTACCACTCATGCCATGGAGGCCAGCGGCTCAATTAATTTACTGTAACGTAACTACTACAGCAATCATCAACAACTCTGTCTACCACGTAAAAGTAGCCTAAAGGCTACATTGTAATTAGAGTTTTTTGTTGTTTTTTCTCTGATAATAAATACTTTTTATAATTATTTATAAGTAAATAAACCATTAAATGATCTTAAAAAAATAGAATAAATAGAAAAGATAAACATTAAAACAATCCTCAATTAGCAATATTATTTATAATCAGAATATTTTATTAAAATAACTTCAACCATTAGATAATATTATATTTGATGCACTGTAATTAAATTACATGATGTATTTACTATAATTATATATTTAATTGTTATCAAATTATATAAATTGCTGTTTATATAATCTCTTTAATCGTATTCTATTCCTATTTTTAGTTAGTTTCAGTTATTAAATAAATAAGCTCATTAATTTCACAAATATTCTATACTATTATTTATTATTAATAATTATGTAATATTGTATGTACTGTGATATTACAAATATATGGACTGTGCTTTAAACTAAGGTATATTAAAAAATATGTTACATAAATGTGTATTTATTGATGATATTTTTTTGGGAGACAATTAATTGTTTGTTATTAATTTTATTTAGTTTAGTTTTTGTTTTTTTATCTTACAAATTAGTTTCATGAAAATTCTTTCCCAAAAGAATATCTACTGCTTATGTAGAAGAAACGGGGTTTGTGCAGGTTTAATTTATTTATTTATTTATTTATTTATTCAAACTATGTTTTTTCTTTCTTTTTTTCTAATTAATAATTTGAATATATAATGTAGTTCTATTTATCATTATAATTCTTATCTTTATAAATATTTATGATTATAATTAATTATAAAAACCTAAGATTAAATTAAAATATTAGTAAATAATTATAATAAATTAATAGAATAATTAGATGATAATATTTAAAACAGAATGTGTACAGATATATTAAATAAAATTTTAATAAATAATTATGACAATATATTATAATTACAGTGAATAAATTAATAAATAACTATGTTAGTATTGTTATAACTGTGTTTTAGTCTTCTATAATTTACCTTTATACCTTTTTTCATTTAAAAAATTCATTTTTATTAATCATACATAAAACGATGTAAAAAAAATCTTATAAAAAGGAGGTTAAAGAAGTGGTTACAAAGTATTACAGTTATACCATAAGAATAAGAATTCAGTCCCAAGCCTTTGAAAGATTTGTTGTCTTCCATCAAGTTAGTTATCTACTCTTTTTATAGTTACTGTTTTTATCTTAGATCACATCATCACAGGGTAAATACAGTTGGAAATATGACAGCTACCTCACTAGCTCAGTCTACAATACTCAGTAAGCTGTAACTACTTGCTCAAAGTTATTCAGTGGGAACTGTAAAAATGAGCATGTCGTTCCTATGAAGAAATGGTACAACTGATATATGAAGCTCAATTATTTATTGACAGATCTCCATGGAAGAACAGTAGTATCTCTGGATTTCTAAAAAAAGAAGGAGAATAGCAATCAAATGTCAGCCTGTAATGTTAACACTCTGACAATATTTTTATACTCTGACAAAAGTTAATAATAATGAAACAGGATACTTCCAAACATTGTTCAAAGTTGAACAGTGCAACTGCCAGTTCAAGTTACTATTTGATTATTACTTTTTTTAATGCTTTTATTTATAGTTGCATCAATGATTATAGTCATTAGCAACTTAAATATAACTACATGATCATAAATAATAAACAATAAACACCAAACAAAGAAACAATAAACAGCTTTTTGCTGTTAAAACTAACATAAACTAAAACAAGAATAATAAATGGGTAATAAATATTGAAACATCACCACTTGTCTATTTACTCTGCACTTATACTATTCCGTAAGGGATCTCACGCAAGCAAAACTGTTAAATTAAGTTCTTTATCTCACTACCAGAGAGAAACTGCAACAGTCTTTTTATATATTCCTTCTGGTTTATTAAACACTTCACATCTGAAGCCAGGTTTATTTGTTGTTGAATAGACCCAAACATTGGGCAATCTATGATTAAGTGGTTTACAAACCATTTTACATTGCACGCCTCACAGTTCTGCTACGGAGAACCAAATAGATGGGCGTGGGTTAGCGTTGTGTGTCCAATCCTCAGCCAAATTAGGATGGTTTGGTCTCTTCTGTTGTTTGGGTTAAAAAGTTTCTTGAACACATTCTCTTGGATGCCATGTAAGGCCGTGGGAGGACTTAGCAGCCAGCACTTATTTAATTGAGAATGTAGTTTAACACGAATTGTTTTCATGAAATTACTCTCACATGTTAATTCTAATCAGAGGCCATTTGTTGCCACTCTCTTGGCAGCCTTATCAGCCCAAGAAAGAGGCAGCCTTTACTTATTTTATTTTCAATTATGTTTTGTTTTTTTATTTTACTAACATAACTTTTATACATTTATTTTACTTTAATTTTATTATAATTTTTGTATTATTAACATTAACTACAATATTTTGCATAATTTTATCAAATGAGTCATTACTTTTGCATCATAGTCTTCAGATAAATTCAGTCGTCAAATGTTTACTGTCATTTTCACATTTGTTGGCATTGTGGTAATTTGTGATTTTGACTATTTCAACTGCACTTTATTTTAAAAATAGTGGCTGAATTGTGGAAGTAAAAATGATTTTACAATGAATGAGAATAGATGTTAGGAATGCACCTGGCATTGGCAATTGAGCAGTTGAACAGGCATGTTTTTAATTTGTATGCTGCATTTTAGAAATTCTGCCCACCTATTAATGGAAATCTAGTAAAGACGTCACATAATTTTCTAATAAAAAAATTATTCTTTCCCTCCTGTTGCACCCAAGTCTGTTGTAATCATCAATTTGTTGATATTAATTATGTTAGCAATTTATTTCAGCTTTTCTCATCTGTACCCACTTTGCTGTTCTTTTCTTTCCTTCTTTTTTATAATGAGAAGTGAATTTTTTAGAATTAAAAATTCCAAGATTTGAACCCAGAATCATGAAGCTAAGAACTGTAGATCGGAATAAATTCATTCATTAAGTCTTACTTAAGTTAAAGATCAAAGAAAACATTTGAAGATGAAAATCAAATCTTTTAGACCAGTGAATAATTTTTTCAAGGCAGAAAACCAAGTAAGATGGGTCTGTCCAACGTGACAGTTGTTTGGTGAAGTGCATCATCAAAGTGAAAAAGAATTCCTAGTCACCAATTATATTATACAAGTATTTCAAGAAAGTACTAATTATTAATTTATTAATAATTAATTATTTCATGCAATTAATTTGTTAATTTTAAAATGGAGCCATTTAATATTAAATAGCCATTCATACTTGCAATATATAAGTATATATCAGGTCATTGGCAGGTTTTTTATTACCAGAATTTTTCTTACATTTTTGAGCTTTTATAGAAGGGACAATTGTTCAGCCAGACTAGCAATGAAAATAATCTTTTTTTTTTGTTTATTTAATTCATACTTTTAACTTATGCTCTTATTTCATTGATGTTCAAGCTGTTTGATATCATCAGAAATAGAAATATATATTTTTTATTCAAATGATAAAATTTCCGAAGAAGTGTTTGTTTACAATAATTTCATTTTTTCATACAAATCTCCTTACCAGCAAGCCATTTTTCATGTTTCCAAATAGAGCAAAGACACATTGAACAAAATCTGGTGGATGTGGAAGCAATCATTAGTGTAACTAAAATATTTTTTCTGATGCATATTTTTTTTTGCTGCTACCTAAGGTTGTACATTTTCAAGATGAAAAAATATTTTTCTTTGTCATATATAACCAGTTTAACTCAGTTTCATCACTGAATTGATGTAATTGTGCTGTGTGCTGCATTCTGTTCTCCTGCAATGACATTTCCTTTTTCAAGGTAGTTAATACTATATCTTGTGCATCTCAAAAAATAATAAATAGAGTTCTCTAATCATACCAGCTTATGCAATGAATTCTTCTTCTTACAGCTCTTCTGCCAGCTTCTTTCTACCCATTATTTTGTCTCTTAGTTTCATGTGAATAAATAAATAATGAATTCAACATTTAACTATAGTTACATATTAGTGGGGAAATTCATTTGTTTAAATAGTTTACAATGCTAGCTGTAACTGTGTCGATCTACTGAAAGCAAATATGGCAACTATCTGCCTATAATGTTTTTATATACAAATGTATACGATCAAAAAACAAAAATTTGTATATGACAAAACAAAATCAAATTTTTTTATTGTTTCCCACTGAACAACATTCAGTAAGCAGTTCTTCTTCTGTGCTTATGTGAATATTCACCAAATAATTAATTAATAAATAATTAATTCACCAAATAAAAGAAAAATGGCTGATTTCAATGGAACAGAGTCGTTAAAAACATTCTATTTTGTAATATCTTAAGTCTTTCAAAAACAAACATTTATATAGCATGACACTTCTTTTTTTCTTTTTTAAAAATATTCAAATGACCATAAGAAATAAACTGGAATGTCATGAAGTTTTAAAAGAAATCATATAAAAATTCATAATAGTCAAAACAAATATCAGTTATTCAATAATGATGCTATCTACTGCAATTTCAGGTAATAATCATATGGGCCTTACATATATGAAATTGTTGTATAAATAAAATATTATAAACTTATAAAAATGAAAAATTATGTCTACAATCATAAAATACAGATAATAAGATAAACTTCCACGATTTTTTCCATAAAAACAAATAGGTTATAATTTATGATGAGATATTTAGTTAATAAGTAGGATACGAAAACAAAAACCAACAATTAAAAAAAAATATATATCAAAACATGTACTGAAACTTTGAATGAAGAAAGAAGAAAACCAGATAATTTCTAAAGGCTACATTCTCTTCACTGAAAAAGGCTATATTAGGTTTACACAATAAAGTTTTATTAATATCATTAAAAATTGCTAACATTTACAGGAACCAAACAGCAACAGTAATAATTGAAGAACATAAGAAAGAAACTGTAATAAAAAAGGGGGTCCGACAAGGATGTTCCCTATCCCCATTACTTTTTAATCTTTACATATAACTAACAGTTGACGATGTTAAAGAATAATTTAGATCCAGAGTAACAGTACAAGGTGAAAAGATAAAGATGCTACGATTTGCTGATGATATAATAGTTCTATCTGAGAATAAAAAAGATTTAGAAGAAACAATGAACGGCATGGATGAAGTCCTACGCAAGAACTACCGCATGAAAATAAACAAGAACAAAACGAAAGTAATGAAATGTAGTAGAAATAATGAAGATGGATCACTGAATGTAAAAATAGAAACAGAAAAGATTATGGAGGTTATAAGAATTTTGTTATTTGTGAAGTAGAATTACTAAAGATGGACGAAGCAGGAACGATATAAAATGCCAAATAGCACAGGTGAAACGAACCTTCAGTCAGAAATATAATGTGTTCACATCCAAAATTAATTTAAACGTTAGGAAAAGTTTTTGAAAGTATATGTTTGGAGTGTAGCTTTATATGGAAGTGAAACTTGGATGATCAGACTACCTGAGAAGAAAAGATTAGAAGCTTTTGAAATGTGGTGCGACAGGAGAATGTTAAAAATCAGATGGGTGGATAAAGTGACAAATGAAGAGGTGTTGCGGCAAATTGATGAAGAAAGAAGCATTTGGAAAAATAAAGTTAAAAGAAGAGACAGACTTATAGGTCATATATTAAGGCATCCTGGACAGTAGTTTTAATATTGGAGGGACAGGTAGAAGGCAAAAATTGTGCAGGCAGGCAACGTTTGGAATATGTAAAAAGAATTGTTAGGGATGTAGGATGTAGGGGTTATACTGAAATGAAATGACTAGCACTAGATAGGGAATCTTGGATAGCTGCATCAAACCAGTCAAATGACTGAAGACAAAAAAAAATATCATTTATCTACCTAATTTTATTGATACAGTATAAAAAATAAATCCACTATTTTATATATGAAAATAAAAATGTTTGATAGTGATAGAATCAAAGTAAAAAAATTTACTTCTTTTTACTTTTCCAGCTATAGTATTACAGCTGCTGCTGCAGCAGATAGCCATAAAGGTAAGGTATATTATTTCAAAACCCTCCTTAGTATAAAAAACACAAAACATTTATAGGAATTTCTAGAAGATGGATGTATACGTGTTCATATGTTGGCCTGTACTTTAATTAATATCTTCAGACTGGTACAATATAAATTCTTTGAAAATGGCTCAAAAAATTTCTATATATGGGGCAAAGATGGAATTAAATTTTAGACAAAATGAAAAAAGTTGGAGAGGTAGCTTTAAGTATAGTTGTCATAGAAAACTGAGCTTGATTACAATGAAAGTACTTAGTTATTTAAAATTCCAAAGTTTTATGCCAATCCGATGGATTTAGGGTTGGGAGATATTTAACATTATTACTAAACAGTTTTTGCTTCATATGTGAAACCTATTAACCAAAAAATATTTGTCACAAATATTTAGATATATATGTCCTCAACATTTTACATACAAGCCAATATATGTCCTCAACATTTTACTTACAAGCCAAGCCATGGGACTTGGCTTAAGAACTTACTAAAAATTTTGATGATAAAATTTTCAAGCAGTCTAGGAAGTCTTAGGTTTTTGCTAAGACTTTTGAGGTTTTTTCTCACACTTTTAAATTTTTTCTTATACTTTTAGTGCACAGTTTTTAAGGTAAAAACATATTTGATGGAGGTGATCAAACTAGACCCAAATCTTTTTATTGAACATTTTGATATTTTTCATAATTATCGAACAAATATGCTTCCTGTATCTGGTCAGCCAAACTGATCCATAAGCTATTTTCACTATTATTAATAATATCCAAAATCATTAATAACTTTTACTTATTAATAATACAAGGTGCAACAATAAAGTAATGAGACAGATGTGATAAAAATTCTTACTTACTTTTTTAGTTAGCTGTTGTGTAATCTTCTTCAAAGTCTTCTGCTTGCACACAGTTACTCCAACACTTCTGTCACTGCTGGTAACATCTTTGAATTCTTCTGGAATGCTGTCTAAGATCCTTGTCAAAACATTTTGGATATCTTCTGTTGTTTGAAAATGGTGTCCCTTGACCACCAATTTGACTCTTATGAATAAAAAAAAATCCCTTGGGTCAAGCTCTGGTGAATAAGGTGGCTGTGGTAGTACTGAAATGCGTTTTGAGGCTAAAGCTGCTGCACAGACATTGCAGCAAGAGCTGGTGCATTATCATGAAAAATCCACCTCGTATCATTGTTTGAACTGACACGGAGGACTCATTTTCGAAGTCTTTGTAGAAATATTGATTAACTGTTTGTCCAGTAGGCAGCCATTCTTTATGAACAATGTCTTTGGAATCGAAAAAGCACACAATCATGTATTTCACTTTTTACTTCGACATGCGAGCTTTTTTTGGTCTGGGTGATCTCTTTGAACACTACTACGAATTTTGATGTTTTGTCTCTGGATAATACTGTAAGAACTAACTCTCATCACCAGTGATAGCGCGATTCAATAATTTTGGGTTGATTTGTACTTGTTCCACAGATCACCTATCACATCTTTTTCTGCATCTCTGTTGCTCTATGGGATTTTTCGGGAACATTTTCGCACGCTCAGATCTTCTGTTATTATTTGGCGAACAGTTTCCCGATTGATGTTCACTTCTTCTGCGATCATTTCCACTGATAATCTTCGATCGGATCGTACGATTTCACGCACCCTGGCCGTGTTGAGTCTGTCCATGAGGTTGATGGTTATCCACTGCGGTCTTTGTCTTCAGCAACCGTTCTGCCTTTACAAAACATTTTATGCCAACGAAAATCTTGAGCTCTTGACATAACCTCACTCCAAAAAGCTTTATGAAGCTTACAATAGGTTGTCGTCACATTCTCACCGAATTTAACAGAAAAAGGAACGGCAAACCATTGCACAATATTTCGCGCTTCCATTTCCGTGACGAGAGACCAAAACACGTGTTCACTTATTACACCACTACTCAAAATATTATTACTGTTTATTACTATTATTCTCAGACTCAAGACATCACTACTCAAGTGGTTGTAGGGATGTTCCGCTTGTACTATTAATGGCGGGAAGATCAAGGTCAAAGGTGGAGTGCTATGAAGACTGCAGGGTTATCACATTTTGCTAAAAAAAAATCAGACTCATTACTTTATTGTTGCCCCTCATATTCACAATTTTTATTTGTATTCAATAAAATTATTAGCTTTAAGACACAAAATATTGTTTGATTTTTGAATTCGTAATATAACAATAATATTTATAATTAATTTTTACTTAGAAATTAATCTTATTGTATTATTTACATTTTTAAATTTTGAACATAAAGCAGGATCGGAAAAATTTTGAAATCCCTCGCCAGCTTTATTTCTTTCATAGCAATTTTAAACTATTTCTTTAAAGTGTAATCAGTATTTCAAATTAGACTCATTATATATATAACGAGTATATATATAAAGTATAAGTATATACTCATTATAAAGTATAAGAACTGTCGGCCTGAGTCTGTACAAGGCTAAACCTCATATGACGTGAAAATGTCATATATATCAATCTCCTCTCATTAGACCAAGGGGGGGGGGGTTGCTTATTGTTCACAAGTTGAGCAGATCGCAACGAATACATTAGGAAAAAAAATTCAACAGATCTGAAAAAGAGTATAGTTTCTTTCAGAGGACGGAACGTGCCACAGATCAAACGATTCACTAGCACGAATTCATGAACGAACTTTTACTAGAGGGCAGTGGCCTGCGCATTCCCCACACTTGTCTAGATGTGAGTTTTTACTTTGAGGGCTATTTGAATGATAAGAGTTTATAAATCGAATCCTCACAATATCGATGAACTGAACGCGAACATTCAGCACGAAATCGACCGCATTGACAACAACGTTTTGTGTAGGAGACTCAATATGATCATTCGAGCATAAAGGTGCAACGCTGCACAGAGCCTTCTCTTTGAAGTAAATATGTAAACTTTGCTGATGTGAACACAGAATTTAATTCAATCTACGTTTTTACCTCATTAATAAAATGTTCATGGGGCAGTTGTGTTTAGTTTGCAGCGGTTCGGTTTTAAGTTGCTCACCCGGTGTATTATTAACTACTACAGTAGAAATCTGGGAGAAAATTTTGCTAGCCGTTCGTATTCGAAAACGCAGGATTTCCAGAACTTGTTTATACGAGCTTTATTCATTATTTTCATAAGAGCAACAATACATTTATAAAGTATGGCAGAAACTTCCTGAAGCATTCCCAATATTATAGTTATGTATGCAATAAAATTATTCGCCATATTTACTACGTTAATAATTAACAATTAATCTATAAAATAGTTTGATTATTTTCTTTACAGATATTAATAGAAATTTAAAAAAATTTACTTTTGCAGAAGTCATTTTGTTTGAAATTTTGCTCGAGATATTTCTTCGGGTGTTACAAAATAAATGTAATCAGTGTAATACAATTATACGCAGATGCGCGGTAATATCATCAACATTACTATCGTATTTTATAGTTAACGAAGACCTTTTACTCACATATCCGTATTGTCAAGGCACTTTTCACGTAGTAATAATAAATTGTACTTAAATAAATAAATAAATGCTAGCTTCGGTTTGTCACATAATATATATTTAATAAATTTCACTAAAAACAGATATGCGTGCTACTTTATCGATAAGAAAAAAACAGGCTCGAATATGTCTAGACTGATCAAGTTTAAGCACGAAAGCGGTTGAACTTCGATCAGAAATGAGAAGTAATAAAAGTAATAATTAAGCAAATATGTCAAGATAATTAATAAAAATAATACAAAAAAAGAAATTTAGAAGGTGTTAATAGAAATTACTTTAAAAACATGATTTTTATACGTTAAACAAAAGGAGAAAGTCAGTGTTTTCCCTTTTATTATTATATTATTTTAAAACTCATCAACAAAATATCATTTGATTTTGATGGAGTAAAATTTTTTAATTTTATTTAAAATAAAATAGTAGGAAAATCTTTTAATGAATCCGTACATTAATAAGAATAGCAGCAGAAGGGTAATAAGGAATAATTCTATTGTCGAATTGTTATCATTATTTTTTATAAATATGCGATTATTTATTAATCTTGAGTTTATTTATTTAGTTGGTATGTTACTAACTAATGATAACTTTTGTTAACGAGCTGTAATAAAAATGAAGGTTTGGATTTCTACTATTAACTTTGAATACCGTTTCTGGTAGCACATAAGAAGTAGTAACAATACACTTTATAAAGTAGTTGAAGAACACTACTAGGTTAAATCTTACGTACGGAAAATCTTGGAGTTTTTTACATCCGCTTCGATCATTTATGGGCCTTCATTTAATCGAGATCTGTACTTTCAAGCAAATGATTAAATCTACACCATGTCGTTAGTGTTAATACCTACACAGACACACATCTACACGATGTCTTAAAGCGAGTAGAAAGTGAATTATTAATATAGTAAAACAAACGATTGAGCGAAAGTAAAATGATAGAATACTATAAGTGAACTGTATGATATTGTACGGAATACGTGACAGGGGTTAAAAAATACATTTAAAGAATGATTTTAAAATAAAATTCAAGATATATAATGTATATTATTAATAAACTTTCACAAAACATGTATCTGACTCGTGAGCATACTTGCTATCTAACATTTAGTTAACAAAACTTACCGTGAATTAACGGTAATAGTTTTTTCCCAACTCTAAGACTATATAATTAAGACATAACGTGCTAAATATAATAAAAAATAAATTTAAATTTTAAGGTTTTTTTTTTTAATGAATACTAATTACTCATTTTAATAATTATTCACGTAACTTGCCAAAAATGTCAAACACCGCATAAAATTTCTCTTTCTATTTAATTCGAAATGTCATAAATTTTGTTTTTCATTTTGTCTTTTAATTTATAAAATTATACATTTTTACTTTCTCCCTTACAAAATCTTCGGTTTTTATTTTTTTAGCATCTCCATAATATCATCTAATTTTGTATACTACCGATCAACTATTTCATTAAAACTTACGAAACTTACAGTTAATTGATTGAATTTGAATCTTACCAGCGTAATTTTGTCTGGATCAAAAAACAGTACTATTTTAAGAATTTCTTAGGGCCGAATAAGACACTGTCGAACTACAATTTGGATTACAAAGAATTTACATCGACCGGCTAAAAGCCGTATATAAAATATATGCAATTAAAGAAATAATTATTCTAAAATAAAAGAAGTGTAAAATATAATCTTTTTATTACAATCATTACAACCAAGATGTACATCAGTGAAAACTTGAATTGAAAATTTATACTATGTATAAGTGGAAAAGTCCACACCACATCGTTAATCACTACAAGGAGCGGCGAAATGTAATGCACTCTGGAACGTAACGGGAGAAAAATGTCGCGATAGGTGCTGCGATCTTGTAGTTTCATTCCCTGGATAATCCGAACTAATAAAAATCGAATTATCGAGGGTTCAACTTATAGGTACAGGATAGGATATCGAGGCGAATTTTGTAAGTCGATATAAGTGCTGAAACTCTTTCTTTTAATATACACAAACAACGCTTTTATTAATATATTGATATTTACATTCTAAAAATAGATTTTATTATTGTTTCTTTAAAAAGTCGGTAATTTTTGTCTGTTTCATTGAAGTTAGACTTTTTTTATTGCGTCTTTTCGTATTTGAATCAATAAAAGTAGTTTATGCGGTGGATCTCTCTTGCCCACTGAATACTTGTTAAAATATTTTGCTGCATCTTCATGTTTTACGCTCATCGCTCCTACTTCAATTTCATCATCATCATTTTCAACATTTTTATCTAACCCTTGTCGTACTGCTGCAATAATGTTATCGTCGGATTAAGTTGGAAACATTCTTTCGTGACTACGTTAATAGAGTTCGTAACATCTTCTTTTTTTATTTTCGATTCAAGGTTAACAGTTCTAGTTACTTCTACCACGCTTTCTATTTCTTTACTGGATTAAATCACATCGGAACAAGATAAACAGTTTTTGTCTGCTACGGTACGGAACGCGTAACATATTCTAAGGAGGGAGAATTCATTACTATACTTGCTATAAATAAACATGAGTCATCAGCAACCAAAAACCTAATCAAAAAATCAATGTACAAATGGACGTGATAAACACACAGCAAACTTACGGTTTCTTGTAGATTTGGAAAATACCTAATGTAAAATTAATTTTTTTTTTAATTTTCTCGTTTTGAGTTCGGATTACCCGTTATTGCGGATTGCTCGGGTTCGGATTATTCAGGGACTCCTGTATTAAAAAACTCGTTGACCTATGCCCTCTCATTTTTCTGTCAGTTGCTATCGATATGGAGTCAATTACGCCAATTATTTGCAATTACGCCTAACTCAACTTGGAGTGACTGAATTTTTAACAGCGGAAAAAGTTGAACGCTAGTCTACACTTTTGGTCCGGTACATATTTCTAATATTTTGACACACATAATAATTAGGAAATTCTATAAAAGTTTTATAGAAGCTCCTTTCTTAATAAGGTAAAACTGAATAAAAAAGTTTTCGCTTTGATTATTTAAGCTTAAAAATTCAGCTGTTTCCCCGCGTGAAGAAAGAAGACTTCAGCTTAATATAAAAATTAAACGTATAAAGATACACCTTACATTTACTTCTTGGTCTCTTTTTCTTTCACTCACACGCGCAAATTATTTTATCTATCTATGTATAAAAATTATACTGATAACAAATAGAGGTTTATACATCATATATATATATATATATATACACACATATATCTTAAAGGTGATTAACCTAACAAGAATGAAGTAGAAGAGAGCAGGGTCCGATATCCATTGGCATTATAACATAATCATCCGGTTTTTTTTTTCATTTGTATAACTTCAATATAAACTGTATTATTATTATTATTTCCTCTTTAATTTTAAACTAACTGTTTTTTTTTTGTTTTTTTTTTTTGTAAAAGAAGATTCAGAGATGTAAAAATATTAATCGTGCAACGATGAAAAAAACACGATAAATTCATGACATCAATATTTTATATGTAAAGTTCAACCTTGTAGTTAAATAAAGACAAAAAATTTAAAAAAAGACGACAACCTTTATAAATTACATACCCAGGGCTCCATTTGTCGTATTATCTAGCCTAAATGTTACAAAAACAAAATACGGTTCGTATAAAACGGGTTGCGTTTTTCAAGATAAGAAAATCACTTTTTTTCAAAAGAATTCGAATTCCCACGATTTAATTCTAATCTATAAAAGCAGACATTGTTATACAACTAAGAAAGCTTATAATTTTTATGCGGATTGAAAATATTTACTATAAAAATTTGTATTTCAATTCTTCCGATGAAATATTCTTTTCGGTAAAATAAGTGAACCTTCTCGGATTGACGTACTCTTCACACTTTTAAACGTTCCCGAATTAAAAAATAGTAAAATACGGTTTAAAAATTCCATACCTGTATAGTTCAGTAAAGATTTTTACATAGTTCTGAAGAAAGATTTAATCTTCATCGTGGAATTTGATGCGGTATTACGTAGATCAGGAGGTGGAAAGCATCTATAGCGTTAGCGTCTGCCTATGCGTTTTGTCATAACAAGCTCGCTCCGATTGATCCGAAGTCTCCCACTCGTAAGGATATTTACAATGTAAAATGAACAAGTTACAATAGTCGCTAAGGCTACAGAACAGGCAGCGATGGAAGCTTGAAAGGAAAACCGACAATTTTTCAACAGATTATGGGAGATTCTATCAGTAGTTAAGAAATGGGAGAACAGTTATTGAATGAGGATATGATAAAGATAATTCCTTGTCCGAAGAGAGAGAACATCGTACGTTTGAATACAACAACGAATAGATATGACGGCGCTTGGGAAATACTGGAAATTTCATGAGAATCTCTGATCAAATGTTGAAGCGGCGGGCGTTATCCGTGATATACAATTTAAGTAATATTTCTTGCAGAATTCTTATGGTCTACGATCAATTTAAATCTACGATTTAAATTTAAACGAGCGCTGGATGTAATACAAATGTCTGGATGTAATGTAATTGTTATTTCCATGGTACCGACTGAAAATACCGTCGAAACCTTGATCGGTTCTTCCTGCTTTGTGAGAACAAATTTTAGGAATGAATCTGTAGAAGTCTATAACCGGCCCGCGCGGTTTAACGTCAAAAGGAAAACGGATCTTCCGAGGAGAAAAGTCGAACACCGTTATGACTGGTAAGCCGGATGAGATAGGGGATCGAAGTACGACCAAAACTGTCTCCGACGGTGGCGCCTCTTCTAGGTTACAGTTATTGAGAGATGCGATGTACCAGAAGATTAATCAAAATTAAAAATTTTTTTTAGGCATAACATGTGCGTTAGCTTGTAAAAACGTTTTACAGAACTATTTATTTTGAATGACAAACTGAACCGAGTTTATTGTAATTTTGATTTAACCTTTAATATTTTCAATCGATTTCCGACTAATGCTGCTATTACCGCTTGTCGCTTTTTCTATAATGTAAACCACCGACACCGATCACCGAACACGGGTGAAAAAGCGACTGAAAACGATAGGACGTAAAATTTATTGAAATTCAATTCAATTTACATTAGAATTAATATTGCAGGCAAATTGCAGAAAAGTACTGAAAATTGTAAAAGAATCACATTGTTAGATACAAACTACTAATGAAATTAATCAAATAATTATTGTTTTCAACGCGGTTTCATATTATCGAATTAAATGCTTTTACTGCATAATATTTTTTAAATTACATTTTTCTCAGTGAGGAGTTAGTTATTCAGGGAAAAGTTTTCAACGTTTATCGCATGTAAGGATGCGGAAGAGATTTAACATTTTGTTATATTTTTTATTTAGAAATTGCTGTCTAAATATTTTAATTACTACACATTTTATAAATTCAAAAAATCAATCTAGGACCTGTTTTATTATATAAGATAAGAAGTAGATAAAAAGAAAATTAGAAATTCTCAACTTTATCAGTGGAGAGGTGAAATTATATTCGAAATCGCATTAAACACTGGAAAAGCTCATTAGGATTGTCACCTGTCGCCACCTTTTTTTTTTGTTTGTGACTATTTTTGTTAAATAACTCCGAACTTAGACGGAAATTAATTGATTATTTGTTTTTATAAGCCGGATCTCTTTCTGGTTCCGAAACTGTTAATATGAATAAGTTATTACATACTAATAAAAATGCCTGATGTTAGTCAACTTCGGTTTTCATATGTGAATCAGTAAATTGGCGCATTGAAGAACTCTGGATAGAGAGCCGAATCATAGTAAAATATAATCATAAAGGTAATAATTTCCCTACTGCTTTGTTTTCAGCAGAAAAATGTACATTAATTTGTTAGTTTACACATTTTTTACAGTATTTCTTGCGAATGTGACGCACGTAAAGGATTCGAGATACAAATTCTCTAAAAGAGTCGCTTTCTACATCGATGTTTATTACATAGCCAGTCTTATGGCGAATAGAGTGAAGGTGTTGTTTGCAGGGACGAATGTTATTTTCATTTGGGTGGCTCGGCACCCGATATGTAACAGCGTGTTTTCGGTTTAGGGAAAAAGGCAATGGAAAACCACTTCATTCCTTTTTAAATGACTTTGTCTCGTGTCAGGTCGCCTACACCGTTACAGTAATGGCATTTAATATATATATACCAAAAAAAAGATCCTGGTTAAAATTCATTATTCCAAATTTTAGACTTAAAAAACTCAAAGTTAGAAATTACAAAAAGGTTTCAGTGATAAATTTAAAAAACTTTTCAAGATAAAAAATATTCAACGCTTACATTTACCGATTATGAATATATTTAGTACTAAATACAATCCGCAGAAACAAAAAAAAAATATAAGTTTTTTTTTAAATTTCTATTTTAGAGTTGACGCTGTAGAAAACAAGTGAATTACACCGTTGACAGCGTAGAAAATTCCAATGCGGAGCCTAATATATTTTATAAAATAATAAATTACATTTTAAAAAAATGATTTATTCATAGGAAAAATAAAGTACGAAACAAATCGGTCAGGAAAACAGAACGGCTACCTCAACTATAACGAGCCGGTATTTGCCGAACTGCCAACGGAAAGTGAAGAGTTTATTCATCTCCTTCTTTGATAAGCTTAATATTTGTATTACATAACCACACTAAGCCCGCCTGAATGTAGATGATGCTTAGCCTGACAAATAAACCCGTTTTGTTCACGATAGGTACTGGTAGTTATCATCATTTTCAGAGAAAGCAAATTTTACTGTGCTTCTAGTAGTTTGGGTGCTTTATATCGGCCACGAATGTTAGACACACTGAACATAAATTAATGCATTCCTTACTCGTTAAATATTGTATTATACACAAATGTATACAAATTTAGATACACATAATACTATAATAGATGGATTATGTCATGGAAATTTATAAATTAATTTTGGAAAGCGAAACAAATTTCATTCTAGGAAATTCTTAAATATTTTACAGGAATAATTATTATATCTCAGTACTTTGTATATCAATATAACAATTAATTTTTTTTCATCTATCTGATCTGTTTGATGCAGTTCTCTATTGTTTTTTGACAGTGCCGATCTGTTTATTTTAGTGGGTTTTCACCCTCGGGAATTCATTCTTTTATAGCCAAATTCACTAACCACCAATGCCATAAAGTACTCACTCCGGTATTTCGTTGTCTAGCAACCTATCTGATTTTTAACATTTTCCTTTATGACGTAATTTAAAAACCTCTAATTTTTGTTTTCTAGTTTTAATAACGTACTTATTTTCTAGTATAAGGTGCTACATCGCATAAAAAATTATTCAAAGATAATCTTGTTTTTATAATCCTTAAACGTTAGGTTTCAATACGATTTACTCTTTAGATAAAAGCGTTCGTAATTTCCTCCAAACTTCTTTTGATGTCTTCCTTACTTCATCCGACTTAGATAACAGTAGTATATAAATACGGAAATTTTTATATTTTACACTGATAATGATATATTACATTACAGTTGATTATTGAAAACCAACTCCTATTGAAATTCGTATATTGTAAATAATACGGAGAGAGAATAGCTTTTTGACAACATCTCTTAGCAAATATCACTTGTATATAAAAATACGATAAATAAGTAAGGAAGAATTTACCGCGATAATGATACGTTAAACATCTTCCAATTCCGTTGCGGATAAAAAACGTTACTAGTATTAATGTGTAGTATCTAGAAGCCATTATACTAGATTTCAATTATTTACATTAAAGCGGTTCGGAGATCTGAAATGTAATGAGAATTTCGTTAACATCTCGACTACCTTTGCAAAATTTGTCAAAATGAGAAACTTAAGCATTCCTCAGATGCTTAAGTAGAAACATCCCTTTGTAAATTTGAAATATTAAAGGGAAGGGGTTGTTATTTGGAAAAAAACAAACGTTTTTGCAAATATTAAAAAAAAAAAAATTATCCTTAGGACAATTTTTATCGAGATTATTGCCTTACGGACAATTTTAAGAATAACCTCTATCTGCACACCACCTGAATTATTTTTTTTTTAATTTAAGAAAATCAATGACCAATACGTAGAAATAATCCTATCAAATTTATAGCTTCTACGTCAACCCGTTCACGAGATATTAAATAAAGCAGAGGCTAAAAATACCTACGGACACATTTTTACAATCGTTTTTTTCTGGATTTCAACATTTCACGGTCCGTCGAGTCTGAAAAAATTATATCTCGATGGGTCATTTTTGACACGATAACAATACTTTCACTCTATTATAGTTTATAACAGTTGGAAAATAAATTCAATAAATATAAAAAATATGTCTTTTGTTAGAGTATATAGATAGGAATAAAGGCTTAGCAACGGTTCGTTAACCGATAGAGAGTAGTAAATTTCGTACGAATTCATTCATTGATTCTACAGTAGTTATTAAGAAATAATAAGTTAAATACATAATTGTAGTAGTTAAAAAATATATAAATAATAAATGAATATATGGAAATTTATTTAAAATACTTATAGCCAATTAATCAATATATATATATATATATTCTTATTAACATCCTAAACTTAACTAAACAAGAATGTGAATATTATAATACACCGATATAGTGTTTATTATAATAAATCAGTGCAGTATTAAGCTGAAAATAAATGATCAAAAGTTTTTTTACGGTCCAATAATTATTATTTATTTATTCATATAATGATTAACGGAAATACAGAGAAACTTTCACAGGATACAAATCTCTCATTCCTAACTAAATCGTATTTAGCTGTATAAATAAATAAATGCTCGATTATAATAATAATAATTCATGCTTAAGATTAACTTTACGATTTGTATGAATCTAAATTATGTTAAACCTAGTTACCAAACTCTCTCACATACACACACACACATACACACAACTCACAACTCACAAACACTGTTAGCGTGTGAATAAGTCCATTAGCTTGAGTGTAACCACTTCAATATAAAACCACGTGAGTTCTAACTACGACTTAAGAGTTGCAATAGAAAGCGTTGCAGAAATATGCAGTCTTCAATACAAGAACATAAAGTTTATTTTATATGGCGTGTAGGACATGAATGTATAATTTTTTCATATCGTTAAACCGGTTTTTCTTGAAACTTATTAAAAACCAAACATTTCCTGTATTTTAAGATTTTTTTCCTTTTTATTAATCCTACTAATGTATTAATACGATAAACTCATCACAACACACTTGTACGCGCACGCACAAACATATAAATCACAGCTGATAACCGAAATATAAGTAAATAATAATATTAGTAAACAGATGCTGTCTAAAATAAAAGATGTTATTACCGAGGCCATGAATACATTAATTAGTTACGATGCTGTTACATTAGATTCAAAAAATCACCTCATTATATCGAAACCCGGCTCATAAACTTCAATTAACGAAGCTATAAGCGACTTTTACTTCGTGATGGAAAACCGTACATTTATGTATAAGTGTGTCCATTTACCTGTATGATATAACCCTACTCCAAACTGACGGAACAAAATATCTCGGGATATAGATCGATAAACAGTCGATTTGGAATCGACAACTGTAAACAGTACAGTAGACGTAAACTGTTTTATGCCTTGATATTCAGGTATTCAAAATATCCATTTTAATTAAAAATTCGGGTTTGCAAACTTTTCAGAACCCGTTTGCCAAACTGGATTAATCAAATGTATTGTTGTTTAAAACCGGTTGTCTTTTCTAAAGTAAAATTTGTTTATAAATTGAAACTATTGAGACAAGTATCAATCGTTAAAGTTAAAAAAGCCAAACGCTGTTTAAACAGTTAGATGCTTAATAGTTTTACATGGAGTACCTGAAGTCGCGTCGGCATAGTAAATAGTGCACCTTGGCAGTGGAAAGGATAGGGTACAGCCTATGTTAAGTTACAAGAAACATCTCTTTGTCGCACTCGTGTTGGTATTTTGTGTTCTTCGTTTCCACATTTTATAAACAGTATTTTCAATATATTCACTCTTCGTTTTCACGTTTTACAAACAGTAATTTTAGCGCGTGTATGTAGCTTGTGTTTGTGTTGACGTTCCTCGTGGCTCTACACTGGTCCAGCGATCCGACCTCATCCCGCTCGTCAGCAGAGGTCGCTCAGATTTGACGAGTAATAGTCACTGTATCTTTGTATGGAATACAGGCTACAATATACTCAGACTTACATATCCCGTACATCGACGAGAAGATTTTACCTCTTACGTCTACATTTTCAAGGATAAATTAAATAAATACATTTTTTTATCCTGATAGGCATACAATAACAATATATCATATAAATGACGTCGTTATAAAATAAATTATAATTATAAAAACAAAAATTATTAAATAAAAATAAATGTGATTAAAATTTCCATTAATTAATTTAAAGTATAAACACATGAGATAATGTTAAAATAAATACATTAAAAAATAAAAGAATATTACTAAAAATAATAATAATAATAATTAATCCAGAAGGCGTTAGTGAAAATTATTTTGAGGACATATTTATGTACATATTGAACTGGAAGCAGATTGTGGCGGGTTAAAAAATAATGAGTATTATTTAAATATTCATAAATAAAGCAATTTTTTCTGTAAAAAAAAATATTTTAATCGTATTTTAAATAATCTTACGGCAAGATTTATTAAATATTTCGGTAATTTATTAAAAAAGCTAGGGAAAAAAATTCCGTAGTCCGTTTTGGTAGCGGTGAATGTTAGTCTAGTTTTTTTTTTAAGAATAGGTGACGGTTCTTTTTAGTAAAGATTAAAACATTCGTAAATATAAACAAGAATAAGTTACGATTTTTAATTTTCTAAATATCGTTCTACACGATTCATACTTATGAGCAGCGAAAAATGACTTGACAAATCATTTTTCTATTTTAAAAACTCGTTTTCATTTTTTGAGGAAGATCTAAGAAATGATATTATGCTTCAGACGAGAATATACACGTAAGCATAACAAATGTTTAATAATGATGACAAGCTTAGTGTTTTATAAAGGCGCTTCATAGTAAAATCGTAACCCCCGATCCAATAATTATCGATCTAGAATCACTGTACCTACTAGCCGACGTTTTAAAAAGAGTAAAATGACTTCATACCACAATATCATCAGGCACGTCCATGTATTAGGGGTTACCGTTTCTGGTCAGCGGTTTTTAAACCTTTTTATTTGTACGATATAAAATTCATTAGTTTTTTGTTTTCACAGTTGTAAATTAAATCTTACTAAAAAAAATTATATTAAACGACTCTAAGAAATAACATTTTAAAATAACTAGTGCACCAATTCCCTTACCTATATTAACATGCCCCCCTGTTTTGATTGTAAAGATAATAAGAACTGTAGGTATAATAATCAGTACACACAAGCTTAGGGCTAATGTGAGTTAATTATCTAAAAAAAAAGATTAAAATTTCTTAGAATTAAAAATAAAACCAGTTTTTTTACACTCTTCAAATTTATTAATAGACTCCCTCCCTCCATCGAGTGAGTCATGAAATGAATTATCACTTTACACGAATAAAGGTTATCAAAGTATTACATTGGAATTATGTTTAATTTAAATCATTTTATAACAATCACGTATTGCATATTTATGATGACTGATTTTATTTGAATGTTTTTGGTTTTGGCGGGTGGATGGTGGGCGGATAGTGTGTGGTAGGTAAGCAATTGTTGGGCATTTATTAGGCACAAGAGGGAGAGAGGCTTATGGGGAGGATGGTAGGCGGCGGGTGAGCAGGGAAGTGGGAGGAGGGTGGGAGTATTTTTGGTAGAAAGTGTGTGGAAGATCTGAATAAATTTAAGAGATTCATTGTATGCGTTATTGACGATGAGAATAAAACACATGATCAATCACGTGTGAATCAAACATGTAAAATAGTTGATAATTTTATGAAGAAAGTTAGCAAAATTAGAAGATGACAAACATTTTACGCATTCAGAAATGTGAAGAAAGAACTGCTGAAGCTGCACCTTGTGGGATTTCAAAATCGCAAATTCAAAAACTTTGAAAAGAAAAGCAGGATCTTTTAAAATTTAAATCACAGTCGTACTCATTCAGCAAACCAAGAAAGTATAAACAACGTTCAAAACCAGTTAGTGAATAAGACAATTTTGATCAAGGCATTGTATAAGCCGGACAGTTAACGAGTTTCATGTAGAAAATAATCAATTGCCTATATTAAATAAATTACGCGATGAACTTCAAAAGAGTGTTCAATTTAAAGGTTCTAGAACTACACTAGCAGCTATCCTGAAAGAGTTAGGCTTTGTGATGTAAAACTGATAACAATAGAAAAATTTGGACTATGAAACAAGACATCCGGTGAAAGAGGATGGAATATTTAAGAAAAACCGATTGATGAAAAGAAAATTCTTCTATTGTTTATTTGGACAAATCATATATTTTAACAGCTTATTTGACTACAAAATCGTGGTCGGATGATAGTATTGCAGGAACAAATTTTCCGAATAAAGGTGATCGATTAATCATAATCAATGCTGGAGGATAAATAGGTTCATTCCGATCGCGTTGTTAAATTGTAGATTGAATTCAAATGCGAGTTCACATATTAAGTTATAAACTTACTATCTTGTACATAAGCTAATTTGTCAAATTTATCTATCAGTATTCTGTAGTGTAATATAATTCATATAACTGATACAAATCAAAGTTTGTCATCAACTATAAATAGAAAAATGCTTTTTCTTAACCACAGGTATCTCCAAATAATGCTTATTCAAATTCACACTCTTTCGCTTTTTATTGAAATAAGAATTAAAGGTTACGTTATTGGAAAATAATAATAGGAAATAATATGAAGTAAACAATTTTAGAAATATAAATTAAAATTTTTAACATAAAATTACTTTAATTACTTAATCTAATACCATAAAGATTATGACTAAATTCAAATTGTACACATATGACCAATGAATTAATTACTTAAAGTAATTCATATAATTTAAATCACAAAAATTGATTAATTAAAGTAAAAAACTAAAACAGTACAAATTAATTTATATTATAAAGTGAATTTATTTCTAAATTTCTTAATTACCATTATTTTATTTAAAAATATGAGTATTTTCTATTCATAAAATATATCTTAATGTAAATTAATAAATGTAATAATTACATTTTTTTCAGTATGAAGATTATGTTAATGAATAAAGAACAACTTATGGCACAAGAAATACATTTGATTTATTCACAGTATCCATATCTAGTAGAACTGAGTTGGTAAGAAATATGTTGCAATATATTGGTTTTATTTTAGTACATTGCTAAAAGGAAAGATCGCATTTTATGTACTGGAAGCAATATAAAAAAGAAAGCTATATCAAGTCATTTATGCATTTGGAAAGTTTGATCAATTGGAATATAACCTGTGTGAGACAGGTAAAACAAAACCTAATATGTATGAGGATTTTTTCACTTACCTATGGGTAAGTGAAAAGATCTTTCACAAAGGTAAAAGAATTCAAGAAGGTAAAAGATGGCAAGAAGGATCCCGGTGAACTAATTAAATACTTTGTGGGAGAGTATTAACATATGAATCTGTATGAACTACTCAAAATGGGAAAGAAACTATGAGATAGTTTTGAAATATGGTTGTGGAGAAGAATACAAAAAACAGAAAAAAATGATAAATTAATGACAAGAATAGAAGACAGAAGAGTTTGATGAAGAAGATAAGGAAGAGGAACACATCTTTGTTGGGACTTAAGCTATGTAGAAACTCTCATCATAGAGGATAAAGCGAAAGGAAGAGGAGGAAGAAGCACAAGGATGCTAATACAGGACAACAGGAAGAAAATAAACTGTTAGGTAGTAAAAGTAAATGTTCAGGACTAAAAAAAGAACATTCAATTGAAATCCATCAAGGATGTATGAAATTCTAAAGATTATTTTGCCAAACTGATTCTTTTCAGTGAATAAGAAGAATAAGTATATACATTCAACAAATGTAGGTGAATAAGAAGTGAAATTAATAAAATGTAACCTTATCTACAATTAACATATTTCATTCATTCATTGTACGTATTCTGCCAATGGGGCAGGTCTTGCCATGGCTGCTCTCCACTTATTCCTGTCCTACGCAAGAGATGTTGTTTCCATATGTTTTTCTCTTTCCACAACCCCCATCAATCAACTGAAATCTATTTCTCCCCCTTCTTCTCCTTCCATTCACCAATCCTTCAACTTCATCTATCAGTAAGCACTTTCTTCTCATACATTGTCCTAGCCAGTTCCTTTTCCTGCTTAAAATGGTATTAACATATTCCTTTCCTCTTCTACTCTTTTCAACACCTCCTCATTTGTTACTCTATCCTGCCAACAAACGTTTACCACTTTACACCACACCCACATCTCAGACGCCTCAATTTGCCATTTGTCTTCCTTTTTTAAAGTCCATGTTTCTGCACCATAAAGCATAACACACCACGTAAAACACTGTGCCAATTTCTTCTTCAAATCTAAATTTAATATCTCACATAGCAAACTCCTTTTCCTATTAAATGTCTCCTTACCCATTGCTATCCTGCTTCTAGTTTCTGTCATACTGCTAATATCTTCCGTTATGAGGCTACCCAAGTACTTAAATTTCACCACTGCTCCAGTACCTCAGTCCCAATTCTTACATTAATATTTTCAACTTTGTCACCTAATACCATATATTTTGTTTTCTTTTTATTAGTTTTCACCTGTAAATTCTCGCAAGCCTTATTTAGATTGTAAAGCATTTCATTTAACTTTGTTACACTTTCTGCCAGCATCACCATGTCATCAGCAAATCGTATGCATTCTATTCTTTTACCACCTATTGCCACCCCTCTATTACCCTTCAAACCATTGTTGATGTTTTCTTCTAGATAAATATTGAATAGTGTAGGTGACATGCAGCATCTTTATCACACTCCCCTTCATATTTCTCTCTTTTGCGTTGTTTCACTTCCTACTCTTACTTTTATTTCTGGTTCATATACAACTTCTTCATAAGACTCCTACCTTTCCAAGCAATTCCTTTCTTTTCAAAATTATCATTAATTTATCCCATCTTACTCTATCAAAAGCTTTCTCAAGATCTACAAATGCAACATATACTCTTCTTCTCTTTTATATATATCTTTCACCAATAATTTGAAGCAGTCATATGGCATCCCTAGTTCCAACTCCCCTTCTAAAGCCATTTTGTTTTTCTGCAATATTTTCATCCTATTTATCGTACAACTTCCTGTTGAGAATTCTTAGTAAGACTTTCACTGCATGCAAAATTAGATTAATAATCCGGTATTCTTCACAATTTCTAGCATTGAATTTCTTTTGTAATGGCACCATTATTGTTTCCAGAAAGTCTGTAGGCCATCTACCCTCATCATATATTTTATTGCACAGATACAACAGTAGAATTTCTCCATTCTCTCCAAGAGCTTTAAACAACTCAATCAGCAGTTCACCACATCCTCCAGCTTTTCCATTAGCCATCACTTTAATGTCCATACTTACTTAACATATCAATATATTATAACCCTTGTGATCTTCATGAATTTTGTTCTCTTCATCTATTCCTAGCTCTACTCCCCTTGGCTTATCATTCAGTACGTATAAATCTGTGATGTACTCTTACCATATTTTTTTCACTTCATTCCTCTCAGTTACTATGTCCTTGTTTTTTGACTCATTTGTTGACAAAAGACAATGATCTCATGAAGCCACCACATGATTCTCTTCAGGCCCAACCAACTGCCAGGTATTCTTCCATTAATAAGAACTCTTAGAATATAACTGTCATTAAAATATGTCAAATGGACTTTCTATGTTGTTGGTATATGTAATTAAAATGTATTGTTTTCTCTTAATCCGTTAAAATAAAATATTTCATCTATTGCATATCACAGAAACTAGAGCTAATAAAAACTATTGTTTGTCATATTCATTTTTCCCACCCCAAAATTAGTAAGATTTGACTATGAAGTGAAGGAAACATTAAAAAAACTTCTTTGTTGGGCAATGTTATTAGTCAGTTGAATTTCCCTCTTCCTGTTTTATGGCCGTAGTTGTTACTTACAATAAAAATAAAACTATTATTAAAAAAAAGAATTTTAATTTTCTTAGCTGTTTATAACTTCTTACTCCATGTTAACCAATAATTCTAACATATTTGTGGCTCATTTAGATAGTGCTATAGCAGAGTTATAGCTCTAGAAGGGAAAGTATTGCAATTGGTCTAATTTAGGCATATGTGGTTTTCACTGGATCTTGACATTTGACACCTAAAGAACCCAAAAAACTGGATGGAAATTTTCCGGATGTTAATGTTAGTATGTACGCGCGCGCGTGCGTGAGCTCATGCGAGTGTTCAGTGTTGGCCTCTAAATCACCTTATATCTCCAGAACTGCTGGACCGATTTTGACTAAACTTGATCAGATTACTTCTATGTATTAGGAATTGACGTCATTAAATTTTAAACTTAAAGGTCAAGGGGGTGAGGCTGCAGAGCAAGGTCAAGTAACTCGGTCTGCCAGGGTTTCAAACTCTATCGCCCGGTTAACTCGATACCTGATGGGTTAAGCCGCCCGGCTACGCCAGTCTGCCGACCCTGCAAGCGAAATTTGTTCTATGTAGGTTTTGAAATTACATTAGTTTAAGTTAGTGTCGACCGTTGCCGCTAGTACCGCCACACCAGCGAATTAAATACGTTATGTATTACGCTTTAGTTAGAATTACTGAATTAAATAAATGAAAAAATATTATATTTAAATAAAATGATAAATATTGTAAGTTAAGTTGGGTAAGCCGTGCATCAGAAACAACCCACAGTTGTAGGACTTTCCCAGACGATACTTTAGCCGCTTGACGGGCAAATCCTACAACTGTGTTGTTACCTTTTCATTTTTACTTTTCTAAGTCGCAGTTCCTAAATGAATAATTCCCACATTTTACCTTTTTCTTGTATTAATAAAGGGGAGTGGCTTCCGTTTTACAACCCCGATGAAGAATTACTGTTTTATCTTTTTAAAACTTATATTTTATATACACAGTAAACTCTTTCAGTGACAAATTCGACTGGGCCACGATATTTTCCAGTTATAGAGAAATTTCTTAAAAGGGGACAAAAATAATAAATACGTTTTTAAAATTGAAGTATAATGATCGAGCAAAATATTGTTATTTACTTCAAAAAAATATCTTAAAAAAGCACAACTATGTTGTCATTAAGCAGTATAACTAAAGCTCAGTGTTTTCTCTCCGTTGCTTCACATGCTTCTGCTGTAGAGACGCCAAATTGGAATTACAACAAATATCAGCTCGCTTATTTCTTTCTCCTAATGCCCTAGTAATTTTAATTTTTTTCTTTCGTAGAGAGAATTTTTTCGTTTACTATCCATAATCTCAAAGAAAAAATAGAAAAAAATAATTACTACACCGTTATATTACACGAACACATTGTACCTAGTGCACCTGAATCACGATCTCAATAGTAACGACAACTTTAATAGGGAAAGTCAGAATATATACTTGGCCCAGTCAATGTACGAGCTTGTGACGTCAGGAGCAGACTGCGTATTACTACTCGGCCTGAAAACATCAACTCCGCGTATCAAATCGTAATATTACTTATTATCATATTTTACGCGGTAGTAACTATCATATTTACATTTACTAATTACAAAAAATACGTAATTTATTCTTTTATAACCTTTATTTGTACTAAATTATTAATTTTTAATAATAAAAAAAAGCTTACTTGAATTTTCTTCATGCATCCAATTCAAAATTCTAGCAAGTTCACCATTCCCGCTAAACCTATCATAATCACTGTCACTTTAATTTTCACTATCAGAGTCTATACATATAATATAACGTTCTGCAATTCATCTGTCAGTGGTTCCACATCGATGGCATCTAACGAGGTCGGACTGATGACTGCGGAATGTGATTAGTTTGAGAGAAAAAACGTCCTCCGATTAAGTCACTCTTGGCTAGGAACGGTGGGGGTGATGTAGCGACCAGACTCACTGTGAGGCGGGTGTTCTTCTCCCTCGGGGGGGAATTAAGATGTCAGTGGTTCCAGTTTTTCATACTCTTTTTCAATTGTTTTTACTTTTTCACAATAGGGTTTCCAGTCATCTTCATTTATGGAATTAATTTTCTCCGTAGTTAATTTTTCAACATTTGTGAAGAAAATGTTGTGTTATGATACGCCACATGTTTTTTACGACTGTCTATACCATTTCGATCGGATTAAAATCAGGATGGTACGGTGGGAGTCTAAGAACACGATGCCCATGTTTTTTTTCAAAAGTTCATCCAAGTGATATTTTTGTACTTTAGTTTTATGTAACTTTACTATTCATATAAATGTAGTTTCAGCATTTTTGAACTAGACAGAATATGGATTTTCTCCAGCCAATCGGTCATATATTTTCTTCTGGAGATAGAATTGGCTCTTTATCAATACCTATAATGTAATAAGGGGCGTTACCAACAACCGCTACTACATTGGTGGAAGGTTTGAAATCAATTTTTCACGCGCCCATTTCATGAGATTGTCTGTACTCATGTTGTCATGGTAGTCGCCCTTTTGGAACTGGCTTTCCACGTTAATAATGCGTTCGGAATAAAACCAATTTCTCCTCCAGCATGAATTACTATTAAACGGTGACCTTTATTAATCGGCACATGAAATCCCTCAACAATACCATGAGACCACGACTTTGTCGAACAATGCGGCTAAAACGTACGTTTCATCCAAATAAAAAATTTTAGCATTGCTTTGTCTGTAGTTAGACATTGCCTGTAAATATTCAATTCTCTTCCATCTAATATCGGATTTCTTAATTAAAATTTTTCTGTTATTTTCAGTTTTACGCCATTTGAAACCAAACTCTTTCAAAATAACAGCTAAAGTTGATTCACTGCCTTTAAAATCAATAGATGACTGAACTTCTTGCCTTATTTTTTTTAAAGTATGTAATTCATTCTTCTTTGAATGAAATTCATTAACTGTTCTTTTAACTACACCTAAATCAAAACTGTCCAGTCCATTGACAGGTTTCGAACGTCGTTTACACTTTTTCGGCGTGCTGAAAGAACACGATTGGGATGTTGATTGAAGAGTCATGTCTTTTTTTTATCTTCTGAGTTTTTTCCTGTTTAGCCTCCTGGAATAACCGTCAAGTATTACTTCAGAGGATGAATGAAGTGTAAAGTAAAGTGACTGTAAATGAAGTGTAGTCTTGTACAATCTCAGGTCGACCATTTCTGAGATGTATGGTTAATTGAAACTCAACCACCAAAGAACACCGGTATCCACGATCTAGTATTCAAATTCGTATAAAAGTAACTGCCTTTACTAGGATTTGAACGATGAAACTCTAGACTTCGAAGTTAGCTGATTTGGGAAGACGCCTTCACCACTAGATCAACCCGATGGGTTGAGTTCTGAACCTGTGTTCTTGATATCCCACAAGCAGCAGCAGCAGTTCTTTCTTCGCATTTTTGAATGCCAATTATATGTGTGTAGTCAGTTAATCTACCTACTGTTAGAGCTTCTTTTTTCATAAAATCATAAATATTACTGATAATTTCACGTGTTTGACTCCAAGTTTTTTTTTTCTTAAGTACGGATTTTAATTCTGTCATAACAAACCGCACTAACAACACACGAAAAAAATTATATATTACAAAGAATTTGCGAAAAACAATTTCTTTATACACACATTTTGTACTACGAATGACGGATCTAAATATAATCGTGACGAAGACATTTTTTTTAACTGCATGTATAAATTTTTATGGGCCTGTACATAATACTAATCATAGCAATAGTCATTGGTTAAGGAATTTTTATTGTTTACAAGATTAAGTCATTAAGCATTTTTATACATATAATCAATTCAAGTGGAAAGAATTGAACACACAACAACAAAAATGTATTGTTTGGGTGCCCGAATTGTTTGTAAGTCGAAAAATGAAATAAAAATAATAATTACAAGCAAAAATAATGTTTTGGAAATCAATAATACAATGAGATGTCAGCAAGTGACGCCACAAGCTCGTAGAATCGCTGGGGAAA
This sequence comes from Lycorma delicatula, assembly GCF_047948215.1. Taxonomy (NCBI): domain Eukaryota; kingdom Metazoa; phylum Arthropoda; class Insecta; order Hemiptera; family Fulgoridae; genus Lycorma; species Lycorma delicatula. The sequence continues at coordinate 164,934,695 of NC_134458.1, read as the reverse complement.
CTATACTGGTAATGCCCATCCGGTAGACCTTTCTAAAGACGATGATGTAAAATTAATTTACCGGTACAATATTTTAATTCATTAAAACTACCTATGAAACTAAGACAAGTTACGAAATTCCAAGAAAAATTTCTTAACGTGAACTGAAGTGTAGACGATACGCATCACTTCATGGGTTTATACTACCTGATTAAGCCAACATTTATGGATTATACCACGAAGCAAAAGGTGTACTATGCTTCAGAGTTGTGGCGTGTCTTTGTTATACAGTGACTAAAGATTGTTATTATGTAATATAGTATAACTCGCTTCTATTCAAAATATTCAAATATTTTGGTGTTCCGAAAATTAACTTTTTTAAACATTTAACAACTTCTTTAACTTCAAATAGTCCTCGTTAAAATGGTAATTTTGATTATAATAGTTATTTTCATTTTAATTAAAATCGATTTATAAAGAATTCAATGTGTTATAGCACGACATCTTGTTTTATCATAGAAACTCACTCTATAAAAATTAAAAAGAAATTACAAAAATAGTGGTAAGCTTACATCTAAAAAGTAGAAAAAATTGTTAATTTTAATTAAAAATAATTTAATCATTTATCTAATTTATTAACAATTCAATTTAACAACTAAATTAATGGTAATTTATTTTGCTAATTTTAACAAAAACCTTTATTTTAATGTATTTTCAGCACTCTTAAGTATAGCTAATCGAAGTTTTCCAACGCCAAATCAAACACTTTCCTACGTCAGCTACTCGTAGAAGAGGAGGTTAAACAATATAATCTAGACCCTTTTCCCAACCTGTATTCAGCGTTAATAAAGAATGGAATCCTTAAATAACTTTGGAGTATTTATTGTAGAAAAGTTAAATTTAGCAAATACTTCTACATCGAAACGGTCTATTTCTCGATACGAGAAACCACCACATCCCAAGCATCTAGAGGATATTCATAGGGAGGGAAATGTAAAATGTTAAAAAGAAAGGGTAGGATTGTGACTTTACATCATTTCAAAATGCATTAAAAGAATGTCCACTCAAAAAACATACAGCTACAAAAACCCTAACCAAAATGGCAGTTATTCAATACATTCACCGGACGTTTCAAAAATTTTCCTACAGTATAATCAAAGTAGTGGTCTCATATCAAAAAATGGATTTTTTAAGGTAATAGCCTATTATTTTTATTTTTAGAAATTTTATTTTCTTTCATTTTTCACTGTTGAGCAAATATTTAATAAGTTCTGTAGACCGCTTTTAAAACTATACGTGAAAAACATCAAACGGCCGCCATTTTGGTTAGAGTTTTCGTACATGAAGCTTTTTACGTAAAATTTTTTTCAGTGTTCTTTAAAATTTCTTTTCACAATCGTACCCTTTCAAGTTGTTCCCGATAGGGGCCCCCCTGAGTACTTAGGTTAAGATGGTCTTATACCGAAAAATATAAAAACTAGATCGTTTTGAAATAGAAGCGTATGCTGAATTTCGTTATCCTATAATTTAACGATTTAAAGTTATTTAGGATTTCCCATACTTTATTAACACAATGTGTATGTGTGTGCGTGTGCGCGTGCGCGTAGGCAATTGATAATGGCCGTTTTTTCATGCTGTTTTTATAATTTAAGCTTATTTGCAATATGACTGATTCCGTAAAATATGATGTCACACAGAATGATCCGCTTAAATAGTTTTTTCTTGATTGTTAAAATACTACAAATATCTGCTTAAACTCTGAAAAAAGTGGGGAAAAGTTAATAAAAGTATTTTATCAACTTTTAAAAAATAATAATATGGAATAAATGAATTTAGCTAATGGAAAAAAATAATGACTGTCTATTTTTTCCGTTGCAGGCCTTTAACTTTATTCCTTGAACGCTCTATAAATAAACCTGCTGTCTCCATAGTTCTTATTTAATTTTAAAGTATCAGAACGATGTGAAAAAATACGAAGAAAATACGAATACTAACATCCGTATCAATACCCGCTGACGTATACTGATACGAAGCGAATAAGTAAAATACGATAAAATAAATTTTAATGAAGCTTACACGCAGAGTTGAGTTGAACGATTTCAATTGATCACTACTCGGGCGCGACCGACTATCTCTGTTAATTAATTATAGCTTCATGTTATTCGAACCTATTAGTAATCGCGATAAAAAAATGCGTTAAAAAAATAACACTGACGACTACGATGATATAGTTATAAACAAAAACAACAGACTATTAACGATGTATTTAAAACCATTATGTAACAGTCTGAACGCATTTCAAATAGTAATTAAGCATAATGAATCTATTGTGTTTCAACAGGGAGGTGCTATTTAACTTTTTATAACAATGCATAATAATAACACGATGATAATATTTGAAACCGCGGGAGGACAATTTGAATGTATACATAGTCTTAATACCATATATAACTCGCTCTCGCATTCTACTAAGAGTATTATTACCGTGCAAGCGAATGTTATAGTTACGCAAGCTGCACACTATATTAAAATATATTTATATCTATTATAATATTGACATCTGTGATATGTTTTTGTGAATTACGTTATTTTCATATTTCCAAGAAATCTGAGCGTTTTTAATTTAAAAATAATAAATCAAAACTAAGATAAGGTTCCTTCTGATAAGGAAAATTTGGGTTCATATAATTTCTAATACACCGTACGTTTCTGAAGACGAGCGAAACAGTTTTTTAAGAAATTCTGAGCCTGTTTTTCGGGTGAAACATTTTTAATATTTAAAAATTACCAAAATTTCCAGCATGTTTACTGGCGAATATGCGTTTATTGCTAGTACAGTCTTTAAAACTATTTTCGGTTAGAATATTTTGTCTGACGATTGTCTTCCTCGTAGGGGTACATCAAACTTTCTCGTCGTCTTATTTTTATCCCGTTTCGAGTTCTCAGCAGGCCTACGGGTATAAGCCTGCTAAGCCCTCGACTTATACGGCGAACCTACATAGTTTGTCTGGAGAAAGTATTTCTGTCCGATAACTGCACAATAAGCGATAAACCTGACCGGTAAAATGCCGATCGGGAATAATCGGTCTTCTAACCCACGTTAAAATATAAATACTATAAGGAAGGATTATAATTACAATACGTAATTATTAAAACTGAAAAAAATGCTTTAACTACACCGACTCCGAGTTTAGCCACCAGATGTAATTCAACTAGATGTTTATTTATTTATATGTACGATACGGGTAGGCGGAATACGGCTTACAGTGAATATACCACAATCGCTCAGGAAGTTCTCGGCCTGATACAGAAATGGCGCAAGTATGCGCCATGTGATATTTTGTCACATATGATCCTTTAGATGGTGTGCTTTGAAGTTTCGGACGCTTGAGTTTATTTGCTTGTTTGCGGCGATCGAAAGAAGCAAATAAATTTTGACATCTTCTGAAAAATGGATAAAAGTATTTGTTATAAAGTATTTTGTTTTAAAAGGTTCCGTTTTAAAAGATTGAATTTTCTTCGTTTTTGATGGTAAAAATGTGGGCTGTTGAACTTAAACGTGGTCTTAAAACCATTGAAGATAAACATTCGGAACGCCCAAAAACCGCCATGACCAGTGGTGGCTCGCGTATAGGCACTGTGGAACCTGCAGCACCCCTATTTACACTTGATATTATCGATAAAATTTAATATAATGACTCCTTTTTTCTTTAATTCTTTCTTTATACTTGTACAATATATAATCCTGAAGCTTAATGTCAATAGACGTCCCCCAATTTATGAAACAGGCACAAAAATCTTTGTATGGAACTGTGCGCTTCACAGATCCAGCGACGTGGTGTTTGGCTGTTGTGCGCATGCGCAAATAGGAGCACGCGAGGGAGATAGAGCATTGTCAGTCCTGCAGTGCTGGTGGTAGGTCATTTTTTTTTTACTCCGTGTGTGTAAGGAACGTTCCTTGTTCGTTCCCTTTTCTAGTTTAGTCGTTGGTAGGAATATGAAAGCGGTTTATTTGTTTATTTTTCAGAAGTGATCAGAAGATGGCGGAAAGCAAGAGCTCTTTGATTACCAAATCTGCCCAAAACCACGCTGGAAGGGCGAAAGAGAAAGTAATTAGTAAAAATTCGTTACGTATTTGTTTGTGTGTACATAGAAATTTAAATTAAGCACCATTGGACTATAGTGTTTTTAAGCGGACATTTTATTAACTTATTATTTAATAATACTAAAAAATATTATTTGTGTTGATATTTTATTATTTACTCGGTTAAACCGAATACGGTTTTAAGCACATTTTGCTTAAAAACAGTGTACCATATTCTTGAATGTGATAAAGTGTAGAATTAGATCTTTATCCTGTTTCCAGCTATTCTATTTTATTTTACAGAAAACTTTAACCATAGCCTTGAAAAGGCCCAGAAAAATATTTTTTGGAGCAGCACCCCCCACTAAGTTTAGCTACGAGCTGCCACTGGCTATGACTGACGAAATTATCACAAAAATCCACAATGTCATATTAAATTATTGCCAGATTGAAAGCTCAAGATCTTGTTGACATCGCAAACACCTCGATAAACTGCGTCCACTAAATTTTCTGCGTTTTTTTGAGTATGAAAAAGCTTTCCGATCGATGGGTACCACGTTTGTTAATATTCGACCAAAAACGCATTCGACTCAACACTTCTCAAGAGTGTTTAAACTATTTCAAACACCCTTGAGAAGTGTAAATGCGATTCTGCTTTGTTTCTTGGAGGTTTTATAACAGTATAAAGCACGGATTATACGTCAGAGACCCAAACAATGGATAAATGGGCAAATAGACCGAAAACGGTTCTATCTGCAGGAAAAGTTACGACTACGGTATTTTGGGAATCTCCTGGTGTAGTGCTCATAAATTACTGAGGAAAAGAAGCAGGAGCATCACACCGGGAAGTATTATGGTTCACTACTGGATTGATTGAAGGTGAATCACTTTTATTCCTGCTAAACGTCCACATCTAGCCAAAAAGAAAATGAACTTTCACTCAATAATGCGCCTGAACACACGTTTTGTGTTTTCGCTGTAAACTCCATTACTCATGCCTGGAATTGTTTCCACATATACCGCATTCAGCTCCCAGCGAAAAAGAAAAAATTCTTTGAAAAAATTCCAAAACGAAACAATTTTAAGACAAATCGGAAAAATAATAAACCCTACGGTAAATTCTTCCTAGACCTTAATCCGGGCGTTAGAAATTGTTCCGGATACTAACGCAATCTTTTTTGCTACAGAAATGCTCTCTCATCGTAAAGTATTTGACGAATGTAAAAGAAATCCAACGATCTGGTAGAGTCCACACTGCACTGAAGCCGGTTTAACCGATCGGTCCGTATCTACAATAAGAGGTGAGGCCTCAGGTAGACTACATTACTGTACTGTAATTATAAGAATGTGATATAGTTAAAATACACAAAAATTAATAGTCGGGATTTGCAGAAAAGACAGTTGTACGATTAGGATTGCAGCTTCTGCAAAAATAATAATATAGCGTTCCCTACATGATGTCACTTTCATTCCTTTCTCGATCATCTAATTCTCTACACGGCTGTTCATTTTTATTATCGCATCGGTGGCCTCTGATTACCGCCAAGCAACATACAGCCTTTCATCGAGCTTCCTTTCACTCTTATATCATACGTATAACTATATAAACCAGATTATATGAAGAACGACTATTTCATCATTCGCACGATTTTTTGAGCCTAAACTACATTATACTTCACCGCTGCTGTTTCCTTAGTAATCACCTGACGGTTAACATCCAACACCTAATCGGACACCGGACACCGAATTCCCGTACTCGTGTTATCGGATCGGTAGGTTATATATCGAAGCAATGAGGTTTAGTTAATTTAGTAGTAGAAGAGAATATAAATAATAAAAACTGTTGGGAGAACATAAAGTTTTAAAATATATAGGGGTGATTCACGTATTGTTACCGACGTTTTCTGAGCTTATTCTACTAACAAAAATAATGAAAATGTTCATATAAACATAAGTCCGGAAATGCTACATTAGCGACTTACGGCTAGCAAATGATTGCACCCTGATTTCTGGGCAGAGAGTGAAATAAAACCAAACTGAAATTCTAGGAATCCAAATAAAGAAGTAAACTTGGTTTCTTATGGTTTTTTACCTGAAAAATTGAATAAAATAAATTCTAGAACCATATCTCTAGTAATTTTCATAATATCCGACGTAAAATGTAAACATTTGTTGTCTAAAATCAACAAATTTTACGTTTGTAATACAAAAACGTTATTAAATGATTATAAATGCGTAAAATTTATTATTAAAATTTGTAGAGAATTTAATTCTGAAAAAAACTGATGTAAAATAGGTCGATAAGAATAAGCTCAAGAAATGTTATTTTATTACTAATTCTTACGTATGTAAACGAAGGTATTACATGTACAAAGCATGTTTGCTTTCCAACAAAGTGCAATGTTACAAAAAATAGTGTTCTATTAAAGATAAAAATAAAATAAAAAATTCAGTATTAATATTATTCAATAAGTTTACCTTTTCTTTAATTAGAGTTTACTTGCATTCACTGTCAAATAGAAAATTTGAGGAATTTACGCGTATGATTTTGTAAGATGGTAAAAACTGAAGTCAATAATGCATTTTATGTCGTGTCATCAGTAGACTGCATCAGTTCTGCGTTATATTGCATATATACATAATTTGATAATAGTCCAGGTATAACAAGTATATTGAAATAAAAGATATCAACGCAGAATAGAAACGATCAGAAAAGTGCCCCAAACCAAGTAAAAGGTGACGAACAAAACCGTTCTCGGAAATTAAAAATATAATTATTTCATGTAGGTTATCCTCAGCTTAGTGAAATAAAAGATCAACAATAAAATATGGACAGTCAACTGTAAAAAATTTTGATTTCAGTAATTTAGTGCCGGTAACCATTTGTGGGATGATTATTTACTTTTTCCTTTATTGAGCATGAATATCGACCTGGACAACACAGCATCGCTTGCGTGATGTGTTTTATCTATCTAATTTTTCGACGTACTGATGAATAAATAAATATTACTGAAAAATAATACTCATTTTTTACTTCTTAGATAGCAAATATGACTGAATCGTAATGAGTTCAATAAAAAAATCCTTAAAAGGAAAAAATATAATTGTTTTTAGTTTTTAAACTCATTTTTTTAAATTTTGAAATCAAATAAAAACAAACAATAACAACTAGCCATTATCTTAGTGTAACTAATCATTAATTTGGAGGCACTGATTTCAAACAATACAAATTTAAAGAATCTAAAACTATTTTTAATTGTTTTTCAGATTCTTGTTTTTACTAAAAAATTCATTTTTATTTTAAATTTGCAGTCTATTTTTAATTAAGCCCATTTCCGTGATGGATTGGTATCACCTCTTGTTTATCCGTAAAGTTTCAGGATAAAATCCAGGTCAGGCGGCTGACCTGGATTATATCCTAAACTGATGTCAGTCATTTCAAATGCCACAAATTTCTATAATACATTTTTTCTCAGAGATCGGCATCAGGAAGGGCGTCCGGCTGTAAAATTCTCAAGATGTCTCGTCCGCCTAACCTTAGAAAAAAATGGAAAAAATTGGCGTAAAACAAAAAAGAATAAATCTTACGTTTTATTTAAAATATCCGTATGCTTATAAAAATTCGACGCCCTTATGATAAAAAGTGATTCGTAAAAAAAATGCGAAAAAAGGAACCAGCGCTTAAATAAAACTAAGACAAACAATACAGAAAAGGAAGACGTCAAGGCGTTAATTTACTATAACAAGCGTGAACTAAGGAACGCGAGAATTTGTATTTTTTTCCCCTCAAGTTTCTTATGAACGTACCCAGAATGTCAGACTATACATCACTAATCTGTAACTCTCCAATACCAGGTAATGATGATAGTAAACAAATCTTCAGATCATTTACATGACCGGGCAATTTCTCGTTTAAAAAACTTCCACTAATATCATCTATACGGAAAACAGTCTATAATATAAAACAATTTTAAAAAACCAGTCATCTAAATCGATGCATTTGGTCACGAGTAAAAATTGAGAGTACGTAAAAATATACACGCAATTAACACACAGAGTGATTTGAGGCTTCCTATTTTTTTAAACTTAATCGATAAAAATATTGCAGCCTGTACAACACTAATTTTCAGTAATAGAATATACAGAACAATGAGATTCGATTACTGGCTTAACAAATTGATATCCGTTCTTTATAAAGGGGTTTAAAATTAAAAACACATAATTTTGTAAAATAAACAACAAATAAATAAAACACTCGATTTATTGCTTATAGGTGGTTACAATAAAGTGAAAACGTATACTGACCGAACCTATTCCTGTATTAACTCATGTAACATTCAACGTTAGCGTTCCACGCTTTTCCTTAATTTCATATTCGTATCAAAGACAGTAATTCGTTATATCAATAAACTACATTTATTATAAAGTAAGCGGGAATAACTTTAATATGTAAGTCTTATTTATTCATAAAAAAACCTGTTGCACCAGTATTGTTAACAAATACAAGTATGAAACTCTTCATTTAATATTATAAATCTATTATAAAATTTATAAACCTAATTCTTCTCACACAAACTGCATATTATTATTATTTTCTTCTTTGATATCCGTTGTTTGACCGGTTTGAAGCTCTTCTCCATTTCTGTATGCTTTATGCCGATCTTCTAATTTCACCAGTTACATTATACATATTTAACTTTTTTTTTTAAATTTGTCTCCAACAGTTTTTACCTTCTACACTTTATTACATTGTTAAATTAAATGATCCTAGGTGTTCTAATAACCTACCAACCTAATTTTTTTTTTAAATAAAAATTTACTTCACGTATCTTTTTACTCTCTGATTCACAAAACCACTATTTCATTTTAAACCATATTGACCCATCTACTTTTGGAAAATCTTCTACAGCAATCGATTTAAATAAATGTTTACCTTTGCCTTTCTGTTTTTTTTCAACATTTCGCTATCATAAAGCACTGGTCTTTATACGTTTATTTTTAAAAACTTTTACTAATTCCTAAATCTATGTTCGATAACCCCAAATTTAATCTAAGCATAAAGTATCATCCTTCGTACGCTAATCGGTTTTAAATATCTTTCTAATATTATTATCAATCTTTTGTAATTTTATTACCTAAGTGAATTCGTCGGATTCCGGTATGTGTCGTCATTCTACCCTAGTATTTGACTGAAAATTATTATTAGATTACTATTATTATTAATTGAATATGACAAAAGGAATTTTGTCTCATTTCAATACCTTTGGTTTAACACTACTTAGTACTTTAGATTTGTTTTAATTTTTGATAATACAGTACTCTAAGAATAACATCTTTATTTTTTTTATCAGATTACTCTTCCGCTTTCAAATTAATGAATTATTTTATCGCTTTCTCAATATATATAAAATATAAATAGTAACGGAGACGGACCACATTCTTGCCTTATTCCGTTTCAACTCTTACTTTTATGGTCTTCAAACTATAGCGACACAATTTTTATAAAATTATACTCTTTTTATATTTAAATCCTAGATATTATTGTAATTAAGTTACAACAATTATTAATTAATATTTAAACGTTTTAACGGTAAGGTTTTTTTTATGTTCTAGCATCTATTAACGGTGATCATTGTCGTGAAACCGACGTTAAAACAGTGAGGTCGATTTATTGCCTATTACTCAGCTCTTAACGCTGTTTTACAGGTATATCACGTTACTAAGCGTCGTGTCGATGAATATGAAAACGGCTTTTTGAACGTGGCGCGTCACTTCAATGTAACGAAACCAAAACGCACGGATTTATACATACGAGTTGAATAAATCTTAAAACGTTTAGCATGACCCCATTTTCTAGATTTCTTAGATCATATCCTCGAAGAGAATGAGAAACCCATTAACAAAAGCCTAATTACTGTAGATAGGAAAAAAATAAAAGCACAGATAGCGATTTCACTCTATAACGAAATCTCTGTCTTCGGATATTACTTATATTATTATTATTTTATCTTCTTATCCGGAATAGGTTTTTCTATCGAGGGAATATAATGCGCACAATTCCTACAGAAAGGGATATGTAAATATCTTGTGTTACATATAATATTTCAAACAGTGTATTCCAGACATAGTAAAACATCCTAGGTACAACCGATCCTAGTTTGAGCCTCTTTCTGTTACAATAATAATGATTTTTATACGGTCAGATTCTTTTTTGTTACTTCTCCTTGGGTGCCCTGCTTTTAATATGAACAGAATCTCAAAAGAATATCAGGGAGTAATCATCTCTGAGCTTCTCCGGCCATTTTTGTTCCGATAATTGCGAACAACATTGTTGACACTGGGTTCCACGCTCCCTCATTTGGCAGCATAATCCCCGTGATTATTCCAGGAGTTAGCGTGCCGAATTCTCTCAAGCAGCTTCCCTGTACTATTCGAATTGTCATATGCAAACACAGTGTGCTTTGTGGTATCACCCCTCCCGCAATATTCATACTCGGTGAAGGGTCTCAATGTCCGCGGGCACAGATGCTTAGAAGTTTCCGTGACAGGTGAGAAATTGGATCAACTCCTACCATAATTCCTCTTGCTTCCGGTGGAGCCATCTCTAGAGATCCGGAATCAGTTTACGGGTCCATCTACCCTAAATCGACTGTTCCCACTTCTGCTGTCAACTATGAAGGAGCGATGCTCTGTCTTCACTTGCATGTCCACTAGTACATTGCCTCCCTTTTCCGAACGAAGAGGCTCAGAGGTGATACGGCCAGACCCTGAGAAACAAAAAGATATCACTTTTAGGGCTGACTATCAACTCGCTTTTTACGGGCTTGGCACCTAATATAGATTTATATTTCGGCATAGTAAAGAAGAAGTGGACGGGAAATCAATATATTCTCAGTTTTTCTAATAACCTAGGATCGATTTTTTCTTGTTATTCTCCAAATAATGTAATTTCTGGATATCACTGATGCCTCGTGTCGGGTTGCCGAATGTCTATATATATACGTAGTCTCAGTATAATCCATATCATAATTCACAGAAACTAAAAGCCTGATGTAATAGAATTCCCGAGACCAATCGTGTAAAATAAGGAATTAAAACATAAAAGCACCCTTCATCCAAGTGATGAATACGGTAATCGGTTTACCGATGCGACGCACACCGAATCTATATAAAGTACCGACCGAAGGCTTTCTCATGAGGTAAATTTTTAGAAACTAAAACTAACAGGAAAAATTTGGCTTTCATCAAACGGATTTTGAAATTTAACAAGAAGCTAATTTGACCTATTCTACCTTTGTATAAAGAAAGAAATATGATAAACGATTATTAAAATAAATTTGAAAACAAGAAAGCGATCAAAAACTGTTTAAAAACTTACTTTCAAATTCAGAACTACATGGTCGTTTCGATTGCTAAACGATTGTTATCAGTAAATACTGAGAAATTAATGCATTGATGTCAGGGAAAATGTTTCTTCATATTCTCCCGGTAGACGGTTTAGGATTGCATAACACTAGCAATATTAATCAAATCTGACAACTGATGCCCGCTTTTGAGTATTTTTATAAAAGATAAGATGATAATACTTTATTTATTTAAAAGTTATTTTGTCTTAAGCCAAAATAAAGATGAAATTCGATGCATTTTGAAATTTTATAACAAAAAAGGGAAAATTCGACCCGGGTTGGTAAAGGAATCTGTGATGTTTACAGACGTGATTCAAAATTAATATGCGTAATATAAAACTGATTGAAGTGTTTTCAATCTGGAAATTTTGATATCAATGATGCACCTCGCTCTCGTCGGCCGATGATTAAAAAGGTCGATGAAATAATGTAAAAAATTAAGCGAGACCGCTTAAAAAATCGTGGTTAAAAAATTTGTGGTCGTGATATCATTGACGAACTAGACATCGACCTTCTTCAAAGCCGTTTGAAAAAGGCTGGATACAAGAAAATCTCGGTGTTTGGATACGATATGATTTAACATTAAAAAATTTAAAAGATCAAATTTCTATTTGAGAATCACTGGTAAAACGGAAGGAAATCGAACTGTTTTGAAACGGTTTATTACGGGCGATGAAAAATAGATCACGTACGACAAAAATACGTATGCAAAAATACGTGCTCGAATCAAGATGAAGCTCCGTAAACGGTGGAAAACAAAAATATGACGCCAAAAGAGTGATGTGATCGGAAAGGAATTGTTCAGTTTGAGCTCCTGCCGCCCGGTCATACGATTTCTTATAACCTTCACTGTCAACAATTAAAAATATTACGCCAACCGATCTAGATAAAGCAACCAGAATTGATAAATAGGAATGAAAAGGTTTTTTCCTTCACACGACTCCAAACCCCACAGATCTTTGGTGATTCGTCAAGAATTGAGAGTTTGGCTGGGAAGTTTTGATAAATCCACCGATTAGTTTGCGACCTTATCTGACAACCACGGCACTGTCTGACTACCATTTGTTTTGGTCTCTACAGAACTCCTCTGACGGTATAAAGTTGGCTTCAAAAGAGACCAGTGAAAATCATTTATCTCATTTTCTTTCGCCAAAATTAACACAGTAGTTCTACAGTAACGGGATTATGATTTTACTTAAAAATGACAAAAGATGGTGGATCAAAACCGCCCATATTTGGTTTAAAATAATTCATTTGAAATATAAAAATACCACCTTGTTTCACTTTTCCAAAGAAAACAGAAAGGAACTTTTTCCAAAACCTATATAAAAAAAAAAATTGAAAAAACCGCAATAAACAAATATAATTAAAACAAAAAACATACGAAACATTCAAAGATTATTTCCCAATTGAAAGAATACCTAAACAGATAAAATTTCTTCTTTTTTCATCAACAGCTGTTTTTATTTTAATTTTTCTGTAAACACCACCAACAATTCTCATTTGTAGTATTTTGTCAGTTTAATTTGCTTGTTAATTATTATTTCTTTTATGATTTTTTTTTCATGAAATTAATTTCTCAGTTTCTATAGATGATGATTGTACAATAATCGAAAGAGCCACCTAGCTTTTGATTTTAATTAACTTTTTTTACGAATGATTTTTATCTTTCAGTTAATCTCTAGTAAACTTATTGTTATCTCTAAAACATCTTATTAAAAAAAAATAATTAGTTTGAAATCGATTATTCAAAACAGTACTACCTAAAATAACTCGCAAAACTTTTAATTTTAGGGGTGTAGGTGTACTACCGATAAAAATTTGATAAAGTTTTTCAAACTTTTATCAGCTTGAAAATGTATCATTTAGAAAAAAATGTTTTTAAATTTCAAGTTAATAGTCTGGAACAGCAAAAAGTATCAATTTTTATCGAATTGTTATTCTCAATTTTTGGGAGTGCATTATTTCTAAATTCTTTTAAAGAAAGAGGATTATTTCTTGTTTTCGAGCTAATAAAACCTCATTTATGTATTAAAAACGTAAGAAAAATAAAATATTTCAAAAAGGTGGAAAGACAGTTTTTAAGGAAGAGGGGTGTGTGTTTTTATAAGGTTGCTTTTCCAAAAATTGTTAAATAACATTATTTTAATTGAAATTCCTATTGGTATGATTTCTTTGTTTAATGAAAAACACGCATGAATAAAATCTGTAGTAAATCCTATCATTTTAGAAATACAGCTTCCCTATTCTTACACCCGGCTCACACATCCGTTCTTAAAATTTTTAGAATCAATCCCCTAATACGGAAGTTACATATCAAAACCTCGTGATTAACAGGTTAAACCGTTCAAGGTCAGTACGATATAATTAAAATCAAAACGGATCCATAATTACGTAACCTAGATCTTTGCTATTTTTAATGTCAGAGAGCTTAAAACGTCGAGAAATACTTTCATTCAGTTTACTTTCTATAACATCCCAGAAAAGTAAAAATTAAAAAATTTAACGAATAATTTAAGAAATTAGATCTATTCGTAATGAATATCAAATACGTAGATTCATAAGGATAACAAAAAAATAAAACAGCAATGGATGAGCTCAAAATATTTCGTAAACTTATATTTAATAAAATATAACACACTAAATAAACTAGACGCTACATAACTATTTAGAAAAAAAAATTAAACCAGATTCTTTTGTACTATTACAAAATAATTTAAATTTTCTGATGCAATAACAAGTTTCACACTTAAAAAAAACAAGTAAATAAATAAAGTTTTGAAAACTACTATGTAACATTTTTAACCACTAAAAATTATAAAAATGTCAACTTCATGTGAAATAATTATTCAATAATAACAATTACCAAATTATGAGAAATAAGTTTACTTTCACATTACAACCACGTTCATTTGTAAAATTTATTAAATGGTTCTAAGATATACCATATAATTTTCACCATATATGCTACACCATAAAGTATACACAGCCAAATATGATGTGGTATATAGTTTCTATTACATAAAAAATACTTGTGTAAAATTACAAATTAAAAATTTGCAGTAGAATCGGCAGATATAATTGGTTTGACTTCCTTAATAATTTCAACTTATTGCCTAACTGAAAATTTCAGATAAGCTATCATTCTTTTTAAAAAAAATTGGTAAGAGGCTGCAAGAGACATAAATAATTGCTAAATAAAAAGTATAACGGGCAAATTAAGACGCTTTGCAAATCCATCTATCCATAGCGAATTGATTGTTCTCGAAGCGTAGAACATATTCTTTTTCAACTTGGAAAAAGGAATCCTCATCCTCTTTCCAAGTGAAGTCGCAACTTTATAAACACCAGTCCCATAGCACTACGGGTTTAAAGATAAATACATGAAAGTGTAAATATACTGTTTAGCATATCCACTATTTAAAATTTTCATGAATTTATGTTTAAATAATAAAAAAAAAAATAGTTTATGTTCAGTCATTTGACCGAGGAGTCTCAAGAAAATAATTACTTTTAAATTTAAAAAAAGAAAAATCGGGTGGGGCTGTGTCGGGGCGCACGGCCGTTGGTTTAATGTGAAACGTTACAGACCTTGGATGAAGTTCCTCCGAGCTACAGACCGACCAACTTATATGGGAGAGTCACCATCGTATTTTTTTTTTAAACTCCTAGTCTCCAATGAGAAATTTTATTTCCTATATTTGGCCAACTCTACAGATAAATTGGTCGGTCTGTATGTCAGCGAGCACTCTTACTGTATTGAAAATAAAAACGAGACATTAACTGCGTACTAAATTTAATTTTAACATAAAACAGACGCTAAATGGTACATGATATTTATTTCTAATATTCGACGACAATTTTGTTCAACATTGTTCTGTGATATGAGAAGAGACATAAGGCATAATAAGCAGCGGTAGAAGTGCTCGCACCGTCGGCGTCGTTCACTGAGCACGTCGTGCCAGATTTGTGACGCTCCCGAAACAGTCTCGTTCGCTCAGCGCCGGACATTGGGCTACCTGTGCGTGGCCCCTACATAACCTCCCCTTTCCAACGATATGCGTAATTTATGTCTCCGGCTGGCTTTTGTGCGGACTGAGGCTGACGTATTGAATTTTTATACTTTTTTACATGTTTACGTTAATTTTTTAAACATAAATATTGTCCAGAATACACTTATTATTACTTAAATCGATCAATCTCGACAAACTCTAAACACAAACACACGAATCACCGCGCTATCACGTCTAAGTAACGAGCTACACTGAATGGAAATGAGCGAGAGCGCCAGTTTTGGTCGATCTGCGCTGTGCTCCCTCCCTGCCAACCCTTTGCTTATCAGTGTAAAATCATAGGTAGAAAACTCCTAAAAATTTAAAGTCTAAAACTAGATGGTCATTCTCTCATTTAACAATCAACAGTAGAAAACGAGAAATTAATAATTTAAATTACAAAAATTTTTATAAACTTGCTTTATACTTTTTAGTCATACTTTAATCAAATTATCACACATTGCACGAGTTTAATTAGTAGGTTAATTTAGATTTCAAAAGATTCTTTACACCCGTACTCTTAATTACCACCCTTAATTTACCTCCGTACGGGGGATGTTTGCAAAAGTAATGGTTGAATATTGTATTGCCACCCGACCTTAGTAACTGAGCAAAATTTCATCAATCGGCAATGTCAGGAAGTATGTTAAATTAAGGATGCAAGATTTGACGACAAACATGAAAAAAATTGAAATAAAAACATTGTGAGTTAAAATAAAGCAAGTAATATAAATTATTTTATATATATATATATATATATATATATATATATAAATCTAGTAGTGTTTATGAGTCTATTATACTTTAATGTAAAAACTACTAAACCAATTAAGCTGAAATTTTGCATTAACATAGTTTTTATGTCTGGAAAGAACATAGAAATGTTGCCGTCACGAAATGTTTCACAATTTCAAGATGGTGGCCGTTTTAATGGCTGGCTGTAACAACCAGATTAAGTTCCTTGTCAATATTCAATTTTACAACGGCCAACACGTTAGTCAAATCGAATTCGGAGACTAATTACAATATTTTTAATTAAATTTTCTACAAAAAAAGGTCTCTTGTCTTTTTCGATATTTCTCTTGGTTATCGATAAAGGAATCTTTAAAGCTGACTGTGTATAGCGCAACGGCTAAACCAGCACAGCTACTGCAACTTTTGTTACTGTGTATGACACGAATGGCTGCACCTATCTCCGGTTACTTAATTTTAAAAAATGAGAAACGAAGTACGGTCATCTCCTCGTGGTTTTTGTCGGTAACCGTGCAAAATACTTTTTTTACCCCTAAAAAGAACGGGTAACCAGCTAATCTAAAACCCGCAGCCTTCAGATCACTCAAAGTTTCGAGTCCTGTGCTGGCGAAATTACTGCTCTGAGGAAATTACAATACAGCTTTATAAACTAAGCAATCTTTAATTATTATTTATCAGTATTATTCTCACGAGCATTAAATTAATGAAGATAGTGAGGGTTCAGGGGGAGGAGCTCCCTGACTAGTTATATAAATAAATAAATAAACAATAACTGAAAAATAATTGTATTCCCCAAAACAAATAATTGCATTCAAAACAAACCTATCGGTCGTTAAATTTTATTTTCCAATTTATTTCACATAACTCTTATTTTTTAGTATTAAAAAAAAAAATACAAAAAATTTCTAAAGTTAAACCATTTAAAAATTAAAAGAGTAGCATAAATACAATCTTTTGGATCCTTTGGTTCTCAGAAAGGCATTATAACAAGAGATCTTAGAAATTGTTTACAGACTTAGTATTTCTGTATAATTTTTTTACTCAGAATACACCTTAAAGTAAGAGGACATATTTAAAAAAAACTTCTAGTCGATAAATCAATTTAATAAAGATTTTAAAACGTTTATAGAGCTTCTACTTTTGAGGTTATGGGTTTACTCGTATCATATGGAAAACTGATCCTGTCCTGACAAAATTTCATTAAAAGAAAACAATAAAAAAATATTATTTATTTTACGTTAATATTCCTAAATAATTTATTTTTTATAAGCTAAAAACTACAAAGGAGTAAAATTTTCATAAACCCTTAATCCGATTTTTTTGAAAAATTTAGTTATAAGTGTGTATATTTAATAGGAATTCTTATTTAAAAAAAGAATAGGTGTATATTTAAATGAAAATGTTTCCAAACATAGAATCTACCGGTTTCTTAATTGTCGATCGAATCTTAGATTGAATTGTGGAGAAATTGTAGTTTGCCTGGTATGAGACTTACTTTCTAATAATTTTAACTGATCCAGAATAATTTCAACATTTAATATTAGACCGAAAAACAATCTACGATGTGATTTAATTGATTTTTAGAGGGAGTAAAAGAAATACTAAACTAGTATTAAGAGGAATCGAACTCTTTAATTACTCGTTCAAGATGAGGGTTCCTGGATTCATCACCTTCACGACTTACACTATTTCGCAGGGTCTTTTCTTACTACCATTTCCCTAAAAAATAATTTGTTTTACATTTTCATATTGTGGTAATGAAGAACCTTAATCTGCCTACACGTAAATAAATTCATTACTTTTACTGTTGCAATTATCATCTAAATACTGTTAAAAACCTGACAGATTTATTTAAAAATAAATATGTCATTTTTTATTCATACGTAGAAGAAATAAAAAGCTAAGGACGAACGAGAAAAAGACCGAAACATTACGTAATAAATTAATTATCGCTAGTTTTTATTACATATATGCTTTTTCCTTTTACACATTCTTCATTCATTTAATAGAAGAGAGGTTTAATATAAGAGATGAGAAATAAAGAAAAGGTGAAAGCCCTTTTTAAATCCGCCATTTTGAAACGACACAAACCAGGTCATGCTAGTGGGTATAAAACAGACACAGTCTTCATTAGACAGGTTTCAACAAACAGTGACTCTTTCATTCCATCAGACTCGTGCCGCTATACAAGATATAAACCTTTCTATTTCTATAGTTATACTATACATATATAAATTGTTTTCTAATATATCAGGTAATATATAGTATATTTTTTTATAACAAATTATCAGTATCTTTATTATATTTATTAGTAATTATAAGGTTTTAATTTGTAATTAGTGTTAGTAAAATTACATATTATGTGCTTCAGTTTTTATATAGTTAAATTTTTATTTAAAAAAAATTTAAATCGAAGATATGAAAATAAACAGTTTTTTTTAAATCTATAATAGTTATCAGATAAAATATTTCCACGAAAGAATTAGCATGATGAACAGTTTTATATTAGAGCACGCGTTTCTTCTTCACTTTATAATTATTATTGTTATTAACTAGTTAATCCAGATGAAAAATTAAAGGAAAAGAGAATTATCTTCTTTTTTTAATATATAATAAAAGTTATATGTTGTAAAACGTAATAAACTAATCTAAGGCAATTTAAAAATATTAGGATATTACAGCACTATGCATCGTTTTAAGAATGCCTTGTAGTTGTTGATAGATATGATGATTTCATACACATCGTATCTTCTCTACAATATTAACTATTATCTTTTCACTCTGACGATTCTAAAAAAAAAAAAAAAAACTGTTAATGAAACAGAGTTGATTTTTTATAAATATTATTATAAGTAATGAGCTTTAGACTATTTCTATTAAATACAAGTAAGGCGTCTATTCGTAACTGGTACAACATTTATACTGGTGACCGATGGAAACGATCGAATACAGACTTAACGATAATAATTAAAATTTAAATTAATTAAAATACAGAATTAAAGATATATAATGAGGCTTAGATATTACCTTTAAATTGTTTAATAACTAACTTTTGATTTTCTTAGAAATCGATTACGACATTCGTGACGGTAAATAATCTATGTCGCCGTCAGGTTTTTTTTATATTAAGAAAAAGATTAACAAAAATAGTTAATGCCAAAAAAAAAAATTTTTTTTGGATTTTTTTGGTACACTATACCTATTAATAATAGAGTAATAGGCAGCAGAATATTGTTTTTTAGGCTAAAAATGTAGAAAATAAATCTAGAAACGTTTGTTATTTACATAATTCTAGCTTTCATTGATAAATATTAAATATTAGTCAATAATGTTCGGTATAGTTAACGATCTAATCTCATTTCAGTAATATCAGCCGGATAATATTTAAAACAGTTTTTTGTTTTTAAGCTATAAAATAGAATTTTAGCTTTTTCTACAATTAAATTAGATTAAATAGTACATTATTTCTACCTCCGGAAAATAAAAAAGCAAGGAAGGAAGGAGGAGGGTAATGCGAACGGGTGATTGGTTGTTTGTTTTTTAACTCCAGAACGGTTAGATTAATTTTTATGAAATAGCTATTAAAATATTTGTACGAAACGCGAGACAAGTAGTTTTATGTTTATTTTTTAATAATTAAAATGAAAATTATTTGAACCTCAAGTGAGGTAATAATATAAATGCTTGAAAAGAGATTATATATATGTGTGTGTGTGTGCGCGCGCGTATGTATGAGTGTATATATATATATATATAAAGTAAGATTTTATAAAAGTATTATATGCACCAAAATAGTTGTAAATAATAAAGTAGGTCATTCTTTATTAAAAATAATCACGGCGGTAATAATAATAAAAAATAATTTAACTAAACCTGAACAATGTTTAATGTGTGTGTGTGTGTGAGTGTGTGTATTTGTTGGGTGTTCATAATGTATGGTAAACCTTAAATAATTTCTAAACACTTTTCTAAATAATCACTCAACACAAACATACTAAATTTCGCAAATCCTCCTATCTCGAACACAGTTGTTTCTGATGCACGGCTTACACACATAACTTAATTTAAAATATTTATCATTTTATTTAAATATAATAATGTTTCGTTTATTTAATTTACTGATTCTAACTAAACCGCGCGCGCATACCATATTTAATTCGCACAGGTGTGGCGGTACTAGTGGCGACGGTCGGCACTAACTAAAATAATGTAATTTCACGACTTACACAGAGCAAATTTTGCTTGTACGGTCGGTATATTGATATAGCCGCGGCGCTTAACGCACCAGGTACCGAGTCAACCGGGCGATAAGTTCCAAATTCAGCCAGACCGAGTTACATTTTTACACTTTAAATATTTTTCATTTATTTAATTCTATCGCTTACCTGTGACGTCACAACATAGCAAACGACTACAACAGCATTTTTGGGGTGGAGTGCGATTTTGCAAATATTTTTTTTCATTATTGTTATTTTTTAATTGTTAACAAATGTGCCTAAGAAAAATATGACTTTAATTAGGCGAAATTTATAGATACAGAGGGTGACCTTGCTCTACAGCGTCACTCCCTTGACCTTTTAAGTTGAAAATTTAATGGCATCAATGCTCCGTATATAAAAGTAATCAGAACAAGTTTGGTCAAAATCGGTCCAGATAGTTTGGAGATATAAGGTGATTTAGAGGCCGACACCGAAAACATACAAACACACACGCGCACGCGCGCGTACATATGAATATTAACATCCGGAAAATTTCTATCCGATTTTTTGGGTTCCTTAGGTGTCAAAACGTCAAGATCGGGCGAAATTCACATGCCCAAACTGGACGGATTACAATACTTCTCCTTCTAGAGCTATAGCGCTATCTAGACGGGAAAGTAAAAATTTGACGTAAAAACCATCGGCCTACAATTTGACGATATGGGGCCATTTAATGTCTTTCACAACTAGTTTTAAAGGTGGCCTATAATACACTTGCAATTGTTGGTCTCGTACCGAAATAGAACATGTTTAGAGGTAAGAATTTGCTAAATTTGCAAATTGATTTACATTTGCTAAATTACATTTGTCTATGTTTAACGATTGAAAATTATTTAAGGATTACCGTACTTTATGAAAACTATACATATAACACCTATGTACAATTAAATGAAAATTCGAATATCTAACGTACTGAGCTTAAATTGAATCGCTGTAAAATGGATTTGGAACTTTTAATAAATTTGAATTCTCTTGAATAAGGAATCAAACTCTTTATCTAATCGAAACGAGTGGTAAGATGTACTACTACTTGAAAAAAAGTAAATCAAATTTTCACGTTAAAAGATAATTTAATTTTAATCCTCTACTAAATCTCATACACCATATCTGGACTACATAAACATCAAACTGTTCTCTATATAGAAAACGCATTATGCTCTTTCGATAAACGGATGATTAAATATAATTTACAAAAGATCGACTATTATATATATATATATATATACAAATATATAAAAGCCCGTTAAAAAGGGTGGAATATATTTTAATGAAATCTGGTACATATGCATGCGATAACATCTTCAAAGCACATAAGTTTGATAATTTTACCTTTGAAAATTTCAAAACGTCAACCATTTAAAAATGTTTAATCATTAATAATTCCATAAACATTGGTTTTTATCGAATCATGTTTTATTAAATCAAATTGCGTTAACAGCTGAAATGTAGCTGAAATTATTAAAATGAATCGCACTATGCAGCTGACAATTTGGCTGCTATTTTCACTTCCGTCACTAAATGGATTAAAAATAGTTAATTTAATTATACTTTCTTTTTCTGTTTAGCCTCCTAAACCACCGTAAGGTATTACTTCAGGGAATGAATGAGGATGATATGCATGAATGTAATGATATGATTAATGATATGCATGTAAATATGCATTAAGTGTAGTCTAGTAGAGTTTCAGTTCGACCGTTCCTGAGATGTGTGGTTAATTGAATTTAATTATACTGGTATATTTCAAAGTACCAACCGCAATAGTTTGCTATTAAAAACATATTAATATCGAAAATTTTCAAAATTAACAAGGCGCGTGTAATCGCTATGCTTTGATGCAGGTACTTAAGGTTAAAAAATGATCGGCCGACCGCATGAATTCAACTGCTAATAGTAAATAAGCTCAAAAAGATTCAAACAACAAGATTAAATACACAATTACAATACAGTTTTCATAATTTCGAAGTTCTATTACTATTTTTTCTAAAAAAGAAAACTTAAATTTAAAAGATTAACTTAAAAACTGAAATATACTAAATTAAATTATTTAATAAAATTAAAAAAATATTAAAATTAAAAAAAAAAATTTTTAAACGTTAGGTTATTTCTTTTTGTAGATTTTTAACAGTACAATCAAGAATTACATAATAATAAATTCATGACAGAGCTGTGAAGTAAAATAAGATGTCCGGGAGTAATGTGCTACAGAGAATTCCTTAGGTAATGGTACGAAACCCCGAGTGAATTAAACTAGTTTACCTCGGTGACCTAAAATCGATTTTATACACTCGTGATATAAACTATGCACCTGTGTATGCATATATATATTTGATATGTATCAAATTAAAGTACGCTGCGATTCCCAGGTTACAGTATATAATAAAAAATTCGTATTGAAAAAAAGCGTCTGACATGAGTTTGGTGAATTTACATGTAATATCTTATCACAAAAACGTTTTCCCATTAACTAAAACGAATTTACCGTAATTTCAGTATGTATAACGTTTTAAATGCTGTTTGTTTTAAAATGAATAACGGGGTTTTAGAGTTATGTAATATTTATTAAGTTTTACTTGTATAAATTATACATCAAATGAAAGAACAACACAAACAGTTTTTCCTATAAGTGTTCAATGTGAACACCATTCGTCACACGACACACATCCAGACGATAGGAGAGTTTATCCCATACTTTAATAACCAAGTCTGCAGTAATTGATGCGACAGCGAATTCAATCCTATGACTCAAGTCGAGTAGGTCAACCGATAACGGTGGCACATACACTTGATCCTTTATAAACCGCCAAAGAAAAAAATCGCACGGGGTCACTTTGGGCGTATGGAAGACACGGCAAACAAGACCTGTCATCTGATCCCCGGCGACCGATCCAACAATCGGAGAGTATTTCATTCAACCGATCACATACAGCGTTATACCAGTCAGAAAGCGCACCATCTTGTTGCCAAATAAAGTTCTGTGTTTCTTATTGCAGTTGAGGAAAGAGCCGTAGATGTAGCATGTCAGAATAGTTCATTCCAGACACACTTGCTTCAATACGATAAAGAACGGCCCGTAAACTTGCCATCAGTTTACGGGGGGGAAAAAACATTCAGTTTTGGGGTGTCTCGTTCACACTACAATATTTCATGAGTATTGTCTAATCCTCATATACACATATTATGAGTGTTTACGATTCCATTAACGTGAAATGTAAACATGAAATATTCCTGTCAAAAGATTTTCCTTATTCTCTCAAATATACACAGTTATGCTGTGTATCCAGCGTGACTAATAGTGAGAAAAATTTAATACGAAGGATCCGCAAATAATATATGAAGTATATTTTTTAATAAATTTAAATTTAGTATATTTAATTTTAATCTGTCGAAAGAAAAGACATGAATTATTTTATATTAAACAATGTAAATATATACTTCTTTCTAAAAATTATATTCGGGTCGTTTAAAATTTAAATTACCTTATCACTTACAGCAAAATTATTATAAAATGTTTATTTTTTAAATATAAAATTACTTTACACATATTATAATTATGTCGAGGTTTTAGGAAACGAAAGATTTAAAAAATTAAATCCTTATTATGCTAGCAGCTAAAATGTGTATTTAATAACTCTTTATTAAAAAGAAATAACATTATCACATAAAGTACAATTTCTATAGAATCTTCTTTATCGTTCTGTAATTAAGAAACTGATAATTTTTTATACTTAATGTATTCACAAGTTGTTACGCAATGTGAAGCAGGAAACTCTTACTTTGTTGATCATTGCACGGTATAAACGTTATTTGAATCTACGAGTATTCATTTTAGCCAATATTCAACCCGACTTAAGTACTTTTAAAATCTACGTTAACGTACATATTCTGATGTACATCTTGATGCATATCAAGATAAAAGAAGGAGAATTCGGCTAAATAAAGTATCATGTATCGGAAAAATAAAATTTAGACAATGTTGCAGATTATTTTCAGCTTTAAGTATTAAAAAACCCACCGAGCTGGTCTAATAGTAAACTCGTCAAAAAAATCCCTTCTTTAATAGCTGACTTTCGAAGTCGAAGGTTCTGAGATTTGAATCCATGTAGAAATCAGTTGCTTTTATACGGATTTGAATATTAGAAAGTGGATACCAGTGTACTTTAGTGGGTGCGGTTTTATTAACCATACAATTCAGGAATAGTCGGCCTGAGTCTGTACAAGACTTCCTCTCATTTACATGTCATACATATCATCCTCATCTCATTGGGTCATGGGGGGGGGGGGGGAGTCTGCTTTTTCACTCGTTGAACAGATTGCATCGTACACATCAGGGATAACAACAATAATAGAATATCTATCATACATCTGACCGGGCTCACCGTACTTAACACTATACTCGTATTTCCTCACACACCGAGTAAATTTGTTATCCTAGCCACATCGAACAGCCATAAGCGAACGTGAACGTAGACAACCTTGAAGCTGTACATAAAACTTCTAATTAACTATCAACTTATATAAAAGTTTTTTTTATTATTTTTTTTAATATTTGTAATAAACACAATATACGCCAGACTAACTTTCACAGTAATAAAAAATAAATATCAGAATAAAATTTTTATAACATACAACTGTAGAATACTTTTTTTTAATAAATAGTAAAATGTGAACAGTCAAAATAGATTCTTTACGTCGTCTAAGGTTTGTTTCACGTTAAACCGCTCAAAGCGAGGTTTTATACTGGTTTAAGTTCACGGTTTTTGTTTTATTTTATAGATTTTATAATCTTTTGAGTTTTTATGCTTAATTTTTATATTTAATTATTTATTTTGCTATTACCGATTACGATTGTTTATCGATTGAAATATCCAATTCTCTGATTGAATTTTAAATAAACTTTAATTTTGAAATAAAAATTTTTATAAACGCATAAAAATTCTTTGTTAAGAAGTATATTTCAAAAAATATTTCCAGCAAATATTGTTGCAAATTTTATCCTTAATTTAATTTAATGATTACGTGATTTTTTTTCTTTTGATGATTAAGTGAAACGATTTTATAGTGAATCCCAAAAACGTTTTCTATAAACTGAAGAGAGTAATCCATTAAATAAATATTTTATGCTAGAAAGATATCCGATATTTCAAAGGAATTTAAAAGTAATTGATCTTTCCGATTCATTAAAATTTATTTCACTATTCTTTCATTATTGAACGAATTAGCTGTAATAATGGGGTTGTTTTTTTCTACTTTTTGTATGAAACGTATACTTATGAAAAAAGATGATATATGAAAAATATACAGAAAAGAAAAGTTAATTTAAAAGTATATATCTCATTGAATATTAATACCATAATTAAATTTTTGTTAATCAATGAAAATTTAAGATAATTCATAATATTAATCAAAGAACCAAAAAGACTCCAGATCGCTTTGAAACGATTGGATTTTAAAAGGATGGTATTAAAAAGGAAAATACGATTTGAAAATTACCAACTTTTCACATTGTCAACCGAGAGCGTTTCGAGATGATGATAGGGTCTGTACTTGAACTCAGTACATTAACATTAAGAATCAGATCTCGAAGATCGGCTGATCTAATACATACGTACAGGAAAAAGTAAAACGCATTTATATTTAATTGTATTCTTTGTAGTATTTAAACTTTTACCAAGATAAATGAATTCTACTGTTTTCACTGGAATTATTAAAATGAGATACCGAATCACATTTTAATTCCATTGTCTTATTTCTCTAACTTTCTCTTTTTGTGTCTTTTCTACAAATAATGAAAACTAAAAAAATAAATCTGACTCACGATTAAGTTAGAAGAGAAAGGATATAATATAGAAGCAAAAGCCAAATATTATTACCTTAAAACCTACAATGATAAAATTAACTCTTTTATATAATAACAATAAATTTATTTATGGCAGCTTCTGGTACATTACTCGAAAAAACTTAGAAATTCAAAAACCGGAATAATTTACAAAACTTGGATTAAAAAAAGGTTTCCGTACAAAAGATGTTACAAATTTTATTACCTTTCATTTTTATTGGACGTAATGTTCTGCTAAAATAATTCGTAAGTTTATAAAGATTTCATGATGCATGATTATTTTCTTTAAGCGATCTGGCTATTCTTGGGTAATATCGGATAAACAAGGCATCAATAAGGAGGATTAATATCCTTCAGTTTCTTTTTAAACGAAAAAATTCTTTGAAATTACTAGACGGAACTTCAATATTAATTTTATAACACGGGTTCACGCCAAAAAAATAACATTAATCGTTTCCATAATATTTTATATTTCTGCTATCATAATTGATTTGAGTGTTATTTTCTACTTTTCCTAGCATTGTCACTCTGACATTCGTAGTTGACGCGTTTCGGAGTAATCTCCATTCGCAAAACTATTTATAGCACTGAGCCTTCGTGTGTTGGAATCTTCGATTAAATAGCGATGTTAAATTCCTCCCACTTCCCATCTCTATCGTCATGGCCTATTTTGCTTTGACCTTCCGCTCTAACGGTTACGCAGAAATGACTTCATATCCTGTTTCTCTCAGACATATTTCAGATTATGCAATACATTAGGTAGAAAAGGGCATATTACCCATGAAATGATAAAATCCATGAAATTATTACATTTTGCAAATATAAGAAAACGTTTAAATACTGTAGAAAACATGGAAATTATCAGGATAAAATTAAAAGGACAGGAAATAATTAATTAACAAAAAAAGCTCAATCCGATGTAAAGTTTAAAAAAAAATTAATTATTAAAATAAAGAATCAGAAGGATTAGTTTCAAGAAATGTTATAACCATTAGACCGGGAGGGACAAATCGGAAGAGGCCATGACAATAAGGATGGGGGGAATGGAAGGAGCTTAAAACATCGCTACGTATTCGACGATCCCAACTCAGGAAGACTCAATGCTATAAGTAGTTTTGAGAATGGAGGTACTCCGAAACGCGTCAACCGCGAATGTTAGAGTGACAATACTAGAATGGGCAAAAATTAACATTCAAATCAATCGTTTATCTACAAAAATTAATGTGAAGCAGTGAAACTTTTTATTGAATCCTGTTATATCTTCAGAACGGGCAGAATGTGAAATCAGATTTTGAAGAATGGAAAATCTGAAACTCAGACTTTATCTTTTAAATTTCACACGCCGATAAACACTTAGCTACATCTAATAGAAAGAATTTGGTGAGAGATTCAACGTATCACAATATAAATACTAAATATTATTTAAACATTTATGGAGTTTTCATGAAAACATTACGCCTAAACGAGTCACAAAGCAGTTTAAAAATTTCTTTATACATCATGAAACCCGGTAAGTGTTTATTAAAAATACTTTTTCAGGTAAAGTTTAAATTAGTTTCAATTAAATCATCTATTTTTCGAAAAATGTATAATAATAAAATGTTCTATTAAACAGGTCAAATTTGAAAAACAGTTTACTCGAATTTAAAAATGAGGTTCCAAAAAAAATCAGTCTATTTTGTAAACATCACCTGACTTTCATTCGGGAGAAAAATATAGTAAAGTGTTAAGATACGCCCATATTTTTAAATCTATATTATGTTTATAATGCTTCTGTCGCAATTAAAAGGTAGCTGTGTACAAAATGTATACGAGTAATAAAGATAAAAAAGCGGCTCATTTAAGCTCTGACTCACGCAGGAAGATTGTAAACAACGAGGTACGGATAGGATAAAGACACGTAAATTTAGAGGGATATTTACAAAACGAAATTAAATCGGCAAATCCGAATAATATTACGTGCGTGAAAAGGCATTATAAAATACGAATTGCTCTCGTTATAATCATACGAGCGCCTAATTATAAAGTTCTAGATATAGTTCTAATTTCTAAATCAAATTTAGGCCAAAAATCTTCCATTAAAGTTCAATAAACTTTTCGTAAGAAAATAAAATAAAATCATTCAGATCGGCGTAGCGGTTCCTGAGTTCTAATGAAATTCACCAAACATCATGACGAAACGCGGTAATACTTTAAATGTATTCTGTACAATAATGAACATATAAAAATTTTATGCTGAAAACTGCTTCAACATAAACGAAGATGCTACTGAACTCCCTCATTCAGCTTAAAGCGGGTTTTTTCAGATACTTTAAGAAATCGATATAATCCGGTCTACCTGCCGCTTTAAGTCGAAGAATTTCGATACCTTATTAATGAAAATTAGCCACAGGCGAATACAAAATAGCAATTCCCATCAATATAATATATTTTTCGCGCTATTATATAATCATTTTCAATTACGTAATTTAAAGTCATCTGACGATTATTCCATTGAATCGATCCAACCGTGTACACTTTAAAAAGTAACAATATTTATTTATGCAAACATTCTGAAAAAAATCAATATCCTTTTGAATTTTTTTTTGGTTAAAAATGAGGCGACCCAAGTTAGCATTAAGGATAAAAAAAATCCATTTTTCGATCGGCTATCCATAAAATTGTTACAATGTTACAAAAGCTAGGATTAACAACCGATCAAATAGTATATAAAAATAATATATCCCGTTGTTTTCAACAAAATTCATTTCGGTTCATGTAACAACTGCGTCTGACCGAATGAAATTATTTTAACACTTTTATAAAATTTACTGGGATTATTCCATTAAGACATAAAAATAAGGCCTACGGGTAGTAACTTTAAATTAATTAATACTCTAACATTTATTTATAATATAATAAAAATAATTTGTTTTCTTTGTTACAGGATGAGAATTCAACTTCAAAGTTTTGTGTGCTTATCTATAGCAGTATTTTATACTTTAGCAGCACCGCAAAATAAAGAAGGTGCATTCTTTACAAACGAAGCGATCAGACAAGCACAAAACACACATCTGATACCGCAAGGTGCTACGATACAAAAAGTACAAGAAGGTATCGAACTCGCGGCATATGAATCTATACCCGGTAACCAGCGCATTAATTTATTTGAAATACTCGGCGAACATGTACCACCTGAAGTCGTAAATAATTTACAATCACAGGTCGATCAAGTTGGAAAAGCAAGATAAATAATTAAGTCGATAAAATTATCATTATTACTTTTTTTTAATAAAAAAATAAAAATTAAAAAATATTTTACCAAAATAAAATGGAATTTTATTGTAGATTTTGTAATAGTCTATATTCTTTTAAAGACTGCAATGTATAATAGCCTTTTTTATATTAGTCAATTTAAAAAAATTCAAACCAAAAATATACGTCATCAATTTATTGATGTTAAAAATATGTATTACGTATTATAAAATATAAATATATTTAAATACAATAACAATGACGAGACATTTTTGTATAATTTTGTTAATATTTTATAATACAAAAAAATGAATATATTTTTTATAAAACATTAAGGTTTTTATTTGTATTTTATTTAATCATTTTTTAATTGCATATAAATAAACGATTTAAAAAACAATTAATTATGATAAAGAACGAACAATTAACTACGCTAATCCGTTATCGTAATGTAACAATAGAGTGAACGCTCAAGAATTTTTTAAATAAAATAAAATTTTAGAACTACATGCGCATTTCGATGGTTAAGTAATCATCATCATCAGTTATAAAGTAACATGTAACTAACTGATTCTTTTTTTAGAGTATTCATAATTTTTAGTCAGCCTCTACGAGAACAGAACGGTGAAACCACTTAGCGGTATTTCGATAGTCTTGATCTTCCGAAACACTATTTATATTTAAGTACATAAAAATTACCAGAAATTTTATCACATCTTATTTTCCCCGAGTAATCTCGTTACGGGAGACTTGTATACTTGAGAACGGTTATGATGCTTTATCGGAAGTAAATTACCTCTCGTGTCGATTTGCGTACGACTATTTGGTAGTAAGATATGAACAAACAAATTAAAAATAATTAATTACTCTTGTAAAGTCTCCTTTGTACGTTTTAATGAATTTGTAACAACCTATTAAAAATGGAGCAAAAGAAAACTATTAAATAGTTTCTTTTGCTACTTGTTTTAAAGAAAGATTACAAATATAAGTAAAATAAATTATTAGTAAATTACAATACCGTACGTAGTGCTAATTAATTAAAACTGTAGATTAGTTTCAGAACATCGAGGAAGTAGTTCTTGGTTATCAATAAATAATAAACAAGGAACCCGTTTTACAACATCATTAGAATTTAAATTACACAAAGATGAGAGCCGAGGGAGAAACTAAGAAGTAGCATCATATCACTAGCCCGAAGTTATCAGTTTTCCAACGAGCAAACATAACACTCATGTAGAACGGGGGGGGGGGGGGTCTGTTTATGTAAGCAAAGTTATGAATAAAGAAAACACGTAATTTATACTTCATTGAAAATTATTATAGTTTTTTTTTGTTTTTACTTCCTTTACAATTCAACAATAATTATTTTTGTACACGTGAATAAAATTTGTGGACGAGAAAGAGTTTAATTTAAGACGAAAAACGAGTTTTTTTTAGTTTTTAATGTAACAGTTCATTCTCACCTTTATTTATGATCTTATGAAAATGTTACCAGACGTTATTCATGTAAAATTTCTGTTCTACAACTTTTTTGGAATAATTTTTCAATAAATTCAATAATTAACTAGTTACAACCGAAGAACGGGACACTACGACACTTTTACATCGATACAGACTGCGCCATTTTACTAGATCCACCCGGATATTTCAAAATTCCTTTTGGTAAGGCTCTCGACTTTTAGTTTGTTAAATGAAGCATGCTAAGAGACCTTTTCCAGCTGGTCTGATCGACAGGAAAATTTCGTCCCTATATTCATGGTTTGAATCTAATGCTCCTACTCTATAATATTCGTGAACGGTATCTATCCGAAGGCCCGTTAAACTTTTAATATCCAATATTATGATCGACTATAAAAGAAAGCCATAAAGTCTAGTAAGCATAGAAGATATAACCTTACGCGTACAACACCGACTAATTATTAACTTAATGATTAGTCGGTTTACCTTTTTTCTTTTTAAAACTAACAAAATATAATTTCTTGAATTATAAAAAAACATACGAATAATGTATATATTTTTTTTCTTAAATATTTATCATACGTTCACAAACCCCTGTTTCATTAGGAAACTAAATCTGCTTTTAATATTTCTCCTCAAATAACATAAAAAACGAATAAAAAAAATATTATAGATTTAGTAATTTTAACCTAACCTTACTTCAATTCAATTATTTTTTTTATTTTTCTACGGTAGAATATTTTTATGGTAGAAAGAATTAAAAATAAAATACA
Organism: Lycorma delicatula; assembly: GCF_047948215.1. Classification (NCBI taxonomy): domain Eukaryota; kingdom Metazoa; phylum Arthropoda; class Insecta; order Hemiptera; family Fulgoridae; genus Lycorma; species Lycorma delicatula. The sequence continues at coordinate 164,902,861 of NC_134458.1, read as the reverse complement.
CAAATACCAAAACTGAAATCGATGTAAGTGACAGACAGTTGTTTAACGATGAGTATTTTCATCTTGAGTTCACACTTGCCCTATTTTTTTTCTTGGAAAACAGTGTTTGACGTAAAACGTCTTTAAAATCACACCGAAACATACGGGTACCAGAACAGAAATTTGTAGCGTAACGAAAAGGCCTATATCGTCCTGCCTTAATAACTCCCTAATTATTAATCTCAGAGACGTAAATGCGGTATCATTTTATAACTTACATAGTCAGCTCACCGATACAACTTTGAGTTTATGACACTGGCGAGTCGGTTGGCGGGGAGGGGGCATAACGCATATCGGCCAAAATTGGCGCTCTCGCTCATTTCCATTCAGTGTAGCTAATCACTTAGACGTGATAGCGCGGTGATTCGTGTGTTCGTGCTTAGAGTTTGTCGATATAGATCGATTTAAATAATAATAAGTGTATTCTGGACAATATTTATGTGCAAAAAATTAAAGTAAAAGTGTAAAAAAGTATAAAAATTCAATATGTCAGTCTTAGCCCGAGCAAAAGCAAGCTGTAAATATAAATCATGCATATTGTTGGAGAGGGGAGGTTATGGACTAGCCACAGGTACCCCAAAGTCCGGTGCCGAGCCAGCAAGACTGTTTCGGGAGCGTAACAAAGCTTGCACGGCGCGCCCAGTGAACAACGTCGATGGCGCGAGCAACTGTACCGCTGCTTATTATGCCTTATCTCTCTTACTTCTCATATCACAGACCAATTTTTAACAAAATTGTCGTCAAATATTAGTCGAAATATATATCATGTACCATTTAGTGTCTGTTTTATGTTAAAATTAAATTTAGTACGCAGTTAATGTCTCGTTTTTATTTCTAATACAGTAAGAATGCTCGCTGACATACAGACCGACCAATTTATCTATAGAGTGGGCCAAATGAAGGAAATGAAATTTTCCATTGGAAACTTGCAGATTTAATAAAAAAAATACGATGGTGGCTCTCCCATATAAGTTGGTCGGTCTGTAGCTCGGAGGAACTTCATCCAAGGTCTGTAACGTTTCACGTTAAACCAACGGCCGTGAGCCCCAACACAGTCCCACCCGACTTTTTCCAAAATTTAAGGTATGACTTTATAAATAAATTTCATCAAAATTTGTATCACAAATCTTTATATTATAGTCCAACAAATTAATAGTGAAATAACCGGATATTAAAGCTATACGAGGGTTCGGTACAGTAGGTCAACGATGCAATTTTAGAATACGAGTAAAGTTATACCCAGATTTATCTGTAACACTCATCTATTTAATACTGTCACGATAAATTCCAACTAGAACCGAAAATTAAAGGGTTAAGAACAATTCTGTGAAGAGGAAAAAATGTTGTGAGACACCGATCACAAATTACGACTATATTACCACGGATGTGTTATCGATAGTCGTAGGTTTATTTGGGATAAACCTACTACCCCTATATATATTTGGGGATAGGTTAGTTTGGTTTATATGACTATCGATAGTCGATAGTCATATTTGGTTCTTTTTAATCATTTTCAGAATAAAAACCTTGATCAGTGCTCAAAAGTCACATTATAACAAAGAAATGTTACAAAAGAACAACGAAAGACATGAACGTTTTCAAAACTTATTTATAAATGTATTCTAATACCTGTGGATGAATCGGTTTTAATTTCCTAATTTGTTTTAACATAATTTGTCGGCTTTTATCGCGATAATTTAAACACTAACAACAATAAAATTAAAGTAACCGTCGTTTTTCCTCGTACGCCTTGTGTGCAGGAATATAAAAATTCACAGTATGTATAAAAAATGGCAAGTCTAATCGGATCGAAAGCTCTAAACTTTCCGAACGAAATACTGATACGCTACCGTTCCACTTAAGCAGAACTTTGAACAAGTTGTGAATTATATTATTGCCTCCTTAAAATAATCAATCGAACATAAAAATTTAAAAACTATCTAATATTCTTCAACGAGTATAGAAGAAAGTTCAGAATTTTGAATTTTCTTTTAGTAAAACAACACAACCACATTGACTAGTTCGGAAGATTAATCTTATGAATTAATTTTTTCATAACTAGGAGTCAAATGTTAGTGTTTATAACAGTCAGTGAATTACCACTAAAATAAATGATACCGTTAATCCCAATCGGTTCCGTAGTTATAAAGCAATGAGAACATGAACAATAATTATTACACCGTACATTTATTTCTATATTTATAAACTAATAAAAATCTATTTAATCGTTTGAACGATAACAAAAGTTATTAATCGAAAACATAAAAATCTATAGACCGGCTGAGGAACGTTTCTTCTTTTCGGACAACGACACCAAGAGAAGAATAGTGTCTCCAGTCGACTGCTTGTTTGCATCCCAGTTACTCCAAAATGATTTTCCCGAAAAAAAGAATCAAAAGATTTACTTCGATTACTTAAATGCTACTTAATGTATGAAGATTTTTAAAAAATGTAATGGTAGATGATGTATGCCTATTTTTACAAAGAAAAAAAATTGCTTTAATCTCATCAAGGTGTGGTATCAAATAGATATTTCTGTAAGTAGAATTACATAATTCAGTATTACTAGGGGGTAATAAATAAATATTACGGGAGGAGCCAGTGATTCTATTTCATTCCGATTCGAATGATTTTCAAATCTTAAATGTGAATGTAATCTATTTATGCCAACTTACAATAAAATTAAAAAAAAAAATACGTATATTTATTATTTATATATATATACATATAACAAATATGTAATGATTTTCAAATTGGCTTCATGTGTACATATTTTTATAAGTTTTGAAAATATTCAAATTGCATTAACAATATTCAATAGTCGTTGCAACTTGTTGAACATTTATTAATTTTCAATAACCTCTCAAAATCGAATGAGAGTTTTAACAGCAACCCTTCTAACATCTGTTTTGCCGGCCTCCATGGTGCGAGTGGTAGCGTCTCAGTCTTACAGCCGGAGGTCCTGGTTTCGAATCCCGGTCAGACATGGCATTTATCATACGCTACAAATTTAAATTTGGGCTAAATGATCAAAGCATTCGATGTCGGCACATCTCGTAAAAAAAATCTGTTCAGATTACGTAATGTCTTGGAGTTCAACTGGTACATCCCTAGGATCCAATATATTAACAGCAGAAAACTTCGTTAGATTCCCTTACATTGTTAACGAATATATCAATGAATTGCTGCTGCATAATAAGCTGTTAACTATTGATACAGTCGTAAAACTGTAGGTTCCGTATCATATTCAAATTTCTCATGTAGATTTTTAAATTACGTATTATTTTGATCGCGGGTAATGTGATGGACATCGTGTTCCTTATACCTCTCGTTAAGCGATTATAGTACTACCTGCTCTTCGTCTAAAAGGCATACCGATTTAAGTAAATCATTCACATTTTTGATCTAGAACGCAAATTTCAACTATTATTGAATTATTTTTTTAATAAATTTTTAACTCTTTTTATTTTAACCTACCCATCTATATCACTATAACACAGACCACTATTTAAAATCTAATTTTGAGATATTCCAACGATTTTTTTACTTATATCGTTCACATAACCTACACACGTTTGCTATTGTTTGATAAATTATAAAAAATCGAATCGAAAAATCATCGCAAAAACTTCATAATGTTTATATTTACATAAATACATAAAATACTGAATAGTATAGAACATTCAGAATCAAAATTTATCAAATCAATTGATCAAATCGTTTCAGAGGAGTTTTGCGAACAAAGATTTGCACAAAGTCGGGCCATGAAGGCTACGGCTGATTTCATCAGGTTCTGCCTAACAAAATCAAAAAAACGTATTTCCCTAACAAAATAATGCGAAAAGCAATAAACATAAATTGGAAGCTTATTTAATACATCGATCAAAAAAATTAATCCAAAGAAATAGTTTAAATCTAATTTAAACTGAATCATTGGATATTTTTTTAAAGACAACTCAAAACTGATACTTAAAAATAAAAAGATAAATTCTTATAGATTAAGTTAATAAACTATGAGTTGTATGAATATAGTATCAAATTCTTTATAAATTTGAGCACGTACGCCTTTTTGAAAAAGAAATTAATGTGTTAATTTATCTGTTATTAGATTATTCGATAATTTATTGTCATTATAGACATTAAAAGCTATATAATTTTCTTATTCTATGTTTCCTTCAAAAAGAAACTATTTATTTGTTTATTATTTTTTAAATTTCTGTATTGGTAAAATCTATTAAATATAGCGTAAGCCAGAAATAAATAAAAAACTATATTATAATAAAAAAAAAATTATAATTGATAAATACTAAAGAAAGTATAAATAAAAAGTTATTTAAAAAATTTAAAGACACTACTACTTTCCCTTAAACTAAGCGAAAGTACACACTTTAAAAAACGTGATTTAGGGATCTAAAAATTAAACAAAATAATAAAAGATTTGATAAATATAAAACGTGACCTGTCGTTTTATCATTTATTCAAACATTATATATATATATATATATATATATATATACATATATATATATATATACATTCAAAACTTTCGTATCAAGTTTCTAGTTTATTCATTATTTATAAAATGGTAGTAAATTTCACTATACAAACAATGAGTATTACCAGATAAATAAGTTATAAATATACAGATTGTCGTTGAATAACGTAACAAGGAAGAAAAAGGTAGAATGAAAGCGTCAGTGAGGATTTTCATTAAAAATAAAAAATAAAAACAAGAGACAAAAAACTGGCTTATTGTTTTGTTATGCTATTAAATGATGTGATAACATGTTGTGTGTATGCGTTTGTGTATCTCTCTCTCTCTTTGTGTGTGTGTGTGTGTTGGATGAAAGAGAAACATTACAACAGAAAGGGTAATAAGAGAGTAGTATAGCCTAGCAGCCGACTGTTATGACCCAGACAGAATAGTATTCGAGCCATTAAAGCGAGATGGAATAATAATTTCTTACCTGCAACAACCAACTGACTTCAAATCTTTGGTGAAAGTGACTATTTAAACTTTCCCTAATATATTAAAAAATCCTATCTACCCACTAAGCTAGACAATATAAAATAGTACGTGTTTAAAACTACACACACATACACAAACACACACACACACACACACATACACACATATATATATATACATAATTACGACAGTTATTACAGTAAGAAGTATCGACGTAATTTATTATCATTATAAGCTGCCTTTTACTTTTATGTATAAAAATGAAAGTAAAAAAAAAACTTCACGCATTTTACTATCAGTGACATTTATAAAGCCTGAAATATAAACAAATTATGCAAAAAACATTGTTCATTCTTTCTTCCATTTTAATAAATGATACTAATTCGTTATCATCCCTCAATAAGGGATCGAGTAAATGCTTGATACGAACAAACATTAAACACAATACAACATTTTGAAAAGAAACGAGGATCTTTAATATCTGAAGAAAAAAAATAGGTAGAGGCACATATCTTAACCGATAAGTTGGAAAAATTATCATCCGATAATATGTTGCTTCCATTTTGAATAAATATATCCCCGATCTCCGACGAATTACGGCTACTGAAGGTGTCTTGAAAAACCACTACGATTGATTAATTCGCATCATTTTACTATCTCTTTGTCCGTAAATTATTCTTTCTCACCGTTCATCCCTTTATCCTTGATACATTATTTACCGGGCCGCGCTGTAGATTTTATTCAGAACCCCATCCCATCCACGCTTAGAATATGAGATCACGTAAAGTTCACCGTGTCCTAGGTGTTTATGCGATTTGATAGACGGGAAGGCATATCCGCCTATGGATCAAAAATAGAATTGATCTTTGAAAACGACGAAATAAAAACAGGGCCAACAAATAAAGGTACGACATGCAAATTTTACAAGTATAGTAATACATAAAATAGAACGATAAGAAGTTTCCAATTATCCTGAAGTCGATAAAAACATTATTAAACGAGCAAACAACGTAAATCGTATACTGTTCGATATTGTATTATAGGGGATCGTCTAATCATATCAAAACAAGTGCTACCCTGCAACTCCACCGACAAAAGGGTAATAAAATAGTTTTAAGAAAAATATCTTCTGGAAGCACAATTCTGCAAATATGTAAAACAAGTCATTCTATAAAATATTTTGTTTTTTCATGCCGCGCAACGAATAAAATACTTTTATACGAATACTTTCATCATTATTGTTTTATATAATTTTTATTTTTACAAATTAAAATAAATTTTAACTAGCTTTATTTATTATTTTTACATTTCTTGATGCTTCTCGGATCACGTTTTTACAGTGGTTTTTCTCAAACCTTCCTAGCTAGAGCTGTTTATTTTTTTATTTTTTATTTGTATCTGCACGTACCTGATGCGATGAAATGTAAAGATACGATTACTTATAATTACAACACGGAAATACATATACTTTAGAAACAAGGTAATACAAATACATGTTTGAGAGATATAAATTTAAAAACAAAAATAAACGGAAATAGGTAATCGAATAGATAGGTTGAAGTAAAGAATGGATGTATAACATAATATGAATTACTGAAAAAACACGTGAAAATTATAAAAATGTTTTACAAAATCTGCGCCTAAGTTAAAAGAGAAGAGTGTATACTCAAACCGGTTACACTCGTTTAAAGAAAAAAATCACTGAAAGGAAAGCTACCTCATTCGGAACAAACTTTCCAGATACTTTCGGTCTTACGGTAAGGACAACGGTTTTTAGTGTAGTAAGTGTTTATTTAGGGTGTCACACGATATTATTTCTAAATCTATATCTAAACTTTTGAGCGACATCATCCCTAATTTTAATTCACTATGCTGCTCAGAGTCAGCAAAATATCATCCTACGGCAAATGCAATTACCCACCTAAACCACTCACATTTCATCACAAAAAAAATATGAAATCAACTTAAGTAAAATCTTCGATTTCAGCTGTTCATTCAAAAAAAAAAGAAATGAATTACAACGGTGCAACGACTCATAAAATTACAACGATGACCGATACTACCGTACTGAATGTAGCGTATAGACCGATAACTAAATAATTTGTCATTGAACAACTTCAACAGAAAGAACAAAATTAAAAAATATATATGATATGATTTACTTCGGTACTTATTAACCGAATTTTTTTGTGATTTCTGAAGTGAATTAAGGTCACGAGAAAACCCGTAATCTTGAAACGAATAAGATATACGTAAAATAAATGAAATATTTGCCGGTCATTGAATCCGAGACCGGCCGGTATGTTTTATCACTATTTTTACCGGTAAGCCCGGAAAACAAAATTATTTAAATTAAAGATCTAGATATGAAATAACAAAAGAACAGCCGTATAAAACAATTTAAAAAAAACGTCAACGTCATCGTTAAGCTTTCCTAGCAAATATTTTTGAAATCTCAAAATTTAATGGAACATCTTATAATTACCAGTATGTATGCGAAGTCTAAATGAAAAAAATCTGATGTGGACACCACATGACTTCCTTGTACGCCTATTAAATTACATATACACATTTTTTTTTTTAAATGAAAAGTACATAAAATTTTATTTTATTAATAACTTCTGATATATTTTCAATTTTTTTTTTATTGTTATGATTGAATTATTATTTATCGTAATTTTTGTTTTACAATCAAAGATTAATTATTGATAAATAAATTTTAAAAAACAAAGTTAAAAAAATGGAGATGAAGTCCGATTCGAACCGATGTGCCTTATCCTAGTAAGATCTAAACATTTCACTAATTAAAATTTTATTTGGCTACAACTCTGTAACCACTGAAAATAAGTACCACTACTATATATATCGTGGAAAAAATCTCAATGAGGCTTATTACTGCAGTTAAGAAAAAGTCCAAAATCCAATTTTTTGGAGATTTTGGACTTTTTTGGACACTTTTGGTTAAGTCGATTGCAATCAAAATGGGAGGTGAAGAACTAGATATTACAACAGTCCTAAATCCAAAATTTCAACATCCTACGACTAATCGTTTTTGAGTTATGCGAGATACATACGTACGTACGAACAGACGTCACACCGAAACTAGTCAAAATGGATTTAGGGACGGTCAGAATGGGTATTTCCGTTGAAATCTGAAAACCAACATTTTTTGCGATCACTATAGTTCTTTTACTTCGTACAAGGAAGTAATAAATAAAACACAAAATTGTAGGAAAATGAAAATCGTCAATTTTTACTTTTCTGGTTATACTTCTGTCGTTGCTACAGGAGCACAGCATAAAGAGAAAATACAGAGCGATCTGCCAAAATTTTGGGTATCGGGTTTTTGCATATCACAATGTTTCAAGACCACTTATAAAAATTACATTACAGAAAGAAACTATACAGATTTCTAGAAACGTACTTACGTACGTGTGTTGGCCTGTATTTTCATTAATATCTCTGAACTGGTTCGAGATACATTCTTCGAAAACAGTTTATAAATTCTTCTATATATGGAAATAGATGGCAACTTCAAAAAATATTAAAAAAGGGGAGGAGTAGTTTTCATCATTTTAAACTTTTTGTATAATATTCGTAGAAAATTGAACATTATACAATGAAAGTACTAAATCAAGATATTTAGAATTCTACAGTATTTATTCAATCGGATTCAGAAGTGGGGGGATATTCAGCATTATTTTTAAATAGTTTTCGTCTCATATCTCGAAATACTATTGATCAAATATCTTTATATGTATACTAGCTGTACCCGCCACGCTTCGCTGTGGCACATTGTGGTGGCATGGATGAGAAATGAGAAACAAAACAAAGCATACGTTTCATTGAAGTTTAATTTTGCAATACTTGTGGATATACAATATTTTTTTTTGTTTTTCCACTGTCTGCGTAGATATAAAGGCTATCTGGTTTGCCGACTCGGGAACACGCACATACAGTTGTCAATGTGAGAAGCAATCCGCATCTAAATCTAAACCACACAATTCTAAAGATTGACCTTGAGCTTTATTGATTGTGATTGCAAATGCCAATCGAATTAGGAATTGCAATCTTTTAAATTGAAATGGTGTATCGGTCGGGATCATGGATATTCAAGGAATGAGGACATCTTCACCTTTGAAAGGCCCCGTTAAAATCGTTGCTTCCACTACGTTATTCAGCAATTTCTTAACTGCAAGTCGCGTGCCGTTGCAGAGTTTTGGCTAGTTAATATTCCGCAACAGGATAATTGGCACACCTATTTTCAATTTTAATATGTGTGGTGGCATCCCTGGTAGATCAAGTGAGTTTAAAAATTCCGTTGGATAATTAACTACTTCATCTGCTTCCACAACGGTGTCTATCGACTTATATGTAATTTCCTCACTTTGAATGCTGGATTGAAAAACATTATTAAGTTGATAGACATCTTTATTCTTTGCTGCAAGGATAGCTCGTTCACTGAGCCAATCGTGATTTCTATGATTAATTTAAATATCAGGAAATACTTTTTCGATCAGTTCTTCTTTCGATGTTACTAAATTACAAAAATTATCAGGAAATGATATTCGTCTAGACGTCTCATCGACCGGCAGCTGTCCGTTTCCAATGTCCAGTAACTGTCGTGAGAATACCTTAGCTGATGGATCATTCTGCAACTGGACACGCATATTCGTAGTCAACTGCAATGTACGTACGTGTCGCCAAAGTGTTGACTATTTCAGGCAAGCATTTATTTCGTCTGCTGGTGTCGATCGAGAAATTACAGGCAATGTTTGCCTAAAATCTCCTGCGAGCAATATCAAAGCATTCCCGAACGGTTGAACGTTTCCACGCAAATCTCGTAACGATCGATCAAGAGCTTTAAGCGATTTTTTATGTGCCATTGTGCATTCATCCCAAACAATGAGTTTACATTTTTGTAATACTTTTCCCATACAGGATGCTTTGGATATATGGCACGTGGGAGTCTCGATGATTTGCATGTTTAATGACAACTTCAGAGCTCAATGCGCAGTCCTTCCACTTGGTAACAATGTCGCAGCTATTCCAGACGAAGCAAGAGCTAAGGCTATGTCATTTTTTGATCGAACCGTTGCTAGAATCAATCTAATGAGGAATGTTTTCCCAGTTCCTCCTGGCGCATCCAAGAAGAAGGTCCCTCCAACTCCGTCATTTATCATTTGCATTATGCGATCATAAATGCCTTTCTGTTCACGCGTTAATTTGGGAATGTTTGATTGGATATATGACTGAAGATCACCAATGTTGTACCTCTATTCACGGCGTAAATCCACATCAAATGAAGCAATCGCAGCTCGGGTAGGTGCTGGCATCCCAATTGACTAAGAACTTTATTTGCATTAGCTAAGCACTTGTCTTCAATATTTATCAATGCTTCGTTGTAAATGCCTTCTGTAAATTCAGACAAAAGTGAATATTTAACCTAATAAAGGATTTTTTAGTCATTATGTAGGGATATTATTTTTTTTGTATTTGGTTATTTCGACTTTTTTTGTTTGCATAGTCTTAAGTCTATCTGGGCTATAAGAAAGTTGGGTGTTTTAATTTATTTACTGTAAGTCATCCTTCTTGGTGGCTTTTCTTTTTGTTTTGGTGTTTTTTTTTTGTTTTTTTTTTTTAATAAAATATAGATGTTTTAGCTGTTAAATATAATTCAAAGAAATTTGGTCGTAGTGTTTGACAGCGGCCATTTTGCATTGATCTGATTGGTTTTCCTTTGTTTACATTCCCAAATTAAAAATGTACAAATTAAAAATAGATAGATTTATTAAAAATAGATGAAAACAATCGTTGATGCCCATATATCATGCTAAAATTTGAGCTCAATCGGTGCAGAACATTTTGAGTTTTTGAAGCGTACACAAACGAACTTAACATTTTTATATATATAGATAGATATAAAATCCCAGCTTTTGCCTGATTTTCATCCCCATCGAAAAGAGGAAGTCACTACCCATCTTTTTAAGCCTTGTTGAACAACATTACACAAAAACTAGGGGCGAAAAATTGATGTAAATATAATTATTCCCGTAATACATTTTTAAGCCCCCAAAAACAAGGGAGCTGAGTGAGACCTGTACTTGAAATATAATTTTTTTAACTCTAATTTTCGAGATTAGAAATTCAACTGCATCAGTATTAATGAAATCAACCGATTTTATAATCCTTTTTTTTAAAGAAAGGGGAGCTCATGGGATCTGACTTAAAACGATTTTTAATTGTTTTTTTACCAATGTCATTGTCTTTTTTCAAGTTGTGGCTGTTATTAAAAATTTCATAAGAGGTAGGTGTAGAACAAAGGGCTCAAATGGGACACCCAAATTTTTTTACTAAAAATTTTGATTTTTTTTTTCGAAATTATACTCTAAATACAGTCACTATAATCCTTAATGATAAAATCGTCATTCGGTCAAGGGGATTAACTGGAACCAAAAAAATTAAAAAAACGGGGATTTTTAAAAAACTGAAAAATCATAAAAAAAATAAAGCGTTCATTAAGTCCAGCCCCGGCCGAAATGTAATCACTGATCCCTTCTATCCCGCCTTGAGTCTTTGACTTCAAGCTTTAATACCATCAATGACACATCTATAGAATAAGCACGCCATTTAAGGATTTTTGGTCCGCCCAATCCTGAGTTATTAACATAAATAATGTCAAATGAAAACCCGTGCACGAACACAGAATCTATTTCCATATTTTGTCTGTTTCTTTATTTCAATTTCTTGGCATTTCACGATCCTTGTGTCCAAAAAAGTAGAAAAGGTGTTTTTAGCACAATTATCAAACTTTTCCCATGTTTAATACCGTAACAGCTGAACTAATAAATTAATATCGTCTTTATCTAGTAAAACATTCTAATTCGATAACTTTACCAATTTTTATAAATATTTCAGGGGAAATGTATTTGATATATTACAGTAAGAAAAAAAGCGACAATTCAAAATGAAATACTGAGAAAATTTACCGAACATCAAATAAAAAAGCAAACCAGAAACGTAAAACATAAATACAGACGAATACACTATACTAACTTCCGAAAATAAAACCATAAAGGCAATGTAAAACTCTATATTCTTCAAGGAGCAACTCGAAGAAAGCCCATTAAACATAAATTTTTCTCGGCTACAGTTTCCAAATTTATTACATGATCACGTGCTATTTTTACCTGAGGTTGATTAGAATTTTCCTTTAAGTAAAAATGTAACGGAACGACTAATTAATAACGAGCAACTTAAATGTAAGATGAACGTTTCTCCGTCACAATTACCCGGTCTATGAATGAGCTCCTAAAAATATATCGGTGAGCAAGACTATGCATTACGTTTCGGTATAGTAAATCATTCCAACATAATAAAATCTAAAATTGGATAAAATATTAAATATAATTAGAAAAAAAAACCATAACGATAGATTCTGTATCACACGGCTAAGCCTGTTTCAGTCAGACATAACTTATTACGGAATAAAATTTACAACCTGTATTCGGGTATATTATTTCTCTTTATGTTATTCTTTTATACGCTAAAAAACATATACAAATAAATCTCAGGAACTCAAATCCCGTATAATAAATATATAGCAACACCCTTGTGTTTCAAACATTTAGTTTTTTTTTAATACATTTTTAACGAATCAATCTCACTAATACAAAAGCTACCACACCAGATTTCATGATTTTTAAGTTGGAACTGTTCGCGATATCTAAAACCGAACAGAAGCAAACACATACAACAGAATGGAATGTAACAATCTAAATCTAAATATGGATAAAACCGTTGCTTTTTGCTTTTCCATGTAGATGTAACATCGTGTAGATAGAATTTCCATTAATGATAGCGATTGTACCGGATATCCGAAAAAGAACTCCGGATTTCAAGAACGAATAGAGATTTTATTTAGCAATACTCATAGTGTTTTATTTATAATCTTGAAGCGATGATAATTAAGTTTTAGTTTACATTTTTTTTAGAATTATGGTAAAAAAATGTTCAGTCTATTCATGATAAAAAATTTATACACGTTTGTGATTACTGATATTATAAATTAAGAATAAAATCCAGTAGGATGAATTTTAATGCAAATTTATTGAAAATAGATAAAAAATACAACATACACTTACATGTATGTTATATGCCATAAACTGTTGTAAATGATCTGACTTCAGATAAGTCATTCACAACAATAGTATAAATATTCCCAAAAATAATAAGCATCCCCCATTAAACTTAATGAGGAAGGGTGATTTAAACAGTTTCTGTCTTCATTAAACTCCATATGCATTAGTATATTATGCCTAGCCGACTGAACTTCAAGCAAAATGCAGCCCGCTAGACCAGCCTGGTGGGCAAACACAATTACAATGGTTGACATGAATTTTTTTTAAATATTAACTTATACTGAAATTAATTTCAATAAAACTGATAGTTTTGCAAATTGTTACAGCCAAAAACAAGCAAACATAAGATATTTTTGTCTCATGGGCAAAAAACAGTACAAAAATTCTCATTTCGTAACAGGTTTGTTAATATTCCATCAATATAATTTTTATTTTTTACATCACACAAAATAATTTTTAAAAAGTCCAATGAATTAAACACAAATGGAATTTATACAAGTTACTTATCTAGCTGTCCTCTGTGGCGCAAGTGGTAGCAATTCAGCCTTTCATCGGGAGATCCCAGATTTGAATCACGGTCAGGCATGGCATTTTCACATGCTAAAAAAGTTATCCTTTGAAGCAATACCAAACGGTGATCCCAGAGGTTAAAAAAAAATATATATATATATATATATATACACACACAAACACACAGAGTGTTTCTAAAATGATGGGTTGGCTATACTTTTTCAGATTCTACTTGTAAAACTAAACAAAAAATATCCAAAGGAAAAATGACAATTTCTCCTCATTCTTGCCTGTTATTTTTATATAAAAATTTATATCTAAAGTTCAGGTAGATGAATCACTTTAATATTTGGAAAGCATCTTGGCAATAGATTTTTGAAATTAGCAAAAGATCAGGACTTAAATACCTTCACAAGTTACAAAATGGGGGCCGTGTTTATTTTTCAATCTGTTATATCTCCATAAATATTATTTTTATCAAAATTTATGTTAATTACTAAAATATTAAGCTTTTATTTTGAACAAAATTACATTTTATTTTTTAAAATCAGTTTTTACAAATAGGCAAGTTGTGGCAGAAAATTTATGTTGTAATCTTACATCATAATTATTAGGTTTATTATTGTGAGAAAATTATTGATTAATCTGATACTACTTTATAATACTAGAATTAACAATAAATAAAAACAATTAATGTTTTTAATTGAATTGAAAGTAAAGTAGAGGACATGAAAACAGACACAAAACAAATCTTAAGAACTTTAAAAATATGAATATGGATAAGAACTTAATATGGGTAAAAACTTTATAAATATGGAGGTGGTTTTGCTAATGTAATTTTGGAAACACTGTTTATATATATATATATATATATATATATATATATACACACACACACATACACAAGTTTTTATCTAATTAATCAGTAGGTGAACTATAATATAAACTATAAACTCATGATTTAATTATGCCCTGTACATGGAATTTTTTATTAGAAGTTCTATTTTATTCAAATAACAAGATAATACAGAAAATATTCACTTTTTATTTTAAGTAAATAATGTCCAAAAAGGAATCGAATAGTTAATAGATCTGAAAACATAGTACAAGTAGATAACATAACATGACTGATGACTTTTATCAGTAAATTATAACTGGAACAAAATGGTAGCTAAAAAAGCACTGTTCTATTTAATTTTTTTTATAACAAAATAGTTTTAAAAGAGTTATTTTAACACAGCTGAGTGTTTTTACTGATGGGAAAAGGCCCAACAATTCTCAATCAATTCTAAAATACAACAAATTTCAACATTACAAAGCTAATATGTGTGAGAGTTGTAAGAAATGCTATCTAGCAATAAAGTAACAACTAGTTCTTGCTTAGATAATAACACTTAAAAATTGAACTACTAATTTCAATAAATTAATTTTTGCTTGCATTTTTAATATTTTATATTTAACTTTCATGTATTATTAATCGTGAATATATTTTGAATAATTATTTTTATAAAAGTTTAAAAATAAAAAAAACAAGCATGGAAATTTGTTATTCATAAGGATTGCAGTATCATTTTTAGAGTTCCTTGTGATTCATGTCATATCACCTGGTGCCATTATAGTTATGGCACTTAAAAATTAATTTTAAATATAAATTTAATTATTTTTCACATCAATAAGCTTTTAACCTTGGTTAGTTATCCGGTTAATCTCAGACTGACTGTTGATTTATATACTGCTCATTATATATATATATATATATATATATCTCATTCTAAACACAAATTTATGTTTATGAAAGTTTTATTAAATATGTAGCTAAGCAGTACATAGTATTCTAATAGGAGAGCTGTGGGGATTGATTGACTGTGTGGGATTGATTGGTTATCAAGAAGATACTCGTTATCATTTTTGAGTTTTTTTACTGAATCTAGTGTAAAGGCTAAGTGGTTATGAAAACCATTCTAGAATATTATTTTGAAGTTCATTACAATCACATACATAAGTTTATGATATATTTTATTGTATATTATAATTCCTTTAAAATCTTTTAGAACTAGAAAAAAAACATACATCAAGTCTTGTTATTCATAGTAACATAATTCTTTAGAGTTCCATATTATAAACACATGTAATAAAAGACAACTGAGAAACACTGTCATTTTTTCATCAATCAGATGATGATTACTGATGTAGGAACAGAGAATGGTGTTTTTAAAACACATCATCATGCTTTCCTCAGAATTATGTGACAAATGCCATTTGTATTTCATTGATAAGAACTTTATAAATATGGAGATGAGAGAGGACCACAGGCCATACACGGACTGATTAAATAAAAATTGGAGTGTTGGTATATTGTGCCCATTGCCAGTTATTTAAAAAGGGGAAAAATTAGAGCATAAATATTATTTAAAAATAATTTTGCTTAATGTATATATAAGATATTTTCTATCAATATTAATAAAAGACTCAGAGGAATTACTGAGAAGATTATTGGTGAATATCGGTCTGAATTTCACCAAGTACACGTATAATGGATCAGTTATTTGTTATTAAGCAGGTGATAGAAATGAATTATAAACACTGGCTGCCTGGATCTGCATGTGCAATTTGTGGACTTTCAATAACCCTTTGAGAGTCCCCAAATTTTTCTGATTCTGAAGCAGCAGTTCAGACTGATTAAATTGACAAGGAATGCAACAAGATCAAAAATAAAAAAACTGAAAGTGGCCTTAATGAAGGATTTGATTTTAACATGAAGATGGATTGTCAACAGTGTTATTCATATTGGCCCTACACTGTGCTGTAAAGCAGCCAGATCAGAGAGGCACAAATTTCAATAAGTCAGATTTGTGTATTTGCAGATTACATTCTCATTGTGACCTGGTCAAAGGAAAGATTATGGGAAGTGTACAGGGCAGTTAAGAAAAGCACAAATGAAATTGGTTTTAAAATAAACGGAAATAAGACAAAATATATAGTAATGTCAATATCAGAAACTGGTAGACAGCCTCAGAATCTGATAATTGAAATGTTTTTGAGAGATTTAATAATTAAAATACTCAGAAAGTTCGTTTGATAGTGAAGCTAAAACGAGTAGAACAGTAAAGGAAAGAATTCAGCTGGAACTAAAGAATATTTTGCTGACTTACAATTGTCCAAAAGCAAGTTAATAGGCAAAAAGGCAAAGCTGCAAATATGCAGAACTTTAATAAGATCAGTAGCTACTTAAGGATCTGAGACCTGGAGTTGAAAGTAAGTGATATTAATACATTAAGATTTGAAAGAACAATATTAAGGGGAATTTATGGTCCTGTGAAGGAGAATGGTGTATGAAGTCCATAACAATGTAATGTATGAGAATCCATGACAGAATGAGTGAGGAAAAGAATATCACATGGTTTGTGAAGGCTCAAAAAGATTGTGATGGCTAAGACATGTAACAAGGATGACTGTTGTGGCAGCTTAAAAAAAGGGATAGTCTGGAATGGATGGATGATGTGTTGAGGGATTTGAGGGTGATGAAGGAGACAGAATGGAAAAAGGCAAAGTATAAAGAAAGGTGACTAACTGTTGAGGAGGCCAAGACTCACTCTAGGTTGTAGCACCAAGAAATATTTCTATGGAAGGGTAGTAAGAAGATTGTTCTTTTCCATAGAAAATTTCACAGAAATACATGAATCTGCTTTAGATTAAAAGGCTAGAAGTTTTGCTTGCTACATTGTAATGTTTGTAGTATGGGCTCCTCAATATTTTACTCATTGATTGCAGTTAACAATGTTCTATGCTCTCTTTCTCTCTCCCTTTTTCTCTTCTCCATTTTCCAACTATTATCAATCACTTACTTCCTTTGTTATCTGGTGAGTTCACACTTTCACTTGCCTCTCAATAATTGCAGCATTTTTTAAAAATAATTACATATATTTTTGTCAAGAACATTATTAATAAAGGATTTTTTTAAACCACCTTTATTTATTTTCTCAACAATTTCTTATTATTTAACATGCAAAATATAAATGAAATCCCAAATTCTGACTTGAATATAATGTGCCCACAGCACAAAACTTTAAATATATTCACTATAAAAATTAATAACTTAAAAGAAAAATATTAATACGTTATTAAAATATCCTGGATAAAGTTAATGGATAATATAAATGATTTTGTTTGAATGGACTTATTTTTCATATAAATATGAAATATGTAAGAAATTAATTACCACACATTTAGACAGATGTTCACCAAGTAATCTATATTTTATGCTGTTTACAGATAAATAATTGCTTCAAATTCTAATAATGAAATAACCACCTTTCAATTAAATTAATTATTAATTAAATGTTCAATATGATGACAGTAAATGCCACAGAATTTTTCTTTACATTATATGTAAACCCATGTGTTTTAAAATGAATATCAGAGTTTTAAAGTTACGTAATATTTATTAAGCTTTACTTACATTGATAAATTACACATGAAATGAAATAGTAACTTAAACAGTTCTTCCTATAAATGTTCAATGGGAGGACCACTGATGAGTGGTTCTCCCATTGAATGTATGTCCTCCCATTGAATTGGATGTGTGATGACACATCCAGCAAATAAGAGAGTTCATCCCATACTTTAATCAGCAAGTGTGAAATAATTGACGTGACAGCTGCTTCAATCCTGTGTCTGAAGTCAGGTAGGTCAGCTGATAATGGTGGCCCATGCAGTTGATATTTTATAAACCTCCAAAGAAAAAAATCAGGGCAGATCGGGTGAATGTGGAGGACACAGCAAACAAGCCCTGTTATCTAGTCCCCAACTATTAATTCACTGGTTGGGGAGAAATTCATTCAACCGATCACAGACAGTGCTATACCAGTGAGGAGGTGCACCATCTTGTTGCCAAAAAAAGTTCTGTTGTTCGCATTGCTGTTGAGGAAAGAGGCATAGTTGTAGCATATCAAGATAGTTCATTCCAGACACTCTTGCCTATGCAAAAAAGAACGGCCCATAAACTAGTTTCAGTTTACGGCACAAAAAGCATTCAGTTATGGGGAGTCTTATTCTTACTCCAATATTTTGTGAGGAGTTTTTGATCCCCGATATATATATTATGAGTGTTTACTTTTCCATTAACATGAACTGTTGATTTGTCACTGAATACAAAATGATACAGGAAGTCTTCATCATTTCATTTGGAAACTAGCATGCAAACCATAATCTGTAGGCTTTAGAGCTTGAAACAGCTGTAAACAATATGGACACAGTTGTAAGCATTTCCTTAAAACCCTTCAAACAGACGTCACTGGAATTGCTAAATCACAGCTAACCTTCCTAATGGATTTCCATGGACTACATACAAAGACTGTCTTATATGTTCAACATTGTCTTCGGACACCCTCGGTTGTTCTGTACTCTTCCCTTTACAAATACAGCTAGTGGTTTCAAATTGTTTATACCATCTACGAATGTTATTGTAACTCGGACTCAGTGGATCACAACGGAACTTCAAATGGAACGCATGCTGAACAGTAATTACAGATTCACACTTTGAAAACTACAAAAGATAGAATGCTTTCTATTGGGGGATCGTCATCTTTGCTAGTAGCACTTTCCCGCAGAAGGTACAGGAAACAGTTTATGAGCTTGCACACAGCTAAAACTGTTTGAATTGTTTCATTTTATGTATAATTAATCTATGTATGTGAAACTTGAGAAATATTACATAGCTTTAAAACTCCGATATTCATTTTGAAACATTATATGCATATTATAATTGAAATAAATAATTACAACAATTCCATTATTGCATAATAAAATACTAAAATAATGAAAATTGCATATTAATTTCCACCAGAGGTCCTACCTGTTGCAAATTTTATAAGACAATCTTCCTCAAACACTGTCTGATGGTTTATCAAATTGAAATTTTGTTTATATGTGTTATTTTTCTAACATATTTAATTTTGTCAACTTTATTAATTTCCAATATTTCTAAATTTGTGTTACTATCAGACATAGAATGTTTATTGTTAATTAAATGGTCTGCCATATTAAATAAGCCTAATTTATTATTTTTGTAAATTCTATAATGTTCAAGAAATCTAGTTTTAAAGGATCTATTTGTTTTTCCCATATGCTTGTAAATACCACCACAATCATTACATTTAATTTTAAAATTCCACATAGATTGTTTATTTTATTACTACTATTATTTTTGTTTTTTAGATAGTTTATTATCTGGTTATTAGGTTTGCATGCTGGTTTAAATAGTTCTTTATTGTAAGTTCTAATAATATTTTCAACAATATTATTAGTGAATTAATACTTTATGTGTATTTTTTCACTCTTTTGTGTCTTATTATTTATTGGTTGTAAGGTAGTTATTTTGTTATTGTGTTTTGATATAGTTTTGTATAAATAATATTAATTAAAGTACTATTGTACCCATTTTCAACCGCTATATGTTTTATGATGTTTATTTCATCATTTAACATTTCTTTGTTATTATGTGTATATTTATTTGATTGCTCCATTCATCATATTTGAGTAAGTGTTAATTTTATGAGATCAAGGGTGATTTGATTTTTTTTTAATTATTATATTATTAGATATAGTTTTTCTACTGTATATACTGATATTTCAATTTGGTTGTCCTAGTTTATTTCATTTTTGGCATCTAAACAATTTAACATTCTATATTATTTATTTCAAATGTGAATTTAAAATTTTCATTATAAGTATTCAATTTGATTAATATTATTAGAGACATTCATTGCTAATTACTGGTTAATTTCTATACAATATTTTGTACAATATAATAGCGAATATGCATAAATTACATGTATTTATCATAAATATATCCAAAATAATTGCTATTTAAATAATAATACTCATAAAACAACATAAAAAACTGATATGCAAAAATAATACCCCAAAGCTCCTTTCAAAAGCAAAACTTGAGCTAAGAGTAAGAATACTAAAAACATATCACAATAACAAATCTCTCAAGGGAGACAGTCTTCATCATTCTGTAATAAATAAAAATAATTTAATTTATATAATGTATATACATATGTATGAATAAAAAGAAAAAAATTTGAATAGCAATAATCAAGAGTCACATGTATGTACAGAAGAATTACACAACATACAAGCACACTTTGATTACACTAATAAGGTTAAATTCATTTACTAAATTTACATTATTTTTTAAAAATATTTCTTCAAACTCATTATAATAATAAAAAATAAAAAATTGGATATTTAAATTTAACTACGATAAAAACCAACTAGTAGTAGTATAAGAACTCCTTTTAATCGATAATGCATCCATAGCAGGGAATATTTACAATTCTTTTTAGATATCTAGTTACATATGAATGCAAGAAATGGAAATTAAATAAGTAATTATTTTTAATACAAATAACAATAAACTTTTAAGAAATAATCCCTTCAAATGATTAAACTTAAAATACAAATACAACAGTTCTCTTAGATACAAAAAAATGACTTACTACAACAGATTTTCAACAAAGAATTCTTAGATACAATAAAAGAATCCAGAACAAAATCAAAAGAATTGCCCAAAACAATTGTTTAAACAATTGTTTAAAATAATAAAAATTCAGCTAGAACATAACACATTCTAAATTAAATTTTAAACTGATTTGAGAGTTTTGAATTTGTATTTTGTTTTCCTAATCTTAACAATACGAATTATAGTATCAAGATTCAAATTTTCATATATTTAAGATAATAATACTCATATATTTTACAGATTCAAATATCATACAATTACAAAAATTTAGAGACAGCCAAGGAACAATAACAACTCTGTAACACTACTTTATAATTAGACTTATAATTTATTAATACTTTATAATTGGATACTTTTCTCCAGTTAGAGAAATAAATTATTTTAGTTTTTGAATCAAAAAATGCATCAAAAATACTATTCACTTATTTTTTAATTATCCTAAATTCATAATTTATTTTCCCAATAATTGAAAAATAATATCATTAAACAAGATAAAGTTGCATGAACAAATCATAAAAACTTTATAAGTACAAAATAAATTAAAAACTTCTACATACAGTGAAAAAAAATAAGACATTGTTAAAAACTTGCTTAAAATTCATTGTGATCAGCTTAATAAAAAAATTAATGTTTACCTGAACAAAAAAAATTTTTAGTAAATTGGGTGCCCAACAACTGATCAAAAACCTTCATATCATAGTTCTTGATTAATGAAAGAATACATCATGACCTTACTTACATAGAACGGTTAATGTTACGCTTTATTTGGACAATTTTACATGTCACACAATGGTGAGGATGGTCACTTGCATTTTGGTTTCTGCAAATGAAGATAAGACTTTGCTAGATTCATACAGAGAATGGAACTGTGTACATTCAACCATGTATGAGGGAAGTACAAGCACAGAGGACAAATTACTGCTACACAATTCACT
Organism: Lycorma delicatula; assembly: GCF_047948215.1. NCBI lineage: Eukaryota > Metazoa > Arthropoda > Insecta > Hemiptera > Fulgoridae > Lycorma > Lycorma delicatula. The sequence goes on along the minus strand of NC_134458.1, from coordinate 164,880,739 downwards.
GAGCACATTACTAGAAAGAGAATTAATTGCACAGAAGAGTAATAATTTCAAGACTAAAAATTTTGTTTTGAAACTGTCAAAAAAAAATTTTTAAGACTTAAGAAACTTATTACAAAAACATTCAATAAATGCAAAAATTATTTTTCTGTCACTATTACTATCATCTCTTTCAGGTAGGACTCTTATACAATGTACACCTCTATTCTCATTATCTACTAAAATTTTAACAGCTCCCAAGAATTTTGAATTTTTTTTTTCTGGCTTATTCCTATTGCACCTATCACTGATTCTTTTAGCACTGTTTTAATAAGTCCTTTTTCCTCACATTATATGTCCAGCTTACTTTCTAGATTTCTAATTAAAGTTTTATATCCATTAACATACCTCATTACATCTTTATTTTTCACTTGGTCAGTTTAATTTTCTATCTCTTTCATGTCTACATTTCAAATGCCTCTAATTTTACTTTCTCTTTCTTTTTTGGTGCCCACATTTCACATCCAAGCAGAAATACATTTCAAATGTAACACTTCCAAAGATACTTTTTCAATTCTAATTTTACCACACCACATACAAACTGTTTCGTTCTGTTAAAACTTTCCTACCCATTACTATTCTTGTTTTTATTTTGTTTACACTTTTGAAACCTTCTAGACTAAGTTCTGAAGACTTACAAACAAAAGCACCTGGTTTTGTTGGGTAATTAATATAATGCATAAGTACCAAATACCTAAAAACCTTTACTGTTTTACTTGTTAATTTTCCCTTCATTTGTGCAGATATTCATTAGCTTACTGTCTACAATAAGTAGTGTGGATAGTGTAGTACTATTCACACTACTTTACTTCTCCCAACATTCATTCTCATTTCATATTCTGCCCTACCATCTTCCAGTTTTAAAATCATGTGTTAAATATCTTATGTTTCACGTTCTAAAATTATGTTATCTGTGAATCTTATAAAATGTTTTCTCCTCTCTTTTATATAATGATTCCTTCATCTCCATCTAGACCATTTAATTATAAATATAAATTAAAAAATTTTTGAAAAAATATTAGTAGTTTTAAGAGTGTTTTCTGGCCACATCCCACTGTAGTAAATTGTATTACAACAATTGTAATACGATACAAACTGTTATATATTACAACAGTTTCAGATTTCTTGTAATATTTCTTAAGATGTTTAAACAACTTCCATTGGCATTTTGCCTATTCTTACATCTTTTCCATTCATCATATATTTCATTGCTTGTATAACTTATAAAAAAATGATTTTAGGACTGCTGCTTCTACTTTACCCTCTTCAATTTCATCCTGATCTTCTATGGGAAGATCATTTTTGACTTTCTATAGATTTGTATAGTTCCTTTCTGTATTCCTTTCACATTTTAAGTATATATTTCTCCTTGTATCATACTTTGCATTTCTACTGGCAATTTCGCTAGAGTCTATACTCTTCATCCACTAATTCCATGCTTCTGTTTTTTTCTTTTTATACATTAGTTCATACTGCCTGTTTGTTTCCAAATGTTCTACATCAGAACAACCAATTGCAAGGCATTTCTTCTTTGCTTTTTGTTATTCTTCTTTTTAAATCATTACTTAACTTTCAACAGAACCTTCCTGATGGTAACCTTTTATTTTGGTAACCAACAGGTTACCAAAATAATTTTTCAAGAATCTTCAATAACATTAAACTTCATACTACCAGGGATCACAACATTATCTATTGTAATATATTTTAATTTATTACATTTAATTTATATTGGTTCATCATTTATGTAATATCATCGATTAATTTCACATTTACTTTATTTTGTTAACATTTCATATTATTAATTTAAGTTATGTAATACCATTATGGAATTGGAACAATCAATAAGACAAAGAGCATCAGTAAAGGCCTCTATAACAAGAATTCACAACTTTAATGATAAATTTGATCCCTCACAAGATGCCTTACAAATTAAGTTAAGGGATATTCTTGATTTGCAAGACAGATATAACATCATTCAATCAAAAATTGAAATGGAATTTGATGATAATGATTTATTTTTAGATCATGAACAAGTCAAACAAAACTTGTGTATTACAGAACGCAAATTACAACATTTAATAAATGATAATAATAATAATCAAAAATCACCTAATAAAGAAATCCAAATACAATATTTAAACAAACTCAATTACAACCTATAACTATACCCATATTTAAAGGTAATCTGTTAGAATGGCAGCATTATTTTAATATATTTATTAATGTAATACATAATAGAGATGATTTATCTAACATTCAGAAATTACACTATCTACATTCTTCTTTGAAAAATGAAGCTTTAGCTATCCTTAAAGATCTTCCAGTAACAAATGAAAATTATTTTGTTGCTCTAGCATTATTAAAAGTACAGTTTGACAATAAATATATATTTGTTTTACACAATGCTAAACGCATTTTAAGATCAGATTCTTTAAAAAGAGATTCTGTAGATACTTTGTCCAAATTTATTAATGAAATTTCCTCAAATGTAAACTCACATAAAGCAATACAACTTCCTGTTAACACATATGAATTTATAGTAGTCCAATTTCTGACATCTAACTTGGATTATAACACCTCAAGATTGTGGAGAAAAAGGTTGTCAAATGAAAGGTTTCTCACCTTCACAGACTTCATTGAATTTCTTAATTCCAGGCAAAAACTTTTAGAAAATATCAATCCATCCACGTCAAACACACAAGTGAATACAGAAAATGAAACCAAGGAACAAGATCATAAAAATACAACCAGATCCTTAACCAAATGTTTTAATTTAAACCCTAATAAACAATTTAAAGAACAAAATGTTAGTTATCATGAAAAATCTAATTTTAATCAGTGTTCATTTTCTAATTCAAATCATTACTTATATCACTGTAAGGAATTTTTAAACTTATCCATCAATGATCGTAAAACGTTTTTGAAAAATAATAATTGTTGTTTTAATTGTTTGAGTAAAGGTCATTCTATTAATCAATGCTATTCTAAGATCTTTGTAAAATTTGCACAAAGAAACATAATACACTTATTCACATGGACAAATTTAATGATTCTAAGTTAGTAAATAATAAATCCAAAATTAATACATATTGTTCATTTAAAAATCATTCAAATGAAAATAAGATTTTGTCAACAGCTGTATGTGATACCACTGTTATATATGGTAGTACATATTCATGTAGATTACTATTAGATTCTGGAAAATTTTTGCACATTTAGTTTTGCTCTCAAACTAGGACTCAAACTTAGGAAAAATGATCTTCCTATTTAGGAATATACCACAATCAGAACAGTGTCGAAATTACATGTCGTTCTAGATACAGAAACTTTACTTTCAAGGTTCAATGCGCTGTTTTACCAGATATTACTAAAAGCCATCCTTCATCCGCATTTGACATTTCTCATCTCAAATTACCTCATAATATATTTCTGACTGATCCCAGTTTCAATATACCAAATAACATTAACATCCTGACAGGAACTCAATATTACTTGAGTCTTATCCTGCCAGGGAAATACATTCGAAACTTTAGATATCCTATTATTCAAGAGACTAAATTAAGATATATATTAGCGGTTGTATTTCTATTAATAACAAGGGCAATAACATTATAGCATCCTTTCTTACTTGTAACAATCATAAAAATTTATCAAACATACTTGGACAATTCTAGAAAACAGAAGAGATTACCACTGATACATCAGTCAATAAGAGTTCCAAATGTGAAGAACATTTTTAATTGAATACTACTCAAAACCACCAGAGCAAATTTGTAATAATGTTACCATGCAAATCTGATAATATTCATTTGTGCGATTCCTTTATTAACGCTAAAAAAAGATTTCTATCTTTAGAAAGAAAATTAATTAACAATTCTAAGCTTAAAAAGGACTACACCACTTTCATAGAAGAATATTTATATTTAGATCTCATGTTATTACTTTATTCCAATGATTTGTTAATTAACAAATCAAATATTTGTTATTTACCTCACCATCCAATATTTAAACCATCAAGTTTGACTACTAAAATTCAAGTTGTATTTGATGGTTCTGCAAAAACCACTACCGGCTTACATTCAGAATCCATAATTATGTCATTACTTCTAATGTAGCTAAAATGTATCATGAAGTATTAGTTAAGTCTAGTGATTCCAATTTACAAAATATACTTTGATATGATTCTCTAAATAAGAAGATAAAACACTACGCATTATATATGGCAATGTATGGGATCGCTTGTGGACCATATTTGGCCACACAGTGTTTAATTAAAATTGCAAATGAATATGAAAATGAATTTCCACTTGCATGTAAGTCCATTAGAAATGATTTTTATGTTGCTGATCTCACAACGGGTTCAGACAACTTTGATGAAGTTATTCAGTTAAAAATTGATATTTCTAAATTATTACAACAATATGGTTTTCTACTCCATAAATTGTTTTCCAATAATAGCATTTTTACTTCTGAACACAATACTTCCATTCCTTTAAATCAAAAACAGAACTTACCTACTTTAGGAGTTCTATGGAATAATTCCTGAGATAAGCTACTTTTCCAAACTACTCATGCTAATGATTCTAAAAACCACACTAAAAGAAATATTCTGTCCATCATAGTAGGTGTATTTGATCCTTTAGGACTCATTGGTCCTATTGTTTTCTCACATAAACATTTTATGCAATCATTGTGGCAACTTAAAATTAATTCAGACAAAACATTACCCAATACGTAACTAACACAATGGCTCAATTTATACAACTAGTTGCATTTGATTGAATCCATTAAAATAAATTGTTCCGTCAAACCCAATATTGATAATAGAATTAACTCTATTCAAATACATGAATTCTCCAATGCCTCTATAAAGGGCTATGGCTGTTGTATTTACATAAGAATTACATACACTAATCATACAATTTCTTCTAATTTACTTTGCTCTAAATCAAAATTGGCACCCTTAAAACAAATTACACTTCCAAAACTTGAACTTTGTGATGGTTTACTACTTAGTCATTTATTATTAGAGGTAATTAATACCTTAAACATACAGTTTGACGAAATACATTTATACACAAATTCTACAATAGTACTACATTGGATTCATGGACAACCATCTAATTGGAAAGTATTTGTCTGCAATAGAATTTCTGAGATTAAACAAATTACCACAAATGCTAACTGGCATTACGTCAAATCCTCTGATAATCCAGCAGATGTGTTGTCTAGAGGTTGTTCACCAAGTAAGTTAATTGACATGTCACTTTGGTGGCATGGTCTTCATTTGTTTTCACAAACTTCTGCCGAATGACTAAAAGATATTAATATTATCTTAAAAATAATAATAAAAAATATATTACATAATTAATGTAAGTGCTGAATGTCTAATAGAAAAATGCAAACATATAGTAACATCATTTGCACCTATTGTTGTATTTGAATAAACAGAACGATTTTTACCACTACATACTTTAATTCACACTTTATTTTTTGTTTCAGATTTATTCATAATGCCAAATCAAGACAATCAGAACAAATTTCTGGCCCTTTATCTACTCAGGAACTAAACCGCACTCTTACCTATTTTATTCAACAATCACAACACATGCATTTTAGTGACAAATTAGATAATATTAAAAACAATCAAACTACATCTAAACAAAGCAAACTTATATCACTTGATCCATTTCTGGATAGTTCAAGCTTACTATGCGTACATGGCAGACTACAACACTCTCAGTTACATTAAGTCTATACTCACAAGTTTAATATATGTATATATATATAAGAATGACAATTACAATTTAAAATAAAAAATAATTTATAAAAACAACTACATAAAGGCTTAATTTATTTAAAAGAATCAGCAAACTTCAACAGCTATAATAAAAGATGATAAAATCATATATGTGCCGATTTATCTATTACATACATATAATATAGTTCATAATAGGTAGTTAATATGTATTTTAGTGTTTTAGTCAATCTTATACTGTACCATGTATTAATCTTACTGTATATTAGCCTTTATTATTTTAACCGTATCTTATTAATTTAAAAATGTATTTTAATAATTAATCACTTGAAACTCACATTTATATAATAAAATTTATATACCTGTAATTAAAATTGTTTTTATTTATATTAATACAATTAATATTTCTAAAATATAAATAGGTTTTAAATCAAATGAACAATTATGACTATATTTTAATAACTGATATTTAAAAAAGTTTCAACTCTTTTGAACTTATATAGGTTATATTTTTTTAGAAATGAAAACAGCTGCATTACGAGCACTCAAATTCATATTATAATCACTCTTGTGATAGGATATAATGAAACAATAATAAGAAGTTGTTTGAATCACAAGAACTACACATATGTTGAAACATAAATAAAGAACATTTAAAAAACAGCTCAAAAATATCAAATTGGCTAAACTTCTTGGTGGAGTGGTAACAACTCTGCCTTTCATTTGGAAGATTCTGGGTTCATTTATCAAATTTTTTTCAAATAATTCGCTTCTTATTATCCCAAAACAAAAGCAAATAAAATTAATGGTATTCAGACTAAGAAAATATGATCAAAGAGTGTAAAAAAGAGTCAATAATGCATTTGTGATCTTTAAATACTGATAATGCTATATAAATAATTATTGTTAGTACCATTATATTGTTAGTACGATGAAGAAAAATATAAATAATGTGCCACAGAAAACATTTAAAATCTCATAGATGAATGAAATTCCTCATTTATCTCTGAAGTAATACCTTATGGTGGTTCCAGAGGCTAAACAAAAAAAAAAGAGAGAGAGAGATGAATGAAAATGTTAAAACATAAACACAACTAAGTAAAAATTACTTTAAAGATGATTCCTAAATAAATTTATCGTTATATATTGTAAAAGAAGGTTAAAATAATGCTAAACTTCTGTGTTAGTGTCTAACTTGAATTTTTCTACCTGTATGATGATAAAAGCTCTTAATGCCTTACTTATTTTCTAATTTATTTATTTTTTTTTTTATTAAGAAAAAAACGACAGAACTCTATTGACTCGATCCATTATCCACAAATTTATTTAAAACATAATTAAAAGATTTTCTTTTTCAAAAAATGTATTATTCTGTCAAAGAATTAAAAAAAAATACTAATTAAAAGTAAAAATGAAAACCAATTTTCTGCAACCCATCCAACATGTACTTACATATGTGGTAAAATAATTCTGAATAAGACCTGAATTGTGAATAATTTTGTAGATATTTTATGTATTTAATATTTTCATGTGTTTACTTTATATTTTTTCAAGTGTTATTTTAAACAATTAATTTGATTATATTTATATATTTTATATTTAAATTATATTTTAAATAATTAAGAAAGGGTCTTATTTATTCATAATACAGGCTTAATTACATCTACCTTTTATTCTATAATTAATTGTGCATTCTGTGATGCTGTTCTCATCAAGGTTTTATTACAGCTTACCTCAATCCATCCAAGTAAATGATGGGACAGTTTGTTTTTTTATCCATGGAATTGCATACCATTTTAACAAAGTAAAATAATTATTTATATATTCATTAAATGAACAGATGCAACACACACTTCTCAACATAAACTGAAAAATATGTTTGTCTAATTAAAAAAGAACCATCAGCGATAACAACAGAATGGTGAATGCCATGGTGAGAACAGTAGCAGTAATCAATGAAGATGGGTCATTGCCAAAGTTTAAATTTCAAATTAAAAAATATTAATTATAATATAATAAATAAACAAATATGATTTGAAAATGATGGTTGGATAAAAAACAACTGTATAATTAATATCATTTAAAATTAATAAATTACATAGATTTCAATTTCAAATTAATTCATAAAGATCAATTAGATAAAAAGTACTTGGTTTTAATTTGTGATTGAAGAAGAATATCATAATTCTTTTATATATCACAATAATTTTTAATAAATTAAAAGTATTATTAACCACCTGAGTACACATTGTGAAAGAAAAATCATTAAAAAACAGTTAAGTGTTTATAAATTAATCTTGTTTAAAATTTGCCACTACGATAAATTTCAGTAAATTACACATAATTTTATCAGACATGTCTTTTCTCAACATGTATTTTAATTTCTGTTGTTCTATAATATATTAATTGCATTTAATAAAAGGTAGATAAAGACACTGAAGATGGAGGGTACCTCTAAAAGTACAGATCTAACATTAAATTAAGGTAATAGCTTTTGACAACTTATTACATATATATATATATATATACATATTTTTTCTCTACATTATTTCATACATTTCTGAAAGTTTAGGGGCTTCTATCATATATACATATATTTAAAGTGCATGTGAAAAATCTAGATGCATGTATGCATTTAATGCACACAATAATTAGTTTTATTAAATGAAGCAATGAAAGTAACAATAAATTTTATTAATAAAATAAATTTATTTTTAATGTAATTCAACTAACTGATATAAATGAATGATTTTTTTTCTTTTATGAATTTTAATAAATTTAACATTCTGTGTAAGTATCTAATACATTTACGATGTAAATCATAATGACATTATTAATATATTTTTCTACATTTATAAACTCATTAATTTTAATTCTAAAATTAATAAATTTTATGTACTGTTACTTAGAAAGTTAAAAATGGAATGAAGAAAGTTAAATTATGTGATTAAAATAGAAAGAGTTCACTAAACAGAGTAATAACTCAATCAAATAATTATGGGAAGACTTGTGAAAAGAAGAAACAGTGAGAGGATTCAGAGAAACATTTATCCAACAATAATTATTTCATCTATACACTAACACATAAGGACATTATAAGTTTAGTCCATAGAAGAAAGAAAGAAAGTAAAAATAAGATTATTTATTTACTTATCAAACAAAACAGTCTTGAGCAAAATAAAGTGATTCTCTGAAACTCAATATTCTAATTACACTACGAAATGGCTTCTGATAAATTTGTCCATTTATTTGCTATTAAAGGAAGCTATATAGGTTATTCCCAAAACATAGCTATCTGATTAATTACACTAACCATTATTATCACCATCCACAACCCAATCTGCTGCTGGTTTGCCATGTTTACTTTATAGAGTAAACATGAATGGATGAAGTCCAATTTTATGAAATTGGACTTCATCTTGTTCTGTGTAGGTACATTTCTTTTCTCATTAGTATTGTATACTCCTTTCCTCAATTGCTCATCCTTACACAAATCTCCCTCTGGCTTTTCAACAGGCTCTGACTGGCAAACAACTTACTCCAGGTAGTTCTTAGGAATTCTTTCCTCTAAAAGTTTCTTATACCAATACTAAGAGTTTTGCTCTTCATTCTTCAATCTTCATCATTCTTCTTTCATGAATAGTTGATTTTGACTCTCCTCTTTTATTAACTCATTTATAATCTCATCCATAAGCACATCAAAGATGTACTGGTTCCACAGGTCTTTACATCTTCATCTGGATGATGATAACACAAAAGCATTTTTCGTCTCAAAAAAAAAACAAAGCATAAACTTAGTGAGGGTCAAATGAGTCCCATAGGGCCCAAATTAAAGAAGGGATTAAAATATGAGAGATGAACAGTAAGGAAAATCATCTGCAAAAGAATCACAACAAAATTCATTAATACCAACACAAGGATTGCTTCAAAATTCCTAAATGAAAACAAATGCCCAGCCTAACTGTAACCACATGATATCATGACATTTTTACATAGAATTGCATTAGTACATTATTGACTAATAATTCTGGGCTAAAATTATGACTAAAAAGTTACTAGAAAATAAATTTACTCAATCCTGGAACAGTGCAGCTAAACAGAAGTAGTCATCTGAATTATAAATTAATTATCCAAACCTCTACTTTAGTAAACAGTATCAATAATTCTTTTGGAGCACTTTAACTTATGCTGCTATGTGTTAATATTTCAATTTTAAAATTCGATTACATATTTTATCCTATATTTCAACACTAAAAACAAACTTTATTACCTACTTTTAAAGAGGAGATCTTCAAATGTGAGACCACATCTGCTAAGTTCTGATAATATTGACCCACATAAAGAGAGTAAGGGATGGAAGAAGCTTTAACTGAAATGGTTGAATTACTTGATCAAATAAAACATACAAGACCTCACACAGTCCGTATGCTTATTAATGAGGTCGGCAGAAAGTAAAAAAAAAAAAACTTCACAAATAACGAACAATAATATATAATATAAAAATTATATTATATATAATAATATACAATATTGTGCATAATGTTTAGGACCAAATATTTTAACTTTTTTCCAGAATAACAACTTTAATAAAAATCAGAGATCGAGCTTCCACGAGGTCCACCAGGATATATCTGGAACAAATAGGAGAAATATTTTCAGTGAACTGAATCTAAACAAACTTCACAGCTTCATTTATCATCAAATCACACCTCACTAGATCACATCTAGAGTTGTTAATCAGGACCTAGTCCCAACACAAGTGATCCTTTGACAGTCAACTATAAAAGGTTTTTTAAGGAATACTCCACTGGCTGAACTAAGTAACACCAGAGTTCAGAGAAGGCAGCACTCAGATATAGTGGGCTGTCACTTAAAAGATAACATGCAACTGGAAGCATTGGAATGCTCTAACACCGCACACATGATCAAGAACAATACGAAATCCAAAATCATACTGAAGCAAATCACTACATTTCTACACACAATCTAAACTCACTCATGCAGACTGGTAAACTAAAAATAATTACCGACCAAATGGACCAGCACAAAATTCTCACCATGGGTCTGCAGGAAATAAGAAACATTGATCAGGACGCCATGGAATCTCAAGGATATAGGCTCTATAAAGGTATACCTGGGAAGAGAGTGATGAAAAGTATCCTACAGCTTGGGGCAGGCTTTTCGATCAGCCTCAAAATAATAAACTCCATACAAGAACTCAAGTCACAATTCCCAAGAATCTCAACACTCACCCTAAAAGCATCTAATAAAATCTTCACCATAATAAATTCCTGTGCCCCTATTAAAAATATAAACAAATCTCCAAAAGACCATAAAGAAACAGAAAAGTTCTGGGACCTACTCGACCAGATTATAAATAACATCCCTAAAAATCATGTTAAATAACCAATCGGAGACTTCAACATTCAACTAGGCAGAGAAAGAAGATACCGCGACATCATCAGAAACTGGTCTGTCCAAAAGAGAACAAATGAAAATGAACAGAGAAGATTCATTGATCTCTGGAAAAATCACAGCCTAATTTTGAAATCCGCATATTTTAAAAGGATACCTCAAAAACTCAAAACCTGGAAATACCCTAACTATACTAAAGGAGAATAGTAACTAGATCATTTCTTCATGGACAGCCCAACACAAAGAGATCTGCAACATAAAAGTCCTCCAAGGAGTAAACACAGGCTAAGATCACTATGTAGTCAAAATTAAAATTAAACTCATTTCCCAAAGGAAGCGACAAAACCAAGCCCTAAAAAATAAAAGAAAAAAAGACCCTACCCAACTAATCAAGAATGAAACTTGCCAAAAAGCAACTCAAAAAAAAAAAATGGTGGATAAATTCAAAGACCTAGTCAACAACCTTAAACAAATCACAGAAGAATGGGCACCAATAAAATTCCGTAAAAAGCATCAATGATGGAACAGTGAATCTGACAAAACAGTGGAGAAGAGACATCAAGGATGACTATTACACCAATCCCAAAAATCAGAAACATCCTTCCAAAATCTAGTAAAATAAAGAAAAGAGACCACTTGAACCCTAAGTTAAATAAAAAGACAATATCTTAAATATACATTGAAATCAATAGAAGAAGAATTCAACAACAAAATGCAGTCAACCCTACTAATGAAGGATGAAAACCATAATCTGGCTCATAACAATAAAGATAACAAAGAAATCCAAGCTAAATATTTAAAAAAAATCCTAAATTGCGAAGAACCAACAGAACCCCTAAAACTTTGACACCAGCAGCCCAGTAACAACACCACCAGAAAACATCAACCCTCCCACAATAAAAGAAATCTACCAAGCAATACCAACTATACATGGTAAACCATGTATTACTGAAAGAAAAAAGACAGAAAAACACTTTCGCATTATCATCGTCTGGATGTAGAGGAAGGGACCTGTGAAGCCCTTTGATGTGCTTATGGATGAGATGGGGGTTTGTATTTTTTGGAGTTGTTTTTTGAATGTTTTGTGATAGTCTCTTGACTGCATTTTGTTGAATTCTTCTACTTGGGTGTTTCCAGGTTTTTAGAGGATAAAGAATTACAAAGTGATGGGAGAAGATCAGACCTTTGTAGAGATCTGGAATCATGCAGGAAGACCAGCAAAAATCGCCCTTCATCAACAGCTTATAAACATTTGGATCAAATAAGAACTACCACCCTCATTCATTCACTGAAGTTAATACCTTACGGTGGTTCCAGAGGCTAAAGAAAAAGGATCATGAGTCTCAATCTAATAATAAATTACAACAGAAAACAAAGCACAGACATGGTGATAATGTTTGTAGACTTCAAGAAAGCACATGATTGCATCCACATAGAATCTCTACAAAAAATTCTTAGACACCTCAGATTACATCCCAAATTAAAATAAACATGATAAAATGACCTTCACAATCATTAAGTCAAAAGTGAATTCAAAGAGGAACTCTTGGAACCATCTGAGAATAAAAGAACTGCCACAAGGCGATAGGCTCTCACTGCTACTATTCAACTATGTTTTGGAAATGGTAATGAGGGAATGGCTCAAAAAATACCCCCAAAAATAAAAATAGGCCATAAGATCAAAACAAACAGCCTTGGTTTCGCCTAGATGACTTGGCACTGCTAGCAAACAACATCGATGAAGCTAAAACACGGATACGAGATGTGTGACAAAAGTAATGAGACTGACTTTTTACTTACCAAAGTTTTTATTTTTTCAAACAATATTATCCCCTTCAGAGTAGTTGTCTTGGGCAGCTATACACCGGCGGAGACGTTGTTCCCACTCCTGGTAGCAACGCTGGAAGGCTTCAACTGGTAGGGCTTTTAACTGGTCGGTCACAGTCTTTTGAATGTTCTTCAGAGTTCCAAAATGACGTCCTTTTAAGACATGTTTCAATTTCGGGAAAAGGAAAAGTCACAAGGACTCAAATCAGGTGAATAGGGGGGTTGAGGAACCATAGGAATGCGTTTTGAGGTCAAAAATTCTGTGATGGAAATGACCATGTGACACGGGGGATTGTCATGATGAAGCATCCACTTGTCTGCAATGTCTGGTCTCATGTGAATCACTCTTTTCCTGAGCCTTTCAAGGACACCTTTGTAAAACACTTGGTTGACAGTTAGTCCTGGAGGAACAAATTCTTTATGCACGATACCCCTACTGTCAAAAAAGAAAATCGGCATGGTTTTGATCTTTGATTTCCTCATTCGACATTTTTCAGTCGAAGAAATGACGGAGTGTGCCCACTCTTTGCTTTGCCGCTTTGTTTCAGGATCGTACTCAAATATCTAGGATTCATGACCTGTAATCACATGATTGAAGAATTCTTGGTCTTTGTCAATCCTCTCAAGAAGATCAACATACACGTTTCTTCGATTGTCTTTCTGTTCCGTTGTGAGGTTTTCGGCACCAATTTCGCATGTCCAAATCGTCTGTCAAAATTTTTTGTACGGTGAAAGTGTTTAAATTTAACTGTTCACTCATCATCCTTATTGTTAAACGATGGTCTGATCTCACAAGAACCCTCTCATGCTCAACGTTTTTGTCAGATTTTGAAGTTGAAGGTCTCCCTGAGCGAGGTTGATCTTCAACGTGTTGTCGCGGCCTTCCAAAACTGATTTGTACCAGCGGAAAACTTGTGCTCTTGATAAGCAATATTCCCCATACGCTTGTTTACACTTTTCAAAGGTCACACTCGTGGATTCCCCAAGTTTAACACAAAACTTGATTGCACAACGTTACTCTAAATTCTGATGCTCCATTTTCGTAACACACAACTTCACTGATGGCGCTGTCAAAAATAATGTGTTGGTTGAACGGAGTTGAAACTCATACTGAGCATGTGGAAGAGATGAACAAACCGGTCTAGCACAGACCAATAGACACAACGTTGCCAGATCGCTCGCAGTGTTACCAATCTTATTACTTTTCTCACACACCTCGTATTAGAACTTCAAAACATTGCAAATAAAATTGGCCTCAAAATACCAATTGAAATGACAGAAATTATGCCTTAAAATCCAACACAGTTAAAAGAAGTAAACAAACAGTAATAAAGTCAAAATAGTAACCTATTTAAAAACCTCGTAGAAATGATAACAAACAACCTAAACAAAAAAATCTCAATCCAAATAAGTACAAAAAAATTAGCTAAAGCACAAAAATTAACCTGGTACCCTACAGTAAAAAATATTCATCCATAAACACAAGTGGGTGGATGACTATTCGACAATCAAAGACCAACAGACTCCAGAAAATTAAAAATAGAATTTGAAGAACTTGCATCAACAAAAAGTACCAGAAAGATGGACAGTGGTGGATCACATACAGTCATTTAGATTTATAAAGGTTAAATAAAGATCTAGGTGAACTAATAATTTTATAATTATAAATAATTACAAATAATTTTATTTGCTCCTCCTTAATATCCTTTGGTTCTTTAATATATGAATTAAAAAGCAATATTTTGCAACACAATTTGAGTCAGACAGGATAAATTCATCAAGCAGTAATATATTGCTTCATCTTTGATAAAGTTACCCTTATTTCATGAATAAATGAGGGCAGGTTGAATGTTAACTATTGGAATTGAGTTTGAAGCATTCCTTCAGGTGAGTTGTTAATCTTGTTTTGTAGGCCTCTCAATAGACTGTCTCTTTCTCAATACCCATCTCCTTCCTTTATCCTTGATGTTTGAAGGGGAAGACGTCTGGAATGTATGTACAAAATAATGCATGTTAAATGTAATAAGCAGCGAACAGATTGCAGAAAGTATAAAATGTGAAGTTCATTTGAAATAGTTGAGATTGATTCCACTTAGAATGGTTTAACCATTCTAAGTTAAATACTGCTTAAGATTGATAGCATGATTACCCTTTCACAAACGTTTATCGCTGAATGTCATAAAAAAAAGTTCCAATTTTTGATAACGTTTTAATAAACTTATAGTAAACATATTTTTAGCACTTGCTGACAATTTTCACAAAATTAGGGAGAAAATATTTTAAAAATTTATTTATTTCTCTTATTTGTAACAATCTGTTACATAATTTTTTATTGGATGAGATGAATTTTGTAGCACATGAAAAATTTCAAGCTTGTCCATGATTTGAACAGGAACCTTCCATTTGAAGGCAGAGACTTTTTTTTGTTCAAAATGTTTGAAATTATTGGTTGTTATTTTACAAATTTAGTAAAAGGACTTCATACTGTAACAATGTTGACCTTACTTGTTACAAAAATTATCAAAACAATTCTCCATGAGGTGTTACTTCACAAGCATAGGTAACAAACATACACTTATACAAACAGATTCTTATTAGAGTACCTTAAGAGACATTAGATCAACTAAAGGAACTTAAGTTTTTTCTTTTTTTCTAATTTCCATCTTTAAGGTCTAACTTGGTATCATAAGACACTACCACATGGTCATGCATAAAAATGTCTTCTCTCAGAAACAGATATAAAAATTAAAAGACATATTGATAGGAAAAAAATAACTTATACAGAAATAAGTGGCTAAAGAGGAAAAAGTATTAAAAAAATAAAAACTGGTTAAGGAAAAGAAAAATAATTAAAAATATATTAATATTATATTTACAGTTATCTTTAAGAATTTCCTAGCATTTATTATATCATAAATTGTTATTATAAATGAATGAATAAATAAATAAAAACAACATTAATGTTCATTACTGCTGCGTTATACAACAAATCTCTTCTTTATTTTTATTGTTCATTACTACTACATAAGGAAATATGATACTAATTACAATAAAACAACATTATTTTATACTAGAAAGCAAAATTATAATCTTAATTGCAACAATTAATCAGATTGATGTGTAACCTTGCAATCAAAGACTACAATAAATAAGCAACATAATTACAACAGAAAAAAGTATTGCAGTGATAATTCTATATAAATTAAATAATCTCATAACATATGCAATGTGCAGTATACCTAAATCTTACTTTACAGTGATACATTCTTCTACAACCATTAATATTACCTATAACTTGTTTATATAATATTATTTTTTCCCTGTGTTTAATACATGTAAAGCAACAAATTATAATTTAATTTTTTTTTCAATTTTTAAATGTTTTTAATTTTATTGGTTGATATGAAACACAAAAGTCACCAGATATCTAATGCAGCTTTCTTATTTTCAGGTTTGAAAGCAGATATAATCTTTATTTATACAATGAGTGTAACTATAGCTCATTGAATCCATGGATCACTGGGCCAGGTTATGTTGTTAATTAATGATTGTTTTATCATGTGTTTACCCATAGTATAAAATATGATTTTACAAAATTAATTTGGCTAATTAATGCTAAAAACACATTTTATTATAAATACATTAATTTATTAAGCAGGTGCAAAACAAAAGTTAGTGACACCTATAATGGAAATAAAACATCATAATATGATGTAAACCGTGATATTATCATGGTTGTGAAATATTACCTAGGATCATTTATATATCCGCTCAACTTGGACCTAAAAAATAAGGTACAGTAACGTAATGGTTCACAATGGATAATCTATTACATCTGTTTACATGTTATTTGCCATAACTAATTTATGTGCTGGGTATCTTGTTGGTATTTGCCATAACCAGTAATAATGTTAGATGTACAAGACAAATTATTTCTCAAATAACATAAGACATACTTAAAAAAAAACTGAAACCACATGCCTAGTTTATTAGGAAAAGTAATAAATAAAGTAGTTTCAGTAACAAACCTAATGAATGGGTAATTTCTAGACCAAAACTACAAAAATGCAGGTTACATTTGGCTCTATTTTTAGTTTTTCTCAGTTTCTCCAGAATAACCACAAGAAAGACTGAACAAACAGCATAAATATGAAATTATTCTACTTCTTTCTACTTGACATTAATTATTTTCATTTGACACTAATGTTTCAAAACAGATGCAATAAACTGAATATCTAGTGTATAATGTGTGCACTCAAAACCAAACACCAACTAAAATCACTTAAAGCAAACTGGTGAAAAACACAATAACACTAATTGCTATAGCAGCAGCTAATAACAGTTCAGTATACATAAACAAGGCTTATTTCAAGCAGCATTTTCTAAAAGTTACAATCAAACTTAGAATAACAGTGATACAGTAATGGAAAATAATAAAAATATCTCTCCTTGCCTTGCTTTATTGCTGTAAACTTAGTTAATATGCCACCTGTGAATGTGAACAAAGTAAGTCAAATAAATATAAATTCAGTATAACATAACTTATTATTTTACAAAATTTAGAAAGCCTAAACACACAGATCCTCTGTAGTTCAACATGGAGCGTCTGAAGTAGCAATGGGATAGTACACTGCAACAGGAGATGTAATAGAGTAGCAAGAAGCAAAAATACAAAAGAGAGGAAGATTAAATTTAAGCGCAGTTGAACACAGTACAAGACAAATTTTCCAACTCCAAGGAAAACTCAAGATCTATTCCGAGCAGCTCCGTCCGTCCTATACACAATCTTCGGAAGATTGGAACATTTATATACCCTTAATACCCTTAAGTGAGCAGCACATTATAAATCAACGGTTTTAAGTAGTGGTCAACTCTTTTATCAGCTTAAATAAAAGCTACAACAAAAACAGCTTATCCGACAGAAATTCAAAGAACTATCGTACACAGATACTAAGAAATGCTAGATAAAGTAACAATCTTGATAATTTTGGGAATTCTGGGTTTGGAGTAATAAAACTTCGTTCAGCCCTGAAGATGAACTCATCGATGAAATTTCTTTTTCATTCTAATTTAATAACAATTTATTTTCTGTGATGAATGAGTTCTGTTTACCTTTCTTAATTTCATTCTTTTATTATATGTTGACGCGTTTCGGAGTAACTCCATTGTCAAGACTTATTGTGCTGGTACTTTTAAACTTAGTTAATCTTTATGTAGCATTTAGTCAATGCCCCACCTTTATTTGATGTCATCTCTTATCTGGCCTTCTTCTTGTTTATTTTTAATGGTTTTACTTATCTTTTAATTTTATTTATTTATTTCCTGTTTTTAGTAAATTGAGGTTCTTGAAAAGGACATCCGCTTGATTGTTAATTTGTTCATTTATGATCGTTTTATCTTTACTTTTTAATTTAAAGATTTTCAAATTTTCTAAAATGTTCATTCTTCTTCCTACAATTGTGAATTAATTTCACTGGTTTTTCCATTTTCAATGGAATATGTCCTTTTATTAAATGCGTTGCATAATTAGAATCTTGTTTTTGATTTTTAAAAGGTCTCCTGTGTTTGTTGTATCTTAACTTTAATTTTCTTCCCGTTTGTCCAATGTATGTTGCACTACATTTACATTTGTTCTGTTCTTTATGTTGATCTGCTTATGTGAACACATCAACAATCACGCGGATGTCCTTTTCAAGAACCTCAGTTTACTGAAAACAGGAAATGAATAAAATTAAAAGATAAGTACAACCATTAATAACAAATAAACGAGAAGGCCAGATAAGACTTGACGTCAGATAAAAGGGAGGGCATTAGCAAAACGTTATATAAAGATTAACAGAATTTTAAAAGTACCAGTACAGTAAGTTATAACAATGGAGTTGTTCCGAAACGAGTCAACATATAATAAAAGAATGAAGCTAAGAAAGGTAAACGGTACTCAATATAGAAATTATAGAGATCTTAACAGAAAATATAATAGTAATTATTATATTAATAACAATTTCAAAAATTTATTTCAATTATTATTTGTAATAAATGACTATTCTTTGTTTTTTTTTTTTTAACGTATAAATTATAAACGTAGAATTAATTGTAAAATATTAAATCGATACAGCCTACATGGATTACAACGATTAGAACCGAAAAACCTAATTCTTTCAGGTAGTATGTTCAAAGTACTTAGCATATTTTTTTTCCATTAACTATTTTAGTATTATTATATAAGAAATTCTAAATACGTATTTTAACAAGAAAATATGATTGATGAAATGATACGTAAAGACCCTTTCCAGGAATTGAACCGAGACCAGCTGATCCATAAAAAAGCATGCTGACCGCTATACAACTGACAATCACATTTTTAAATGCAGTATACTAGAATATTAAGCGATATAATTAAAGTAAAAGCCACATACATATATTCATATCATGATAATAATGAAATATATGTGAAATAATTCTAGTAAAAGAAAAAATATTAATATTTAAATAGTATTTTATTTTAGTATAAAAATTCTAATAAATTAATTTAATATTTTATCATTTTAAAACCTATAATCTTTTAAATCGGAGTAAATTACTGAGCACATCTGTAAACATTCATGAATTTTTTGAGTCGCGTCGAATTGGGCCGTGATAGTGATAAAAGCACAGCGATGTTTCTCGGCCTGATGAGCTACAATAACATTCATCGACGACATAATCGATTTTAAACGACCGAATCTATGTGTAAAAGGAACGACCGAGGGTCTTGAAAAAAGATTTTGAACGTCTCAAAGAGTATTTCTGCTAAGTCCTAAAACAATCTGTGAAAATGGCCGTCGCGAACTAGAAATGTCGGTGCCACACTGTTAAATTTTACGTTTGGAATCTTTTCCAAACATTATGAAATGTTTTAAGGAAACGCTTACGTTTGCGTCCTCATCGTTTTCACTTGTTACAAGCTTTGAGGAGACCTATCGATTAAGCTGTGCCGACTTCGCAACCGAAGTATTGCGTCATGAAGATGACGCAACATTTTTTTTAATCGTATCATCTTTAGTGACCAGTCAATATTTCATTTCAGTTAAAGAGTTAACACGTATAACGTCCGTATCTGAAGGTCAGAAAATCCCAATGAACTCTTATAATGAGAAAGGAGCTAAATTAAACATTTTCCGTGGAATATCCCAACGGAAAGTTTATGGGCCGTTCTTTTTCGCTGAAACAAGCGCAACACAAGAGTTGCTTATCTGGATATGTTGCGTTCACGGCTCTTTCCTCAACTGCAAGATGAACCAGAGGATTTTATTTAATAACAAGATGGTGCGCTTCCTCACTGACAGTAGTGGTTGAATGACGTTCGCAAGTATCTACAACAAAGAAAAAAGGACAGGATAAGTAAAACGATAAAAGGGTACTTAGATTGATTACACTAATTTCACGGTACGAACGAGATCGGAAAGAGAAAAGGAGAAAACCAAAATAGGTGAGGAAGGACTCATAGAAGTGAACCAAAATTTTTAGTTTGGTAGGTCAATAAAAATGAGAGAGAAAACAGTTATAAAGTGATATAATGGAATTAAAACTGAAGACCTTCTTGTAAATTCTTATGTTTGGAAAGTATTAAAAATTAATTTGAAACCTGGACACTAAAGAAAAGGGACAAAGAAAGGCCGGAAACGTGAAGACGAGTGGAATAAATTAGGTTGACGTACAATGTAAAAATGAACAAAAGTAAATGAGAGTAACGACTGAATTGTTTTCGGTCAAGCCGATCGGCATATCATGAAAGGAGGAAATTTGAATAAAATGGTGCTAGAAAAATTCTAAGAATGGTGCTAAAAGAAGTGTAACGAAGGTGGATAGAAAATAAACCAAATTATAGACGATATGGAAGGAAATGGAAACCAACGAGGAACCCAAAAACAGTTGGATTAGAACAGTTACACCACGGTGATATGAAGACACGAAGGTTGCCAGCGGATAAGCCTGACTAGATCGATTTCTGGCAATTAAATTTGAGGAGATAAAGTAAATGGAACGATGTGAACCGGTCCAAAGTTAATATCTTCATACACTACCCGTTATTACACTAATATTACAAAATTCAAACCCAATAGGCCAGATAATTAAACAAAGACTTTCTTACTATTGGCTGTAAGCCAAATTAAAGTTCCGAACGTACTTCATCATAAGCTCTAACTTACACCTTCATGATGGCATAGATTACAAGGTACTTTTTATATTAAGAAAGAGCCCGATGTGTATAATGGCGTTGAGGATTAGTGTTCTTGCCTTCCCGTGAGGGTGAAGACAGTACGAGGCCAGATCCTCGGTACTGCCTGTCGGCTAAAATCCCCTACTGTTGTGTTCTAACTAACACATCGTGGCCCGGTGATCCAGAGATGTAATACTCGTAAGTCACGGGAACGTTAATTAGAGAGTAAGGAATGTGTTACCTACGGATACCAAATCAACAAAGCTGCGCTAAGTATCTGCAGACTACGCACCACTCATAAAATCAACCAGAAAGAATGTTGAAGTATCAAAAATTAATCTAAAAAAAGCCATTAACTTTGTTGTTATCGTTTCCTAAAATGACATTCAAGCCATAAAATGGTAAAAAAAAAAATTTTTGACGAAGATGGAGCGGCGTTTCTGGTATTTTTCTTTTAATATTATTTAGACCAGTTTTGGAATAAAACTAATAATTTCTTAAAAAATAAAATAAATAAGCAATTCGGAAAGTTGCTTTATTCATACATACTTTTTTTAACAAAAAGTATATTGACGAAATAATTCAACCAAACATGAAATAATAAGACAGCCGTGATGCAAGAGACCTCCCTGTGTTTAATCAGAAACTAAGAAAAATAAATACATTTCATATGAATATTTATAAACAAGACATTAATTAATTAACTAGGCCTAATTAATTTTATCCATTAATTTATCTTATTTCAACGTCTTAACTTTATAGACATAACGGTATTTACTGGATTAAATTTAAAAGAAAAAAACAAGTCGCCGCAATAAATTTAAAAAGTAGTTTTATAAAAATAATAAAAATTTCAATCGGCAGAAAAATATTTTACTTTTTTTTATAAAAAAAGTAATTTTTGAAATGTACAATTTTTGTTTTGGCTTTAAAGAATTAAAATGAGATAAGAAATTCTTCCTCATACGAATAAAAAAGCATAAATATATACATATACATTTTGTGTGTGTGTCTGTGTGTAGTGTGTGTGTGTGTGTGTGTGTGTGATGCTGACAGACTTGCTAAAACAAATATACAAACAGTTGGAACAGGTGGGTGGCCGGACGGATGTAGAGATAACCGAACTGATACACACACGCACACACATAAAAGATACTTTTAAAGAGGGTACGGACAGGTGGTAGTGATGGAGGTGGTGAGGTGCTGCAGTACGTTCTTCAATGAAGTTATCCGCCAAAGAGGATAAAAGTGGGACCACCCATTATTTTAACAACATAACAGCAGAACAGTGAACAGTTCTTTATTAAGTCATTCGGCGCGTGTGGTCGCTTCTGATAAGAAACAAACACAAACGGTGCCGCAACCGGTCTACACATATATACAGCAAACACGACATCTTCATCACGAGCATCGTCATTATCATCTTCATTTTTACATGAAGAGGAAGAAGTAGTATCAATAAAAAAACCCGCTATATTTTTGAATTATAAAAATCGACACTTATTCAGCACGGATTCAAATATCATGTTTACCATCCCACTCCTTCAACCTTAGATCGACAACTAAAATCAGGACTGCCAACAAGATTCCTGATTATATTCTATTGGTGTAGTAAGTTAAAAATTGATTAATTATTTCACAGCATGGATAAAAAAAGATAATAAAAAAATTAAATATTTTTACAAAAAGGATAATTATTATTAAGACTACGTAACAGTATACAGTAAATGTCAATATAGTAATTATACACGAGACAGTTCTGTAAGCAAAGAAAATGCCTGAACTATTTTCGGTATAAAAACATCACTGGCACAGTAATAAAGTTCAAACAAACAAAACTTTTACAAATTCTAAAAGAAAGAGATATGTGACAAAGAATTGTAAAAATTACGAATTAATTAAATCTTTATCCTCAGTAAGAGATAGTAAACCATACATCTTGACAACTGGTAGTTTTATTTAATCTGAAACGCCTTAGGGAAGAACACGAATTAAGGATAGATAAAATGATCTACTGGTAGGGCGGATACAATTTAGTGGGTTTTTTTAAAATTTCAATTCGATAAATTTACACGTCGCAAGATTTTAGGGACGGGCGACTGTTTCACTTAAGAAACTCGATCCTGTTCCCAAATAGAAGTTAGTATGTAGAGGTAAAACACACTGCTGCAACACATATATGAGAAGTAATACAAAATAGTTGAACGATAATATCTGGCTTCTATACTGGATGTAGATTCCCCGATCTCTCGAGGAGAATGAGGGTGAGATGTAATCCACCGCCTGAAAAGGAACTGGAGAACTCCCAGATTGTCTCGTTTGTTATTACGACAGTAAATTATTTGTTTCATCTCTAAAACTATTAATATTACTGCAAGTATATGTTGCCATAAACCTTCTATGGAAATTTGAAGCACAGGTTTAAGAGTTAGTATTTCCAAATAAAACTCGTCCTAAAACTCAGACTTGGCTTAATTAACTATGTTAATAAAGCCAAGTCTGGGGATGAACGAGGAAAGTCAAGTTTTTCTTTGGTAGCTTTTTAGAATATGAAGGAAAAACAATTCGTAGTAACGTATAAACAAGCTGGTTAATACACAATTGTTAATCAGTAATGTTATTCCAATTCAGTATATGTAATCCCAATTCGCATCCTGGGTAAGAATACAATAATTTCCCGAGGAACTGGGGACGGGATGGGCACTTGACATCTAGGCCTTGAAGTTCTCTAATGAAGCTTCTTTGTCTCGTTTTGTGTGTAGGCTGTCCTTTTTTCACTATTCCCTCATTTCCTTTCGATCACATTTTCTCCGGTGTATTCTGTGAAACTTGGCCAAACGATAACCTGGTCCTTACTAAGAACTTGAGGAGTTGCTCCAGATGTTACTGAATTCTTGGAGCTCGTGTAATTCGGTATAGGTGGTTCAGCCTACGGACTTTTCCAAGGGCCGCATGGGCGTTGAAACATCCGCCGGGGATTGACATCCGGGCGTTGACCCCGTAGGGGAAGACCCACCATGTGGCATTTCCAGTCACCACGCCACCCACTCCGTACCTTGCCCTGATGGGCTTTACCGGAGGTCATCTTCAGAAACCTCGGCGGTTGACACACTACAGTTTCGCCTGGGCCAGGATACCGCCGCCGTTGCGACTGCTGCAAGCGAAATTCCCATCGGTATACTACTAACAAAGATGAACTCGTAGTAATAAAGCACATCTCAAATATAGTCTTAAACAAGACTGAATTCCTAAACGCTGGACGAAGAAAGTGAAATTCCGAGCAGGTAAAAGTGAGTTCGGCACACAGCTCAAACCAACCAACAAGTGAAAAACATAATAGTGAAATATAAAAAATCCACAATATAACAACTAACATAGAAACCAACAAATACAAAGCCAAAAAATAAGAGAAAACAAGGGAAGCCCAGTCAGAACGCACACCCCTTCCCCTATCCTTTCTTTTGCAAGGTAAATCATAAATTCCTCAATTATTGACCATTTGGCCTGGTTACTCCATTTCTGCTGTGTATCCAATGCCGACCAGAGAATATCAAATCAAATCATCTCGGTACGCTTCTCAACGTATTTTGTGCACTCAAACACACATGAAAAGCGTCATCCAGTACAACGCACTGCGGGCACAAACCCGCACCCACCGGGCCGAATCGCACCAGCTTGCCCCTAAAAGCACAGTGTTCTGAAAGTAACTGTGCAATATACTTTTCGGTAGCTCCCCCCGCATAGGCATCGAAACATCAAAATAGGAATAAAGTGTATAATGGGTAAATCCGGGCCTGGTGATCAATTCTAACCATACAATGTAAGGAAAAATGCCAAAGTCCAAATACCCGTTCAAGAAACCAATTCTCATATATCACTGAGGTTAAAAGATTTTTGGTACAGTTCTATTATTCACATATAATTAATTAGTGTAAAATAATAATAATATTTGTTGTTACTTTTTTTTACAGGCGGATATGTTGAGCTACAACAGTTGTTTCTGACATCCTGCTCCTCTATCTACCACTGCCATTCTTATTTCTGTTATAAACAGACTTAAAGTCTTCTTTCCAAAATAATTATTTCATAACATATGGTTTATAAATTATGTTATCAAAAGGATAAAGGTAAACCATTTGAAAAAAAAAACAAATAATTTAATTATAATATTATTTTATGAAAGTAGCCAAACAGAAAATGTTTACAAATAGAAAATAATAAATTACAAAAGTACTAAAACAAGGTAAGCGTTCATTTCGTATGTTAACCGATCTTCATCAGTACTGATTTAGGAATCTATTAATAAATGAAATATTTTATAAGTTATATACAATAAAAGAAAAAAAAGTTACACGTACACAGACAAGTAATATTAAAGATTAGATTAATAGATATGTCAAAAAACGAAAATTTTTATTATGAGTTCCAAATTTCCTCATCGGATAAAAAAAAAATCTTATCGGCCACTTCATTTGAAAGATTCCATTTTAAATGTTATTTTTCGTTACTAAATAAATATAAATTAACGCTATTTTTAGTTTAATGAAGTTTATTTTTGTAAACGTTGTAACATTATTTCCGTCAACTTTTGTTACGAAATTTTATTTTCAAATAAAAGTTTCTTCATAGGCTCCTCACATTTTTCAACTGAAATTTTCTTTTAATAGTCCAATAAACAAGTCATAGTTTTTCTAATTAGTCTATAGATTCTTTTTTTCTAAAAATAAATTGTTATTTATTCTTTTGCACAGAAATATAGTAAGTTACACGAGAATATCCATAAATTTGTTCCTTTACATTATGAATCGTACTTAGTATATGATATAGCTTTGCACATGTAAAACATTTGTTAGGTGTCTATTATATCACCTAACAAATGCTTTTTCTGAGAGAAATAATATTCACTGTAGAGCCAATCGTTGGTGAAAAAAATGAAGACTGTCAATTAGCACCGAATATAATTAATATTTCACGATAGGATTGGATTTACATAGACTGATCGTATTCTACAAAAAAAAACAACGGGAAACCAATACATTCCTCATTGTTTGTAGTAAATTTGACACGGGATTGTTATTATTTTAAAAAGTACCGGGAATGACCTGTGTCTCCTGTCATGATTTCTGAGACCGTTTAGCCGGCAGCATAATGTATGTAATATAATGTACTATTATATTATACTGCAGTACGGTAAAATATTGTGATGTACTTAACCGAAAACGTTCGATAAAATTAAGAAAAGACCGTACATACTGATAGTCTTACAATATGAAGGACACTTAGGTGTCCAGGTATGCATCTTGAAAATAAAGTTTGTGACAGAAAAATAAGATCACTATTGTCGAAGGCCTCTTCAATCGGTTTTATCCTGTTGATCTTCGGTTCCCTAACATCAAATAAGTGAACTACTGACCGCTTACGATCAGTAATAATTAAATGATGGCCTTAGCAGCCGATGTATAAATAAAAGCAGATGACATGTATTAAATAAACAGAAAACATGTATAAATAAGAACAGATGAAATACCAAAGGCGTTTTTGAAGGACGTTAAAAAGAAAAAACTACTGAAGCGATTTTTAGAAACTAAAGTAAGCGACCGGGGACATGCTTATCGAGATAACATGTTTGTTTATCTGAACATGTTACCTCGTCACGGAAAATACAATATTATATAATAATATGTAACACGGTACCTAATGGAAAATAAGAAAAATAAAGGATACATCAATGAATAAAAATATTTCTAAGAATCAAAAGAAATATTAAGGAAACACTGATTTCAGGGATTTGCCTTAGGGATGTAGTCTACCTTTAATTCGGTGACCTTAGATTCTATATATATATATATATATATATACATACGTACATGCAATATGATTTCAGAGTGTAAATGAATAAGAAAATTTAACGTAAATTTGTTCGAATCGGGATTCATTCGACTCCGTTTACGTTTTAACTGTTAGATAGAGATCGAAGATAATATTTCAGTTAAAAAGAGAGAAGGATTATCATCCGTTGTCCGATGCAAATAACAGCTGTAGTCAGACCTGTTGTCAGTTGTGATGGTGTTTTTAACTACAGAATTCAGTACAAGAGCGATAAATGAATAAAAGAAGGAGACAGAAACATCTTTTGTACGTTTAGAATCTTTAACTTAAAGAAGAGAGTTCGCTTGTTAGTCGTGTACCGTGTATTACTGTAGAGCGTGTGTGTGGTCTCTAAGCCCTCATCTTAGACCGACAAGAAGGCTAGTTAGATGTTTTCGTGTAGGTCGTCGGTTCTCTCGCGTTCCATCCCTATAGCGTTCCGCCTTAAGGTAAACACATACACGACACGCTTTTATGTACGCATTCGTATAAAATTTTCTAGATAAGAAAACAAAACGTATTCGGTCTTTAAAAACTGACAACTATAACAGATAGAAACAAAATCTTGCCTTCTCCATAAGATTACCAACATCGCACACTCATACCATATTAAAACTAACATCCCCCATCGTATAATATACTCGTTCCTTTTATACATCTTTTCTTTTTCTTCCTTCATTTACTATCTCTGTCTAGGTTTCTCCCGCCTCCCCTCTCGCTGGCAAATACACAACATGTAGTAATGCGCATTATATATATATAACATTACACAAAGACAATAAAATCATATGGTATAACTATACAACCGAGTTTATACAATTATTCTTCTTTAACACGGCCAGAAAAAAAATATTCGGTTACATACAATGTTAAAAATAAAAACAATACAATACAATGCTCCAGTTTCATTAATGTCTATATGTACAGATAATACTGCTTTTTTAAAGATTTTCATTTTCCTCATCGGTGTTCACAATCTTTTTTTATAAATTAAATTACTATTGTATCCGAGTCAACTTATAGTAACGGAATGGATACGATACGTACTCGTACTTCAGTCATTAGATTTGCACTGTACAGTAACCGGTTATAAAACGAAAACGAACCGACCTCAGCATCGATCAATCGGCGTTCCTCGTACGAATAGTTAATTTCATTACCGCTCAAAGGGGAACACGAGTCAAAATGTAAAAAATAAAAACTATTTAATATTTTATCTTTAATAATGTTTTCCCTGAAATCATATTAAAAATGAAACCCTTATTTGTTTATTTGTTAAAAAGAATACTCCCCCATATCAGGAAAGGAAGAAACCCTGCTTGAAATTTCAAACGTTCTTTTTTATGGAATTGGTTTTAAAAGTCGCTTTAATTTTCATTATCTGAAAAACCATAAAAAAGAAGAGATCAATCGCCGTTCCACATTGAGTATCTAAATTTTTAAAAAATGTCTAATTCTTCGAAAAAAAATGTCGCTTCATCAAAAATAAAATCCGTTGCAGATAGTTTTGATAGTTTTACAGATGTTTAAAAATGTTTAATTCTTTGTAAAGAGAACGATTTTAATCTTTTGTCTTTCTGTTTAATCATCACGGGATGATCAGTGATAAAGATTTCAAGTGAAAACATAACAAACTACGATTTTAAACACGCAATAATAAATTACGTGTTTTTACTATTTAATAATTTCATTTCACAAATATAGTTAGAAGTTCGTTAGTCATTACTTTCATGCAAACGGGATAATATGATTTTCAAGAACGAATATAGTTTTTATTTTGCAGCACGCAATAGAGTTTTAGGCTTAATCTTGAAATAACTACATTTATGTTTTAATTTACTCATTCTCCGTCAGAGAGCAGCTCGGTTAGACTATTGCACAGGCCAAAATGTCACGAGGCTTGATTACTCTGGCGTTACCACAACAGAAAACACAGTGAGTGAAGTGGTTCGCAGAAATAAAATCAGTAACTATTGTGCAAAGAAATTATACGCAAGTCTATCGCACAATTTCTCCGAGTGAAAAAAGCGTACGTAAGCGGTGTGAACACTTTTTGAAAACCGGAAGCATTTTGAAACGGCACTCACTGGGTAGGCCTATCACAAGTGCCGAAAATACAAAAAAAAATTTGATTGTCTTTCGTCAAAAGACAGTCGTCCAAAATGTTCGGTTCTTAATAGTCGTCAACTAAACATTCCTAAAAGCAGTGTCCATAATATTCTTCTCAAGCGATTAAAACTTCTTGCTTATAAACTGTAGCTACTGCATGATAGTAAAAAAACTATAAGCACAATTTTTAACGACTGTTTTTTTAATTCATTTTTGCTGATAAAATCTATCTGCAACGCATTTATTTTTGATGAAGCAACATGTAATGTCATTCATGGAATCTGAATCGCCATAATTATCAAGTATTGGGCTCAGAAAATTCTCACGAATAGATAGAATTCGTCCAAAAATGGATGTTTGGTATAATATCATGCATAATCGAATTTTTGGGCATTTTTTCCACGAGAAGACTATTACGGGCATAGTTTATTCGGACATGTTAGAGAACTTTGTGTTTGCGCAGGTTGAAAATACAAGAGGGCTTAATTTTCCAACAGGAAGCAGAAGTTGTGCGGACTGAACTCAACAATAGGTTTTCAGAAACCCGGATAGCCAGAGAAGCTCCCATTTTTTGTTGGACATTTTTTGTTGCGAAATTTTTTGAAGCTCCCATTTTTTGTTGCGAAGTTCTTATTTGACGCTGATGTTTTTCTTCTTTTAAGTCTATGTAAAAGACATCGTATACCACAAAAAAAAACAGTCACTCGACCAACCGTATCAAAGAATAACAATAGACGCAGAAGCGACTCCTATGCTCGCCAGTGTAGAATGAGGTGGATATCGGTCTGAGGTCTGCAGGGTTCCAAAAGGCACTCATATTGAGTTACATTGAGAGGTTAAAAACATTTTAGAATTTGTAATTTTATGAAATAAATCACATACATCTGTAATCCTAAATAAAAAATTTAATTTAAAACCGCGACGTTCTTATTCGGACACCCAATTTGTACACACACACACACACACACACACACACACATATATATAAATTAAAACGTTATAAAAGTTTCTTTATTTTTTTTTTTCAGAAACCATACTGGTATCTCTTAAGGAATGATTTAGCCAGCGACTCAAAACATTACAAGAAAAATTATTTTGGTGAATACGATATGCTCTCGGTTAAGTCTTTATTGTTTACCCAAAAATTGAGTTATACGCATAAATTTATGCTTAAAACTGTTCTACGAATTCATTAAAAACAGAGATTCAAGAATCATTCGGATCGGCCCAGCGGTTTCTTGAATATCGAGGAAAAATCAATATGCACAAACACACAACAATTCTAATTTACACATAAAGAGGGAAGTTATTACTTAAAAAAGTAGCCTGATATTAAAATAATTATTGCGTAAAAGCGAAAATGTTTATTTTACCGCTGACTCGGTTGTAAATAATAATATAAAAAACCCGATTCGGTTTAATAAAAGCTTAGAAAACGAAACGAGAACTACTAACAGAAGATTATCTAACTTTTTAAGGATAAAATTGTGAACAAAGAAGTATTTATATATTTTTAACACCTATTTTTCCTGTTCTTTCTAGAGCTTGACCGAAAGTGATTCGGCAAAAATTATTAAAGCCCGTTATCGTTGCTAATGGTACTGCAATCCTACAAGAATTGCAGTAGCATAGGATATAAATAAACCGTCATCGTTCTATCAATCTATTTTTATTATCTATTTGATTATATATATTAATCATATCTATTTAATCATAGATCTAGTGAATTAATACTAGATCTATAATTAAATTAGTGAAATTAACTAAATAGTTAAATAGTGAATAACACTATATCTATGGATGTTAACAACAATGATGAAATAATTACACTAAAAAGAAAAAGTAATTATTATAATTTTTATTACTTTTACATTCCAAAAAAGTGAAAGAAAGATGATCGGTGGGAAGAAGTTTTAAGCAAATGCGATTACGCTATCCCCGATCTAGCGAACGGTGTAAACAACGCATCGTTTGTTTTCATCGGATGAAGTACGTTAATTTCTTACTTCATGTTATCTGTCCGGGTTTGCTTTCTCTGAGAGAAATGATGTTAATTATACAGCCGATTCCTGTGATAATCCCAGTGAGTGAAGGTATTACCGGTACAACGAAGACCATCTAAATTCTTTCAGACTCGCCAAACCATAAGCATAAGTACATTCGGCTCGATGAAGAAGG
The DNA here is from genome assembly GCF_047948215.1 of Lycorma delicatula. Taxonomy (NCBI): domain Eukaryota; kingdom Metazoa; phylum Arthropoda; class Insecta; order Hemiptera; family Fulgoridae; genus Lycorma; species Lycorma delicatula. The sequence continues at coordinate 164,849,348 of NC_134458.1, read as the reverse complement.
GAACAGGCAAACCGCTTCGCTTCTTACTTTCGAAGCCTTTCTCGTGTATAGTGTTAGACTCTCTAAGATTAATACATGGCACCGGATACGTCGATTACTGATATATCGGTAATCGGTCGTCTGGCATTTCCGCACATCCTATTATGTACATACGAGGCTCGGCTGATAAATTTTGCACATATACGCGTATCATGGGAATGAAAATATATATTGGAATTAAATAAAGAATGAATAAAAGTATAATACCTTAGCTACAAAATTCAGTATTTATTTTTCAATATAATCCCCGTTTACACTGATACACGATTTCCCAACGTGTGACAAGATTTTGCATTCCGTCACTGAAAATTTCTGCGGTCTTTCTCGGATTCAAGTCGTCACAGCTTCCTTTACCTAATCGTCGGTGGTGTAATGATTACCTTTGAGATCCCTCTTCAGATGAGGGAAGAAGTGGAAGTCGCATGGAGTCAAATCTGGCGAGTATGGCATATGCGGAATAGGCTCAAACTTCAGCCTGCGGGAAGCCATCTGAGAGTTTGCGCGGTACCCATCGTGCACAGATTTTACGGTAACCCAATTGCTCGATAATATGGCCTACTCGTTCTTTAGATATGCCTAACTGAATGGCGATACGTTTCTGGGTGATTCGCCGGTCCCTTTGAAGCAAATCGTCTACCTCCATTCGATGTTTTTCGTCTGTCACAGAAACTGATAGTCCACTGCGAGGTGTGTCCTCAATTGTCGCTTTACCAGCTTCACATTCGCGAAATTTCAACGCCAACCTATTCGCAGTACTCCTGTCAACAGTTTCACTACCGTAAACCACTTTTAAACGATGAAAAATATTCGTATCACATTTTCTGCTGTTAAAATTTTTATTACTGCGCGCTGTTTTAACCGTGTTGACATATTGGCAATTGATGACTCCATTTTAACTGCTACTGAAAAAAAACCGGTAAACGGATTTCAACGCATTATCGCAGGTTTGTAGAGGGGAATTTTAGCTATCATATGCTCCTACGCCCAACTCGATAGTACCTTTTGTCTCCGTGTAGCACGGCTAGTGTGCAAAATTTATCAGCTGAGCCTCGTATTTCAAGCTACAATTATTACATATGTACAACAAATTATTATCAAAAAATTCTTGCGCAGTATTATTATTAAAAAATACTTACAAGTTCTGCGCAAGACGACCAACTTTTCGTTACTTAATTTGTCTCCTTTTTAAAAAGTATCAAGACATTCTAATTTAAAATTTTACAAAATAACCTTAAAAAAAACTTACATATCTGAATATAGATACCGCAGAAAAAGAAACGTCAAAGTTACAACTTGCAGCATTATAATGAACCACACTTCTAACTTGCTCCGCTCAAATTTTTTCGACCTTCAATTGAATGTAACTCAATAACTACTCAACCAATTTTCATAAAATTTTCACATGCACAACTTCAGATACACGACTACAGCATATATAAAGTTCAATGAAATTGACGGTAGTTTTGGAGATTGTTGAGCCGCAAAATTTTATTCATAGGCCTATAAATAAAAATATATATAAATATATATAAGAAAACCACAATTTAAGTGGATGAAAACTCCTCATTCCTCAAAACGTAAAGAGAATTCATTTTCACCTCCTCCTGTTCTCACCATGCGACCAAAAGTAATATCTTACTTTCCTTCAAAAAGTCGGTAAAAAAATCGGCAAAGACTACAAAACTTTCTCAGCGCTGTTCTGATGTTCAGCAAAATTTTAAAATTGAAATAATTCGGCTTTTGCGAATGTAATATCAAATATCTAATATCATGAAGTTAACAATTTTATTAAATAAAATATAGATTTTGAATATCGTTATTAAATTTATTCTAAATATTATTTATTATTAATGATAATGAAAAAAGTGTTTTTATCTGCTCCATTAACCGGTTGCAGGAACCGAGTTTGATCCGTAACCGGGGAAAAAACCAAAATGATCGGTAAAAATGGGTCCTATTTGACCCTCTAGATCAAAAGACTTTTTTATCTTAAGAATTAAAAATAGAGAGCGTAGGTTATGTTGACATACGTACGATTCGTCATTGCACGCAATCAACGTAATCTAATCAAACATAACCTACGCTCGCTTCGCTCGCTAACCTCGTCTAATTAAGAAGCATTGTGATTATTTATTTATTTATTTTTTATGTCTAATAAATATATTGGTTATTGAAAAAAAGTGTTTTTATTATATATCTAAATAAAGGATTGTTGGGTTATAAGTTTATTGGATTACTTTAATAAAATGTATGTTTTGGAGGTTAATTTGGTTATTAGAAAACAAAAAGAATCAGGCTACTTGGTTACTTTTTGAAAAAAAAAGAAAAATGTGGTACTCGCTTACCGAAAAAAGACCAAAATTACACCTTCCTATTTATTAATTCTACCCATAATTTAATGCCACAATTACGAAATTTTTTGGCTACTTCTGAACATTTTTGGATTATTTTTGAGCCAGTCCGGAGATATTAATCAAAATACGGTAGAGGCCAATACACATACGTACGTACGTACATATATCTTCCAGAAATTTTTATAACTTTTTTCGTGGGTTTTGAACTAAGGGGTCTTGAAATACTGAATTTGCAAAAAAACTTCGTTAACCAAAACGTTGATCGATCGCTATACTTTCCCTTTATGGCTGCACTGCTGCAGCAGCAGTAGAGATGTAGTCGGAAGAGTAAACATATTGCTAAAACGGTGTAGAAAGATCTTTAGAAGAATATAATCGAAATCGATGTTTATATTATCTACTACGAACGAAAAATCTCATCTATTAAACAAACATGAGGGTGGGTTTTAATATAATATATTATTTATTTAAACGTTAAAAATCGTAATTTGTATAATATAATGAAATAATAATATTAATAACATTTATTCTTAACAATACTCAGAAACAATTTTAAGTCTAGATCCGGTATGAAAAGAAATATTTAATTTCATTATTTCTGTTACACGTTATAATTCTGTTTATATTAATTTTAATATTTCACATCCCTCATTCGGGCAACGTACGATACCTAGGCCTTCATTTCGATCACCACCTAACATGGAAAAATCACGCGAGAGACAAGAGAGCGCAATTAAATATTAAGCTTAGGCGATTGAACCAGTTACTAGGAAGGAGGTCCGTGTTATCTTTAAGTAACAACTGATATTGTTTAAGTCGTTTTTAAAGCCGATATGGGGCTAACAACTTTGGGATACGGCAAGCAATAGCAATATCAACGTCATCCAAAGGTTCCAGAACCAAGTGCTGAGAAACATATCGGAGGAGCCATGGTTTGCGAAGAACAAGGAGATCCACGATTACCTAGGGATGCCGTCTATTCGTTAAGAAATTCACCGATTAAACTCAAAGTAGACAGTTAAGGTTAACACGCATAAAAACCATCTGGATGTTAACCTATTGGATAACAGTGAGGATGTGAGATGACTGAAAAGGTCGATGTGCGCATTATCCTGTAAAAAACAACCGGATATTGATTTTTTTTGTTTGTTTGTTTGGAATAGATGTTTTTACTGGACCCTTCAGTAAATCTTAGAAATATTCGGCATTTATAATGCGCTCCTCCGATAGGAAATCGATGCGTATAACATCCCTTACATCCCAAAAGAATGCAACCGTAATGTTTCGTAGTGTTTACTGAAAAAGTGGTTTTTGTTCTTTTCTTTTTCGGAAATGTAGAATGTTACTTTTGCATCCATGCTCTTTTGCTTTTTGGGGTAAAATAATATACGCGAGTTTCACCAGTAATAGTAATAGCAGACTTTAAAAATTCATCGCCCTCTTTTTCAAATTGTGGTAACAATGTGTAAACCACCTGCAGGCGTGTCTGCTTGTGTTCGTCCGTTAGCATTAGTGAACTCCAACGTGCGCATTCTTTACGATAATTAAATTGATTTCTGGAAAACAGTTATTCACACTGCGGGCACTGATATTTAGTGTAGAAGCAATATTTCTCACTATAATTCGACCATCATTTTGAATAAGTGTATTAATCCTATCAGCCATTTCTTCTCTGGTCGATGTTTTCGGACGGCGAGAGTGCGGTTTATTCTCTACACGTTCTCGACCGTCTTAAAAAGATTTACTCCAGTAAACATTTCTTCACCAAACTGTCATTTACGTCTTCTGACGGATTTACATGTTCTTTTGTAAGAGACTTTTTAATAATGTGCTGCTCCACGCTTAGATAGACTTTTTTTCACTCTTAGTTGTAAACAAATAACATATAACATCTGGATACTGAATGATTGGATAGATTAATGCTTGCTTCCGCCTATCAAATAGTGCTACCAACTTTGGACTTTGTTTCTTTTATTTGGTGCCAAATTCAAATAATAATTTAGTTTTGAACAGCCGTCGTTTTTATGAAGAATAGTTACCTTCGAACATCTATTTAAATTAAATTTTATTATAATTTTTACTTATATTAAATTGTAACACTGATTCACACAGTTGTCCAAAAATGGATTTATTTATATGGTATTTACAAAAATGGTTTTTATAAATATATGATAGATGGAAAATTAACTTTACACGCTCTTACAACAATTTCATATCGATTTGAAATTTTATTTCTTCAGTTAAATTTATAATTAAGGTTACTTTTTTATCGGTGTTTGTCTTAGTAGTTTTAAATGTATTTAGATTTTAAAAAGTTATCGTTCAAAAGCAATATTACTGCAATCGACGCTTACGAAAAGAGGAGATTCTCTCTCGTACTTTATTTTATATTTGTATATGTTCATACTTTTAAGCCTTATTCTTTAAAAAATATGTCGATCTCCATTATTTTTTTTTCATTTTATAGAGAAAGTTCCTTTGTTGTTCCCGTTGTATAATATACGGATAACTTAAAATAGAAAACCTTTTCAGACTAAAAAGTCTTCATAAAGGATTTGAAGATTTTTTGATTTTTTTTTGCTTTTGCAAAATCAACCGAACAGATGATCTCCTGTTTTAGCTCTCTCTACGGTGATGCGACTACGAGCAAAATGTTTTCCGGTTATTATGAAATTTCATAGTAAGGTTCCTAGCTGTTTTAACTGAAACGTAAATTAGAACGACTTTTCATAAAAAATTTCCTTTTTTAAAATGGCGCCCAGTATATCTCTTAGAAAAAGGTTAGGCCTCATTCACCTGTTAAAAAATTCATTGTCTGGAGGGTCCTCTTTTTTTTACTTTTATTTTTTTGTTTAACCTCCGGGACCACGTTAGGTATTGCTTCAGAGGATGAGATGAGTTATTTGTAGCGTGCGTGAAAATGCCATGCCTTACCGGGATTCGAACCCGGGACCTCCGGATAAAAGGCCGAGACGCGACCACCTGCGCCACGGAGGCCGGTGTACTAACTCAACGGTCGACTGTGATGTTTGATGTCCACGTAAACAGTGTTTACGATATCACAAATACAGTAAGATCATTTTTATTCTGGTCAAACCTTACATAATCTATTACGGTTGAGTCTCCATTCAAAACGTGCGAGGTCTAAAATTCACGGTACTACTTTTAAACACACGCGCGCACGAGCACACGTGCACAAATGCTTAGCTTGATGTCATTCAGATATCCAAAGTATTTTAAAGAATTCAAGAAATAAGTTGAAAAACTTAGGGTGAAAACATAATAAGTATTCTCGCATTCCAGATAGCATAATTTCATACTAGATATCAGCAACAACATTTTACTTTATTATTTATCTTACGTTTTCTAACTGCAGTAAAAAATAAGTCTCTATATTCCAGCATTTAAGAACGCCTTAGTTCACAATCGGTAGCTATCTCTTAACACTTATGTTCTTTATTTTCATCTTTGCCCTTCCTACAGCGATTAAAAATTTAAAAAAACTTTTACAAATTATTTTTAAGTCATATTTTTTTCTAGAAGAAACTTAATCTATGAAAGAGTGATTTGTTGTTTAATTTGATGTCTACTAATATATATTACATTATATTTAAAAAATAGAAAACATATTATCTTTTAGTATTTAAATGCAGTTTAAATAGGTTTTATTGATATTATTATTTTTTTAAATTATTAAAAACTGAACTCATCTAAGGTATGTATTTGTGCAGAGATTATTATTTAGGGATAATTACGTATAGGTGCTAGCTTAAAAATATTTATAATGTTTTTATCTAAAATAATATTTATTTTATTAAACGCACAGTTTTTTGCTAAAAACAAAGATTATTAATTTTTTATTATTAACAGTTTTTTAAAATATTAATTTTCTTACGACAAATAATTTATATTTATTATAAAAGCAGTTTATTTATTTATTTTTAGACAAGTTTTCTACAAGTTCTTAATACAATAATGATTTATATGTTAAAATAATGTACTGGGAAGTAATTAGTATTTAGAAACGATAAAGAAGGGTATTAACTATTAAAACTTTTGATATGTTTGTACAGAACGTACTTTTTCGAATGGAGTAGCATACACTATGAAAATGTTTCTATCAGAATGTAGAGTAAGTAATTTGTAAAAGATATTTCTTTGAATCTGTTTTTATTTGTCATACGAGAAGTAAATTTTTTTTAGGAGTAAATATTATGTCATATCTGATACAACTAAGTAATATCATACTTATTTGTGTAACATGTAAATAATAACAACAAAAGAGTCAAGACTACGTATTATCTAATACAGTATCTATCAATTTTAAACTTTAATGAGTATAAATATGGATGTTTGTGTGTGTGTGTTTGTATAATTTTTTTCTTTAATAACAGCAACAGAGAAAGAAAGAATGATAGAGGGAGAAGAAGTAGAGAGATGGTGACAGAGAAAGAGCATTGAGTGCGAAGGGGGAGGAAAGAAAATGAGTAAAAGAGAAAGACCACTGGCTTAGTTAGTTGTTCTTCTCTCTTCTGGACGGTGACTTTGACTCCAGTAGAATATAGTCAGTCAGTCTAGAGGGGATTTAAAAGGAGGGGTACAAGGTGAAGCCGGTGGAAGAAGGGGGACTTTATGGCCGGCGGGAACAGTTCTGTATAGTATGGTGTGGTCTTGCACACACAAATACACATACGTACTTAAACATATATACACACATACTCCTCTCGTACATACACACCGTTCGCTTCTAGTGTGCCGGGAGAGCCAACAACAGTGGCGAAGGTGGGTTTGTGTATGCAGTATATGCATTGAAGTATAGTGGAGTGTGTGTGTGGATCATTTCAAACGCAAGTTTTTTTTATTTATTTTTTTTTTTTTTTTAGTGAATGAATACCACTTATAATGGCATACATATCTGTGTTATATATGGTTTTAATTATTTTTGTTGATAATTTAAATACGATTTCATCCGCACCATCTTTTGTTACTTCTACATATGAAAGAAAGGAACAAGGTATGGAAACAAAATAAAATTTAAAAGAATTGTAAATACATTAAAAAAATGAAAATAATTAAACTAGAGAAAGGAAATTATTTAATTTTTTTTTAGAAATATTTTACACTATTTGTTAATTATAAATAATATTTTAAATGTCAATTAACATGTGTAATAATAGTAATACAATTTTATAATCTCATCGAATAATAAATATTCAATAAAAAGTATATTCAAAAACTTATATTATGAGAGCATGGAACGCTTAACAAGTGTTTACAGAATAAAAATATATAATTATAAGCGGATTTCGATAGTTAAACAATCATCTTCAGTGTATATATATATATATATATATATATATATATATATATATATATATATACCAATGATTACGATTAAATGAGCTTAAGCTGTCTGAGAAAAAGAAAGAGTAATAAACAAATTTTTACGGATTTAAAAGACAAGATTTCTTTCATTTAATTTAAATGTTATACATATATTAACTTTTTTTTTTTAGTGTTACGGAGTATTTTATTTAAACAGCGTAAATTGAATGCAAAAGATTGACCACTTTTATTTAACGGTCCCGAGACTACTGTTTACAAAACTAGAAGTATTTAAAATTTCAAAAAACTAAATTTCTCAAAAAAAGTATGACCTTATCTTTATAAAACTGCAATATTTAATTTTTTAAAGAATTTTTAATATTTAATCGAAACATTTATCGAATTAAAAAAAAAAATGTATTTATATTTCTAAAATACTACTATTCAATATTAGATCTCTATAAAGCGGTCCGTATATAATTTTTATAAATCACTGAAAAAAAAAAAATCTATTCAGTTAAAAGGTTCAACATTTCAGAGCAACATGTCGTTAAATAGTGGGGTCACAGGGATTTTACACAGATTCATTGTTAAGGTACTACTAAAAGCTTAAAAAAAATACGAATAAGAATTACCGATCTCTTATAATCCGCCCATTCACAAACAGTACCTCTATAAGGAAGATGATTTTTTAATTAAAATTTTTCATTGTTAATATTCAAGAAAGTTCTATTTTTTAAGAACTTGGAATCTTAAATTTACTCCTATTGAACAAACTTTTCAAAAAATGTAATGCAAGCAGAAATCAACAACAAAAAAAAAACAAAAATAAAATTAATTTTCTATATATTTGTAACAAGATAAAAAATTTGTTATTCTATAATCTTAACTGTAAATGTAGATTTACATACACGATATGCTATAAACGTAATTTCAAAATGATTAAAATATTTTGTTATTATATACATATGATTCTTCTCGACTGAAAAACTGCCTATCCAGTTATAGACTTAAGAATAACACCAAATCATCGTTTTCAAATACAAAAAATACTTTTCAAAATATTGTTATGTGGTAAATTTTGTTTAAATAAAGGCTAAAATTAATATTTTTGTAAAATAAATTGCATATCTGTTTGCTGACTTCTATCTTAGTGATCCTATAACTCCAGAATGGCTGAACTGATTTATATATATGCGCACACGCGCGCGCGCGCGCGCGCGCCTGTGTGTGTGTGTGTGTGTGTTGGCGCGCACGCGCAAATATAATATATCTTGACTACTAGTAATGCTATATACGTATCTGGGATAAAAATGGCGGATGTTTAACGCGAATTTCACCGATTCAAAAATTCAAAATATTTTAGAAATAATGAATTGAGAGTAGATAAAAGTGCTTAAAGATTTAGTTAAGAGTATAATGATCAAAAAATATTTTATATTGTAAAAAAATACTTCTGTCATAAGAGAAAAGAAATGAAATTAAAAAACTGCACATACGAATTATAGAGTTGTCAGTAATACAAAATCATTAACATATACCAAAATACCAAATAACTAACAAAGAAGTAATTAAAATAGACGTCAGCATTATTTAATGAATCAAAAAATTCGGAAATTGATACAGTTACTTTAAAATAAATTTAAATCTAATCGACGAAAACTATTTTTAGAAAAATAATTTTAAACTATTAAAAAAGAGTTTATAATACTTATTTCAGATTTTAAAAAAATTATTTATCTTTATAAATAACGTACATTTTTTACGAATGATAAACTGAATATATAACCCGAGTTATTTATTTATTTTGTATTTCCTTGTACAAAGTAAAGGAAGTAATGTGATCGCGAAAAATTTCGGTTTTCAGATTTCAACAGAAATATCCATTTTATTCCATCCCTGAATCCATTTTGACTAGTTTCGACGTGACGTTTGTACGTACGTATGTATCTCGCATAACTCAAAAACGATTAGCAGCCGTAAAGATGTTGAAATTTTGAATTTAGGACTGTTGTAAAATCTAGTTGTGCACCTCCTCTTTTGATTGCAACTTGATCAAAAGTGTCCATAAAAATCCCAAAATTAAAAAAATTTGGATTTTTGACTTTCTCTTAACTGCAGTAATAAGCCCTCATTGAGAGGTTTTCAACGATATATCATAAATGGTACTTATTTTCATTGGTTCCACAGTTATAGCCGAATAAAATTTTGGTGATGAAATATTTGGATCATACAAGGGATGGCACATCAGTTCGAATCAGACTTCATCTCCTTTTAACTTTTTTGTTTAATTAATTTTTTTTTAACTATTTTTAATTTAAATATATAGATTTATTAATAACTATTAACCCGTGATTGTAAAAAATGTTTACAATAAATAATAATTCCATATTAACAATACAAATAAAAAAATATGAAAAAAATCAGAAGTTATTAGTGAAATAAAATTTTATGTACTTTTAAAAATGTTTATATGTAATTTAATAGGCATTATTACACATGTGTATATATAATAGATTTGGTGAAATATCTGATTATTTAATATTAATTGAAAATTATAATTTACAATCGTATTATATTTGGATTTTCTATTTTAATTTTAATTATTCTGGAATTTGTTTAATTTTATCTACATTAAAGTTAACTACGGAGAGAATGAAAAATAGACCCTCACAAAAATTAAAAAAATATACACTGAGGCATACATGCCCGATCTTTAAAAATTGCGAAAACCTTTTATCTTTTAGTTCATTACTCCTCTGATATTGTCGTCGGACAATATTCTCCCTAAGTCGGAGTTGATCATTTTGTTTTTTGTTTGTGTTGCTAACATTTAATCGCTTTTTGGTTTGATATAATTCTTCTGATCTTACTTTGTGTACACGTTCTCTGGTTTTAAAATTTTCTTTCTCTTTACACTCATCATCCTCTCTAAATCTTTTTATTCTTCCCTTGTTCTTAGCATTTTCTTCACCTTCATATCCACCTTCTTGTCGTTTTTTTTGAGATATATTTCTTCATGTTATTTTTCTTTTCCTGTATGAGCTTCTTTTCATTTTTGATTACTCACCAAATAATTCAATAATAAAAACAGAATATATTACACCGTAAGGGGGAAATTAATATTTGTAAACAGTATAAAGGAGTTCACTAATCGGAATAATTTAATTATTATTAACTTTTATTTATACGACACACCAGAAAGCTAAAACTTTCGTTAACCAGCAACTTACGAAGATACAAATAATACTGATCTAGTAATACGAGTAATAAATGAACTTTTACTCTATCCTAATATTTCACGTAAGATTGTCAAATTAATAATTGTAGAAATATTTGATGTTAATAAAAAATAATACTTCAGCAACTGTGTTACTGTCCTGTTTATTACAATTGGAGGATAGTATCTCACTTTCAAATAAAATAAGTTTAAGTGAAGTTGTTACGTTTAAGTTCTTAAGTTTAAATTAACTTTCAAAACCGCCCTAAAATGTGAAAAATAATAGAATATTCATCTTATATTTCGTCATTTTGATGGAGGTTCAAATTCTCGGGTAAATGTTTGATAACATTTCTTCTTTTCTTTTTTTCGAAAAATCCTTTTTTAATAATTCCAAAACAAATACGTTAACGTAAGTTCATTAAAATCGGGAATTTATTAATTCCCGATTATTTATTCTGGATTCGTATTAGAGATATTTATTTTTGTAAGTTCTTGTTTCTGTTTACTTTAGAAAAAACCGATGATTTTTAAAGAGTTAACGATAATTTTATTTTTATAATTGTAGGCGATACATTTTTAATAATCGATTGCTATGAGACATTAAATGATAACGTCTCGCTTTGAAATGCAAGATCACTCCGAGACAGCGATCGTTATCTCCATTTCACTTTCCACAACTTCTGCAAAACATCACTAAGCCTCAGAATAGTATTATCTATAAGATTCAACGGTAATCTGCCCTGAAGCTGATTAACACCTTCTGCTCATCCTTCTGATACAGTTTCAATCGATCGTTCTCCTCTCGTAGACCCTCCTAGACGATTAGCTTTCATGATTTGAATCGTTCCGATTAAGGTTCTTTTCTCGTGTATTACTTCATTTTCTCCCCTTTGTTTGACCGTTGAATTTTTCTGACTTCTTCATGCTTAGTTTTACATGTTTCTGGCCTTTCTTTTTTCCGTATTTTTTAAAGAGATTCTTAGATATTCTTGGACTGTCCTTTTTGTTTATTCTTGCAATATAAAGAAATCTAAATTATTTTAAAGGTAAAATTTTATTTCTAATCCTGTATTGTGAACAAAGGTATGTTTTTCATTTAAAATGTATTCTAAAGAGTTGTAAATTTTTTGTATCGTACTTTATTTTTGTTATTTTACCTCATTGTTTTATTCTATAGGACCTTTAAGTAATGTTAAATCAATCATGGAAATATGTAGAAGAATCTAACCGAGCTTTTATATTTATGTATTAAAAATTGAAAAACCAATATTTAAATCTCATTATCTTCTGTCGGTAAGAAACATAAATTTATCTTATTTTTTTGTGTATTTAACAATTCAATTATATAAAAAAAATAATAATTCATTAATGACGTTCAATTAATCACAAAAACTTTTTTTTTGACATGAAACCTGTTTAAAATCACACCGAAATTTGTAGCGTAACGAAAAGGTCTACATCATCCTGCCTTAATAACTCCCTACTAGTCTCAGAGATGTAAATGCGGTGTCATTTTATAACTTACATGGTCAGCTCATTTCCATTCAGTGTAGCTCACGACTTAGACGTGATAGCGTGGTGATTCGTGTGTTTGTGTTTAGATTTTGTCGAGATAGATCAAATTAAGTTATAATATGTGTATTTTGGACAATATTTATGTGCAAAAAAATTAACGTAAAAATGAAAAAATAATAAAAATTCAATATGTCAGCCTCAACCCGGGCAGAAACAAGCCGGAAATATAAATGACACATATCGTTGGTGAGGGGAGGTTATGGGCCACGCATAAATACCCCAACGTCCGGAGCCGAGCGAGCGAGACTGCTTCGGGGGCGTCGCAAAGCTGGCACGGCGCGCTCAGTGAACGACACCGACGGCGCGAACACCTCTACCGTTGCTTATGCCTTACGTCTCTTACGTCTCATAACACAGGCCAGTGTTGAACAAAACTGTCGTCGAATATCAGTCGATATAAATATCATGTAGCATTTAATGTCTGTTTTATATTAAAATTAAATTTTGTACGCACTCAATGTCTCGTTTTATTTCCAATACACTAAAAGTGACTCGCTGACAGACCGACCAGTTTATCTGTAAAGTTGCCAAATAAAGGAACTAAAATTTTCCATTGAAGATTACCAGTTTTGTTCAAGAAATACGATGGTGGCTCTCCCATTTAACTCTGCAGATAAGTTGGTCGGTCTGTAGCACGGAGGAACGTCATGCAATGTCTGTAATGTTTCACGTTAAACCAACGACCGTGTGCCCCGACATAGCCTCACCCGATTTTATTTTTATTTATTTTTAGCAAAGGCAGAATATGATGTTAACTGTGCAGCAGTTCTCCATAGGTAAATCGAATATAGTAGGCAAAAGAATAGGAAATAATGAACATAAAAATGTAACTTGCTATTTTCTTTTAATATTTTTAACTACAATGTAAGGTTTGACGTTTTTGACGACTGAAGTTATCTTCAAGTTTATTTATAAAGGTTGAACCTTTCATAATACTATGTTACTCTTACTATTAAAACCTTTTTAGCTTACCTGTAGCGATGGGATACCTTTAGAAAGTTAAATCTTTTGTAGAACACAAAAGTACCGTAGTCGAAAAATATGTTTACAGTACTAAGATATTTTTCTAAACGGAATTCTCAGAAATTCTGACGAACCTACAAGAGAATTTTTATTTAAGGCGATGAAATGAATAACATCATAAATAATAACTGCCAAATCCAAGGAAAACCTTTTCAAAATAATAAATTAATAACCTTTTAGTAAATTTATTTAGATTTAAGAAATAAAACAAGGGTATAAACATGGTAATAAACAATGGTATTAACAAATAATTATAGTACGAAAAAAAAGAAGAAAATTGTCAGAATAAAACGAGATACTGATTCATAATTAATCCAGAAACAACGTCATTAATTTTACTTCAAGGGAAAATTAAAAATGTAATATTTTAAGGAAAATGCAATTAAACCTAATAATACCTTTAATTCTACTTGAACCAAAAATCCTAAACATCAAAACAAGCCGCAAGCTATTATCCGACGGATTATGACATCTAAAAAGAGGAACTGTACACCTCTTTGAAATAAAACTGGGAAAAATATTAAGTGGCCGCCAGTTTGGTTAAGATTGTCGTAGTCAGAGATATTTTTTGTCAATTTCTTTTCAATGACATTTAAAATGATATGTCATAATCCTACCCTATCCATACAAAACTTTTGTGTTTTATTCCATGGAGATGTCCTGGACGCTTGGAGTGTGATGGTCTCACTCATTTTCAGTACAGACATTTTATGTCTGTACTGAAAATGTACTTTGTGATTTGCCAATCAGCACAAGATTATATCGACGATATCCAATTTCGTTACCACCAATCAACAATTACATGAGTTCCATAGACATTCTGTAGCCCGGAGCCGATATTTCTTTGCGGAAACTAGTTTTCTTAGAAGAGCTTTCCATTCAAGCTCCGTTTCATCGAATTTATAAAGAAAGTGTTTATCCTAATCTTTCAAAAAATTATCAAATGTTGAATAAAATCATTTGCTGCTGGGACGTTCACTGATAATTTTTCTCCTTGCATTTTAAGTTGCCGAATTCGATGACGTTAATATTTCGAAGCTACCCTGTACTCGCTTCAAAATTTTCACCTCCATTTAGTTTATCATTAAAAAAAATAAACTTCTGAACTAGAATCGGTACAGAAATCGGTTCACCAAGGGGTTCGTTTTTGAAGAAATTAATTTTACTATTAAACACAGGCCTAAATTTAGGTATGTTTTTTGGGTACTTACGTATTAACACCACCGCAGCTACAGCTTCATTTAAAAACAAAGTAGTCAATCGGATTTCGGTGGAAAAGATTCAAAACAGTCTCTTTATTAATTTTAATAAATGGTTATTTATATTTATTTATTTTATAAATATAATTTAACCAAACTTAACCTACGCTCGCTTCGCTCGCTAACCTTGACTAATTAACAGAATTGTTTTGATTATTTAAATAATAAATAATTGCAATAATTACTGAATTTATTAAATAAACACTCAAAACGTAATTTTTTGAGTATTACGGTGTTAATTAGTCAAAGTTAGCGAACGAAGCGAGCGTAAGTTAAGTTTGGTTAAATTATATTTATAAAATAAATAACCATTTATTAAAATTAATAAAGAGACTGTTCATTTTCCACCGAAATCCGATTGACTACTTTGTTTTTAAATAAAGTTGTAGCTGCGGTGGTGTTAATACGTAAGTACCGTTTTTTGTTATACGAATTGCAGTCGAGTCGGTTAAGAAAACCCATAAAAAACAAAGATCGATAAAAATACATTTCCTTTTGAAGTCAACCTTAATTTGAATAAGGTTTCAGACTTTTTATTTAGTTTATTAATTTTTAAAATTACGTAATGCAGTCTGGATAGTTAAACATCCAGAAAATCTGCGTTTAGATAATCGTTTGTGTATATATATTTAATTTGTTGATATAATTTAAGAGTATTTCAATTATTTAAAGTTATTAAAAGGAATATTTGTAGTCATTACCCTCCTTTTCCCCCAATTTAGGGAATCTGGTGCACGGAGTTTGTTGATGTACGATAAATGGTGGTTTTAGTCTTTATATACACAAATATATTCATTACAAACACCCAAAAGAATTGACAAATTTAAGTTAACGAGTTGCATTTAAGAAGATTGTAGTTTTAAATCTTGGTCTTTCTTTGGATTTTTCACCTTTCACAAATTTTATATTTGTATTCCTACAAATTAAAATTTATGAAAATTTTTATAACTTGTGGAAAAATATAAAATTTCCATGATTTATTATAATATTAATTAATACGAAATAATGAATAATTTTATCTCTAGTTTATCAGTCTAGTCTATAAACACACAAGTTAAAAAAAAGTTATTTAAAGTTTTCATTGTCTCATTGCCTGCTAGATAGAAAAGACTATACTACACATTCTACATCCTTATCGTAGACATTTCTTTACATTTTGTGTTTTCTTACTCCCGTGACATATGTAAAATAATTAGCATTTTCCAATGTAACTATTCGTGAGAATAATAATGTCCATTTTACAGCCATTCACTGCAACGATACAGAATAAAAGTGTCGCTGATAGGATGATCAGTCGCATTTCGGCGAGCTTGGCGTTCTAATTTGCTAAAATATTTCGGTTCAGTAAAACGTAAAGGTAATAGAAATTCACATCACTCCTCATTTATTTAATAAACACGGGATAAAACTTGTTATTCTTAAAAAAATGAGAAATGATTACGTTATTTTTGTGAAAGCCTTGCATCTCGTAACGATTGCTAACAACCGTTAGATAATGACACTCTCTTTTTCTGTTTTGCCTCCGGAACTACCGTAAGATATTACTTCAGAGGATGAATGAGGATGATATGTATGAATGTAAATGAAATGTAGTATTGTACATTCTCAAGATCAACCATTCCTGAGATGTGTGGTTAATTGAAACCCAACCACCAGAGAACAGCGATATCCACGATCTAGTATTCAAATCCGTATAGAAGTGACTCAATATTTACGACGTAATTTTCAATAAAGAATTGTGTAGCTTTATTCAAATTCGTTTATTTTTTATGTTTAATACGGCATAAAAAAAATGATAACGGTGAATGAAATGTAGGCATGTTGAACAGTGACTGGATTATAAAAGCAATGCTTTTTTTGCAAACAATTCTAACGTCTGATCAAGACGTTTAAACGATAACGTATCAGATACATTACCCGTTTAAAGTATTTAAGAGCATCCCCGTACGCAATTAAGGGGATATCCGGCTCAATTTTGTAAAAGAGCATAAAATGTATTACATTTAAATAGCTATTGCATAGTGTAAAATCTAAAATTTTATTAGGAATTATATTTATTGGTATAACCACAACGATTGCATGCAAATCGTAAAAGATAAACATCAATACTGAAAATAGTGTAGTCATTTCAAACAGTAACAAGAGCCATGTTAAATTAAGGGGGAATCAAACGGTTTTTCCGTTTTGTCTTCTTCGCTTACTAAATACACTGTTCCATGTCGCATTCTCCAGGCTCACGATAATCTAACCCACAACAGGGAACGGTATTACAGTTCAGTTCTTCGTACTTCTATTTTTTTTCTCATGATTTAAACATTTTTACATCAATTTTTTTTTTTAGAAGATTCCATTCATCTCTAAAAAGACTTAGATATGTATAATTGATATGAGGAAAATGATTTAAATTTGAGTGTTATAAAATACGAAAAGTAGCTGTAACATATGTGCCTGAATTAAAATTCGAAAGCTTCGCTATTTTTTATTTCTAGAGCGAGTAAAGTCGCTAGTTATCACTTTTCTCTAAAAAAAAAAAGATGAAATATTTCAACAACCTTTATACTCGATTTCTGTTCTATTCCTGCTGTAGCAACAAATTATAAAGGGAAAGTATATCGGCCAGCTTTTTGGAATTTGTGTTTTTACAAATCTAAAAAAAAAACGTTAATCCAAAAAAAAACGCTAGCTTTTTGTGTTTTTTAAGATGTACAAATTTCAATGGGACCTGAAATAAGAATTATTTTTTTTTTATTATTTCTGATACTTTATCGGTTTTTTTAAATTGTCTGCTATTAAAAATATTATACGAGGTAGTTTTCGAGCAAGGGGCTGAATTTGAGATTAAAACTCTTTTACTAAAAATGTTTCTTCTATCTTTTCTTTTAAGCAATTATATTCTAAATACAGTATAATTTTAATGATACGTCATTCGGTCAAGAGAGCCGACTTGGATCTAACATTTTTTATAAAAAAATTAAATTTTTTTTCTCAATCATACTTTTAATATTGCATAATCTTTTAAGTAAAAACGTAATTTTATCCAGCGGGTCAGATTTAACTCAAATTTTATTACTGCATTTTGATGTTTTTTTTTGTAATTGTGGATTAAATTTCCAATCCCGTGGCGGAGTGGTAGCGCCTCGGCCTTTCATCCGGAGGTACCGGGTTCAAATCCCGGTCAGGCATGGCATTTATCACACGCTACAAGATTCCATTTTCATATCCCACGCAGAAGCTTCAAGCTTATGTGGTGATAGCATCAAGCAAAAGAAAAGAAAAAAAACAATCTGTACCCGGTCACCAAACACTATTTCACTATTAATAACAATAATAATTGCAATCATTAGTAACTTATATTTAATAATAATATTCGCAATTTTTATTTAATAACATTATTACAACTTCATGTCACTAAATATAGTTTAATATTTGCAGTAGTAAGTCAAACGATAATAATACTTACAACTTTTATTTAAAATTAAATAAATTTTACTTAAAAACTTAATTTTATTGAATTATTTCCACTTTAAAATTTTGTTGAACATAAGTGATAGCACCGGGAAAGTTTTCTCGAATACCATTCTTAAAATTTTTTTCCCTTAATTTTTTATTTCAAGGGAAAAAAATTTTTACTTATCTGCGAGTGTCACATTGTCAATTTTGATTTAAGATTTTCTCAAATTTCTTTAATCTTTATCTTACTATATTTAACCAATTCTGTTTTTTTTTTTTTTGTTTTTTTCACTTAAATTTATCTTTGTCTGACTTTTTTGTATAATGTATGCACTAATGTTTTATTTTGATTTCAGTTCATTTTGTTAACAGTAATAAAAAGGATTTTTGGACCTACTGTAATCGGTACACATAAAAAATCTGACATCATCTAAACGCATAGATAAAACTGCCTGCGTATCAGTACTTTTATTTAGGTTTTTTTATTTGTATTAAATTTAAAAAAAAAACAAATTTAATCGTTTAGTCAATAAATTATGACAAGAGATTTTGTTTCGGGTAATCTCCTGCAAACAGAACGTAGTTCTATTCAAGAACGCTGTAGCAACGTTCAGGAATAATTAACATCCCGTAGTGGGGTTATTAAGGAAAAAGAAACGAAGCTATTTTCCTGCTTCTTGTAGAGATTCTGTAAGGCCCAAACGCGATAACAGTTTCACTATTATCTGTAACAAGAGAGAGAGCCGGTATATTCTCGATTCCATTCTACTGCAGTAGATACTTCGCCAAAGCCTACTTAGATGTAAATAACATTTATTCCTACTTCAGGTAAAGTTTATTTTATTCGTTACAGAAATTTGTTGACTATGAATTAAAAGATAAATAATTTTGTTTTAAAATGAGCTTTCCATCTTAATAAAATCGGATCTATACGCGAATGAAGCTCCTGAACATCTATTCGTAAGTAAATCATACTCTTCTAATCAGTGTCATAAATAATACAATTAGCGGTTTTGTCGACCCCACATTTAATTTAATTTAGTTTAAAGCTTAATAATCACCACTATTTAAAAATACGATCTTATTTATCTGTAAAAATTTATTTATCTTAAATTAAATGTAGGGACGACAAAACCGCTAATTGTATTATTTATGGCACTGATTAGAAGAGTATGATTTACGTACGAGTAGATGCTTAGGAGCTTCATAACTTTAGAAATAGAATAGAATAACCGATCGGCATAATACTCTACACTATTCTCTTTTAACAATATCAAGCCGTGTACGATTAAAATTTGCAGCAATTAACGGTAAAAGTTATGTTTCGGTATCGTACAATTAGACCGATCGAAATAACTCATTTAGATGGAAAAAAATTGTTACTTGGACTTTTATAAGTGGAAATGGTAAAGGGGCTTATAATAAACGTAAAAAAAATAGATGCGTGAGCGAGGGTGGTGGAGGGTTGAAAAATGGTATTATTGCGATTTCCGGCGAAAGTTGACGTCAAAAAAATTTGTGGTTATTTAAGACACAGAAAAGTATACGTTCACCGAATTTCTTCAAAATTAAATTATTTTTGCAAAATGAAAAATAAAAAACGAAAAAAAAGATTTTTTCGCATTTTTCTCGGAAATTTTGAGGTTATGTTAAAAAGTGACCTCTAAAAGAGTTGTAGATTTTTACCTGATCTACAGCTTTCTTATTGGAAATTTTTTTTCTTCAACCTCCAACCCCCCAAATCACCTGTCCACCTCTTCCGCTCACGCATTAATTTTTTTTTACATTTGTTATAAGCCCCTTTACCATTTCCACTCGTAAAAGTTCAGGTAACAATTTTTTATTTCCCTAATTTGGTTGGACTAAATTTAAAAGCCGTAAAATAATGTTTACTAATGGAAATTAGTTAAAAATTATTTCACGGTTTTAATTTCATTAATCGCTATTCCCTCATAACCGCAATATCTGTCCGCAACCTTTTGTTAATTCTATTAGTCGTACAGTATTTTTTATTATGGCCCATAGAAATATTATATTGCGCTCATCTACAATTTTTATATAACAAGTGGCTTTTTACGACTATTTAAAAACTATTGGCGTGCGTAAAATCTTCAATAATAATATTTAAATTACGCAGACCGATTTTTCATTCGTCTACCACTTAGAAAGTTTTATACCACATTTTTGTTCGTATAATTAAATAATAAAAAAAAACTCATCGATGTTTATGTCTAGACGCTATAAAATTTTTATATTTTTATGACGTAAATAAAAAAAGAAAAAACATAAAGTTATGTTAAAATCTTAAAATATAAAAATAAATAATTGTCCTGTAATATATACAAATATAACCTTAGTATTTTTTTTTATTATAATTATATAAAAAAATGACATAATATATGACGTGAATTAGTTGTTGCGGTAGTTATCGTTTAGCAACCCATGATTATAGCTGGTTACTTTAATAAAAAAAAAAAAAATTAAGTAAAAACTTTCACATGTAGATAATAAGTAAAATGGTATACATAACAGAACTAAGGACAATAACCTTTTGCTAATACTTTTATGTTTTAGAAATTAATTCTGAATAAAATTAAATGTGCATACGATTACAAACACCCGCGCGCGCGCACACACACATACAAAATTGTTACCGTATATAAAATAACGTAAAAAAGTTTTTATTTTAAAAAAAACTTTAAAAGAAAGCCGCTTCCATGAACATTCTTTTTGATATTAACATTTCTGTTCTAATTAATTATTTATATTCCGATAGAATATTATGATATTCAATGAAATAAAATAAAAAAATCTCATAGAAAACATTCTTACAAATAATGCGTTCGACGGGTGCAGAGTACAAGTAATTATTATCACCGATTAAATGGTTTACAATAGAGATCAGCTTATATATTTTTAACTTTGACTGCAAAAGCCAAGAATTTTAAGTTTTTGTAAAGTTTAAATGCGATTAGGATTAAAACGTAGCGAACTTAGTTAACTTATTAAGGAAAATAATTCTATATAATACCGTTATTTTTTATATATTAATTATTTAAGTGATCTACATAGAAAGGTAAGACCGACTAGGTTTTTGTTTTGTACCCGACTTTGCCAGGCAGAGGGTAATGCGTACAAGCGGTATGCTTGTTTATGCTTCTATAACTGCAGAACGGTAATACCAATCAATATTCATGAAAAATTTTAATGAAAACGGATTTGAAAAACCGAAATCGTTACGATTACGTAGGTAGCGGGTATAAAGGATTATTTTTTCGGTACCGCGTTACACTGACTATCCCGGGTTTCTTAAGAGCAAATGTAAAGCACCAGGTTTTGTATAAAGGCAGCTAGTCAGAGTCCTTTTCTCTTGATTAATATAAATCAGTAATTAAGAAAGTTTAAAAGAACAGATAATTCAAAATAAATTTACGGTAAACGGATTCAATGAATATTCTTGGTAGAAATATTGCTTTAAACTGAAATAAATTAATATATACGAATTAATTACTGATTTTACTAAGTTTTCAAATATATTATTTTAATCTTCACGAATAACTATAATTTAGATTTGTACAGTGAATTTCATTATTACAAATTAAAGATTTTGTTTAGAATTTAAAAAATAATTTAATTGTGCTTTCGTTACATGCGTTTACACAATTTAGTAAAAATGGAAATTCATATCGCGATATCAGTTTTACCGTAATTTTAATTTTTAATTACATTTAATATCCTACTGATTTTGTAATTTTTTACGAGTAATATCACACTATTCTAATTTTTCCGATAGATGACTAAGATCCACAAAAGTAGTTCCGGTAGTAGTTAAAAGAATAAAAACAAAATAGAAAATAAACAATTGTGAGCTCTCACACGAATACAAACATAGTAAATAATAATAATATATTAGCATTCGAACACGTACCTAAAGAACCAACAGTTTATAGGCGGAATAAAAATTTAACAAAATAAACTAATTTATCTTCTTCATTCTATTCTAAATAAAAAGATGTAAAAGAAAGAAAATACATTAATAAAGAACTAGTCGTGCGTATTAAAATTATTCGTGTGATTCGATTCCGATCAGATAAGATTTGGTCGCATATGCATGCACACAGTATATGAATAAGGTCTTGAACGATCAAGGTGGGAAAAATACAAGCAGCCTATTTAATAATAAGACGTGATCAGCAAATCACGAAATAAATTTAGACATAACAACAGACAGCATGGCGCTTAATCGTCACGTAAACTCATATATTACAGGAGAGAAATATCTTGTTTAGAATACAGAGTTAAAAAAAGATTTTATATCTATATATATATTTATCTATCTATCTATCTATCTATCTATATATATATATATATATATATATATATATATACACTTTCGCAAGCCGAAGTAATGTGTTAAGATACATGGAAACAGTCGTCTGGTTTGATCGAGATGAATATTGTTATATTTTAAGAATAAGTGACAACTTTTTACTAAAAATGCGCACATCTATAAACATACCATGATATACAGAGTGATCAGTATAAAAGTACACGTTATTTAATAAAATTAATTTTACTCATATTTGTTACACTTAGGCTGACTGACTCTCTACCAACTCATCTACAGTAAAGTGGTTACCATTTTGTTCCAGACACTTATCCAAAAGTTTAACCGTTGACATAGATACGTTTATCAACATCCCAGGCGTATCTGTTTGTATTGTAGCAGTAATATTCGTCTTAAGTTCTTCTAGGTTATGAGGATTATTCCGATAAACCTTTTCCTTTAGAAAACCCTATATAAAGAAATCCAAACTGCAGAGGTCTGGGGATTGTGGTGGCCACAGCCCATCCCCGAAAAACTCATGAAGAAACTCTGTCGTAGAGTGAGCAGTATGGCTGGTCGAATTATCCTGTTGTAACCAAAAGTACCTCTCCTCCTCTTCTAACAGCGCAATAAACTGTATAACAATCTCTTAGTAGCGTTCAGAATCTATAGTCTGGTCAAAAAATATTGGTCCAACTACTCTCTTTCTTGACACAGCACATCACACACCTAATTTTTGCACGTGAAGAGGTGTCTCTACAAAAACATGTGGATTATCTGCATGCCATACACGATAGTTTTGGCTGTTTATATATCCATTAAGGTGAGACCAAGCCTCATCAGAAAAGAAATGTATATCTAAAATTGATATGTTACCACGGATAAAGTTTTCGAACCGCTAACAATAATAAATCCTTTTTCGGTAATCGGCTTCGTGGAGTTCATGGAAAACTTGAATACGATATGGGTAAAACTTTGAATTTTTTCTGACCGCTGTGTGAGCCGAACCGTACGAAATATTCGCTTCTTGTCTTAACTTCCTAAGAGATTTGTGTGGGGATGCACCATTTTCTCTTTAATTGTATTCATAACCTCTTCCCTTAAAATTGTCATCTTCCTGATTCGTGTTTTGTCACAAACAGAACCCCTATCGTGTAATTTTTTTATAAATTTCTCAGTAGTTTTTTTGTTGGTGCCACCTTGTTGAATTTTTCAGTAAATTCGTTCATGCAGTGAATATAAGAACGCGTGGCTAAATACCGTTCCACAATAAACACTCTTTATTCTATTGTTAAACGCATATTGACACAACAATGTTCAAACAACTAACCGTGTACCGACAGATGTAACCGGCTACTGAGTCAGTTACCACCCAGTCTAACGGTCTTTCCCTCACATACCGATTGTAATGCACTAAATTTCCCTCATTCAAATGAATTATTCCCGCTACAACAAATTCTGATGTAAACATTTACTAAGAAAGTAGCGGTGTACATTTAAATTGATCACCTTACATTAAAACTTCTATTTTACTAGTTATCAATCTACAAGATTCGTATTTATAAACACCAAACATTGATCTGACAGCCCATTTTTGTACGCTGAAAACTCGTTCTGACTTTTTGAGGGAGCCCCGTGAAACGATCTGCTCCAGACGAAAATATACGTAAGCGTAATACATTTTTAATAATGATGAAAAGCTTACCGTGTTATTAAGGAAGTTCAAAGCAACATGCATATATTGAGAAAGATTTTAATATTATTGGATTCAAGAGACTAAAAAAGTTGAGATACAAAACTCCAGACAGACGGGTTAGTTTTTCACAACAGCGATATTTTCCCTCAATGAAAAACTGCAACTATCTAGAAAAAAAATAGTAGTTCATCACTCATTAACACGTCACGATTTCGATTAAAATATCCGAACTGAATTATTTTATATTCTGTTCTACATTTTTTCGACTCTAGTCGCTAAAGCCTCCGTCCGATAAGTAATAATTTATTTATCGAAGTCCGATTACCGTCGTCGGATGAATCCCGTAGCGTGTGGATAATGACAAGCCCGGCCGGGAAACGAAAACAGAACCTTCCGGATGAAAGGGATACTTGTTATTGCTTTCCAAGGAAATTGACAAAATTAGTAAGTTTAAAAATTAGCGCGTTATTTTTTTTAATATTTAAGTATATTAAAGTCATCGTTTCGTGTTTGAAAAATTAAATATTCCTACCGATATATTTAATTCTTAAATATACCATCGGTATTTTTCATTATAACCTCGATAATTTTTCACCGATAATTTTGTTCAATAAACAATGAAAGTTCTCTTAGATCTACCTTTAAACCCTAGGCTTTATAATCTTTTTAAAACATAAGTGTAAATAACAGTAAAATATATTAATAACTTTCCACAAAATCTAGTAAAAATAAAATATTTCTTTAACAAAACTGTTATGGACTGATGCAAGTTCAGAAGAATAAAAGTCTGTCATCGACTAGTCTGTCATCGTTATTCGCAAAATTGGAGTCGGTGCGTACAAAGATCGAACGACATTAATATTTGTAATTAACAAACTTATCTAGAACTTATATAGTTTTAGACAAACGATGAACGCCCACCGGGCTAGTTTACCGGTTAACTCGTCATCGCAACTCAGCTTATTTCGAAGTCGAGAGTTCTAAGGTTCACATCCTAGTAAAGGCAGTTACTTTTATACGGAGTGAATACTAGATGGTGGATACCGGTGTTTTTTGGTGGCTGGGTTTTCAATTAACCACACATTTCAGGAACGGCCGACCTGTGACTGTACAAGACTACACTTCATTTACATTCATTCATATCATCCTCTGAAGTAATATCTTAGGCTGGTTTTGGAGGCTAAACAGAAAATGAGAGACAAACGATGAACATGACCGACCGATTAAAATCGATAGTTCGAACTTGTTATCGAAAAGACACCGATAACAATTCACATACACTTATCTAACCGCTTAGCACTCGAAGCTCTGATTTTTTTTTGGGGGGGGGGGCGAAAAACTCCATGGCGTTATCATCGCCCGGATATAAAATTTTATTAAGAAAAACAAAAAAATAAATAAATAAATAAAAAATTGCTAAAAAAACTACAATTTCGAAACTAAAAAATTAAAAAAACCTTACAACTAATATCACAGCTAAATTTTATTTTTTAAGAGACTTAAAACTAGTATCACAGTTTAAAACTAAAATTAGAAATAAACGTAAAATTAAAACCGTAAAATAAAACTAAAAAGAATTTAACAAAGTCCAAGAGAGTTGTAAAGGGCCCCAACTTTGATAACGGGAAAACTAAAAAACTAACCTAGTAAAAAACGTAAAATTAATTTCTCTAAAGTAAATATAACTACTATCACAGATAAAAACTTAAAAAATAAATAAAAACTAAAAACTATATAAACATATATAAAAAAAATGTAAAATTGAAATAAATTTAAAAAGCTCCGGGAGGAGTGTAAAAGGCCCTTCTCGGATAACAGACGAAAATATACTTAAAAATCAAACATATAACAATAAAAAAAGACCACTATTAAAACGTATGTAAGATATTAGTATATCTAAGATATAAAAACACCCGGTCCAAAACTTCCTTATTATTGCCTAGGACGAATGTTCTGGGACAATTTAAACTTACGACGCAAGGCCGCATAACGCACACAATCCACAAGGATGTAGCGCACCGTCAAGGGGCAGTTGCATCGTATGCATATTGGTGCGTTTACTGCTGACATTAGATAACCGTGTGCAGTTCTCGTATGTCCTATCCGCAATCGGCAGAGGACCACTTCCTCACGACGAGCTTTTCTGCATGAGGATTCCCATGGCAACACAGAATACTTAATATGCCGGAGTTCGTTGTCAACCGTAGCCATCCAATCTCCTTGCCACGTTGTTCGAAGAGACTGTTTTATACAATTAACAAAGTCAGAGGATGCAACACGAGTGGTAAAAGGAGATTGACTGCATGTGTCTAGCAGCAAGATCTGTAAGTTCATTACCTGCAATTTCCACATGGCTAGGAATCCAACAGAAACTCACTTGTGCGTTCTGATGGTTCAACTCAGCGATTGCGTTATAAATTTCAGTGACCAAAGGATGACGAGAGTAAAAATCTTCTAAAGCACGGAGTGCACAACACGAGTCACTACAAATAAGGACATGACAGTATTTTGGGTTAACGATATTCAATGTTTTATTAATAGCATACAGTTCAGCAGTAAATATACCTGTAATATTAGGCAGACCAAACATACAGATTCTGCTATTAACAATAAATGCGCATCCAACGGTATCGTCCTGCTTCGATCCATCTGTGTATAGTATTGCGTCTGGGTTCTGGAAAGGATATAATGAAATGTTTGATGAAAGACGATATGTGGTGTTGATTGTTTCTTGTATATGGTGAGATCAAAAATAAAATTTATAAGGCTAATTCTCCAAGGTGGACACGAACATGGATACGTTGGAAGAATAGCAGGTATGTCTACGTTTAAAACCTGTAGTAACCGCCGGATACGTACACCCATAGGCGCAGTGGATCGTGGATGGTCCTCATATCTTTGGAAATTAGGATTCGAAAGAACTGCGGTAAAAGCCAGGTGATTCGGTTGCCCTTTAAGACGGGCAAAGTAAGATGCTGAAAGTTGATCACGTCTATTCCAAAGTGATGGTTCACCGCACTCAAAAAGTATGCTAGTGACAGGGCTTCATCTAAAAGCTCCTGTAGCAAGATGGAGAGAAGCGTGATGTACAGCATCTAACATTTTCAGCGCGGTATTACGCGCTGAAGAGTAGGCGACACAACCGTCATCTAAGCGACAACGAATTAAAGAGTAATAAAATCGCAACATACATGACCTATCGGCTCCCCGTTTGGTGTTGCTAAGAACTCGCAGAATATCTAAAATTTTGGAACATTTTGTTTTTAGTTCTTTGATGTGATTGACCCACGTAAGACGGTTGTCAAAAATCAAACCTAATAACTTGATATCAGGAGTGATAGAAATTTGCTCTCCGTTGAGAAAAACTTGCGGTGTAGATGGGTCCCATCTACTCCGCAAGTTTTTCTCGCTTGCGGGTTCCGCAAGCGAGAAAAGACTACACATTTTGTTTTCTAAGATGAAAATGTGAAGCCGGTCACCTTAGACCAACCTTCAAGGCGAGATATTGTGTTCTGTAGTAGTCTCTCTGCTGTGGCTGTTGAACGGGACGTAATATATACTGTAAAATCGTCAGCAAATAACGAACATGAAACAGGAGGGTGCACACAATCAGTAATACTGTTGATGGCTACAGCGAACAAGGTGGCACTTAATACACTTCCTTCAGGGACTCCATTCTCTAAAGTGACGCTATCCGATAGAGAATCTCCAACACGAACTCAGAAAGTTCGGGTATTTAAGAAACCTCTGATAAAAGCCAGCATGTTGCCCTTTACTCCCCATTCTTTAAGGGTATTTAGGATACCACGTCGTCAGGCCGTGTTAAACGCCCTCGTGATATCAAAGAAGACAGCGACGAGGCGCTGGCGTAGCAGAAAAGCGTTCTGAATAGCAGTTCCCAATGACACTAAATGGTCAATGGATGATCGTCCTTGTTGGAAACCACACTGCTCTGGAGATAAAAGGCCATTTCTCTCTAAATACCATGTAAGCCTGCGGCTGACCATTCTCTCCATTATTTTGCATAAGACGCTTGTCAAGGATATAGAGCGGTAGCTTGAGGGGCTTTCTTTGTCTTTCCCAGGCTTAATCACTGGTATGACTATGGCTTCTGACCAGACCGAAGGGAAAACTTGTGAAGAGAATAGACCATTATAAATAAATAATAGGTGTTGTAGCACTGAATTTGGAAGGTGCAAGAGCATACTGAGACGAATGTTTTCAGGTCCAGGGAAAGTGTCACGTGAGTTTTTAAGTGCGTGTGATAACTCGTTGAATGAAAATGGAGCGTTTAATTCACCGAACGAATCACTAATGTTGAACGGTAGTTCTTCCGTCTGTACTTTGTACCTCTGAAAACCGATACTGTATGATGAGGTGGGAGACACCGAACGGAAAGAATCTGCTAAGTTACTTCCCACTGCAGAAGATGATGTAAGGGGTACTCCTCCATGAATAAATCCGAGAATGGATTGTTTTTGCGATCCGCAAATTGTACGGATCTTCTTCCAAACAGCAAACCTGGGAGTAGTGCGTGAGATGGTGTCCACGTATTTCCTCCATGATTTCCTCCTAGCGTCCAAGAATACCTGACGATATACCGCTCTAGCCTTACGGTATAAATCTAAGTGTTCATTTGTATGTCTGCGGTTAAATTTGCCCATTGCCTGACGTCGATTGCTAATAGCGTTTCGGCAATCATCATTCTACCAAGGAACAGAAAGACGTCTTGGGTTTCCCGATGTTTGTGGGATATATCTATTAGCATTGTCAAGTATCAGAGACGTAAGAGATGAAATTTTGTCAAGGGCTTCTGCACCATCGTCATACTGTGATGGGAAGGCTTTATGGTAACCGTTCCAATCTGCCTTTTCAACAATCCATCTCCGTGGCCTTTTATTCGTTTTTCAGTCAACATCAGTGTATAATAATTGACCTGTGGTCACTGCTGTGAAGGTCGTCACAAGAGCACCAATTAACACGAGGGAGTAAATTTGGTGAACATAAGGAGATGTCGATATTTGACAGTGTTCCAGATGATGAAGACATAAATGTGTATGACCCATCATTCAGATGGCAAAGGTCTAATTCTTGTCTGACTCTGTTTATCATATCATTCCTCGAGCGGAGTAGAAAGATGAGCCCCAGGAAATATGGTGAGCATTGAAGTCTCCTACTATTAACGATGGCAATGGAATTTGCGTGAGAAGATTTGATATTTCCAGAGCATTGAATTCAGAGTTCGGGGAGAAATACAAATTCCAAATTAAACAGGACTGAGATTTTTACAGAAACAGCAGGAATGTGGGTAGCTAGAGGTAGCCTTGTAGCCGACACCTCATTCCGCTTGAAAATAGCAACACTACTACTCTCTCTACTATCTATAAAACAATCGTATCTCTCACTTGTATAGCCTCTGTAATAGATGTGTTTCTCGGAAGCACATCCATTATTAATGGTTCATGTGAACGCATCAACACTCTAATATCTTCAATGCGGGACCGAAGACCTCGAACGTTCCACTGAATAATTTTCATAAGAATAGATAAATAAATTCAGAAAAGTATATAAAAAATTAGCTGTATGTGATTCGGTTTTTCTCTTTTGAATTTTTTATTTTAAAGAGATCCAATGCCCTGGGGTCCGGTGGTTCTTCAACCATATCCTCCTGTATAAATAAACCATATTCTACTGTACAGGAGGATAGTCTCTGGTGATGGAGGAGGAGATTTAGCAGAATGGGATACCGCAGACAGATGACATCCCAGAGGGGTCGATTACGTGGGTTCCCTTAACAGAGTGCTTAGTTGATGGCTTACCGCCCGCTGTGTTTACTTCTACCTGTACCGGTAAAACTTTGGGAACAGGAACTTTCATAGGGATCCACTGTTGGATTCACTAACTACAACGGAAGACTTTTTGTTTATCTTTGTCAGTTCTGAAATAGTGGCTGTTACTGATGTAACTTGATCAGATAACACCTGAACAAGTTTTTTTTAGCTAATTGCAGGATCCGCACGGCTGATTATTTAAATTTGTAGGCACTTGTTTTGATGTAGCGGTAGCAAAAGATACGTCTGGTTTAACCAGGTGCCTTGAGTTGGTTTTTTTTATATTCTCTTCGTGCCACCGGAAAAGATAGTTTCTGCTCGGTAGAGATTCTAAGAATTGCCTTTTCTTTCTTAAAAGTTGGGCAATCTCGAGAACGAGTAGTATGCGGACCACTGAAATTAGCACATTTTTCATTTTCTTGGCAGTTAGCATCATTGTGATCTTCCTTATAACATCTACCACAGACCTCTGTTTTCGAGCAAGATGTTGTGGTGTGACCATACCTTTGGCATTTAAAACATCGTCGAGGGTTGGGAATGAAAGGTCGTACTCGAATTGAAAGATAACCAATTTTTATTTTTTCCGATGGGACTTGAAGGTTGAAAGTCACTATAAAAAAAGCTGTTGGTTCTTCCATTCCGCTCTGCCTTTTCATTATACGCTTCACTTCTCAACATCTTGGGCACGGAGCTCACTGACATCTATATCCATAAGATCTCGGCAAAAATTTACCCAGCGACTCGTATTTAGAGTTTTGTGGCATTCCGCACTTATATTTATATTGCCCATATTCCGGAGACGTAAGATAGATCGACTCTGCTCATTATTGAATGTTTCAGTCAGAATCGATCCGTCACGTAATTTTCTGATGTTCTGCGGGGAACCACTTGCATCTGTTACAATTTGTTTATCAAGAAAGGCGATACTTTTTAGAGGGAGCCACCTTCTTGACTATTTCGGAGAACAACGAATCGGATATTTTTATAATTAAAATCTAATGATTTGCAGTTCTCTTCGGTTGGACTTTTATCCTCGTCAGATAAAGCTTCTTCACAAGACTAGTTTTGGTGGGTTTTTTTTTTCAGATGGACCACCAACCATCATAGTATTTATTATTGGAACTGAAATTTTGGACTCACGAGTACCGGCGAAAGAACAGACCACTCCAGCAGAGCACACGTGTACTGAAGCTAGAGCTAAATACAACTGAGTTCGCCCTGGTGCCCAGAGGAGATTCACTGCGTAGAGCCATTCACCCATCGGTACGACAGTTTCCACCTTGGGTTACGGTTGCGTTTCGTAAGATGTCGCAACACTACCGAGTGTAAATGTAAGAAATATCAGTGTAGAATGTTGTTGTGTAGTTGTGTAAGTGTATATGTTGTAATTTATGTAGCGTTCTTGGTGTAGTATAAGTGTATAGTGTAAAAAATATTCTGCAGTTCAGTGTGTAGTGGGAAGAAAAGCTGCAGAGGCTAGGCCAGTGAGGACGCCAACCCCCAAAGTCTTAAAGAATAAGACTCACCGTCGGGAAGCGCTGAATGAAAGCAGGAGGTAGGCAGCCGATCGATTGTAATATCGTTTGGAGTGATAAAAGTATCAAACGTGTGGAAATGGATAATCGATAAATGTAAGCGTGTTAGGGGATCGGCGAAGGGTTTTCAGGATCGGTAGCTAGTATATCTAACCGATTACTTGTTACCCTCCATTGTGACGTAAACAAGTGTTGTTACTTAATACGGTGACAACCTAAAAATTATAATTACAACCGATATTTATAATCAGAAAAGATTACGAAAACAAAATAAATTAAACTTCACGGCTTAATTTAAATATAAACGCACTATTTTTAAATGTATTTTTGAATATGTTTAAATAAGTAACTTAAAAAATTGTTGTCAGTCAATTCATTTCAAATACAATCCGGTAAAACAACTATGACGTTTCTCAAATCACATTTATATTTTAAAGGTGAATTCCCTATGCAAGGAACATGTCTAAGACTTTTTTTTTGGGGGGGGGGGGGCTTACGTAGGAAGAGGCCAAAAATCTGCTCACAGATACATCACAAAGCGCCCGTGTGTGGTTATGGACTGCCCTGTTGTATTATAACCGTATTTTCTGGGATCAATGATTAAAATAACGATATATTTAGTTTTTTTAATTTGTGGTTCAGAAGCGGTTCCTGAAGCACCTAGTACGAGTGTTCGAATCGGACAGAAATAAGAGTTTTAATTAAACGTTGTATAAATAGGAGCCGAGGAAAGTAAAGTAGAAAAGTGAAGGTAAAATTAAGAAAAAATTATGATGTTAAATAAAAGAAAGCACGGAAGGAAAAATTAAATAAAGAAGACGAACGAGAAACAAAAGTGTGAAAGAATTTTTTTTACGTATAGCGACAGTGGTCAAGGTCAAGAAACGTTTCAAGCTATCCTCGTATCGGTGTATAATGAACATACTGTCGTGGTGAGCTTCAGTCACACAGATGTGAACCGACGAGAGAGAAAGAGAGGTCAAGAGAAAGCGAGAAAGATATATTCCTATAAGAAAGCGATGCGAGCAACATCAGCGTTACACTACACACGGTTATCGGCTAAGGAATATCATGATCTCTGTTTAAATCTCATCCGATTGATCCGACCTAAGAGAACGATCACGATAATGTATAGCCTCCCCGACCCTGTACCGACACCCACTAGGTCGATTCGAACTTTGATAACCGTACATTCTATCTTTTATATGCACAACACATCTGTATACTTACGAATACAAATATATAATACGCACCCACACAATATTAAGAAGAATAATTCACTTAAAAGCTTATATTATGCCTCAAATAAATAAGTAAAGAGAACAAAGGCTGAAATTTGGAGAAAAAAGAGTAATTTACAGTTTTTACACAAACCTAGTACATATAATAAGAAGACCTTACATATAATAAGAAGACAAAATGAGGAAAGGCAAGGTGTAAAATAAAAAGAGTGAGATAAGTGTTTACCCTATTTCCTTGACCGTCTACTTAATATAGAAGAAAGAAAAAACCTACAATTTTTATAGCTAAAGTAATTACTGCAAAAGAAAAGTTAACCGAAGAGAATGAAAAGTTAGGTTATTAAAAATAACGTTTTAGGAAAGGAAAGGAATAATCTAATCACAAAAAGGTTTAGGTAAATAAGCCCCTGCTTTCAGTCGGTTTATTGAATAAATTTATATAAGTGGAAAGTTACTTCGTCGTAATCGAACAGCAAGCTATAACTGCTCACCGTATAGATACATTTGAAATGGAGTCGTAGGAAAAATAAATAACGTGTGAAAGAATAATTAATAAACGGATTAATAAAACTTGATACAAGGAACATCGAAAGAAAAATTTAATAGAAATGGAAATATCTTAATAATAATGATAATGAAAAGAAAGATTACTAAGAAACAGATATCACTACAACGTTATCAGAAAAAAACTTTTAATTCGGTTCTTTTTATTAACATTTTACTATAAATCAATAACAATTATCAGGTCCACTTTAAAATATAACTTCTTTTTATACACAAAACATTTAAACGGTTGTATGCCAAAATGCAGTGTAAAAGAGAGAGACGATATACTTACCCCCTTTCTGTTTAATCGTATATGAAAAAAAGAACTGAAAAAAAAACAATTTGAGAATGGATAACAGTCCAAGGACAAAAAACGATTCCTTAATGAAATTATAACTGTTTTTGCTGAAACCGGGAACGAGTTAAAAGAATAAACAAAGGAATCGCTGCTGGAAAATGGGGAAAATTAAAATCAAACTAAACCGTAGCGAAAACATAAATAACGAAATGCGACAGACAAAAGAAAATAAAAGAGTTAATTATTAAAATACGAGTCCATGATTTATTAGAAATTTCAGAATATTTATTGTATGTAGACAGTAGAAAATAAGTTATAAAAGAACGGTCGAAATAAAGGAGATTGAGGCAGATCAGCTCGAGCAAGAAGAGTATATAAAACACTGACCATAGAGAAGCCAAAAGAAACAATAACTAAAGGCTTTATAGTCGCGTACAATGAAGGCGTGTAAAAATTAGATGGGTCGGTAGAGAACGAAAAGAAAAAGTTTTTAAACGTACTGAAGAAAATAGAATTTAATGATAGAATTTTATTTAAAAAAAGGACAAGGTGGGACGTTCGCACATTAAGGCATTTATTTACCTCACAACAAAAACTTATTGAAGCGGTAAATGCAAGACGCTGTTTCAAAAAAATAATAATAATTTGTTGCTGTACACCATCAATCCTAGTTATTCTTATTATTGTAACACCGATTCCAGAGAAATACTCTCTCTAACAGTAATGACGTAACATCATTACTCTCAGGGAGAATATTTCTCTGCAATTGGTAATAGAACCATAAGAATTACCGGGATTGATAGAGTCATTCTATAACATGGTGAAGAGAATGAAGGTATCATTGGTAACCGAAATATAACGGTATATACGGCTCGGTGAAAAAGGCAACGGGGAAACCGCTTCATGCTTAACATGAAGAATTCTTAGAATATTACTTCTTGATATTCGTGAGAATGTCAATATCGTTTTTGGGAGTATGATTCTTGTTAGATCGTTACAATCGTTGCGGTTACGGGTCTTAAATTTCAAGTTTTTTTATCGGTGTAAATAATAAGAATAATAAGTGTAAATAATAAGAACAGTAGTATAAGAAAAAGATTAAAATGTATGAAACGTGCAGAACGTTAGAAAAATCACTGAGCGCATGAATCATCATCACCATCGCATGAATATCGATGGATGCCAAATTATTAATTTTGGCATGAATTTAATATAGATTTCAGACAAACAGAACTCTTACAAAATATAGTGGAAGTAATCTCCTCCACGGATAAAATACCCTAGACGTAATTCCGTTTGTTTCAAATCGCTTTAAAAGGTTGATTTCGTAGAAACGATTTGTATGTATGTAGTTAAAGACAACCTTACCCGATCTGCTCGATCAATCGCAACACGTTTTGTTTTACTGATCCCGACAATAGAGAAAGCGGTAAGCACAGATCCGATATTGGTCGATGCTGAAAGCCTTTCGAAATGATACAGACTTTAATGACACGTAAAACGTTTGGTTCGATCAGACTGCAAGGTATTGGTTTGCTTGGCATTTATCCCGCCACCACCCCATTCGGTCGCCTTAAACATAGAACAGAATCTCTGTGCCACAAACGGCTACTGAGCCTCGAAACAGCTTAGCGACCAGTGTCCTAAATAGCTCCTACAGCTTACCTAACAGCGTGAGCGGACTAAGCGCGGTGCTATACACCACCGGCTTACGTGTCCCAACCGCTCACTTGTCATATATTTACTAAAATGGGTAGGCGCACCCCGTCAACTACTAAAGATATATATGACATCCATAAATTAAAATTTACTTCGTCTAGGCAGCAATTCGCTGCCACGCCTACGTCGCTGAATGCCATCAAGTACCTATCCACCATATTAAACTGCTTGGAGCTTTAATTGGCTGGTGGTCAGCCATATATCTCTAGGTTAGCTTCCCACCACAGTGCGGTAAGAATCTTTCCCTTAAGTAAACTACTGATGTCGGTTGAACATAGTAACCGCATCAAGGAACTCCCACACGGTCCGACAATGCGGCTCTCGCCACATTGACTCGCCGCCTACGAGTGGCCAATTTTCCCCTTGACGTCTAAGTTCCAGAGTGACCCGGTCTCTGACCCCCCCAGCACTGCCCTGCAACAGCAGGGCAGTCAAGCATCAGGTGTTAATCTGACTGGACCTCCCTGCAGACGCACTGCACATCAGCTGCCAGGAGGAACCGAAACAGATATTGGTTCAAATTAACATGTTTGGTGAGCACCTGGGCACCCGATGCCCTTAAAAACGAACTCGAAGCATACCATCCCCCTAGATCCCGTATAAACTTGTACAGGGATCTTCCCTTAGTCTTTAGCAAATGATGACACGCAAAGAAAAAAAACACTCACACACAAGAGGAAAATCAAGTAATGTTATTCCAAAAATAAAAATCAGGGAATAGATGCGTGTGTTGTGACAATCGTAATCGGTTAGATAGTAAATTATTCTTTTCTGTTTCTCCGGAAACTTCAAAAATTATTTCTTTGGAAATTTAATAATCTGATTTTTTTCAATTTCTTTAAACCAGGTTATTTTTATTTTATTTTTTTCGAGAAAGTTAAATGTTTGTTTTATTAATCTACTTTCATTCATTCTATATAAGTGACTATAAAATTTGAGTCTCCTTTCTCATTATATGGTCTCATTTTTTCGAAATTTTGATAAATTTCTTCCGATTCATCAATTTCAAAAATCCCTTTAATTATTCAAAAATATTACGTCGAGTTTTGGGTCGAGAATTTTTCTCAAAATTCTTTTGTCAACTTTTATTAGTTTTTCCTGAGAAATTATATAGACCTTCCGGTAAATAAAAGCTTCCGGTAAAACATACTTTTTGCAAACCACAAAAATATTATTAACTCCAGATTTCTAATATTTTGTATTGTAAAATGGATTGTAGATTGAAAATTTGTTATTTTCTAAAACATTCGGGTAATTATTCCACGTAAATATTTAAATTTGTGGACTCTTTTTATCGATCTTCTTCTGTACTTTTTATTGTTTAGATTCTACTTTTATTATTGGAAAACCATTTTGTTTTTTCTTATGAAATTTGCAGACCAATTTTTTTGCACATTTTGTCTAATTTAAAGATTTCGATTTTGTCCCCGATTTTATACTTTCGTTTTTCTAAAGTATTTGGATTCTCCTATCCCATTCTCTAATCAGTTTTTCCCAAGAAAAATTCAACGATATTAGTGAGAGGCATTGCCTTGCCTCGTTCCAGTTTTTATTTTGAACGGTTTGGAAATTCCGCGTACAAATTTAATTTTTGAATATTTTTCTCTTAATGTTTACTTTATAATGTTTACTACTACATAATTCATCTTAAATTACGAATACTTCAGTATCGGTTAAACATGAGATTCTCTATGAATTGAACCATATGCCTTTTTGAAGTCGAAAATAATTATTAATTTGGGATTCCTAATTTTTTGTAATGTAAAAAGGATTTTATATTGAAAATTTATTCTTCGCAACTTCTACCTGGTCGGAAGCCATTTGATATTCGCCTAATTCTCTTTCAGCTATCGGTTGAATTCTATTTAATAACGCATTTTATAAAATTTTGTAAGGACAGATAAAAGTGAACTTTTTCTGTAATTATTTAATTCGGTTTAATCACTTTTTTTTAAGGAACGGATGAATTAAGATATTTTTTTAGATATTTTAGAATTTGTTCCTCTCTACCCAAATTTCTTTAAACAAAGTTTCTAATTTATCGCATAATTCATTCTATGCATATTTAAGCACTTCCGTAACAATTTTATCTTCACAACTGATTTTGTTGTTTTTCGAACTTTTAATGATTTCTTTAATTTCAAAGAAGTCTAGAGGTTTTGAAGAAAATCCTACGGTTTCAAATTGTTCGATTTCAAACGTTTCTACCGAATCTGAACAATCAAGCAATTTTTCAGAATATTTTGCCAACGATCTCCTATTGCCTTGGGAATTCAGCATTATTTCACCTTATCATTTTTATAACTTAACACATTGATTGAAAACCGTTTAATTTTGATTTAAGTTTTATAAAAATATCTGGTGTTGTTTTTTTTACAATCCTTTTATTAATAAAGAAGAACAAGAAAAACCGGTGAAATTAAGTAGATTATCAAATATATTTAAGGCAAAAAAGTACTCAAATATTCATACAATAAATTATAAAAGAAAATAACGCATTACATACGAAAAAGTATAAGCAGATTATATTATTAAAAAAAGAACATAAAAAATAAATAAATAAAAAGAATAATTGAAATAAGGGTAAAAAACAAGGTGTTAT
Source organism: Lycorma delicatula (assembly GCF_047948215.1). Taxonomy (NCBI): domain Eukaryota; kingdom Metazoa; phylum Arthropoda; class Insecta; order Hemiptera; family Fulgoridae; genus Lycorma; species Lycorma delicatula. The sequence goes on along the minus strand of NC_134458.1, from coordinate 164,811,305 downwards.
TTATTTGATACCTTCGTTACAAAGGTAAGCCGATTAGTAAAAGAAGAGGGCATGAGTGAATAAATAAAATAACAAAGAAAAAAAAGAATTAGACGGTACGCCGCGACTGACTTGAGAGAACAAGCAGGCAAATGACCCAATGATACACCTACACGCCGCGGTGCCGGCTACAAACCATTCCAACGAAACCACTAACCAGCCGGTCGACTCTATAATATAGCCAGTCAATTTGCATCAAACACACTACACGCGCGCGCTCGCGCGCGCACGCACACACACACACACACACACACACACACCCATCATACAACCTGCTTGTTGAACTGCATCGTTAAAACCATTCATACTTCTTCCTTTCAGTAACACAGTACTGTATTACAAGAATAATCTAACATTTCTTTCACGTAACACAGCATAATATTTTTAAACATCCTATAGTCTGCATCGCTGCGCACAATTTTCCTTTCTTAATAATTAAAATATAATTAATGTTAAAAAACTACTGCTGTTATCTATGCTTAAAAACAACAACAACCTATAATAAACAGCACCACACTTAATTTCGTAAATTATATGTAATAATGATATAACTGATTCTAATCTGGCATCATTATAATAAAAACATTTATATATATATATTTTTTTTTCAATCTAAGAGGTAGTTGAATGAACCATTAAGGAAAAGCCTCTCAAATAAGAAGTGTAAGCTCTTATTTATGAACAGCTGTGTCAGGTTTCACACTTTAGCGATTTAATATTACATACTTTTTAATTTAAAAACACCGATAGCACATTTTTTTTAAAATCGGAAACTGGAAACAACTTCCAATTTATTGTGTTATATACATATATAAATTTCATGTGGACACCACATGACTTCCTTGTACACCTATTAAATTACATATATACATTTTTTACTGCACTTCATTTAAACTTCATTTCATTTGAAAGTGAGATACGATCCTCCAATTCTTTAATAAAGTGGACAGTTACACAGTTGCCTTGTGGTGAACACCACATTGCAATTATAACTTCTGATCTTTTTTTTCAATCAGAGGTTAAAAATTGTTAATAAGTCAATATATTAAAAAAAAAAGTTAAAAAAAATGAAATTAAATCGCAGTCGAACCGATGTGCCTCCCATTGCAAGAACCAAATATTTCATTAATTAAAGTTTTATTTGGTTATAACTCTGGAACCGACGAAAATAAGTACCACTTATATCGTTGAAAATCTCTCAAAGAGGGCTTATTACTGCAGTTAAGAAAAACTTCAAAATCCAAATGTCTTGGCTTTTGGGCTTCTTTGACCGTTTTTGGCCCAGTCGATTGCAGTCAAAAGGGGAGGTGCAAACCTACATATTACAACAGTTCTAAATACAAAATTTCAACATTCTACGGCTAATCGTTAGTTATACAAGATACATACGTACATACGTATGTACGTACAAACGTCACGCCGAAACTAGTCAAAATGGATTCAGGGATGATCAAAATTGATATTTCCATTGAAATCTGAAAATCTAAATTTTTCGCTATTAAAATGCTTCCTTTGCTTCGAACAAGGAAGTAAAAAACATTAAAAATAAATAAATTAGCACCTTGAAAAAAATAAAAGTTTTGTGCAATGGTAGCCTATTGCACAAAAATTCGCGGGTGACGATGAAATTAAAAATGCTATTAATCAGTAGATAAATGGACTGGCGGCAGAAGAATACAACGAGGGTAAATTGAAGCTGGTGTACCGCTACGATAAATGTCTTAATTCATGTGGCGATTATATAGAGAAATAGTATAAGATATGAAGTTTTAGAGAAATAACAAATATTTTTAAAGTTTTCAGAATAAATGTTTTTACAATGAAACGGTCTTTACTATAGAGACAACCTCTCGTATTTATACGGGTAATGCTGGTAAAACGTTTATTGCAACTAAAATGACAGGTGACGGTATTTGCCGATGGAGCTTTGAAGACGGTATCTTAAGTAACATGCTTTATTTTTTGAAATTATATTATAATGCAGTAATCTCAGAAATTTCACGATAAAAGTTTAACAGTTATTAAAAAGTTCCAATTTCGTTACAGAAAAAATAATTATTTTAACCGTGATAATTACTAAATGATTCATAAAGAAAAAAAATTGAAATTGCGAATGCATATCCTTACATAGTAAAAGGGATAATAATAATTAACAAACATGGAATAATATTTCAATTACGTGTTAGATGTACCAGAGGCATTGCTTTCGCGTATTCTGATTAATACGAGTATTCGGGCTTACATAAAAAAAAATCAAGATTGCAAGAAAACTTTTGGTCGAAAGTAATTTCTAGTACATACTGCAGATGAAACGCAGTATTTGAATTAATTTTTTGTGAATCTCAAACCGACAGGTTAAAATACTTCTTTATAAAACAAGATTAATTTAACCGCAAGCCCGCGCTGTAGAATCAATAAATTTACACACACACACAAAACACGAGGGTCATTCAATAATTTGTGACACAATTTGTTGTGGAGTTAAAACGGTTTACTTAATCAACGTCACATTTTTTTCACTTTTCAACATAATCAAAAACATAAAGAAAAAAATTGCTGTTAAGGTAATAGTTAGTTACTTACATGTAGTATTATCTTTTCAGCTAAGATCACTAGAATTTCTACATTTAGTACTACTTACCTTTCTTAGCTTCATTCTTTTATCTCTTGTTGACGCGTTTCGGAACCACTCCATTGTAAAAAACGTATTGTACTCAAAGAGGTAACAGAATGAAGCTAAGAAAGGTAAGCAATAGTAAACGTAAAAACATAAAGAAACTTATCTCATCTCTGATTCAGCTTATTTATGCCTGTTGCAAAGAATCTTTGTCTTGATGCCAGAGCCAATTTAGTTCATTTTTTTGACGTCGCCATTGCCATTAAACTTCTTACCACATAGCACCTCCTTGAGTCTACAAATAAATGGAAATCCGATAGGAGTCAAGTCAGGACTGTTAGGGGGGAGTCGACAAATGCTTGAGTTACCTGAGCTGTGTGAGGCCGGGCGAAATCGTGAAGCAGAATACATACCTTTGCACTGAGATTCAGAGCGCTTTTTCAACACTACTGGCTTCATTCTGTTGATAAGCATGTCACAGTAGTATCGTACTCTGAAATTTTAGAAAATCGACAAAAACTGGGCTTTTTGCGTTCCTAAAGATTGCCGTTATGATTTTTCCTAAGAGATACGCTCTCTTTTTGATTTCGATTTTTTGAAGTCTCATCACGGCTTAGAATATTGTGCAAAAAAGCACAACCTTCTTACTGATTTCAGTTCTGTACACATGCGAAGTCTTGTCTCCTTATGGTAATTTGTCGATTCTCTTGGAATCTGTAGATTTCAAGAGAACAAACATTAAATCCATCGATTTTTTTCTTGCGCTTGTTTTACGATACAGAAGCTTGCAGATGATAATGTTATGAACTTTACCGAAACTTGTAATTATTGACCTATAACATCAACCAAAATCTGTCGATCCTCTTGGGTGAGACAGTTTATGCGAGTTGCAAGCGCTGGAGTTGAAACTTCAATCGGACATCCAGAATGGTGCTGTCAGTCACTGAAGTTCGACCGTTTTTAAACGGTTTAAACGGTTTTTAAACGTTTTACCCGCTTGTAAAATATTCTGCGGTTCATACAACTTTGCCCATATTGTTTGGTAGTACGAGAATAAATTTTAAACTGATTTCCCTTTCGGAAAGTAAACAACGGATCACTCCACGCCGTTCAATTAATTTGCAAACTTCACGAGGATTCGTTATCATAAATTGTGATACTGAGGTTTAAACAAAACAATTTTACTCAAATAGCTGATCATAAGTAATCAAAGTGTTACCGACTTACTGTTGTGAAATTTCATATACCTTTTGGTGTCTTTAATTATTGAATGTATTTCGTATATGATTTTTTTCTGAACAAGTAAAATTAACTGAAGAAAGAAAGTGAAAAAAAAGGATTTGTACGAGTTTATAAATCTAATATAAATCGATGAATAAATAGAGACTGACAAGCTAAGTAATACATAATAATTAATTTGAACTGTTAAAAGTAATGAAAAAATTACGTAAAATATAATAAATAGAAGATGTAGTAAAAAAAATTAAGAAAACAAAATTTATGAGGATAGGAGAGAATAATCCAACAAACATCTGCAAAAAATGAAGAATTTAACAAGTAAAACAGTAAGAAACACAGACACCATATTAAAAGAAAATTGCAAAAGTGAAAACGAAATAAAACTAATAAAAGCGTATAATTTAAAGTAACACTTACTATTCAGTAAGAAAAAGTCAGGCTTTAGGAAGCGTCTTGTAAAGTGCACTTCTGTATGGAAGTGGAACATTGAGACTAAAAAATTAAAATGAGTGTTCTTTTTTTAGCGATGAAGGCACTTCTTTTAAATTTCTGTCTTAAACTTTAAAAGTGGATTTCATAACTTTTTTAACCGAGCAATATTTTGATAAAATTAACGAAATTCGTGCGTTTTTTAATCCGTTTCGGTAAACTGAACCTCCCTAATAAAACGATTCACCAAATAACTTCGCTTGAAGTTTGTGCGTGGGAATATGGAAACAGAGTCCGAGACGCTACCTTCCGCCTCGGAGATCGCCAGAAACAATTTTACGGTTAAACCGTTTCTGAAATTAGAATAGATGCCGATGAAGATAAATACCCATAACCGTAATTTTAGTAATTTACGTACTCGTCGACGAATATTAGAACGTCGAGAAGAAAAAATTCTAGAGTTGGCAATTTTTTAACCGATAATCCTGTTCTTTACTTCTGTTATGTACGAAAGCAGCCCGGTGTACATATTATATAAATTCCCTAAGCGAAATAAAACTGTAAAAAAAATTGTTTTATATAATACTGCAAACCGAACAAAAGAGGAGAGCAGGAAGTGCAAACCGTTGTATAGAATCGAAGTACCTAGTTAGCGACACCGCATACCTAAATGCACTAAGTAGATTACAAGCGTCGTCGAAGCGTTATCTTACATAACTAATAATCGGCAAACATACAGCATTTCTGCAAATAAACGGAACAAAAGATACATTTTCAATTATCTATATAAGGCCATTATATACGCCATTTTTTTAATATAGGCCATTATAATACGAGTAATAATAATTATCATAATAGGCCATTATTATATTATAGGTCATTTTTTTAATATAGGCCATTTTTTTATCTATAGGCCATTTTTTATCTATATAGGCCATTATAAAAGGTCTATATAAGGTCAAAAATAACTCAACCAATCTTCATTTAACTACTTCCGTCGTTATTTCGTCTATACAGATCAGAAATTTATATTAAAATCTAAAAAGATGATCCTACGAAACATTTTTTAATAATAATCAATTCATCTTCATTTTTATTACTTCAAAACTTACGTAAATTGTACACTCGACTACTAAAATAAAAAAGAATGGTTTAAGAAAGAGGAAACCCCTTCGAAATTAAAAAAAAAAAATCTGATTTGGACACTACATGACTTCCTTGTACGCCCATTAAATTAAATATACACATTTAAAAAAAATGCGAAGTACATAAAATTTTATTTCATTAATAGCTTCTGAAATATTTTTTTTAATTGTTATTATTGAATTATTATTTATCAGAAATTTTTTTACAATCAGAGGTTAATAATTGTTAATAAATCAATGATGTATTTAAATAAAAAAAAAACGAGATGAGGTCTGATTCGAACCGATGTGCCTTCCCCTTGTAAGATTCAAATATTTCATATAACTGGAACCAATGAAAATAAGTATCACTTATGATATATGGTTGAAAAGCTCTCAATAAGGGCTTATTACTGCAATTAAGAGAAAGTCCAAAATCCAGATTTTTGAGATTTTGGGCTTTTTTGGAGAACTTTGGTTCATTCGATTGCAATCAAAAGGGGAGGTGCACAACTAGATTTTACAACAGTCCTAAATCCAAAATTTCAACATCCTCCGGCTAATCGTTTTGAGTCATGTGAGATACATTCGTACGTACAGACGTCATGCCGAAACTAATCAAAATGGATTCACGGATGGTCAAAATTACGATCGCGATAGTTCCTTTACTTCGTAAAAAGGAGCTCTTCCTTGGAAAAAAAAATTTTTAATTCTGTTTTAATCGGGTGAAGTCTAATGATTTATTATTAAAATTGGTCCCGATCGTTTAAGTCACAACAAATAATTAAGAACTAGTAACGCCAAAATGGAGGTCAAACATACGTTTTAAAATTTAATTCTACAGAAGTTGTTTCATATTTTGTTCTCTTTATAATCTTTGCCCGACGAAATCTTAATTATAATAAAATCTTTGCCATTGCATTAAAAAAAAATCGCCCAAAACGTTCTCTTTATTAACAATATTTTCACTTCAGAAAATATACCGAAAGAAAAGAAACCCGTCGATCAAAAAAGAATTGACATTATAAAGAAAAAAGAGAACGTTTTTGTTTATAAAAATAAAATGTTTACATGACACCCAAAAAAGGAGTGTAATGTATTTAGGGTGTATGTATGTTGTTTATTTCACCGAAACAGCTCAACGGCTGCTGAGATTTAGATGTATAATCCCGCATTGGAATCTTTACGTCTTCGGGAGTGTCATGAGCTATATAAATATGTGATATCTCGTATATGTTTATATAAATTTAAAAAAGATTGTACTATATACAACCTTATGACCCGCACGCTCTTTAATTATCCTATATTTTAAACGCAAGCGCAAGTTGTTGCAAATTATGAGGATTATGAGAATGAATGTTAAGATTTACTTGATAATATGTGTGAAGGTGAAATCATAACATTAGTATAATGCCAGTTGACACAGTTACACCAAATATGTATTTTACCTGATATTACCGACGACTGTCCGATATATATATATATATATATATATATATATCTATGAAGCGTTACTCCTCACATCAGCGTTATGAGAAAACAAAGGACAGAGGACTCGGCATGGGTCAAACTGTTTCCAGATGGTAGAAATGGGTTCAGAGAATACCGGTCAGTGCCCATAACTCCACTCGACTACTTTCGATCAAGGGTAATGCCCTTGATCGAAAGTAGTCCTTTTCGAAAGGAGATTACAAACCGACGAGTATCTGTTTACGCCCTCTCAACTGTAGTTACATAAAGCTCAGCAAAGTGTTTCTATTTGTAGTCGCTTACGCCAAAATACAGTCAATAACGTTGAAAATTCACCTTGTGATGCGTAATATTCGAGGATCTAATATTCGAGGACTAATATTCGAGGACCTTCACGGATCTAATGGCAACGGTCCAAAATTTAGGGGCTCCGCACTTCCACATTAACTATCGTGTAATGATCTCCAATGGCCAAACATCCTATGTTTTTTTTTTTTTAGTTTTTTGACAGTCGTGCTTTTTAATTTTTAATAAATTAAAAACTTGTTCGATTACCGTTTTATTTTTTCTTCCGTGTTTAGAACTTACGTATAGATATCTGCTTCATCGGGAAAAAAATTATGAATATACTTACACACTTGTACACAGACATAAATATTGTAACATAAGAGTGATTACGATAAAAGTAATATTTTATAATATTGTATTATAAAAGTGAAGTATCAATATTTGCTACCCATCAGACGCTGATTTTTTTATCGGCGTATTAAACGCGGAGGAAAAAATAAAGCGTTAAGTGGAAAAACGATATTTTATAAATATTTATATTCTGCTCCTAGAAAGGATTCGGAAATTTATGTGTTAAACTTAGAGATTCGTATCTCTTGTCAGGTCGCCTACAAACGTTTCGGTTATCGCATTCGACATACCAACAGGTTAACGTTTAATAAACACAACAAATATGGTTAATATTTATTTTAATAGCGATTCATAATTACCGGTATCACAAACCACGAACTAGTACTCAATTTTTCATGTTCGTTGAAGTCGTTTTGATTTTTTGAGATAGCACTAGATACGATCTAAAATAAATTTTACTCAAGATTATAAGTAGAAATCATAAAAGAACTTAGAATTGTTTTTTTGATATTTAGTCATCGGTATATTACACGTACATTAAATAAACAACGAAACATCGCTCCGGTATAACTGAACTCAGCGCACTACATATTCCCATATTTTTGTAGCTTCTTAATGGATCGCTTCGCAAGTTAACAATTTGAAGGCGGTCTTACTTTATTCCTGTCTCTTTTCTCTCAATTTATATAGTATTATTTCATTACTGGAAATTTTCTTTAAAAAAAAGTATTGAAGAAAAACCAAGGAAGAATTTATGTATACTATTTTTAAACCTAACAGGATTTTTGGCCGGTGTGAAATCTGAAAAAAAATTTAATCTGTCCAATTAACCGCCTAATAATGACTCTTTGTATGGACAAAAAACCCCGATAAACAATACTAGGTATAATCATTCATTAATTAACTTAATCGAACTATCTTATAGTTGAGTAATCGATTCGAGACTTACTCGATCAGTAATACTGATAAATTTTAACGATTAACCGGTTACGAAAATCATGTAAAATAACAAAAGGACAGTTAATAATAAAACGAACCTCAGTAACGCAGAGCCCTCTACTACGTACTAACTGTTCGACGAATATATTATGTCTCGATACGCTATCTATCGGCATCTTCGAGAACTACAATACCTAGCGATTTGTATAACTGTGTCACGTCTTATAAAACAGATGTAAAATGTTTATCTCACAGCAAAAAAAAAAAAAAAAATGGTTCCCCGACGGGTTATTATAATCCCTCAGTTCTTGAAATGCTGGAGTCCGGTATTAAAATCTTGGCTGAAAAAATTACATACGAGTCCGGGTTCTACTCGACTGTATAATAATTCAGAAACAGTTTTAAAGATAACCAATAGATCATTCTGTAAAACATTTAGAAAATGGATAAGTGATCAAGGATGTAGAGAAGAGGTGTCATAAATTTCTAAGAAGGATCGATATCATGAAAACTATAATCCGTATTTTTTTCGGTTCATCTAAAGATATCTTTTAGACACATTTAATTTAATAGATTAATTTATTTTTTTTATCTACTACTTTTTTTGGGTCGCCTGCTTTTGAAAAATCTGACGTTGAGCTAATTAATGTGAAATCGTCGATCGGTTGCGCCAGTCCCGGGTGAAGTACGATATCTCAAAGAGTTATAGTCGGTACGGATTACCACAAACAACAGAGTCTTTGAAGAGCTTTCGGATTTGTTCCGTATCACAGTCCATCTGAAACACCTTCCTACCTCGCCATCAATACTTTATCTAGTCAAGTAGATATAAGTAGTCTTCACGACTATCTAGGATTACCTTCTATTTGTTTACGAAGAGATGTAAAAAAATTAGCTTGCGGTACAAACAATTAGACAAAGATGTAAATTATCTGGCAGTAAATCTATTGGACAACAGCGATGTGACATCAGGCGACTAAAATGTTTCCATGCTCTAGACCTGGGAAATGTCACCAGAGGAGTGACCTGGAGAAGGAACCTAGGAGTGGAAATATAGGATGAGCATGAATAGTGAACGTCACTTTAATAGTTTACGAATTACAACTGTTTCTACTCACCGATGAATATGTTCTATCTATAGTGTTGTTTTCATATTGGTGTTGACGACAATGTTGTTATGTATATTTGTTTCTTCCTATGATTTATTTCTCGTGCTACATTAAATATTGAACTTTATTTGGATCACCTAACAAGTACTTTTCCTATATACGAGTCGTTAAACCCTTGTATGCTTTAATGAGGAGTTTTGTCGGGAATTTCTCTTCACGTGATTATCATGAATTTAATTTACTTATGGTCCCCTAAGAGGTACCGATTGTAAATGCTAACAGATAGAAAATATATATATATATATCAAATTAAAAAATGTATAAATTACTAAACATTTATATAAAACTTCATACGGCTAATATCTAAAACGAGCTTTAACGTATCCAATTATGACGTCGAATAAATAATCTATTAAAGATAATTAACTCAATTTAATAGTTAATTTTAATATTTCCTCATCAACTATAAATTTATACATTATCATACTTCTGTAACAATAATATACAACTAAGATGAAAAAATCTATATTCAAAATCATCTTAAAAAAATAAATATAATCCTTACTCGCCTTTTAATTGTAGATAATTTACGGTTAACAAATGCGTACACAATCATCGTGCGGGTTAAGTTAGCTAAAAAACAAGGTCGATATTTATTTTTAATCGATTGAATCGATTAAAACGGGACTTTTTAAACCGGTGTACTTCCATATCATAGAAAAACTAGTTAAATTACAATAGAATCGTCTTCGGTTTAATGCGGTTCAAAAGGTTTTAAAGATTCTTGATTCAAAATTGTACGAGACATTACACTACTCATAAAATATAAAAGCAAGCGGGTAATAAAGTATTTAGATATTTTATACAGCATTTATTAACCGAATTTCAAAAAATTATTCGATAAACCGTAATTAAAATTTAAAAAAAAAATCCCTTTAATAATTAAGCTGTTGTGTTAAAGATATTTGTTAGAAATACAAATTTTGACCGAGCACTGAAAATCGACCGTGGTGAGGGAGAAGTAGCATCTTCGTCTTTCATTCTGAAAATTCTGGACGTAAAATTTGGATACCTTCCAAACGTTACAAATATTACATAAGATATCTTTTGCTGTAGCTTATGCGATTAACTGATCGTCTAATAAAATTTAACCGGTTTAATACAATTTACCGGTTTAATACCTAGCACTAGATAGGGAATCTTGGAGAGTTGCATCAAACCAGTCAAATGACTGAAGACAAAAAAAAAATAATACAATTAGCGAACGCCTTTTTTTTTCGAGAATATTTTCGTAAGGTACACGACAGTGTTTTCAATTATGAAGTATCTTAGTTATCAAAATTTCCGTATGATTCATCGTAGATCCACGAGGATGTGCCGATCTTTGTCATGATCAATTCTACTTCTGCTAGTTTTTCCCTTACCTCGGACCTCGTTAAAGATATCCACAGACACGAACGAAAGACATTGTTAATTAAAATTCATTCAAAAAGAAGAAAAAATCTATAAAGTATAAAAAAATTTGATGAAATTATAGAATTAGAATAATTTATGTTTTAATATTATAATAATGGTCTGAACTCAGAAAAGAATACAACAAATAAGGTTTACTTACTTATTAACATATAAAATCGATACGTTCCAAATAAAGACAAAATAAGTATGAACCTTCCGGCTGCACCTTTTTGGGTGAACGCCAAAAACATTATATGGATACTTATAACGTTACTTTATTTCGTGATAGAACCTATAACGATGTATATTTACGTTATTAAAATATCCGTTTCCATAAACTTTCTATCCAAAATAATAAAATACAATTTTTTCAGAATATATATATTATTGTACCTAAGAAACTATGAATTTTTTAACTGATTCTTTTTAAGTTCACCGTTCCGGTTACCACTTAGAGCTACTCAACAATTCGTAATTAAAATACATATACATTTATTTTAAAAATAACCCAAGTAAAAATACATTAATTTTTATTTGAATCTAGTCGCCAATGTAGTTACGATTCAATTAACGGCACTTCAAAAAAGGACTGACCAATCTGAACACGAAAAACCGTTCTACTAACTTTGATATAGTTTGCCACATGTTCAAGAAAAAATGACCTGAAAACAGTAATCATTGGAAATATATAACAATCTTTTTTTATAAAAATATAGAACTGACTTCAAATCCGCTAAAAAAATACGAGACTAAATTGAAAAAAATTCTCGCTCGATATTTATTTTTTTCGATTCATGTCAGCTCAAAATAATTTCCTCACTTTACATTAAATTTAGAGCGATCATACTTTCATTTATCAAGAAACTGTTTAACGGAAAGGCACCGATTTGTGATTTAATCGAAGTAAATCAAATAAGACAAGAGGGATATTACTTTACATTGAGGAGGTGTGTCCCGAGTCCACTCGGAGGGATCGTCATCCCGTTCTCTGACCGGGATCAGTAGCTTAGGCTTCATCTTGATCGTCGTTTAACGTGAAAGAGAAAAGGAAACAACTTAACACAGAGTATAAGAGGCTTGATTAGTTGTTAAGTAGAAACTCCCACCTGTCGTTCAATAAACTATAGATATATATAGAGTGTTTCACGAAATTCTCCCTGGATTTTATAACCTATTGTACTCTTGAAAATAATGGAAAAAGTTCACATATAAACATATGTCCTAAAATGCTTCATTTGCGAGTTACGATTAATGAAAACTTTCCATCGGATTTCAGCTACCTCGGTGAAATGAGGTCTTACTGAATTTTTAATTAAAGAGTAGAATTAGTGATTTCTTATGGTTTTTGATCTGAAAATCAAATAAAATAGGTCCCATTACCGTATCTGTAGTTTTTGAGAAATCTGGGATGAAAACCAATAAACTGGGGTAAAACCCCTGTTTTTATGTTTGATGTACAATAACTTTGTTTTGGGTATTAAACACAAAAATTTTAAACAAAACTTGTAGAAAATTTAATTTTTAACAGAATTGTGTAAGATAAATTGAATAAAACAAAGAACATTTGGAAAATTGGAATTTTATTCAGAAACAGTACACTAGACCACCAAAGTGCATTATACGTACCAGATTATGATAAATATTCAAAATTGAGCCCGTCATTTTCAACACATTTCTTGGCACGATTTTGTACTGCTTTTATTGCTCTTTTTAAATCTTCAGGGCTTTCCTTAAGTTGCTCAGCTGCATCCATAATGCGGACAATTAATTCCACACGAGAATGTATTTTTGTTTTAAATATAATATTTCATCCATCCCCAGACGCAAAAATCTTGTGTTAGATCAAGCGATCTTGGTAGCCGGGAATGTGGACCTCCACATTCCCGAACTCTACGAACCATTTCTCAATGAAATGATAATTTAAGTGAGTGGAAACCGCACAAGTGAAGCGGGGAGGTGTGCCATCGTGCAGGAAGTAAACATTGCGTCTCAACGCTAGAGGAACATCTTCAAGCAGCTGCGGCAATTCTTCTTGAAGAAAATGCAAGTAGACCTCAGCATTTAAGCGGCCAGGTAATACGAACGGTTCAAACAGCTGATTGTGAAGAAGGCTGCACTATACATTGACGCTACATCGGTGTTGAAAATGCCTTCCGCCGTTTCACGAGGATTTACTTCTGCCCGTGTATGCTCATTGCGTAAGTTGTTGACGCTATCTTGAGTAAAATTTTCCTCGTCAGTAAGCAAAACATGCTTGTAGAGTTATCAATTTGTATTTCATTTCACCAGTAGCAGAACTCCAAGCGAAGCGGACCGTCTCCTCGATGTAGATGTTGAACTGGCTGTTTACGATAAGGATAAAACTTGTTTTGTTTCAGTGTCCTCCAAACCATCAAATGCGAAACTGATCCGCTTAGAAAGACGTTGTTATTGATATCTGGACTGCGGTGAACTGTATCGGTAATATTTCATCAATAACAGTGTCGTGTTGGACAGATCGTTCCCAGCTGGTACGAATACTAGGTAGTGAACCTGTTTCCCGAAGTTTGCGTAAAGTCGCCCTATTATTTTTGGGATCTGGAATGCTGCGATTCGACAAACGTATTTCATATTCTACTGCAGCAGCTGCAGCATTGCCATTACACACAACCAAAATGAACACCATATCATCAGCGTCTTCCTCTGATGTAAATAAGTACGACATTACTTTAACAGTAAATTGATGTGTTTAAACTAAAATTCACAGAAAACCTTCGCTAACGACAGCACAATTCACAGCATCCGATATTCTTAATGCACCTTACAGAATGATTTAAACATTAATACACTAGTGTGCATTGTTGATAAGCTGTTGTTATTTTACTGCCAACTTTTGTCATTAATAAAAAAATTATTATCTAAGTATTCTTTATTTAATCAGTTTTATTTTAGAATTTTTGTGTAATCTTCACTTACTTATAAATTATTTAACAGAAATTTTTAAAACTAAATCTTATTATTACAAATTTTTCACATCACAAAAAAAATTTGGTTTTTGTTTATATTAAAAGTAATTTTCTGACAACGTAATAATGTACACTTTCTAAATAAAATTCGAATTTTTCTCACTTTTCTTTGTCATATTCAACTTATCTTACACCATTTTGTTCAGAATTAAACTATCTACAAGTTTTGTTGAAAGGTTTTATGTGTATATTACCCATTTAACAGGGTGTATTTCAAACATAAAAAAAGGATTTTTTACCCCAATTTATTGGTTTTCGTCCCCGATTTCTCAAAAACTACTGCAGATACAGTCTTGGGACCCATTTTTTTTTTTTTTTCAATATTCGGGTCAAAAATCATAAGAAATCACTAATATTATCCCTTAATTAACTTCATAAAAATTTCAGTACGACCTCAATCCACCAGGGTAGCTGAAATCCAAGCGAAATTTTTCACTAGCCGTAACTCGCAAACGAAGCATTTTGGGACATATGTTTATATGAAACTTTTCCTATTTTTACGAATAGAATAAATGAACTACTAAAATTCCGGCAGAACGTCGTGGTACATTCTGTATAAGGCGATTCTAAAACCGGTTTGGACATATGGCATACTGCTAAAGGGCACGACGTGCAAAAGTAAAGTTGAAATTATACAACGTTTTCAAAACAAGTTGGCGAGATCCATTGCAGAAGCACCTTAGATTGCTCGGAATGAGGAAATTCACTACTACCTTGAATAGCCTTATATTCGTGACGAGATCAAACGGTTCGGTTTACATTACAGACAGCGATTATCTGTCCAATCGCTGTCTGTAACTTAATGTAACTTGTCTGTAACTTAACATGACGTATTTCACATGGCTCTCTAGTGATGTGAATTATCTAGCAGTTAACCTCCTAAACAACGATGGTAAACGTCTGAACAACAATAGATCGGCAACTAAAACGCCAACATTATACTGGACTTGGGAAATATGTGTGACACTTGAACAGGTTTGGTATCAAGATATGAGATAAACGTCTTTACTACGCCTCACGTGAGGATCCTAGCTCCCTTTTATTTATTTCTTGTTATGCTATTACTTTTTTTTCTGTATCTATTGTTTAATAATGTTGTGCATTCTTTTTTTGTTTGTTTTTTCACTAGACTATTTGATTGTTTGAACTTTTATGACCCCAACTAATGCAAGTAAATTTATATATATAGCCTTTTTATGTATATGTAGTTATATATAAATATATGTACACATAAATCATAATCTTTGTATGTACCGATCGATGTTCGCATTAATACTCAAGATACCGCTGAGCCGATCTGAATGATACATTTACTGATGTTTTTATTGAAACTCAACTTATCAAACAAACAGTAAAGCTTAAACAGTAAATCCGTGTCATATTTTACTTCGCCGTTTTTAGTCTATCCAAATCACGTTCTTGAAGATTAATCTACATAGTACCTGCGAGTGAAATTTTGAAAGATGTACTCCATTTTATTTTAAATTTAATTCATTAAAATGGGGGTAAACCTTTTTTAAGGTATTCAGTTACTTAAAAAAAGTTTATTATACGATTTTCTTAAGCAGACGATGGACGTAATTTTTTCTAGCAAGTGCCAACCTATGTAATTATATATAAGTTTCATTAACAAGTAGACGGCAAAATGCTATCTTATCTTTTCACTGTTTATCATTTCATTGCTACTGCAATTATCATTATCCTGTTTTAACGAAACTTGAAAAACAAATTTATTTTAATAACATAACATTGCACGATTGAAGCTAGCAATATCTCCTGTCTTAATATTGACGCATGCTAGCGGTTCGACAAAGATATTGAGAGACTAACGCACAAAAAGATTTCTTATAAATACAAATTATTACTCGAAAAATATATGAAATAATAATAATAAATAAATAAAACATAAAAAATAGTAATTCAAACAAAAAGACAAAATTAATTTAATTACAATTAAATTATAAATACCAAAATACAGCCCGATTTACTAAAAACGGTATAATGACCGATAGAAACTAATATTTCATTAACAATAAGATAACAGGAAATTCTAAACTTCTTACAATTCACTCTGTAAGTATTACTCGTACTTTTATTGTTTACAAAAGACCTACCCTACACTTTGCGAATAAATAGAATACTGTCAGTTTCACTCCTAATTACAAATAACTAACCGAACGGCTTATTGTTTTCAATCACTGTCCGAAATGGAATACTCCTGACGCTTTCTTTGAACGTTGTTACCACACGCTTACTATTGTCACTGTTATCGCACACTGCTCCGAACTCAGCCTTGGAAAACTACTCACTCTGTTTGCTGGTCCCCGGCAGTATTTATACATCCTGGACTGCAGAAATACTCGACCTGTTCTTTTGATTGTTCGAGAGTAATAATTTTTATTGTCTGCGTCTTCTACGCTTTTCTGTAAGTATTTTTCACGGTCCGGTAATCCTTATGGTCGAACAGGAGCTTTTGGAGGTGCAATTGATTATATATATATATATATATATATATATATATATATATATTTTTTTTTTTTTCCCCCCTACTCTCCCCGACCGGATATCCATTTAAGTATACTCAGTCGGGGAGAGTGTCCTTTTACTCTAAGGGAGTGTCGCCCGCCCACCGGTTGTACACCCGGCACGGCAGGTTAGCTCCCCCGGTCTCGGATCTTTAATTTTATTTTATTCGCCTGCCTCTAATCCCCCGCCTCGGAGACGGGGTATGGCTACGCCACCTCCCATCCCCTCAGCAGGGAACCGGGTCTCGGTCATTATGCCTTTGCCTCTAATCAGCGGTACCGCCCCCACTAAGCGCCGAGGCACCCGCAGGAGCGGCACCGCCAACCGGGACTCGGTCTTTTATTTGTCCCACACTCCCCAGGAGTTCCCCCCCTTCTCAGGAACCCGCACACCACGGCGTACGGGCCCTCCACGGAGGGACTGTCCTCCCTACCCTAATTTCACAAACCCCTTCTTCTGTCCTCTTCTTCCTTGGTGCGTAAGATTTCCCCGGCAAACCTACGGAACCAATCCCAGTTATCGTCACTATAGACCATCCAATTTAAGAGGTTTTCAGGTGTAAGTCCGTTGTCCGAAATTTCTCTTCTATTTGGAGCCCATCTTGGGCATACAAACACAGTGTGTTCCGCATCATCAGTCTCTGGGCAGTACACACATTGTGGGATAGGTCTTTTTCCAATTCTAAACAGATAATGGCCGAACGAGCCATGCCCCGTCAACAGTTGTGTCGTATAAAAATCTACATTACCTATTCTATTACTAGTCCACATATTTATGTTGGGGATTAGTCGCCTGGTCCAATCCCCAACTCTAGAGTGTGTCCATGTATATTATGTGTGTCCAATTGATTATATTACAAAAAAACTTTTTAACGGATTCGTTATTCTAACTAAAGAATCCCTTTTAGTGCCTGCTAGATTGTTCTTCCTTTATTTTATCTCTCTCTCTTCTTTCTGAAAGAAACCCGTTACAATATTAAGTATTAACTCTCGGACCGTCTCCTTTTGATGAAAAATAGATTTTTGACATTAAATCGTCAGAATGCTCTTTTAAAAAAAGTCAGAAAAAATTATTCTCCTTTTTGGTAATTTTTTTATTTAATCGAAACGCTCAGGATTCATTTTAGAAAAAAAAAACAAACTATTAGAGTTTAGTATAATTTTATACAACTTTTACAGAAAATATTTTGAAATTTCAAAAAAAAAAATTGGGGGTTCCTTTGCCCGTATTATGGGAACTGTTTTTACATTTTATACTAAATTGAAATGAAACAACGGAAATAAAATTTTAAATAATTTTTCCAAAAAATGTGTTTAAATTTTGAGTGATATTTCCCTTCCGGATAACAAATTAGATCTTCTACCAGTGGGATGGGGTGGGTAGGTAAGTCAGTTCGTCGGGATGAAAAAATTTGAACGGAACAGAAAATAATCGAGAATATTAAAACAGTCGAACGAATGAAGACCCAAGAAACAAAGTAAAAAATTTATCATATTATGTATTTTGTATTCTTACGCGATCGATAATATAAATAAGTTTGCATAATTTAATCAAAAAAGTAGCATATTATTAGGTCTGACAATAAATTGAAAATTTAAACTGATTTCTATAAATAAAATATACATTCGTGAGCGTATATATATGTATAAGGGTTTTAAAAATGGACTAATAATATATTTTAATTAGTATAGATAAAATATATAAAAAAGGCTTTAAAATACCACCAGGAAATTACTTTCTAAAAACCCGCATGAGAGATAAAAATTACATGAACTACGAAAAATATAATAAAATAAAAATAAGAACAAGACCATCAGGTATTTAACACGTAATAATACGATATTATCATGTAATTAGTACAACTAATATCTCGCCGTTATAACCATTTAGCATTTGCACATTCATTTTACATGTTTCTAAAAATCTAAGGTCGGTGCACAATGTTATTTCTAGGTGTGATCATTTTGTTTTAACAGAAAGATATTTTATTAATAAATAACAAGTAAAACATGTAATATATGACACCATACAGTTGTTAAACCTATTAAATATTATATTATTTTTAATAGCTAATCAAGAAAATTTTTTTCACGCATTTTTTTTAAATTTATCATTCCGGTCGTAAAGTAATCATAATCGGTGACAGAAAAAAGCACAAATTTTGTCAAATGAAAAAGAGTAAATTTACAAATTACTTTTGGGAAAGGAAAATAAAGGGCGACGGAAATTTGGCAAAGCTGTAAATAAAATATTTCATGTTATATTAAAATAAAACGCGATGAAAATTAATTATCATTGCAATAATTAAAATTAAGTACCCCTATTTTATAAGGTCATTTACAGAACACGGCGGAAGCGTGTGGGACCGAAACCAAAAACCATTGAAGGAGCCATACAGAAGCTGAGAAAATTTCAGATGGAAAAGACAGAAAATGAAAATTATATTCATACTGATGATCATTTTAAGTAGTATTAATTACTTGTG
Organism: Lycorma delicatula; assembly: GCF_047948215.1. NCBI lineage: Eukaryota > Metazoa > Arthropoda > Insecta > Hemiptera > Fulgoridae > Lycorma > Lycorma delicatula. Next base: position 164,792,229 of record NC_134458.1, on the reverse strand, counting down.
ACAGTAACGTAAAATTTCTGCGTTAACAATCAACAAGTAATTTTAGCTGATTGTACCTTTTCTATTTGTCCAAAACCATTTCATCAATTATATACAGTTCATGTTTACAAGTTACTTTAAACACTTTCAAATAATATTAGCTCTTTTGCCATTAAAGATTTTCGAAATTATTTGGTCAACTTTGAGATAATCAGTTAAGACCTACACAGTGATTTTAGATTTTGGGTGCTGCGCGCATCTTGCAGTTAAATCTTGTTTTCCCGATATCCACAGTTCGCGGGTATAGATTTCATTTAGGATAACGTTGGTACAGAAAAACTGTAAATTTAGGTTTGCGCGATATCTATAGCTATCACAATAACGAAACGGGTGACCGATCGAAATCGTTCCTTGGATTACCTTTCCTTCCGCTTGCAGAAATACCGGATGCTTGTACGGAAACAATTAGTACAGTTCCATTAATGCATTACCGATCTCTCGGATTACTCTGGTAGACACATATATTGACACTTCTAATTTCCCCTCTCGTGTACGGACCACTGAACCTACTGATGAGGCGTTGCCGAGAACAACAAATGGGGCTGAAACTTTTCATCGGTATTTCAAATCATTATTCCACTCAAAAAACCAACTATTTGTACACTCCTTAAACATTTGAAAGAGTTACAAAACGAATCATATTTAAAAATTAATAGCGGAATGAAATCACCGGCTCCAAAAGATAAACGGAAACTGGTGAAACCGAAGCAAAATCTGTACGATTACACAAACAAAAGAATTTTCCGCCTACGATACATTACAACTGTCGGCCGTAAAACCACTCCAAGAGATATAGAAAACTTTTTTTAAATGCAACGTTGCCATCTTCTACCCGTGGTAAGTAATTTGTGCTTATAATTCTGATTTGTATTTTTGTCATTATTTTTGTCAACTGGGTTTTTAGCCTATTTATTATCAATTTATGTCCCCTACCCACCATAATAGTTCGGCAGTTAAAGAAACGGTTTTATCCGGTACGAGTCCTGAAACGGTATCGTTAAATGAATTTGAAACGATAGTAAAAATTCTAAACATAACCCGATCAGTCGGTTAAGCCTTATAGTAGTTTATATGTATTACTTCACGTTTATTTGCACATAGTATTTCATTCCGATAAATTTCTGTAATAAGAGTCGGGAAAGAAAGCGCTCGTCATGAAAGAGTTGTTACTTACGAACCATTTGACTGAAAAAGTTCTATTTTAAGTCCTGCTTTTTCTGAGAAATTCAAACAAATAACAACTTAAGAATAACACAATTTACTTGTGTAAATTTACTACAATTCTATACTTTTTATTTGAATCGGTTGAAACGATTCAAATAAAACTTGTAGAATCGTAGTAAATTTCAAGATAAAAAAGCACCTTGTTTTTCGCTTTATCTTCATCGGTAGTAAAATTTCAATGTTCATCGTTTAGTTTGATCTTTTCGTTGGACTATCGTTTGCTTTTATAACATAAAAAAGGCTATTTTTTAGAAAGATACCCCCTCTATTTTGGCTTTCAATAAACATGGAGTTGATTTCTGGATAGAACTATGTATTTTAACGACCCGGTTACGATATGTAAACGGTTTAAGAACTTAAATAAATAACGGCAAGGAAAAAGAAACTTGGATGAAACAAACCTTTCCATTACAAACAATGAGACCCTGAATACTGAACCTGTAAAAATGTTCCATAATAATTTTTCTAATTTAATAAAGGAAACAGTCTCTTCCTGAACTCTTATTAACCGTAGGGTTTATCAAGGACATATTAACGTAGTTGATACGTAGGCTTTTACTGGTGTCTGACTCTATGACGAGTAGAAATACATTTGTACGAGCATACGACTTCGTACAAATTTACGCTAAAACATCGGACTAAAGATCTTAAATTCTGGAAAGATATTTTCCTGAGGTGGAGAACTGTCAAGCGACTGCATTTCTCTCAAACGACAGAGATTCATACCTTTACTTGGAATTATTCGTTCCTCCACATCCCTCTTCACCAATTCCCCTAATTTCCCTACTTCCCTAATTCCATCTTCTAATTCAGTAAAAAAACCTTTTTTTACCTTTATTGAAAACTGAAATAGCATTCTTTTTTTTTGTTTCAAGATGTATATTATAAAAGACACATTGAAACAGACAGATCGGTTATGGTGTATGGGGGGAGAGGGTTAAGTATAATACTGTCAGATAATTTTTTTTAATAAAATTATAAATTATAATTACAACAATAAAATCGAATTATCGTAAAAGTAGATGAATAAGGAGGTACTTTTTAATACGTAATTCCTTCAGATTTTCTTCAAATAGATTTGAACTGAAAAATAACAGAGAAAATAGGTTAAATATTGTTTTTAATGAAAGGGTATACATACGGTTTAAACGTATCTCCATTTAGTAATTTATAGACCCCCATTTTCCGGATATAATGGAGAAAAACAGAGATTTCAACGAAAACTAATTTTTATGAATACGGCCGGGATGAAATTCCAAAAAAATTAATTTCGAATTTGTTACCATTCCTTTTATGCTGTTTCCATATTTTTATTCTTCTTTGTTCTAGTGCTTCTTGGAAAACCCATCGGGTTAGTCTACTGGTGAACTTGGTCATCGCAAATCAGCTGCATTTCGAAGTCGAGAGTTCTCAGGTTCAAATCCTAGTAAAGACAGTTACTTTTATACAGATTTTAATACTAGATCGTGGATACCGGTGTTCTTTGGTGATTGGGTTTCAGTTAATTACACATCTCATGAATGGTCAACCTCTCTTTCTTTTTTTCTGTTTAGCCTCGGGAACTACCGTAAGATATTACTTCAGAGAATGAATGAGAATATGTATGAATGTACATGAACTGTAGTCTTATACAGTCTCAGGTCGACCGTTTCTGAGATGTGCGGTTAACTGAAACCCAACTACCGCCAAAGAACACCGGCATCCATGATCTAGTATTCAAATCCTTTTAAAAGTAACTGCCTTTAATAGGATTTGAACCTTAGAACTCTCGACATTGAAATCTTTGCGATGACGAGTTTAACCACTAGACCAATCCAGTACGGTAGGAATGGTCGACCTGAGACTACAAGACTACACTTCATTTATATTCATTCATATCATCCTCTGAAGTAATACCTTATGGTGGTTCCGGAGGTTAAACAGAAAAAGAAAGTCCTTTTTGGAAACGCGTTGTATTCAAATTAAATTTTTTTAAACGGTATATAACGGGAATTTCTATTGCGTTTCTTAGGATTTTTTCAGTAAAACTTGAGATAACTACCAAAAGTAGTAGCCGCAAGAAAAAGGTATAGGCGTCTAGACACCGCCAGATATTTGAAACCGGTTTAGCCTTTCTCGAGGTAACAAACTTCCGTGCCAGACCACAGAAATGAAGTGGTTTCCCATCACCTTTTTCGCCGAGCCATACACTTATTCATTGCGTTCCCAGCGGCTGTTCGACATTAATATATATACATCTTCTTTCCAGTTACCGTCGATAAGGCCGTTTTAATTAACACCAATCCTATCAACAAAAAAAAAAGAGTGACTCTGGGCCACTTTTTATGGCAAACCAAAGCTTTTTATGATCGCTTTCTATTTATTTGATCTTTTTTATATGAACTGCAGCCGTAATAAATATCGGGACACTCTTTTATGGATTAAATAAATAATTCAACCATTTCTCGGGGTCAAGTTAACAGATTAAAAAAAAAGAATCAAAACGAGACGACTTTGAATAAGTGGTCTTTATTTTTCAGAAAAATGGTTTATACGTACTAATGTTTTTTTTATTAATTTTTTTTTTACCCACTACAAAACTACTCAATTTTAATTAAATTCTTACAGACGTGAATTGCATTAAGGAAACTTTTTATTAACAAATTACCATACTCATTTAAAAGCCACGATGATTACTTAACAATAAATAAATCATGATTTAATATTCTTACAACACCGTTCAATTACAACAGTATAATTTCAATTGATTAAGTAAATAATTTAAATGTAATTGGTATAATAATTAGATTATGAAAACTGAAAGTATTTAAAAAAGATCTTGAAATTTATCTTTATTAACCACAAAGTTATTTACTCCTGTTCTATATCGTGACATTGCTTTCCATCTTTTTTCAACACACACACACACACACACACACACACACACACACACACACACACACACACACACACACACACACACACACACACACACTCACACTCTCTCACACACACACACACACACACACACAGATATATACGTAAAGTGTACTGGAGCTGCGGTTGTTAACCCTAACAAGTAAATACACTAAAATAAACGTTAATTAACACTATTTCAAACAAAGCCCCTCCACCCGTCTTGCTTAAAATCAACTATACTAGCCACGAGTATTGTTTTCCGTCAATCTCATTGCAAAGCACCTTCATTCATATTTTTTTAAGTTCAACTTAACGTTTTTAATTTCGTGCATGAGCTCCCTCATTAATTACGTACACTGTACAATAAAATAAAAAAACTATCATGTACCTATATACTTTTTGTGTTTAAATCATTTGTATGTTTTAAATCGAATAGTTTACCTAAAAATACAGTATTATTTTCTTTTAAACTATTAAATTAAAAACGGACTTAACCGCCAAAATATGGGAAAATACAAAAATTTCTTGTTTTTTAAAATTATTATTATTAATAATAATAAGGGTAATAATAATCTAAAATGATTTTATATGTATGCACGTGCGTGTGTATGTGTGTGTGTGTGTGTGTACCACGGATTTGACGTGCTAAATGCTAAACTCAACAAAATGTCAGCCACAACGAATAATTTCTTTGAATGCATATTAGTTCCTTTAATCACAAATAAGCAATTCGGTAATAAATCATTCTGAGATTAAAAAATTAATCTAATTTTTCATTTTTACTTAAAAAAGAAAAAAAAATAGTTACTTGGAATTAATTTTATCGTAACTTACTTAAACAAAAAAACGCTTATGAAAATAATTAAAACTCGAAAGCAAAGTTGACTTTAATAGTTTATATTCAGGATTAATAAAAAAAGTTCAACCAAGAATTAGAATCCTCATAAATTCGATAAAAAATGAATAGGAAATATTATGTTATTTTGAGCAAGGGTACCATTCTGGGTAAAATACTTACTATAAGACCTACTCGGATATAATAGATAGCTTTTTAAAATACTATTTAAGTTATAGAGTAAAAATTAAGCGACAATAGGACTTCGTATAACGGTGTAGAAGTAAATTTGTTACTTATATAATCGACTATTGCACATACAATGCACTTTTTATCATTTAATAACATAATTAATAAGAGAAAATAATGGTAACAAAATTTAAATGATAATAAAAGTCGAACTAAAAGTACTCCTAAATAAAAAGAAATGTGGGTACTTAACCAGAATCAATAAATTAAAAAGTATAATAACTATTATCTTGTTAAAGAATTTAATTACTACCTGCAACTGAAAGTGAAACTATTAAATTATTACCACAATCTACATTTCACAAATAATAAATTATTATTCATTACACGCACACACATATGCATACATACATACATACACACACACACATTATATATATATATATATATATATATATATATATATATATATATATATATATATATATATATATAAACACAAGGGATAACTTTAGAGATAATCTCTAAAGTAAAGACATTAGTTACATTGTAACAAAAAAATATTCGGCAAACTTTATACATATTTTTTTATTTCTCTTCATACCTTATACTACGTCTCAATATAATCGCCACATGAATTAAGACATTTATCGTGGCGATACACCAGCTTCAATATACCCTCGTCGTATTCTTCTGCCGCCAGTTCATTTAGCCCCTGATTAACAGCACTTTTAATTTCATCGTCACCCGCGAATTGCTTACCACTCAAGTATTCTTTCAATTTCCCAAACAAATGGTAATCAGAAGCCAAGTCCGGACTGTGTAGTGGGCGATTGTAAACTTCCCATCCAAATGTTCTCAGTAAATCACGTGTCGCAACCGGAACATGGGGACGTGCATTATCGTGCAAAGCAGGACGACGGCGTCGGTACATTTTTACTAATTTTTATAACTTTTTACTATTTGAATCTTTCTAAAAATGTTATTCATTACTTTATTTAAAAAGATAAGCACACGAATTAATATAAGAAAATAATTAAGGTCTTAGCAATAATACAAATTTTAATTTTATTAAAGGTTGAAGTTTTATTTAACTTTATTCAATTTTCTTAGAAACTTAAAATCATTTCCCAATTTTTTTTCTTCATATTTAAAACTTTCAAAAAAATTTGAAGCAAACAAACCATTTATCTTGATTTATCTATCTGTTTCATATGTTTGTTAAAATGAAATTATCATAATCATGTTTGAAATCCTAGCTGAAATTTAACTTAAAATAATTATAAATAGACTAAAAATAATTTTAACGTTTACTTGTTCAGAATGTATTTACAAAAAATTTTAAATAAATCGAAAAAACAAATTAATGAGACGGGAATAAAACCAATAAAATTCTCATTAATTAGAATATTACACACTAAAATCGACAAAAGGGTTCATCTCTGTTGGTAGAAGCGTTACTTTTAATGCATTTACCCTGGATATAATTTTTTTTTTAAACTGCTAAAGAAAACATTAAAGGAGAAAAATTATTAAATAAAGTTTAATTTTGAAAAATTTCTATGAATACAATTAAAATATTTAAAAAGTAGTTCACACCTCTCTCTACACCAGAAGAAGCATGCTGGTTCCTCCTCTCTTTGTTGTACACATTAATGATCCATTTCAATAGAAAACTGAATGTAGAATGAAAATTAAAGTAATTAAGATTTACGGCAAACATTTTTGAAAATCTAAATTAGTTCTCAGTTTCCTTCTGGAAAATAATCACGATTTAATCGGGTAGAACGGCTTCCGGTTAACAGAGAACTGGTATCCAAAAAAAAATCGAGTGGTTTAGGAAATAATACATATATTTTGCACATATACAGAAGAAAGAGAGCATTTTCTATTACTTTTTTTAAATGTTTCTCTAAAATTTTATATTGCTCCGAAAAAAAATTACCTGTACTCAAAATGTCAATGAATTAATGAAAAGAAAAAAAAACAAGGACCAATGATGATGAAAACAATGTACAGATAATATATGAACGAAACAACTATATCGACAAAAAATATTTAAATAAAACTTTTCCCATACCCTTGGCCTAACATAAATACTTTTGTAATTCAGGTTAATAACAACAAGCGGACCTAAAAATATTAAAACAGTAAAAGCTATCTTTTGTATTAGTTACAGGGACGCTATTATAATTTTTCTATTAAAAAACGTGACTTGTAATAATAACAATACAAATTTATGAGAAATATTTACAATGTGCAGGTAAATTTAAATATTACAAAAATATACAATACAGAAAAATATTTTAAAAGTAAATATAAAATAAATACATAATACAGTAAATATAAAATAAAAATATAAAAAAATTACAGAGTATAATTATCTGAAGGAAAAGAGCATTTGACTTTAGCAAAAGAAAAAACATAATAACCCACCGGATCGGTCTAGTGCAGTAATTCTCAACCTTTTCGGCTCCACAACCCCAAAAAGGATAAAAATATACATATAATGAATATTTCGCGAACCCCCGACCACAACCCAATGAAATCTAGTCAGAACTATTTAACTGAGTTGACAACGACGGTGATTAACAAGCATGTATGAAGTGTACAAACATAACGATTTACAGGGTCCAACTTGATATATACGTGCTCCTTGTAATTTGGTCTATTTGCATAATATTCTCAGTGAGAGCGTCATGTTCGAACATGCATGTGATACGTTTCGTCCTTTCAGCCGTATAAAAGAGGCGTAAGGGATTGTAGAATGTCAGTTTAGTTTCGAATGCAAATCGTGCGTCTGGTAACTTTATTTAGGTTTTTAAAAGCGAAGTTTCACCTCGTAGCTGTAAATCTAAAAATCAATTTTTGTACGCAACATATCCCACGCACGCACGTAAGCGGGACATGATACAGTCCCGTAACGCCGTCTTCCCAACTCGTGAACAGTTAATACAGACTGGAGACCCCCCTCCCCTTCTACTTGCTCGAGCAATCTTTCACTGATGACCCCACCACCACAATAAGAACAAAGTTACTTTCCTTTACATATCCTAAACCATTACACCAAAAGCACCTAATCACTTTCAAATAATTTTTAACCTTAAAAGAATGAAAATCTACAAACAACCGATCACCCTGATCAAGAAAAGTTGACGAAAACCCTTATCTACCTCTACAACTAATGCACAGTACTACTACCTCTACTGTCTGCCCGAAATACAATCTTGAACACTCCAGCAAGCTCTTCAGAGGTGTCGCAACTAGTGTTTTGAGACCGTACCGCTTCCAAAAAATTGTTTTCCTCTATACGTCAAGGGACATTGTATATGATCATATGTGGCCCGAGAGGTTTTCTAGTCACAGTCTTCATCGGATACTGTTTGATCCAATCATTGTCCTTGATTTGGTCTTCGGTATAACTGTCATTAGTAATAATCTTAACGCCCTTGGGATTGTCCTTCATTACCAAAGGTCCTTCATTCTTTTCACGGTCAACAAATGTGGAAACCTTAACTTACGAAGCCGATGAATAATATTTTTCCAGGACAACAAACGCCATTTTCAATATTTTTACAGACTAATAAGTATATGTTTCTGATGGCTTACTTAGATAATGTATTTTCGCATTAAAAAACTTGAATGTGAATTTACAAGGAGGTGATAAAAACATCTTATTAATGACAGCCAAAGTTCATGCTTTCAATATGAAACTTGCTATCTGGATTATTCGCCTTCAAAGAAAAAACTTGAGGAAGAAAATAGTATTATTCACCACAGTTTGGATAGCATGAAGATGCATTTGCGTGCGCTAAAAATTTTGTTGACGGAGTATTTCCTGGAAAATGGAAATGATTTCTCGAAGAGATGGGTACTGCATCCATTTAGTGAAAACGTTGTTGCAGCTGTTAATTTACCGGCTGAGATTCACGAAAATCTCATCGAAATGTCTGCTGCTAAAACGTTAAAACACTTCACATCTGAAGATTTAGATACATTTTGGCTTGCTCGTCGAAGTGAATATGAAAATTTATTCAAAAAAGCTTTGAAAATGTTAATCCCTTTTGCCACGTCTTACCTCTGTGAAAAGGGTTTTTCGTTTACAGTTGCCCTAAAAACTAAATATAGGAATCGTCTTTTATCACTTGAAAACAATTTTCTTTTGTGTATTTCTAACACAGATCCACGTATGGAAAAACTTTTGAAAAATGAAAAATAAACCCAACCATGTTATTAATTTATTTTCGTTGTATGTGTACTTATAAATGTAAATAAAATATTTATAATAAATTCTTTTTTTCTCATAAAATAAATCCAGTATTGTTTACTTGTAAAATTGTAGGCTAATTTCGCGATCCCACGGGGGTTGCGACCCCCAGTTTAAGAAATTCTGTTCTAATGGTATACTCGTTGTCGTAAATTAGCTTGTTTCGAAGTCGAGGGTTCTTGGGTTCAAATTCTAATAAAGTTGGCTGCTTTTATTCGAATTTGAATACTAGATCATGGATACCGGTGTCCTTTGATTGGGTTTCAATTAACCACACGTCTCAGAAATGGTATCCCTGAGTTTGTTCAAGACTATACATTTACCGGTACAATTACATTACACTGATGAGTCGCCAACGAGTTTAATTGTTAATGCGACTATAAATAAAAATATTTGAAGTATTAATTATAAATAAATTATTAAAATATAACCGAAAATTGCAATTTATATAGTTAGGAGAATCTGATAGGCACATCAACTTAACACTTTGATTTTAAAATGTTATATATGAAAAGAGGCGACTATCTAATACATAATTCAATGCTTTGATGATGGTAGAGCGAAGCGATATGATCTTATTTTACAAAATTTTGAATTTAAGTCTAAGAAGAAAAAATCATCAAAAAATGTAACGATCATTAAAATTAAGAAAAGAATATCCAAGACTGAGCTAAAACAAATTATGTAGTATATTTCTTTTTCAACTATTGTTTTATGTTAAAATCAACAAAAACAACATCCAGCAAGCCATATCATCTCGCCTCTGCCCTTAAAAATTACTGGTCAAACGTAACTAGATAATTAAGATAATAAATACCGGTTTAACAATGTTGCGTATTTATTCAATATTTAAACAAAATCCTCCGGTAGTCTTTTACTTGGAATCTTAAAACCTTTAATTAGAGCTGAAAACTAATTTCACCATTACTAACTTACTTATTTAAAAAAAAAAATACTTAAATTCACTGATCTGATTTTTTAATGATTTTATAAAAATTATTAAAAAATATTACTTCTAAATATTACTTCTTATATTATTAAAAAAATGTATACTTCTTATTTTTTTAAATGTAAAGTTTATCCCAAACTGTTATGATAATCGAGCTATCCGTACTAACAATTACTTCGTTTAGAAACTTTGCATTAAAACGTAAAACGTACTAACTTAAATAACACCAACGCTGTTCTAAAAAGTTAAATTTTATATACTTTTTATACGTTTTTAAATTACATCTTTTAAAAGTCGGCGAAGAAGTATAAACAAATAAGAATTGAAAAAGAAATTATTTTTTACCTTCTAACAAATTTTTTTAAGGCTCGTTCTATTATACATTCTCAATACGGGTAAGCTACAAAAACGCTTCTTATATGAAAAATTAATCAGGCGGGACATAATTGGAACGGAAGCTTTAACGTCGTTGCAGCAAAGCACTTTTTTTATTTACTGCGGCACAATAAATGCGTTTTGAGGAATAAATAACAATTTTTCATTCGTAAAAATACAACAAAAAGACCGAGAATTTTCAAAGCATAAAAATTAAATCGAAAATACTTTTAATAGTTTTCATAGCTAATAAATATTTCATTTGTTTACAAACGAATTCCACTTCTCGCTTGAAATTTTTTGGTGATTTATTCGTGGAAAATTTATTTAAAAAAAAAAAAATTATAGAACAGAAGAATCAAAGTGTATAAAAATTTTAAAGACATTACAGAAGAGAGATTTCATTTTCCTTTTCGTAATAAATAATAATTTAATCCGAAGAAATGTCTAGTAATTCGAGTACTAATCGGATATCGAAGCGACTCCTGCGACTTTTATAATGCGGGGTAGGTCGAGGTAACAGAATTCTAGTATACACAGTCTTCTCTTGTCTTACGAGGGCATTTCGTAATTTAAACACTGAGCCTCTTCCTTCTTAAATCGCGAAACATATTTTTCGTAATATAAACTCAAATTTCGCAATAAATATAAGTATTCTTTTTTTTACGTTTACAGGTTGCGTATACCAGAACAAAAGGTATAATGAAAGCGATAAAATAGAGACTTCAGAACCGTGTTTAAGATGTCGATGTATTAATAAGAATTTAGTATGCAGATTAAGGATGTGTATACAGGTACCCGATCCGCCACCACCGGGATGTTACATTCTGCACCACCATAATGAATGTTGCCCAAAACTTGTATGTAATTCAGGTAAGTGAAAACAATTCAGTTTCATTTGTTTGTTACTTTATATTACAAATAATCAGAATCGGGCTACACACATCCTAAAGAAAAAACGATTATCAAATTTGTTGTGTTCGAGGAGGGATCAAAAAGTCCGGGTTTATCCGACAGGCAGTTTAACCGATAAACGTATGTATAATCAACGAGAAAAAAACCAGGGATCCTCCAACCTGATCGCGCTAAGGTCCTTAGCGCGATCGGATTTGCACGCACAGAATCCAAAAGGAAAAGAAAATGGTAGTCAGCAAGAAAAGAAATTTACCTGCGAATAAGCCGCAATGCGAAAAGAATAGACTTCACTCAGATAGAAGCACACCCACCGGGTTGGTCTAGTGGTGAACGCGTCTTCCTAAATCAGCTCATTTGGAAGTCGAGAGTTCCAGCCTTCAAGTCCTAGTAAAGTCGGTTATTTTTACACGGATTTGAATACCAGATCGTGGATACCGGTGTTCTTTGGTGGTTGGGTTTCAATTAACCACACGTCTCGAACTGAGACTGAACAAGACTATACTTCATTTACACTCATACATACCATCCTCAATCATCCTCTGACGTATTATCTGAACGGTAATTACCGGAGGCTAAACAGGAAAAAGAAAAATAGAAGCACAAGAACCCTTCTCGATAGCAGGGACACCTGTCCCCCCCCCCAAAAAATTCCCTCAGAATATCGTGACATTTTTACCCGAACAAGAGCGGCACATTATAAGAAACGTTTTTGCGTTAACCGGTATAAATATAAGCTGTAGCAAATTCGTATTCCTTACGAAATTAAAGATATCCGAGGGTTAGGGGAAAATAGGTAAAAAGATCTATCTCTCCGTCCTCTGAGTGAATGATGAATGCCAACGTCCCACCGAATGTCCCTTTGTCTCGACAGTCGAATAAGAAATACATTAAAAATTTAATAGAAAATTATACTGTTTTACAATTTTTGTAGATAGGCGAATAATATAATTTAATCGTGAATCTATCAACAAGATGTAAAGTTAATAAATCGATAAAAATGCCTGCTGTAAAAAAATGAAACAAAAACCCATAACTAAAATTTGTGCCGGTTATTTTTTTATTTTTTTTTCCAATAAGTAAAAAAAACAAACTATATTTATTAAAACTTTTTTTAAAAATAGTTACCACCAGAAGAAGTTAGAAACTTGCTCGCTGACGGGATTAACTGGATTTAAAATAAGCATACTTTTACATCGAAACAAATATTAAATAAACCAAAAGTTAAATTGAATCAGATTAAATGAATTTTAATAACAGATAGAGTGCTATAAATGAAACGACAGAACGTAAATGAAATATATATAAACCGATGATTATCATTCAATGAACAAATAATAACGAAAATATTTAATACTAATAAAACAAAATATTACCAACTACTGCTGTATTATTAGAGGAAATGCAAAAATATTCTTTACATCCGAGAAAGAAAGTGAGAGAAAAAAGATCAAAACCAAAACAAAATGAAACGAAATTTTAATTCAAAAAAAATTTATCAATTATCCAGTCTTTCAGCCCTCCTCCTTTCATAAGATGTCTATTAAATTAAAATAAATATTGCTCAGCAGGTCGGGAACTACATAAATAGCTGTCTCCTTACAACAATTAGATCTGACCGAAGGACTCGAAATTTAGTTACAATAGAGTTTAGGATAGTAAATCCGATCTGCTGTTATCAAAAGTACCAAACTATCCTTAAAAAATCTCGGTTTCTTTTTATAAATTTATGTAAAATAAATAAACATTCCGAATAACCATTCGATGCCCCTCCCCAAACTGATAGCCATACTATAGTGTACTCTCCACTACAGCGTAATTCAGTGTTTTTAACGCCGTAATGTTTGGAAATGCTTTATAAAATGTGTACGCCAAGAATTTTAATTCTTTAAATATATAAAAACTTGCGGTTGCCATTTAAGGTTTTTATCTATTTTACATCAAGATATTTTATATTATTCACTCTTTCAATCCCCACGCATCTAAATCGATCAATTTCCAGATAATTACGAGTAAAATCGATGTAAGCTAAAATTGTTATTTGATCGCCTGAGATTATTTGCAGAATTTATATAATTTGTTTTAACCTTAAACTTAAATATTAGAGTCCAACCGTTTTATAACAGTACATAAACCGTTTAGCAGTTTCAAACATGCACTCCCAAGATTCCTCGGAAGAAATCTATAACCATAACTTAATAAGATAATTTAACTATTCATTAAATTTAACTTGAACAGGTTATTCACGTGTAGTAATAAAGAATTAGAGATAACACGATTCCCAAAGGTGATCGGTAATATGTTACGGTTAATTCATTCGATTCTAAATTCATGGTCAAAATGTGTGTTCGATCTTTAAAGATAGTCTTTGAAGATTTTTATAATGTTAACACTCTAATTCCATACTTTCCTAGCTTATTAAGTAATTTTTCCCCTGTCAAATGGTTTACCATATCGTGAAAATTTAATGTTTTTTTTTCTAATCACGGTTTAAATTAAGCGCCGCTAAACGGTTAGATTAATCTTCAAAAATTAGATTAAAGCGTCTTCTGTATTTTTTTTATTTTGAAAACCGAACCGCGGATTACTTTCAATAATACTATGGCGATCTAAAAAACTAATAGTTGAGGCTTTATCAATTTTCCTGTAAATTTAGTGAGATTGCTTAACAAGCTGATCGCTCTATAATTTTAAGACAGAATCGAGACACAATTGGTTTTACGATGGCTAATTTAAATCGTGCGGAAATATATCCGTCTCCAAACATCTATTTATTATAAAAGAAAAATGAGAAGCGACGAGGGAGCTATTTATTTAATATTGTGCTAATCAGACCATGCGATTCCGGACTAGAACTATTTTTCAGATTTAGAATACTTAGCTTCCATACGGGGGAAGAACAGATAGGATTAAAAAAGCAACGTCGAGCATGGATCTCTGAATGGCAACATAGCGTCTCTAAATCCTGAAAAGGAATCTGTTGAGAACGAACTCGAATCGTGTTAAGGGGATTAATCAAAAACAGCAAAACCTTTTTTAATGAAAATTGCAGAATGACATTTAATCATACAATCTACATAATTTATATATTTGTAGTCGTGCAAATATCTTAACTTGTAATATTTACCATCGGGCCACCACTTGTTGACAAAGAATAGATTTTTGGGTGCAGTTAAAATAAAAAAGAATGAAGAGGGCAAAATTGAGCCCGCTCCCCTTACGGTGTTAATTTCTTAAATTTACTTTCGGTATGTATTTAAATAACAATAATAATTAACAAATGACTAAAAATGAATAACCTTGGACGTTTTCTTTACAATTTTGACGCGGAGGAGCGTTCCAAATAACTTTCGACAAAACTGAAATTTATTGGTGAGGATTAGTTGCGCAATATCATGAAATTTCACGGTAAGGATGCTGACTCAGTTGTATTCATGTTAATGTAAGTTGTGCGCGGGATAATAGTGAAGCAATACTTACAAAGTACACTGTAATAATAATAATAATAATAATACCTACAAAGTAATAATAATTAAAAACATTTATAAAAGGTACCATAACAATGTACAAAAGAATACATATTTTACCGTCGCTGTTTTTAATGATTCTCGCCGTCGCAGTAACGAAAAGAAAACGCATTCAGTAAACCTGCAAGTTACAACAAAATAATAACAAATTTAAAATTATCTACCTTGTCGTTTTCGATTTCATTAATCAGTAAATAGCCGGCCTCCGTGGCACGAAGGGTAACGTCTCGCCTCTGATCCGGTGTTTCCGGGTTCAAATATCGTTAAGGGATGGCATTTTTACAAGCTACAATAAAAGAATAAAAAATAGTGATAATATCAGATAAATCTCCACAAATTATCTTCAATATTATGTAACACTTCACCTACTTTAAATTTTTCGCAAAAATACTTACGTTTTAAAAATTGTTTATACTTTATTTTTTCCGTTTCTTTATTTCCCTTTAATCCTTTTATTTCTTGATTTACAGGCGTGGAATTGAGACCCCCAGCACCGCGCGTAATTGAAATTTCATACCCACGATAAAATGCAAGCAACCCTGCCAATAACCGATACAAGAAATTGAGAATCACCCGATTTTTACCAAAGAGGATAAATAGCGAAAATGTTTAAACTATAAATATCAAAGCGAACGTTCACGAAAAAACTGTGATTTACTCACTGGAGATGTTCTTTATTAATAAAAATTTTGGGAAAGAGAAATTAAACCCAATAAAAGTGGGAAAAAAATTTTTCGAAATACACAGAGCGTCCCACGAAGAAATTGAGAAACTTTCAGGACATGTTCTACTGGTAAAAATAATGTAAAACGTTCACATAAACATAGATCACATTCTTTTTAAAAACAAAAACGCTGATTATTGAAAATAATTTTAATAGAAATACAAAATGAAAGTATCTCAATTTCTTCGTGGGACATCCTGTATAATAGAATTTTGATAAGTTTCCTTTCCGGACGTAAAAATAAAAACTGGTACCCGATGAACCAACGAGTAATTCAACGCATGAATTACGATAAATTAAGACTAACTCGCAACATTTTATACAATAGCGTCTCATAGCACCACGTAAACGATTAAGTACACTCTCTCGCTCGGTAGTCCGGTCGATCTTAAACTCGCGGTTAATTATTAGCGTCTATACAAATAAACTTATAAAAACAAGTTTTAATATCTTACAGTAGCAATTTATACGGTAACACGTATAAAAGATACAATGTAATATGACAATATATTCTTTTAAGTCCATTACGTATTCATATGTCATACTGTACTAAAGCCGGCAGCAGCAGCAGCAGCCGATGCATTAAAATCATCCGAGTCAGTTAATAGTCGTACTATATAGCAGTGTTACTACATTCCAAATACGTAACAGATCGGTATTAAACTCCGTACATAACATATACATATACGCGCATACAAACAGCTGAGTTGTGTTAGGGTATGATTAATTCTAGTTCATCATCGACTTCTTCTTCCTCTTCTTCATCTACGACTATTCATCTTATTGCGACTGCATCTTTCTTACCGTACCTTTTAAAGTTTCTAATCGTCGATCCACTCTCTCATTTATGTACAAAGGTAATTAGTAAACACGGAGTCGATGTATCTCTTAATGTGCGGACTCACAACCGTTCTAATATGGAATGAAGATAGAACTCGAGTAACCCTAGATCAAGGTAGAATCTTACACTCTTGTTTAACGACAGACCTTGACTCAACATAGAACATCAAAGGGAGTCTTTTCCTTACTACCGACCAACAAAAAAAAAAAAACTCGGAAGTATTAAACGAGTCATCGTATATAGTAGTTTCCCACAGATTCGTTTTGTACTTAAAAGTAATATGACGTTTATATTACGAACACAGACTACGATAAAATCTATACATAATATAAAATTTAATCTTTTTATTAAAAAGATCAACATTACCAGTAAAAACGTTTGGTCCCAGTTGATCACCTAGAAAAATTACGTTTTCATGAAAATGTCGAACACCGTGGTTCATCGATCCCGAGTTCAAATCCCGGTCAGGCATGGCTTTTTCATACGCTACAAAATTCCATCATTTCCATATCCCACGCACAAGCTTCAAGCTAATGTGGGGATATCATCAAACACAGAAAAGATTATACTGCCTTTAGAGTATAATTACTGAAAAAAATCAATAATTTTAGTAAAAAAAAATTTGGGTCCATTTTGACCTCCCTTGCTCGAAAGCTATCTCATATAACATTCTTAGTAACAGTAACAACTTGAAAAACAAAATGTTAGAAATAATAAAAAATTCAAAAGTTTTTTAAATTCTTAAACCGGATCCGATATAGTTCCCTTTTTAAAAAAAATCCCATGTCCTCTACATTAATATTAGATCTAGTTGGATTTTCAATCTTGAGAATTAAGGTTTACAAACAATTTATATTTTAATAACGGATACCATTCAGTCCCCCCTTATTTATTGAGGCTTAAAAGTTTATTTATCGAGCGACTATTTATTCCAAGTCGGCAGATTTGGTACAATATAATTCGACAAGGCTAAAAAATATTAGGTGCCGTGATGTCCCCTTGTTCAAGGGGTTTAAAATCAAGCTAGGATATGTATAGCCAAGTATTTGTGCTAAATTTCAATTTTTTTTAAAGAGTTTTTGATATAATAGATAAGAACAGTTCAAAAGTAATATTGAATATCTCCCATCTCTATCGACTTAAAACTTTTCAGTTTTAAATACCTTAACATGTACTTTCATTGTAAAGTCAATTTTCTACGATCGCTATAAAAAAAGTCAAAAATTAAGAATGACTAAAATCACCAATTTTTTAAAATTTTGGCCAAAATTTAATGCAATCAAAATGTAGAAATCTTCTGAGCAATTTTCGAAAATCTACTTTAACCCAGTCCGGAGATATTAATCAAAATACAGGCCAACACATATACATACAGTTAAATCTCCCTGTTTGCGGCACTCTTTATAACGGAAACCTCGCTATAGCGGCAATATTTCTTAGTCCCTCCACATTGCTATACAAAAATATGGTATTTCTATCTCTTTATTACGCCCGACGAAATCCCAGAAATCTCTGTACAGCGGCTCTTAATGCGACTGCCTTTTATGTTACACAGCTTGCTGCTTACTTTGCGTAAAATTTTACAACTATGTAGTCGGTAGAGCAGCGATTCTCAACCATTTTAGCTTCCCCCAAAAAGTAAAAAAAAATATATATATATAACGAATACTTGGCGTAAACGTAATAATCGTCTTTTATGACTTGAAAACAATTTGCTTCTATGTATTTCTAACATAGATCCACGTACGGGGAACTTTTAAATGAGAAACAAACGCAACCAATTCGTTAATTTATTTTCTTTACATTGTATTGATAAAATGTTCATGTAAGTCAATTGATAAATGTCAATGTAATGATTTTTTTTCTCATAAAATGTTTTCGTTATTGTTTTCGTATAAAGTTGTAGGTTAATTTCGCGACCCTTCCCTTTCACATCACCGCGACTCCCAAGTTGAGAAACGCTGCTATAGTGTATATGGACGAGCTGTTAAATCGGTCGACTTTTATCTAGTGAAGAGGAGCGATAGTGCTGAGCTATGGTAGGTAGTAATAGGCCTGCTGCACTATTTAATGCAGTAGTACGCCTTCCAATAAAGAAGCTGTTAATGCTATTTGTCTTGTCTACGTATTTCAGCTGTCACGAAATTGACAAGAATTTACAGCAGCGGTTCTGAACATCGAAGGAAAAATAGAAGACATGTTCTTAAATCGAAACGTAAAATTTTTTTAATTATCATTGAAAGAGTAATTATTCATGACATCTGACTAATACTACGCAAGTTTTTAATTTTAAAAATTATAAGCGACTAACTTTTTTCGTCATTTGTGTGTATTTGAAATGTTCTTACGTACGTGAATAAAATTATACAAGTTTCGATTTTCATTTTTTACTTCTCAGATATTTTTGTAGTGTGTTAGTGTATTAACGTGTTTTATACGTTTGTAAATTAACTATCGTCTTGGTACCCGACTTAAAGGTAGTAAGAGTTCACTATATTTTTACGCATAACCCCGTTTAATTGTTATCAAAGTACGGTTCTATAATACCATAGCCTTTAAAAAAAAAGCTGACAACACAGTTGTAGGACTTTCCCAGAACGCGACTTTCCTGTAGATTGTTTCCAATGTACGGCTTACACACACAACATAATTTAAAATATTTATCATTTTATTTAAATATATTTATTCGTTTATTTAATTTAATGATTTTAACTAAAGCGCGCGCGGTCACCGTATTTAATTCGCACGGGTATTGCGGTACTAGCGGCGACGGTCGGCATTAACTAAACTAATGTAATTTCACAACTTACATAAAACAAATTTCGCTTGTAAGGTCGGCAGACTAGAAAAACTGCGACGCTTAACGCACCAGGTACCGGTACCGAACGACCGGGCGATAGAGTTCGAGACACAGCCAGAACGAGTTACTTTTTTTCATTTTAAATATTATTCATTTATTTAATTCTACCGCTCACCCGTGACGTAATAACGTAGCATGCGACTAAGCATTTTTCGGGTGGGGGGTGCGATTTTGCAATTTTTTTCGCAAATATTGTTATTTTTTAATCGTTAACAAATGTGCCTAAGAAAAATATGTCCTTAATTATGCGAAATTTCGAGATACTGAGGGTGACTTGTTCTACAGCCTCCCCTCTTGACCTTTTAAGTTGAAAAATTAATGGGATATCAATCCCCCGTATATAGAAGTAATCTGACCAAGTTTAGTCAAAATTGGTTCAGTAGTTCTGGAAATATAAGTATGATTTAGAGACCAACACCGAATTCAGCAAGTACATCCGAACATTAACATTCGGAAAATTTCCATCCGGTTTTTTGGGTTCCTTAGGTGTCAAAACGTCAAGATCCGATGAAAACCGCATATGCCCAAATTGGACCGATTACAATACTTTCCCTTCTAGAGCTACAGCGCAACCTAAACGGGAAAGCAAAGATTATGAGTAGAATTAAGTTAATCCGTTATAGAAAGATTTGACTATATATACACAACTTCCATAAATCTTCATAACTTTTTATTGTGTTTTTTGGATTAATCTTATGTTTTCTTGAAACGTCGATATTTGCAAAAACTCCGAAAACAAATAATTTTCGCCGACGCTATACTTTACTTTATAGATATGCTTGTTGCAACAACAAAAATGCTAAAATCGGGAACAGATAAATACTTTACAGAGACAACATTATTTGACAAACCAAGATAAAGTCAGAAAGTAGGAGGTGTACTACTCCTGCAATGAAAACAAACTGTTCCGGTATTTATCTAGAAGGGCCAAAGAAAACAATTTTAAAAAACCCATTGATGAGCGTAGTATTAACGTGGACAGAATTAATAGAAAAGAAAATTTAGCAACACTAACTTTCCTGGCATTCGCGCAAATTTGTATTTATCCTCTCCCTACGGACGGGACAAAATTAAAAATTACTTTAAATTTAACTAATTTTAATTACCTAAGGTTATTACCTTAGGTAATAAAAGTTGCAAAGTTAGTTACTGGTAACAAAGTTAATCAAAATTTAGACCTAAAAGCTAAAATATTTCATATTCAAAAGTTTAGTATATTACTAAACTTTTGAACAAAAAACACTTTTAAAAAAGTAATCGTTATACTTATCAGATAAAAATAGTATTCCACCAAAATCTTTCATCTACACAAAAATTAATAGTAATAAAAATAAATAAATAAAATCTAAACGTAAACAGAAAACGCTAAAAAATTCGTCACAAAAAATAAAACTCTACAACTAGATGCATGTCGAATGGTAATTCATAATCAGTTGATGCAAGCGAATCAGTAAACGAAATTATAAATAGAAAAATAAATTATAAAATACAAAAAAGCGTCATAATAGGTCTAAGAAGGAATTTTTTCTTTCCACGATAAATTATCACTTTCCACTTCGACTATCTAAAGCAATATTTAATACTTTTTTAACAAATAAATGTATTTATTACTTATTCAATAGTTCTTTTTAATAATAAACGCAGATAAAAATACACTTTTATTTTTATTATTTGATTTATATTAATTTGTTTTTTATGCTTTGTTTTTGTATTTATTACGTTAATTCCCCTGTTTCTCCAAATGCTGACTGCTGACTGTTTAATGATCGAAATGTAGTAATTCTTACTATTTTAAGTCGAAAGAGTGAAAATATTAAAAATTGATAAAAATTAAATTTTTATTGATACTGAACTTTTTTCAGTGATATTTCTGACCGATCTTTTTTTATCAGTTAAACAGACATGAGTAGACGGTTTAAATTCAAACTCCTTTTAAACATAACCGCTCAAAATTCTTAATGTAACTTTTTACTTTCCAGTGTAGATAGCGCTACAGCAGAGCTGTAACTCTAGAAGGGAAAGTATTTTAATCGGTCCAATGTGGGCATATGCAGTTTTTGCCGGATCTTGACGTTTTGGCATCTAAGGAGCCCAAAAAACGGGATGGAAATTTTCCGGCTGTTAATGCTCGTATGTACGAGGTTGTGTGTTCAGTGTTGGCCTCTAAATCATCCTTATATCTCCAGAACTACTGGACCTATTTTGACTAAACTTGGTCAGATCAATTCTATAAATGGGGGCATTTATGCCATTAAATTTTCAACTTAAAAGGTCAAGGGGGTGAGGCTGTAGAGCAAGGTCACCCTCAGTATCTCGAGATTTCGCCTAACTAAGGTTATATTTTTCTTAGGCACATTTGTTAACGATTAAAAAATAACTATATTTGAATTGAAACATTTTTTGTAAAATCGCACCCCCCCCAAAAAAAAATTCTGTTGCAGTCTTCCGCTACGTTGTGACGTCACATGTGAGCGGTAGAACTAAATAAATGAATAATATTTAAAGTGTAAAAAGTAACTCGGTCTGCCTGGGTTTCGAATTCGGCCGCTCGGTATCTGTACGTTAAAACTCGCGACTACATCAGTCTGCCGATCGTACAAGCTAAAATATTTGTTCTATGTTAAGTTGTGAAATTACATTAGTTTAGCTCAGTTTAGTTAGTGCCGACAGTCGCCGCTACCAGCGCCAAACCCGCGCGAATAAAATACGTATCCGCGCGCGCTTTAGTTAGAATCATTGAATTAAATAAACGAGAAAAATATTATATTTAAATAAAATAATAAATATTTTAAATTAAGTTGCGTATGTAAGCCGTGCATAAGAAACAACCCACAGTTGTCAGCTCTTTTTTAATTTAATAGAATCAACTTCCTTTTTGAGCAATATAGAAATAGGCTTTATCAAATTTCCAAAATGTTCGTAAAACGGCTCCCGAAATGTAAAACCAACAACTTTCATTAAAAACAGTGTTTTAGTGTCTGGAATCAAGACATCTCAAAATGTCAACATCTTTAAAATATATAGCTTTGTTCAATAATTTGAATAAAAACAGCAAACGAATAAGTCCTTCTTTTACACAAGTATCACAAAAGCCGAGAAAGAAGAAAACTGGTTATAAAATTCATATTAGTATGAAAATTAGATTAGAAAGAAGTATTACGCTCCAAAACACAAAGGCAAAATGAACCTTAAACCCATCAAACAAGCATCCCCGCCCGTACGTAAAATTTTAAGGTTGAGGCTAATAGTTTTCTTATGACTGAAACATTTCACGTTAGGATTTTTAACAAATTTAAACTCCAAACAAGATGTTGGATATTTGTCCTACATCAATGAAGTTTATGCTTCACTGTTGATAAAGTAAACTTCAACAATCACATTACTGTTTATTAAAATGATCGTTTCTAATAAACTAACTTTGTGAACGGTTTCATATTTTTACGTATACTTTATATCCGTAAATATTTACTGGCCGCCGTTGAGATTTTAAGTAAAAATATTTGTAAATTATTTTTGGATCGTAATCTTGTTCTCCAATATTTGTTTTTTCATGAATATCGAATGCATAAGTATTTATGTACACCGGTAAACGCTGCTAGAGATGCGATGCTACGAAGCCCAGTCGTCATTCAATCTGGCTCGGCTAATCAAACACCAGTATTTGAAAGGTTCTTTACAACGATTTGCACATGCATCCGTATAAAATTAAAATAATGCAGACATTTTTTTTAATTTAACGCCGATCGAATAAATTGTAAGACTTTTGGGCGTCAACTTTTAAATCTTAATCTCAAAATCATTATTCACATTATGCTAAGTGACGAATCGCATTTGCACTCTGATGGATATCCGAATAAACAAAACTTCCGATATCGGATGTAAAACAACTCTAATGAAATGTATCTTCGATAACCGGTGTACGATACTAAAATATCAAAGATATGCCGTACATCCTCCGGAAATATCGGTCTATATTCATTTGAAAACTACGACGGAAATATTGTTACTGTCGTGTCAGATATATAATCGAATGACTGAAGAAATTTTGTCTTCTAAAATAGCTCAGATACGTAGTTCAGAAGGTTGACCCAGACACAATTAACCAGCAGGTCGCTGAATGCATCCAGGGTACGTTATTTCCAGACTCGGCGAGAGGTTTGTGAGATTACCGGGCCTCACAGCATGCGATTTTTTTTCTTGAGGGGCTATTTGAAAAGTAATTTATTCAACGATCCGCTCCCACGAAACGTTGAAGAACTAGAATAAAAAATTCGTCAATAAGTTCCGGTGGATATGTTAATCTTAAGAAAAAATATAAAAACACGACTTAGAAAAAGCGTGGATCGAATTTAGAATGTACTGTTCAGAACTTAAATGATTTAAAGTAACGTTAAATGTAAGATTTAAAAAGTTATCTGTCTTTTAAAATCGCCTGTTTTATTGGCTCACCTATTGTTCACTTACGTAAATGAAAGATAGCTGTACCCTTGCTTCACTCCTTCCGTACAGTACTCGCCTTTCATTTTTTGTTTTCGTTACAGCTACCTGAATCTTGTCGAAATTACAATTAAATATTATCTTTATCTACATTTCAATTACGCCTTTCTTAAAAATATTATACATTTTTCTTCTTCTAGGGTTAAAAATTGCAAACTTCTGAAGTAAAAAATCGATAACAATTTTTATCAAATTTTAGTCCAATTTTTACACACTTTATTTATGGCACCTGAAAGCAATAAGAAAAGAAATTTAATCTTATAATTGTTATTTATTCATAAAAATGCTTAACTTAAAAACTGAATTTATTAAAAGCTATTTTGTAAGATTTTAATAAAAGTGCAATGTTATTGTTATTAAGATGATAATTACTATTATCTTTTCTGTTAAGATCACTGTAGTTTCTATGTTGATATGTTATTGTACTCTAGAGTACAATAAGTTTTGACAATGGAGTGTTTCCTAAACGCTTCAACTGATAAAAGAATGAAGTTAAGAAAGGTAAGCACTACGCAACACAAAAACTGTTATGTCTTTATCGTAGCTCGAAATAAAAAATATTCATTAAATAGGGAACCTGAACCAAATTACAAACAAAGCAACCTGCGTCAATTTACACTATTTTGGCACAGATTTCAAAAAATTGAAACTGAAGAAATGAACAATATGACATTCTTTAGAGAGTTTTTTTAAATTTCAATCGATCTTTAATGAAATTATGACGGTTTGTGAAGTAGGCTAATCGCAATTTTGTAAATATTAGATCTCCAGAACTCGATAGATAATGCATTCGAGAAAAATATTTTTGTTGAATCACACTTTTTTAAAGTTATCTTCAGTTTATAACAAAACTAACTATAGGAATTTTACTAATCTAAACGTATTCGGTTATTCGATAATTAATAAAAATGAATAAATATAATGATTATTAGTATTTTAGCGTATCGGTATAACCGACAAGAGATGGTGCAGCTTGAAATTCCCCCCTACAAAATTGTCAACACTAACTTCAAATGGAAGTGTAGCGGAAACAACAGCCCTGCTAACCCCAAGGAAGATCACAGGAGCGATTTAAATGTCATTAAATAAATAAAAAGTCTTAGAGTAAATTTTGTAAATAAAAAGCGTACTTTAAGACATGCAGTTAAATTTTTGAAATTGATATCATTCGTTCTAATTGAAGGATTATTTTGTTCTTTTTTTAATTTACAGATATGGGTTACGGTTCCGGTTCTAACAGCATACTGGAAGCCAGATCGGGAACGGCCGAGCAAAAATCCATAATTCCACAAAAAGGTAAATAATTTTACGTACAAATAACCAATACAGTGTATTCTGCAGTGGGTGATCCAACTTTACAAGAATTTCTGGATAACGTCCAAACATTTTCTATTTAAAACATTTTTTCTACGAGTACAACGAAATCGATAAGCAGAGTAAGAAATAATCACACTCGTCCGTTAGATAGCCGCCATTACACGTGCGACAAGTTAAGATGCATTTTACACAGCTCAAATGCGTCTTATAGCAAAACTTATTGGGGATGGTGCTCCACAAAATGTTTTCTGGGCCTTTTCAAGGCCACGGTTAAAAAGTTTCTGTAAAACAAAATAAACGAAAAAAAATGAATCAAATAGACTAGCTGGAAGCAGGATAGTAATCTAATTCTACACTTTATCACACTCATGAATACGGTTGGGTTTAACCGAATAAATAAAATGTCAATACAGATACTACTTTTTAGTATTAGATAATAACTTAATAAATCTCCGCTTAAAAACACTGTAGGCCAGTGGTGCTTAATTTAAATTTTTACGTACAAAAATATGAAATGTGAAAGACACACCGGCATTATCTGAGTGGGTTCTATAGTTATTGGTTCAAAATAAAGAATATTACAACTTTCTTATAATCTTACCTTATAATCAGTTTTTGCTGATGCTGAAGAATTTTATGATTCTATAATTTTTGTAAAAAAATTATTTTTTCAACAGCAAACTTAACATCTGAGAAAAAAATAACAAATTCAAATCAACATATGTAATATCTCACCAAAAACCAATCGGTTCTGCGTTTTAACTCTTGCACTTATCCACATTTATGAATGATAATTTATTAAAATTTTATTAGCTGGTTGCATTTATAAACAGTTCATCACTTTCTGTAAATGTTATACATATTCTGTTTATGCATTAATTAACAAGCAAAAACAATCTTCAATTGTAGTCGCAGAATTAGATACATATTATAAAATAATTTTTTAAACTTTTCACCTAAATTACTCCCAGAAACATATTTTCAAATTACTACTTTCCAAAAGTAATGTTTCATAAAATTTGACAATGGAAAACAGAAGAAATAGAAGAATTTTAAATCTAGATACCTGTTACCTAGGTACCTTAATACAACACCTATTGACTCTTAAAAGAGGGAGATCAAATTCCCTTATTGCAATGACAAAAACCAAATATTCAGATCCCCTTGCCACTATTTGTTAAAAATTATGATATTTAACCCATTCTTCTGCAAACATAGTTTCTTGAGACCAGTAAAAACCATACTCAGATACTCTAGAATCCTTCGTTAAGAAAAACTGAAACACTCAAAATTATTTCCAAACAGCATCACTTTTCAAAAAACCATATAAACCTTAATGATTTTGAAAACATCAAAAAACCTTTGCCATCCCCAATCTTCAATTAATTAAAATTGAAATTATTACTAGCCATCAGGCAGTAAAAATAAATAAATCTCATTTCCTGACTGATTTTTTTTTAAATTCTATACTCAAATGCAAGTAAAAGAGATCAGTGGCATCAATGTCTTTGCCCTCCTTGGCACCCTACTCCCCAGAATCCTTCGATTATGAAATCTGATTTTTGATGTTTAATTGTATTTTAACAGCTGTAATTTTTAAGTTAAAAGCCTCACATTTTGAAAGTGATCTCTCTTCTTTGCGATTAAAATAGTATTTATTAAGAAAAAAAATAATAATTATAAAAAACGTATACATATTACATTGTCTTTTAAAAATAGACAACAAAGTTTCTTTCAAAAGATTTTTGTTAAAGAATAGTAATTAATACTGTTAAAACTTTTAAAAGATTCATGTATTTAAAAGTCATTTTATTTTTATTTAGACTTGTTTTTCAAAAGTTCAATCAACATAAATGTCATTGATATATAAATAATTTAAAATTTTTTTCTGTATTTATGAATAAATAATTTACCAGTATATTTTTATATGAAACATAAATAAAGTGAAAGAAGTAACATAAAATTAAATTTAATATTATTTATTGTACATGAAACTGATAAAATGTCAGAATATAATATGTAATGTATAAAAAATAATTTTATATTATGAATTATTTATAGGACAAGGATGTCTACATAATGGTACAATTTATGCAGAAGGTTCGGCAATGGATACATCAAGTCTATGTGAATACTGTTACTGTATAAAAGGGGAACAACACTGTGTCAAACCGCAGTGTTTACTATCATTACCTGGATGTGAACCGATATACATGAAGCATACCTGCTGTCCAACCAAGTACAACTGCAGTCAGTTTTCAGATATCAAAATATTTATATCTCTCTTTCAACAAAAATAATTTGAGTTAAAAATATAAGATAGTAATTAAAAAAAATAATAATAACAGCATTACAGGAAATATTTCTTAACCGATTTTCATCAAAATTAGTTCCCAAATAGATGTAAAACAGTGATATTCACAATTACTATGACCGACTGTTAAAAGCTGTTTAACAACCATCATCAAGTGTTTTTTATGTATTTAACTGTACACAACATTTAGAAATAGAATAATTATTCTTTTAAAAACTTCTGCGCAAACAATAATGCACGATTTCAATTAGGTGACAAAAAATCTAAATGAACTTGATACGCTAAGCAGGCACACACTAAAATGGTCTGTCGTGTTATCTATTCTGTACATCCCACTCAATGCAGAATTCAATTTTCAACAGGTTAAGTAAATTATGTACTATCATAAAGAGGTAGAATTCATCTCATTAAATGACATTGTTATGTAATTTTTGGGACACACTGCTAGCAGGTGGTCCCAGGAAGAATCAGATCCCTACAATATATAGCAACCATTATCAAGCGTACTGCCTTTCATGACAAGCAAACTGGAGTCTATGGATTCCATCCAGGTAGACTAGGAGGTTCCTGAAACATATAATGCACCTTGGAACAGGTCCACCCCTTACAAAAATCTGTTGCTCTCAACAAAGCCCCATCGTATGTAAGAAGGGTGATTCAGACATCCCTCAGTGCAGAATAAAATTTGAATTACCAAATGTGCTCACAGGAAAATTGCATTAAATCGGTCTCAGCAATGCGAGAAGCACGTGAATAGCTTGTGGGTTACCAAGGTAGCAATTCGAATTGCATACATCAAGTTGTTACTACAGGAGATACTTGACAGTAAGCGAGTAACTACAGAGTTGCAATACAGACTAGCAAGCAGTAGATAATCTAGCAGAACCTTAGAGCTAGTTAAAGATATCACTTGTTCCACTTGCCATACTATCAATCCACAAAAGAAGGCACCAACTAAGATGCACCATTTATGGTGCCAATTGACAAACAAAAAGGTACTTTGCTATATTGCCCAGGATCATGATTTTTATGTCAATATAAAATCATATTATTCTTTTTTACTATTCTTCTAGCCTTCAAGGTGAAAAACCTTGTTTTCCTCTCTCATTCAATTGAACCTCCTTCTTTGTTATTCTGTTTGTTTTATTTCAACAAGAATTTACAAAAAAAAAAAATTAACAAAAAACATTATTATTTTATGCATACATTACCATTTTAGTATGTACTTGCTAGTCAGCACCCAATTGTCTAGCGAGGGGACACTAGCCCTGGACACTCAGGACTAACCCAGGGGGTTTCTCGGCCACGTACAGGACCTTGCAGCTGGCTTCAGGGCTCCAGGCCAATTCCAGGGGCCCAAGTCGGTCAGCTCACTTGACCAACCCCTGAACCCATGCGGGACCCCTTCCCCCTGGAGTCTCACAGAGGTCACTTCACTCACCATTCCCATCTAGCCAGAGGGGTCTGCCGCCTGGACCTCTCACAGTGTTCATTACACTCATGATTGTGAAAATAATACTGATAAAAATCAATTAAAGTAGTCAAGCTTTATAAAAACCTGAAAACGAATCTAAATTACAAAAAATAAAATAGTAGTAATGGTAACTAAAGTACACAGATCTTTGAAGAGGAAAAATTCACAACATATTTCTGTTGCCATCGTGAAATACATAGAAATACAACAGTGAAATAAAATGATTGTATTTTTTTCTTTAATTCACAACTTCATCTATAGCTTAAAACCTTCCCTGGGATAACACGAATGTATCCTGCAAATTTGAAAGCAAATTGGTCAGTTAGTTCTTACGTGATGTGAGAACAAACAGACAAACTTTTGGCTTATGTATAAGAAAAGAAACATCTGATGAAGTGACAGTGATGGTGAAACAATTAACGATGGTGTTATATGAGAATAATTCATAAATTTAAATCAGGTTCAACTTATACAATGATCATATAAAAAACACTTATTTAACTTAAGTCACTATCCTTTTTTTTATCTATTTTGACATTTTACATCCTTTATCCTTCATCATGACTTTAGGCTAAGAAAAATAAATTTAAAATTTATCTTAAATAATATTTTCTTAATATTTAATATTTATTTAATAATACTTAATATTTACTTTAAAAAAATTTAAAGCAGACTTTTTAATTTATATAATAATGCGCTCAATTATACAGCGCATTCAGAAAGTTTCTGTGCAGTATGCTTTAGAATTATATGGTGCATTCTGTTCTTTCAGTATTAGGTTGGTTGCCCTGTGGGTTCGTTGTGCATTGCTCAGTAATAAACCAAGACATCAATTCTTGAGTTGTATACTTCACTTTGTTTTGCGTTGTTTCATTTATAGGAATCAATAGTTGCAAGAAATGTAATGGTTCTTTCAGTACAGGAACACATATTTCTCTTTGAACACATCTTTCATGAAGGTGAAAGTGTATCGATTTAGTGAAGCACAAGTTTTCTGAAAAGTTTTGAAATACTGCTGTTCCTCACGCCAATGCAGTTCAAACTCTTATCAAAAAATGTCATGCAAAAGGCTCTGTTGAAGACACTGATCACAGCAGAAGACCACCTAAACTAAACAAACAGAAGCTGCTTGATATTTCAGATGCTATGGCCAAAAGTCCATCAAAGTCAATGTATAAATTAGCACAACAAAAAGATATTGCACTTGCTACCGCATATAAAGCTGTAAGAAGAGAAAAAAATTTTCCCTTTATAAAGAATGTATGTTCAAGAACTGAAACCTACAGATCCAAAATACTAAATTACTGTCATTGATTTAAACGTTTTATTGACAAAAATTCCATAGGTACCCTCGACATTATATTTTTTTACAGATAAAGCGTGGTTTCATCTGCTACACAAATAATCTTTACATGAAGTAAAAATTGGAATCGGGGTCAGTGCGAGTAGAACACACATTTTTGTGGGTCCAATCTTTTTTGAAAATACAGTTAATAGTGATCGTTATTGTGCTATTTTAACAAATTTCATTAGTCACCAGTTAACAGAAGTGGAATCAATCATGGATGGTTCCAACAAGATGATGCCACAGTGCATACAGTTAACAGGTCAATAACTTTTTTTTTAGATATCTTTGGTGGACAAATCATTTTAAGGGATTTGTAGCCTGTACGATTGCTCGATCTGACTTCCCCAGATTACTTTCTATAGGAGGCAACAAAATAAGCAGTTTATCGCAACAGACCACACACAAATGACGAACTAAAAACTGAAATAACAGCATACATACAAGACATCAGCTGGTTAAAGTGTTTGAAAACAAACTGAAACTTGTGCAGTGTTGTATTGATGTTAGAGGAAGTCATTTTCAACACCTTTTATAAACTATTCCAGTTATTGTAACATCCATTTCTAAAAAATAATGAAATAAAAATACAAAGTAATAATTACAAAAGTTTCATCACCAATTCCATAATTCAAGTGCACAGCAACTTTCTGAACACACTGTAGTTACATAAAATTAATGTTTTACAGATTTATCACATCATATCCAATAAATATTAACACAAATTGATATATAAAAGTATTCAGCATGATCAACACAAGATGGCCACCATTACTGGTATCTCAGAAACTATAATTGTAATGAGAAACTTTAAATATAGAGAACCTTCCCTAAATTTTTCCTAAGTGTTATGATTTTCAAAATCTTTGCCCTTTTTCCAGTACGGCGGCCAACTTCATTATTTCAAATGGAAACCTCATGTTTTTATTGCATTTTTGGTAAAAAAACAGCATTTTAATTCTTGGGTATTTTTCTCTAATTGCAACCATTACGTAGCTACAATTAGCTACAATACGGGCTGACAATTTCAAACTTACGAAAACTATAAAAACAATTTTAATGCTAAATAATTATCAACTGTTTTTTGGATTGTTGAAAACTTTTGTACACATTCATCACTCACGTTGTCAAAAGCTGTTAATTGCGTTTTCAGGAAAGCAACTGCCTGCAATCATACTAATGGTAGCAATTTTAAAAATTTGTTATAAGTGACACTCCAATGCTGTTGTAATTCTTCCTTTCTAATAAATAAAACCAAAACCACACTGTTCAAGGTAAAAGTTTTTGAATCTTACCTTTACTTTATTTTCCACCTTACTTAATTTTCAAACTTTGAAAATATTATTTGAAAATTAGGTACTAATATATTAGGTTTCCATTTAAAATAATACAGATGGCCACCATATTTGATTTTACAATTGTCATATGGAACAGCCATAAAAAATGCAGGCAGTTGCTTTCCTGAAAATGACATTAACAGCTTTTGACAATGTGTTTGATGGAGGTTGCCAAAATTGCTCACCAATGCAAAAAACAGTTGATTTAGCATTAAAATTGCATTTAGAGAAAAATACCCAAGAATAAAAATATCTTAAAATAATATTATCTACTCAAACATGCAATAAAAACATGAGGTTTCCATTTGAAATAATGAAGTCGACTGCCGCACTGGTAAAAGGGTGAAGAATACAAAAATGATAATACTCTATTTTTAATGTAGAAAAAATCCCCACTCAACTCAAGCTATAAGAAACTAACTTAGAGGCTGGGCTGTAAAGAATGATACAAAAGAATTGCCTGCATGAACTACCGGTTATGTGATTCTTATAGAATAACATTCATACTTGAACTCCCAGTTTTGTTGTATTCTAGAATTCCTACAATGCCTGCAAAAGAACTTTTACGTTGTACAGCTTTACAACATACGTTGATAGGTTGTAAAACTACGCATAGATTGGATTTAAAACCGTTATGCGGTTGCACACTCCATACATTCATGGAGTGGGGACATGCAATATCACATTTGAAAAGTCACAATTGAATGTTGCTCTTTATCCCTCTTGCTGTGCACACCTGAGTCCCACTATGAATATTCAGTTTTTATCACCCTGATTGCTGCTACTCATAAGAATATTATAACACACAAATACAATTATCAATCACTCTCTGAACATGCTATCTTTCAGCTTACATAAAACAAATTACACAATGCACCTCACCTCACATCTGGCAGGTGCTAAAATGATATGTTTTCACTGATCACTGCTTTATTGGCATTAAACAAAATACATGGTAGTAATGAAATTACAGATTACTAACAAATACTGTGCTTGTACTATGTTGCAATAACAATCAGTTTATTAATTTACTATTTTTATAGATACAAAGTAAACTTCAAAGTTATTTTATACTTATAAAGATCAAACTGCAAATTTCCAAATAAATCCAACCTTACATTTTTTTATTACGATAAATAAAATATGAATTTATCTCTGCTGACTAGAAGCAATGTAACAGTGAGGTGTATAAGTATTGTTTGGGAGAAAAGTACCCAGTCTTTTGGGAACTAATGTTTTTCTGGAATTGCGATTGTGGCTTCAGCTAATAGAAATGTATTATCTAATAAAATAATAAATTAATTATAAATTATAAACAATAGAATATGAAGTTTCAGAATCATTTAATAAAGGAAGTAAAGCTTAACATAATATGAAAAACATATAGCAAGACATAACTCAGGTATAGATAGATATAGGTATAGGCAGGCCATAATAACAAAAATTGAAAAATTTCAAATGAATACAAAAACTGACAATAAAGTATTACACACAATCAGCAAAGTAAACTTCAGCACTCAGTTAATCTGTTACACGCTAAACAATGAAATTTGATAAATTTGTAACTTCCATTTCGCAAGTTCAATATTAACTATGAACAGTGAGAATAAAGCATACTTATCACAAATGTTTTTCTTCTTTTTTTAGGTTATTTATTAACAACAACATCTGAGCCAACTCCTACACAAAATAAAGGTAAAGGAAAAAAATTCAAACAATATTTAAATAAAAATAGACTAATTTGATGATATCTAAATTTATACGTCTGCATATAAGCATTTCTAATAATTTAATACTTTCTGATAAGCTGAAATTTCTTGAAGCACCGAAGAAGGAATTTTCTTAGCAGACTACCTTCATTTTTTATAGCCGAACTGATTAAGTTTCTACCACTTGACTCTCATCAAGATACAAAACATTTTCCATAGTAATAAATACATAAGCAAGCATTGCAATTTTTAACAGGCAACATTATATTTTAATATAAAGTGAAGTTAAGGGTAAAAATTACCCTGTTTCTAAAATTATAAAGAATATATTATAACAAATGATAATGTAAATTATTATAAATTTATGATCAATTTCATGTGATTTTTTTCTTTTTAAATGAGTTAACACGTGTTTCAAATGAAAATAAATTGCTCTTAGATGAGTCATTTGTATTTAACTAGTATGACGGTTAAAATACTTTTAGTCAGTTGATTATTTAAACCTATGATAAAATAGTATGCACTTTATATAATTGAAGCAAAACTAACAAAATCAAGAGTATTAATATATTTATTAAAAAAATCTATGTTTCATATAGATCTAAAATAGCTGCAAATTACAGCCACAAATAACTGATTTTTTGTCTCTTAGGTAACAGTTGTGTGATGATTTAAAAAATAATCCTAAAGATGTCATATCACACACAATTTTTTACAAAGTTTTTCATAATAAATGTGTAGTAAAGTTATACAATGAAACATTTTCAAGATATTTTAGTTATTGCAAGAACCTGCCAGGTCATAATGAATCCAAATTAAATGATCTAGTATGAGATTTCAGATTACCCAAGGATTCAGAAGAATCCTTGGAATTAAAAGAAAATAACTTACTGGTACCAAACCCACCGGGTTAGTCTAGTGGTTAACGCGTCTTCCCAAATCAGCTGATTTGGAAGTCGAGAGTTACAGCGTTCAAGTCCTAGTAAAGCCAGTTATTTTTACATGGATTTGAATACTAGATCGTGGATACCGGTGTTCTTTGGGTTTCAATTAACCACACATCTCAGGAATGGTCGAACTGAGAATGTGCAAGACTACACTTCATTTACACTCATACATATCATCCTCAATCATCCTCTGAAGAATTATTTAAATGGTAGTTACCGGAGGCTAAACAGGAAAAAGAAAGAAACTTACTGGCACCAGGAACATCAATTTATTTTTACATACAGGGAAATGAAGACGTACTCCTTACTTTTCACAGAAACATGATTTAATATACTGAAGTGATATGAACGATTTTATGTGCTCATTTGTCATTGACTACAAAGTAGATAATAAATGGATTTTTTATTGACTCTTCTAAAAGTATTAAAGCTATTCTTCTGTATAATGGGAAAAAGTAAGCTTCTCAATTGGATCACTCAATACATCTAAAATAAATTTAGAACTGGTTATTAAAATTGAGTATGAAGAACATAACATAGATAAAACCGTTAAAATACTGAGCATGCTTCTAGCTCAGCAAGGTGGTTATACTAAATATCCATGCTTCTTATGTGAATAGGGCAGCCGAGCAAGGTATCAACACTGGATACAAAAACATGGCTGGCAAGAAAGTTCTTAAGGCAGGAAGCAAGAATTCTTTGAATGAAAGTACTGTCAATTAAAATAAAAAAATACTTCTAATGCCGTTGTAAAAAAGCTGGGTTTCATGAAGCAGTTGTTAAAGCCTTATCAAAAGAAAAAACTACTTTAATTCCCTATGCCTTACCTTTCAGAAGCTAAACTGAAAGAATGCATATTTGTTGGGTCAGCTGTACAAATGCTTATGACAGAGGAAAACTTCCTTCCTTTCTACAATGAACAAGACATTATTACCGAATTTAGAGCAA
Organism: Lycorma delicatula; assembly: GCF_047948215.1. Lineage (NCBI taxonomy): Eukaryota > Metazoa > Arthropoda > Insecta > Hemiptera > Fulgoridae > Lycorma > Lycorma delicatula. The sequence continues at coordinate 164,756,701 of NC_134458.1, read as the reverse complement.
ACACCAAGGACCATGGCACACTGTTGAAAGGATCCTGGAAAAATTAGAAATATTGAGATTATCTATGAGCATAAAAATTCACTTTTTACACACACACGTGCACACACACACACACACACACACACACTCATCTGGACTTTTCCCAAAAATTTCTCAGGGCAGTGAATGAAGAACAGGGTAAATGCTTTTACAAAGATATTAAAGAAAAGAAAAAAGGTACCAGGGGCAAAAGAATGATTATAGGATGAGTGCCTATTGTTGGATTTTATATTGTGACAATTTAATTCATCGCACAAAAGACAAAATAGCAGGTGGAGCTTCACAAACAAAAAAAACTTCATAAAGCTTCCAATTAAGGTAAACAATTGTGAGTTATTTTAAAAAAGAGTATTTGCCAATAAATAAATTGAATAAACGAAAAGCCATTTTTAATGAAGCTTGCATTCCCTTTGCCCTAATAATTGTTTTAGAATTATAATGACTTTGCAGGTTGTGAAAAAAATTATGAGTGGGTAAAAATCTGAGGTTATAACTGAAATCAACCCCCAAAAAACAGCGTCTTGGATAAATATTTTTAAAAACGTTTTTATACTTATATTTTGCAAGCTTATGTAATTATTAAATAAACATAAATCAAAATAGCATTAAATTACAATTCTTTATGGATTATAGATATTTTAACATAATACCTATACTAAACTAATTTTTATCACAATGTTTTATGTAATTCATAAATTTTTTTGTTTTTTTTTAAACTCAGGATGTGAAATTAGAGGTAAAAATTACCCTGAAGGTGAGATGATTGAAGGATTTGCAAAACAATGTGAAAACTGTTACTGCGTGCAGGGTGAAGTCCGCTGTGAACCAGTTATTTGCTCTATACCAGCTGTAACAAATCAACATTGTTCCCCAATATATACAGCAGGTCACTGTTGTCCAAGCAGCTATAAATGTAAGTAATTGATATCATATAATTAAATAACATTTTAGATCAATTAAAAAAATTAAGTTACATTAAGAATTTTTTTTTTAATCCTGTTTCTAAAATTAGTTGAAATGACAGCAGTTACCATTTTATTAACCAAGATAAATTGGTGTTTTCGATGGGTGAAAAACATGTTATGAATATTTAGAGGTCTGCTCTTTTTTCAATCTCTTACACATTATTTGAGGTTAGGAGATTCAATTTTAACTTCAAACTTCTAATACTTATTGCTAAGTATATAGAATGTACTATTACTAAACAGTTATTGAAATAAACAACCAAAGGTAATGATAATTCTTTAAAATAACCTGAACCAGACATACATTTCAATTAATAAATAATCATCATCAGTAGATTTAGGGGCATTAATAAAGATAACTACAAAAACAAAACGTTTATCATTAAAAAATGTAATATAATGAAATTTTTAAAAAATCTATATCACAAAACAAAAAACCGACAACACAGTTGTTTCTGAACTATGGCTTACACACACAAAACTTAATTTAAAATATTTATCATTTTATTTAAATATAATACTCTTTTATATCGTTTAATTTAATGAATCTAACTAAAGCACACATGCATACCGTATTTAATTCGTGCAGGTGTGGCAGTACTAGCTACAATAGTCGGCATTAACTAACCTAATGTAATTTCACAACTTGCATAGAACAAATTTCTCTCGTACGGTCAGCAGACTAGTGAAGCCGCGAGGCTTAATGCACTAGGTACCAAGTCAACTGGGTGATAAAGTTCAAGACCCAGCCAGATCAAGTTATTTTTTTACATTTTAAATATTATTCATTTATTTAATTCTACTGCTCACTTGTGATGTCACAACATAGCAGATGACTACAACCGGATTTTTTGAGGTGGGGGTGAAATTTTTTTGCATTGCTATTTATTAATCATTAACAAGTGTGCCTAAAAAAATATGACCTTAATTAGGGGAAATCTTGAGATACTGAAGGTGACCTTACTCTAAAGCCTCACCCCCTTGCCCTTTTAAGTTGAAAATTTAATGGTATCAATGCCCCATACACAGAATTAATCTCAACAAGTTTGGTCAAAATTGGTCCAGTAGTTCTGGAAATATCAGGTGATTTGGAGACCGACACCAAACACACACACACACACACACACACATATACATACAAACATTAACATCTGGAAAATTTTCATCTGGTTTTTTGGATTCCTTAGGTGTCAAAACGTCAAGATCCGGTGAAATCGCATATGCCCAAATTGGATAGATTACAATACTTTCCCTCCTAGAGCTATAGCTCTCCTATAGCACTACTGAGATGGGAAAGTAAAATTTAATTCTACCTGCACTTATAACTTTTTTTTAAAATTACACTGGTATATAAAATTTTGTCCCAGAACAAGTAGAAGTGGTTTCTATATGTATTTTTCCCCTTGAATTCAAAAATGTTAACAAAACTTTTCTATCACCCTTAGTTTTCAGATTCACCCTGTTCAGTTTATATAAGTTACAGAAGTTATGCAGTTGTTACAGTATTACGCATTAATAATACATGAATGAATAAAAATATTGTATAGATTAATCATTTAATAATGATTAGTTTGTTATGAAAGACAATGGCATAGAACAATACAATTAGTCACAATTGCTGGGGATGATGCAATTCTAAAATAAGTCAGAAACTCGCTTTCTTACAAACTTAGTCATCACTGTTTGTTAAAGTGATGCTACAAGCATCATCTGTTTTGATTATAATGTCCGAGTTATGGTTCAAGCCATAGCCAGTCTGTATTCAGTATTCACTCTGTTGACATCTGTACGTCTTTTTTGTGAATGTGCTGGTATAAATATAGTTCAGTATAAACGTTTATCAGTTATGATGTATTTTAAACTTAAATTTCATCTTTTGAATTCAAGATGTGTAGTGAATATTTTACTATATTGTCTGATTTTGCAAAATCCCTAGAAATTGTGTAAACCTCCCGGACAGCTTTTGCTACATTTGTGTTGAGGTAACATTAAATTTCAGAAATGCAGTTTTACTCGTCTCATCAAAAAATGTTATGAGCTTTATTTTGGATGCAAAGTTGGTAACCAAGACAAATACTGAGCCCCTCACATTTGTTGTTCTACTTGTGTCAGGCTCCTTACAAGCTGGTCAAAGGGTTCTTGGCATATGAACTTTGCTGTTCCAATGATTTGGCAGGAACCAAAAGATCATACCACCAATTATTATTTTTGTTCGACTGCTATTGGAGGCATTAGTTCAAAATCAAAGCACACTATTTCATATCCTAATTTAGCATCTGACACGAAGCCTGTGGCTCACAGTGAAGCCTAAACCACCAAAAAATATCATACTTAGTGATGATCAACAATACAAAGATTTGGCAAAGGATAATGATGTAAGGGTTGATCCAAACAATGAAGCTTCATGTTTATCTGGTGAACCGTATTTACTAACACAAGGGGACCTCAATGATCTTTTAAGAGATCTGAATTTATCAAAAAAGAAGGCAGAACTTTTAGGCTCAGGATTAAAAGGTTGGGATCTCCTCCATCATGAAACAAAAGTATGTATTTATATAAATAGGCATTACAACTTCTTAGCCTCTTCCCTGTTCATGACGAGGGACATACGGTCATAATAGACTGTGAAGCTAAACGCTTTACACAAAACGAGGTCGCTATTGCCGTTTCTGGTCTGAAGGATAAAAAAATTCCAGGTCCGGATGGAATCCCGGCTGCCCTCCTCAAAGGATTAATGAAGATAATCCCCTGGGAAATCACTGACATGGCCAATTATGGAGTACAAAACAAGACTTTCCCCGCATGCTGGAAGGAGTCATGGACTGTTTTCCTGCCTAAGAAGTCCGGCAATCAAGAAATCATTAGCTATCGGCCATTGAGTCTCATCAATAATATGGGAAAGGTTGCCGAGCGCTTGGTAGCGAACAGACTTATCCAAGAATTAGAGTCCAAAGACGGGCTTCATGATAACCAATTTGGGTTCAGGAAACATAGATCCACGCTGCAAGCTCTGGATAAAATTACCAACTGGGTATTGTCTGTCAGATCTGGTACGTGGCTTACCAGAAGAATCCCGTTGCTTATTCTGTTAGATATAAAAAATGCCTTTGGATCGGTCCGGTGGGATATGATTACGGCAGCTCTCACGGACAAACAGATTAGTTTCTATATCAAAAGACAAGTACGAGAATATCTGACTGATAGGTGGACTTTGGTCGAGGCTCTTGAAGGTAAATTTAGATATCAGCTTCATGGAGGAGTGACGCAGGGGTCTGTGTTAGGCCCCTTGCTTTGGCTAATAGTAATTGATGGAATACTCAGACTGAGATTACCTGAAGGCTCGGAAATAGTTGCTTATGCCGACAATTTGGCTATATTAATTGAAGCCAAAACTGAACGTGACCTTGACGTTGCCGGTAATGAAGTGCTAACATTGGTTAATAACTGGCTCTCGGACCGACAACTATCTTTGTCTTTAGATAAATGTCACTATATTTTTCTGGCTGGAAGAAGGCGACTCAGAGACCTAAATCTCCGCATGGGCGATCGTAGACTAGACCGTGTGGCAGTAACAAAATATCTTGGTGTCATTATAGACCCAGCTCTAAAGTTTAGTCCTCATCTCGCACAGAAATGTAAAGAGGTCGAGAATACCGCAAAGGCTTTAACAAGATTGTTGGCTGGACATGAAGCTCCACGTGCATCTAGGCGGCGGGTCATTGCCTCAACTTTAACCTCTGTATTATTGTATGCTGCACCTATATGGGAAAAAGCACTTTGTGTTGCAAGAAATGTCGCAAGACTTAGAACTCTGCATAGGCAAGCTCTTATAAACATCACTTCTGCATACCGCACCATCTCTTACGATGCGGCTTGTGTATTATCATCGGTTCCCCCTATCGACCTCTTAGTTAAAGTGCGATCACTTAGGTATCGTGGCATGCCAAAACAAGAAGCCCAACCCAACATCAGGCACATATGGCAGGACAGATGGAATCTTTTCACTAAAGCTACCAGGGCCTGACTTTCTGGGCATGGTAGCTTCGAATATTATTTACATCGATTCGGTAGAAGACCAGCACCTATTTGCATGTTCTGCCAGGATTCGGATACTGCCGAACATACTCTGTTCCACTGTAATAGATGGACTATACATAGACGACGTGCAGGGCTGCAAGAATTAAATCCGGAGAATCTGCTTCTTTTTCTCCTGCGATCCACTGACAATTGGAACAAAATGGAGGAGTTTGCCAAGATAGTGCTAAAGGCTAAAGATGATGTAGTCCTTTTAAGAAGCCATTGAGGCCCCGTGGTAACTTAGTAGTTTAATATTTTTGTTAAGGCAAGCAGCTATGAGGAGAAAATAATTCCTTCGTTTGGGGATCATAACAACTGGGTAATGAACCAAAATTCTTTTTCGGGGCATTACTTTCATTGTGTGAAGTAGTTAGTTCATTGTATGATGACAGATTTCAAACTTGCATCAACTTCATATGCTGTCAATCTGTAACAAAAGATATACTTCAGAAAAATTTAGGTGACCAAATTTAAAAACAAAATCGTTAACAGACAAAGGATAACCATCAGAGGAAAGATATTATGGTAGACAAATTTTCCAGCTTATTGCAAATCTACAGCATACAATGCTACAAGCCAAAGTGATGCAGATAGCTGAGCACTAGCCTTCTCATGTAGTTGATAATTCAATTTCCAACAAAATTAGTTATATTTCAACTATAACGGCTCCTTGATACTGTCCCAACATGTCAAGCTGTTGTCAAGTTTTAATTAAAAACACACTGATCTGACAATCAATGGATGAAAAAAATTAATTGCAATCATATAAACAAAGGATGGAGCTGTATATGACCACTCATAAAGAAAGCTGGATTTTATATATCTAGAGATTTCTAGAGAATCATACAAATCAAACATAAAGAAAAGAATAATTTTATTTTCTACAAAAATGTGAACGCAAAATGCATACAGTTATAATTTTTGGAACCTCTGATCAAAACTACTTAAAAAACAATGGCAAATCATTTTCTAAACCACGTTCTATGAGAAAACAGCTACCTGTGAATTAACAATTTGATAAAACTAAACATTTTGTAATTCTTGTCATAAAAAATGTTGAATTCCTATGCTAATAAAATAGTTATTAGTAATACAAGTTATAATAGAAATACATTTTGCAAGAGGTTGAAAAAAAAATTCAAACTTACTGACTTCATAGAAAATGATTTTGGACTGACAAAATGAAATCAGTGAAAAAAAGGACAGCACACAGTCTTTAGGTTATTTTTATTTAGGTAAACTAAAAGTAAATAACCCACCGAATTGGTATAGTGGTGAACTCGTCATCGCAAATCAGCTGATTTCGAAGTCGAGAGTTCTAAGGTTCAAATCCTAGTAAAGGCAGTTCCTTTTATATGGATTTGAATATCAGATCTTGGATACTGGTGTTCTTTGGTGGTTGGATTTCAATTAACCACACATTTCAGGAACGGTCAACCTGAGACTGAACAAGACTACACTTCACTTACATTCATACATATCATCCTCTGAAGTTAACACCTTACGGTGGTTCTGGAAGTTAAACATAAAAAAGAAAAGAAAAAACTAAAAGTAAGAGATAGCAGTTCAGAAAGTTCTTGACCTGACACAGAGATGGCGCAAATATGGCCAAATGACTATGATTATTTGTAAAGTATGATCCTTTAGATGGCATGCCACAAAGTTTCAGATGCATTCGTTCAGTTTGTGTTTGCAGCAATCAAGAAAAGCAAACAAGTTTGAAATTTTCTGAAAAATGGATTAAATTGAAGTTTGATAAATACTTCCTTTTAAAAGGTTTAACCCAAACGGACATACAAAAAGAGTTAGATTCCACTTTAAAATAGTCTTCCTGTAGTTTCTGTTAGTAAAAAAGTGGGTTGTTGAATTTAAACGTGATCGTACATCCATTCAAGATGATGAAAGCTCAGGAATCTCACAAAATCCACAATACTGTATTAAATGATTGGCAACTGAAGGAATGTGTGCTTGTTGACATTGCAACTCACAATACTGTCGCTAGAGTAACAAATCTGTCAATACAAATTTTTACCTCCATTGTAACATTTTGTAGTTTAACATACCCAAGTTTCATAATATTTAATAATCTTTTTAATTTCTTTTATATTTAATATTTTTAAATTAAATAGGCATATTCTATATGCTTCAAAAGTAATTTTTTTCATTTTTGTATAGTACAGTACTGCAGTCTCAATAGACTGGGTCCACTACATTTTACATGATATTTTGGGCATGAAAAAACTTTCCTTATAATGAGTGCTGCATTTAACAGTTGTTCAAAAAGGCATTCAACTGAACACTTCCAGAGGGAGTTTAGACTTATTGAAACACAACTCTGTTAAGTTTCTTTAATTTGTTATAACAGCAGATAATATATGGATTTACCAATAAAGCCAGAAACAAAACAGCAGTTCAAATAATGGTAGAGAGCAGGTGAAAGTGTGTTGAAGAAAATGAAAACTGCCGCATCCTACCTGCATGAAAAATATTCATAGCTATATTTTTTGGGATCCTCATAGTGCAGTGCTCAAGACTACCTGGAAAATGGCAGGACCTTCATCGAGGATTATTAAGCTTCACTACTGGGCTAATTAAAGGGTGCTATTCAGGCTAAAGGTCCATATCTGAGCAAAGAAAAAGTATTCTTTCACCACAATAATGCACTTGTATGAACATCTTGGGTTGCTGTTGCAAAACTCCATTTTGAAGACCTTCAACATTCCCTATATTCACCCGATTTGGCTCCAGTGATAACTTCTGCTTCCTAAACCTGAAGAAATGGTTTGTGGATGAAAATTCACTTCAAATGATAAGGTCAAAGCTGAGATGAAAGCTTATTTTCCAGAGGGGCAATTCGTTTTTGCCGAGGGTATTAAATATTCGGAAAGTCAATGTATCTAAAGTCTAAATGTATCAAATTGCAAGGTGACTACACTGAAAAATAGAATTTCAGAAAAATGTTGTTTTTTTGTAAGGCCAAGAACTTTACGAACGACCCTTAAAAATCCAGACTAATTCAAACAATAAAATTTTTCAATGTTGTACTCAGTTTTAATATGGTATTTAATGCCTGTTCAGTTAGGAGGCCCCAATTTAAGGGTTATTTTAGCATTTGTAAACAGACAGTTCCGATGAAAAGTTGAGCAGAGATGAGACTAAACTTTCTAGGATACTATATTTTTCTTAGTGTGACTGCAAACTACAGAATACTATATATTTTCTTATCCCAAAACTGGAGATATACAAAAATCCTGATTTGAGGCTGAAGTGTCCATCAATTAAAGCCAAGTCTCATAGTTCTCCTTCAATCAATAAATCAATACATATTCATATTCAGGTAACAACACCAAATAAAAACATGTATTACTTTATCATTAACTTAATTTTTTAATTTTAGGTAATTTAGAAGATGGAGACGAAACAGCTGAAACTAGGCACTATAGCTCTGTTGAAGTTCCAGAAGTCGATGATGTGGTAAAGAAATTCATTAATTTATACTCATAAACATAAACAAAAGTCTTAACATACATAAAACAAATGGTTACTTTTGATTAACTGGTAAGATGAAATGCATATAAGGTAATATCATAATCCAAATGGTAATAACTTCAAAAGACATCCAATTCTGAACATCTGACATTTTGTTTCTTTCAAATTGTTACTTATTTATTTAAGACACTACAGGTACTTAAACCCAATAAACATTACAAATCTATGATATACAAATTTTAGTAAATGATGATAAATGCCAAGCCTGTGCCAGTGCCAAAATACTCAGTATCCAGTACTCATGTGTCATTCATATGAAAGATTATTTGGCACTTATTTCACAAAAATCAGTGCAATCATTCTGGAATTACAAGGACATCCAAACAAGAAAATATGCAGCCCAAACACATTGCCCTCCTCAAAGATAATCAAAGAAAACACCATTCCATTCTAGAACAGCAACAGATTAACATCAAAATCATTTTCAACAGTTGGTAAAAAAATAATTGGTTTTTTTTACTAAAATAACCTACAGTAAAAACAAATAAAAAGTTCACAAAGAAGAAGAAGTCTAAATTATTTTAAGTTTTTTATTGGTGAAATTTCCATGTACTATAATAGTTAAAAATAATACCTAATTTTAAACTGATGCAATAGTGTACATGGTTAGCGTAAATGGCCCTGCTTTTAAATTTACTTAGTAGTAAAACATTGAATAAATAATCAGTAACATCCAAAAAAATTTAAAAATATGATCAGTAGAAAATTTTATAATTTCAAAGATTGGGTACATTACAGAACTGTTTTGTATTCATTCGTCTGGCCATTCTTAAGGTTTTTACAGTACAATTTATCCGTGCCTATGAGCAGGTCATGTCATATACCAAACAGTCCAGAATTTATAGATTTAACATAAAGTATAGATGAAATTTTGCTATCTTTGTGGTTAATATAGATTAGTTTAATTATCAAATGAAGTCTCCTCAGAAAATGAATCTTACTCATTGATGATACTTTTGCATATTTTTATTGAATTATTTTTTCACCAACAAAGTGTTTTTATTAATCACTATTACTTTAGTGAATATTTATATTTTGCTTCAAAAGGATTTTTGAAAATACACACAATACTCAGAGCAAGTCTAAGATGGATGCGAGACATGTATGACAGAAAAGTAATGACTGTTTTTATAGAACTCTGTAACTACACATTACCTACAAATCAACATCATTTCAATATATTTTCCTTTAGAAACTACCTACTATGGAAGATGTTCGTTACCTCTTAACGGATCTTGAAGTTCTGTAATAGAATTGCTTTAAGCTTGTCCAGCACAGTTTTATGGTTGCTGTCAAAATTTCCAAAATAGCCTTTTGAGTGGATTTTCACCTTGAAGAAAAGAAAAAAGTTGTAAGGACCCAGAACAGGAGGAGTATAAAAGCTGTGGACCACTGTTCTTACTAGTCACAAATTCTATTACGGACTATGTGACAAGGTCATTGTCATGATGCAACTCAAACTGCCTGCAATGATATGATAACACTTGTTCAGCAAAAAGGTTCAAACTGAATTCACAACTTGTAATTCTAAATGTCCATTGTCAACTTGAACTCACAAGAATTCTCACATTTTCCACATTTTGATGTCAAAGATCTTTGAGAGCAGGCCTCCTATTTGCATATTTCAATTGATTAGTTCAAAAATTTGGAATAGATATTTTAGCAATATTTCCTAATTATTGTTTTTCTTTCCAGTAGAATCCAATAGAAATCACAATGTGCCATGGGGGGAGCCCTAGTGTTTATGTCGTAATTTTAAAAGTACATTCTTTGTACTTATACCTTTTTGAAAGATTTCTCTCTTACGTTTACAAAATAAATGTTAACTTTTGAGGTGTGAAAACAATTTTGAATATTTAAAGAATAAAATACAACAGTGTTAAAATTTTTCACAAGATGAATAAAAAAAGCTATGAGTCTATTATTAATTAAAGTAACAAAATTCATAATTCACATTTTTATATTTCTTAGCCAAAATGCATAGTCAAATGTGTTAGAAAACTGTGTATTAGAAGACTAATTAAATATGAATTTATCAATTTATAGATGAAAAATTATACTAACTACATGAACATTTCATTTTTTTATATTATTATTTTATCTACTAAACATACTGAATTAAATCAATTGCTATGAGAAATTAAATCAAATATTCCACATAGGTCATTGCAGTTGTTAATGTCTTGCAATAAGTATTTCAAGAATACAACTTACATCAAACAAATCTACATAATACAATCTTTTATGAAATTAATAAAATTAAAAGAATGTATTGATTAAATTAAAATTAATTTAATTAAATTATTTAATTTTATTAAATTTTTATTTAATATAAATATAATGAAATGAACCTAGTTTTATTTCTTATTGCCTTAACTTTTATAACTACAAATAAATATTAAACTTGGTGTGTAAATTTTCAAAAATGTTTTTTATAACAATTTATACTTGTAAAAAAAAGTAATTTTAGATTGTAAAACATAAGTTACATGTAATGTCAGACAAAAAAAATACATGAGATGAAAGGCATTAAGAGAGAGACAAATCCTTAATATGTGCACTTATATGTGAAACAAATTGTTCCAACTATATATGGATTTGCTAACACGGTCTAACCTGTTAAATAATTATACTTAATTTTTTCAATTTATATATTTGATAAGCTCATTCTAAAAAAAGTTTTAAAAACGTGTTTTATTCAGAATTTTATGAAAAAATAAAGATGTGATATGAAGTGATAAACATAGAAATCTCCACAATGAGTTTCAAAGTGAACATATGGGAACTACACCTAAACAATAAATCAATTCAGCACATACCCAAAGAGTTAATAATGTATTCTCACTTGGCAATCCAGGGATGTAATAAGCCAGAGTACATTCGTTTAGACTATTTCACCTAATCAGAATTAGGTTTATGTCAAGGTATTGTTTCTATTTTTCTTCTTTCTTTTGTTTTATAGAAATTTAGGCTAAGGGCTACTAATATTAAGTAATACAGAATATAATTCATTATAGTATTTTGATAGGTAGTCGGAGAGGTAACCGAAAGAAAAGCACATCATCGCACAAATCAACAACACGCTGATCAACAACGACAAATAACCAGTGAAGATAAAAATAATGTTACCAATAATTCATCATTAGAATATTCTTCAACTATATCATCCTTGTTGGCATCAACTCGTGACAAAAGTAGTGAAGAAAATTTTACAACCGACATTACTTCAACAGATGTGACGATGACATCCACAATAATACTAATTAATGATACAGAACCAACAACAATGTTGAATGATATTACTACATTGTCATCTATTGCACCTGATGACACTACAACAGTAATAACAGATGACAATACAATTGATAATTTTGGTACAACAAAGTCTACAGATGAGTTCAGTACGACAATGATGACATTAACTGATGCAACAGTCCTACCAACATCAACCGAATTAAATGATAATATCACTAGTAATAACTCTAGTACAACAATGACATCTTTTGTTGGTTACAATTACACTAAACCGGCCGGATACATATCACCCGACATTGAAGGTAAGTCTTTTAACTTCATTTACTTTAACATAATATAATTAAGTAACAAAATTTTTATTTTTTATTCATTGCATATCATAAAGGGTTGACAAAAGGAGAAAGAAACCAGAATTGAAATTATTACATGTAAATTCAGACTTTAATTACAATAAGATTAGTTTTAAAGAAAACAGGCTTACAACATAGTCACCAAAACATGTATCTCTTCAATAAGGAATAGGTGAATTCATACTTGCAATAGTTTATGCTTATACATAAACACATGAATTTAATTCATCTAACCGGAGCTTTATTCTAAAGCCTACAATTCAATAATACATAAGAATAAATTAATAATTTGATTTAATCCTATGAGGAATTTTTATGAAGTTTTTTCATAGTAATTTTTATTAATTCCTATGAAGAAAATTTTATGGACACAATGGATTTCTGAGGTTTTATAAATATTAAACACTCTATGTATTTAAGATACCCAATGCCAAAAATCAATCCACATAACCTGGATGAGCAGGGTTTGATTAGATTTATACTGCATAACAAAAATTAGTTATCATTATTATTAAGAACAAGTTAATTAAATACTCATTCTAAATTTTAGAAACTGAACCTTTCTTAATACAACAAACACATTTCATGTAAAAATTTGTTTTTGTTCTTGGCATTATAAAATATATATTACTATCATAACATTTTCTGGATGCTTAATTAATCAGATTTATAAAAGCAAAATATTTATTGATCCAAATGAAATAGCCAATTATTATTTTAAGAGTACCAATATTTTAACAGTAAACTGTAGTTTACATTGTATGGAGTGTAATAGTACTTCATTCTCTTTCTCAAAGGAACAATTTTGGAAACATAATTTGTTTAATCTTTTTTTCATTTTCTTGATAAATATATAATTCTGATATTTACATAACATTTAAAAAAATTTTTTTTACACTGTTTACTACTGTTAAAAACCATTTCAAGACAATAACCAAAAATGAAAAATTATTATTTTTTAAAAAGGCGGACTATAACCAAAATAATCAATGAAATGACATGAAATTAGGATACATAGTACAATTAAGATGCATTAATTACATACTTTCCAGACTTATTCAACCAAGTTATAGAGCTTAGAATTTGCTTATACCCAAAAAACAACTGTAAAACCATGTTTTAAATGACAAGGTAAAAAAGTGTTAAAAAGACATTTCTTGCTATTTAAAATATAAGAGTTCTTAATAACATATTAAAAAAAAATAGTTCTGGCTACATACAAAGGTATTTCACTTTGATCCCCCCAAGTGGTTTTCTTGTAAATTACATTCAGTACAAAAAAATGACCTAAACAAAAGTTTCTTGGACTAGATGGAAAAAGCTCATGGTAACTTTGGATTTGATCTTGAATGATTTTTTCATATGGAATGACCTATTTCTGACCCCCACCAATGAAAAGAGCAGAAAATTTTACATTGAAATATGTGGTTACAGATATGAACTTGGAACTTTATTGAAGGTCATATTGCTAACCAACAGAGATAGTGTTACACAGAGATAATGTTATACAGCTTACACATTTTTGAAGGTCCTACTAGGTAATATTTATATTCTGGGCCATTTATCTTACAAACTATGGGAAAGAGCACAAAAATGACTTTTCAGAAGTTATGTGGATAGGAGAGAGAACATCTGACAATGGCCTCCTCCTTTGTTGGTCATTCAAAAGTCATAGAGAATTTCAAATGGAACAACCTTTTCCAATAGTGCAATTGGAAAGAGCAAAAAATGTACTTCAACTTACTTGAATTTAGTCATGAGGTTTTTATTTTTTTCAGTTTCTTGAAGTTCATGGTTTAGGAGTTAATCACATACAATATCAGATTAACTTAATTTGCTGAATTTTGAAGATAGTACCAGACAGCAATGCTCTTACCACAACTTAGAAACCAGTGACTGTAAATATCTACAAAAAAAAAATCCAGCACCCATATAACACTACCTCTGATGGTTAGCCGTATGACTCAAAAATGTTCCAAGGTCATATGTGTGACCACAATTCCAGAGTAAATTTTCTGCTCTTTTCATTGGTGGGATCAAAAATGGGTCATTCCATTTGAAAGAATCACATTAACCTTGAAATATGTCAAGTTCAAGGTCAAATCCAAGGTCCAATCTGAGTAACTTTTGTTTAGGTAATTTTTTTCATCCGGAGGTCCCGGGTTCGATTCCCGGTCAGGTATGGCATTTTCACACGCTACAAAAATTGTCATTCATCTAATCCTCTGAAGTTATATCTAATGGTGGTCCTGGAAGTTAGTAATTTTTTTTTAATTGTGCATAGTTTTTGAAAGAATTGCCTGGGGGGGATTAAACTGAAACACCTGGTATATATATTATACTTCTTTGTTACAAAATGAGTTTGAGCTGTTATAAAAACAGCTCAAACTCTATGTCTTCTTTCATAAGCCTGACTAAAGATTGTGCAATACCCACAAAATAAATTTTGTTGAAAAAAAATATTTCTTCAATTGTCAAAAAATAAGATTTTTAATTTTTTTAAGTTAAGTACACAATGTAAGTGTTATTAAAATAAATAATACCTGTTACAGCAATCATAAATATAACACAAAGTAAAGAACACAGTGAAGATTACGAATATGATTACAATGAGCCATCTTTACCACCATCACTTCCTAATTTAAGGTCATAAATTTTATTAAAAGCATGGTAACAAATAAATAAAATAAAATCAATAAAATATAAACTCGTTTCTAAATGGCTTACCTTTAAAAAAAAATTGTTATTAATTTTAAAACAGTTTTTAATTAATAAAAAAGCATAATTTTAAACATTTCATACTGAATTTGTATTTGTTTTTAAATAGAAATCAATGGACCACTTTAAAAAGTCCATAACATTTTTTAAAGCAAAATTTTTAAGTAATTATTTCTAAAATAGTAAGTAAACAAAATATCATTTTTATTTCTCTGTAATATAACAATTAATTACACCACTTTTTTATGAATAAAATTATTTGTTTGTATTTTTTTTATATTTAAGGCATTCTTTTTATAAATGTTATTTATAAAAAGCAATTAAAAATGTGTTTATTTTTTAATTGATTTTATTTATTTATTTTTTTCAATTTAAGAGTAATTTCATTTTTTATTTTCATATTATTCTATATTTTTAACCCAAATTATCTGTTTCAATAAAAACATAAGTACAGTAACCTTAAAACTATTTGGTTAAAAAACAACAATACGAGGGATTTTGCTTTACACTGCATTGAACTCTGATGAACCACCAAACAAACTGATTGCATCTAGAGTAAAATTTATGAAAAGTAATGAAATCAAAGAAAATGTACGAATAAAAATGACAGATTTATGGTCCCCTATGACTTTGAGAGGAGACCCCCTACAGTTTGAAGGAAGAACAGGCTCATAGTATCTAGTATCTACTGTTTGTCAACAAGGTGATTTATGAGGTAATTTATCCATTGACCTTAACTTTACCTACTGTCTTGACCTTATAAATATTCCTTTCCTCAATAATTCCCTCCCTAACTAAAATTAGGTATGCTAGGAACTCCTAAAGTAGGCCTTCCAACTCAGATAGTTCAGTTCATAGATAAAAGCCACACCTAACAAAAGAAAAAAAAAAATTAGACCACAATTTTAGGAAAACCACTAGAAAGAAAATTTTGTTAAGATGGTCATTAAACATTACCTTCCTAAGATAAGAGGAAGCTGAAATTATAGATGAGATGGAATTATAAATGACCAAAGATAGAATGAGAACAATGTATTTGGAATTTAATAAGAAAAAGAAAAAAGGGAAACAAGAAATTAAGGAAGCTGGGAAAAGAGCAGAACATATACAGAAAACATATATAGAGATTGATCGAAATAGCTAATACTAACCTCTCACAGTGAATTAACACCACTCTAGCTGGCTGGAACCAACAAAGAAGCAACTGGAGAGAAATTTGGTTATAACAGACAACTTGGAACAATCTTGAATAATACTTGAGACACAATTAATATATAAATGAAACAAAACCCAGAAAAAGGATTTCCTAACAACCAAACGATGAACAAATTAAACTCTATGGAAAACAAAATAGTGACCCTGAAGTTGCTTCACAACTTCCAGTAATTTATTTCATGGTAGACTTCAGCTTCACCATTAAGTTTTGTAGCAGGCAGAAAATTATCGTTTTGTAGTTAGTATTAATCAGATAATACAATTACTATTCAGTCATTGTTCAGCTCATTTATGAATTTGTATTGAAAATAATGGCAACACTCTACACAAAACTAGAATGAGTTTTTGCACTTGCAGTGATGGTACAAGATTAAGATGGTTAAGATTAATAAGTGCGATGAATTATTCATGGGCACTACTGCCACCCATGAAAAATTCCACAGAACATTTTCTAAATCTTCATTACATATCCATAAAAATTTATGTAAGTTGAACATAAAATCTGAAAATGCTGGACCACATGATCACTATAACTACCTGCATACAAAAAAAAAAAACTTCTTATGTAGATATTGGTATAACAAATTGTTAAATGTCGACCAAAATGGTCTCTATTAAGCTAGAAATACGCAGCAATGTAATTGAAGTTTCAGCATTATCATCGTGATTACTTCATCCTCTTTGTAAAAATGGAGTGGAATTTTAAGTGAAATTTATAACCCACTGTGAGGCAGATTCTTATCTCTCTCACTCAGTCATAGAATCTGATGAAGCAAGCTTCAAATCAAATAACCTAATAAATCATCATGGCTGTTTTTTTGGTCTAATGAAAACTATATTAATACGGAAAAGAAACCAAATGCATCCTGTTGTTTACAACTGGTGTGGATCAAAAGGAATGTTAGATGATCCTTACTTATTTCTTTGATGGAAATGTAAAAGCAGATTCATATCTTGAAAAGTTTTTATTGCCAAACTATTTAAAAACAAACACCTGCCTTGAAATCAGCTGCCCTTATATTCAGTAGCAATATAGGACAGACTATCGTCATTACACTCCTTAAGTTAGAAATTATCTCAATCAAACTTTTCTTGAACAATAACACATTAAGGAAGCAAATAAATGGCTCTGTGATTAGACTCCTTACAAGTTTTTATTCTTGGAAATCATTTTCTTAAAATCCAAACAACCAAAATTTCCTCCAGATATTGATTGAATACTCATTTGATTTACAGACCAGCAAAAATTTTTATTGTAAAAAATATAAATGGTAAAACACTGACATGAATGGAGAAGGATGAGACTTTGAACGCTTCCTCTGACACATGTTAAATATAGAATAAGAAAGACATTTGGTTTAACTATTTTTATTAACTATTTTCTTCTTAGTAACTGGTTTTTAATCCATCAGTATATATATTAAATGAAATAAAACATTCCAGTATTGGACAGCAGAATTTGTCAATAATAAAATACAAAATTTTCAAAAAACAATTTCAATAAATTAACAAATCATAAGTAAACATATTTTAATGTAATTATAGAATTTAATAATAATTGAAGATACGGGATCCCACAAAAATAGATCCTTGGAATTAATATGGTAAGTTTAACTTATCTATTTTTTACTGTGGTTTGGTGGTTTAAATTTCATTTAATATTAAATTTTATTATTACAGAGGTCAATATGTGAATGAATTATTTGAATTTAAAAGAAAGATGTATAAATATATATGACTTTTTTGTTTTTCAAAGACTATTAAATCAATTTTCTCAGAATCAAATTCTCTACAAGTTTTAATAATAAAATTTATGCATGTATGTCATTTAATAGAGTTATTGTACTTCAAACCTAAAAAAAACATGTATTTCATCACAAAACTTTTCTGCTTTGCACCGGATATCACGAAAACTATGGGAGATACATTTTATCATTATTTATTACTATTTAATATTTGTATTTATTACCATTTTATTCAATTTTTCAGGTCAAAAACATAAGAAACCACCAAGTTTATCAGTTACATAACACCTTAAAAGTTTCAGCATGACCTTATTTAGCCAGGAGAACTGAAATCCATACAAAATGTTTTGCTAGCCATAACTCAATAACAAAGCATTTTCAAACGTTTGTATAAACTTCATTCTTATTTCAAGCTCTAGAATCAGTTCCCAAATTATTTCACTTTCCACCTGAATCACCTGCATATTCACCTCTCTTTTTAATTAGCAATCATTAAATTACGTGAAATGCTATAATTCCTTTAGCTAAGTTATAAAATTAGAGTAGATTCATTCATCAAAAACAAAAAAATACTTTATTTATAAGTAACACAAATATTTTCATTAACATATTTATATAGATAAATGAATGAAAAAAGCCAGTGTCTTCACTTCATTTCACTTCAGTGTCTCAAAAAAATCTATCATTATGTTCAACACTTAACTGATAACATTAAAATTCACCACAAAATTTGCCGTAGATTCCTTTTGGAAAATTCCTTAGGCTAGTTTTGAAATAAGCTACAAGTTTCCCTAACATTTTGTTGAAATATAACTAAATATAAACCTGTTATCTTACTCTTAAACAATATGTTCATAATTATAAGGATTTCATTATAAATTCTTGTATTGCATTAACTTTCATTTATAATTTTTTAATTTAACATGCATTCACTACTTTGATTACATTTATTAAATTACATTCTAAAAATCTAAATATTATATTTTAAATTTACTTTTATTTTTTTAACCAGTTTAATGGAATTCTTGATAACTAATTACATTATAATATTAATTGTTATTTTAACTAAAGAAATACTTTTAGTTGTTTCTATAAATGCATTAAATGGTAAAGTTCAATTTATAACCATCAAATCAAAGTAATTAAAAGGACTTTCAGTAGTATGTAATATCCACATACTGCATCAAAACAACCTTTAACCTCTGATGCAGTATGTGGACGTCTCCAGCTATACATTAAATAACCGACAGGAGATTTTCAAAATCTTTTCAACCCCCCTCATTCTCCATATATTTTCATCAAAATCCACTCTTTTACAAGTAAATTTAACAACAAACGCATCGGAAACATATGTCCAGGTTCTGCATCAATTTCCATTGTTCGTTATTTAATATATTTTACTATATGCACTTTAATAAAAAATAATAAAATATTTTCAATGTTAAAATTATCTATCAGCAGGCTTGATGATAAATTTACCTGTATATAGGTCATTCATACAAAATAAGATAATATTATTATGTTTAACCTATGACTGTTGTTTTATTACATTAATAGTCAATGGAAAGTAAGCAACTATATTGTCATATATCAATAAACACACAATTGTATTGAGCTTGAAATTCTCTTTGATTTCAACTTTAATTTTCAAATCAATAACGTCTATTTTTACAGATTCATCTTGTTGCAAACAATCAATCACATATAAAGGATATTTGTTTTATAATCTGAAAATGTGTATGGTGAATCTTTATTCTTATAACATAATTTTTGAAACTCAACAAACATATTATACATCATATGATTACCCTGTAAATCTTCATATGGATATGGAGTTGAATTTATCATTACTTTAATATTTTTCATGTTACATGAATCAAATTCTGATGCATCTTTCGTAGTGTTACCTATCCTAGTAACCTATAATCAGTGTAACTTACAGTTTGAAAACCTACAATAACATATCACGGTTTATCTAATTGTGATGATGTTTTCATGTTCCACATCAAAGAATTTGTTTGAGGAATTGCTGTATTTTCATACAGTTCCCAAACGTCATACGCACCTATTCCAATTGATATTCAGGCGCAGTCTTTAAATATGTTACAACCCAGGTGATTTCTGTTAATTCTAGTTTAGATTTATGATCTGAAACTGTAGCACGTATCGCATTCAAATCATTACTACCTCTCGACACCAATTCTTGTTTATTTTTTATGATTATTCTTTTATAGTCTTCAGCAAAACTCATCAACATTGATAATGGTATACATGAAGTAAAATTACAATCATCAATATCTATTTTATTTTTACCATAAACTCATCCAGCTCTTTCAGATGATGAAATTAAAGAATTTGTCATTGAAAGAGGATTTTTTCATAATTGTTTCTCACACCTACATTTCTTGTACTGGCTACTTTTTGCGCATTAATAAGATACTGTATCTCATACAATAAAATGCACCTGCAAAATTAATTAATTCTGAAGTTGTTGATTTTTTCCCATATACACTATCACTAAATCATAAATTTCTCTCACATCTATAGGTGCAAATTCAATATAAAATGGATATTCTTCAATCATATCACCTGGATCTACACTTAATGGTA
The DNA here is from genome assembly GCF_047948215.1 of Lycorma delicatula. Classification (NCBI taxonomy): domain Eukaryota; kingdom Metazoa; phylum Arthropoda; class Insecta; order Hemiptera; family Fulgoridae; genus Lycorma; species Lycorma delicatula. Next base: position 164,736,178 of record NC_134458.1, on the reverse strand, counting down.
AATCATATAAAATATAATCTTGATTTTGATTTTTATAGCTATTCAAAATAATATTACATTTTACACGAGCTACACTTATCATTCAATCTGAAATGTGTGTTACATTTGGTTTGAGAATTTTCAATCCGTAACTCAATAGACTACCAGTACTACAATTTTCATCTAAAAATCTATCCATACAGTGTTTTTAATTTCAGTCTGTAATGTGTTGCTGTTCGCGTTCAAGGAAATGCTTTTTTTATTTTATTTTCATTCAGCAATATTTTCCATATCATATCGGAAAGGTATCTGTTGAGAGCCAGACTAAGGAATGATTCCTGAAAGAGGGCAGCAGCTCTTTTTGTAGTTGTTAGGGGCGTGAGTCAGGACGACTTAAACGGACGTATCAACATCACTCAGTCCTCTGAGTACTGCGCAGCTGAAAGCAATGGAAAACTACAGCTGCTTTTTTTCCAAGAAAATGTGGCTCTCTGCATTTTCACATAGCAATAATGGAGGCGCCTTCCTTGGTAAAAATTCCGGAGGTAAAATAGTCCCCCGTTCGGATCTCTGGGTGGGGACTACTAAGGAAGGGGTCACCAGAAAATTAAAAAATAACATTCTACGAGTCGGAGCATGGAATGTTAGAAGCTTAAAAAAGGTTGCTAGGCTAGAAAATTTAAAAAAGGAAATGGGTAGGACAAATGCGGATATAGTAGGAATTAGTGAGGTTCGGTGGGAAGAGGAAGGCGACTTTTGGTCAGGTGATTTTAGAGTAATTAACTCAGCGTCAAATAATGGGCAGGCAGGAGTAGGTTTCGTGATGAACAAGAAGATAGGGAGGAGAGTGGAGTATTTCAAAATGCATAGCGATAGAATCATTGTAATAAGGATAAAATCAAAACCTAAACCGACAACGATTGTTAACGTCTATATGCCTACAAGCGCCCATGATGATGATGAGGTAGAGTGTGTATACGAAGAGATTGATGAAGCAATTAAACACGTAAAAGGAGATGAAAATTTAATAATAGTTGGAGATTGGAATGCAAGCATTGGAGAAGGCAAGGAAGGAAATATAGTGGGTGAATACGGGCTGGGCAAAAGGAATGAAAGAGGGGACCGACTTATAGAGTTTTGCACAAAGTATAATTTAGTAATTGCCAACACCCAATTTAAAAATCATAATAGAAGAATATACACTTGGAAAAAGCCAGGCGATACGGCAAGGTATCAGATAGATTATATCATGGTTAAGCAAAGATTTAGAAATCAACTCGTTGACTGCAAAACTTACCCTGGAGCAGACATTGATAGCGACCATAATTTGGTGATAATGAAATGTAGATTGGGGTTTAAAAACCTGAAGAAAAGGTGTCAGATGAATCGGTGGAATTTAGAGAAGCTTGAGGAAGAGGAGGTAAAGAAGATTTTTGAGGAGGACATCGCAAGAGGTCTGAGTAAAAAAGATAAGGTAGAAAATGTAGAAGAAGAATGGGAGAATGTTAAAAAGGAAATTCTTAAATCAGCAGAAGCAAACTTAGGCGGAATAAAGAGAACTGGTAGAAAACCTTGGGTTTCAGACGATATATTGCAGCTGATGGATGAACGTAGAAAATATAAGAATGCTAGTGATGAAGAATGTAAAAGGAACTATCGGCAATTAAGAAATGCTATAAACAGGAAGTGCAAACTGGCGAAAGAAGAGTGGATTAAAGAAAAGTGTTCAGAAGTGGAAAGAGAAATGAACATTGGTAAAATAGACGGAGCATACAGGAAAGTTAAGGAAAATTTTGGGGTACATAAATTAAAATCTAATAATGTGTTAAACAAAGATGGTACACCAATATATAATACGAAAGGTAAAGTCGATAGATGGGTGGAATATATTGAAGAGTTATACGGAGGAAATGAATTAGAAAATGGTGTTATAGAGGAAGAAGAGGAAGTTGAGGAGGATGAAATGGGAGAAACAATACTGAGATCTGAATTTAAGAGAGCATTAAAAGATTTAAATGGCAGAAAGGCTCCTGGAATAGACGGAATACCTGTAGAATTACTGCGCAGTGCAGGTGAGGAAGCGATTGATAGATTATACAAACTGGTGTGTAATATTTATGAAAATGGGGAATTTCCATCAGACTTCAAAAAAAGTGTTATAGTTATGATACCAAAGAAAGCAGGGGCAGATAAATGTGAAGAATACAGAACAATTAATTTAACTAGTCATGCATCAAAAATCTTAACTAGAATTTTATACAGAAGAATTGAGAGGAGAGTGGAAGAAGTGTTAGGAGAAGACCAATTTGGTTTCAGGAAGAGTATAGGGACAAGGGAAGCAATTTTAGGCCTCAGATTAATAGTAGAAGGAAGATTAAAGAAAAACAAACCAACATACTTGGCGTTTATAGACCTAGAAAAGGCATTCGATAACGTAGACTGGAATAAAATGTTCAGCATTTTAAAAAAATTAGGGTTCAAATACAGAGATAGAAGAACAATTGCTAACATGTACAGGAACCAAACAGCAACAATAACAATTGAAGAACATAAGAAAGAAGCCCTAATAAGAAAGGGAGTCCGACAAGGATGTTCCCTATCGCCGTTACTTTTTAATCTTTACATGGAACTAGCAGTTAATGATGTTAAAGAACAATTTAGATTCGGAGTAACAGTACAAGGTGAAAAGATAAAGATGCTACGATTTGCTGATGATATAGTAATTCTAGCCAAGAGTAAAAAGGATTTAGAAGAAACAATGTACGGCATAGATGAAGTCCTACGCAAAAACTATTGCATGAAAATAAACAACAAAACAAAAGTAATGAAATGTAGTAGAAATAACAAAGATGGACCACTGAATGTGAAAATAGGAGGAGAAAAGATTATGGAGGTAGAAGAATTTTGTTATTTGGGAAGTAAAATTACTAAAGATGGACGAAGCAGGAGCAATATAAAATGCTGAACAGCACAAGCTAAACGAGCCTTCAGTAAGAAATATAATTTGCTTACATCAAAAATGAATTTAAATGTCAGGAAAAGATTTTTGAAAGTGTATGTTTGGAGTGTCGCTTTATATGGAAGTGAAACTTGGACAATCGGAGTATCTGAGAAGAAAAGATTAGAAGCTTTTGAAATGTGGTGCTATAGGAGAATGTTAAAAATCAGATGGGTGGATAAAGTGACAAATGAAGAGGTATTGCGGCAAATAGATGAAGAAAGTAGCATTTGGAAAAATATAGTTAAAAGAAGAGACAGACTTATAGGCCACATACTAAGGCATTCTGGAATAGTCGCTTTAATATTGGAAGTAGAAGGGAAAAATTGTGTAGGCAGGCCACGTTTGGAGTATGTAAAACAAATTGTTGGGGATGTAGGATGTAGAGGGTATACTGAAATGAAACGACTAGCACTAGATAGGGAATCTTGGAGAGCTGCATCAAACCAGTCAAATGACTGAAGACAAAAAAAAAAAAAAAAAAAAAAAAAAAAAAAAAATATTTTCAATCTCATAACTACCCATTGGTATGTTTATGTAATGATTTTTTAGTTATCTCATAATTATTATTATTTTCATCTTTATTCTTCTTTATCGAATGCAAATACAATTTGTTTTTATTCTCTTCAACATTTGGAATAGTGTTAGCTGTCATCAACCATTTTAAACCCAACTCATATTTACCATTCAAAAGGTTGATTAGAGGAAAAAATGATTTTTTAATCACTGAACTATTACCATCAATTGATAATAGGCACGATACTTCTATTTAGGACAAAAAATACAAAAACAGACATATAATTTATTCACATAAATACTCTACACATAATTGCCCACAAATTACATCATCAGCATATCTAGTATAATTGTAAGTTACATTAGATTTTTTGAAATAATTTATCAATTCTGTAAGGTGGTGTATATTACCTATACTATCAAAATAGTCTACATTTTTATTGATTTTTTTAAATCAAACCCAATGCATTCCAAATCCGTTTGAAGTGTCTAAATTAACTATATCAGGTTCATTTTTCTAATCTTTTTTGGTAAAGCAATTAGCATAAAAACACTTCTAAAATGTGGAATTTTCAACTGTTTCATGTATTTAATCAATTCATAATTATATAAAGCGCGTTTTGGTATTGAATATTTTTTTTTTTTTAATACAACTTTTCTTTAATCTTAATCTCCCACCTTTTCTTTTACACTTCAATTTACCATCAAATTTAGATTTAAATTTCATTACATTAGTTACTGTATAGACAGCTACTCTTTCAGTTAAACTACTATCTGGTGCAATTGTGCATTCCCAAGTTCTTTCAGCAAGTGCTTTATCAGCTCAAGATAGTGTTTTATTATCTGAATATTTCAAATAAGTTATATCGTGCAGTTTACAAGCATCGTCCAATTTACTGATACCTTTATCACCACACTTCAACTTTTATCTAATTTCATGCCTGGTTCACAATAATTGTAACCTGGAATATGAGCTTCAAATGGCAGTAAATCTATGGCTTTATTCACTACAGAACCTTGTTATTCACTACAGAATTCCTTGTCCTAAGGGCAAGTTATTTTTTTCTTTATCTTCACATCTATTTATAAATAAAATTATTTTCAATCAAATATATTATAGATATAAAGTCTAAATGATTCATTAATGTATTTAGATTAGGCAAAGCTCACATCCAAGGCGCGGTTTTTTATGAGATTAACGGTAAAATATTTTCATTATATTTTTTTATAAATAAACAGCAACATTTTCAGGGAAAAATTATTCTTTAATGTATCTAAAGTTTGTTCAATCAGATTCGAGTGAATAAAATATTTCATATAAAACAATTTTTTTAACAATAAAAAGCAATCTGTAATGTCAACATTTTCAGGGTTAATGATTCTTTAATGTATCTAAATTTATATAGCTGGAATTCCAGCCCCCAAAATATTTCACATAAAGTAATTTTTTCACCACATTTTTACAATAAACAATACAATCTTTAACAACAACATTTTCAGTGTTAATAATTCTTTAATGTATTTAAATTTAGCTAGTCGAAATTCCAACCACCTAAATATTTCATATAAAGTTATTTTTTTTTAAAAAGTTAATCTAAAACTATATTACGTATAAAGTACTTTTAATTTTGTCATTTCGTTTTCGCGAATCATTTCTGCAACAATAGATTTAATCTCTTGCATTTTATTTTCAACACATATTGAGATGGTAGTTTTCAAGAGAGCTTCTGTAACGCGACCATTTAACTCCTTATCTATATACTTTCCAATTTTTGTTTTAAGCAGTTCGAATGCATCTTTCATGAACTTTACAGTTTCATCTGCAGCTTTCAGTTTTTCATTCTCTATATAATTTACATCATAGTTACATTATAGTTTATTACATCATAGATTAATATCACCTGATTTAATCTTTCCAAACCTACAAACTTTTCACGAAGATTGTTTGTTTGCCAAACATTTCTTTAGCTCATTTAAAATTCAATGTGTCATTGTCATCAACTGGATCAGATGCATTACACAATCTATGTTTTTTTATATCATAATTTTCCTCAGTTGTTAGCGAAAAACCTATCCTTGGAGGACCTATCCTCCCTTTCCTCGTTGCACTTTATGACCTAATCTTAATCATGACATTCTATATAAATAAAATAATAAATTAAAACATATAATCTATTCGAATTAAACATCTTTCAATTCTTTAATTATGGATATGATTTCATTTGAAACGATCTTGTTTCCACCGTCATACTCACCTACAAGTATATAAATTCTATCTACAAATTTGTTTAGATCATCCCAATATAAATTGACTATATTATAATTAAATAGAACATGTAACAACCGGCTACCACTAAATAATGTAGATGGTGTTTTATATGGTGAAACAGATCTATCTGTTCGTTTTGGAGGAAAACGTTTCTAATCACATTATATTTAAAAGTTTTATTCGATTTTACTGTTCCACCATCACTCAAGTGCACACCAGTACAACGTAACATTTCACCATAAGTTTGCATATCTGATGAGCGAACTTTTTTTTTAAGTCTGGATTTTTATAAATTAACAACTCTAAAATACCAGGTGTAGCAAAATATGCGAAATCTCCCAAATAGACTTTATCATCTACAAATTTAATTTCTTTATTACCTAATGTGTTCGTTCATATCTGTATTTCACATCATATACACGATCCATTGATACTTTTGGACCTGTTTTTAACATTTCTAAATATGGTTTTATCACTTCTCTATGATGTGTTATTTTTGGATCTATAACTTCTTATAATTGTTTCTTACATGTCAGAAACTTGTGTAAATGAAGTATCTGGCAATAAATATTTCAGGGGTTCTTTGCAGTTTGAGTTTGTTCATATGGTAATGTTGTTTTTTCAGATAAAAATGTTGATGAGGGTATATATTCTTCATCCTCATCTGTTAGTTGTAAATCTTGCTTCAACAAACTGTGTTGTTCACGTCTATCTTGATATTTTTTTTAAATGACATGACAATCTATCCTAAATTCACATCCTACTCTATCAACATCAATGTCACCATCAGTTTCAGGTGGCGGCAGCAATGGCTTTGATTTATCTAGTTTTGTATTCATTTCTTTAACAGGATCTATTATTGATTTAAAAATGTGTTTATCAAATAAAGCTTTTTTCAGCCCAACCCAATATGAATGCTGCATGTTTACATTTAAAAGTTTTATCAAGCTTATCAATTTCAACCATTTATTTCTCCCTGTTATGCATGGTTCTATAGAAAAAAAAATTAAAAACTTAAAATTATAAGTTTATTCACGTCAGACATTGCGTTCAATCAGCGTTCAATGTAGCAATCAATCAGTGTTCAATCAATGATTAAAAATTTATCAATACCATTTCTATAACAATCATTATTTTTTTTTTAATATTTATCAATAACTAGAAAACTGTAATGATTTATGTTCTAAACGTGCTCACATAATGATTTAAAATCATCAAACGACATGTCAATGTTTACCGTGTTCATCGTAAATGTGATATAAATTTAAACCATCTTGTCTGAATAATATTAAACATTAAATTGTCTCGTATAAGTTGTTTTGGTATTTTAGAATACGTTTGAGCTAAATATAAACAATCTATTTTATGATGACGATCTCTAGCAAAGAAATCACAAATACTGCTTTATTTTTCCTTGATTACATCGTCAAAAATCATTACTGAATAAGGTTCAATAGCTTCTGACTGTGGAACCTGATCATTTTCACTACATCCATAATAACCTAGTTCTGGATTTAACATCTCAATTTCCATAGTTTTCTATCCAGAGGTTTATGTAGGGATTTTGAAAAAATGTATAGATTTTTAAAGCATAATCTGTTTTCATGAATTAAAAGATTAAAATTAAAAACAACATTTGTTTTGCCACAGTTTTATGATCCGCACAAAATACATCTTATAGTGTTCGGTAATAAAGAACTATGTCTTATTTCATTTCGATATACCACATCCTAATGTTGTACTTGCAATAGGACATTTTGTTTTCTGTTGTACTTCCTTCATATCTCTCTAAATGACATATTTAAAATTTAAAATCAATAATTTATTTTTCATATCTATATAGAAAAAAATAAAAATATGCCTAACTACTTGATATACTTAAATCAACTCTACTGATTGGATAAATATACGGAAGATTTGACAAATCATTGTGTATCTGTTGTTTAACATACATCTCATAATCACAACATTTATCTAATCTATAGATACAACCCAAATTACTATGAAACTTTATTTTTAAATGTATTCCATCCACAAAATCAAACTCATGTAATACATAATCAACAAACGACTCAATTAGATATTTAATATTACGCTCTAGATGTTGAAAATTAAATGGTTCCTCATCTAGAAAAAACGAATATCAAAGTTAAATTTTGAATGAAAATAATCCAAACAGACTTTAGGAAAATCCTCTAACCATTCCTCTAATTCTACACCAAAATATTTTACTATTACAAAGCTTCATCTCTATATACATGAAACATCAAGTGATTTTTCAATAAAATATTGATATTTACAATCATATATAATATATGTAATTTTTTATTAATTTTCTCAACTCATTCGCACAAGTAATAAATTTTCAAGTACAAATAACACACCAATCAATTGAAACAATATATCTACATATATAAATTAAAAAACTGGTAATCAATAAACTATTAATTTTTGCCCGAGGCTGATATGTTTACTGTGTTTGAACTAATTTAAAGTAAATGATAAGAACATTTGTGACATATTGTTATATATTTATAAAAGACTAGAATTGTAACTTTTATGAAAACCTAACCATTTTACATAGGCTTTGTTGCCTTTACGTTTATTTTCTCAATTTGATATATATCCTTGTGTTTAATTTTTTGTAATTCATGTTGATAAAAACATCCGAGTTCATTTCTATTATCAATCAATTCATATGTAACAGGTCAAGATACAGCATGTACAGTATGTACTTTGAATATTTCATTCATCCAATTATGCAGATAACCCTTTTCAAGTGTCTTTTTATATTTACTTATGCAAACGTGTTCGTCAACATTAAATTTAGTTTTTTTACAACATCCTTTTTTCTATCAAATTTTTTATTTAGACTCCTCAACACTTTCATTTCATTGGTATTATTTACATCCTTTGATTTAAATTTTATAGCCATATGCACAGTATCGTTGTACTTGTCAACTAAATCTTTAGCATATGAATCATATATAGTTACCTTTTTCTGTAAATTTAGTCCACATGTTTGTTTTAAATGTTCTATTGAAGCGTTCAACTCTGGCACCTTTTTTATCTGAAAATGTGGAATAATGATTTATGTTGTACTGTTTCAACAACGCTTTCATCATATGCAAATTATAAAATTCCTCTCCCAGATCCTTTTGAAAATGATTCATTTTACACTTTTCGAATATCTTTTGCAAGGCAGCAACTTCTACGCCTGTTTTTTTCTTTAACAGTATAGCATACACAAATTTAGTAAAACAATCAATAACAGTCAACAAGTATTTATAACCCTTATTGAATTAAGAAAAAGGAATCATTTCTACTATATCTGCTTGGTATAAATCATTTAATCTTAATTTCTGTCTTTCTAGATGGATAATTATGCCTGGCAGGCTTGTGAAATTCTTTCACTAAATCAGCTTTAATTGACATTGTTCTAGTAGAAGAAAAAAAAACATATTAAAATAATGTATTACATCTTCTCAAACAAACTACATTACAAATTCTTAAAGTGTTCATCATATAAACTACTTAACTTTTGTTTTAATTCATCAATATCCATAAATGTATCAAAATGGTTAGATTTTCTTTTAAATTTATGATCTTGATGAATAAGATTGATAATCCTTATATTATTTGGATCTCATTTTTTTATAAACGATTTCATTATTTAGTTATGTTTTTCTTAATATATGCAACATTTGTTTTAAAGTCTTATATTGAGTGCGGATAACATATTTATATTCATCATCAGGTTCATGATTATCTAAAATGAAAAATAATTATCTCTTTCATCACGTGGAGAAAGTGTGGACAAATATGGTGAAGCCATTGTTTTAAGCGACTTTACTTTAACCTTTAATTTGGTCCATTTTGTAATATATGATTTAAATTTTACTGTACAAGATGTTTATTTTGCCAGATATATGTTTAGTTATATTTTATAAGTTGATCTAGCATATGATACACACCTACATAAATTACATAAAGATTATTCACACACTACAAAGAAAAAATGTATTCCCAATAGTATGATTTCTCCGTTTGTTAGTGATGAAAACATGTAGCATGAAAAAAATTATTGTGTACTTTGGAAGATAAAAGCAAATACGTTTTACATTATTGTACATTAAAATTGTATCTTCAGCAGGGTTTGGTGTTGTTGAAAATACACAGAGCCATTTATTTTAATCAATCTCCATGGTTGAAAGATTATGTTGAGAAAAATTTCTGTGTGTGGTGTGGTACAAAAGATAAGATTGAAAAAAAAGGTATATAAACTATTAACAGTGTATATGGAATAACTATTGAAAATGTAAGAAAGCGAATAGATATGCGTTTGATTAGTGACAAACCTAAGTTTAACATATTTAACGTGAGTCCAAGAATAAAAACATCATTATATTTATGGAAAGGATGTGGTTGGAATATCAATGTTAAAGAAAAATATATACTTAAACAAACCCATATATATGGATTTAACAGTAACAGATTTTGCTAAGTGAACCATGTATGATTATCATTACAATCATTTTTTATGTAGGCATAGTCATGAAAACAAAACTTCTAACAACAGATACAGATTCATTATTATACTCAACGATACCCAAAGATGAACATTATGAAACTTTTAAAGATGATAATGAGAACTATTTTATTCAAAACAATCGAAATGTTTATGCATGGAGTAAATATGATATAAGTCGTTTAAAAGATGAAATTGTGGAACCTATCTATGAATAGATTTTTTGTTGGTTTAAGAGCTAAAATGAATCCCTTACTTTGGGGAAGAAATTAACATCATTTAGAACAAAAAAAAAAAAAAACAGCCAAAGGAGTTAAAAAAGGTTCTCGTATATTTAATAAAGTCATAATTTGAATGCTTTAGATCATGAAATGTATTAAGATTGTTTGTTTAATAAAAATTTTTCATATTCCATATCAAAATCATTACATAGTTTTGATCATCAAATTTACTCGATTGAATAGTGTAAACAAGCTCTCTCTCCATATGATGATAAAAGATTAGTATTGGAAAATAAAATAGATACACTTCCTCTCGTACAGTCATGAAAAAATCAATGAATATATGGTGAAAATATTTTTTTAAAAATTAAGGATTCATCCATTTTATTAGCATGTTCAATTTCTTTAATTATTTTAGTTTTTTAATATATGTTAGTTATATTTATTCCTTTTTTAATAAAACTAGTATAATCTCTTGTAAACTAATACTTTAATTTTTTTTAAAGAAGTGATGGGAATTAAAAAAATTGTTTCATCTTCAGTACTTTCATTTACAAAACAGCATTTACTATTAAAACAAGCTGTAGTATATTTTCTTTTAAAATTTATTATTTCAAGTACATTATCAAGTTTTTGTATGCTGCCTAGTACTATCAAGTACTGCTATTTAGCGGTACGATTCATAACGTCAACATAAAAAAAATGAAAAACATGACTATTCGTGTTCCACGGTTCATCAAATGGGGGAAAAACATTGTTTAATAAAATTTGAGGTATTTTTTGTACGTATTCTTTATTACAAATCTAACTGAACTGAAATATAATGTTTTCAGGCTTATTTTTTAATTTTTTTCTGATTTTCATTTCTTTTAAGTTAGGTTATGTATAGAACTGTAAACATAGTTCATTGACTTCGCCGTCCATCCAGTTCTGCAGACTCTTACCATCGAAGTTCTAACAAATTGTGATATTAATAATTCTACCGACATAGTCAGTAGGAAAGGACAACGTAACAGATAAATTGTAAATGGTTTACTAGTTTTAGAAAAAGAATGGAGCATCTAAGGGCAGGTGTATTTGACTTAAATATCAGAATTTTGATTGAATATTTCTCCACATGGTGGAGAAAAGAAACCCAAAACATACTAGGAACCACAACTGAGAAGGATTACATCTTACATAGAGATTCAGTAAATTGAAAATAAATTATAGTATTATTGTATTTTATGGTGAAAAATCTTCAAATCAGTTCTGAAATAATCCCAAAGAAAAGCTTTAACAAAAGTGAATATTTAAAAAGAAGAAAAATCATTATAATAAGATACAGCCCTTGGATGATAATGTTGGGTTAATGCAGGGTGGAAGTTTGTACATGCCATGATCTTTTTCCAATGATGGTTGAGGATGATGTTAGTTGACTTTTAAACATTTTTTAATTATATACTAAACCAAATTGGTATAGTAGAGCAATTGTATAAACCTGCTCTAAATCTTTTCAGCTGTCTTTGTGACCATTCAAATCACAACACTTTTCAACCATATTCTTAATAAGTATCTGCCTAATTAAAAAAAATGCCAGAAGTAATATCAACCGACACCAAAAAACAGCAGTAAAGCACTGAGGATGATCGCAAAAATGACTAAAAACATTTTGAAATAATTTTTCAATATGTTGTCACAAAAGGTTTAAATTAAAATGTTTGTCACAAAAGTTTATTAAAGTAGTATTAAACTTCTGTTATACAAATTTTTAAGTGGCGATGTGAAATATGATAATATGAATGATGTCCATTAACACCTAGAACACAGGGCTGTAATGAGGAGTACGGAAAATTTTTTAGAGAGACCAGGCAGTAGTCTTCTAGGTAGAGTGGAGTACAAGAAGTTAGGGTAAAGTTAGAAGTGCATGTGAGATGAAATCTGATACACTGTTGAATGACTCCATTTTTTTTTACAAATTTTGTTTTTAAATACACATGGTACTTCCAGTATTTTGTTTATGGGTAGTCTCCAGAAAAATAAATGCTGTAACTTTTCAACCAAGTATATTTGTGGAATACTACATGCCATACTATGGAGCTAACCTGCCAAATTTTAATAATACTTCAAATTGAGACCGTTACAGTTAGCTTAAAAATAGAACAAGTGGGGGGAAATTATCATGATCAGGAAAAAATTTAAAAGAGCAGACATCAGTTTGCAATAGACTTTATAATACCTTTTGTAGTGATAGGAGCAGGTCTCTACCTTAAATCCAAAATAACAGCTTCTAACTTGGCTCCACTTTGAAAAAACTCCATTTTAAAGATTTTAAGTGATTCAAGTAGCTTATTTATATAACTATAGTCATAACAGTAAGCAGTAGTGAATGTCAAGCATTCCACTTTTGCAAAAGGTCTCGGGATCAAACCTTCATGTCATTTTTTTAAACCTTTACTTTTTCTTATATATACACTAATGCTGATGATATATATTATATAGTATTTATAAGAATTTGGAAAAAATTATATGAATTTCATGTTTCAGATTAGTTTTTTATTCAAATATAACAATTATTAACCTAAAAATCTTGATAAACATGTGGGAATAAGGGGTCACAATGGAAGTAAAAGATTAACAAATAGATAACAAACAAATTTTGTTTATAAGACTTGAAAAAACTTAAGCAAAAAAGTTTATTTTAATTTTCAGTATACCTGTTATTGTATCTTTTGCAACGAAACAGATTTATTTATTTATTTTAATTTTTTCAAGTTTTAAAAATAAAATCTGTTTGTTAGGTTTTTGTTATATTTAAATAGTAATCAAACATGAAATTCATAGCTTTTCAGATTCTTATAAATGTTATTATTATAAATAATATATAATTGAAATTTATCTATATAATAAAATGGAGCGAAGAAGAATGGGTGCACTCTCTGGGAAAATAAAGAAAACTTGGAGAGAAAAAAAGAAGCAAAAATGAAATGATAGTGGGTGGTCACTAGTAGGCCACTTCAAAATAAAATAAAAATCACCAGCATATTGGACGAGGGCAGTTCAGAAAGTAACCTCCGTTGACTATAAATAAAAAACCTGCATAGATAAGAATATTTTATTATAAACAACTTAAAACTTCAGCTTTTAACTACTTTTCAACATAGTCACCATTTAAATTTAAGTATTTGTCATAGCGTTTCATTAATTTGCACATACCTTCTTCATAAAATTCAGCCACCTGGGTACCTAGCCAACCTTTCATGGCATTTTGAAGTTCATCATCGTCATTGAAGTGCTGCAACACAAGCAGCTACTTCAGCAGTCTACTGTGAAATGTTGAAGAAACTTAAACGAGCTATTCAGAATAAATATCGCAGTATGGTATCATCTGGCATTGTATTTTTTCATAACGCTCATCCTCGCAGTACTTGAAGAACTCAAAAACTTCTAAATCAATTCCAATCAGAGATTTTTGATCATACCTCTTATACCCTGGGCTTGGCACAGAGTGATTTTCATGAGGGTAATTGCATGAAGGTAATTCCACCTGCTCTTGTTGGCAATGAAATGGTAGAAGTTACTAATTCTTCAGTATTTGTAATAATTAACAATGGAATTGTACATGTTGTTTTAAACTTTACTTTGCAAGGTAAGTCTCCACAATTGTTTAGCTGAATTAAAGGCTGCATTATAAAACAAAAATAGGGGGTCTGAACAGCATGATTTAAACTACTGTAATATTCTTTTTAGTAGAAATATTTTTTGTTATATTTTTTGAAATATTTTCATGAGGGTAATTGTGTCGCAGCACTTCAATGACGAACTTCAAAATGCCGTGAAAGGTGGCTAGGTACCCAGGTGGCTGAATTTTATGAAGAAGGTATTTGTAAATTAGTGAAACACTATGACAAATTCTTGAATTTAAATGTTGACTGTGTTGAAAAATAGTAAAAAGTTGTATATAATAAAATATTTTTATCTATGCAGGTTTTATTATTTATAGCCAAAGGGAGGGTACTTTATGAACTGCCCTCATATATATATATATATATATATATATATATATATATATAGTATATATACACACACACACACAAGGATATGAAACAGGATAGAAAGAATAAAAGTTAAAAAGAAGCGTGTATCAGAAACTCTCGACACTTGAGACTGGAACACCAGTCTTGGGACTGTCACTTGGCTGCTGTCATTGCTGTGACTACTAAAAATAAACAGATAAGTTACTTGGACCACTAGAAAATCTTTAAATGGCGTTTACTCCAAAATACAGCCAAGTTAAAAGCTGCCATTTTGAATTTAAAGTAGGGACCCATTCCCTAACAACCTGCAAAAGGATATCAATAAACTTTATTGTAAGCTAACCACCTGCTCTTGTTGGCAATGAAATGGTAGAAGTTACTAATTCTTCAGTATTTGTAATAATTAACAATGGAATTGTACATGTTGTTTTAAACTTTACTTTGCAAGGTAAGTCTCCACAATTGTTTAGCTGAATTAAAGGCTGCATTATAAAACAAAAATAGGGGGTCTGAACAGCATGATTTAAACTACTGTAATATTCTTTTTAGTAGAAATATTTTTTGTGAAAGAAATAACGTTTATGAATATGTGGAAACATAAGTACGTAATCTAGCAGAAATGAGTTATATATTAATATGGTTTACAACCATTCACTTTTATTTAATAACTTGGAACCTTGGGATGCTGTTTTGATCAACGATTTTCTTTCATCCTTTCAGACAAATGAAGGAGCAGCTTATTTTTATTATCCTTTGAATAACATGCCTAAATATTCATGATTTGATCCATATAACATATTAAAAAAATAGCTTTTAATGAAACACAGCTGACAGACAATATTTTCTTTTTTTATTACTTAAAATATTTTTAAACTTTTAGTATTATTTTTTTGATTCATAACATTTTAAACTCTCTTCTTTGAAGAAGCAGTAAAATACTAAAAGGCAGACATGATAAAAAAAAAGGCAGAAAAGGCAAATATTATTTAAATGTTTGTTTTGTTTCTTGACTGCATCTTGATATCAATTAATGTATAAATAATATATACATACCTTTATAGCAAAAAATAGAAATGAAAAAAAAAAGTCTTTTTATTAATATTGATATAATAGTTAGCAATATTAACATTTTTTGTTACAAAAAATTTAGTAAAAATTTATTTAATAAAAATAAGAATTTATTTACCATGTTGCAGGATCATACCATTTGTTGCAGCAGATGCAGTAGTTTCAAAACCAGATGAACTGGTTCCACCAAAAATCAAATATCCTCAAAATGTGCAATATCCCATAATACATGAGAAACCAGTAATTATTCATACTACAGAACGACCAATATTTTTTAAAGTATCACACCCAAATAGATTTTCACCTCCAACTGAAACAGAAGGTAATAGTAAAAATTTTAATAAAATACCATAAGTAATTTGAATAACTTTTTGTGATACAGAATAAATTAGTAACAAATTCTTACATTATATTAATTAAAATTGTACACTAGAAGACAAGTTTATTTTGAAAAACATAATTACACAGGAGAGAATTTCAGTTTACTATACAATCACGACATGCAGGCTTTGAAGAGCAAAACAACCTACATGGGCATCTATATCTTCAGAAGGCATCTGATAATAAGAAATGCTTAAAACTTTAAGAAAAGGTATAACTAAATTATAAAGAAAAGTGAATTCTGTTTATAAATAATAACTATGATAATTTGCAGATCAAGAAAGAGATATCCAGCATTAAGTAGTTATGATGAACAGTAAATCTACGCTCTTTCTTTTAACCTTTATGTGGAAAAAGTAGAGAAAGAAAAAAAAAGAAAAAAAATAACTTAAGATTGAGTAATCAATAATAACTTATGTTAAGCTAAAACTAAGGTGACTTAGACTCACAGCTAATAAAGGAATTAGGTAGAAATAAGATTGAAAAAAAGCAATACAGTATGAGTGGAAAATGCAAGTTTAAAGTAGAACACTGATATATCTGATTCACTTTTAAGCTGCAGGAGGATTAAAAGCCTGCTTTACCTAGTAGGACTTCAGCCACAAACAAAACAGGCTTTATGTTTAACTTCAGGATAGAGTCTACACACAAACCCATACATTAAGGTGCCACTATGGAAGCATTTTCTAAGCCAGTTCCGAGATAACTCTTTAATTTTGGAGAACAGCAATTTTTGTTTCAGGAAATACTTAATTAAACGCATCAACATAATATTGACCAAAGAATGTTAATCAGTAGTGTACTGCACTCATCCTGGATAAAAATACCCTGATTGCCTTGTGGTGGTTGAGTAAATAAGCATTCACTGCCGGGAAGTAGCCTTCAAAACTACTCTCTGGGTGAGGTTATTGGTCTCATGCTGCAGTTCATCATCCTTTCTCACCACACACCTTTAATCTTTGTCCTTGATCTTTCTTCCCCATTTTGGGTTCTGTGGGTGTAAGCTAGACCACTAGTAGGTTCTTGCTGAGACTTATACAGCATGCTGTGCTCTAGTGGAACAAGTCCAGAGTACAACCTGTACTTCTTAATGAAGTTATAAATCACTTTCATGTGGAACTGGATGAAAATAAAAAAATCAATGGAAAAAATTTTATTTGTTACCATAATTCAGGTAATTAATTAATCTAATTTGTGCTTCAGATGAAAAATTATGTAAGTTTATTCCAAATCGCATTCAAACATTCAACGAATTCTATAGAAATGACATCATAGAAATCTTTCAACTGAGGATGTTGTTACCGTTTACTAAACAAAGTTGCAAAATGGCAGTTCACCCTTGCTACCACTGCCAAGTATTAACTGCTAACATTTTTTCCATAAAACAATTTGTTTTGATTTCTTTACATAAATAGATGTTTTAATCTGTTAAAATTTTTGAAATAAATTTTTTAAAATTTGGAACATCCAGAATGTGAACAAACTAAGCTCTGATTACTTTTTTCAAAGAAAATTAAAGATTTTGGGCTCTTGAACTCAAAGAGAGTTTATTAAATACATAATGAAATAAAATAGCAAAGGGGGACGCTCAATAATTATTAATAAAACATAAATTTTGCTTTTCAACAAAATGTTCGTTTTCAATAGTTCTTTAGTATTTCTGTTTGCTACATAATGGTTAATTTTCAGTCATTCTATAACTTGCCTATAGAACTCATTGCATAGCAGTTTTATGAAGTTATTTTCATTCAACCCTTCAGTACATAGATCACAATTAATGTAAACATTACAACAGATAATTAGCTAGCAATAGTGAGCAGCTAAAGGCAAGTTACTCATAGATTAATAATCATTAAATATTTTTAACAATGCATTATCCTATAAAACATGCCTAAGAAAACTATAATAAAGATAATTAACAAACTACTAAGTATTTACACAAAATATTCCTTTTTTTTAAGGTGGCTTTATACCTCGTGAACCGATAATTGACCATCCATTCTATGAAAGCAAGGTCGATGTTCAACCTTCTTATCACACCAAAGGATATAACATCGAAATAACTGAATTGCCACTGATATCTCAATCACAAACAGTAGAAAGTAAGTATCAGATATTTTCTCAATTACTATTTATTTACCTACTAAAAAGTTTCATAAACACAAAATTATTAACATTATGATTACAGAGAGATGTGTAACTGGAGGTCATCGTTACAATCATGGTGAACTAATATCAGAGCCAACATCTTGTCAAATATGCACTTGTTTTTATGGAGAGATTATATGTCAAGAACCCAAATGTTCACCGCTTCAATCAGGCTGTATACGTTTACATGATCATGCTCTTGGATGCTGTGGGCGTGTTATTTGCGGTTAGTTAAATTTTTCAAATTACTTCTCAGACTTAATGAGATATAAGTTTGGTATTTTTGATAAAAATAACAATACAGATTACAGAAAATCAGTAAAATAACAAAAACATTTTTAAAATTAAGAATTTTTTGCATGCAGCGAATTAATTCCAAAATAGCTGAGGCTTTACGTAAACGCTGACAGTAGCATTGTTAGGGTTTAAAATCTTCACGCTAATAACTACAAATACATAATACAAATTAATAATGAATTATTGAATTCATCACCTACAATACCTCACGAGTTCAGGGTCTCTTTACTCAGGATGAGAGCAATAAATTATCAACAATTTTGTGCTATTCTCCTACAGATACTAAATTAACCTGAGAAGAAGCTCAACAGTCACTTAAGTTAAACCATTCTTATCCCATTATTTTACAGCATGTGGAAATGTCAAGCTAAATTATAGGCAATCAAATCTCTGCTGTGGAGAACCTGACAATATCAACTCAAGTGATACAATCATATAATTCAAAAGAAATTAAGTAATTATGTAGAGTAATATATATGATTTACACTTGATTTAGTTCAAGTCAATCAATTGACCTAATGCATTACACAATTATTGTATATTGCAAATGTTAGGGCAATTTAGAAATGTGCTAATTATACAACCATGAATATCAGCCCATGCACCATGAATATTCCATTAAGCAAGTTGCTATTAAAAAACAACTGCTCTGACAATAATAATATCAACAAATATGAACAACATATTACTCATTGGTGCACTTACAAAAAAAAAAATTAAGTTTATTAAGTTTATTTTATTTTTATTTTACGGCACGATGACAATAATGACAAATCCATAACGATGTTAATCATTACAATTTGTATCGGTGATTATTAATTAGATTTATAAATACTAGTAAATCAATTTTATAAACGACTGTTGAATTTTGAATACTGTTCAAAATTCAACAGTCATTTTCAATCAAAATTCAACTTAAAAAACGAATAAAGTTTAAAACAGCTTACAATTTTGTGCTATTCTCCTACAGATACTAAATTAACCTGAGAAGAAGCTCAACAGTCACTTAAGTTAAACCATTCTTATCCCATTATTTTACACCATGTGGAAATGTCAAGCTAAATTATAGGCAATCAAATCTCTGCTGTGGAGAACCTGACAATATCAACTCAAGTGATACAATCATATAATTCAAAAGAAATTAAGTAATTATGTAGAGCAATATATATGATTTACACTTGATTTAGTTCAAGTCAATCAATTGACCTAATGCATTACACAATTATTGTATATTACAAATGTTAGGGCAATTTAGAAATGTGCTAATTATACAACCATGAATATCAGCTCATGCACCATGAATATTCCATTAAGCAAGTTGCTATTAAAAAACAACTGCTCTGACAATAATAATATCAACAAATATGAACAACATATTACTCATTGGTGCACTTACAAAAAAAAATTAAGTTTATTTTATTTTTATTTTATGGCACGACGACAATAATGACAAATCCATAACGATGTTAATCATTACAATTTGTATCGGTGATTATTAATTAGATTTATAAATACTAGTAAATCAATTTTATAAACGACTGTTGAATTCTGAATACTGTTCAAAATTCAACAGTCATTTTCAATCAAAATTCAAGTTAAAAACGAATAAAGTTTAAAACAGCTTAAAATATTTCCAATTAAGTTCAACGGAGGATGTAAATAGAATCTTTAATTTTAATCGCACATCAAGAATAACCAATAATGCTGGACCGTAACACATGTTTTTACTACGTAATAATTAAACAATGAACTACACTTAGCACAAAGCAATATATTAACAGATTTAATAACAGAAATACAGTTTACTTCATTTATGAACCTCTTACTAAAATAAAAGAGTATTTATTCTAAAATTACAATTAAACGAATTCAAATAAAATGGCGGTGAATGAAAATTTAGTAACATTATCTCACAACATCAATTAATAAGGAAAATATAACAAAAAAGAAGAAGATAAAATAAATTAGTAGCCTAAATTACCATACGCTAAAAAATGCATAAACATCACTTTTCATTATCGAAAACAACTTCACGACATTAACAGCAGTTACATAACCCTTTGACTGACCAACATACAGACTTGCTAGTACTTGACGGTTACTTAAAATTTGTATCTGTTGCCAACTTTTAAAAAACGTATTTATAATATTCACTGCAATTCAATACTTTGTTACAGACAAAATATATATATTGTATTTTATACGTGGGAGATATTTAAGTATGAAAACAGCTTTGTACTGCATATCTGAGGTATTTTGAGGCAGAAAGAAATGGGATTCTGCACAGTTAAAAAAATAAGCATTATGGTGAGTTTTAACTTTTATTCGCCATCTTGGATCCGCGATTTTTTTTCCGTTTAGCCCCCGGAAATCACCGTTAGCTGTTACTTCAGAGGATAATATGTAAGACTGTAAGTGAAGTGTACTCTCGTATAGTCTCAAGTCGACCATTTCTGAGACGTGTGGTTAATTGAAACCAAAGTACCCGCGATCTAGTATTCAAATCCATACAAAAGCAACTGCCTTTACTAGGACTTGAATGTTAGAACTCTCTACTTCGAAATCTGATTTGCGAAGACGCGTTGACCACTAGACCAACCGTGGTGGGTCTGGATTCGCGATATTGAATCAAACTTAATTTTTTTAAATACGAAGGTGACCATATGACACATGATTTCGATTTAAAATGTTATAATAAAAACAATGGTAAACCCTCTTTTTCTGTTAATACCTTCGTTAACTAGTTATAACCACTCAAATTTGCAATAACGGAAAAATCGTGTTAATAAAACGAGGTAAAACGCGCTGCATGAGCAAGTTTATTACATTTTACATTCATAATGCACAATACAACAACGAACTTTAAACTGCTATAATAATAAGAAACAATAACTAATAATTAACAACACAACCACCGACTGTAACAACTGATGATATTATTTACTTTAAATATTACAATATTTAATTTAACATTTTAAATAAATCTTTTCAATCGTAAATTACTAATGAAATAAATTTTGAAAGCATGCCATTCTACAACAAATGTTCAAAATGCTTCCCCTCTAAAGCTTGGCAGTGTGCAACCTAAAGTAATATCCTTTTATATCTTGTACCATGTCTGGTGGTACACGAGCAGATTCGCCAATTATTCTTCTTTTCATTTCATCAGTGTCTGCAGGTTTTGTTTTGTAAACATTATGTTTCAGGAACACACAAAAAAAGTAATCCACAGGAGATAGATATGGGGACCTGGGAGACCAATCTACAGCTCCTCTAAAACCTATCCAGCGATTTGAAAATTGTTCATTTAAAATTTGCCATGCCCTTAGATAACAATAAAGTGGTGCCCTATCTTACTGAAACCATACGTTATTTATTAATTCTTGTTATTTTCCCGGATATCTGGTAAAATCGTGTCGGCTAATAAGTTGCAGTAAGTATCTCCTGTAAGATTGTCATCTAAAATAAATGGCCCTACATTACAATGACCAACGATTCCCACCCAAACGTTCCCTTTCTGAGGGTCCTGGGTATGAGCTTCTAGCATCCATCTGGAATTATTATTAGTCCAATATTGACAATTTCGCTTATTCACATGACCATTTAATATAAAAGTTGCTTCAGCAGTAAACACTGAATTAGAAAATTTGTGTCTATGTCTAATTTTTGCATTATAATATCACAATACTCAACTCTGCAGTCAAAATCATCTTCCAAAAGTTCTTGCACGGGTATAAGAGCGAAATTTATATGTTTTAAGAATTTTTTGAATTGAAAAATAACTGACGTCATGTTGGACAACAACTTTCCAAATCGATGAATGAGGGTCCTCAACAAAGGTCTGCAATACATCTAATGACTGTGCATCAGGGGTGATAGTTCTTGGTTTACCGGTGCGAGAACGATTCTTTTCAGTACCGGTTTCTTCAAATCGCAGTACTGTCTTGAACACAGTCGATTTACTTATCAGTTCTCTTTTTGGAAATCTATTATTAAATAAATCGCACACCTCTTGTAAAGGCCGAACTCCGTCACCATACCCGTACATCAACAACAGAGTTATTCTTTCGGTTTCACTTAAAGAAGGCATTGTTATTTGACGATTTAATAAAACTAAATAAAATAAATGAACAAGGAAACTAATAATAAAATTTTCACCAAAAAACAAATTTGAACTGCTAGGCCTATAACTTCAATTTTACTAGCACTATCAAATTATACCATTACAAGTATGTTGAAGTAAAATGGTGAAATGAGGAGTTAATAAATTGCATTGTTTCAAAGTAATACAAACCGTACTGTAGTAAATTGACAGCTGATTACTCAACTCAATTTGTAATACATTTTTTAAGCAAGTATATCCAGCTGATTTGTTTCATTTACGATATGTAATAAATATCAGCTGATATTAACAATGGACCTCCTCTATGAATCATGAGACCTTGCCGTTGGTGAGGGGGCTTGAGTACTCAGTGATACAGAGTAGCTGGACCGAAGGTGCAACCATATCGGAGAGGTATCTGTTGAGAGCCAGACTAAGGAATGATTCCTGAAAGAGAGCAGCAGCTCTTTCAGTAGTTGTTAGGGGCGTGAGTCAGGATGACTAAAACGGCCATATCAACATCACTCAGTCCTCTGAGTACTGCGCAGCTGAAAGCAATGGAAAACTACAGCTGCTTTTTTTCCAAGAAAATGTGGCTCTCTGCATTTTCATATAGCAATGATGGAAGGCGCCTTCCTTGGTAAAATATTCCGGAGGTAAACTAGTCCCCCGTTCGGATCTCCAGGTGGGGACTACTAAGGAGGGGGTCACCAGAAAATTAAAAAATAACATTCTACGAGTCGGAGCGTGGAATGTTAGAAGTTTAAAAAAGGTTGGTAGGCTGAAAAATTTAAAAAGAGAAATGGATAAGATAAATGTGGATGTAGTAGGAATTAGTGAGGTTCGGTGGGAAGAGGAAGGCGACTTTTGGTCAGGTGATTTTAGAATAATAAACTCAGCTTCAAATAATGGGTAGGCAGGAGTAGGTTTCATAATGAACAAGAAGATAGGGAAGAGAGTAGAGTATTTCAAAACGCATAGCGATAGAATCATTGTAATAAGGATAAAATCAAAACCTAAACCGACAACGATTGTTAACGTCTATATGCCTACAAGCGCCCATGATGATGATGAGGTAGAGTGTGTATACGAAGAGATTGTTGAAGCAATTAAACACATAAAAGGAGATGAAAATTTAATAATAGTTGGAGATTGGAATGC
The DNA here is from genome assembly GCF_047948215.1 of Lycorma delicatula. NCBI lineage: Eukaryota > Metazoa > Arthropoda > Insecta > Hemiptera > Fulgoridae > Lycorma > Lycorma delicatula. Next base: position 164,712,494 of record NC_134458.1, on the reverse strand, counting down.
AAGCATTGGAAAGGGCAAGGAAGAAAATATAGTAGGTGAATATGGGCTGGGCAAAAGGAATGAAAGAGGGGACAGACTTACAGAGTTTTGCACAAAGTATAATTTAGTAATTGCCAACACCCAATTTAAAAATCATAATAGAAGAATATGAATTATTCTTCTGGCTTTAATTATTCGCCTGGCTTTTTCCAAGTGGAAAAAGCCAGGCGATACTGCAAGGTATCAGATAGATTATATCATGGTTAAGCAAAGATATAGGAATCAACTCGTTGGCTGCAAAACTTACCCTGGAGCAGACATTGATAGCGACCATAATTTGGTGATAATGAAATGTAAATTGGGATTTAAAAACCTGAAGAAAAGGTGTCAGATGAATCGTTGGAATTTAGAGAAGCTTGAGGAAGAGGAGGTAAAGAAGATTTTTGAGGAGGATATCGCAAGAGGTCTGAGTAAAAAAGATAAGGTAGAAAATGTAGAAGAAGAATGGGAGAATGTTAAAAAGGAAATTATTAAATCAGCAGAAGCGAACTTAGGCGGAACAAAGAGAACTGGTAGAAAACCTTGTGTTTCAGACGATATATTGCAGCTGATGGATGAACGTAGAAAATATAAGAACGCTAGTGATGAAGAAAGTAAAAGGAACTACCGACAATTAAGAAATGCTATAAACAGGAAGTGCAAACTAGCGAAAGAAGAGTGGATTAAAGAAAAGTGTTCAGAAGTGGAAAGAGAAATGAACATTGGTAAAATAGACGGAGCATACAGGAAAGTTAAGGAAAATTTTGGGGTACATAAATTAAAATCTAATAATGTGTTAAACAAAGATGGTACACCAATATGTAATACGAAAGGTAAAGTCGATAGATGGGTGGAAGATATATTAAAGAGTTATACGGAGGAAATGAATTAGAAAATGGTGTTATAGAGGAAGAAGAGGAAGTTGAGGAGGATGAAATGGGAGAAACAATACTGAGATCTGAATTTAAGAGAGTATTAAAAGATTTAAATGGCAGAAAGGCTCCTGGAATAGATGGAATACCTGTAGAATTACTGCGCAGTGCAGGTGAGGAAGCGATTGATAGATTATACAAACTGGTGTGTAATATTTATGAAAATGGGGAATTTCCATCAGACTTCAAAAAAAAGTGTTATAGTTATGATACCAAAGAAAGCAGGGGCAGATAAATGTGAAGAATACAGAACAATTAATTTAACTAGTCATGCATCAAAAATCTTAACTAGAATTCTATACAGAAGAATTGAGAGGAGAGTGGAAGAAGTGTTAGGAGAAGACCAATTTGGTTTCAGGAAAAGTATAGGAACAAGGGAAGCAATTTTAGGCCTCAGATTAATAGTAGAAGGAAGATTAAAGAAAAACAAACCAACATACTTGACGTTTATAGACCTAGAAAAGGCATTCGATAAAGTAGACTGGAATAAAATGTTCAGCATTTTAAAAAAATTAGGGTTCAAATACAGAGATAGAAGAACAATTGCTAACATGTACAGGAACCAAACAGCAACAGTAATAATCAAAGAACATAAGAAAGAAGCCGTAATAAGAAAGGGAGTCCGACAAGGATGTTCCCTATCCCCGTTACTTTTTAATCTTTACATGGAACTAGCAGTTAATGATGTTAAAGAACAATTTAGATTCGGAGTAACAGTACAAGGTGAAAAGATAAAGATGCTACGATTTGCTGATGATATAGTTATTCTAGCCAAGAGTAAAAAGGATTTAGAAGAACCAATGAACGGCATAGATGAAGTCCTACGCAAGAACTATCGCATGAAAATAAACAAGAACAAAAGTAATGAAATGTATTAGAAATAACAAAGATGGACCAATGAACGTGAAAATAGGAGTAGAAAAGATTATGGAGGTAGAAGAATTTTGTTATTTGGGAAGTAGAATTACTAAAGATGGATGAAGCAGGAGCGATATAAAATGCCGAATAGCACAAGCGAAACGAGCCTTCAGTCAGAAATATAATTTGTTAACATCAAAAATTAATTTAAATGTCAGGAAAAAATTGTTGAAAGTATATGTTTGGAGTGTCGTTTTATGTGGAAGTGAAGCTTGGACAATCAGAGTATCTGAGAAGAAAGGATTAGAAGCTTTTGAAATGTGGTGCTATAGGAGAATGTTAAAAATCAGATGGATGGATAAAGTGACAAATGAAGAGGTATTGCGGCAAATAGATGAAGAAAGAAGCATTTGGAAAAATATAGTTAAAAGAAGAGACAGACTTATAGGCCACATACTAAGGCATCCTGGAATAGTGACTTTAATATTGGAAGGACAGGTAGAAGGAAAAAATTGTGTAGGCAGGCCACGTTTGGAATATGTAAAACAAATTGTTAGGGATGTAGGATGTAGGGGGTATACTGAAATGAAACGACTAGCACTAGATAGGGAATCTTGGAGAGCTGCATCAAACCAGTTAAATGACTGAAGACAAAAAAAAAATTAACAATGGAAGTTAATTTTTATTTAGAAAATGATATCAGTTTCTACAGCCGTTTAATTTAAGTTGTTAATTATTAGTTACTATTTATTATTAGCAATATTATAGCACTGTTTAAAGTTCGTTATTTTGTGCATTATGAATGTAAAATGCAATAAAACTGTTCGTGCAGCCCGTTTTCTTCATTTTATTGTTAACACAATTTTTCTGTCATTCCAACTTTGAATGCTAATAACTCGATAACAAAGCCATTAAAAGAAAAACATGTTTCACCTTTTTTTCTTGTAAAACTTTAAATCGAAATTATGTGTCTACGTTTGTCCACCTTCCTATTCAAAAATATTAAGTTTGATTCAATATAGTGGATCCAAGATGGCGAACAAAAATTAAAAACCCACCATAATGCAGATTTTTTTAACTATGTAGAATCCCATTTCTTTTTGCCTCCAAATACCTCTCAGATATGCAATATAAAGCTGTTTCCATACTTAAATATCACCCGGTATTTAATTTAATATATATATGTATATACATATATATATTTCTAATGTGTATGTTGTAATCTGTACAACTAGTGAACAATAAGCCCAATGAGATGATGATAGGTATGACGTGTAACTGAGATATAGCCTTGTATAGACCCAGGCCGTCCATTCTTGAGTTGTGTGGTTAATTGAACACCAACCACCAAATTCAAATTCGTGTAAAAGCATCTACCTTTTACTAGGATTCGAATCTGAGAACCTTCAACTTCGAAAATCGCCTGTAAAACAAGTGATTTTGCGACGGTGAGTTTCCTACTAGGTAAGCCCAATGGTCTAAGACGAAATGTTGAATATTGTCTAAAATATTAAAGTTTAAGTATTGTTATTTAAAATATTAAGTTTTTAAAAAAATAATAATGATGGCATTACTACGTAAATTATTTTATGTAAACTCAATATATAATGAAAACAAGTAGGCAGCTACTGGAAACTTAGCATTTTATAAATCCCGTAGGTACACCAAAGCGTAAATTTCATTATAATTTATAAAGTTCTTAATACTTTAAGTTTATTGAAATGATGTATGAAGCGTCCTGATAGATTTGGCAATCCAGTTTTAGAATGTTTTATCCAAAAACAGTAGTTGCGAGCTGTAGTCGCACAAAGGTTTTATGATTAAATATCCTTCCATCGTGACTTATCAAACAGGAAATCACGAGGTCAACGACTATTTTATTTTGCAGCTAACAAAGAACTTGGTTCATAATGAGCCAGCTCTGTTCACAAACAGTAATTTGTATTGTAAATCTCATTTCAGTCCATACCTCTTTGAAAACTGTTCAACAATCAAGAAATTAACCTGAAAATATAGTTTTTCCATTAAAATATATATTTTATGGTAAATATTTTTGATGTGAAACGTCTTTAAAATCATGCCGAAACATACGGATACCAGAACAGAAATTTGTAGCGTAACGAAAAGGTCTATATCGTCCTGCCGTAATAATTCCCTAACTATTAGTCTCAGAGACGTAAATACGGTGTCATTTTATAACTTATATGGTCAGCTCGCCGATACGACTTTGAGTTTGCGTCACTGGTGAGCGGTTTGGAGGACAGGGAACACAGCGCAGATCGGCCAAAACTAGTGCTCTCGCTCATTTCCATTCAGTGTAGCTCACAACTTAGAGTGATAGCGCGGTGATTCGTGTGTTTATGTTTAGAGTTTGAGGTCGAGATAGGTCGATTTAAGTAATAATAAGTGTATTCTGGACAATATTTATGTGTAAAATATTAACGAAAACATATAAAAAAGTATAAAAATTCAATACGTCAGCCTCAGCCCGCGCAAAAGCCAGCCGGAAATATAAATTACACATATCACTATATCACTGGAAAGGGGAGGTTATGGACCAGGCACAGGTACCCCAATGTCCGGTGCCGAGCGAGCAAGACTGTCTCGGGAGCGTTGTAAAGCTGGCACGGCGTGCTCAGTAAACGACGCCGACGACGCGAGCACCTCTACCGCTGCTGTACTCGAACTAATGGATATAACAAGTGAAGATAACACCCATACATCTATCGAAGACGTCACCGGGGTGATGGATATAAACATTAGTTGAAATGATACTATGCAGAACCATTGACGTGCAACGGACAAACGCTTCAAAACTGTATTTGAAACAATCCGTTTAGTCTATCCAGCAGCAAAATTTGTGATTGACTTTGGTTCGACAGAGATTTAAAGCAGGAGAAAGTTCGCAACATTCCTCTTCCTCGGACTAAATTCCTCGGCGAAAATGTAGCGGCATTTTGTATATGTAATGCCTGTAGTAAGTCGATGGATACCAATAAAATCCCGACGCTGTCGCGCTCAAACTGATTTCAGTATCCTCCGCAGCCGGACGGCCTGCCAGCGCTTGACCCGATCAGTGTTTAGTTGATTTCGCCGCGCTTACCCTTTATGCAAATTACCTTCGTCCTCTACGCTACGAAAGTAATTATGGTATAGTCGGCCAGGTGATCAACGTACCTGTCGATGTGAACAAATGGTGCAGCAACTACCGAGGTGGATAGACGACGATTTTGCCTTCAACGTCAACATAAAGAAGAACCTCATCCACGAATATAATTATCTGAGCGCTTTCGTTCGCAAGTCGGTGATCAAGGCGTGGCTGCGCTACTTGGTACCAGCCGCTGTACAAACACTACAACATACAGATAGATTGGAGTCCATTCGACAACGACGGGGATGGTAATATCGGGCTCAAGTATCAGATTCAGTCTACCGACCCTAACTCTGCCCCCGAAACAGAGATCCTGCTCGCCAGACAATATACGATTGTACGGAATGAGGAGCAATGTTTGGACATTACCCCGTGGCAGAACTCGTTTCTGATTAACATAATCTACGATGTTAACGGTGACGAACTATCCTTCCGTCAAATATAATACGTTGTGGCCCGTCAGTTCGACCTCAACTTGCAAGTCACTCTATACATGATGTCAACAGCGAGATTCGACATACCGATCGGCGTGGTGCAACTCCGGACCATGTTTCGTTTTTATTTCAATGTCTCGTTTTATTTCCGTCAATGTCTTGTTTTTATTTCAATCCAATATACTAAAAGTGACTCGCTGACATACAGACCAGCCAACTTATCTGTAGAGTTGGCTAAATTAAGGAACTAAATGTTCCATTGGAGACCCAGTTTTGTTCAAAAAATACGATGGTGGCTCTCCCATTTAACTGTACAGATAAGATGGTCGGTAGCTTGGAGGAACTTCATCCAAGGTCTGTAACGTTTCACGTTGAACCAACAGCCGTGCGCCCCGACACAGCCCCACCCGGTTTTTTTACGTTAGATAATAACCCACAAAAAAGAACCATCATGTATAATTCACCAGTTTTCTTGGTTATTTTCCATTACATGACATAATGATTTTTATTTATTGTTTTCCATGACATTTTTATTATTCTTAAAGCGGGAATGTACTTTCTTAACTAACGGTAAAGATTTCAATGAAGCACCGTAAGGGAAACAAATTAAAAATAAAATGCAGTTATTAATATACTCGTATTTCACCTTATTACCCAAATACAACAAAATGAGTCTACCCAATTAAAAAAATAAAGGATTTGCTTTCTAAATATTAATTAAAATTAATTAATTCTATCAATGTAATTTATTTATTTACTAATAATTATTATATTTTTATAATCTTATATATAAAGCCGAAAGTTTGTTCTCGCATCATGTGAGAACCAACCCACCAATTGTTTTCAAAGTTTAAGGATACATTCGTGTTATCCTAGGTAAGGTTTTAAGCCATAAACCGACACCCTAACCCCCTTTGGAGGTGAAGTTGTGAATTAAAGACATTCATTAAAGAAAAAATATTAATCCTCCTTTTACTTCATTATTGTATTTCTGTTACCATGGCAACATACAAGCCCTGTGTGCTGCATGGGCAATAGAAATATGTTATGGATTTTTCATCATCAAGGTGTATATACTGTTTTTTTTAATTCAGTTTCTTTTTCAGGTTTCTATAAAACATGAATACTTTAATTGTTATTAATTACTGTTATTCTCACAACTATGAGAGTAACAATTATTGCAGAGTTCCAAGGGCTGGAGACCCCTGGACGATTGGGCAAGCGAAGCATGCCTCAATCGGCTAGTTATATTAATAATTAATAGGCTAATTAATTCTTTATTAAGTATTATAAATTTAGAAGATTATTAATGTTTAAAATTTTTACTTTATACCACTTTAAAATGTCATTGATATTCATGCTGTGTATGATGTCAATCCAGGATTTTTTTGCTGAAACCAGGAATTTTTAAAAATCTGTAGACAAGAAAAGTTCCTAGTATTGTAACATACCATGCTAACATGACAGTAGTTTACAAGTCTATCCTCATTCTCAAAAAAATATGAATCTATTACTCCATGTCAGTTAAGTTGTCATTAAATTAAAATACTCGTATTTCAATTTAAAAAAATTACTCAAGTTTTTCAAAAAATCTAATATTCAATAAAGATGGTATTTTTTTGTACTTTATTTAGTAAGTCTTAAAACACATCCTCAAATATTTAACAATTAACTTTTTTAAACTGTTATTTTATTGTCAACCAATTTTATTTATCTTTACACAGTTACATCATTATTAGTTTATATATTAATTATTGCTATGATGTAGGATTTTCAACAGTTTTCTTTGATCCTTTTGAACAAATGCTTGATTAGTTTTTTTTTATTATTAATATTTGTGTTACAGTAAACCCAATATTTCTGATGTAAGATATAGAATGCATAATGTTATTTGAGTAAAGTATTTATGTATATATTTATTCACTTTAAAATTAAAATAATAGAGAAATGTGAAACTTTGTCAGATAATGGGAAGTGTTAATTTAATTTAAATCATTCTTTATCTTTAGTGAATGACATTTAAAAACATTTTTTCATTTATCAGTTAGTTAATTCTTTACTTTTAAAAGATTAGTATTATTTTTTAATAACTGTGCTATAAAAGGTAAAAGAAAATCTTTTATAGATAGCCTGTCTTCCCTAGTTTTAAAAAAGTGAATAATCTTGACAAATTAAATAAATATTTTGATCATTATCATACATACTGGAATTGGGTCAGCTGCATACTGATTATGTGTACATCGCAGAAAAAATATCTGAGTACTATTCTGATGGTTTCAGGAAGTTTATTTAGGGACTCTGTTTCAGGAGTCAACCCAAAGGCTTAACCAGTAGTTGGGTATGAATAAATCTGGGCCTTTCAGTTTTTATGAATGTATTAAATATGACAAATTAAAAAAAAATTTGATTGAAAGGTAGCCACAATTACTTAATAAAGGTACAGTTATTACTATTTTGTCGTTTTTCTTTTTTTTAGGTCCAAATGAGTTAGAGTCACCAACACGTGTTGTTGACAGAATAGATCATGTTACACCAATGCCACCAGTATCATTACAACAATCACCATCGCATTTACCAGCATTTACAGTAGCTGATTTAGTTATAACTCCTGATCCATTCCGTGATGTAATACGAACAGAACCAGCACCAGATTTACCATCACTTATGGGGGATATTATTCATTTATGGGAACATTCAACATCACAGTCAAGTACGAGTACATTACCGTCAATTACAAGCAGCAGTCCAGATGAAGCTCAATTAGTTTTAAATAATAATAACAATGATACGATTTCAAGTCCAACAAATTTATCAACGACACTAGAACCTTCAAATTTACTAGAAAAGAATTCAAACAGAATAAATGTTACTAATTTTCCAATAAAAGAATTAACAGGTATGAATTTAAATGTTACAAAAATCAATTTATATACCGGTTCAACATCTACCCAAAATACTGAAGAAATGACTGACAATAAAACAGAAAAAACGCCAGAATTTAAAACATCTTCACAAACAAACCTTGTAATGATTGGAATAACAAAAACTCCAATGTTATCAACAACATTAAAACCTTCAAAGATAGAAAAAATAATAACACAAAAATCAAAAATAACAACAGAAAATCCATCAATAACAACAAATACAGTAACAGATAACACTGAAGAATTAAAAAGCGAACAAAAAAATGAGGAAGATATAGAAGATAATGATGATAATTTTTCATTTAGTAGTATGCTAGATCTGTTTTTTAGTGGTGGAAACTCGGAATCAAAAATAACAACAAATAAACCGAGTCCGTTTCAGTTTACATCGACTACAATTAAACCAAACACAAAACTACCAAAAAATGAAACGACTGAAAGCATAATTTCTTTTACTACAATACCAATAATATCTACAACATCAAAATTAAAAAATAAATTAACAGCTAATAAAACATATTTAATAAATAATTATAATAGTAGTTTTAATTTAAGTAATAATAATTATGAAAATAATACAAAAGTAAGTTTACCGCCATATAATAAGTTAGATAATAATAGTAATGATAAAATTAGTCAATTAAATTCAACAATCTTAACAGAAGAATTAACAACAGAGAAACAAGGTTACCTCATTAGTAAAAATACTTTAAATACAACTACTGTAAAAACTGACAATGATAATAACAATAATAATAATTTAGAAAGTACAACGCAAAGTAATTTAAAACAAAATGTATTAAATCAGTCAACAACACTGCATCCAGCAGGAGCAGATCCTGGTGCTGCATCGGGTTTACTGAAATTAGCTGGATGCAACATATATGGACGAATGTATAGAGTTGGTAGAATAATATCTGAATTATCTGGTCCTTGTCTTGAATGTATGTGTACAGAAGTTGGAGTTCAATGTCGACCTTTACCATGCTGACATAGATAAAAATCAACTAATTAATTATCGATTAAAATAAAGCAGCTGTGATCTTAATGAATTAATGGTGCATCAAACATTAAGTAATGGTAAAAAAAAAACAATTTTATTTTTTAAACAAGCAGTTAATATTTACAAAAATTATTTTTGTCCATAAAGTTGAAAGTTTTCTTAGTTACTGTTAATTCATTCATTGCTGTATGCTACATGTACTGTGCAGTACTATGGAAGATCTATTTCAAGATATAAAGCATAACTGCCACAGATAGTTAATGTATTTCTTGTCTCCAGGTATTATAGTTGTACCACTAGTAAATTCAAGGAAATAGTGTACCAGAAAAAATTGAAAACCTTCGGTACTTTATAATCACCAGTATTTTATAAATCAGTTATTTTTTCTGTTTTTTTGTATATGTTAATTTTTCTATTAAAGAAAAACCATTGTTGTTATTATTATTGATCTTGGTAGGAAAAATTATAAACCTTTATGCACTTCTGAAAAGCAAAGTATTAAATTAGAATAGTCCTGTGTAAAAAGGAATATGAACTTTTTAAAATAATTTTTATTAAAAATACCAATAAATGACAGGAATCAGAAAAGCTGCATGAAATGGCCTCATATTAAATGATGACCTGTAATGCAAAAATAATTCAAGTTTTACTTGTGTAACATTATTTGAAATTTAAAAAATTCTGTTTCTTTGTTTTTAATTATTCCTCTTACTCCAACCGTACTCTGTGACTACACAAGTTAAATGTTAACATACTACTAAATAGTGACTAGAGATGTATTTTTGTAGACTTCATTTCTACATAAAAATTTGTGGTTGTGCCTAATAGATGACAAATAGTAGATTGCAACTTACTAACTATGATAACACATATTGTTAAAAAACACATGAATATTGCAACTGTTTAATTACATGACAAGATCAGTATTCTACTACCGAATGGTTCAGCGAGAAAAAAAAATTATATATTTATAAAGTCTTGCATAATAAATTTTCCATTCAGTTATGTAAGCAATAGAAAGAAAAAAGAATATCCAGTATGCCAGTAATAACTCTCCTTAGTTTCTAATATTTTTTCAAGATTACCTAAATATTCATTTAACATCTGACTGCATTATAATGGAGTATTCTGGAATAGCGTAGAGATTACTTGCCTTTTTAAAAAAGGTTAGAACTAACTGTATCATTCAATTATATGGCTATCACTTATCACTTATTTATGGCTATTATATCACTTTTTTTGTTTTTCAGTCACCATTTATTATTAGGATACATAATTAACAAAATGTTTTAATCTTGTAAATCTAGACTATAACTCTTTTAAACATTATGGATTACTACTTCATAGACAAGGAACATGATTTATCTATACGTGCAAACTAAAAATAAAGTTGCAAAAGAAGTGGAGATTTATGGAAAATCATATTACTTCCTCATTCATTAAGTACAAAAATTATCTAGATACAACAGAAACATTTACTTATTACAAGTAACATCTTTTAGTTAGAAATTTGATATATGTTTTATAACATATATAACTCATTTTAATAACTCATTTTATAACATTTTTTTGTAAGGAAAATAACACTAAATTTATTTTTTGTGCACTACTGACTGTACAAATTGTTTATAAATATATTTATATATTGATAAAAATTATTTAAAAAGATACTGTATGTGTTAAATTATTACTTATTTGTATTTTACTTTAATTTAAAAATTATTTTAAGGAATGTTTTGTTAACATTTTTTATTTTACTTCATTTACCACAACTTTTTTTTTTTATTTATCTTTTAAGTGCCATTTTATTATTATTATTTTTTTTACTTTATAGTGTTATGCTGTATGTTTTTTGAGAACTTTTTGTTTTAAGAAATCAATAGTATTTATTTGATAAAAATTACCCAATAATTGTGTTTATAAATAATATTAATTTATTATAAAACAATTATCCTGTTGGCCTATTTAATATAAAAACTTTTTTTAAAAAGAAAACATTTGTCAAAACCCAATCATTTTAATACATCCAACCTTTTGTTCTAGTACTGTATATTATATGCACCAACCAGGTATCAAGTATAATATTAATTTTCAGAATACTAATCCATTAACTATCCATACCTTATTGAGCTCCTTTTCTCACAGTACTCTACTCTTCACTCAGTACAATTTTCCCAAAAATCTTTTCCCTTTTGGTATCAGCCCTGAAATCATTGCAACATCTAAGTCTACTGGTGAAATTTCATTTATTTGCAAAATCATATCAAATTTGGTTCCTTCAACAGGATTTTTCACGTTGGAAATCGTGAAAGGTAGTCACAGGCAAGAAGGTGAATAAATGAATTACTCACTGAGTTAGCTGGTGCATATCCTATTAATAAGAATTCTGATAAATAAAGAATGCTACTGAATTTCTGTAAATTTAACGAGTGCAGCTCAAAACTTCTCGTATTAAGTTCATAAAATGTCCAATCATTATGTTTACACAATCATGTATTGCAATGTCTGGCTTTATTTATTTATATCACTAATATCATAAAAAAAATCACTCTAAGTAGCTTATTTGTGGATTCAATTGAAAAAGCTTCTCCTTTGGTGGTGTAACATCATATCACTTAAATTAACCAGTCCAGTGTAAATTTGCAAATTATCTTATATTTATTTATATATATATATAATAATATATAAAATAAAATAAAATAGGATGATGATGTACATACTAGGGTGGATGGTAACTTAATGTGATGTTATGAGATTAATGTGGAGAGGAATTTTCTAAATAATGTTAATCTAATCAATTATTTTATTTAAGAAGTATTGTTTTACAAATAAATCAGTCAGTTATTTCAGATTTAATGTAGTAATGTGGACATGAAGCTTGTTCTATTAATGGTAACTGTAGATACTAGGAAGCTAACAGAATTTATGAATTATCTTAGATTTCTAATCGTACATCTTAGATTTTCTCTAATGTAGATAGCTTTCTTGAACTATATTGCATAAGCTGGCTGTTACAGATTTAATATAATTTAAGCATATTAACTAACCAAACAGTACAAGTATTTCATTTATTTGCACAATCATGTCAAATTTGGTTCCTTTGACAGGAATTTTCACTTTCAAAATAATAAAAGGTAGCCTCAGGCAAGAAGGTAGTGCAATGAAGGTGAATAAATGAAACCTTCATTTTGAAAAAATGAAGCCAACAATATACTAAATAAAAAACCACCATAATTTTTTACCACTTTATATACCTTTCTAATTAAAAAAACAATAATTTCAGTTTTATAATTCATAAATTTAATTAAAAGATTGTCATTAAATAAAAAATTAATTTATCTGGCATTTAAAATAAAAATTAATTGAGTAAACCTTTTTCCTCATTTCAATTGTCATGATGTAGTTTATTTAAAAATTTAATATTCACAGTTCTTATAAATTTTCAATGTTATAAAATAACATTTTAAATGTGATAAAATAATCAAAATATATCTGGTAGTAAAAGCATAAATTTTTTACTTGTATTTAGATTTTGTGGCAATGTAATGAAACGATTAGAAAATAAATGCTAGTTTAACTTCATAGGTCAATTTTATTGTCTGTATGTGCTATTTGAATGTGTGAGTGAATAGTATGCAATCCATTGTACTGAATATTACATTACAAATAAACAACATATCAACTCCACTGAAGAAGATCCTGATTACCTTTGAAAGATGCTTACAGTTTGGATGTTTTTGGAAAGGTAACAAACATCCTGTTATTGGATTCTAACTACATTTTGGATTTAGTTGTCTTTGTATTACTTTTCTAATTTTTTTTTAACTTATAAAGTTATATAAAGATAAAAATTTCTTACCAATTGTTTTTTCTTCATATAAGCAGCATATTTTTTTCAATATATATTCTATCATTATGTAGTTATGAACCACCTTTTTTTTTTTTAATTTGGGATGAGTGAGCTGGCCAGCAGTAAAATAATGCATCTGTACTGGAAATCTACAGCATCTGGAATGTGTCTGTGATTTTTTTCATATGTACAGAATATGTATTTCCATAACCAGTAACACATTTCTGTTATATGCATTGTTACGTATTTTATTCCTAAAATGCTTGCACTTAAACTCTAAAAATTAAAGTAAAAGTTTTATTTGTGTGATTAAAATCTACTTCGCCATAACCCATTTTGTAGGAAAATCTTTAATGTTTATCTTTTAATACATTAATTAACAAAAAATTAATAATTTATATTGTCATTGAAATTTATACACAAGTAACCGATGAGAATTTACATCAGGTTTTATTCACTGAAAGAGAAGACTTTACAATTTACATCAGTATAAATATAAAATGAAAAGTCATCCTCGCAAATGTAAACTTGAGTATGAAGTTTAAATCTGTACATCAAGATGCAAAGAAATCAGACATAGTGGCTAATATTACTGGTTAACAAATTTATCAAACAGCATAATAATATATGATTGCCCTTTAAAATTATTAAATGACTCACTTTCAGTCATAAAGATTTTTGCAAAGATTTTTCACTGCCAATTATTGGCTCCTTCCTCAAAAAAGTTCAAGTATCTGGTAGCAGCATTGTCACAATACCCATCTTAAAACAGTTAAAAAATTTCTAACACTATATCTGTCTGAATAATATATTCTATTAATGTTGTGTTTTTTAGTTTTTATGTGCTATGTGTAAAATATGCATATTACGGTAATGCATAATGTTGTACATGTTCTGTTTCTGTGACATTTGTAGTTCATAGTGTCTTCCTTATGTATAATCCCTGTTTTGAGGTTAATAAATAAAGTAATGAGACTAGTTCAGAAAAACTTTTTACTTACAATCCAATTATAAATGGACTCTATCACCTTCGAAATAGTTCCCTTGGGAAGCCACACAACACTTCAAATGGTTTTCCCACTCTTCATAGCAGTGTTAGAACTCAGAAACCGGAATATCCTTCAGATGGTTGGTTACATTTTTTAAATGTTTTCTACTGTTCCAAAGTTATGTCCTTTGAGGTGGTTTTTAAAGTCAGGAACAGGAAAATGTCGTAGGGACTCAAGTCAGGTGAACAAGGTGGCTGAATAACTGCAGGAATGTTTTTCTTTATCAAAAACTCATTAACTGATAGTGCAGTGTGATAAGGTGCTGCATGATGCAGCATCCAATTGTCTTTGATGGCTGGTCTCACGCGGGCAAACCCTTACCGCACTATTTCAAGAATTTTTTGGTAAACATATTGATTTACAGTCTATCCTGTAGGCAAAAACTCCTTATGGACACTACTATAAAAGAAACAAATTAGCATGGTTTTGATTTGCTCATTTTTTCTTTTTCAGAACATGGTGAGTATGAAGTATGCCACTTCTTGCTCTGGCATTTTGTTTCTGGGCCGTGCTCAAATATCCAAGATTCATCACCAGTAACAACATTTTTTAGAAAATCAGGAACAGTGTCAATTCATCCTAGAAGATTGCAGCACACTTCCACCGTTGTTTTTCTGTTCAACAGTGAGGTTTTTTGGGACCAGTTTTGCACACTTTTTCATCTCTAATTTATTTGTCAAAATTTGATGGACTGTGGTTTGGTTCAAATTCAATTGTTCTGCAATCATTCTGACAGTTAATCACTGGTTGTACTGTATCAAGTCTTTGATTTGCTCAACATTGTCATCACTTTTTGATAACAGTCTTCCGTGGATCGTCTGCAACTGATTCCCGGCCATCTGAAAATGCTTTAAACCACCTAAAAACTTGGGCTCGTGATAGAGTGTCATCTTCATACGCCCTTTTTAATTTTGAAAAAGTTTCAGTAGCATTCTCACAGAGTTTAACACAAAACTTTATTGCCAACATTACTCTTAATTAGTATCACTCATTTTTGTAATGCAAAGCAAAAACACGTTTCACAAAAAGTTTGTTTACATCTCGCAGGGCAATAACAGACTAAAAATATTAATACCTAATATAAATTAGCAGTTTATAAAACAATATGTTTACTAGTAACTTTACAGTGTTGCCAGTTTGGCTTCTAAAAAAACTAGTCTCATTACTTTATTTACATACCTTGTACAACAGATTAATATGTATGCAGAACAACAGAATCAAAATTTGCAAACAGGATGCACATTACCACTCCTATCAACATTAATAAGCTGAACTCTATAAACTGAAGTATGTTAGTAACAATCAGCTGACCAGGGACAAGACCAAACTGAGCAGCATAAAACAGATTTTGACAGAATCATCTAATACATTTTAAACAGCAGATCTGATAATGAAGTTGATTTTGTACTATAGTCTGACTTAGGGTACAGTTTGGGAAGTTTCCATACAGTTGGAGATATACTTGTATTTTGGATAAAATAATTAAATTAAATTTAAGTAAATGACATATTCAGCATCCAAGGAATCATTCCACTTGCTGCTTACGCATTTAATAAAAAATTAGAAATATTATAATTTGATAAATCTGCTGAATAAAGTAGGGAAAAATAACTAGAAAAAAGCAAAATAAATTTGTTTCCTAACTTACTTCATTTCCTTCCAGCTGAAAATTCCTATTGAATTTGAGAACTTCTATTATTTATATAAATCCAAAACTGTCTGATGTTGGCTTTTTTTAATATTAGTCTTAAAAGAATTTAGGGGAATCATTTATTTTTAATTGTGCTTAGAATATGCATATTTCAGATGCCATAACTGTAATGGCATAGCAGTTTTCAAGAATAACAAACAAACCATGTTTGGTTTGCTAAGAAGAGTAAAAGATGAGGTGATTTCTTTCTTTGCTGAGCTGTCATATATGAAGTTGGATATCACCATGCAAAGCCTACTGAAATGTAGGGAATATTCAACCTGCAAGTGATACCTTCAGTCTATTCACTGTAAGAATTGGCTGTATAGTGAACATTATTATTCTCAAGGAGGCGACTCTTAATTGTTCCCAGTTCTACCTTGGATTGTTTACGCTCATTACAGCCATAAGAATGCCTGTCACAGATATAAAGCAATAACTTTAATTAATGTTTCCCTTTCCATGGGAAGTAATGCATTATAGGTTTATAATCTGCTAACTGGAGTGTGAACAGTTAGTAATATTCATTATGATAGTCATAAAAAATTTATTTTGTGGATATAGTGATTTTTAGAGTAAATTCTTTTATATTAGGAGTAAACATATAGGAAATTTACTGCCAAAATTACATTTTGGAATACACTTATCTAGTCACTTACAATAGTAAAATATTGCAGAATCTTAAATATAACATATTCCAGTTAAAGTGTTTTGACGACTATAATAAAATTATTTTTCTTAAAATGATAAACGTTTTTAGATAAAGTTGTTTTATACAGCAAATGCTGTAAAGGGGAAAGTAAACTTAATGTTAGAGGTGACCATTTTCATGAAGAATGCAACTGATCCTTCCTGTATTTGTGGCAGCAGTAGTAATATACAAATGTACACCTGAACCAAGAAGATTAAATATCTTTTGTTTAGTTTAAGAAGTAACTTTGCAGAGTGATCAAAGACAGGCCTGAACTACAAACATACTTCAATTTAAAAAATTTCCATAAAATAACCATAAAACGTACTAATATTTTCATGGAAAACAGTCCTGCACATCTATTTGCTCAGAAAAATATTAACATTGAATTGTTATTTTGAAATTTATTAAAAAATCCAATTTTGTTATTATATCTGATCATTCTTGTGTTTCTAAACATGACTATTACTAAATGAGTCATCAGAAAACAGTGAAATTTTATACTTTCTTAATATACCAAGAAGCGTAATAAAATTATTAAATAAAAATTTTTATTGGTAAATTTTATGTAAGAGGCAATTTCTCTCCTAATAAAATAATAATAATTCTTTTCCTGTAATTTTTAAGTTGAAAAAACATGTTATTTTAATATTTTAGAGTCTGCACCTAAATTCTTACTAGTAAAAATTTGATATATTGTTTAAACTTTAGATAGGTTAACTTTTGGGATCCTACTCCCAAAGGTGGGAGTAGGATCCTAGATTAATCCTTGGGATCCTAGATTAAAGAATAATACGTTCGTTAATAATCAGAAAAAGAATTAGAAATTATAGGTTCACAGGACTCTTTGCAAAACAAAGAAGAAATCATTACTTGTTTTCACATGTAAACATCTACTGTTATAAAACATTGAAGAAATCTGGTCCTGCAATCATGTTTAAATGAGTCTAAACACCTTCAGAAGTTTCAGTTAATTGCATTTTCAGTTAACATTTAATAACTGCAACATTCATTGAGCTGAAAGCCCAAAACAAGATGCAAAATGAATTGGACACATTCTTTTCAGATATCTGCAATGTCAAGAAACTCGTGAATCTTCATTCAGCGATCATTTAATATAGCATTGTGGATTTTTGTGATGATTTTGTTGGTCATAGACGTTTTGGAGCATCCTGAATGTTCATCATTTTGAATGGTTGTATGACTGCATTTAAATCAGCAGCCCACTTTTTAACCATAAAAAATGAAGGGGAAGAATCCTTTAAAGTGGAATCTAGTCTTTTTTATGCCTGCTGGGTTAAAAGTCTTAAAAAATACCTTATATCTTGAACTTCAATTTTACCCATCTTTCAGAAAATGCCAAAATGAGTTTCCTTTACTTGATCGCTACAAATAAGCAACTGAACACATGTGTCTGAAACTTTGCCATCTAAAGGATCATACTTTAGAAATATCATAGTCATTTGCCATCTCTTTGTCAGGCCAAGAACTTTTGGAATGTTCCTAGTATACAGCAAAAAATTTATGAAACACAGAGCTAATAACCAACATAAAAATAATGTCTGTTATTACTAACTGTTGAAAAAAACAAACGTTTTATAAAAAATGAGTATGACAAGTTATTACACACATGTTATTTCTTTGTGATGTTGCTGTCTCAGTACAATACTGTCACAACACAAAGATTGGTGATTCACTGGATTCAGAAAAACATAAGATATCTAATGCAGTATTATAACACCTTAAAATGTATGTTTTTATAGGAAGAAGTATGTTTTTTATAGTAGAAGTTCTACTAAAAATCTGAGTAAAGTGGAAGATTTTTCCAGAACAAGATTGTAATTTTTTGTCATGTTACATCTATTGCATTAGTATTTCTCCTTATGTGAAATTTGACAATAAAATAACATTTCGACACAGTAAAAAAGTTGTACTCGTTTATTATAAATTTCTTATCATGATAAGTGTTGTAACAAATCTAAATACTTTTGTATTGCTGTATTGGCAACACGAATGTAATGTATACTGCATATGATCTAATTTGTATAAAAGTAAATAAATAAATTGCATCTTTTATTCTGATCAGTACATAATAGTAAATTATAAAGATCACATCAGGAGTGGGTACTATTAATTATAAATCAAAGAATAAATGCGATTAAATCTACACTAATTATTTAAAATATAAAAATATGAAACAATGTTAAGGTACATATATAAAGATATTAAATATAGAAAATGACTACAAAATAATTCGCAATTCAGAAGGTATTAGTGAACACATATTCATGTACATGAATGGAATGCAGAAAAAGATTTTTTTTTATATATTATTTAATAAGAATTTTTAAAATCCACCAACAGAGTAATATAATTTCTGTAAAGAAATGTTAAAATTTTTTTAAAAATAAAGTGGTGGGAAATCTTTTTTAGATGATTTGGTAATTAAAAATTGCAACAGAAGGATAATAAGGTGCTTTCTTTTTAGGCGAAGTATTGTATTGAGTTGTGCAGTAACAGTTTGTTACAAACTGTTACTGCAAAATAGACAATGACATGCAATGACTGCAAAATAGACAATGACATTGTTATTTTTTTATTATAAATGATCATTCTTTTTAGCAAACATTGTGCATTTATTTATATATTCTATTATACTTTGTATATTAAAGGTAGGTAAAGTGTGCACTTCTATTTTATAAAATACTATTGTAGTTAATAATTAAAAATAATTAAATAATTTTAAAATAAAAAAAAAATCATTATTTTAGTTAAAATGGTAATTAGGGTTGATTTTGCACCCCACTGTAAATTTCCTTTTTTTGCTAGACAAACAGTATCTTAAAATCATGGGAAAAGGAAAAGATGTTCCAAAGAAAATAAGATCTGAAAATGAGAAGATTATATACACATAATTATATATATTTAAATGATAAAATGAAAAAATATGCATTTTACTAAATCTTTAATGTTCTTAGTTTAATAAAGACAAAACAGCAAAAACATTTAAACAATAAATCTGAATAACAAAAAATAATGGGTAATAATATGAAAAATACTTTTGATAATAATAACAAACATAGGTTGACATCGGTCTGGCAATGTATTATCATTTCAGTTACAGGTAGTTTTATCCAAAATAATAAAAAATACTGTTAGAATATAATGTTCTTAGAAAAATATTATGAAACTGGTAACTATACAAATAAATAATCAATAAAGTATTCTCTTAATTTTTGAAGAAATGAGTAATAATGATAATAATTAAAATTATTTAATATTAACTAACTAACTACACACTGATTTAATTATAATTTTATCAAATAATATTTTCATATATTTAAAAATTTTAATCATCATATATGTTTATTTAACTTAACAAATTTAACAGAATTTTTTTAATATTATTTATATACATTATTATTTAAACATGTATCAAAATAATAATAATAATAATAATAATAATAAAAATTTATATAAGAATATATAACAATAACAACAATATCATGAGAAAAAATACACTTCTTATGATGACAACAAAAACTACTATACATATTAGAATTAGATATTTTTAAATTAGAAAATAAATTTAAAAAACTATTAAAATATAATAAAATTTCTCTCTCAAATATACTTATATATCTTTAACATTTCTATACATAAATTTACCATTCAGTGTTAATAATATTGTTCAGTTTAAACATTGAATTTATTTAATAAGTTACAGTTATAGTAATACAATCTGTATAATGTGAAATAACAGGTGCACTTCAACTTTTTATACTTATATTCCAGAACCTTTCTCATATATGAAAAAACAATATTTAATTTTAAGACTAAATCATTATATTTATAAAATAAAGAAAAATAGAAAATCATCTACTTTAACATGTTTATTTAATTATTGATTCTCAATAATTAAATAAACTTTTGGACCAAATCCCAAATAATAAATATTAATTTGAGAAAATAATGAATATTATGATAATATTAAATAAATATAAATATAATGAAAATAATGAATATTAATTTGCAAGTTGAGAAGAATAAATATTAATTTATATCTTAATAAACAATTAGAATTAGACATTTTTATACAACAAATGAACATTAGCATTTTTATACAACATCCACATGCATGTGATGATTTCTTTGCCTCCTGAGAAATTGTAAACAATAATGTGCACTGTAAACTTATTTGTTCAAATTTTTAAAGCTACTTGTTTATATATGCGCTTGTACTTGTTTGCACATGTAGGTTCATCAGTTTCTACTAGCTCACCCCTAGTATGTCTGTATTCTTAGCTTGTAACATTTGGTATAGCTGTTCAGTAGTCAAATATGCTCATTATTATTATTGTGTCATTTGTTAAGGTATACTCATTTTTAATGAACTACAAACAGTATGTTTCTCATTTCAATCTATTTGTAAATTTTTCTATATATAATTTGTTAACACCAATATATATATATATATATATATAACATACATGCACACGTGTGATATATGTGTGTTTTTTCTTTTACTAAAAATAGATTACACATGTATCATTTTTTTTTTTTAGAAAAAATTATATTTGAGGAAAAATGACAGCTTCTCTTTTTTGTGTATAATCTAGTAATTAGATTATACAATAATATAATATTTTGTAATTCCTATCACAATATAAATTCAGTCATTGTGGGAGGCATTTAATTATTGAAAAATAAATTTAATATATTCCCTTCAGACTCCCTTCAGGTCTCATTCTGTTATATATAACAATACATTCTACAAAATTGCATGAAGGGGAGGAGGTTTAATAAAATTGTACTTCATGTAACAAGTGAGAGTGAAGGGTCTAATTTATGATAAAAATTTGTATCCACCTATTTTACATAAAACTGAAATGAAAATATATTTAAAAAAAACTTTTTTTTAAATTATCTACTTTGGAATTAAAAATAAATAGTATATTAAAAAAGCAAATAAAACACTTTGATTCATTTTGAAGTACCTCAGTACCTCAGATATTAAATATATATAATGCTCTCTCACTCTCTCTCTGTGTGTGTGTGTGTGTGCACATACGCATGTGCATGTGTGTATATATATATATTGGTAAATATATCTATTCTTTTCTTATTTCACCAAACAGGAAATAAAATCTTATTTTTTCTCTGCATTATTTTATCTTATTTTTCTTCATTATTTACTTTAGAATTAGTAATAAAACATACTTCAACTGAACAAAAAATGAATATAATTCCACATATATAATATTAGTGCAGAAATAATAATTATATGGAATTTTATGTTATCTACACGACTGTAATTAAGCTGCATAAGCTTTTTTAATATATTTAGCTGAACAAATGACATTATGGTCATGAACTCTCATTTCATTACACTTATAAACCCGATGGTGGTGAATTATGTTATGTGCTACTATGATAAAAAATAAAAATAAATTCTGGAATAGTGACATTTCATAGAAAATTATAATTATTAATAAATGATATTTCATTATTTACTTATCATTAAATATTCATCAGCCATCTATTGCAATAATTTTTTAATATCATTTTAAAACAGTTTTTATTATATACTCATTAAATATATGGATACATATTTATAATAATACATTTTTAACAACAACAATCCCATTAAAACACCAAAAATATTATTACATTTCTATTACACTAGGTAAAAAATAAAATTAACAAACACAATAATACAAATGTTACATAATTAAAACTAATTACACACAATAAAATATGGTACTTATTTAACTAACGTATAATGTAAAGAACATACTAGACATTTTAAACAAATTAAAATTATATACTTTATATGTGTATAATATACGTAATATATTTTTATAAATACTACGATTTATTTATAAAAAATTGAAAAATATAAAAATCTATTACCCTAATAGGCCCAGTGTATCATATCTGCTACACAGTATTTACAGCTGTTTAAAAAATTCTAAGCAGTGCTATGTTTTTTATTTAAATATATTTTATTCTACAAACTGTTCCAGGGAAATTTTTGTGACCTACTTTTGATGTAGGAATGTTGTACCTTTAGTTATAAGATTTGTCACAACAGTTTTTTCATTCAAAGAAATGATTATTAAGGTTAATTTTAATTTAATTATTTTCAATTACAAACTATTTAATTATATTGATGGTAATGACTTTTTTTAACAAATAATTACATACATCTATAATTATTCAGTTGTTGAATTTTTTCTAAAGTCTAAAATTAAGATTCTTTTTCTATGTATCATATCTGTTACACTGGGCTTTTAACCTTTCCTTTACAATATTTTTAATGAATTTCATCAAATAGGTACAATTTTTTTAAATAATAAAAATATAAACTTTAACCAATTTTTATTATTTTTTGAATATTAATTTTAATTTCTTATCAAAATTGGGTTTTATTGCATGTAATTATAATTATAATTTTAATTCATAATTAACATTCTCAATTAATTACATATAAATCCATTTCAATTATGTTTTAAATTGCTGGAAACAAAATGTTCTTGCACAAAATTGGTTAGGAAAACCGATCTTAATATCAGGGCCAACAGTACATATTGTCTATCTACACCAGTAATCGGTAACAGTAAGAAAAATAAAGATAAAAAACTAATAAGTAATTTAATATAATATAAATCTACTAATATGATATATATTAACTGAATAAATTAATAACATTGTGAAGAGCTACACGAAACATTTTCAGTGAGTTTAAGGGTACAGCTCACAACAACAGATCAGACTATATGAACCAATTCCAAAGACAAATGGAATAGAAATTTTTTCTTAAAACTGACCAAAAGATTAATTATAACTACTAATTCTATTTACTTATAGTCCATTATAAGACATTTTTATTTTTTTTTTTGTGACCAAAATAATACACTCATTCATTGTTGAGATAACCAACTAATGATGATTTAATTGAAGAGGATGATACAGTCAACTGTGATTATATAATGGCACACATATTGAATTTTTTTAAGAAACAATACAAATGAAAAATTAAACTCAAGAATGTAGCTATCATGCATATTTTGCTTTTACGTTATTTTGATAATCCTTCCTCAAAAGTATTTTTATATTGTAAACTGATGAGCAAAATTAATTTTAAATTTTAATGAAGCATCAGTGAAATATTTTAAAAGTAATGAATTCTTATAAAACAAACAGGAGATTTTTGTATGTATAATTTTTGAGAAAATATTTATACTCTAACCACCCAGTGTAACATTTATGATACAAGAGCTTAATATTAAATAAATATATAAAACCTAAGTTATAAAAATAATTTCTTCATTATTTTTAACAATAATCTTTTGATTTCAGCAAACTCGCTTCATTTTCAGTTATCTGTTTTATGTATTCTAATTTTTGTTTTGCTCCACATTTATTTCTACAGTCAAACTAACTAATCATAGAACCCTACAACTGGTAATTGTTTCCTACTAAAATAGTGTGCCATTTTATCATGAAGACAAGATTTTTTTTTTAATATAAAAAAAATATTTATTACACTAATAGTATAAGTTATGTATCAAATTAAACACAATTAATGTTTTGGGTTTAATTAGAATTTTCTTTTAATAAATACTTTTTAATTCTTAGATAAAATACCATGAAAAAATGTAAAGGTAAATATTTATGAAAATAGTTTTACTTAGTGAATGTATCTGTAAGTTACAAATAATAAATGTTTCAAAATGTAAAATTTATTGAAAAATTTGTCCTGGAATATATGCTTGACTCCTATTCTATATTAAATAGTGGAAAAATATATTTGATTACACAAATCAACAATCTTAACCTGTCTACTTAACATGCTATTGAATGGAAAGTAAAACATAAATGATAAATTATTCATAATGAATAAACAAGTCTTATTAATCAGGTTAAACAAATTAGGTTTTAATTATCAGAGAGGAGAAATAATTCCATGAACAACAAACAGATGTAAAACACAAGATAATAAATTATCCTGCTAGATGTCATTGTATTTCATATGAAAATTGAAGGTAATATATCAAAATTAAGAGCCATAGTTACTTTGCTACTTTGTTGCAATGGAATGATTGCTACTTTAAATTATTAATACATGTTACAGATTATACCTCTAGAATTTATTGTTTTTATCAATTTACAAGACAAAAGAACTGTCTAGTGTTAGAATTTTATGGATGCTCAGTGACACTATATAAATATTATTATTCCCTTCTCCCCATCTAGTAGATAAATCATACAAACTGTAATTTTAGGAATTAAATATACTACAGATGCATTTATTCTTTGCTCATTTTAATATTTCTTAATATAAGTAACAGCAAGTTTAGTAAAGGTTGTCCATAAAAGATCTTTATAACTTTAAATATTAATAACAATTTTAATACAGTTTAGAGATCTTACGGTGAGTTTTGTTTAAGAGAAGTAATTAGAAAGTTTTAGAGAGGTATTTTTGGTCATGTGGAAGTGCCACTTAACAGTTGAAACAGAAATCATGCTTATTTCACTCAGAAGTTGCCATGAATGCTCAAGAGAAGTATACGGATATTGAATGAATCATAGAAATAAAATTAGATAAATGGTTCAACAAAGTTTAGAATGCAATATAACAGACCACTACCATCATGGCCTAGTTGCATGATATAAAAATTAAGATCTTGGGAAGTGTAAAGCACAAGGAAGATTATGGCAGAGTTTGTAATATGAAAATGGTCAAACAAGTGCAACAGAAATGTATTTTCAATCAACAGCAAGTGAATTAAACAATCTTCATTCAATACATTCATAATATGTTGAGGAATCTTTTAAAAATACTGCCTTACAAATTTCAGTTACTAAAGGCAACCACACAAAAAGATTACCTTGCTCTATCATTTGGAAGTCGATGACAGTTATCTTAATATAATTTCTTTTTCCAAGTCCTACTTTTCATTTATCAGGAAAATAAATAAAGAAAATATCAGAATATGGGGCTTGGTAAACCTGTATTTCAGCGCTGAGCACATTAGAGGCAGTCTCAACGTTAATGTGAGCTGATTCATTTTTCTTTCAAGAATAAATTGTTATTGGAAACATTTACTTTTATATGTTGGAAAATTTTGCCTTCAACTACAACATTTATGATTTAACATCATCTTCCAGAAAGAAAGCACCCATCGATTTGAGCTATATCTGTTTGTGAATTTCTGAACAACATATTTCCTAACTGTTAGATTAAGCAAGATGGTCCAACAGCCATTAATGACTGAGGTCATTAACAAAAACACAATTTCTTTATATGGTGTTTCATCAAGGATTTTATCTATAAAATTTTGGGTTATTGACATGGGAGATTTAATGGCAAGAATCATTTACTGTATTTGCTAACATTGATACTCACATTGTATCATACTCAGCAGAAGCTGGATTTCCATCTGGACATTGTACAAGCTACCAATAGTACAAGCATATTGTATAGCAGTACATTGTACAAGCATATTGAATGCTTGAAAATTTCATACCAAGAAAAAATGTTAAAGTATGATCTATCTTACTGTGGAAGAATCATAATTGTAGTTAGTATTAAAAAAATTTTATAATAAAAGTTATAAAGATTTTTTATGGTCAATCTGTATTACTAAATATAGATAATAAAATATTTTAATTAAACATATTTATTTGTAATATATTATGTTAATGAAATTTTCTTTATAGTAATTTTGAGTGTGCCTGTATTGTCAATTATCTCGTATGTAGGATATAGATAGAGGAAATGAGTGTTTTATGATATATATTTTTCATATTTCACCTTCAAATTCCTTTTGCTAGAAATCACTAGCTAACTAATAACTGATTTAATAGTAAAATAAATATCTTTAATATATTAATTTGTAGAGGGGCTTTCAATAATCAGCCTGATGTTTATAAGTTAAATAGTTTTTCTTTTATGTTCGTAAATATGATAATAGAAAACTAATCATAATTATATACATGAAAGAAAAAATATTCTACTAATAAATAAAAAAATACCAGTTTCAATAATACCATCAGTAAAGTTTAATATAAAGAGGTATTTTTCCATTATGTTCAAAATATATAATTTGTAGAATTATACACCTCAAAAATTTTGCCAAATAATTAATTTCAGCAGACCACACTATTACATTGTAAAATAAATTAATTGACAAACTATATCTCTTTAAATTTACAATTAATTAATTTTAATATTGTTTGAATTATTTTTTTTTTTTCAAATTGTTTGTCCAAAATCATATAAACAAATTTAAAGATAAAAAATATGTGTTTCTGTTTTGGTTGATTTACTTATTATAACATAAATTTATAAATATAATAATAAAGCAATATGCTTAATATAATTTTTGTTTGTGTGTGTGTGTGTTTGTGTAAGTTGCATGGACATGCATCCACAAGAACAAAACTAAACAAAAAAATTATAATTCAATTAAAAATTGTAATTTAATAAATAGGGGAATTTTTTAGACGTAAAAAGAAATTTAAATGGCTTTAGAACTTGATTTAACTTTAAAATCTACATTAAAATACACCTTAAAATACAAACATATTCTAAAATTCAGGTAAATACAAATTATATTAGTGAATTTAATTAAAATAGAGAAAATAATAATCTAAGCTTTATATTTTTATATATATTTATATTAAATATGATAAGAGATAATTACAACAGTAAATATGTGATAATTACAACAGTAAATATGTTAAGGTAATTTTATGGTGATATAACAGCGTTACCAAAGCGACAGTTCATTAAACTGAAAATCATCATAAAATGTTCACAGCCATTTTTAAAAACTACATAAATGTATATTTTTAAATGTATTTCTGGGAAATCGCAGTAATATCACCATCCTAAGTTTGTTTAGATCATTTTAACTTAATTTTAGGTGTTACTAGACAAAATGCTAAGTTTTTCATGACTCTTCTCACCTGACATCATAAACGCATATTAATTCATTAATATTATGTCTGTCTTTCACATTCATCCTCTTCCAGGAGTGATGATAGTCACAGCTTTCAGCTACTTTTAAAATCAGGTTTTTTGGTACTTGCCAATGCAAGTAACCAAAAGCTATTTGAAATGACACTAAATTTATGACAAGAAATCTTTTTACATAAATATAAGAATGAGGACCAAATAATTAGTGATTAGTTTTTCTCAGAGATAATTAGTTAGACAACATACAGATGCTATAAAAATACCTTAGACTAGACCCGATCGATCAGATTAATGATGATGATTAGATTATGTGATAACACAGTTTAGAATACAAATCCACAATTGCCGATATCAAAATCCATTAGTAGTGCTTTAAAACAAATATGCAGTAATGAATTAAACAGTTTTATCCAATCTGATTAATTTTAAAAATATTTAAGCTTCAACGTAAAGCAAATAATAAAATTATCTAAGAAACAGGTTTGTTTCCAGCTTAAGTTTTATGTTATACCGTACATTTTAACAGTGATTTTCTGAAGAAGAATGTAATATTCATATAAATGAAATCATTTATTGATCATGCAGCAACATTTTGGTTATAATTTTAAACAAACTTATTTTGTAAAAAAGTGCTCTTCTATATACATTTCATCTTTCAACAGTCTAACAATGTATGGAGTTGAGACCTCCAAAAGCTATATCTTGTGAGACCTCAATCTGAGCAATGTCAGTTATTTACTGATTATCAGCAGTCTCTGAAGAACAGCATAAGAAATATATGTCTAAAAAAATAAATATCTTTTAGTTTCTTTAAAATATAGACTTAATTTCATTAACAATTTTTTTTTTTAAGTTTTAATTTATAAAAATATCTTTGTATTTACATAACCTTTTAGATAAGAGACTTTATCAAAGTATTTATATGACATAACCTCTAATGTGTTTTTACTTTTAACTGATGTAAAAAACTGCATTACAAAATTATAAATATGTAAAATATAAGTATGATGATTTACTCACTACAGTATCTAAAATTTTGTATATGGAAATGCGGAATGGAAAATTTAAAGTGAATAAAAAATCGCAGGATAGACCAGAGTTGAATCTGGGATCTTCCAAAGAGGCTGAAGTGACATCTCTCTACCAAAGAGGTTAATGGATTGAAATTTTATTCCATAATAAAATAATATACAATTAAATATTACTATACAATAAAAGAATTTCAAAAGATGTTTATAAATAAATTTAAAGGCAGAATATGAGATTAAAATGCTGCTGTTTTGAGCCTGGCAGTTAATCTATCTTAATGATCTAATAATGATACAAAAAGCCTGCTAAAAAGATTATTCTGAAAATTAAATTTTATTGCATTTATTTTAAACAATAATAGGGCTGCAAATGCTCAGTAGCATTGCACAAAAGAAATCAAACATAATAAAACTTTGTACATTTTCTACACTTTACTCATCAATACTGTAAATATATCCTATTACATATATACCTCCCTTAACAGAATGATATTTAGTCAGGGACTTAAATGATAACAACTGTGATTATGCTTAACTTAAAATAGAGAAAACATCTAAAACTGTTAGGTGAACTCAATTAAGAATTTTTTTTTTTCAAATGGATTAACAAGTTTTTTGTAGTGGATATCTTCTGGAATGTCACTTAAGTACTCAATTCTAAAGTAGTTCCCTGAATCAGAAACAAGACGTTAATAAGACCAACATTAATAAGATGGTTGGTCTTATTAATGTCTTGTTTCTTGTTCAATTGGTCAATTGAAATATTAATTTTATATATAAATGATATTAATATCTCATATCAATATATCTTTCTGCATTACACAATAGATATATGTATAAATCTATGGTTAACAAAACAATAGCAACTTTGTGCAGAATCAGAAGAAATTTCATAGAATCCCCTTCTTTAATGAATAAATATAATTTATTGATACACTCTATATCTAGTCAATTTTAAGATGGTGATACTATCTGGTTTCGCCAGAAATATACATAAATACTTCTGATGAGTTTATTATTGGATAACAGTGTAATACTATTAGCAGATGATAAAAAGCAATAAATTAATAATAAAATTAAAAAATGCATCTAAAGCATTTACAATTAGAACTATCATTATTACTTTTACGATTACAATATTGTATTAAAATAATTTAACACATTTTCCATTTACTTTACTAATAAATTATATCATATATATAACTACATATTTATCAATATTTATATTTATATCAATATTATGAACAGCAATCTACATACACAACATAACTACTATGCTACTACATAATTATATATGTTGACAATAATTAATAATATATCTACTACAGATAAAACAGTAATAAAAATAAGGGTTTTTTTTTCAACAGCCATTTCATTTTTGTTATATTCTTTTTTTTGGAAATATATAATGACACAAACTAAATCAGCATGTACTAATGATAAGCAAACACTTCATAATCAGTCAGTTTCATGCAGAACTCTGTTAACACCCTGCTGATTCACAACTGTACTGCAATGAATTACAAGGTCTGTTCAAAAAGAAACCAAATTTTTGAAATGTTATGCTCACGTAAAAATACTCATTATTCTGGCTAGTGGTGCTGCATAATGAGATTCTTTAGAAAAAAATATTCTGTTTACAGTTTCAGTCTGTATCATTTCATTTCAAGTCTGCAAGGATGTAAATGGGGTTGCGTTACTTGCAATGATTTTCTGATAAAAAGAAAATTTAATTCTGGAAGAGCAATGTGTTCATGTAAAATTTAGTTTTGATTGGACAAGATATTTACAGAAACTTTGAAAATATTGCAAAAAGCTTGCGAGAAAAATACAAACTGTATGATCAGTACAGCATTTTAAATCAAATACAACAAAGTCGCTCAAATGGAAAGATGATATTTATCACCTTTTTATCAATAAAGTGTTTTTTCTAGATTAGTATATTTGATGTGGCTATAATATCAATAAGTGACTCTATTTGTGGAAATAATGTGGTGTTTGAGGGTGACAGTGAGAAAAAAGAAATCTAGAGCACGGGCAAACAAATGATGAATGCTGCACTATGACAAAGCTCATGCCCATTTGGTGCTTCTTATTGGAGATTTTTTGATGAAGCATAATACAACTGCACCCATTCACCCAATCTAACATCAGCGGATGTCTTTCTGTTTCTGAAGAAGAATGTTACCCTAAAAGGATACCACTTCCAGAAAACAGAACAGATTAAAAAAGATTTGTTGTGAACAGGCTGTTTCATGAGATATTTCAGAATACACTCATGTAGTAGGAAATCTACAAGAACTGCATATAACTGGAGGACAATACTTCGAAGAGGACAAATCTGATTTGTTGTACAACTAATATAATAATTTTGAAAAAAATTGGGTTCTTGGACAAACCTCATATGTATTATTTTTATAGAAACAAAAAGAAAATTTTTATACAGAACATAATATTAAAAATACAATTAATGAAAATCAGATTCATTCAAGGGGTTAAAACATACCAGTAGTAAAGATAAAATAAACATATATAAATAAAAATTTTAATACTTTGTAAAAAATAAGAATTTTAATCATTCTATAACACCTAAGAATTTGGATCATACTACAAATATCTCTGAATTGAATTAATTCCACAGGATATAATAATAATCCGATCAATAATATAAATAATTAGCACTGTGGCAAAATGTTCTGTTCTGTGTTTCTTCAAAAACCAGATTCAAATCAGAATAAATGATTACTTCTAACTACGCATTATTCCACTTAAATTCATTATTATATGAACAAAACATGGCACATTTTTAACCAATTTATACAAGCAATAAAAACAGAAGATTAAAATGAAAGAAGAAACACTACAATTCATGAACTATTTGTTGTACATTATAGCCTGAGTTATAAATCTCATATCACTGAGTCATTAATCCTTCAGCATGGTTTCACACACATGTAATGCAGTGACAGCTGTTATGGTGATTAAACATACCTGGTATATTTTTCATCATAACTTAAATGCTGTTCGTTACTGTCTTTCTATGTAATCAAATAAGCAGTTTTTTGTATTGTTTCTAGAAAATTCTTCAATAAATTGAAATATTCAACCTCTTTATTTATAATACTTCATAATTTTAATATATATTGATTTAAGGTGAGATTTAACTTACTTTCATTTAAACACGGTCAGATTGTATGCAACTGTTGTGCAGTTACCTTCCATGCTTCACTTTACAGATTTCTTTTGATTATTTGGTATGTCCTCCTTTTATATATTCTTTGGATGTAAATAATTATTTAACCATTAAAATTGAGATTTTAATTTTGTGCAAGTGATAATTAAAATATTATATGAAAACAAAACTATCTGATTTCAATATGAAATCAGATATGATTGTTTATTGTTTTATTTGGTGGAAAATTTATTTAAGCATAGTTTTCACTATCTGGTAGAATGTTAGTGATAAGTTTATGTTCACTAATTAAAGAATTAACTAGTAAGCTACATACTGATGCAGACATCAACGAAAAAACATGTTAATGCAAAAAATAATTACTGCCAGGAGTTACATTCTGTAAAAAAATGATTACACTTAAAAATTAAAAAAAAATATGAATAAATTTTTGTTCATATTTACATTTAATTTTGGTTGAACTATAAATAAGTTTTGAAAATCAGTATCACATTAATATTTTTATTTTTTTGTTTTTTTTCTTAATAAAATTTATAATAAACAGTATAATATAAAATGAGCCTAGGTGTTCAAATAATATACATGATAAAGAAAGCACTGCCAGCAGCACTTGAAAATATGAACAGACACACACAAATAATTTTATATATATATAGATGGAGAGAGCAAATAATATAATTAATTATATTTCATTTGTTTATTAAATACATAAAAGAAATAAGCTAACACAAGAAAAAAAAAATCTACATTCAATTACACAGTCTGTCGAGAACAAAATCAGATGCTAATTTAACAGATTAACATGACTTAAGTGTATCTATAATAACAAGCGATACTGTAATTTAATGTGACATTAAAATAGTTTTATTTTTAATAACATATTTATAATCAAAAAAAGAAAATAAGAATTAATAAACAACTAGAAATCATAAAACAAAAATTTGGGGTAATGTAATAATAAATAATTTACAAAATACAAAACAACTCAACCACAAGACCAGCTGTGGTAAAATGTTGCTTAAAATAAAATAGTAATTTTCTGCTCTCATCCGTTCCTTAAAAAATAACACATGCACACACCTATACACACACACCTACACACACACATACACACACACACACACATACATACACACACATGCACACACACTCACAGATAATTAATATTAATGTTACGAGGACTTAAGAATTAATTATATTTATTATTTAATTCATAAATATATAATGTATATAATAATTATTTCATACAACAGAAAATTTAGAACGTAACCAGTTCTGTAGGCCTTCTATAACATTAAGTTAGGAGCACATGAAATGTTTGATTAACTTTATAACTTATTTTATAACATTTAACACACACAGATTATATGTATTACATATATTTTGTACCTATACACATAAATTAGCAATGCATAAAATGAAATAAAAAAAATAATTAACTACAAGCTTATATAACAGCAAACAACATTTGGTAAGAATAAATATTTAAAAGTAGAAAATTAAAGCATGAAATCAAAACAAATGTAACAAGTAAAAAAGTAATAAATAAACAGAATAAACCAAATACAAAAGTAATTAAACAGTAGAGTTTATAAAGTACATATGTGTTTATATATATATATATATATATATATATATATAAAATAAATATATTTAATAAGATAATATAAATATATTTACATTATTATGACCTTTATTATAAAGTCAAATTATTAATTTTCTTCTTTAATTTTTTTATCAACACACAATAAAGACCATCGTCATAGTTTTTCACATTTATCACGCCGATCATTTGAAATCTGTGACTGTGAACATTGTTCAGTTAATGGAAATGATGTTGTACGCCTAGCTGATCTGTAATTAAAATAATACATTATTACTTTTACAGGAAAATATAGATACATAAAGTTAGTTTAAGTGATGTTTCATAAAAATAACACATTTAGCACTAAAAATATACATGCAGTCACAAACAGTAAACAAAAAAAAAAAACAGAATAATGTGAATTGGCACATGTCTTATTTATTACGTGATGTTGTACATTTTGCATCTAAGTACTCATATTATTTTGATTAAGAAAATAGTTTAACCAGAAGAGGGAGGGAAAATAGTTTAGCCTGGTTCTGGCATGCTAGAGAGAACTATACAATCACTTCTACTGCATTTATATTATGTTACAGACTACCAAAATTATTGCAATAAATAAAATTTTTTTGTCATGTAAAATCCAATTACATGCAATATTAATATATTATTTTATTTGTTGAGTTTATGATTAATAAACTTTAATCTGCACAAAATTATTAAACATTAACATAATATTCTGTTCAAAATAATAACTGAATATATTATTTGTAAAGAAGCAGTTTTAAAACAAAAATGGTAATACATTTTTAGTATTCAAAAATAGTATAAATCAAAATACACATAATATAACTAAATTAGAAATGATCAAATAATATTGAAAGATATCAGATATATAAAATACTCTGTAACAGCGTATTAATCAAAAGATAAGTCTGTATAGTGATATATCCAATCATACAAATGTAGTTCTCAAAATGATCAGTTTAACAATTGTTATTGTAAACAGCATTTTTAGTTCTGCTTTTCAAATAAGTAGGAATACAAAAAACTAACTAAAATGAGTTTCAAGAAATAAATAATTTAATTAAAAGATGCGCTGATAGTAGAAATTGCAGTTAAAATTTTTATTGAGACAGTTATTTCAGTTACAATCTTTTCATCTCTCTCCATATAGCAATGTTGCTTTTTTTGTGCACCTGAATATTATACTAAATGCATGGGTGCATTAAGTATAACAATATTTTTTAAGCACTTATACAGATGAACAAGCTTTTTTTATACCTTGTTCATAAAATATGCTCTTAAGAATTAAGCCTGTTCAGCACTACTGGTTTCTTTAGATGAAGAAACCACACAATCGTTTCTTTAGATGAAGGCGTAATGGAAGTAAAGTCACTAGTTTCAACGTCCAGGCAGTAAGGGGAATGCTAAAATAATTTAATGAAATTACTAAATCGTTTAGTAAATTAGTAATATAATTTAATTACTAAATTAATAAACAGTTCAGGCAGAAGTTAATCGTGAATGTGAACAGTTCCTAACATCAGTATTCTATGTAACTGGTTCCGAACCGCTACGACTGACTTTTTAAAAAATTATTTCAGTGCTCAACTGATTGTATTTTCCAGGCATATAAAATAAACTGTAAGGACACCTTTTAGTTCCCAGGAAACAATGACAACAATTGTCCATATTGATCAGTTTTCATACATTTTTTGCTTCTAGTGAACTTTAATAACACAATTGCATGGATTGTTGTTTTGAATTGATATTGCATATCTTAATAATTGATGTCTTGATCAGTAAAAATTAATTTCTATCTCTTCTGTATTCAAAGATTTACTGATTTTAGTCCATAATATTCGGTATGTTCAGAGTCCAGCTAGCAAACAGTTTATGGTAGCTGTTTTTCTGGAACTCTCTATACTATAATGTCTGAAAGTGTTACAGCAAAGAACACTTAAATCATTCGTTTTCTCAACATGTTTGCATTCAGTTGTTTGTTAACAATCATCTGTTTGAACAATAGCCTTCCATTTTTTCTTATCAACTTCATCATGAACATAGTAACATTATTATGCTTATGATGACATTAACCTTCTTTCCTTTACTCATTAATGAAGGCTCATAAAGTTCATATAGTTCACTGTGAATTAATTTAGGCTATCACCTTCTCCACTGAGAATTTGAATCACAGATCTCACTTACTGAATTCCACATCTGACTTCAAAATCAGTGCAATTGTTTATTATAAGGGCTGTTATTATTCATTATCACAGAAAAGTAAACAGACTGCAGATAGAATGGCCAACAATGACCTAATTAATCACTGGAAACTACTGAGCATCAGCAATCTGACTCATTATTGCCAGTCACTTTTATTTATTATCAACTGACACTTTGTTTTGATCAATTTACTCCCCCCCTCCGCCACAACCACCTAAAAATCTAAATTCCCACTAAATAACTTATGAACATATAACAATACATGCACTGAGGGTGTATAAAAACAACTGTACAAAACAGCAGCCACAAGAATTACCACCATTATGGAGATTTCACTGAAATACTAATTAAAAAAGAGTAAAAGAAATCAGAGATTATATTTTTTTCTTTTATTATTTTTTTTTACGCTTACAATTTCTTAGAACTTATTTTGTGTTTATTTTATAAGGGGAATGAAATGATCAAATAATGGATTAAAAAATTCTATACTCTTGCCGAGAATCAAAATTAAACCAACTAATCTAAAAATCAGTCTAAGCTATACAACACTATCTAGCCAACAAGCTCACTTTTACAGAAAGATTTTAAATTGCACAGCAATACTTCAGGAACAAATTTTGGACAGTATATTAGAAAAAAAGTGGCTATAAATACAACTCTGGAAATACTTTAGTTTTGAATTTCAGATAGTAATTTTTGCCCCTGATCTTTAAAATGAAGACAAACTAGAATTCTGTGGTCGCTTTTGTTTTTTTGACCTGAAAAAATTGAATAAAAATCACAAAATTGCATCTACAGTAGTTTTTAAGAAAATTGCTTCAAAGGCAAAAAAAATGACTAAAATAATGATTTTATAAGTTGGCTGTAAATTAATTTTAATATTTTGCTAATAAAGAAAATAAAATTTCTAACAAAATGTAAGAGAACTAATAGAAAAATGATGTAAATAAATACCAGTCTCCAAAATTAGACTTTACTTCAAAACAAATCAAAATGTGGCAAAAAAATGTTACAATTCATATAAAAAAAAAATCATTCATAATGCTAAATAACTAAACAAATTAAATTATCTAAAAGTTTTTTTATTTCATGAACCTGCAATGACACCTGATCAACAATTAAGTTTTGTGTGTAATATAGGAAAAAGTTTGTTTGTGATTTGTGTTACTGTTTTAGAACACAGGATTTAATCAATACATAATTTAATCTGCTATTATATATAATGGGAGACAAATTTTTATAGATTTCAAGGGGTTACAGACATGCTGTTAATTTATGATAAAGTAAATAATAATGGTAAGGCTGTAGCTTAAGATTATCATCATAAATACCCAGCTCAAAGATGACTAAATCATAAAATGTGTGGACAAATGTCTCAGAGGAACAGATATTCTGAAATCAAAGCTAGTGAATTTCAGTCAAGAATAGCTTGTAAGAACTACAGATGCTGAAGAAGAATACTGGATAGTATACAATTATCTCCTACTACAAAACACAGAAGTTTGTCGTATTATTTAAATGTTTCACAATCCAACATGCGGTAAATGTTATGGGAACAATTAAGTTTTAAATGATGTTTGAATCTGGAAAACCTAGTTTGAATCTGTTTGCTCACTCTGATATGTTTCTGACAGTTTAACATAAAAAAATGTACATGAGCACTCATCTACATACGTTAAAATGTAGTTCATACTTCATTACACAAGTTAAAACTGTCTTTAAATCCATTGTTAAATATTGTGTTAGTAAATAAAATGTATCATACTCTCCAATATTTTTCCTCATAACTGACATCGGTCAACTGTCTGTTTTTGTAGTGGCAATTCATAAATTTCTACAGCAATGATCAAGGGTAAATTTTTTTGATGGTAGTACAACCAAATAAAGTTGAATCTATATAAAGTTCAGAGAAACTATTTATTTTTTTTTTAATTTTAACTTAATTTTATTATTCACATTAAATAGATGAAATTTTTTTGGTACATCTCAAAGTAAATGCATATTTTTTTTTTAAAAAAAGCTTCTTCAGAATTAAAAACTATTTGTTATTAGATTACACAAACAACTGTCTTGATGTACTCCAGAAATATATTTTCAAATGAAAAAATAAAGTCTAAATTAGTAATTTTATAAGGAAATTTCTTAACTGATAAAAGTTAACTATTCAGAGGCTTGTGTTGTTCATGAAAATAAGATGTGAACTGGAAAAAATTTACGAATGAATGCATTAAGGCCAGATTTGTAGCTTGCTTCAGAATGGATCTTCTTGATTTTAAATTAACTGAATACTACAGTGGAGTTTTTTGGGATATATATGTATTTTTATGAATAAATCTCAGAGTTCTGTTTCAGCAGAACCTACTTTTTAAACCTTTTATGACATAAAAAGATCACAATTAACTGAACTCTACATTAAACACTTGCAAAATAGGTGTTAATAGTTTATTAGAATAAAGAACTTAATGATGTCAAGTTTATTACAGTTTCAATGATCCAAAGCAAACTTTAAGGAAGATGTTGGAATGAGGCAATTTTCCAGTATCAGTCTCAGAAATTCCCATTTAAAATCATTGAGGTGTTAATACTCAACCTGGTGCCAAGATACTTGTCAATATTTCAATTATATGATTTAAAAGAAAGATAATTTTTAATATAAGCTGATAATAACAACGTTAATAAAATAAATCTATAAATAATTATTAACAGTAAGTAAGCGTGTAAGAAAAAAGCGAACATGAAGGTCAGCTTCTTAACGCAGTAGCAGTGAAAGTGAAAGTGATAGAATAAAAGTTTTTACAAAAGTTCACTGTGATCTAAATGTACATTCTATGCAGTAATAAATGTTAAAAAAAAATACTTACATTACAACATGAAACAAAATTTATGCCTCGTGACATACATAATTCATGTATTTCTTAAACACACATGCGGATATAATGGTGATAACATTCACTTTAATCCAATAAGAAACAATAGATAAATTAAAAATATATGTTTATAATATTAACAATAGGTAATTATCAGAAGTGTATTCATGCAATTATTGTTGTAGCATACGATAATGTGCATTAATATGGTGCTACCAATAACAGTGAGATCCCTTGTACAAATTATTTTTAATAAGAATAAACTTAATTGATATAAATTCTATAACCAAACAATAATGCATAACAATTAATTTAATTACAGTAAAAAGTACATCATTAACACACCTATACAGTGTAACATCAAGTTTTTCAAGTGTTTATAGATGTTAATTCTTATACCTAGTGTGCATAGTGCATACTCATGCATTCAGTGAAAACATTTTTTTTTATTGACATGACAACAGCTGCCCTATTATATTTCTTAAAGAATCACAATCTGAACTTTTTAAGTGTATTAATTATAATGAAGCAGTCAACAATTTAAAAAATGTTTACTTTTTTATATATAAGATATATATATATACACACACACACACACACACACACACACACACACACACACACACACACACACACACACACACGCACACGCACACACACATGCACACGCACACAAGTTTTTTAGTATTTTATTTATATAGAAAGTCAAATCTCCCTACTGCAGCTCTCTTTATAATGGAACTCTCACTATAGCAGCAATATCTCTTGTCCCTTCACACTGCTATACAAAAGTATGGTATTTATATTTCTTTAGTACAGCCAACAAAATCCCAGTAATCTCTTTACAGTGGTTCCCACGTGTGTCAAGCTGCCAGCTTTTTTAGGTGAAAATAAAGTTTTCGTAAAATTTTACAACTGTATACAGTTTAAGAACAGGCTGTTAGAAGGGTAGACTACTATATTATGAAGAGAGAGAGAGAGAGTGAATGATAAGCCAAGGTAGGTAGTAGGCCTGCTGTTCTACTGAATGCAGTAGTAAAAGACTAGATTCTCAGTATTTTACAGTGGAGTATGGGTGATCAGTATACAGCATTTCCCTCATTCTCATTTTTTCCAGGAAAAACATGATCACATCACAACAACTTAGGTCAGGTGGTCAGGCCTGGCCAGTTGTTTGTTTAGAATGTTGAGCGAGCATTTCGAATTCTGAGCGGTATTTGTTTGCAGATTGTTTTTTCTGTTAAATTAGTGTAGCTGTCTTTACAGCTTAGTTATTTTATTATTTAAACCCAAGTTTATTTTTTCAGCCATGTTGTCTTAGCATAAAATCCTACCTTTGCAAGAAAAAATGGAAGTCATTCTTGAATTAGAGAAAGATGTTAAACAAGTTGATGATGTTAATCAGAAGTTTAACTTAGTGAGCTCATCAGTATGCAGAATATGGAAAAATACACACAAAGTTCAGTTAGCTTACACTGAAAAGAGTAATTTTAAAAAGCTTCGAAAACTGGACTGAATAAATTGATCAAACTGTTTTACATTGGTTTCAACAAAAACAAAGTTATGAACCCAAGCTAAACTCTTCACTCAAGGGTTAGACGACAATAATTTTAAAACTTCTGCTGGTTGGGTAGAAAAATTTAAGAAGATACAACATTTCTTTCGCTAAAATTAGCAGGGAAGCGAAAGATGTTGATTTGAATGCTACAAATGACTGATTGAAAACTCCATGGCCTAGAATATGTAATAGTTACAAGGAAGAATACATATTCAATGCTGATGAAACAGGATTTTTTTTAAAGAGCTCTCTGATAAAACATTAAAATTCAAATGAGAGAAAATATATAGATTTTCATAAGAACAGATCACTGTTTTTGTCTGTGTTAACATGAGAGACTGAGAAACATACTTTGTTAGTTAACGGAAAATCAATAATAGTGAGATGCTTTAAAAATTTAAAAACTCTATTGGTGAACTATCACAATAATAAAAAGCGTGGATGACTGCTAAACAATTTTTTCTTCATCGACATTATGGAATTACAAAACATAAAAATTCAACTTTTACCAGCAAATACAACTGTTCTTCAGCCGATATACCAGGGAGTTATTAAATATCTCAAAGGCTACTGCAAGAAGAAAATATTGTCTGGGCTTATTAAAGAAATGGATTTGTTACAAAACAAAGATTCACTCTGAATCATTCAGTAAGTCTGCTCCAAAAATTATGCAAAAATGTGACTGAAGCAACAATAAAAAATGCATTCCGTTACGCTAGCTTTGTTGTACATACTGAAAAGAATAATTCCAGATGTGATTTAGAAAATGATATTTTGCTAACTGAGCGGATAAAACAATCTCAAGTGCCTCAATAACTTGCAAAAAATGATTTGGATGTTACGTAAGCATCAATGATGACTTGACCACCATTACCTTTGGGACATGAACAATAATAGACAATGTAATCACTCAAAATTATGAGAAGTGAAGAAGAGAATGAAACAGAACCAGAGATAATACCTTCCAATAAAGAAGCTCTTGAAGCTATTCATCTTGTTTATATGTATTTCAGCTGTCATGACATTGATGAGAATTTACAGTGGCAGGTTCTGAACAATGAAGAAAAATAGAAGACACGTTCTTATAATCAAAACGTAAACAATTAAAAAATACCAGTTACTTTAAACAGGAATAAATATTCATTAAAACTGACTAATATAAGTGAAATTTTTAACTTTAAAAGTGAAAATTTTTTCATAATTTGTGTGTATTTGAAATGTTCTTTTGTTTATGAATAAAATCATAGAAGTTTCATTTTTCATTTTTTACTTTTTCGATATTTTTGTAGTGTGTCAGTGTATTTGAATAAGTGTTATATAGTTCTGAATAACTACAGTCTTGGTACTTGAATTAAATATGAATTCACATCACATCACTTCTTTAAGTGATGTTATTTGAAAATATGCAATTCTGTAATTTTTTCTCATTTTCCTCTGTAATGAAAATCTCTTTACAGCTGCGAAAATTCTGAGCTTTAAATCTCCCTTTAAATCCATTATAGAATGATTTGACTGTACATAACAGTAGTTATGTATATATAAGTGTAAAGAAAGATCTCTTTTTCAAAATATAAAAAAACAAAAATATTTTGTTATATGATGATGATATGTAATATGGCTTGATGATATTACCATGTAAGGTTGAAGCTTGCGTGTGGGATATGGAAATGAAATTTTGCAGCAAATGAAAAATGCCATGCCTGACTAGGATTCAAAAACACAGGACCTCCGCATGAA
This sequence comes from Lycorma delicatula, assembly GCF_047948215.1. NCBI lineage: Eukaryota > Metazoa > Arthropoda > Insecta > Hemiptera > Fulgoridae > Lycorma > Lycorma delicatula. The sequence goes on along the minus strand of NC_134458.1, from coordinate 164,670,710 downwards.
AGCCAAGTTGCTACCACTCTGCCAAAGAGAGCCGCATCTTTATTTTATATTATTTTTAATTTTATGATTTTCCTTCTGGCATGCTACAAATATATTTTAACAAAAAAAAACTAATAAAATGAATGCATTAAAAGATGAAAAATACCAGACCTTACCAAAAATTGAACCTAAAATCTGCTGATTAAGATGGCAACATTGTAACCACTACACCAACTGGCTGGCCAAATTATTTCCTGAAAAACTCTACACTTAGTTATACCTACCTATTCATGGATTTTTATGTTTAAGATTTTACCTATCTACAGCACTGTAAAACAATTAAAAAATTAAAAACCTAATATAGAAGTTTCATTTATTTTGTTGATCATAGTTATCACTATTACAACTAGATATCCTGATTCAATAACAAATAGATCAACACATTTTAACAGTTTTCAAGTATGCTCTGTGCCAAAATTTTGGAGATTTGTACCAGGTGAGCAGTGTAAAAGTGCTATAGACTAAACACAGCTGCAACATGTAATATTTTATGATTTAAATGAAAAAATAAAAATTTAAATTAAATTAAATTTTATATTTACATTAGCAAAAGTTTACATATCTACTTTACATACTTTTACAAAAGATATTCAAACTGACTGTCCTGCAGGGTGATGCACTTTTGTACTCAAGTGATCATATTGTGAAAATTACCTGACGTAAAACATTGTTATTAATTAATTTAAAGTTTCATAATATGTACCTGCACTGATGGTAATTCCATAACCAGGCACTTGAGAAATAAGGCTCTAACAAATCATTTATTTATTTATTCTTTAAAATAATTACACGTACTAGATATAAATAAAATTACTGAAGGTGATGAAAAAATTAATTTTGAAGTATGTAAAAAATATTAAGCCTAAAAAGGGTTCAATTCTTTAATTTGAGAAAAAAGTGGTAGGAAATTTAAAATGAATCTCAAAAAAATTATCCTCATATGAACCCACTGATTGCATAAATGGTTAGTATTACTCATCAAAACTTAAAAGTTGCTCAGTTGATGTGCAAGAAAGGAATGGAATTTGCTAGACTGACAACTATGATGCTATCTATGATGTTCTGCTGCAGCACACTATTCCTTCTACTGTACTAATTAGCAGTGTGAACATTAGTTAACACATGCCAAGTAGAATCACTGCGCATCTAGGTGTTTGTTTTCAAATCTGTGACTATTATATTATTTAAATAAAAGACGTCTCTATAAGCTGTTGAACAAATGATGTTGATGTCCGCATAAAACTATTGTACTTTTATTAAAATATTTATTCTTCATATAATAATTATATATGGAATTATACGAGGGTTATTTTTTTTCAAGGTCCGATCGGTCACGAAATTAAAACCACAGTGAAAATAAAAAATTTTTTATTTGTAACAAGTACTTACATAGTTACGCTATTTCTCTACATAGTCGCCACTCTGATTTAGACATTTGTCGTACCGTGGAACCAACTTTCCAATACCCTCGTCATAGAACTGAGCCGCCTGTGTTTTCAGCCATGTTTCTACGCTGGTCTGCAGCTCTTGGTGGAATTCATGGAACGTGGCGACCATCACTGCCACCTCTTACTGCGTGACTCTTCAACGTCTACGAAGGGCAATTCAGAATAAGCGGAGAGGAATGTTGTCATCAGGCATTATCTTTCTCCATGACAATGCTCGGCCGCACACTGCAGCTGCAACAAAGAAGCTCCTGCAGCGTTTTCGTTGGGAACTGTTTGATCACCCACCATACAGCCCGGACTTGGTGGCTCCTCTGATTTTCACCTCTTTGCTCACATGAAACACTGGCTAGGAGGACAACATTTTAGCACAGACATCAAGCTGCAGACCAGTGTAGAAACATGGCTGAAAACACAGGCGGCTCCGTTCTATAACGAGGGTATTGGAAAATTGGTACCACACTACGACAAATGTCTAAATCGGAGAGGCGACTATGTAGAGAAATGGCGTAACTATGTAAGTACTTGTTATAAATAAAAGATTTTTTATTTTCACTGTGGTTTTAATTTCGTGACTGATCGGACTTTGAAAAAAAATAAACCTTGTATTAATTGCAGATAACAAAAAAAATATCGATTGCAAATAAAATATCCAGGTCAAAGGCTGGGTTTTGGACTTGAGACTTAAGTACCCTAATTACCCAATTAAGGGTTAAATTAACACTAATAGAATGGTTGGCCTTAGACTGGCTACAGTCATATATATATATATATATATATATATACAAATAAAAATGTGGATACCTTTTTTTTATCCACATAATTCCTTAAATAGATGAATTTATTCCATGATAAGATTGACAAATTTATTATTTTTAACTTAATATATTTGCTTAAATTAATGATTTAGGTTGCATGTGATTCTTATATGTCATATCCTTCAAGTTCACGGAATCAGAAGTCAAAGCTTTGATTTCTATAAAAAGCCAGGGCTTTTCATAAAGACCAAACAAAAACATCTGAAGGTTTTAAGCTTTTTAAAAATATGCAAAAGTGACTTAAACATAGAATGTACTTAAATGTATCAATAATAATTTTTCAATTCTTTAAATATCAACTGAAATAAGAAATTTAATGTAAACAATAAAAATTTATTTCTGTTGATTTAAAAACGGATATTTTCTTTTTTTATAAAAAGCTGATACAGAAAAATAGAAATAAATAAACAACATTAATTAATCATCATGGCTAGATATTAGATAACACTTCTTAAAAAAAAATCTTTAAACAGTTCTTAGAAATCTCTAAAATTTAAAAAAAAATAAGAAAAGTCGTAATGTGTAAACGCTGTAAATAATTAATCTAAAGGATAATGATTGTCATCTTCTGATAATCATTCTCTAATCATTATAATCAAATTATCATTATCTAATCTTATCATTATAATCTAATCTAAAGTGCTAAATAATCACCAGTAATGAGTGCATTTTGTGCGATTCTAGGCCCATAGGTGCAAAAGAGAACAATTACTAGCAAATTATTAGCAGAAAAAAAATCAGGGCAAATTATTTATACTATCTTAATTCATTTGAGATGTTAAGTTAACAATTATCATAATTATTGTTAATTGTTATCAATAACAATAACACACAGGTATACATAAAAACTACAACATGCCATTCAAATATATCATTAACAGCAAGAAAAAAAGATTGTAGAGCCCTAAAATTCTTCATGCCCATTAACATAATCCACTCCAAGGCACTATCAACCACTGTTTATTAACTTAACACTAATCATACAAATCAACCAACCAATTTATGCACCAATAAGCAGAAGCGATACAAGATCATTAAACATATTGATCTACTAAAGCGTTAGTAGCACTGAGCTAAATATTTTAGTAGATTTAATTTTAAGATCTTTTTTCTTTTTCTTTTTTTAATTTTTAATTTACCTCAGTTAAAACTTTCCAGAATGTAAATAAAGACTACAATAAAATAATTATTTAAAAGTTGGTTTTGTCACTGAATACCAACACCAAACACATTAAGTACGATGTGTGAGTAAATCCATTCAATCATGTAGTATTGTTGATGAGTTATACATAAATTTTTAAATGTAATCAGACCTCTGCTCTTTTTGTAACAATTCCTGGTCCACACCTGTTATAAAATATCATAATTTTGATGCACTAACTCCTTTTAATTACACATTCATCTATATAAAATATCTTATACATAAATTAAAGCATCCTATTTATAAATTACAAATGATTAAATGATTTTTATCGTAAAAAATATATATTAAAAAATAATACTTAATAAACTAATTTATTCATATATAGTCATTCAAATAATAAATATTTCATTAATAAGATTAGAATAAAACTTTAATTCTTTTGCTGTATTAAATCAACTGTAATTAAATCCTCGACTGTTTATTTAATTATACAGTGATGACAGGTTGATACCCAATAACAGTTACCAATAAGAGATAATGAATTTTGTAGCAAGTGAAAAATTGCATGACTGGAACTTGAACCTGGAACCTCTGGATGAAAGGCAGAGATGCTACTACTCAAAAATGTTTATAAAGAAAAACTGTTTAAGTGGCATAAAAGTTCAAAGAAGAATGAGAGATAAAATAACAAATGGATAGGATGATATCTGTCAACTTTCTGAAACAAAAATTGGCAGAAAACTTTCAAAACATTCAATTCAATGTTTTGATATGAGAAGAAATGACAAAGGTTAATGGGGAGACAGTAGAGTAAGATTTTAGGTAAAAACATTACTTTTAATATCGGAACAAAAATATCAGTTTGCTGAACTCATTATGATAACTGATGAGAATAGAAATTTTTTAAATCGGATTGCAAAGGGTGATTAAAAAAAGTGCTTCATGTATTATCAAACAAAACATCTAAGTGCAATCGACTGAGTCTAAAGAAACCAAAAGTTCAATAAAAAAGACTGCAAAACTTGTATGTAGACAATTTTTTTTTTTACAGTTTCATTGATTCATTATGTATTAGTTCAGAAAAATAAAACCAAATGGTAAATTTTATAAAGAAATGATAAGATTGACAGCTTGAATTCATCAAATAAGGCCTATGATTTGTACAAGACAAGTTTTGGTTTTTCTTCTGCATGACAAAACATACTTCATTTTTCTACTGTCACTTCTTCATTTTTGGCAAAATAAGGAATCCCATGTTATTCCACCCACCCTATTTCCCAGATTTAGCATCAGTTGATTGTTTTATTATATTATAAAATAAAAATTATGATGAAGGGGATGAAATTCAAGAATGTCATCAATCCAGAAGATAACTGTGACAAGTAAACTGAAGGCTATGTTTCTTGAGCATTCAATTTGTTGTATGAGAAATGTGAACGTACAAAAGTGGGTATAATAAAGTGCTTTTTACAGACTATGAGTGTCCTTTAATGATTTCAGTCTCAGTACTTAGATGTCACACTATGTATAATAATTAGTTTTTATCAATATAGGTACACCTTTCATTACAGAACAACAAATAATTACATCAAATGTTGGTTATTTACTGTAACCTTGTCCCCTAGGTAATTTTACCCAGCCATACTGAACACAAGCTGCAATCAGCACATTATATTTTTCTTAGCAATACAAAATTGTAGAATTAGTTATAGCTTGATTTAAAGAGGTTATATAAAATGCACCTTGAAAGGAAATACTGCAGTAGAATTCTTTAGAAACAAACAAAAAATCCATCATAAATTATATTGCACCTGATAGTAATTAAATAATATTTACCTTTTGTTCTACACAGGTTTGTATGTTTTACTGTTTTTAATTCCTTTGAAATAATTAGAATGAACACTGTAACACTATAGAACTGTACTTCAACTTTAATTTTTATTTAAATATTTTATTGCTTGTGATTCATGTAGTTGAATAACATTTTTGTTCTTTTAATTTTTTTTTGTATTAACCCAACTATTTCAAACAGGTTTGGTTTTTGTTCACTCATAACATAGTTTTTTGTAATCCAATAATAATATGTGCTTAGACTATGGGGGCTTTAAATTTTTTTTTTAAATTTACATTTGTGTCAATTAATGTTACTGCTATTCTATTATTCATCCTGAATTTATAAAGTACTTCAAATATTCATTATACACATTCTATCCATGATAATTAATACAAACATATGAAGAATTTTTGTTGGACTCAGACATCCTTTTAAACTAAATGTTAATCATAATAATATGTTAATACATAAAAAAATTCAATTTAATTTACTTAATTTTTTATTTAAAAATTATGTTTATATTTATCAGAATCCTACTCCATTTCCAAAATGTCTGATTTCTTTAACAAGAAGGAACCAAACATTATCTACACTTTTGGTTCTACGGTCTAGTTACATAAAGGTGTAGGGTTTCAATATTTACATCATTTTTCTACATAGTCACCTCCCTTGTCAATGCACTTGGTCCAGCTTCCACATTCCCACCCAGAAGAATGTTTTCCGTTGGTCGCTAAGCCACTTTTGCACAGCTTCTTGTACATCTAAGTCTGTTGAAAATCAATAACCTTGCAAAGCATCCTTGAGTGGCCAAAACAGATGAAAATTGGAGGGAGGAAGATTTGGGCTGTAGAGAGGGTGTTCCAGTACCTCTAAATTCAACTTGTTGATCATTTGAATGGTAAGGCGAGCTGTGTACAGGCAGGTGTTGTCATGCAACAACAACACTTTTTTGACAATAGCTTTACGAAAGCTGAGCTCGTTGTGGATGATTTGCTGGGCAGAACCATGACTAATGTTCAAAGAAGGCGCTACCTCATTGATGGTAACTTGCCTCTTTACCAGAACCATTTCTCAAGCTTGCTGAATCTTGTCGTACATGGTGGAAGTTGATAGGTGTCCTGCATCCTTATTGTGCACCAACCATTTTTAAACTTCTCAATCCATGAAAAACACTTTTGCATGATAAAGGACTGTCCTTATATTGTGATAAAAGTCTATGATGAACTTAACCCCGTTTTACCCTCTCTGGCCAAAGAAATTGGATCTTTGCTCATTATTCCTCCTTGGTGCAAACTGCTAGCAGAGCAGACATGTTTATACTGTTATAGCTGGAAGGCAAATGATGTGAATCAGAATCAAATTTCACACATGTGACTGCAGTCATACCAACTCTAAACATGCATGGGCAGAAGGCAGTATGGTAACTTTGAAGGTGTATTATGGTAAAAGTGTAGATAATTTTTGATTCATCCTTGTAGTAGCATTAAGACATTACCACAATATTATTGTTATTATTAACTTACCACTATTTTAAAATATTTTCTTTTTTTGTTGTGTTTAATTGTATAATCTTATAAGAGACTATTCTATAAAGATAATTTTTGTATCATGGAGATTGCAGTTATGCTCAGAAGAAACAATGTATTCTAAATATTTAACCATTTTCTTCTTACAGAAATTTATTCTCGGAAAATAGGTCTGTATAAAAAAATTGACATTAATAACATTACGTAAAAATTTGCTAATACATAGCCAACCATAATTATTTCAACAGTCAAGCAATATAACAAAAATAAAATTCAGCAAAAAGATTAAAAATATTTAAGAACCTACAATTCTGTGTTACTGGGTAGACTGTGAGGCTGTAACTACAAGGTTTGGCACGTACCAAGCATGCGCAATTCTGCCAAGTTTTATGTTTCTATTATTCTACAGGATTAGAACTTTTTATGGCTACAATAATAGGAGCGAGTGGTACTACTGCTTTCAATTTATTATTATTGCCACACAATATTGTTTTCCATACTAAACGTCTTGCAATTCCTTTCAAGATATAGCCTAATAGTAAAATTACATACAATGGCTACAGCTGATAAATCCTGACTAGTACAGCATCAGTTATAAATGACAGTTTTTAATTTAATGGCCAATTAAATAATAGTGACTTTTGATACTTTTTTTTGAGTAAAATATGTGACTGCTCAAGACTCAAATCAAAGGAAGTTGTGTCATCACGGTCCTAAAAAAAATTACAAACCTTATAGAATCATAAAAAATTGCAGTTAAAATAAATAAATAAAGATAAAGTAAATAATACTTTTTGAAGAAAAAAGAAACAGAAAAGAAAGAAAATATTTTAAATCCTTTATAATCAGGAACAAGAAATAAGTGTACTTTTTATAGTTATAAAGAGTAATCAAATTAATTAATTAATTATAACAGAATAATAAAGAACTTAAATAATTAATTATGAAAATAAGAGTTTCAAGAGAAAAATAATAAAAATACAAAAACTTATAATTTATATTGAATAAAAGGGGATAAACTGTTTCCAACCTCCTCCTAACCCACATCACAGGTGAGGACAGCTGAAATACTGTTTCAGTTTTGTATAGTCATAGATAGGATAAGCTAGCCTTCAGTTTGACATACATAAAATAACATATTTGAGTAAAAATAAAAAATGAAAACACTGTGAAACCTTGGAAATTCAAATACATATAATTTACTATTCTGTTCAATTGGAAAATTTAATTGACCCACTCATTTTCCAGGAACTTTTAAACATACTGAAAAAAAATTTGTTAATTTGAACACTTTATTTTTAAATATCTGCTGATGGGCATTATTAACTCTTAATTTTTTATTAATGTTTTTGTGTTTTCACATAAACACTGAAAATTTTACATTATTCTAGAATGAACACACTTGTTATGGATTTTTTCAATAATTAATCCGCAAACCTAGACATAAATCAAATCTAAAAAATAAAGGGTTGTAATAAATTGTAAAAAATTAAAGTCAATTTTAGCTATGTCCTCCTTGCATCTTGGATGATAGTAATTGATTTCATTTATTTTCAGTTATAAGAAAAAAGTTACATTTTTTGCTACTTTTTTTAAAGCAATAGTAATCAATTCTTAAAACAAACTAAGTTTAAATATTTATTCAAAATATATTATGGAATTGAATAACATTACTACAATAATCTTTTTTTCTAGTATATACAAGATAATAAAAAGAATTACAGAGAAAATGGAAAACTATAGTAATTAACAGTTTGAGGAAAAAATCTTTAAAAATATTCATAAACTACTCACAATAGTTACTGTGATGATTCTATACTGTATTAACTAAAACAATCAAGAAATAATAACAAAAATAAAGACAATAAAAACATTTGAATAAATGGAAGGTTGAGAAAGAGAAAGTTATTTTCAGATATTAGAAAAGACTACCAGAAATTATGAGTAGATTACTGAGAATAGAGCACTATTTAAAAATAGCATTAATAAATTTCAGAAGAAATTAGAGAAAGTAATTTTTTTTAAATTATATTTTATTGATTAAAATATTAAAAACATTAAAATAAATAAAATGAACAAAAAATAACAATTTTATAAAAATCTTTTTATAAAAATCTAACAGTAAAAACTAGGCTGTTGCACTATGCATTGTTGAACCTTAGAAACCATGAGAAGAAAAAAGAACCCAACAACATACTGAACCGACATTCAAAGCAAAATCAAAATCTCCTATCATACAATTCACGATCTGGCAGCAATGTGGGTAGTACAGCCATTTCACAGATTCAGGCAAATGGGCTAGACTAGAAATCTAATACAATCCAAAATGCAATTTGCAAAGCATTTCAAGACGTGTAACTGATAATTTTTTTATGCATGAATGACATAATCATGATTTTAGAAGCATGGAATAATATTTAAAATAAGATTATTTCTAGCATAGTTTTACAAGAATGGTAAAACTTACTGAAATATTATAATGAACTAACCACAACAATATTGTAATTTAGTTTGTAATTAAATAATGATACAGTTATTACTAGTAAAACTAATGAAGAAAATAATATTGATGAAGTACAGGGCAAGGAACTGAAAGAAATGGAAACATATGAAAGAGAAAAAAAGAAAAAGATGAGGAATATAGTAAAGAAATGTCTAAAGCACTGAAAATTCTAAGTGGCCTGTAACTGCGTTTCAGTTAAGAAAAAGTTCACAAGGAAAGTTTTGACTAAATTTAGTAGAAAATGAAATTTAGTAGATAATGTGTAGGAAATATGTTATCATGAAAACCAAAAACAAAAAAAAATTGATTTTTTTCAGTTAGTAATATACAGAAACATAAGTCTAGCACATCCAAAGCCCTCCACAAAATTAAAAAAATTACAAATTATTATAAGCTACTTGATGACAATTACACAGAAAAATATTATTATTAACTCATTAAAACATCAGTAGGTACTTAAATAATATGCGGGTAATTATTTATCATCTGAGAAATAAAAAGATAAATAGCCATCTAAATCAGAACTGCTAGGAATAATTATAAACAACATAATAAAAAAATTAACATAATTTATATATAAATAAGAATACTAATTTATTTACAAAAAATAAAATACTACTTAAAATTTTTTATTAAAACATATTTTTTTTAACCTTTTTGGTGGATGCAACATCGTGTTCATGAATTTGTTCAAAAAAGAAAAAATAAATGTTTAAATAAATAAATTGAAAGTTACTGACTACAACTGAACAACAACGAATGAATTCTAAAAAATCATCACAAACTTGTTGCACTACCTCGATTTTCCTTAGGGCTGTGATAGATGTAAAGCACCTGAGTTAAAGTAGGCACTAGTTAGTTATTTTTTCTGTGATTATTGTTGCAATTATACATCCATTCCATGCGATGAAATAAATGAAGGTGTCAGTGGGGATAAATATCAATGTATTTTGATGAACTTGGTACACCACTCTTCACTTTCCTTAATAAGCCTGGCTTGGTATGCTCTTTTCAACAGTGACTCATAAGGTCTCGTGCAACCATTATAGTTATGGCACATAACATAATGGAATCACAAAGTTTAACTGAAATTTTACCAGATAATTAATTTACATCACACTTTAAATATAATTAACTCTGTGGTAACACACATCATGTTCATCTTCTGATGAGAACACCAAATTGTTAATTTACGTGGGTTGTAAATTTAGAAGAGATGGTTTTCCCACACCAACAATTTTATTTCTATAGTGGAACTTGAAAAATAACTATACATGATTAAAGTTGAGGGATTCATTCTGTATGCTGTGAGTAATGTTTTCTGTAAAGACTGGTAAACCTATGTTGTGTGCAGTTTACTTTTACAAACCAGTCAGACTGATGACCTTGAGATGAGAAGGTGTGTCTGGTTTTTGTTGATCATTATGTGATTGTTGCCTTTGAACAATTATGACTGTGTTTTTTTGTGTGTTCTCAGAATTGTGTTAACTTTATAACACCAAATATTTCTTGTTAAATATGTCCTCATGAGTATGATGAGTACACAGAGCCAATGAAAGACCAGTTTCTATTAGATTTCCAGTTCTTAACCGACATATGTAAGAGTGCTAACTGACCAATTTAGAAAGATAGGATCACCTATGAATAAAGCAGTAGACAATCAGTACTTGATTGAAAAAACCTGCAAGATGTATCAGCTGCTACACAACGTAGTTCCAAAAAAGTCCATATGAAAGTTGGGCCAGCAGAAAAATATTAGTGTTGCAACTATACACAAGGCAGCATTACAGACTCAGAGTGACGTACACTTCAGTGTTGCTGGCGGCGGCACTAGTGATGATGGAGATGCCGTCACTGCAACAAACGGCTCAGATGTGAGCATGGACTGCAGAAGGAGTGGTAGAGAGTACAGCATGGGAAGAAATGTTGCAGGAGTGGCAATGGAGGTGGGATGCATCCACTGAGGGGCGATAGATGCACTGTCTTATAAGGTAGGTAAGACTGTGGGCCGTGAGGGGATTTGGGGAGGACAATTTCTGGCTGACTCAGTTCACGGTCACAGTGGGTTCAGGGTGTATTTGTACAGAAGGTGAAGAGCAGATATCAATGAGTGCCCGTATTCTATAGAAATGGACATCCCTGAACACGTGGTCTTCCACTGTTACAAATGGATGACCAAGAGGCGGGAGGTAGAGAGTTTGGTTGGCCCGCTGAGCATTGAAAATATAGTCCCAAATATGCTCTCAAACAGACACTGGTTCAACAGGATAACCGGGTTTTTATTTCTACAATTTTGCAATGCAAGAAGGTGGGAGCCAGGGGGTGAAGGATAGCCCTTCATGAAGTCACAGTTCGTCTGGGCTTGCTTGGATGGGCAACGGCAATGAACTGGAGGGACTCTGGATCCCTTGTACTTCAGAAATCTGGAAAGATGGCTGTGGACAGGTGGACAAATGGGAACTAATAGAACCAAACCGGTGGTGTGGAGGCCAGTAATGGTGTCCCCTCATTTGAGTGGATAAACAAAGAAAACCTGTACCTGTGGGGGAAGCCAGCAATGGTGTACCCCATTAGAATGGGCACATAAAAAACCCTAACTAGTGGGGGGGGGGAAGCCAGAAATGTGTTCCCCTCATTAGAGCTGGCAAAAAACCCCAAAACAAAGAAAAGATCCAACCGGCAGCCCGACCCAACATGCTGGATGTATAGCCAATAGGGGGCAAGGGTCGTTAGAGTAAAAGCATACGCCCCTGCACTGAGTTACACTTAATTGCTGATCCAGTGCAGGGGTGTAGGGAAAAAAATAGTTGGCCCAATATTCTTTGTGGTAACAATAAATTCAGCAGCTCGTTATTGTGAAATCATTCACCATGAGACAACTGAGGACAAAATTAATAAGGCTTGGATTCAACAAGATGACGTGACCACACATACAGCCAACTTTCCATTTAGTTACTGCAATAGGTTTTTGGTGTTCAAATCATTTCTAAGGGCTATTGGCCACAATCCCATGCAAAAAGTAATGTTTATTGAGGAAACCACCACAGCCACCAGGAATTTCAAATTGATACTCATGATTTCACCAAGAATATTCCACAACTTGAGAGCCTTTGACAACAAGAAGAAATGCTTGCAGATATGTCAGGATCTTCATGGGAATCATTTTCAACAACTACTATAAGGTAAGTCGATGTTATATATTGTGCTAGTGCATGACTGGTGTATAGTTGCTTTTTCAATGCAATGTATTAATAAAATTAACTAAAGATAAACTGTAACCACTTATTATAATTGATAATAACAAAATATTAATCTGAGTTTACAATTGATAAAATAAAAAACTTATAGATGTGTTTATGCCAACTATAACATAATAATTATACTATAGTTATTTAAAAATTACCCTGAACAGATCATAAAAATGATAGCAGTAATTACATACAAAGTCCATCTTTAGATCAGAGGAATGACTATGACCAAGCAATAAAAACATAGCTCTGAGTACAGTGTAAGCAGTTAGCAACAGAATTCTTGGATCATACGATGAGACTTGGGAAGGTTTTTCTGAATTCTCAACATTCTTGATAAGCCACTTGTAAACATTAACTACAAAAACATTAAATGTACTACAATAAGGTCTTGCTTTAAATAACTGTGGAGGATGAGGACTAAGACAATAAAATGATATAATAAAAATGATATTATTTAACAATAGTACCACTAATCAAAGATGCTAATCAATTTTGCTATGATACTCTGAACATGCATGCACTCAAATTTCAGAAACTTTTTAAATAGCACTCTTATGAGCTACTGAAGTAATTTCTATAAAATAGCAAAGAAGAAAAATACAGGAATAAGTGCACCAAATAGTTCTGAAGAAGAAAGTATGTGTCTTTTTTTTTCTTTTTTTTTTGTTGTTTGTGGGCGAAAAACGCCTGGGCGTTATCATCGCCCGAAATTTTATTAATAAAAGGATAAAATAACTCCAAAATAATAAAGTTTATAAGATGTAAATGTAATATTCATCATATTATTATGATGAATACTATTATAAATAGTATTGTTTTTATGTGTAGTAGAACAGTAGACATATCAGAAAACATTTTTTTACGTCAATTTCAAACCGTGTATCATATATGTTAAACTGCTAAATACTGTTCTTCTAAAATAACTAATTACCTGAGTAATGCACCAAAAAGGTTAAATATCTTATCTAAATGTAAATAAGAAACATTTGATAAATAAATGAAAACTATAGATAATATAAACTGCAAATAAAGAATATAAAATAAATTAACCCAAAATGTAATCAAAAAATTAAATGCTATAATAAACATTGTATTAAACACAAATAACACATGCAACAATTTTATTCTACATATGTGCACACAAATAACTAGAGAATAAAATTTACCTTCGCCTACGTATAGATACATTATGACCAAAGCAACTTCTAGGCACTAACACCATTCTAGCATTACCCTGAGCAGGTCTTGATCCACCATGACAAAGAAGTGAAGCTAGATGAGCTGCATATCCTTCAGATAATACAGTTGATTGTGCATGATGTTTTTTAGAAACTTTGCCGACAATAAATATCTGTTTCGGTTTTAATCCAATTGATGTGTATACACTTATATCTTTACTGCTACCATATGCTGCATGGACAACAACTCCATGCTCCTGCAAAAACAATATATTGATAATAATTACTGCAAAAAGTAAAAATATGTAAATTTATCTAATATTACAGGAATAATCAATTTAAAAAAAATAATAAATTGTCAATCTTATCAAAATAAAGTAAAAGATCTATTAAGATAAATGGATGCAACAAACTTCAATTTATTTTCATAAAAATGATTTAGAAATGAGCAAAAGAAAGGTAATAAGGCAATGGTGTTGTGAGTTTAATGAAGGGCATAAAAAAATGTTCATCATGAAGAGAGGAGCAGAAGGTTCATTGTTAAAAAAAAGTGATCTTTCTGAACAATTGAACACAAACGTTCAGGAAAAGTGGCGCTTTACAATTAGTGGTGCTTGCAATGGAATTCCCACACATTTGACAGAGTACAATATAAAGATATGTTGCTGCAAAAAATACTACCTTAGGCTGCATGCAAGATGGGTCTCAAACATTGTGGACTACCTTTGACTTTTGAATCACTATGAGAAAGAAATGGGGGAATTTTTCTCATCCCGTAAATGGTAATGATGTGAGGATTTCATATGGCAACGTTGAGTCCAAACAGCAATCTATGCAGTGGTGTCATTCAAGTTTATCAAAACCAAAATATTCAAACAAACCCAGTCGGCTAAGATCACAGCAACTGTTTTCTGGGCAAAAAGGGTGTACAAGTGATAGATTTTGTGGACCTAGAAACAATAATATAGTGCAAAACTTTCAAAACTAAGGTATATGATTCGTAACTGAAAAACTTAGATGCTGTTATCAGGAATTTTCATCATTCCTGATAATATGCACTCCCACACTGTCGAGAAGATTCATCAGTACAGTTGAAACTTTATGATCCCCACCCCCACAGCCCAAACTTTGCACCTAGTAACTAGCATGTTTTCTTTCAGTTAAAAGTACGGCTTGGCTTGGATGAGTTGAAAACAGCAGTGTTGAACTGGTTGAAATCTCAAGCAGCAGATTTTTATGAACAGATATTAGAAAGCTTGTTCCTAGATATCAAAAATACTTAAAAAAAACACAAAAATAATTAGAAAAACAAGATAGCAGTTTACAAATACAAAACATTTCACATTAATTGATATATTTTTTATTCTCTTTATAACCTACAGGTCTTACTTTTGAAATATGCCTCATACATAAAGGGTTTTTGTAAAATAAATCATGCATCTCACCAAACAGTAAAAATGTCAAAAAACAACATTTTCTATAAAGTCTCTGGTAACTGCAGAATGGATAGACTAATATGGATAAATGAAATAACCAGAAGAAAATTCATATTATTCATTTCACATGTGGGAACCACGTCTGTTGCAGCAAATGATTCAGTTAATGAGTTAAAGTACAACGGCACATAAAATGATCCTTAGAATGTAACATTGCTCTTTGTTTAAGTCACTTTTCTCAAAAAATTAAATCACCTTCCTCAGAGGTCATTAAACACAGAAGTAAGCTCAAGCAAGTTTCTGTGGTTCAAGAAAACATTATTGGTACAAATATATATATTTGTACAAATTATTATTATTATTTTAAATATATATATATATATATATATATATATATATAATATGTATGATATATAATTTTCTTTATGTATAAATAAATACTGATTTTACATATAAAAATGATTCATTTGTACACAACACTGTAATGCAATATAAAACATAACTTCAACCTTTTATGTGTTTTACTCTTTTGTAAAATGTAAAGATTAGAAAAACAATTAAAAATTAATGAAAAATTTAAATTCATTAAACAAGCTTTGAACTTCTGTAATGACTTCTGTCTTCTGATCTGACAATCAAAATCTTCTGTAAAAATCAGATATTTAGAAGTCAATCTGATGATTAGACAATAACTAAATGAAAAATAAATTCATAAAATAAAGTACTTTCAAAATTATGAACTTAACCATTGTCATAGGAGAAAGTAATCTGTTTAAATATGAGCATGGTACAATCCTACTCTCAACAGAGATTGCTTAATATATTAATTAATAAAACTCTTAACTGGTTTACAATCATAAATACATTACTTATGACAACAAAACAGAATTGAAACATGAAGACATATTTCTACTCAATGATAAAAACTCAATTAAATCAAACAAAATTCTAATACCAAGAAGCCTGCTGATATTGTATTTACATTTATTAAATTTTAACAAACAATTTAAAGATCAAATAAATAATTAATTTTACATTTATTAAAACAAATAATAATATTAAAATATGAATCTAACCTGAATAAGATTTTTTAAGTAGACTGCCTTATGGCCAAGTGGATCAGTTGAAAGGCCATCAGCAAAAGATACTAAACCGTGTGGAAAATTATGTTGAGCAAGCCATGCAAGAACTCTTGCTTGCTGCATATCTGGTCGTCCAGTAATGTAAATTATTAAATAACCCAATTCCTGCCAGTGTCTAAAAAAAAATTAAAATAATATTGATTAATAAATACACATTTTTTTAAGTAATAAAAATATTTCCAGTAAAAGGTAAATAATCCAGAATACTTGGAACATGTAATGTAATCAAACATGTCAGATGTTGAACAAAATTTTACTTAATGATGGGTTAAATATCAATGTAATCCTACTGGACCAGTAGAAATGTATACTGTATGAGAGTATGTCAGAAAATAAGTTTCCCGATTCAAATGCTGCCAATGTACTGCATACAGCATGTTGGTTTTTAGACAGTTCAGTTTAGGTGTAAGAACAATCAACCTCTCTCTGTTTAGGATATTTCAGTAGTGGTGATTATTCTACTGATCTGTGTACAAGCAGAGTTGCACTAGGTATAGAAAAAAGAATATTGAGGTTTTAATTCTGTTAATTATATATCTTTGATGGGTGTAACTGTTATAAATTTTGACCTAAATTAAGCTCATAAGGCTTAACTAAATTGGTTAATTTATTTGTATTTGGTACATTTTATTTTATAAATTTCTTAATACTTCGACAGACAATTTTTAAAATGCAAAAGTTAAATTGATTTATCCAAAGACAGATTGTGGATAATTGCGGCATGATTCATTACTTATCACAAATTCTTTCATCATGCTTGTAAATAAAAGAAACTTTTCCCACAGAAATAGTTACGTTTTTGTGCGTACAAGTATTCACACAGACTGTATAATTCTGAGAAATAGTGGTGGTGTTAGACAAGTGATACCATTGGTAAGACGCATGAGTTGAGTATGATGACAATGTTAAAGAAAAACTGTTTTTGAGATTTACAATCTATGTTTTATATGGTATACAGGTATGAGAAATTAATATTAAAGGACTCTCCATTTAAATACCTCATGGATCCATTAGAAAATTGCTTATCCGTTGACTACTTTATAAAAAAAAATTATTAAAAATGTAACATGTTATTATGACAAATTATGTTCAAAATTATAATTAGAATTAATTTTGGATTGGCCAGTTCCTTAGTACTATAATTCTGATATGTACAAGTAGATAAGTAATAGTGGTTCTATGAATTCACATAGACTAATTATGGGTGTTCAAAGTCAAATGTGTTTATTGTTTTCATTTTTTTTATTTTTATAAATAATGTATACTTATTCATTGCTGTTAGTAACATTTTTTGACGTATTGAGTTATTGTAACTGTCTTTTTGTAAAACTCGAGAGAGCAACCTAAGCAGCATAGTCTTAGTACATTGTTTCGCAAATCCCAACAATAGTAAGTTCATTTTTTTTATTCATTTAAAATGAATTCTTTAAAAATTAAAAATTTTATTTTTGTGTATAATTTAAATTTGATGTTTTATAAGAAGCTTACAAAATGCTGTCTGAACTGGGACCAGAAGCTTATAAGACAATAATGCTGATTTTCAGCTAGAATCAAAGAGTAAAAAAGACAGTTTTAGTTCATGTATGTCCATAGATTAAGTCCCTGTTTTTCCAAATGACAGTGCTGCTAGCAAAGATGGTGACTCCTAAACAGAAGGCCTTCTGTTTTTTGTAGTTTGGTAAAGCTGTAATCACAGTTCAACATGTGTTTCATAGAGAGTTTAATTGTGATCCTCCGAGTGATAATAACATTCACCAATGGTATAATCAGTTTGAAAATGCTAGATATCTGTATGAAGGAAAGAGTATGGAATGACTAAGGGTATCTAAAGAAAATATTGAACGCGTCAAGTTGTCTTCCCTGCATGATCCTAAAAAAATCTGTTAAGAAGGCTGATTGCAAACTAGCAATGCCAGTGTGGAATGTTTTAAGGAAATACTTACATATGTGTCCACGTCATTTACAACTGTTACAGGCTTTGAAGCCTACAGATTATGCTATACATGCCAACTTCATAAT
The DNA here is from genome assembly GCF_047948215.1 of Lycorma delicatula. NCBI lineage: Eukaryota > Metazoa > Arthropoda > Insecta > Hemiptera > Fulgoridae > Lycorma > Lycorma delicatula. The sequence goes on along the minus strand of NC_134458.1, from coordinate 164,652,375 downwards.
CTAAATGTTGCAGCATGAAGATGACAACTTTCTTTATCATACTGTGTTTAGTGATGAGTCAACATTTCATTTTAGTAGAAGAGTTAACACATATAATGTCTGTATCTGGAGAGGTCAGAAAATCCCTAATAATTCTTACAATGTAAAAGGGACTGCCCAAAATTAAATGTATTCTGAATGACAGAAGTTCATGGGCAGTTCTTTTTCAGTATACAAAGAGTAGCAGGAGTTGCTCATGTGGATGTGCTGCATACATTGTTCTTTCCTGGGCTAAGTAAAAACCAGAGAATACATTTAGCAACAAGATGTGTGCCTCCTAATTGACATCTCTGTATGGGACTAATGAATGACATTTTCCCAACCACTGGATTGGTTGACACAGACCTGATGACAGGTGTTTGCAAGCCTTAAAGTTCACTCAGACTGACCCCTTTGATTTTTTCCCTTGGGATTTTATGAAGAATCTTGTGTATGTGACTTCATTACCAGCTGATCTACTCAATTTGAGGCACAGGATTGAAGCAGTTGTTGCTTCTATTAGTCCAGACATGCCGATTAAAGTAAGAGACAAACTTTTATCACTTGGATGTGCATGATGAAATGTGGCAAGTGTTACATTGAACACTTGCAGGGAAAAACTGTAAAAGTTACTCTTCCATTTTATTTGTGATTCATTACTTTAAATCAAAGTTAATAGATAATAGATAACTTTAAAATCTTGATGATCTTTTTTGTACACTCTGTATCATTTGGTTTTTGTGCAAAAGGGACAACAGCTAATTAAAATTCATCATGAATTTGAAACAATTATGATGTTAATGTAATGGTGTGTGCAGCAAGTGTAACAGAAATGTGGTGCCTAGAATTTTTTAAAAATTTAGGCAAACAAAGGAAATCATTCTTCTATGTCATAAGACTATGTCCTGGCAATAGAAAAGAATTTGTGTGTGAGTCACCATATAAGACTGAAATTCACCATATAAGAAAGTGAAATTCAGTTTTGCGAATGCTACAAACTGGACAATGTTTATGACTGTTTAATTTTTGGTTTCTTAAAAATAATATTATGATATTTAATATGTGATTATTTATGTGTATTAAGACAACAATGAATCAAAAACATACTCTAATTTTATTAACTCTAGAAATTAATTTACAGACATTCCAGAACATCACATTGCTTTTCAAATGAGAGAATTTGTTTAATTTAGCCAAGTTTGTTTTACTTTGATTAATTTAATCCAGAAATTTTTGTTAATGACAGATGAATCAACTGAGTTTTTTTAGTTTAAAAAGCCTTTTGAGATTTGACCGTTCACAGTTCATAATATGAAAAAAATGACATGCATGAAGGAAATAATTTTATTTAAAAAAATTAACCACAGAGAAATATACTACAAGACTTTTTTTATTTAAACATAATAAATATTTTATTTGATCAAAATAAAACACAGCAACAGAAAATATTATTCTCGTTATGAGGAGTTTATTGAATAACAAGAAAGCTTATTTACAGTGTTTTAGATGTTTTTGGTTATTATTTTTTTCTGTAAATCATACTTAAATTATTTTTAGAAAATTACAAGTTCAGTATTCTTATGGCATTGCAGATCACTTTGTAAATGAAGTATTTAAAACACTAAATGTCCATCACTCCATGATACATGTTCCTCTTTTTTTCTCTAATTCTGTTTTTTTTCTAATCTCTGATGAAGTTAGCTTGATCATGCACAAAGGACATATCAATTGCGCTAAAATATAAGATGGCAGATTTAAGGTCATTTATATCCTATTAACTTCACTTAATATTAACAACTAAATGAAAAAGATGTGATTTTGTAAATACATTTTGAAAATTTAATTAATTTAAATTAAATCATTTTATAAATTTATTACAATATATTTTATAAATTAATGATATTAAATCATTTAGACATAAAATCATTTAGTTTCTGTTGTGAAACAAAACAGTAAAATGCATTGCCTTTACTCAATATGACCTTAATCTTAAGTACTTAATAAATTATTCCATATAACAAAAATACCTGACAACATCTACAGCACCAGCTCGTACTTTTGGATCTCGTCCTGTGACAGACATACTAGCAGTAAAAGAGCCATCTATACTAAAAACAATGCATTCTGTTCGTGGTGGTACAACTGCTAATGAGAAATCAACTGATGTATGGTCACCCCTAAAATAATTTAATAGAAAACCATTAAAAATTATCAATAACTTTTACTTTGTATTTTTTCAAGAAAAGATATTTAATAAGATATACATATACATATATATATATATATATATATATATAAATTGTACAACAATTAACATTACTTAACTGAAATATATTAGATTTTAATTGTAAAAATAAAGTAAGAAATAAATTTTAGGAAGTTTAGTTGTTATTATAAAATTAAAATAATTTATATTATATCTTCTGTTTCCTATCCCCATTATTTCAACTTTCCTGTAGAGATCAGTTGATCTCCATCTTTTCTTTCTTCTTATAAACAACACCTCATCAATTGTTATTCTTCTCTCCAATTAAACAATGTGTTTATCATTTCACTTTCAGCCTACAAATATTCTTATATTCTCCTCCTCTAAACATAATATCTGCACTAAACATTTTGCCTTACCCACAATTTTATATTATAAAAAAAATTATTTCCAAATTTTTCTAGTAAGCTATTTATTCCTAAAAAGTTTTCTTATCCCTTAAACTGTCTCACCTAGTTTTCCTTAGAATATGTAATTTTATCTTAACATCATGCACCCAAACTTCTCTCAATCCTTTCCAAAAATATATAAAATATAAGCATTTTAATAAAAGAGTATTAAAAGACAAAAGATGTAGATTCATCTATTATGAACAAAGAGCAGACTCTAGAAAACTATAACCTTGAAGATAAGGGAAAAACTTGATGACTAATTGATCCTAATGATTGGTTAAATAATAATTTCATTAATTCTGTTGATGAGGTATGTTTAATCCTTTTCATATTATTCTGGAGGCATATTTATTTTTCCAACTTTTATTTAATTTTACCGAAAGTAAATAAATATATAAAATGTTAATGCTAACTTCTATGATGGAGTAGTAGCATCTTAGTCTTTCATTAATTAGTCCCAGGTTCAAACCAAGTCAGGCAAGCCGTTTTTCATATGTCACAAAATCTGCATGTAATTGCACACAAGCTTCAAGATTATGGGGTGAATTATTCATCAACAAGAAAAAAAATTAGCAAATTGCACCCAAGCAGCAGGATATAATTTTTAATATAATACCTTAAAAATTATATATTGTGCAAGTATGGATCCACTATTTATCTAAGGAAAAAAAGAAATTAGAGAAAGGAAGTAAAATCACTTCTGTATGAGCATGAACATTAAACTTCAGTTACTTGAAAACTGTTCAACAATATAATAATCTTATAGAAAATAGTAACTTTTGTTCAGTAGTACAAGGTCCTCATAAAAGAATGGTGGGGTTTCAGTAGCTCAGACCAAGGCATTAGAAACAATTAGAGAAATTATATCAATCTCTGTATTGTTGTTCAATGTGCATTTAAAGATACATATGAAAAAGAACCACCATAAAACAAGGTTCATGTTCAATTGATTTAAAAAAAAAAAAAACAGGATTTATTCTCATCAGAAATCGCCTGGAAGACCATCAGTATCCGAAGAAAATGTTGAATGAATTTAACAATCATTCAAATCTGATTCTGATCCTGCAATCAGAAGTCCTAATAAATCCATCACTCGTTGAAGCCTCAAGTTAAAATTCTAAAACAAACTTTCATAAAACTCTACGTAAACTTGTGGATTCATTCATATGCATACAAAGTTCAGCTATTGCAAGAAATAAAACCATCCAATATAGTTAAATGTATTCACTTCGCTACTGAAGTTTTAGACAAAATTAGTGAATATGAATAATTTATAAGGACGAAGCTACTTTTCACCTTATGGGTATTATGAGATAAGATTCATAAATTTGAGGATCTGAAAACCAACATAATTTTTTAAAAAAACACGACACCTAAAGTTAATGTTGGGTGTGGTTTAATGAAAAAACAAGTAACTGAATATATATTTTTTTTTTGCTGGAAAGACCATTAATGCCAATGTTTATCATGTTAAATGACTATTGCTTTCACCCAATGGATGAACTCGAAAATGTATATCAAATCTGTCAAGCAAGATTATGTACCCCCACACTTTAACCAGGCTTTGAATAAAAAATCTGCTAATAGTTGTGGAAGGTCCTATACTCTGACTTCCAAGAATTTTGGCCCTAACCTGCATATCATTTTAATTTGTGGGAATAAATTTAAAAAAATTATTTACTCACAAGAATTATAAGACTTGAATTAGTTAAAGAAAGAATTAAAGAAGTAATTATAACCGTAACAGGACATATGTTATATCATATATCAGCAGAAATTGAATATCAACTGGATGTTTGCCAAGCAATGAAGAGTGCACATATTGAAAGTTATTATGTAACAAAACTATTATTATTGTTCTGTTCCACATTGAGCCATCTGGTGCTGCGATCTAGTGGGTGCTAGGGCTCAGCGACGAGTTAAGCTCGTACAATTCATTCTACATTAGAATCCCGCACAGTGCGGTTGTGTTTTCATTTCAGTCCAAGGGGACTCATAGTTTCTTGATAATGTTCAAGTTCAATTATGACTAAAGTGTCATACATTGTTAAGTTTAATGTAACTATTGTAATTCAATCAAAATTTCATGGATGACAAGAGATTAAATATAACAATTCAAGAAGAACATAGCATTGCTTCATTTCATCATCTACCTACCATCTCATCAAAAATACAGTCCACACTAACTCTAAATTCTACCAGTTGTTATTATTATGTAATAATATTCTTTAAACCCCCCACTATTTTTTCATGATGACCTGTATTTTACTGCAAATCTAAACATTTAAAAGTAATCAGATGCTAAAAAGTCACTGATTTTTAATTTTAACAATAATTACTACTGAAAAGAGCCACTAGAAAGTAGTGAATATAACTGAGAGTTATTGTATAAGGATATTATAAATCAGGTATCAATGGCTTACTAAGGTTAATAATATTAGAAGGTTTAAACACGTACAATGCAGAGATGAGGATAGATTACTGAGGGAATTGTATTGTACCTGATTGGAAAATCAGATCATTTGTAAGACTCAGATGGTAGGATCACGTGGAAAGGAGCTTAAAGAAAATGGAATCCCAAGTGTAGGCTGCTAGAGTTATGTATATAGACTATAAGATGAGCAAATTTACCTGACAACCATTTTAACTGGATGCATGCCATACGTCATTGCACGATCTTCTGGTACTGTGTACGTAATTCTACCGGTTTTATCAGTTACTTCTGTTGACAAAAGTGTCCACTCTCCTGTAGGTGAATCCTTCATTATATGAATATCAACTTTCTCACCTGTTAATCAATGAAATGTTTATTAACATTCAATATAACTCACTTGCTGCCAATAAAATACAGTTGACAAAAAATTTGAAAGTAAATAAATCATTTTAAAATTTAGTTTTTATTGGTATTTCTAGTTTTATTAAATTTATAAAAATTATTCTAAAATAATTAGTGTCTGACTATTTTTGTTAAAAAAATAATTTAGACACCTCTAAACATACTTTCAGCAGTAAAATTTTACTTCACAGTGTAGTTAGTGAATTATTTTCAGATTTAATAAATTATAATTTCTCATTCCTCTACATTTTTCATAAGTTTTTTCATGTCTTGGTTGTTTTCAAGACTTCTGTGAAAAAATTACTTAATTACTTTGTCTCAAAGTAAATGCTATTACAAAAATATAATAAATATCAATCAGTCAGTTTACTTTGTTTACCATTTAACTAATATAGTGCAATTCACATTATCCGTTTAAAACAGAACAAAACGTTCTCTGCTTTATTCTGAATAGCAGCATATAAATGTTTAATAAATAGCACTTTTTTCAAAATATGACTCAAATGGAAAGACTACTGGAACAATTACAAGAAATATGTACAAAGCACCTACTTTGAAGGGAATTACTACTCCTGAGGATTGGTTAATAAAAGAATACTTTATTATGTCCTGTTTCCATTACATTTCATCATATTTATACCATGATGTACAAACTGACACTAACAATGAACCAACAGAATAAAAAATTCAACAAAACAAATTTAATTACATATAACTAAAAATTACCTGCTAATGTGATCATATCAAGAGGTCCGTACATAAAACGTGCCACCAAAGTCTGAGGGGCACCTTCTTTGACAATAACATCATTTGCTCTATGATTAGCAGTAACATTCTGAAAGTATTTAAAACAAAAACTTCAATAAACTAAAAATAAGAATGTACAGTAATCATGAATTCACATCTCTGTTTGTATTTTCAGTCTACCTACACAGGTTGTATCAAATATCATTTGCCAATAGGTTTATTATTATTTTCTTTATATGTATTAATTATTTTGAAACAACTGGCAACTGTATGTTGCCATTGCAGTTACACGTCCTCCAAGTCACCAGACATCATTGTTGCCACAGGGTAGTTTTTCATTCTATTAATCACTTTTTTTATTCAAAATATTTTATTTGATGATAATTAGTAAACCCATCCAGTATAAATTTTAAGAATTACTAAAATTTTATCTTAAATGCTTTTTCAATAGATTTTCTAAAAAGTTTATTTTCATACCATAAAATATCAAAAAAATTCTGTGCAGTCCTGCGCAAGACCAACTTTTTGTTAATTTATTTTGTTTTCTTTTGAAAAAGTACAAACTCATTCTAATCTAACATTTTACAAAAAAAACCTATGTTCTATAAAAAACAATTACTTTTTGTTATTTGGTTTTTCTGGGCAAAAAACTCTTCAGTGTTACCATTGCCCGAACACGATGTGCATGTTTTAAAAAACTAAATTTCAATAATTCACAATTAAAAATTTTTTAAAAACACCCAGAAAACAAAACATGAAATATAAATACAAAAGTAATAAAATAAAAAAAATGAAAATGAAAACTTGAGTAGAAATTTAAAAATAAACTCAAATATTAAAAATAAAGACAAAACAAAAAACTTAAACTAAATGTTAAAACACAAAAACATAAATCTACTACAAAAAAATTTGAAAAACTGTATTATAAAGTATGTAGAATATTAGCACCCTGGAGAAATAAAAACACCTGGTCTAAAACTTCTTTATTATTGCCCAGGATTTGATGAAAATTCCTGGGAAATTTAAATTTACGATGCAAGGCCACATAACGCATGCATTCCACAAGAATGTGGCGCACAGTCAAGCAGAAGTTGCATCGCATGCATACTGCTGCATTTACTGCTGACATCAGATACCCGTGAGTAGCTCTTGTATGTCCTATCTGCAATCGGCAGAGGACCACTTCCTCACGACAAATTTTCCTGTATGAGGAGTCCCATAGCAACACAGAACCTTTAATGTACTGGAGTTTGTTATTTTCTATAGCCGTCCAATCATCTTGCAACTTTGCACGAAGAGTGAGTTTCACACAGTTCATCCAACTTTATTGTCGGATGCAGTAACATGGGAAGTGAAGGGTGGTTGACTACATGTGTCTTTAGCAGCACAATCTGCATGTTCATTACCTGGAATCCCCACATGGCTAGGGATCCAGCAGAAACTCACTTGTGTGTTGCGATGGTTAAATTCATGATTGCATTTTAGATTTTAGTGATGATAGGATGCCTGAAATAAAAATGTTCTAAGGCTCGGAGAGCACTACACGAGTCACTACAAATAAGGATAAGATGGTACTTTGGGTTAATGATATTCAAAGCCTTATTTATAGCATATATTTCAGTAGTAGGCACTCGCAATACCAGGTAGATCAAAAATATAGGTTCAGTCATTAACAATAAACAGGCAGCCAACAGAATTGTTCTGTTTCGACCCATCTGTGTATACCACTGTGTCTGGGTTTGCCTTGGAGAGAATATGGTGAAACAGTTGCTGGAAGAAAATAGGAGGTATTGATTCTTTATTGTATTTCGTGAGGTCAAATATAAAATTAATAAGGTTGATTGTCCACGGAGGACATGAACACGGATAAATAGGAAAAATAGAAGGGTGCAGCAACATTCATAAGGTGCAGTAAACATTGGGTACGAATACCTACAGGCGCAGTAGAACGTCGACAATCCTTATACCTTTGAAAGTAAGTATTTCCAAGAATTGTGTCAAAGATGGGTGATTTGGCTGTCCCTTAAGGCAGGTATAATACGATGTTAATACCTGGCTCCGTCTAAACTAAAGTGACGGCTCACCGCAGTTGACAAGGACGCTTATGACAGGGTTTGATGCTTATGACAGGGCTTGCTACAGGGCTGTAGCAAGCCAAAGGAAAGCATAATATACAGTATTTAGCACTAAGCACGGTATTACACACTGAAGAGTAGGCAACACAACCATAATCCAAATGGGAACGAACCAAGGAATAGTAAAAATGCAACATACATGACCGATCAGCACCCCAATTGGTATTGCTAAGGTGCTAAGGACCCGCAGCATATCTAAAAGTTTGGAACACCTCGTTTTCAGTTCTTTGATGTGTTTGACCCATGTAAGGCAGCTATCAAAAAATAAACCTAAAAATCTGACAGAAGGAGAGATAGCAATTTGTTCCCCACTGAGAAAGTCTTCTCAGGTGAAAATGTGAAGCCGGTAGGTAACCTTGGACCAAGCTTCAAGATAAGATGCAGTGTTCTGTAGCAGTCTCTCTACTGTGGCTGTTAAACTACATGCAACATATATAGCAAAATCAACCACAAACAAAGAACATGAAACAAGTATCTGCACACATTTAGTAATATTGTTGATGGCTATAGAAAATAAAGTGACATTTAATACACTTCCTTGAGGTACTCCATTCTCCAAGACGACACTACCCGAGAATCTCCAACATGAACACGGAAAGTTCGGTCATTTAAGTAACATTTAATAAAAGCAAACATATTCCTTTGGATCCCCCATTCTTTGAGGGCGTGTAGAATACCATGCCGCCAGGCTATGTCGAAAGCCTTGCTGATATCAGAAGATAGCTATGAGGTGTAGTAGGAAAGAGTGTTGAATAGCCATTTCCAATAATTATGTGTTAAAAACACACTACAATAAAAACTTAAAATTAAAAAAAAAAACAATACTGATAATAATAGATACTCAGATAAAGAAATGTCAACGTTATGTAGCATCATAACAAAACACACTTCTATCTTTCCGTGCTCAAATTTTTTTGATCTTAATTTGAGCATAACTTAAAAATGACTGAACCAAACTCATCAAATTTTCATATGCACAAGTTCTGATACACTACTACAGAATACAAAATTTCAATGAAATTGATCCATTAGTTTTGGAGATTTTCAAGTCACAAAATTTTATACATAGGCCTATAAAGAAATAAATAAATATATATATATATATATATATATATATATATATATAAATATATAAGGAAATAACAATTTAAATGAGTGGTATTTTTGTTCTCCTCATACTTCAAAACATAATGAAAATCCATTTTCAACCCCCCTACTCACTCTATGCAACCAAAAGTAATACCATACTGTTACGTTTTCACCCTCTCTTGCTGTCAGGTGTTGAAACCTAGCAGTGGCTAGGGTGCCCACAGCAAACTATGGTCACCAGACCATCACGCCACTCTACGTCACTAGCTGCTCCCTCAAGCACAGTACGAGGTGTCTTCTACCAGTCTGCACTCATACCTGACTCAAGGTGGTCATGTCTGGATGGACTCTCTCAATTCTTGTTTGGATGAACATTACTTTAAGTTTTATTTAGCTTATGTTTGCTATCTTTAATGTTAAGTTATAAGTTACAAGTGTTATGTTACAAAATTATTTTAAACCGCCAAGACGGCGTACAATTAAACAATCCTTCAGTAATCAACAGGGTGTTGTCTTCATTCATCACCTATGAACACATACAGTCAACCCTCGCTCTAAAATCTACTGCAATGGTGTTAACCAAGGGTGTCCCGTTGATGTCGCAACACATACATTTTTTCAAAAAGATGGTAACAAAGTATATTCACAAGCTTGGATACATATGAATTTACAAGTTGCAATAACTAGTAAAATACAGAAATAATAATCTAGGAATAAAAATATTATAAATTACAGAAAAAAATAGTTCTAAATTGGACATACTTCTCCTGTTAAATATTTAAGCTTGTAAATGATCACAATGCATTCACACATAAACACTTACAGAGCATAAAGTCTATAATGTTCAATTTTCAGTTTTACAATATTTGGTTTATATTTCTTCAATATTAGATTTATTAATATACAAATTACATATATTTCACTCCATTATTATATCTTTTTCATATTACTACATAAATTTAAAGTTTTTATTTGTTTGAACTGCTCTTAACAATGACTGACCAACAATGAGTGACGGGGGATTGGTGAGTGACTTTTGAAAAATAAGTTCATACTAGTTTCCATTACCAAAATATTAGTATTACATTATGAAACTTCATTTTCAGAATAATAATGTAATTAATTTTATAAAAAAATATTCCAGATTTTTATTATATAAAAAATTTTAAAAAAATGTTTCATTATATAATGAAACAAGAAAGGCTGGAAGTAGAGGAGTATGAAAAATGAACTCTAGCCATAATCTCAGCCAATGTGGTGCTGAAGTGACAAGAAAGAAGAAAAATTAAAACTGCAAAAATAAAATTTCTGAATACCGTACCAGAGAAACCAAGAAGAGTCAGAATGAAACATTACTACAGGATAAGGAGAAAGAGGGTGCAAATATAGAGCTTGGCAAAATCAAGAAAGAGAAATTAAAATGGATTAGGAGTTTAAAGTGAATACTAACTAAGGTAATATTTCTGGCAAAAAAAGGCAGTAGACCTGTAGAAAAATGTACAAAAAGATGGAATGATACTGTGACAGAGGAATGTGAAAGAAAAGACCATATAAAATGAAGAAAGTCATAAAAGAGAAATGGTTTTTTTGAGACAATTAAAATAAAATGTATGGTGGATGAATAGCCCAACCCAGAGAAACCTCTGGGTTTAAAGAGAAACCTGAAAAATAAGAATAAATGAAGTAAATATTGGGTAATGAGGAATATTTTTCTACAAAAAAAAAATTTCTTCTACAGATTATTTTTATTATTAAAAAAGCAGCAAGCAGCAAACTAGACTAATTACTCATAAATTTCAAACTGCCAGTCACTCCCACCTAGGCAAAATTAGCTCAAGCAAATGTTTAAAAGACTGATCATAAAAATCAAAATGATATAAAACCTCATTTGTTATCAGTGTAAATTAATGGCCAATACAATATAGACAAAAATTAGGAAATTACTTGTTTAAAAATAAAATTTTATTAATTAACTATATTTTTTATGACAAAAAGAGATTAAACAGGTTAACTAAAAATTAAATGTTTTTTAATTTTTAAAAAACTGTTTAAATTTATAAAATTTTGAACATCTGTCAAATAACAGAATATTTAGAAATATACCAAAAAGTTTCACTGTACCAAGAAAAACAACAAAACGCAGGCTCTTATGCTGCACTGTTGTAAATGATGGTAACAGTTTAAATATTTCCTATAATGTAGCAGAGTTATAAATATGTTTATATTATACAAGACATTACCTCCAAGTTCCCAAAATCATAAGGGCTGTAAACCAGTTATATGAGAGGTGTGTGTTGTTAGATACTGCAAGTTGCCCTTCTTTTTTATCAGTCAGATAAGTGGCATCATGCTATGCTGATCTGTTATGTTTTTTGAAATTTTTAACAGAATGTTTATGTTGTTTTACAATTCTGTGGGTGAAAATTACTGACTTTAAAGAATAATATGAATTTTCATCAAATTTGACAAGATAGCTGTGGAAACTTACCAAATGCTTAAGCATTTAGTGAGCATGCTTACGGCCAAAATTTACAAAAGTCTGAAGACATCTAGCAAGACGGAAGAAAAATCCACAAAATTTATGATACTGTAGGACTGTCATATAGTTTTTGTCAGCAAATTGTCACATTGCTGCGCATTGACATGAAAGTCAAGTATTGGTTTATATTTATAAAATAATCTTTAACTTAATGTTTTAAACATTACCTTTAATTTTACAGAAGTTCTTTTACGTATCCATTTTTCTCTAGGCTGTCCAGGATTAAATCCAGAGAGATCTTTTTCTTCATTGCTCATTGAAGGAATGTAATCAAATCTACCCAACTAAGTAACAAATACAAAGATTAATAAACATTTCAAATGTAAACTCGAAAACAGGTTATAGTAATAAGATTTTAAAAATATATTTAGTAATCTAAATGAAATTGTAAAAATTAAAAAATCATATTTTTAAAAAAAATAATAAGCTATCTGATAAAATAAGACAGATCAATAGAATTCGATCATCAGAATAGAATTTGACAGTTTTTCATCAAATCATTATTTGATCTATAATCTGAATTTGTGATGATCTATTTCAGCTTTAGATTACATTATAAGTTTGAATTTATTACTTTATGTTTACTTTAGTAAAAATTTTTTGTTATTACTTTATTGAATACAATAATCTATAAACACACATACAAACTACATATACCTAATAAATACATCGATACAATTCCAAAATCTTTCATTGAATAGAAAGTTTTTTAAAAATTAAAATTAAAAATGACTCACTTTAATAAACTAAACATAACAAGCTGAGTGGACAAGTTAAACTGCACTAAATAGAACAATATACTGGAGACAGACTTACTTATAGATATAGAGAAGATACAAAAACATAAAATAACAGAATCAATCTTATAAAAGCACAAATCACATAGAAACAACAAATATTCAGAAAGAAATTAGCCACAATATAAAAATATTAAACACAGGACATAAACAACACCAAGCACTATATACACTAAAATATGAACTATAAAAACATATAGCTCGATAAAACCAAACATACTACAGAACAAACAACACATATCAAATATACTATTTGGCCATATACACTTAAGGTGTTTCCTAACCACTGAACGATGACAGTTCAATTAACAACAATATCACCTACAATACCACTGAAGGACCTAAATAATAGATCTGAAAAATCTCTTGAATGCACAATTCCAAGTATTTATCAATGAGTCATTTTTAATTCATTTTTAAAAAAAAATCCCTAATTATGCTGCAAAATACAGATTATCTGAAAGTAATGTACTATTTTTTTACAAATTTAAAAAAAATAAGTCTCAATTTGGACTTACATATCATCTGATCAGCTTTATTTTTTATCAAAAACATTCGGCGATTTTTAAAAAAAATTTATAATGGAAATTCATCTGATGGTCCTGTAGTTTATTCTAGATACTTCTAGTGAAAGATTATTAAAGAAAAACTTATATTGTCTACAAACACATTTCAGAGATATTTTTTATAAATCTGTCATTGTGGGTTAGTGTTGCATTGTTACAGAATAATGATATATAGCCACCAGATAAAGTTTATATTTTATGATATTTTTAAAGCATTAAAACACACATAACCTTTTTCCTAGTTTAAGATTTCCACACGTAATCAGTGTAAAATAAACCTACTTGTAAAAAAAGTAACAGATTTAACAGAACAGTAAGAACAGAGAAAAATACCTGTCTTAAAATAAATGCAATGACATCAGATGATTCCCAGTAACTTGCATGAAATAAATGTGGTAATGCATTTGTCGGAAAGTTAGCAAGACCTTCTGGACAATACAGTGCATAATCTAACCTCTTATTACCCCACCATTTTTGCGTTACTGTAACAAAAAGTTTTTTTAATGTAGGTTAAAGTAATTAATATTACAAAATAGATTATGTAACAATTAAAGAAAAGTTAGAAATAATGAACAAGGAAAGCATGTAGACAGAAAAGACCCTTAAAAAATGAAAACGTTCTTAAGCTTTTGTATTGCCTCAAAGTGGACTGATACTCAATTTTGGTCTCTGTGAAAATAGGTGGATGAAATATTCACACATAAATTATTTTATTCTCTTCCCTTTAAATTTCTTAGAATTATATATTGGAGTATTAAGTTTTATTCCATAAACAAAGGATAGTCACACTGTTTAACTGAAAAATTGAAAATATTACTAATTTAGCAGCTAAGCTTCACTTAATTTTATTCATATAGCATCTACGAAACTTGAACAGGAAGAGAAGAATTGTTATGAAAGATGAAACCAAGAAAGAATAATAATAAAGCCTTTTTCTTAAATTAATAGTACTAATCACTATTAATTTATGAAAAAGGTAAAAAACTGGTGCAATTAAAGAAAAGGTGAACATTCAAACCTAAGAAAGAGGAAACTTTGTAAAGATAATGATGAATCAAACTTTATCAAAATTTATAATATGAAAACAGTAACTCATTTTAAATTACGAAACTAGTACTATTAAAAACTTACATGCACTAATTGTCTGCAGTGGTAATGAATCAATAACTCCAGACATAGTACTTTGAATGCTGACTTCAGATAAACGCCTCAGATGTAATGCCCCAGGTGTAGAAACATTTAAATTTTCAGAAAATAACTGTGGATTTGTTTGAACTATTTCCACTGAAAAAAAAATTCAGTTACAACAATGAAGAACTTATTACTATAAATTAAAAATACTTCTGTACTTTTGAAAAAAGAAAAAATCCTGAAAGATTACTTCTTGCTAATTGTGGGAGATACAATAAAAAAGCTAGTAAAATATTAAATTATTTTCCCGGCTAAGCCAATCAAGTTGATAAAAATATAACTTTTATGAAAGTAATGAAAAAGATTTCTTCTTATTTTAGATCTGGAATATAATACAGGTGCTTAACTTACTTCAATTTTAATAACCATTTAAATGATAAAGAAAAATAAAATAAAAACATCTTTTTTAATAATAGAAATTAAAAGTTACAGCCAAAAAATAAAATATACCATTTCTTACGAGTTGAGTTTTAAATTTTAAGGAAAGTTTTTTAAAAAAAATGTTCATATATATATATATATATATTAATAGGTTAAGATTAAAAAATCTGATTAAGTAAAGTTTTCTCTAAACCTAACACTCCTTCAGTAAAGGCTAAAATAAGAAAAAAAACTCAATGAAATTTTCTACATTTTAAGCCTGGGATTTAGTAAAATAAAAAAAAAATTGTAGCTATTTCTTCATAGTTCTATATATGAGGTATAAACTTTCAAAAGATTTTTTTAAAAATATTTAAACCAAAGTTAGGATAGACCAAATAAACAAAAAAAAACATATATATTTCAATTCTACAGGTGGGGAATGATTTTTTGAAAAAAAATTTGGATTAGAAATGCATTATAGGTAACAAATTTGCTTTAATAAAGTTTTCTCTAAACTGCCACTGAAGAAAATCAATACTGGATTTTTCATGATATCCCCACCCTGTTAACAAAGTTTGAAAAATAATTAATTAATATGATTAATGTCCCATACATAGAAATATTTGGGTAGATTTTGAAGAAAATTTGTTAGGCCAATCCTGAGATATAAGGCCAAAAGCAGTGCAATACATACTTATATAAGTCACACATACATATATATCTTTTTTTTTGGTCTAGATGAACTAGCTGGATCCTAAAACAAAGATTTGCAAAAAATCGATACCTCATTTTTGATATGATCACCCCACTTCCCCTTTAATATACTTATTTTAGCTATAGTCACTAGGAAAGTAAAATATGCTGTGAATAAGACTTTAATATTATGAAAAGTATGCTGTATTGCTCAGTTACTCAACTGACCATAAGTTAAAATTATTACATTTTAAGTAGAAGATAATTAAATAAAAACATAAAATTAAATCATTGAGTTGATTTTCACTTACAGTTACCTAATTTTATCTCCAATAACAGGCTGGCTGAAAAATTCATAGTAAAATTAAATACACCACACGTAATGCAATTCTGGAGTTTGAAGTTCTTATTTCTTTAGGAACTCTGTATCTGTTCTTGGATGGCTCTTAAACTTTTGGATAAAAAGTCGTATTTTTAAGTTGGTCCAGTGCAAAATTCCTGATGCAATGTGCTATTCCCATTTGAGTAAAAATTCCCTCATCTTCTGAAGGACTGCATGTTTCCACTACCTACAAGGGTTTCAGCTTTTTTTTTGAAGGAATGTTTTTATTTTGCTCTTCAATTCTTCCTGGAATATACTGTTTATTTTTCCAGCTTAACCCTTTCTCTTATCCTTGATGTCCCTTTTCCTCCATTTTTTTTTTTTGGAAGTTGGCCTGATCTTGCTAGGTTTACTCTTGGAATACCTGTAGAATTTTGATGTTACATACATCCTTGGTGTACTGGTGGGAAAGGTTTGTCTGACTGACCCAGTCTTTTTTCTTACAATATGCCTAATGACTAAACCACATATTTATTTACACTAAAAAACATATTTTATGAAAGAATATTTTTTTTTAAATGCTCAAAAAAACAACTGGTTCCTCATTTATCCACAAAACACACAACTCATATTAGTAACTGAACATGCTGTCTATTCTATTTTGTTACATTATCTAATAATGAATACTTTATGCTGCACAACTAAAACACTATACAAATTTTTTTCTGCACTTTCATTTATGAGGCATTGACACTAATATTAAAAATAATTAGTCCAATACTGAAGAAAAACTCGTAATTTGGTTTATCTACTGTTCACTTCTTGAAAAATATTATTAATTTCACTTTTTTGTTAGTGTTCTATTTCTTTATATTAAGATCACTACTACTTCAAGTTCTTTTATGTTTTAAGCTTCATTTCATCAACAAAATCAACTCAAAAACTTAATTGAACAAGTGCCTCACTAAACACTAAACTTCACTAACTGAATTCATTGTTAAAAAAAATTTACATTTGTCATTTGTAACTCCACTGTTATATTAATCCTAAGCAAAACCAGTGAAATCTATTTATCATTAAAAAAAAAACATGCACATGAACATAAGTGTATATAAATTAACAGAATATAAAGCAAACAAAATTCTTACTTACATAAATGGTAGGGTTGACCATGTCCAAGAGGATATTTCTGATATCGAGGTATATTTACTGGTGGTAGAATGGAAAATCTAGCTGATATAAGAGGTTCTAATCGAGCAGCAACAGGATCTGTTGGATGAAACAAGTTATACACTTGTTGTACATTGGGTCTTGATATTGGATCTAAAATAGAAACAAATAACAGGATATTTTTTTTTTAAAATGCTGTTATAGAATCCTATCATAATATATTGTTGAAATTCACTTTTCAAGCAGCTTTATTTGACAATCCACTTGATAAGTTTTAATCGGATTTGGTTAGCTGGATTTGAGAAAAATTTATCTATTAATATAAGTAAATGTCTAATTAATGTGTAAGGTAAAACAAGGAACTGAAGATGATTTGTGGATATTTTAAATTAAGAGATACTTATGGCATCAATAAGGATTAAAAAGGATAAATAAAGTTATAAAAAAGGTGATGGAAGTAATGTTTCACAGTAAATGTGAGATATTACAGAAAAGAATTTTGTTATATCCTGAAAGTTGTAATGAAATTATATTTACAAATATTGTATATTTATTAAATTTAAGCTAATAATACAACAAAAATTACTGATTTTCTATCAGGCCCGATTGAATTTTCCTAAAGCGTTTAAACATTTACATTTTATTTATCTGAAAGATTTTCTTTATTTAAAAAAATACTTTCACTATTATAAAGACACACATACAAAACATAAACTTTCTAGAATAGATAGAACCTAAAATAGATTTACAAATAGAAAGCACTAAAAAATAATATTTAAAATTTTTTTTTTTTATTTTGACTTTTTCAAGTTAATGTCAAATTAAAAATAACTACTAACAACTTAACTTTAATTTAGTGCTGAATTAAAAAAGTTAGATTTAAAAAAACATTATAGATTACTTTAAAAATTGTTTTGCCAATTTAATTTTTTTTTTTTAAGTTAATTCTATTTTAAATTTTATAGATTTATTTTTGTTTAAAATATGAATAGGCCAATGGAATTAGATGGCTGATACTAAAAGTACATAATCTTGATAGTAATCTATTGAACATTTTTCAAATATTTTTCTTTATACAATCATTGGATCTAAAGGGAAACAAAATGATTGCTACTACATTTAAACTTTCTATGTATTCTCTATGTAAATAGTTAAATACTCTCTTTGGTGCAGGCAGAGAGGACAAAGAATTAGCGAAAAGATAATTAAAAAATAGATATAATTTACTTACTTGATTTTTCGTCAGGATTGGCAATCTTTCTATATGCTAATACCATTGCTAAAGGACTTCCAAACATGAAAAGTTCATTGACCTCAAATTCTAATTTAGCTTGATCTTTCCCATCACTGTAAAAATAAATATAAATAAAACAGAAAATATGCATGTGATGTACAAAATTAAATATAATTAAAATCATAAAATGAACATAATTGAGTTTTAATTTAAATAATCGAATACATTTTTCCATTCTATTTTTTCATTCTGTAACTAATGAACAGTTCTATAACTACAAAAACAATTTCTTCAAGTATTTTTATTTAAATCTTTTACATTAATTATCTTTAAAATGAATGAAAACAGTAAATAAAATAGTATGTCGTTTCATCTTACAATCGACATTCTGGTAATATAAAGTGTAGATTTAACTTTATGATGAAATACTTGTGGTTATAAAACTTTATATGGATTTTCCACTATATAATTGTTATTTATTTGCATAGTTTATGGTAAAAAATATAGATTACTCTCACATCAAAACTTTTTTTGAATAAATTGGTAGCTGAATAATTTATCACAATCTACTATCAGCTAAATCCAACATTCAGATTTATAGCATATATGACAAAAATAATTTTGTACTAGAATATTTTTCTTAAGTAAATTAATCTAGCATGAGTACACCAATTACAATAATCAGTGTAAAGGGCATTCTACTTTTTTTTATCTCACTTGAATCACTTTATGTAATTACATTAATGGTACTGTACTTTACAGAAACTGTTACTCTGCTGAACTAGAATTTTATAAAATGAATGGGCTTCTTATATTCATATTAAAAGATTATAATTATTACTGCATGCCTAGTGCATTTTCAGTACTAATCTGTGAATAGCATATGTGATTTTTCAGTTATTTAAATTATGATATTTTAGTTCAGACTAATAGAAATAACAATATTTTTTTTTTTTAATTTTAAAAAATACACTTATTTCAACTTATGAAAAAATTACAAAAAGAGTACTGAAATTTCACTATTTGTAAATTATTGAATTAAAGTAAAAATTGTTTGGAAAAATTTCCCAGTACAAGTATATTTAAAGATGCACTAAAAAAATAAAAATAATTTCACTTTCATATTCAATCAAAAATAAATGTTTATAATAAACTCTTGATTAAATTCATTTTATATTGATAATGATGATCTATAAACATTAGTGAAAGTACTTTTATGTGAACATTTATTTTTTACATCTCTCAGCGACATTTAATTATAATAATGCATATTGAATGAATTTATTACAAAATTCCTTTACATTTTATATCACTAATAATAAACAAGTGGGGTGTCCTTCACTGTATAACATTATATTTTATAACCAATCCATTGATAATTTTCTATATAATACACTGAAGCGTGCCCCACGTGTTACACACAGTGCACAGAGCAAGTTAAATGAAAGCATACAGAGACAAAAAATCTGCTATAAAACAGTTCATCTTACAATCAATTTTTACTTGATGTCAACTATTTATCAAAAGAGTAAATAAATTATTTTTTCCCCAAAAAAAGAAAAACAAACATTTTTACTGTCTGATTTTTTTTTAATACCAAAATGGGTGCACATATATTACCTACTATTTTTGAAGTGTTTATTTTCTTTTTTTACCAATTATATGTACTCATAGGACATATAAAAAGTTTAATAAATTAATCACGAAAATTCACCTTTTTATATTATTGCTGGCAGTAGCTCAATTCTGCTACAGCAACACAGCTACAAAGGGAAAATATTGCGATCAGCCACAATTTGGATATCAGGATTTTTGCAAATAACAACAATTCAATATCTGGAAGGTGTGTGTACATACATCTATTAGCTTTTATTTTGATTAATATCTCTGGGCTGGCTCAACATTAATTCTTTGAAAATGGCTCAAAAATTTCATTTAGCACTGAAAAAATTTAATTTTGGACAAGTTGAAAAAGGTGGAGGGGGTAGTTTTCTTCATTTTCAGTGTTTTACTTTTTTTGTGTAACGATCATAAAAAATTAAACTTTAGTATTATGGAAGTATTATTAAGTTATTTAAAATTCCAAAGTTGTTAAGTCAATCAATTTTTTTAAGGGATAAGATATTCAATACTATTTTCAAACATTGTTTGCTTCATATCTCACAATTTATTGACCAAAAACTTTGAAACCTGGCTTTATATATCCAAGCTTTGGACTGATTTTCAGCCCATTGAACAAGGGGTACATGGTATCCATATTTATTTTTCTTTTAGTAAACTATAATTTTTTTTAGCTTTGTTGAATATTGTTCTGATTAAGCCAACTTTTGAAGTAAATAATTATTACAATAAACTTTTAAGTCCCAAAATACAAAAAGCTGAATATGACTCTTGCTTAAAATTTCTGCTTCTTATACTTTAAATTTCAAATTGAAAATCCAACTGTATGTAATATTAATGTATACGGCAGTATTATGAATAATATGGATTAATTCTATTATATATAATTTTAAATTTAATATTTTAAAAACTGTGATAGTTGTGGGGGAGATATATAATTATTTTTTGTTAGAGGTATTTTTTTTTTTTTGGAGTGGGAGGATAATGTGAAAACTTTATCAATTTATTATTTTATTTTTTATTTTTTGCTTATTCAACTTACTTTTTATTAAACAATCACAAATATCAGTAAAAATAAATAAATTAGAAAAATGTTTGAAAAAGTTTTGTAAAATCAACCTTAAAAGTATGATTTTCATCGTTTTTTGTAAGTTTTAACCACTAAAAGCTTTTTAATTATTTTTTTCTAAATAAGGTGCTATCAAACCAGCAATGATTTCCTACTACTGTCAGAGCATTAGGAATAATACACCAATAATCCTGATCTAACAAACAATTATAGAACATTTTAAAATTATTTTTATTTAATATAAAAAGAGGATCGGTAGCATCTCAGCCTTTAATCCAGGGGTTCCAATTTGGCATACATTTTTAACATGCTGATATTATCGTCCATCAGTAACTGTTATCAGACATCTGTTGATGCTGTATAAATAAATAATGAAAAAGAAGTAAGGTCTTAAGGAAAAATTATTATCCTTAAAGTTAACAAACTAAGTATAAACTTTTTTCACTGAGGGAAGGGTTAAATTTTTATCTCTATGAAACCGGTAAGATTAAGAGGTCTTACCAACATTTTTAATCTTAACATATGAATTATGAAACTTGTGAAAAATCCCAAACCCTGAATGCAATACAAACCCAAGTTTTAAGGTAAGTCTTCGAAATGAAGTTTGACTTAAAAGCTGAAAGTCAAACAGTATTTAATTTTTTTTTTTACGTTGTAGCACATTTTCCAAAGAGTAGTGTAAAAATATTAATTAATCACAGAAGATAACTGCATAATACCTGGTTGAAGAAGATCGTCTTCGAGGTTGAGGTGCTGATAAATGCTTCAACATCTCACTCATATCTTGTTTTTCATCTACAAACAAATAAATAATACATATAAGAATTTAAAATTATATTTATAAAATCAGATCCACAGAAAAATACTGATCTGATATATAAAATGATCAGGCTATACAGTACTTGTCATGTGTTGCAAAAGTGTTATAAGGTAATGATTGATTCCCTCTCCATTAAAACAATTTGCTACGGATGATTTGATACATTACTCACATAGAAATACTAAATAAAGCATTAATATATTTGTATTGTACATTAACTCATAAAAATTTATCAGCTAGATTATTACAGAAACGATTAAAATAACCCAAATCTAATGTTACTTGTTCTGTAAATGTTTTTTAACTTTAAAAAAGTTAATTATACAGCATTCATGTATTACCAAAACAAATTTTTCTCTGTGGATCTAGTGTAAGGAATTAAACAATAAAAAGCAACATATAACCAAAATTGATGTTAAGAATCTTCTTCACCTTTCTTTTTACTTCCTTGTACGAAGTAAAGGAAGTATTGTGATCATGAAAAATTTCAGTCTTCAGATTTCATCGCCTTTTTTATTTTTTTTTAGCTTTTTTACTTTGTTGCATGAAATAAAGAAAGCTTTGTGATTGAAAAACATTTTGGTTTTCATATTTCAATGGAAATATCCATTTTGACCATCCCTGAATCCATTTTGACCAGTTTTTGCATGACATCTGTATGTATATATGTATGTATGTACATATATATCTCACATAACTCAAAAACGATTAGCTGTAGGATGTTGAAATTTTGAATTTAGCACTGTTATAACATCTAGTTGTGCACCTCTATTGTTGATTGCAACAAAATTAAAATTAAAATTTTGATTAATAAAATATTTTGATCTTAAAAGGAAGTACATCAGTTCGAATCAGATTTCATCTCTTTTGTTTTTTTAACTTTTTTATTTATTTTTTTAACTTTTCTTTTTTTTTAATTTAAATGTATTTATTTAATTATTAACCCGTGATTGCAAAAAAAATTTACAATAAATAATAAATTCACTGATAATAAACAAATTATTAATGAAATAAAATTAGAAGTAAAATAAAATAAATATAATAAATTTGGTGAAACATCTTATTTAATATTAATTGAAAATTATAATTTAGAATATTGTATTATTTTTGGAATTCTTATCAAATTCATATAAAAATTGCATATTTATTTTTTTTAAAATCATTTTATTTAATTATTTGACTTAAAAATAAAATACACTTTTTGAACTGTATTCAATTTAAAGTGATTGTTGAAAATCTTTTTTTCACTTGTGCATAATACGCACAAAATTTCTGGTGTGTCATGTAAATAAAATTTAATAATAATTAAATTATTCCAGTTTAGTGAACTCCTTTGTACTGGTTACAAATATTAATTTTGACCTTATAGTGTAGAATAATCAGTTTTTATTATTGGATTATTTGGTAAACAATTTATTTAAAGAAAATCAAGGGACTTTTACTCTAACCTAATATTTCAGATAAGATTGTTGAATTAATAATTGTATAAATATTTGATGTTAATAAAAATTAATACTTTAGTAACTGTATAACTGTCCACTTTTATTAAAAGAATTAAAGAATCATATCTCACTTTCAAATAAAATAAGTTTAAATGAAAAGGAGCAAAAATGTGTATATGTAATTTAATAGATGTACAAGGAAGTCATGTAGTGTCTACATCAGATTTTTTTACTTGCAATACATTTTAGAATTCTTTTCAATCACTCTTGGATTTTTAACACACAGCTTTTATTCTTTACTGTATGGAAGAACTCAAATTCATCTATATCTTACTATGAAAATTTAAACCCTTGTTAAGAATTGATTCTAGGAGACAGTTAATACAATAGCTGATCAACTATAAATAATTTCAGTCTTTTAATAGAAGTAAAACATGAATCTATCGATTCTGAGTGAAGCCTTCTCTAGCAAATAATGGTTTGTTGGTTTAATACTTTTGTCTCTTTAATAACACTGTATATAAGCTCTTCTATTTTATTTAGAGAAAACCAGGTTATTTTTAGAGTAACACTTAAGTTCAGATATAGACAGTCAGTAAATCTTGAATTAATTTTAACTCATACGGGATAATTTCCCAAAGAGAATCTTCCTTGGTGGTTTCACACTACCTATGAATAAAAATCACTAATTTAACAGAATTTTATGAAAACCAGCAAAGTAAAATAGTTATTTGAACTGTGTAAAGCAGTTTTCATGAACAACAAATTTTCAAATATCTTTTCTTCGATTACATCTGATTGCAGAAGCTCATTGAGAAATCACACGTTAAGAAATAAAAATGTAAATGCATATTTAATGTAGAATTTATATTACAAACCATTTACGGTGGTAACATCCACATCTATAGGTGCATTGTTTTCAGCCTCGTTTTTATTATCACCAGTTCTGAAAAGTGCATCGTAAGCAAGTATTGAACCTACAGAATCACCTAAAAATAAAAAAGATTAAATTACAAGAACTAAACTGATATTATAAATGTACTACTACCAAAATCCAATATATAATGAAGAGGAAAATAAATTCATTGAATTGATTTATGCGCTGTTTTACAATGAAAGGAGATACGTTAATTTGTTGTTTTATATTATATGTTCTATTATTTCTTAAGGCTGTGATGCATATAAAGGACTTAAGGTACAAGAGGCACAAGTCAGAATTATATTGTATAAAAGTAATGATATATGTTTAGCATACTTGGCATGCTAATGTGCAACTTATGCTTGCCTTAGTGTGATGCCAATAGAAAATCATTCCATTCTTCATTTTTCCTAGAAGGCGTGGCATGGCAACTAGTTATTCTTGAAAATGTATTTTTTGGGAGTGACACGAGACCCGAACAGGTTGCTTACAATCGTTATAGTTAAAATGTCAGTACATTTTGTTAACGAAAGTACTTAACATACATAACACATTTCTTAGCAGGTAACAAGTTACTAGCAATTTATCACTACAATAAAAAAAAAACTAATTATTAAGCAAGTTATAACAATAACACACTATAGTACATTTGATAAACAACATATCATTAGTATGAGACTTGAATTATTTATATTTAAGAGAACTTTATTATAAATCCTTTAATAATTATTAAATTCAAGCTTTAAGTTTGGTTTCTAAATATAATTCATATTTGTAAGCTAACACTTACAAAATAAATATTAGTTACCATTTTATAAGACCATTCTTTTCATTTATTTGGTTTTACTTTAGCATTTCATACCATTTTGCTTTTTATGGTGACAAACAATACAGTATTCACAGAATGGAATAAAAATATGCAATTTTAATTAAGTGCTTACTAGTTTAAATAATGGTCAAATTAAACATAATAAATTATGACAAAAACAACATTTAATGACAATACTGGGTTATGGGAAATTAAAAATCATGAGAAAAATAAACACACAGTCTTACACTAGATGAATAATGCATCACACAATTTGTGGCTTCAAAAGACCTGTTGACCTGCAAAATTGAGTACAACATACTGAAAAATATAAAAGTATAGTATGTAACATAAATATAAAATGCCTTTGGCAAACACCATATTCAATAAACAAATAATTACAGATCACAGATATGAGTTGTTTGCATTTAGTAGCTCCTGATCATAATAGTTGATAATTTACAACAATAAAAAATAAATAAGTAATTGAAATAATAAAACTGTGCAATTAGAAAACAAAATCAATTACATTTTCTAAAATATGCTATTAAATGATTTCCACAAAAAATCTTTCTCTCAATATTAAAAGTACTGAAATGAATCTTATCTTAGTAAACTGAAACAAAAATACTTCCTGACTCCTGAACTTTTACTTCCCGAACATCTCACATTTTTCATATTGTATAAATATACAGTACTTAAATACAACCCACTGAAGTAAAACATTGATAACGTACCAATAAAGTAAACTTGGCCATTAAAACCACGTCCTTCATCAGATTTAATGAATTCATTATACACAGCATTAGCAGCTGATATTGCACGTGCAAGTGCTTCTTGATAATCTGGTGATGCTGATGCCAGTAATGGTATTGCTCCGATTGGTATAGAATCATGTGTTACTTGAGGTGAATCATTACACGATGGTGAGACATCAAAACTATATGGGCTTAAACTGAAAACAAAAATAAAATAATTTTAACATGTTAACCCACACATAATGGAACAATTTTGTAGCTGTCTACGAGGAAACATGTAATAATACTGTTCCATATAGGTATAGTACATATTGAGAGATTACACCCATTAAAAATTCTTAAAAATATACAACTTCTTTATTTTTTAACATCTTATTATTTACAGAAAAGTAATTTATATGTCACGAACAGTAAGCCTGATTTTATTATTAAATTGGCAGTGAGATCACAATTACACAATCTATAATAAATTTTATCAGAATTATTTACTTTTATTATTAACAAAAGAAGACTAGTTCATACTTTTGACAACAAATAATGAGCTTGTCCTCTGTTTGCAAATGCTTACACAAAACAGAATTAATTTATGATACACACTTTTCTCATCTGCTCTAACTGTCATTGTACACCGCAACTTGCTAGCTCTCAGAAAAATTATACTCCCAGGCCTAGGGGTTATCCTGATAATTTACATTTGTAGTTTATCGAATCCTTTCTGTGTATATTTAAGTATATACGGAATGCGTCAATAGGTTGGGTGCGTCTGGCCTACTACTATGGAAGAATCTCCAGAGAAAGAGTCCAAGAGTACAATGGAGCCTAAGTCTGGTCAGGCTACTACCAGTGTGACATTGGAGACTGACCAGCCAGAAGGCCTTCCTCCTAGGCCTGCTACAGGCGGTAGGAAGGGACTAAAAGGCTGAAAGCAAGGCAATCCTCTATGGAGGAGGAGGAAGTGTTCCAAGGATTAGAGGTTATTGTTAGCAGATTCAAATGGTTGGTGAAAGACCTAAGAAAGAATATTGATAAGAATGTAAAGAAAAGTATAAAGGAGCTAAAAACAGAACTTAGCATAGCAGTGAAAGATCTGAGGAGGATGGTCACTGGTACTTCTTTTACCATTGGCAAGAAACTGACTGCAAAGATGGCAACTCAGACATGAGTTGCTACAGGCTGTCTCATTGAGGATGCTCTGGATAATGAGGTCCCAGCGTCCCAAATGGTAGACTTTATTAAAAAAGGCTGGCCAAAGAAAGCCTTCAGAAGTACCCATGTTGGGATCCTGGCAAAAATTGATCCTAACGCTCAATAATGTTGTAGTTGTTGATATGCACACATTGGCAGAACCAAGGTTGATGGAGAGACTGATTGCCAGATACCCACAGGTGGCCTGGCTGTTGAGTAAATATGAAATAATAGCTGGGAATGTTGTGTCGGCTGCTCTGGAGACGAGACTGATAGGGGAAGTTGGAGGTGGCGAGGCCCTGGTCTCTAACATGTTCCATGTGGCTTACTTGGACTTGGACGATGGTGGAGATCTTACGCAGGCATTAGTGGAGGTTTTTACAAAAATTAGAGAGAATAATGGAGGCTGTTTGGGACTGCTACAAGCGAAGATATACGGGCAGGATACTGCTACCTTGGTCCAGAAGATCCTTGAATGTGAAAGAAGAGCGCCCGGCTGTCACTTCTATATTACTGCATTGGTTGGCAAACTCTCAGCTGCATGGAGAAGTGATGTTCCCCCTGAGGATAACTATAGGACAGAGAGTATAGTAGTTAAAACAGTGGCGTCTTATGTGAACCTCCTTAAATCATTTAAGACAGAGGTGAAGGTCCCAGCAGATTCAGAAATTCAATCTATAAGGAAGGCTGGTAGCAATGTGGAGATTAAAGTTAAGGAGAAAAGTGAAACCTATGGTGCCCTTAAGCAGATACTTTCGTCAACTATAAAAGGTGGTAGTGTTCTCATGAAGACCAGGACGGCTTTTCTGCAGGTATGGGACTTGGAGAATGGTATACAGCCGGGTGAGATCTTACAGGGGCAGTCTACAGCCTCTGGTCAGAAGTTGTCGGCTAACACAAAAGTGACCATTAGATCGGGTTTTGGAGAAACCAGAGTGGTGATATGTCGCCTTCCGGTACAGAAAGTTACACCCATCGTACAAAAGGAAAGGGTGAAGATCGGGCTTGTGAGCTGTACAGTAGATGTTGTTGATCTCCCTCTGCGATGCTACCACTGTTTATAAACAAGACATCCAGCAAGGAACTGCAGGGGTGAAGACAGGAAGGTTGTATGTTAAAATTGCGGGGAAAATGGACATCACGCTGTAGAATGTAGCAAAACACCGTAGGGTCTTATGTTCAATGCAGAGGGGCACCACACTAGCAGTGCCACATGCCCCAAGGGGGCCAATTGTGAGAATAACAATAAGAACTGGGAGAGGACCGGGCATACCTCAACTTGTTAATGGAAATGAAAATTGTTGAGTTTAATATGAACCATGTGACATTGGTGCTTGTTGTTGTGACATTGGAGATGGACGTTGATACTGCGCTCATCTCTGAGCCTTACATCCATGCTCGCGGCTGGAGTGGGTTATCTCTGAGGATTGGGGTGCAGTCATCTGGCCAATTGCACACCCCTACCTGTGTGGGACGTTCTTAGAGAGCGTAGTTTTGTCGGGAGGGCGAGGATTAGAGGCATTTATTATTACAGCTGTTACCTTTCACCTAACATGTCTGCGGAACGATACAGGGAAGTCTTGGCCTCACTTATTAGATACCTCGAAGCTCATCGGCTGGGGATTTTAATGCCTGATCGGTTACCTGGGGGTCACCCAGGACCGATGCGAGGGACAGATTGCTGACTGAGGCAATCACATTACTGGATCAAGAATGCCTCAACTTTGGAGGGGTACTAACATTCAGGAGGGGGACCACTGGGTCCATTATTGCTCTTACTTTTGCTACGCTGGCTTTGGCGGTGTGGATTCAGGACTGGCAGGTGAGTAAAGACTACCTAGCGAGTGATCACTAGGTCATCTTCATGAGTGTTACAGATGGAGGTTCTCTGGGGGCTGGGAGGCTGGTTCCCCATGGCTGGAGTAACATGGGCATGGACCCGAAAGAATTTGCTGAGACCTGGATCTCAGTGCAGCACGCGTGGTTACTGCGGCAGAGGACAGGGCTGCATGTCTGGTCGACTGCTTGGAAACAGCATGTGCTGCTTTTCTCCCTTGCAGCTGTTGGAAGAATCGTTCCCCAGTTTATTGGTGGACAGAAGACATCACTCGGAAACGCACGGAGTGCCTTGGGGCCGGGGCCAGGAGACTTGCGTAGTGTATGCGTCTCTACTCACTAGGGCACTTATACATGGACCAATGTAGGGAAGTGCAGGAGCGAGCTTAATAAGCTTATTAGAGACTCTAAAAGGGCCTTGGAAGCATCTCAGAAATTGATATAGACCCATGGGGGAATCCAGGAATCCATTTAAAATTTTCGTTAAAAGGGCACTAAGAGCTAGAGTCCCCTTATCATTGGACACTGGAGAGGTTCAGAACATAATTGAGGGACTGTTCCCTCATGGGGATGGAGTCGTTGCAGAAGTTGAGGATGATGTGAATTCCCCTCCACTTTTCACAAGAGAGGAGATGACAGCAGCAGTGAAACAGATGCCTCTGGATAAGCTGCCAGGACCAGACCTTTTGTCAAATGTGGCAGTTAAGTTGGCTGTAGGAGCGGACCCTGATGCCTCTTGGAAAGTATACAATAACTGTTTAGATGAGGGGGTGTTCCCTCAGAGGTGGAGACAGCAATGACTGGTCTTGGTTCTCAAGCCGGGGAGGGACCTGGTGCTGCCATCCTCTTATAACCACTGGCGATGCTCGCCTCTTATAACCACCACTGCCAAAGGTACTCGAGTGCATGCTGCTGCAGAGGCTGACCAGAGTTATTGAGGATGCAGGAGGACTTTCTGATAAACAATTCGGTTTTCGCAGAAGAAGAACTGCTTTGGACGCAGTGTCAGAAGTAGTTGGTATGACAAGGAGAATCATTGGAAGGAAGAAGCGTGCTCGTGGTGCTTGACGTTCACAACGCATTTAACTTTATGACCCATGGTGCAATTAGGACTGCACTGGAGAGTATGAGATTCCCCCATATCTGAGAAGAATAATTCTCTCCTACCTCATTACGCACAAACTGATGTGCAAAGTGAAGGATAGAATGGTCAAATGGTGCATAGATAGAGGAGTTCCACAAGGGTCGATCCTTTGAAATATAGTGTATGATGGCATACTTCGTATTCTTCTACTGCCAGGCATCACTCCCGTAGGTTACGCAGACAACTTGGCCCTCATGGTAGAGTCAAGTACCTTGGGAGTCCCTCAAATACAAGACTTATACACAACAATCAAACCTGGATGGTCGGAGTCAAGTTAACTATGGCTCCATACGACAGAGATTGTTGTGATTACAGCAACCAAGCAAAGGCCAACATTGAAGATGGTGCTTGGGGACCAAAGGATAGTTTCAAGGACTGCAATAAAATATCTTGGAATATGGGTGGACACCAGGATGCATTTCAACACCCATGTGTCGGAGGCCTGCTTGAAGGCTTAAAAGGTCATGCGTCTGGTTGCCAGATTACTGCCGAACTGTGGGGGACCGAGGCAGCAGAGGAGGAGGCGGCTGCTGTCTGGAGTGATATACTTCACGTTACTTTACAGTGCCGAGACATGGGGAGGGGTCATTAGATACAACGTATGCAGGGATGCTCTCGAATCAACACACAGAAGGAGCTGCCTCTGTATTATAGCTGCATATCGCATGGTTTCTCGAGAGGCAGTTGACGTGTTGGCGGGAATATTACCTGTCGATCTGGAGATTACCCGCACAAAGAAAATTAAAGAGCAACAGGCGTCAACACCTGTGGGGGAAAAGAGGAGAGTAGCTAGCTCCATTATGAAAGAAATGGGGAGAGAATGGCAGATGCAGTGTGACACTAGTGATAAGAGGCCAATGGACACACCACATAATTTGGGACCTGAGAAGTTGGTGCGAGAGGGCCCATGGCTCGCTGGATTACTGTCTCACACAGTTTCTAGCAGGCCATGGGGGTTCAGAGAATATCTTTTTAGGTTTAAGTTAGATCACGCCACTAGTTGTCCGGTGTGTGTAGACGAGGAAGAGACAACACATCACATCTTCTTTTGCTGCCCTCAATTTGAGGATGTCAGGAGGGAAATATTGGACACATAGATAAAAGGGAAATGTTCCTCCCAGAGGAACTGTAGCAGATCATGTTGGAAAGCATGGAAAAACTCGACGGCTGTAGCAGGGTTTGCTAGAAAGATCATGGAGGAGCTGTATGTCTGGAAGGAGTCTCTCAGGGGTAGAAGAAGGGGTCGTTGGAGGGTGTGGGGACGGACAGGCACGCAGCTGAGAGCCTAGGGGTTCCCCGTATGTGTGGGGATCACCTGGGTGCGATGAGGTCATGGGCACTACGCTCCCGTGTTCAATGGTGACCCAAGAAGTAAGTATACTGTAGTGTTCAGTTGTCTGTGAGGTGTTTTTATGTGATTGGATGTGACTGGCTTTGATGTGAGGTGTGGAGTGTGCATTTATTTTTATTTTCCTATTTACACTCTTCCTTCATTCTCTCTCACTTTCTAGTTTTTGTACTTTCCACCTCTGAGGTTTCTGTCCTCATCACATTACTATTCCAAGAACAACTTTATTTACTCTTTATGTTCACATTTTTAATTAATGTATAGTGAGATGTACAAATTTTCCAACCTTTTGTACATTTTATTATTGTCATAAATAATAAGTATAAAGGAACATTATATTTGAAAAACATTTCTTAAGTGTAACCTACTTCTGAGAAGTACTAATCTAATGAAAAATAAAATAAGAGAAGTCATGTCATTACACAAACTTTAAGTTTCTTCTTTGTTCTATAGCCTTAAACAATTGATGTTTATTTTCATATTACTCAGAAAAAACTGTCAGTCTGTTTAAAAATTTACTAAATTAAATAAATATAGTCTAATTTATGAGTATGGAGAATTGATCAAATTAGAACTGGAAGGATCAGTGGAAGGTGCAATGAAGAGAGGCCAGAAAAGATTAATTATTACGACCAACCAAATGAAATGAGTGACATCAAGAAGTGAAAAGTTTAACTTGAAATAGAGAAAAATCAAGGTGAACATGGTTCAAGGGACCTGCCTTAGAGCAGATAATGTGATGTGTATAAATCACTAAAAACCAAACCAACAAATTTTTAGTCAAAACTCTATTTCATAAAGTGTGCATTTTCTATGTATTACAAAAGTTCATAAGGTAGGGGGTTCATAAAATTCAATATACATATATATATATATATATACATATATGTGTGTATGTGTGTGTGTGTGTGTGTGTGTGTGTGTGTGTGTGTGTGTGTGTGTGTGTGTATGCATGCGCGTGCACACACACACATGAATAATTAGTACTTATAAATAATAAGTACAACTGATTCACTGCAATAAACCTATTATGTGCTATTATGTGCTAGTTTTGTAACAAGCACATAATGTGAAGCCTAATTAGGATTCAACCTAGAACCTATTTTATGCAGTAAACCCTCTCCTAATTTGGTCAGCACAAACAGCTCATTGAGCATTGAAATATTATTTTCTTGTTAATAATTGTTACAATAAGTAGTTATCCATGAACCATTAATTGATTCTAATGATTTAAAGTACAGTATATTAATTAACATAACATTTTATTCAAGTATAACATTTTACATATAGTTGTTACCTGATCAAAAAAACCTTTTCACAAAAATTGTAGTAAATTTTATGCATTTTATTTTAAGAAACATACAAAAGGTTATAATATGAAAATAAATATATAATTCAATAATATTTAAATGTCAGTACAAGAAAAGTGTAATAATTACCTGGAAAGTATACTAAGACCATCAGAACACACGGACGGACAAGAAACAAGTCTAATAGCAACATGACCCACTAGACTTGGATAATGTGAACGCATTACACATTCAAATGCTCCACGGAATGTAGTTATATCTGATTTTTTAGCAGTTAAGTCCACATTAGCATCTGCAAAAAAATAATAAATTATATTATGTTTAACATGAAAAATCATAATTGAATAAACATTCCATATCTATTCTACCTTCCAACTCATTCAAATTACAGCAACTTTTTTCTCTCACTAATGTTTTTTTTTTTTCAATAATTAATGAATCAGTGCACATTGAGGAACATCAGATAAGAAATTTCAGGAACATTTTTAACTCTGTAAGTTCATGCAACAGTAAAAAAAAGTACAGAGAGAGTTCCCAAAGCTCAGAACTTTGATAAATTATTAATTCATCAGTTTCATAAGATTAGTTCTATTATCGTTACAAGAAGTGCATGTACACACAAGTTTGAAGCTTTATAAAGATAAAACTTCCATCAGATTTTGAAAGAAACTGCTTCTCTTTTGGATTATTTTAAGCTGTGTTCAAAAGTAAAAATTTGTGAATGATTGGTCTACCTTTGAATTGTATGATCAAATAACACATTTTAAAATTTCTTGGTAATAAAACAAGTTTTTTAGTAACAAATGATCAAATTCAAAGTATACAAAACAAGGTCAACAAAAGTATTTTTTCATTCTAATTTTGAATATATATCTTAAAATATTAGCAATATCATCAAATATAGCACAGAATAATCTAAAAGGTGATGCAATTTATTTTGAAATTCTTGATTCTATTTTTATAGTCTTAAAACTCGAGTGCATATACATTCTGCACTGATAGTAAGTTGTTCTTTAATCCAAGCATGACAAAACTACTAAAAATGTAGCCTGATTTTACATTTTAATTACAGCAACATTACGTTTACAACTTATGAAGTGTGATCAAAATATAACAAAGATTTTAATTTTTATCAAAAAGAATTTACTGGCACTTCAGTAACACTGTCCCCTTAAAATTAGTAATCCAGAGATACAACGCACTTATATTAATGCTTCTTCTGATCCTTGAAACATTTGTGAAAAGCATTTTTTGGTGTAGCTTTAAGTTCACTTAGCAATTTTTTTTTTCTTTACTTCATCTATTGTTGCAAGTTATTGTTTTTTTAATATTCTCTTAATCAGTGGGAGTAAGAGAAAATCACAGGGTGCTACATCAGGAGAACATAGAGGCTGCAGCATCAGTTTGATGTTATTTTTTCCTTAACAATCATGGATTAATATGAAATGTGAGCACGATGCTCCAGAATGATAATGCTCATCAAGGTACAAATGGCATAAAACTGCTAAATAATACTGTTCATTGACCATACAACCTATCAGTAAGAATTCATGATGGAAAACAACATTGTAAAATAAAAAATAAAAAAACAGTAGGGAAATTTTAACATTCTATCAAATTTGGCATGCTTTTTTTGATCTTGGTTCTTCAAGAAGTTTCCATTGTGTTGATTGAACCTTCACCATACAACCATGTTTTGTCATCTGTATGACGCATTTAAGTAATTTTGATCATCAGCAATGTCAACTAACAATTATTCTGCAATTTTGCTTACGTAAAAATTCAACAGTTTTGGAACAAATTCTGCTGTTACTGATTTCATACCTAAAATGTCAATTAAAATTACTTCACATGAGCCATAAGAGGTTTACAAATTTTTGGCTTCTCATCACTATTGAGTGATTCCATGATTATTGATCACAAAGTCCTCTAATATTTTTATTGATATTTTCATTTATTGCTGATGTGTTAGGATGTCCTACCCATACACACAAAATATTGATAGACATTATATACAGCACTAACACATGTGGAAAAAAGATAAACTCAATCAAAAAGACACAGTGTGCAACATTAAAAAATTTCATTATTTTTTTCATCACACTTCATATGTCAAATTTTCCTCCCATTTTTTCTTACATTCATCTCTTTGCATAAGTGTAATCTAAATTTACTTTAAACCAACTTTTTAATTAAAATAAAACTGCATCAAAAGATTTTTATTAATAGTTAATACACATACAAAAAAGATGCTCAAGCAAAAGTTGTATTTTAAATAAGTATAGATTCTTGAAATTTTTTCTATACCATGAATTTAAAACACAGATTAGAAAAATTGTAAAAATAATTATCAAACTCAACATTACAATCTAAATAAAAGGAAGTATTTCAAATTCATTTTCATTTTTATTATCATCATTGAATATAGTTATTGAATTTACAATATTTAAACATAAAATCATCTAATAATGAAAATTTACTAACATAAAAAGATACAGCATTAATAACTAGTGTAATTTGACATCCATGAAACAAAAATTTGGTGTAATAGATTAAATACTTTGTTAGTGCTAGGATTAATCTTGTTTTTCCTCTTATTTTGCAGCAAAGGTTGCAATTAGTATTTGATATTCAGTTTTGAGCCTGGTAGTGTTCAAGTCAAGCCCCACTGAATAAAATAATTTGGTTTATATATTAACAAGATATAAACAATAAACAGTAGTCATAAAAAGTCATATTATTCAGAAGTAAAATATATATTATTACCATTTCTTATTTTTATGTTTAAATGTTAAAACATTAATTATGTAACATGAGGGCGAGTCAAAAATTACCTATACTTTTAATTTTATAACCTATCAACACACAGGTAGGGGTTCAAGATGTACATCATTTTACTATATAGTCCCTTACCTTGTCAGTGCACTTGATCCAGCGATCCATACGTTTGCATATTCCTTCCACAAAGAAGGTCTTCAGTTGGTCATGAAGCCACTTTTGCCCTGGTTGCTGAAAGTCTGTGGAAAAATGATGAAATTGCAAAGCATACTTGAGCAGCCCAAACAGATGAAGGTCAGAGGAAGCAAGATCTGGGCTGTATGGCTGTGTTTGAGAGTTACTCAAAGACTCTATTACATCCCAAAAAACGGTTAGCATTACATTTCCCATTGTCATTCTTGAACTTTTTCTTTGTTGGAGATCCCAGGTATTTCTACTCCATACTCTGGTGTTTCAAATCTGGCTCATAGTGATGAACTCATAATTCATCACCAATAACTATTCTGCTCAAAAATGCAACTATTCTGCCTTCCTTGTTGAAGTGATTGAGTAAGTGTTGGCAAATGTCAACATGTTTGAGCTTGTGTTCTACAGTAAGCTGTCTTGGTACCCATTGTGCACAGACTTTATGGAAGTCAGACTCAATGTAAATGATTTGATGTGCAAAACCATGATCAATGTTCAAAGAAGACACTACCTCATTGATGTTAACTTGCCTGTTCGCCTAAATCATCTCTCGAGCTTGCTAAATCTTTTGACCATGGTGGAGGTTGACGGGTGTCCTGCTCAATTTTTATGCATCACATTTGTTCAACCACAATGAATTCCAACTGCTTTCATGCCCTTCGAACAGAGAAATCGGATTAATGCTCTTGTTTGTGCTTTGTGTAAACTGCTAGTGGAGTGGACATGTTTACACTGTAATAGCCGCCGGAAGACAAATGATGTGATTGGGATCAAATTTCACACATGTGATCGCAGTTGTACCAACTCTAGCATGCACGTGCAGAAGGCAGGATGACAACCTTGAAGGAGTGTTATGGCAAAAGTGTAGATAATTTTTGACTCACCTTTGCATATTAAAAGACAAATGCAAGACAAGGTATGATGAAAGACAATAACTTGGTGGTAAATTCATACATAAACAGATATTTCAATATTTATCATCCAATGATTGAAAAACCAAAATTAGTTAAGAAGAAACACAGATTACTTTCTACATTCTGTGTTATATCATTTAATTACACTGTTTCTCACTCGCATTAACCAGCACAATTCATATTGTAGAGTTACTGTGTACTTAGCAGCACATTTTCAGCTGTAATACATGAAAAAAAGAACTACAAAAATATAAATAATAAAAAAAAAATACAAATATGCAGGTGAGTGAAAACTACACTAATAACACTTTAAATTGTTTACAGACCAAGAACACTGCCAGCATGTAGAACCAAAAGTAATGCAGTAGTGTTACAAGTGATAGTTGTATGAGAAGGTGCTGAAGCAGACAATGTAGGCGAACCAGGGCAACTGATGTCAACACTACGGCCTCG
Source organism: Lycorma delicatula (assembly GCF_047948215.1). NCBI lineage: Eukaryota > Metazoa > Arthropoda > Insecta > Hemiptera > Fulgoridae > Lycorma > Lycorma delicatula. The sequence goes on along the minus strand of NC_134458.1, from coordinate 164,615,427 downwards.
CTCCCTCTCACTGACAGCTCTTTTCAGGTATGTTTGTGAGAATATGCTATCATCAGCGCTAACTGTACATAAATAAAAAATATATCATTAAAAATAATAAATAAATTACCTCATAAGTAAATAATAGTGTAATACTCTCACAATTATTTATTTCAGATTATTGATTTTTTCAAATCAATTAGACACATTCCAAAAACTGCTTGTAGAGCTGGTTACTGTAGCATCATAATGTATATGTAATCTATAATCCACCAGCAATCTATAATGTTGTTCATAGTCATCATTGTTACTAGTATGTTTAGGGCTGGTAAAATAACTTTCACTGAAATATGAATTCTTCTCTGTTCTTTCTAGCAACTTTGTGAGGTGTGACAGTAACTCCTCTTTTGTAAGGTTACTGTGTCATTACAAAATTAACAACACAGGTCAACAAAAAAAAAAATAAATAAATAATTTGGAACCAAGATGGTGAATTAAAATGTACGTTTTATGCTGAATCTTAAAATGAAATCAGTTTTTCTTTATCACCTTCAAATTGTTACTTATGATCCTTTAAAATACTAAGAAAATTCTTAAATAGAATATAAAAATAATAATAATAATTACAATTAAAATTCCTACCTATATTCTGCAGACCATTTATGTTTATCTTAATTCCTTTTTTCTTATTTTCCTTTTCTGTTCAGTGAAGTCTTCTCTTTTCATCATCCAGCAGTAGTCACTCATCATAGATTCATCCCATCTCCCTTGATAACATTGTTCCACCTGCAATATACCTTGTGGAACCTTTCTCCTTATTTGTCTAAATGAGAATGTAAAAAATGAATTTTCAATGATATTCGGCAGCTTAAATTTTTGCAGTTCAGTAAGAGTTCATTCATAAGCTGATCATGGTTTTCAGGTTTTTTGTTTCCAAGAAAACCAGTAACGACATCTTTGAATGATTTCCATGCTGCCCCAGTTCTTTAGGATTCAATTTGCTGTCAAATATGTTTTCACAAATTAATTTTCTTATTTGTGGCCCAGTGAATATTCCCTCTTTTAATTTGGCTTCACTTAATTATGAAAAATTCTCAGCTAAATATTTGAAGTCATCTCCAACTTTATCTAATGCTTTTACAAAATTCTTCATCAGGCCTAGTTTTATGTGTAGAGGTGGTAAAATAATATGATCTGCTTCAACAAAGGGAATATTGACAACATTTTCCTTTCCTGGGGTAAATGATTTCTTTTTGGCCAGTCTATAAACTGCATAGTGTTTATCTGACTATCCCACAAACACAAGAAACACATATATCTTCTAAAGCCACTCTGGAAACTGAGTAGAAGCCCTATCACTTTTAGGTCAAAAATGATTCACCATGAGTGTTCCATCATACTTAATAGCTTTTAAAATGTTTGACATCTGTTCATATGTTTCTTTTATTTCTACGGCATGTGCTACTGGTACACAAGGAAACTTATTCGAGTTATGCCTTTAAGCTTCTTTTTGATGAGTTTATAAATAAACGTTAATCATGAATAACATTTTTCAATGTCCATTTCCGATATTAGCCCACTAACATCATGGCAGAAACAAATTAAATAATCTCTTCAAGTATTTCAGTAAATTTTCATTTTGATTTTTATATACTGAAATTTTAGTATCCTTGTTTAATAATAAATTCCATTCTTTAAGAAGTGAACCTAGGAGTTCTGCAGTTGTTTTGACAAATGCAAGTCACGAATTAGGTTGCTCAGTTCTGCTTGTATGATGAGGTGAGGTTCAGTATTTGATTCTTCTGGAATGAAATTAATGTCTACTGAAGTTGAGGATTCATTGGTTGAGCCTTCTGGGGAATCAGAAATTTCATTCCAAGATATTATAGCGATCGAAATTGGTAAATCAATACCATGAAGTACTGGTCTCATATCTGAATGAACATTTGGGTATGCAATACTGCTTTTATTGTCTGAATTTAAACTGGTAACTTTGTTGCAAAAATAGCAGTCATAATGGTTAGTAGACGCCAAATCAGAGGTATGCCAAAAGGCAAATGCTCTTTTTTTCCTTTTACCCACTGGGTTAGTTTAATGTAGTACTTCATGTGGAGCCCAGGATTTATCTTGTTCTCCCAAGGGATAGTCAAAATAATGTTTGTAAGCAGTTTTCAGCAGATTCAATACTGGTTTTCGTTGACTTTTTGTGGTAAATTCTCCGCAAATGTAACAAAAAATATTTGGAGAATTTTTATAAGCCCAATTTTTATTTATTGTAAAATTTAAAATGTTTTAATGAATGAAAGTAAACTGAAATATTACAGAAAAACTACTTACTTAATTATAAAAATAATTAAGTTTTAATTTATAAATACTTAATTACTTAAAATGCTTCATAAAATTGTTTCACCACAGAGTGCAATAAAACAGAGCAAGAAACACAAACACAGGCGTGAGAGCGCACATACACACAACTTAACAAATCTTGATATTCAATAAAATAATACCCAAAATTATAATACAACCATGCTATTCCCATTACTCTAACAACTGATTTTACATGATAATATTACATTTTCACATATAAAAGTTATGCTAGATTTAAAAAAAAAATAAAGGAATACTGACTATGTTTATCAATGACAACAGAGGGGGATGAATCAAGATCTTCTTCTATTAACAGATCCAATGAGCTCCATTTAGCCAGAGATATCGAATCTTCTAAACAAAATTAAAATAACATAAAAACCATGCAATATAAACAAATTATTATAAATAAAAATACTATTATGTTGATTTAATTTTGCTATTTATCTTGATTATGACAATGAATAAAATTAATTAACTACAATAAATATACACATGATAATATGACAGTATAGAAATAATACTGTCATTATTGTATGAAAATTATAAAAAATAACATTTTATAAAGGGTAAATTTAACACACATACAAGCACCAGGAAAATTTAAATGGAAAAGAATAGCAAAATAAGGATCAAGACAAACATTTAATACATAATGTTTTACAAGCAATTGTAAAAAACATAAAGGGTTAGGAGAAACATTGAAACAAAAATTTTTTAATTGAAATTAAATATAATAATTTAAATTAAATGTATATCTTTAATGTAAAATTTTAAATCTGCTTAACAATATTTTAGAGAAGATATGCACCACTTCAATAATTTCATTACCTAACTAAAAAGAACTATGTTAAAGCTTACATGAAGGTATATACAAAATAATAAAAAATTATATTAATTGATTTGATTTACTTTATATATAAGTCCTATTTTCAAATCTTTAAAAGCTATTTTGTTTTAACTTTTTTTTTAATATGACTAAAAATCATGAAAATGAATAAATTTACATTTGTTTATATAAAGTTCATAATTAGTACAGTGCAATCCAACTAATTTGAAAACACTGTAAAAACCAAATTTGGCAGGTAAACTATGGATGATAAATTACTTTTGGTTTTAAACAGAAACAAAATTAAAGAGAAAGGAAAACAACAAAGAAAACAATTTATTTTTGTTCCAATAGCCCAATTAGTCCCACCACTAACTAACAAACTGAAGGGTTCTCAGGTTCTGACAATTAAGGATTATCAGAGTTACTTTACAAATTATCAGATTTAATAAACAGTGAAAACATTATTTTTTTTATTTTTACAATATGTGAATATTTTTAAGATATGAATTATTTAATATTTTTTTAATTGTGATAAATTCAGAAAAATTAATATTTAGTTGCTGTATAATGCTAACTATGAAAAAAGTAGTTGAACATTCCTTTTTACAAAGTTAGTTTGAATTTATACCAGATATAACTATAATTAGTGAACATAATTAAGTGAATGATTTTAAAATAAACAAAAGTAGAAAAAGGTAATGAAACTTAATAGAAAGGAAGACACTGAGAATGTTAAAGTAGAGAATACAAATCATTACAAGTTCCATATTTTTACCATATAAATTGCAAAGAATGGACAAAATAAAATTTAAAAAAATGACTGAAACAAGCCAGCTCATTTTTTATGAAGTAATTTCTGAAGTCTAATTATCAATAAAAACATCTCAAAAGTTTTTATTTTTTAACAACTGATTTAAATAGCATAGAGTACCACTTTCAGAAAAATTAGGAAAAATTATTTTTATACTCTTTTTTGTTTGTGCAATTACCAAACTCTTTAACTTTAAGCAATACAATTCAGAAAATACATAGTTAACAAATATATTAAACGCAGACTTTGATACTGTACAACAGTATTTCATCTCCAACTATTGAAGAAAAATTATTTTTTAATAATTTTAAAAGATTTAAAAATTTAGTTGTCTATAAAAACTGAAAAGATAATTAATAAGAAAACAAAAATTTTAATGTAGATTCTGATAATGTTTGTTTGGAGGGAGAATTAAGTATTTCTGATACTACTTAAAAACATTAGTGATCAAGGGTCAGTGATCACATGGAACAATAAATATTTTGCTTTAATAAATGTAAAAGCTTATAAGACACTAAGTGTAGTAAATCTTAATTGCTTTACACTTCATTAAGTAGTCTTTAAAAGTACAAGATGTAATACGATATGAATTTTAAGATTGTAATATTACGAAGAGTGGCTAAATGTAATGCACAATTGCTCATAACTCTCAAATGAAAAGAGATAGTCATATGAAAAAAATATGGCAAAAAGATACATTTTATTTGCTATAATAATTTACATTTACTTTTCCACTTCACCATACACAGCTTCCACACTTTCTCTACTTTCACACAACTCCTAACGGTGAAAAGATTTTCCCATTCTGTCGTGAAGAATGCTGATGGTCTTTCCTTGATCCACAACCTCACAGTTTCCTTCAGTTCAACATCCATGGTGAAGTGAGTAATTCTAAAATCCCTGTTCGTTGCAGAAAGAAGCAAAAATTGCAAGGTCCCAAATCTGGCTAGTATGGAGGGTTAGAATAGGTTCAAATCTCAATTTCACAAGAGGCTCGCTCAATAGCTGCACTTAATATGTGTGCCGAGCAAAAACAGACACACAAAACCATTGCAGAATAATCAGCTTGTGAATTATCCAAACTAGCTCTGTGAATTCCAAACTCAGAAAACAACACATACTAGATCATGGATACCGGTATTCTTTGATGGTTGGGTTTCAATTAACCACACATCTCAGGAATGGTTGACCTGAGACTGTGCAAGACTATACTTCATTTACATTTATACATATCATCCTCTGAAGTGATACCTTACAGTGGTTCCGGAGGCTAAATAAAAAAAAAAATAAAGAAAGAAAGACAACACACACTTACCCTGGTGTTTCATTATATCTATGTACTTCAAAAGTTTACAGCTGACCCAACTTCCAGATAGTTAGTCATGAACATGTGTTTGATATACCTAAAATCTGTCAAAAGAACTTTTTTTGCAGAGTTGTGTTTTGAATTTTTTTGATTGTGATAAACCATAGATTTGATATTCCATGTTTACCATTTTTCTTCTAGATTGTAATGATTTACCCAAGTTTCATCTTCCATCACAATATTGAAAAGAAAGTCATCACCCTTGTCAGAATAACACTTCAGAAGCTTTGTTATTTGTTCTTTTCTGCAAGTTTGTACCCATCACAAATTCTATGGTAGCCCAGTTGTGTAATAATGTGTCCTACTCATGCTTTCAACATACCTGCCTAATGGCAATGTATTCATTTTGATGTGACAGTCAACTTTAAACCAATTCATCTACTTACTTTTGCTATTTTTCATCAAACACAGAAAACTGGTTGACCATTGCAAGGTTCAACCTCAATATTTGTTTTACAGACTTCTAATGAACAAAATTTTATTGTCCACCTACTCAGAGTACTTCTACAGTTTGATTGCCATAAAAAACTTTTAGATGGCAATGAACGTCAATAGCATCCACTTTTTTCCCTGTTAAAATCACTGCACATTGTTTATTTTCACAGATATAGCAGGTGTACTCGACTAATGATGGCAAATGACAGAAAATGAGAGGGCATGAGTTTATGAGTTTTGGAATGTTATTAGTAGGGGGAATGAAACTAAATGACAGCAAATGTTGCTTTATGCAACATTTTGTTATATTCCACTGCGCATTTCATTTCAACTACCCCTCGTAATATAAATTTTGTATTACCAAAAACTAAAAAAGCTAGTTTACAGTAAACATAACTATATCTCGCTAAAGAGCTTTATTATAGTAAATTTTATATCTACAGTAGATACATGATCTATTTGAAATGGTCACATAAATTAATTATTTTTATTATAACTGTAAATTTGCTGAATAGATTTAACTTCCTCTACATTATAATCGTCATTAAGAATCAGAGTCTCACTGCAACACTGTGGATGTTATTATAACTATATCTTTAGATCATCCTATAAAAGAAATAAATATCCATACAGTACTCATAAAATAAGATTTTTGAAATCTGATGGGTATAAAAGTAGAATACTATAGTTTAACCAAAACCACATAGTTTATAAAACTGTTTTGTCGTAGAGAGTTTGGTGTTTTCCTGTTATATGCCACCAACTCTGGATTTTGGCTAATTATTTCCCACAGAACCACTAAATTTTATACACATGACCTATCGTGTTATAATTGACAAGAATAATACCATGCAGATACAGCATCACAGCAATTCCTAAATGAAAAAACCTACACTAAGATATACACAATTGAAATACTAGCTGGCTGTGCTTTCATGACACACTATACCTGATGTAACCACTTGTACTTTCAAAATCCGCTGCTGACAACATAAATTTTATATCTATTATTATTTTGGGCAGCTTTGTCCTCTACTGAACTCACCCATTAATTAAATTCAACATGACAATAACCTAAAGTACACTAACTAACTAAATAATGACAAAAACAACATTCTTAAGCTAATTCAGAGGCCTGAAGTTCCCATCACACAAGATATGTTAAAATATGTTGATGCCGCTATTTTTCTGTTGCCAAATAAACTCGCATAAACAGGAATCCAATAATTAACAAACTATCCCGCATTACCTTTTATTTCTATGTTTTGCAAATATTTTCACAAGTTTTCCATACTCTGAGTACATAGCACGAGTACCCATCCATAATCAACAGAATTTAATGAATGGTTTATTTAAGCTGATTGTATCCCTCAGCACCCAGTCTCTTGTATGCTTACCATTAATCCAAAATATAGTAGTCCTTGGATTAAAAAACCTCTTTATTATATGCACAAGAGTTGCATCACTCCTTACTGAAACAGACACAAGAAAGCATTCTTTTGTGTTTCTAGAAATACCCCCGAAAACCCCATTGCTGATCAACCCGCCTCCCTCACTCATATTTCCATCTGACAAATAAACTATCAATAACTTCCATGACATCATCTACACGCAGTAACTGTTGGATTTTGCAACAAGGTGCTGGCACGTACGATCCCTGAAATAATTGTTGAAACTCACAATTATATTCTTATTAATTTCTTAATTCCCTTTTGAAAAAAGAAATCTATGTACATTCTTAAGACTAACAATAAATAAAATGGGCAAAGTTCGGAAACAACAACTTGGAATTCACAAGTCAAGTCTGAACTCACACATATTTTTCACACTGACAGGTTCATTTCTTACAAATCCTTTCATAAGCACTCAAATTCAATCTCATTTCATGATTAGAATCACTAAAACAGATATTATGAATAACATCGTACCACCTACAAAAAACCTGGCAGTCACAAGACAAATAAAATTCATAATTCAACTAGACCAACAAGCATAGAATAAATGACAAGAATAGACCGAATGACCTGATAAATTTTAATAAAAAACTCTAAACAGAAATAAGAAACTTATAACAAAGCAAACCTATATTACCATAAAACAGAACCAAAGATAACAAAGCAATAAATAAAATTACCATAATACAATTCTGTATTACATAAAATTGAACAAAAATAACATAGACCATGTAAAGAACAAGAAAAAATAAATTAATTGAATGGGAAAAAGGAGTAGGTGGCATTAAAAAGGAAAGTACCAAGAGCTCTGCAATTTTAATATTCTAAACTAAATTATATGAAAAAACTATGTTCAACATTTTTCTGAAAATGTTAAAAACAGACAAATTAACCTATCCTAATCTGTCCAGTTCTATGTCTATGGGTGAAAAACTTTCCCGACTAGATCAGCCTCACATTCTGGGCTAACATGTTTTGCTGTATTTAGGAACTATAACTAAACTGATAGAAGACATAAATGTGATGCAAACTCAGAGTCAAAGGTTCATCAGAAGTGATCAACATCAGACAGTGAAAAAGTAAGGTCTTGATAAACATCCCCCCTCATCAACTGGGTCTGGAAGTAGAAGAAGAGTTTTAGAATTTTTTTTTTAGACTTTACCCAAGGTATTTATGCCAAATTAAAGTGTGCTCTTTGTAAGCCCAATTAAAAACCACAGATGGGTTTGAGTTAGTGCCTAAACAAAAACTCTGGGTCAGTGTAAAAGAAAACTGTTTTTTTTAACAAATGAATCATTTTTCTCACCACCTTGTACAACTGGATTTTCCATTATCCAATGTACAACTGCTGGAGGTTGAGAGAATAAGTAAAGCCTAGAAGCAGTATCATAACTCAAGAGCTGAACAAACAAAACTTACTAGTCACCAGAGTACCATTAAAGAATGCACTTCTCATTTCACTCAATAACTTACCATAAGATGATAAAAATTTCAATCTAGAAAACTGCAGTGTAATAAACAAAATTTAAATGCAAAGAATTTCTTGAATAAACATCACATATTAGCATCAGTTGAATCATTACCCTGGAACAATCTACCAAAAATGTAAGGTTGTTTCTGATTACACCACATGAGTAACATTTCCATTCTTTTCCCTCTTTGATAAGGACTGTGAATAGATGAAATATCGAGACTATATTGTTACATCATCTTTGACACGTGAACAACAAATGTACTGACTGGAACTGTGACGTCAGTGGAGAGTCCAATGTAAGTTATTATACTAAACTACCTCTACCAGACACTTCCCATTGCATGTACCTACATGCAATGGGAAGTGCCTGGTATATCTATTACTATATCTATAGCAATGAAAAATCAAGAGCAACCACTATTATCATGAGTGCTCCTAAGTCTCTAGAATCACACAAATTTTCAAACTCTGGAGAAGTTACTCTGCTGTCTCACATTTGTGATGAACATTTTCAAGCTATGTAAATAAGCTCAAACTAAACAGTTGGGTCTTTAAGACTGAATCTGCTGCTTTATAATAATTTTTGCTGGTCATTTTAAATTAACTGTAAATTTTTAGGCCAAAGTTTATATAAGCAGGACTTTAGTATAGCTGAGAATACCATAAGTAATGGAATAAGAAAAATCAAACATTATTTTGACCCACCTAAAATTTAAAACACTGATACTTTGAAGAAGTTTTATTTAAGAACTGAAGATAGGCTTTTGAATTTTTTAAAGCTAAGGAAGGGCAATGATAGAACACATAAATTAAGATTAAACACTATGGAAAAATTAAAATGAGTTTAAAATACAAAGAGAGAACATGAAAAATGGCATCATAAGAAACTGATGACATGAATAGCCGAGTATTAATCATATTCATACAAAAATACATCAAATTTATAATATTCCTATGAACTAAAAAAATGCTATGAAAGTGCAAATTATAATTTTGCTTGTAAATTATTTTAATTAAAATAAATAAAGCAAATAAAATGATAATAAACTGCTTAAAATTTATAACAAAAAGAAAATCAACTATTTAAAAATACACAGAATAATTAATTTTAAAATTTAGAATATAAAACAGCAAAGTTTACATATGATGAAGAACTGACTGAAAAATTTTATGAATTAATCTAAGATATAGTAAAAACATTGAAGGAACGACATTCACAGCTGAAAAACACAATAAAAAATTTTAATATTTTCTTGAAAATTGCTCACCAATCTTCTGAGGTATGATTAATAAAATAATTTATAATCAAAGTTATGCAGAAAAATGTAAATGATAGCAATTATAACATTTATTGCCATTAAGATAATAAATAATTTCCTGTACAGAATCATAGACATTGAGTGAGGACTTCGCTTGACAATATAAATGGTTTAAAATAAAAAGCCAGATAAAGTAAGAATAAACTCTAGAAAAAACACTGCTTGATGTTATGGAGAGAATAAACAGAAAGATAAAAGAAATGGTGGAAGGAAAGGATAACTGGATAATTTTTGTAAATGATCCGGTAAATAATGGCAAGTTCTGTATGCAAATCTTAAGCTTCAAAAACATCATGAATTATAACACTGATAGACAAAAAAAAGGTTTTTTAATTTTTCTCTAAGTGTGATACCATTTCTTGAATTGCTTATTTGCATACACTACAGATCTGTAAATACAATTTTTCTATCACCCTTAGTTTTAAATAAATTATGCTTCAAAACAATTTAAGGGAAAATATAGTTAAAATCTGTAAAATTTATAATTTTGCATGGCCATACCTGTGTTAAAATGATTTCACTGATGCTTTTCTTTTATAAATAGACTTAGGCACATCCCGAATTAATGTCCAACAGTAATCAGCTACCATGTTAGTATTCCATTTCCCTTTATAGCAGCTTTTCATCACCAAAATGTCTTGGTGGAAATGTTCACAATGTTCGTCACTTGTGTCTCTGAGGTTGTCCAAGAAAAAATCCAGATGTGAGTGGAGAAGATGTATTTTCAAATACATATTACACCCCATAGCTTTGTATGAAGAAAGAACTTTATTAACAATATTGTGGTAATTGTTGGATTTTTGTTTGCCAAGAAAAGTTTTGCAAACATTTAAATGAAGCCCAAGCTGCACTTTCTACATTATTTAACATTGAGTTAAATACATCATCTTTGACCAACAAAACTTCCTTCTTTAATTTTTCCTTCACTTTCATTCAGAAATTTCTGCCTGCTGTACAAAAATCTGTGATTATCATCCTTATACATCGCTTTTACAAAATTTTTCATAAGTCCTAGCTTGATATGGAGAGGGGGTAAAATGAATAATATTTTTCCCATTTGAAGTTAAGTTGTCTCGTTTCTTCCACTCTTTGGTAACATAATGTTTATCCCTAACTTGGCTGTCCCATTCACAAAGAAAACACATGTAGTTAGTATAGCCTAACGGCATGCCTAACAAAATAGTTATAACTTTCAAATCATCACATATGTTCCAGCTATGTTTTTTATAATTTATTTTTTCAAGAATGTCTTTCATCAAATCGTATGTCTCTTTCAAATTAATACCATAAGCGATTGGTATCGAAGGATATTTGTTACTATTGTGTAGTAGAATCACTTTAAACTACACTTGGATGAATCTATGAAAAGGCGCCAGTCCTCAGGTTTATAAACTTGTCCAAGTGCAACATAAGCTCATCAATATTCGTGCAATAAACCAAATTATTTTCATCAATACAATACTGAGAAGGTTCTTTTTGTCAGCTTCAAAAGCCTAAAATCTTTTTATTTCTTTGAAGTAAATTACAGTCTTGATCCTAAAACAGTTCAGCTTGATTTTTTGATAAATTTAAATCCCTAACCAGGTCATTTAATTCATCTTGTGATATAAGATGTGGCTTATTGGAGAATAATTCAAAACCAAAATCATTGTTGTCTTCATCGCTGCTTTCGAAACATACTTTCATTCACATGTGGCTCAGGAACTGGAATAATTTCACTGTGAGGTACAGGCCTGATTGCAGATTGCAATGAAGGATATTTTACAGTACGTTTAGGTTTATTATAAATTCCAGACACACTTGTTAAACAAACGTAACAATCGGTTACATGTTCCTTTGGTTCATGCCAAACCATAGGTACACCAAATGGCAAGGCCTTCTGTGTACCTTCCATCCTCTTAAATATACAGAACAATCAGTACACACCACATGAGCAGCCCCCATCTTATCCTGATCACCTATTTTACACTGAAAGTACAAATGATATGCTCTTTTAATTAAAGGTTAATGTTTTTCTATTTGATTTACTGTAAACTCACTACATACATAACAAAAGGCATCCACATCATTTACATAATTTTGAGGCATTATGACACTGTTAACAAACTTATAACACATAACTATGATATGATTTAATTCTTTGTCTAGTACTGTTTATTTACAGCTTATAAATTATGTTAACAAAGTTAAACAATAAAAATGAGCCAACAAAATACAATATAGGAGCTTAAATTGCTAACTATACATTGAAAAATAAAAAAATCATTTAATTAAAATGGAAAAATTTTTCAAAAATGGTCGTTTTCAGCATCAAAAAACAGATTAAAATCATCAGTGTAATTAGTTCTCATGGATTTACAAATAAAAAAACTTTTTTCTATAATTGTAAAAATTCCAATGTGTAATTACATATAATTTACATGTATAAGTGGAAACATTCCCCTTGGTTATAGTAAAAAAAAAAATAATAATTGAAAAAGTAAAAGGGTGTGCCAGTTCAGCTTTATATCAATGAGAGTTGGAAAAATATGGCTTACCCAAACTGCCAAAAATTATTTTTTATTAATAATATACCAAGAAAAAACTAAGTGATTACTCCTTTACAGTTAGATTGGTTTCTCTTAAAAAAAGTAACCATCTGCTTCATTGATACATTGGTCCCAACATTATTTAATATTCAAAAACACTGCTTTCCTCTTTGGCAATGTGCTCTACCATGTTAAATTTTTTCCCTTGGGTTTATTTCATTTTGGATGGCAAAAAGAAGCAGCAAGCTAGGTCAGGTGAGTAAGTGAGGGGACTGATAGTAGTGTTTGTTCCCCCGACAGATATTAATGTAATCTTTTTTGTTTGATTAACAAATCAGGAAAACCTTATGCTTCAACCTGGCACATTTTAAGTTCTCCTAAAAAGGTTCATAGCAAGTCCTGCATGAAAACTTAGAAACTTCATAAACATCATGAATTCTTGGCAGACAGTATTCAGGAATTTACAAAACTTTCTGCTTATGTATTATGCCTGCAAATATTTCAATATCAGTTTTAATTTCTAAAATGTACTTCAAAGTACATTTGGCTGCAAATTTACATGTTAGATAAATTATAAGTATTTCTATCCAATGAGGATAACATCATATATAAAAATAAAATAAAACACGTGAAATGTATAAACATAAAAACACAAAAGTTTTCAAAAAATTTTGCCCAGAATGATTAAGACTAATTATTTGCATATACTGAAAACTAATTTGTTGATTAATTATTTCATATATGTATGTCCAAGAAAATGACAAAATCCATTACAATAAAACTCATTGGTTCTCATGCTAATGATCTTCTAACTGTTACAGGTAATGAGTATTTATGTAAACTTATAATTCCTGTAAAATGTGTTACCCTTTTAGACAGTTTTTATTTTTTGTTTAAATTCTATTTTCTAGATTTTATAAGATGCAATGTCATATTAAAAAAAAAATATCACTGTCAGTTCTGTTATATTATTATCAATATAAATTACAAGTACGAAGTCAGTTTTCTGAACCTTACTGTCACTTTTATTTTCATAATTATTATTTTTAATTTTGCATTTTATTTCTTTAACATTTTAGATTACAAATTTATTGTACCCATTAATTTTATTTATTGATTTATTATAGAATTTTTTTTAACTTTCTTTAGGATTTCAGTTACAAAACAATATTAATAAAAAGATAAATAATACTTGATTCTAACAATTCTGCAGCTGATGGGATGGTGAGCCATGTGGTATTAAATCCAGGTTGGTTTCTGGAAAATATCAGTTTTTATAGAATTTTTTTGTAGGAAATGAGCAAGTATGAGGTGTAAGGATTTTATTGTTTCTTTTTTTCAATTTTAATTTGAATCTAATCTTTTTATGGCAGCAATTCAAATATTTTTAGAACAAGTATATCTGTATTTTAACTTTAGAAAATTAATTATATCCTCTAATATACATACAGATGGCTGAATGGAAATTAGGCCACACAAAAAACTGGAAACTAATTGGATGTCCGAGATGAAGGAAGACGCTGGTGAGGGAAGAGACTGACTGAAAGTAATAGAACAGGTAGAATAGAAACACATAGGAATGGGAAGGTGCAAATGTAGGCTGTTTGTAAAACAACAAACCAACAACCAATCAACACAAAAATTAGAAAATTTTCATTTTAGTTCTGTTTAACAAAAATATGCTTTGCATTTAGGAAAATTTGTTTAAGACAAATAAGCCAACAGCCCTATGCGACTCTGATTGTGGTTCATTGTTTATGGTCATGGAAAGCAAATAAGAACTGAAATAAATTTATCAGTCAGTTCTTTTTTCTTTTTCTTACACATATATAGAAATATAAGTGCACTACTACTGATACCAAAATGCATAATAACTAAATTTAATCAATATTAAACAATATAACTAAAAATTAATAATAAAAAAATACAAACATATTTTAGACAAATCATGCAATATAAAATGTTATTAAAAAAAAAAAGTAAAAGTGGTTTTTACAAGCTATGACTAATAACTAATAACAGTGTACTTGAAAAAAAATCTAGAAATACATTCTATAAATATTAGGCTAATATATAAACTATTAAAAACTTATAATAAGAAAATCTGAAAAATAATTAAAGGGCAGGAGTCAAAAGTCTAACAAATTAACACATACCCTTAATGACAGGTATAACGAACCCTGGCCGAGACACCAGGGAGAAAGACAGAAGCAAATACAGACAAAGAAAAAGAAAGTACATAATCAAAAAATGAGTGAAATTAAATAATAAAATAAAATATAATGTATGAATTACTTTTCTATATCATTTTAGCCTCATTTCTCAATGTATAAATTTATGAACATCTAGTTTCCATTAATTACTTATATTTAATATAAGTGTGTATTCTGATATATAAAATAGGACTAAAAAAAATTAAAGATTTATTATTAACAAAAGAAGTTTGCATTTCATTGAATTTTTCATATACTTTTTCAAAACAGTGGCTATAAGTCATACTCCTACTTATTTCAATATAGCAAGTTTTGTTTTTCTTTTCAAATATTCTTAGTATTCATAAATTTTTGTTATATAAAACTATTACAAAGAAATCTTTTATTTTCTGTGAAGAATTAATTATTGAAGAAATAAAATAAAAATATAGATTCTTAATCAAAATCAAATACTATACTATAATTTAAATGTCATGTTCACATTAACGCTTATTATGATTTGATACTTTAAACTAATAAAAATGAATTCTCTAGATACATTCATTTTTGCTTAGAAAAGAACACATTATACAATTTTGAGGAATTTTCAACAAAAATGGTCAGCCACATAATTTTTTTAGTGTTTGTAAACATGAATCGCATAGACTGATTTAATTTAAAAAATGATTTAGTAATTATTTTTTGGATGAGTGAAGCAAGTCCTTACACTATGTCCATTAACCACATTTTGTCAACTGGAAAAAAAGCCCTGAATTCAAGCTGAAATTTGGCTTGCTGACTTTAAATCTAATTTAGATTTGCAGAAACGTAATGAACGTGTAATTACATCATTAGAAATGAATTTTATATTGTTGGGAAAGGATAACAGGATGAACTTCATTTAGATAATTGACCTGCCCCATCTTGTAGTACTTTAAATGAGCATCACTAGATTGTGGGCAACACTGGCCAGCTCAAATGTGATACAAAATAATTTAAATTCATCCTATACATAATAAAAAAATTAAATAACACGTTCTATTTTACTGTAAAATACCTACCTATATATTTTAAAGATGTTTTACTTTACATCAGCAAAATTAATAAATGAGTAAAAAATATGTTTATCATCAAAGAAATTAACAATTTCTGTTTGTAATATATTTTACAAAATGTAAGTTATACTGATAGGTATTCCTACCTAAAAAACATAAGTAAGATAACAGAAAATTTTTGGGACTTGACAACTGAGAGAATCTATTCAAAGAAGTTATGCAACCGTTACTAAAAAAAAGTTATTTTTTCTTAAACAATAGTAATATCCAACTTTTTCAAACCAGAAAACAGAACAGAGTTTTATAAAATTCAACACAGCACTTCACCTTACAAAAATGAAAGGGCCTTATGTTTCTGTTGGCATTTTTAATAAATTACTGACCATTTAAATGATTTTACCACCGATCTATTTAAAATGCAAAAATATTTCGTACAGAAATGATATTACTTAAGTCAATGAGTTTTTAAATAATATTAATTAAAAAGAAAAACAAATTTTATGCATTTTTTAATTTTAATAAGTACATAAACACACGCTCAAATTTTCTTCAACACTGTTAGTTTATTTGTATTTATTTTATTAATTTAATACCTTCATATATTTAATTTACTATAATTTAATGTTTTTTATTCTCAATTATAAATATAAACCTTAACGATTTCTATTTTTTTACTACGTAACTGTATTTTGTGGTACTTCTTGATCAACATTAACCATGTTTCTTTTAATCCATGGAATATAGCTTACCCACCTGGTCCTGATGTGATCAGGAACACATTTTATTCTACATTGACTAGAATAAAATATTTCTTCAATTACTGAACAAAAGTGATTTACCAATAAACTAGGAATCGACACTAAGAGTGGTATAAATCAGGATGGAAAAGGAATCCAAAAATTTACTTACAATTGTTTAAAGTTTGGCTACTTGGGGCATCTATACTTTTATGTTTGATTACAGACTAATGTGAACCAGGAAGCATTTTTTTAATAATCTAACAAATTAAATAATAGTTGTTTTCAAATGAGGTAATATTTAATATCACTGATTTATAAATGACAATGACTGTTTTGCCTGTCTCTTAAAGTCTTATGAGGTTGTTTTGCGATCAGCATACCCAGATCAAAGAAAGTTCTTAAGGAACAAACAAAAAAAATTGGCTATTTTTTATGTTACTTATAAGGCTTATTATCAATGACTATTTAAAAAACATAATATTACTTTAACATCTCTGTATATTTCCATATTAATCATTTTTGTCTTTAACAACAACGACGGTAATAATGCAATATAACAAAAAATAAAATTATATGAATTTGTGTTCTGTGAGAAGGTGAATTATGTGTGACAATTTAGAATGTTCTGGTTGAAGATAACCAATGATGAAATTACAAAAAAAATTAGGTTTTAATGAAAAATCAAATTGAATTTACTTAAAAAAAAATGTTTAAATTACACCATTTTTTCAATCACTATTGAAATTATCTTCAATACACTATAGCACACTGTATCATCGACTGATTTTTAGTGTTAAAACTTTTGGTAAGGAAAATGCATCAAACACAGGAATTGGTTTAAAAGTGTAACAAATTGAGTTGGCCTGTTTATTTAGATTGGTATTGTGCATTTTCAGTGTTTATATATTTCTACAAGTTAAAACATGTAAGATGTGTTTTCTGTGTGCATATAGAATAATTAGGTTTTTGTAAATTCAGTATTTTTATGATCTGCTTCTATGAGAAAGTTAAATGTTGATTCTATGTTGCTATAGAATGGTTTTGTGTTTACTGTATCACTACTTGAATTCATATCCCACTTTCTATTATAAGAATTTCTGCATTCAGGGCTGTTCAGTTTATACACTACAATGCCACTATGTTTTCAGAAAATGTTTATGTTTTCATTATTTTTATCATTTAAAAACTATAATGTAACCAGATTTTTTAAATATGCGAGTTATTTCAAAATTATTGTTCATGAGTATAGTTGATGTATTTTATTTTCTGTTTATTCTGTTAAGAATGAGTCAATGAAAATGTTATTATGCTCATTTACACCCACTAATTACTTTCTACTGTTAAGTAATATTTATACTGTTGTTGGGTATTAATAATATTTATAAATTTCTACATGTTAAAATGTATAAAGATGAGTTCCTTTTCTGTGTACATGGATTATTATGAAGCAAATAAATGATAAATACACAGCATTATAATGATATGAAGAGTCATCAGCAAAACAGCCAAACCATTTAACTCAAGGTGTGATTACCCATTATCCTGTTCTCAAGTAAATAATCTTAATGTAAAAATCTCTTAACTACTTTATATAACCCAAATTTTAATAATTTTGACTTTATAGTAGTTTATAATACAAAACGAAGTTTGCAGAATGTTAATTACCCTTCTGAAAACATAAAAATGATCCTGATGCAAAACTTGAAATACATTTTTTCGTCAAACTAAACTTACCTTACCAAATACTCTACTCAAATAGTGAAACTGACGCATACTTTTATTTTAAGTCAAGTTTATTTCAAATTCTAAATGAATACAAAATTTCAAGTTACTTCTAAAATGCAAATAACAGAGACTGAACTGAAAAATTTTTATGGAAGTACAGATAATGATGTTTACAAAATTCAGATCTCTTCATTTGTATTAAGTTTCAAGTGATAAAAATTTATTTTCTGTTGCTTTTCATTATGTAAAAACATATATTAAAAACAAATTAAAATATACTGAATATTATATATCCAGTATTTATTTTATTAACGAGGTTGTAAATGATATAGATTAATAGAAATTAAGAAAAAATAACAGCTTATCCAACATCTACATAAAAAAATTAAATGTTAACTAATAACTTTAAAAGAATTACATTTTTAGATTCCCATATCATTCACTTATAAAATTACAATATTATTTAACATTAAAAATAAATGATACTGTACTTTATATCATTAGAAATAAAATTTAAAAAAAATTTATCATGCAGCACAAACTTAGAAAAATTACATTGCTACTAATAGATTTAATTAGAAGGTTATAGATACTACAAGAATATCTGTGATTTATATAAATAAAAATAAACAAAGCATTTTAAGAATACAATATAATCTAAACTGGTCAAAATTAACACACTACTAATATTTTTTTTTGAATATTTGGAATAAACGAGTATTTACACTATTTAAAACATTTCATTTATTTATTTTTTAATATAATTTACAAAAAAAGAAGAAAATTAGAGAAACAAAATTGTTTCAATATTTTCATTACCTTTGTGATTGTGTTGATGTTGAAAATTAACCTACTTATTTGTTTTAGGAATTTCCAAAAACCAGCTTAAATGGTTAATTTTTTATATATTTACTTATAAAAAACTTGCATAACAGTTAGTGAAATGATTTTTATTATATCATCATATTAAGTATATAACAAACTCAAACATATGTTAAAAATTCTTTCAGTTATTTTGAGTATAAATTTCTACTCTATACAATAACTGCAAAACTTTTACATCCTCTTATAAATAGGATTTGGTAGAAAATCATGTACTCTTATTTAATCCTGACTCCCTTTGTTCAGTGCTCAATCAGGTGCAACTACATATTTAACTTTACAGTCGTTTATATACCTCAGTAAATGGAATTTTTTTTTTAAAGCTACAACTTTGATTTATGTTAATCCACCATCATAGATTGTTAAAGTGATTAATTTATATGAAGTGCTACACAATAATTTTTTTAAAATTAAAATCTCCCACTCAAAAGGAGTATATGATCCAGAACTCTACCACTACATGATACCTAAGACTAAGAAAGTGAGTAAGAAAGAATTGACAAAGAAATAATTAATAATCACTAATGATTACTATGGAAAGTTGTGTTTTTTTACATTGTGTTTATTTTATTTATTTATGTATACCAGGTTATAGAGTAACAGCACAGTGACATGATGTCAACAGTACTCTACAAAGATGCCAAGGCATCGTTTATGTTTGTGATATTTTGATATCATTGATAAGACTGAAGGAACAGAATCCATGTTCAATGTTTTCAACACAGGAAGACCAGCAGATAGACACTTAATGAGCATTTAGTAATCAAGTTAAAGTTAGACTTAAACCTACAAATAGTTTAAGTGTTTCAAAAACAATAGAACATATGTAGAGGATAATGGGCACTATTTCTTCACTTCAACTACTATCACTAATGAAGCTATTTCCAAAATTTAGGAAGCTCATTGGTAAACAATTCATAATGTTTGTGATGCATTTGGTTTTTTCACATAAGTCTTGCTAGTGAGTTTATTCAGAATAATGCAGAATGTAGAATAATTTATGTTCTGTCTGCTAACAATTGAACAAAAAGAGCATTGCGTTTGGGTATGCAGGAAAATGTTCAGATGGTCATGACTATCCTCTCTAGGAACTATTATTCTCCCAATCCATCCCCTGACAACTTTGTTTTTTTTCACAAACAAAGAATGAAGCTCTAGTGAAAAAAATTTGAAATGATAGATTTCAAGACTCATCACAAGATGTGGTAAAGAGACCGATGGTTAACAAGTTTTAAAAGTGCTTTTGAGCAATAAAATTGGGCAGATTTAATATCAAAGCAGCAGGAAAATGTTTTGAAATTAATGAAATCAATTACACTTTTCTGTAAGAGTAAATTAATAAATATGTCGGCAAAATAAACAAATGTTGGGTTTTCTTGAGTAACAGCTCGTCGTGGAAAAGGTTATTTGTAATAAATAGGGAATATTTTTTTGCTGTAGCCTATCAAATAAATAGCTTGTTTTTAAAGGTATTAAACAAACTTGTAGCTAACAGCTTCATAATACACACGTGAGATAGAATAAAAAAAAGTAAAAATAGTGAAATTAAAAAATACTGTTAAACCTCAGATCCTATAATACAAATTCAGGTATTTTAACAACTCATTTAAAAGATTAATATGAGGGGTCAATTTTAACCAGTAATTGAATTAAGTAATCAGAAATATCAAGCTTTAATTAAAATTATTATTAATTATAATAATTAGTTATTAACTCCTCCTGTTTACTATAATGTTTAAGTTGACAAAAGCCCACATAGCAATGCTGCTGGTACTTATGCTATGGCACTATATTAAGATATTTTACTCTTCATTACAGCAGGATTTAAGCACTGCACTATGACAAAGATATTTTTATACAAATTTCACACATAGTGGTAAATATTTCATACAAACTTTTCCATTTATATGTATTTAAATTATTTTTAAACTCTAAGGTAAACTGAATCTGCCAGTTTCAATACAGTTATTCTGTTTAAACTAACTACTGTTAGATATAGAGTTGAAGTATTTTAAAATTAGCAAATAAGATTCTTCAAGATATCTTAATTACTTTTACTTGGTTTATTTCTAAATATTTTTATTTCCAAGTCTGTGATTTATAATATGTGTTGATAAAACAATTTCTTTAAAAAATGGTAATCGTCCTGCTGTTTATTACATCTAATTTTTTTTCTTTTAGTAGTTCTGGGTTTGTCTTTAAAGCTAGATAAATATCAAAACTTTAGTCAGACAGTTGGTATAAAAATTGCTGATAATTACAACATAAGAATTATAAATAATAATGGTAGCTGCTTTTTAAATTCAATATTCAAAGTATCTGCCAAAAGATTTTGTAAACAAATTCTTAGGTATACAATTATACTTGATTTCACTTAATAAGAATATTCCTACAAACTGTAAAACCAAAAGATGAAGTATGATCTTAGATATTTACAACTCATTAATGGAGATTCATAAAGATTATGTTTTTGACTAGTTTTGAAGCTAATTCATTTCTGTGTTTATACTGTATAATTATAATTAAAATTTATTTGGTATCTTTACAGCAATGAACTTAATTAAGTTTACTTCAAAAGTAAGTTTACTTCAAAATTCTTTTGAGTCATCACTCAGGTGTTACTCTCCATTTGAATAGTGGATGTTCGTTAGTGGATGTTATTCTCCACTTCCTTTCTGTTTTGTGCTAATCTTTTAACCTTAACATATTTACTACATCCAACACATCCTAAATTATCTGTTGTTTTTTTTATATTTGGGCTTTGTCTTCCTCAACAGTTTTTTACCCTCCACTAATCCCTTACAAAAATTTTATTAAACCTGGATATTTAACTCAATACCTAGATTATATCTTTATAAGACTGCCAAAAATTTCTCTCCACACCTGTTCATCTTAACTTTATGAATCCACCTAATTTTCAACATTCTCTTATAAACTAGATTTCAAAGGCATCTATTTTTTTCTTTCTGTTTTTCCTATTAACAATGTTTCACAAAAAGATTACTCTCCAAATAAATATTTTAGTTTCTTAACAAAGAATTTTTAATTCTTATATCTATATTTCATACCACAAAAATCCTTTTTTAAATGGAAATTTTGTTGTTTATGACTTAAAACATATCACAAATGCTGTTGCTGGGGTTGAGTGGAATATTCTTTCACATGTTTGGGTGATTTGGATGGTTATGTTGATTTTGTCGTATAACAGTGCACACATGGAATACTTATAGATATAAACTTTAACAAATTTCCTGTAAAACCATGTAAGTAATAAACTTTGCACTAAAATAAAATTTTTTACTAATCATTGAATTGTCTATTTCTTTTGAAATAACTCTGTAAAATATGGAGAAAGATACTTACATGTAATTAATTTGACAAATTTAACAAGTTTTTTCAATATGTCAAAATTTATTCTTTATATTTCAGTTAATTATTGATAATTCCTTGGGTGCACTGAAATTTTCTCCTAAAATCTTAAATTACTCCTACACTGATTTTCTCCTAAAATCTTAAATTACTCCTACACTGATTATGAGGAAGATAGTGTTTCAACTAAATGGTAGGTTAACAAATAAAAAAGAAATTTTATGCTCTGTTCTTATAGTGCAAGATAGAATATTTCATTGGATATGGATTTGCATGTTTAAACTTCTTATTAGTAATGTTAACTGCTCTTTCTCTACATGACCATGCTCTTTCTTTCTCCTTATCAGCTGCTATCAATATGTCTAAGCAGGAGTAATACAGTTTAGTGTAAATGTGAATTATTATTACATTTTTGACAAAGTGAACGAGCCATTCCATCTCAGATTTACAAAAGATTTAAAAGTTAGTTAGTGGATTAGTTTCTCTCAGTCCAGAGATTATGAAGAGTATATAATTTAGAAAGGGTCAGGATACTGTTGAAAATTTACAATACATTAACTGACCAAGATTCTGTCAATGGGTATAAATAGACTGAAGTTACAGCATTCACTAAAAAAAAAAAATAATGAATTACTGTTAAAGAAATGTATGAAAAATTTGAAATAAATGTTGGCAGTGTAAAACAATAATAAGAGATCAGCTCAAATTAACAAATTAAGCACTAAGTAGGTTCCCTGTTTTTTACAGTTTGAAGAGTATGAAAAAGGATGGATTCCTGTTTCAACTTTTGCAGTAATATGAAAAGGTTAGACAAATCTTTAGATACTATACAATTACCAGTAATGAAATACAGTAATGCAGTGCTAGCATCTGAAACTTTCATTTAGCATGTCTTGAATTCAAATCCCACATAGTCACGGCATATTTCACATGCTACATAATTTTCATTCTATATTCCCACACACAAGCTTCTACCTCATGTAGTGAATTCATGATATAAAAAAGTTACCACTACTCAGTACTAAGTTACAATTTTAAAAGATAAGGGAAGTCAGAAATGTATTCTAATAGAAGAGCTAAACTCAGAAGAATACAAACTTTAAAACAAGCCTTATGTTGAATATTTATGAATTTGCAATGATGAAATACATGTTTGTAAATTCATCCATCACTTTTTCTTGTACTGATTGTAGTATCAGTGTAACACTAATCTATTGTTTCTAGTATTATATTTGTAATAAATAAACACAAAAAGGTTTAGAGTACGAACATAGATAGTAAGGAAGAAAGTAAATAGAAGTGATTGTGTTTCTGGAGATTTTTTATAAGTATACAAGCACTATTCAAAGACCTGGGATATGATTTTACGTTGACTAGATCATTGCAGACAGTGCCAGCTTTGCCCAAACTCTTTCTACACTACTGAAGTACTTCAAGTCTACAGTTCAACATTAGCAACAGTTTTTAACAAAACTAATTAAAAAATACATATACACATTTTATAAATATTGTAAGCACTGCTGATGAAAAATACAACATAGAACTTCACCAACAGATATTTTGCACTGTAGTGTTAGAACACTTAATTAAGGCAGTACAATAAATCTTCCACAAATATGCTACAAAATGAATAAACTAATGTAACAGTTAATAGTAAAATATATTTAAAAATGATTTGATAATAAATTAAATTAATAATAATAAATTATTAATAAGCAAATAATTTAAAACTATTTTACCTACAGATAAGCTATTTAAAAATAAAAGTCTATGAATAACAAGCAATAAATATATTTAAATTTTAACTAAATAAACTTAGTGTAAAGTATTAAATAAAAGAACATGAGAAATAAACTATACATTTTGCCAATTAACTAGTTCTAATTTTAGATAAAAAAGAAATTAGAACTAACCAACTTCTACAGGGATTAAACAGGTAATTCAAAACCAGTTTGTAAATTGTAAAATTTGAACAGCGCAAATAAAAAAACATCATATATAATTCCACCAAAATTGGAACCATCCCTCCTTTTGGTAAGTGGAAGAACCTTCTAAGGATCAATGGTATAAGATACGGAAGGCAAGAGGAAACCACCGCATTAAAGATCTAAGGATATCTTAAAAAGTTCTTGGTATGGTCATGGACCTCTGTGTAAAAGAATCTGGCATCATGAAACAATGATAAGAACTGCATAGAGTTGTGAGGAGTGGAGAGAGGCTATAAGAGAACTTGCCTTCAGACAGAACTACTGTTGATGATGATTATGATGATGATTGGTATGATCCATTTAATAGATTAAACTTATGCTCAACTTGAATAAATTTAAAGAGAGATAATAACTGCAATTTTTTAGATATTTTTGTACTATATATGACTTTATATTACAGAAACAAGAATTTAACATACTCATGACACAAAAAAAAAATGTACAGATTCAAAATTGCACAGCAGTAGTTTAGCAGTTATTTTGAGATACAGATATAAGCAAAAGAGGATGCTACAAACATGTCTGTAATCACTTTGCCTTCGAATTACAGCTATCAAAATATTTTCTCCTGATATCTGCTACAAGAATAAAATGAAATCATACTGAAATTCTCGAGACCTAAATTAAGGGGCAAATTTGATGTTTTGTATATTTTTTAACCTAAAAAATTAAACAAAGCAGGTCCCAGAACCATATATATATATGTAGTAGTTATCTAGAAAATCTTTACAAAGCCCAAAAAATTGTACTTGAAAAAACCTTTTTTAGATGTGCCTTAAATTAACTTCATTAAATTTCTGATAAACATTTTTAAAAAATTTATAGGGAAACTAATTCTCTATAAAATTTATGTAAAAAAGTCACCAGAAAACAACATAAGTTTTAAAAACAGCTGATCAACGAATAAAAATTTTGTGTATTGTATATGAATAACTTTATGAGTGGTTTAGTGTTGCTGTTTCATTCAACAATTTACAAAGTAGTTTAATCTGTAGTTATACATAACACAGACAATTCAAATTTGTACTTGGAGAGTTGAAGGATGGGCTGTTAATTTAGCAAAGTAAATAATAACTGCATGGTTGTAATTCAAAATACTATAAGAAATATCCCGATAGAAGAATATCAAATCGTAAAATGTTTTGAAGCTGTGGAAAGACTGCTTACAGAAACAGATATGCTGAAACTAAATCTAGTAGTTTCAGGTCGACAATCAAACCTCATTTTCTTAGATATATTCTGATTGCTGATTTATTGTATTTCACCAGAAATGGGAATTGTCAATATTTGAAACATCTGCACTAAGAAAAACCCACAAAGAAACTACAATAAAGTATTTCCTAGATTTTTTTTGTTTAAATTGTGTTCTGGTCTTGATGACAATCTCATTGGTACTTTTTTCTTATCAACAAGACTTTCAGGTGTAAAATACTTACCATCTTTCAAATGAGTCTGATTGAACTCTTATAAGATGATTCAGTTGCAGATAAGAAATGCAGTTTATCTACGATGCTGCATTTCTCTCAGAATGCTAGAAATTATTTAAATAATACCAATGAATTGGTTGAAAAGAACAAGTGAAATGGTCTTACACTATCAGACTCTTTCCTTTAGTAGTTAGTTGAAGTCCTATCACTTCATTTTCCATTTATTCTACAGGTTTATTCTATATGCTTGAAGAAATATGAAATTGCACCATAAAAGCTTTAGCAACTCTAAAGAATAATCCTGATACTGTAAGACAGGATTGAGATGCATGAATCTGTTGCATTCAATAAAACTGAATAACTACTTTGAATGTATGTTAACCTTTAATCATATATAAATAAGTCGGTAAGAAATATTTTTTAAGATACAAGTTACTAACGTGATTCTTCATTGTTTCTATTTCTTTATTTTATTTACATTTTACCAAATTTCAAGTTTGGAAATTTGGTTATGTGAGAAAAACGGAATGTTACAGATGAATGTTACGTTAGTAATTAAGAAATCTTCAGAATAATTTGAGAGATTAAAAGAAATGATGATTTGACAAAACATAATAAATGACATAAAAAATAGAGATTATTTTCATTTATTCAAATTTCTTTAATTATTTTTAATTCTTGATAAAGTACCTGCTTGACAACAACAGAATTAGGAAAATGACATCAGAAAATGAGAAATAATAGAACAAAATATGATCAATTCAAGAAGCATGAGTATCAATAACAGATGAACTACCATTGGAGGCATTATTACATGGTCAACTCATTAACTTATACGAAATAAGTCTACTTTTTAGCTAATTCATTATGTATTGAAAAAATATTTTTAAAACCTTTTTTTTAAATATTTGTAAGATAATCATGTTATCTTCTTACAGATGCAATGTATTTATTTGAAAAAAAATTCACTTAACTTACAATTACAGATGATTTTCCTGTTGAAATAAGAAAATCTTATGTTAAAATTTCATCAATTTATCTTAATTTATGATATTACTGTCAAATAAAGTGCTTTTGAAATTCAATTACAAATTGTTTGCACTATGCTTAGAACTGTGAATATGAACATGAAGTAGCACATCATTAACTGAAAAGCTGATAGGAAGTGTAATAAAAATTGAAATTGCAGTGGGATATTTGACTGAAAAATCTTTAATTTCCAATCAATAAAGCTATTTTCTTCACATACACTTGGATAAAGAAAATTATACAACCACAAAATTTTGCATGGATAGGTCTCAATACCTCTGATGATACAATTATGGATTGAAGAATTGTATACATAAAGTCTGTGCTAATTCAGGCCTTTGTAAACAGTAATACCAAGTAGACTGTAAAACCTTCAAATGGACAAATAATGTTTTACACACAAATATTTGAAGTCAGTCAAAGACAAGATTACCCATAACAGTAATGTTTGGCAGTGTACGTTGTGAATACAAGAACGGTTCTTTTACTCTCTACCAAATGGATTTAAGGAAATCTTCCTCAATAGAATTAAGAGCTTATATTTTGCTGGAGATAACTAACTTATCATTTTATAATATTTATATTAATAAATTCTTTGAATATTAAAATTTATTTGGGATACACTTTAAGTATTTGGTTGTCAATCATAGTGAACATTTCATTTTAGAGATTCATCATAGAGAATCATAGTGAAGCATTTATTAAGATGACTGAATGAGTGTGGTAAAGGATGGGATGTTACAGCAGGCATCAATATGGAGCTAGCTGGAATCTACTGAATTCTTTCTTTAGGGAGTATATATAAAAATATCATAACAAAACTTAAGATTTATTTAAACAAGTACTGGGAGATATTCAACATTCTAATTACTTGAATATTTTACTGACAAAGGTTGGTGGTATAGATTACATTAAATGAGGGAGGTTAGGTTCAATCTTTCCAGTTAATATAATGGATATTTCACTCAACAGACTTATTTATAGAATAGAAGTCTTACTTTTTTACTTAAAATTATTTTTTTGAATTTTTCTAAAAATTCATACATTAATTGTAAATACTTCCTATTATTTAACAATTTTATTCTGGCTAAAAAAAATTGTAAAGCAGTCTGTTTAATCCAGTTTTTGTAAATCTGCTGAACCCTCAAAGTAAGTATTTTATTATTTACTCTTATTAATTGGGAACATGAATTATAAAAAGTCGATGTATATTTTAAATGTGCATAGCAAAAGTCCTTTTAAACAAAGAACTCAGAGTTTAACCTAGTGTCAAGAAGGTTAACATAAAATGTTAATATTATTCCTAACAATATAATAGCATTAAGAACCATAAGGAAATAAGATAACTGATGTAAATGAATAGAAATAAGGATTTTAATTTTTAAATAAGGAAAGAATAGTACTTAAATATAAAAAAGTAGACAGAAATATTAGTGAATTTAATATAATCTAAAAAATAGATTTTTCAAAATTCAAAATATGTTTACAAGTAAAAAATGAAGAAGCTTTTATCACAGCAATAACAATATTTTCTATTCACAAAAATTTCAATTGACATAAAATAAAAATAAAAATAAATAAAAAATCAAACTATTTGTGTAACAAATATTCAACCATAATTCAACCTTCATTTGCTCAGTTTTATCAAAGGTTTACTGTTTCTGTATGATTACATACATACATATTTACATTATCTTTGTTTATACTTCAAATTCAAAAGATAAAACTGATAAAATCCTTTTGAATTTTAATATTTTATCGCATAACCTCTGATGGCGAAAAATAGCTGTAATAGATTATAATATTTTTTTCAAATAAAAAAAATTAATAAATACAAATATAATAAGACTGATAATCACCTTGACAGTCAAAAAATTCATCTTCATCACCGCTTCCTGAATCTGAATCTCTAACAATACTTTCCATTCTCCATGTTGCTGCAGCCAAATCCAAATTATTCGGAGATGTAGGTGAATGAAGCTGAGCTTTAGAATTGCTACGAGACCATGCTCTCTTACGTACTTCTCCACTAACCCTTTAAAAATACAAAGAACAAAATTAAGAAGAGAAAATTAATTAAGAAGGGAGTTTTCTTTTCAGAATTGAAAAGAAAACTCAAATTGAGCATTTTCAGAATTCATTTTCATTGTAATATCAATATCAGAAAAAATGTTGCCGTTATCTCTAAAATCTCTCCAGTTATAAACAGCTTCAATAATCTGTAGTTCAAAGTTATCTTACGTTCACTTAATATGTGCACATAATAAAGTTCTGAAAGAAAAAAGTTATGTAAAAATGAAAAAGAAGTTACAAAAAATTAAATAAGATTCCAGAAAAAACTACTCATAAGTTTCAAGCTCTCTCTCTCTCTCTCTCTCTCTCTCTCTCTTTTCCCTATTTAACCTCCGGGAATTACCATTCAGGTATTACTTCAGAGGATGAATGAGGATGATATGTATGAGTGTAAATGAAGTGTGGTTAATTGAAACCCAACCACCAAAGAACACCGGTATACACGATCTAGTATTCAAATCCGTATAAAATAACTGCTTTTACTAGGACTTGAATGTTGGAACTCTCGACTTCCAAATCAGCTGATTTGGGAAGAAGTGTTCACCAATAGACCAACCCAATGGGTAAGTTTCAAGCTAAATAAATCTTGAATGTACCATCGATTTCTGACAAGTTACTTTGCGGCTAGCCTATATAATTTTTTATATAATGGAGAAAAAATTGTTTTCTTGATACTGTTAAAAGACTAATATACCACTGCTACCATTATGAATAAATGAGACCAGTTACTCAGAAAAATACCATCCAGTGAAGGCAGAGTTTATAGTATTTATTCAATTAATTTAGACGAGAATGGTCAATAAGGTGACTACTGTAGTTTTTTGTTAAAATTTTGAATCTTATAAATGCACAGAAAAGATAAATGCATAGACTTATATGTTAACCAAAATTTTCCAGCAAATTTTTTTATGGAATATTATTGTCATATTTCTTATGATGTAAACGTTTTCTTTCCTATAAATTATTTTTTTTAAATTTATGTACAAGTAAACAGAAAAAATTTCAATGAATTATTTGATTAATTTGAAAAAAATTCTAACGAATATTAGCCAAGGTTTAAAAAAGTGAAATACAGATAAAAAGAACTTTGACCAATATTTTGCCAAGTAACTAATAACACAACTGATATCTAGTTTATGAGTAAATGGTTAAAAAACAGAATTGGCAGTATATTGTTAAGCAAAGATTAATGTTTTTACAATTTGTTAGTATTATTATTCAGAATAATTATTCTGAAATATATAAGCACACTGGATCTATCCCTGCTCTTTCATTACAAAAAAAAATATATACTAATATATAATACATAAATATGTAGTTCTCAAATTTTATTACAATGAAACAAACAATTCAATTTTACCTAAAGTTATTATTAGTTTATTCTATACCTAGTTTATTCCAGTTTGAGTGGACGGGTTGCTTTTAAAAAAATTACTACATTTTGAGATTCTCCTGAGAGTAAATAGGTTTTCTAGGCAAAAAGAAACTATATTTGAACGCTTCTCTTTATATAGTATGAAGAAGAGAGTATTTCTGGTTCTCTAAATTAAAATATTTCATCTTTTTTATAGTGAAAAGTCAATACTACTTTTGAGTATCCAAAAAGATATGTTCACTATGTAAATAATCAAACATTGCAACAAATATAACTAAAACAAAGTAAATTTACATTAAAAAACTGAATAATTAATCTTACTAGATTTACATACTAAAACCTTTACACTTATACATTTAGGAAAAGCTAAATTACAAATATGACCGACTGCTCTGAGTCTAGGTTGAGGTGTTAGGCAAGGATGTTATCTCTGCTGACACTATTCAACATTTACATGTAAGATATGATAAGGATTATATTAAAAGGAGTAAATATAGGACAAAAAATAAAATACATAAGGTTTGCTGATGATATAGTAATTTAAATGATGGTACACACATACTTTTAAGATTGTTAACAGCCATGGAGGAATAAATACAGGAAAAACTAAAGTAATGGAAGTAAACGACAAAGAGGATTTAGTGGTAATAACGAGAGAAGGAAGATCAAAAAAGTAAACAATTACAGATATTTGGGGACAATGGTGACAGAGGAGTGGAAGTTAGCTATGGAAATAAAAGGAAGGATAGCAGTGGCAAATGAAGCCTTCAGAAAGAATAGGAAATTACTATTTGTATACATCTGGACTAAAGAGTTAAGGAAGAAGTTAGCCAAATGTTATGTAAGAAGTGTCTTGTTGAATGGAAGTGAAGCATGAAAGATGAAGAGAGAGAAAGGACTGGATTGAGGCTTTTGAGATATGTATATGGAGAAAAAAAGATGGGTGAATAAAGTGAGGCATAATGAACACTTAAAGAAGAAATGAATTTATGTGGGAAGTACAAAAAAGAATATGGAAGATTTGGACATGCGAATAGATCTCTATTATCTTGACAACTGCTTTGGAAGGGTTAGTAGAAAGAGAAAGGAAATGAGGAAGAAGGATTAAATTAATAGATTAGGTGAAGGCTGGAAACTACAAGGGAATGAAGGAGAAGGCTTAGGGTAGAAATGGATGCAGACAACAGTGGTATACAGTATTCTACCACCAGGCAGAACATCAGATAATGATATACTATAAAACAAAATTGCAAGTATTTTTTTTACCGTGTTATAACATCAGATGGAGGTTCATCTGGACTAGCGTCAAGAGGTGTTACATCTGTTGGTGTATCGGTAATAATTTGTGGACCCGGTGATGTAACTTCAGGTTCTGTTTTTTCAATACTACCAAGTGTTGCCGCTAGACTTTTTGCTGCTGTATTAGCACTAGGTGTTCCAGCACTGGTACCACTCTGGCTGCAACCTTCATCATTCTTCTTTTCACCTCCCTCTTCATTTCCACCTTTTTCAAAATAATAAATAAATTATAAAATTGAGCAACAGCATATTGGTATGCATGTAAAAAAATTGCGTTCATAATTAAAATTAATATATTAAAAATGTCTAATACATATGCATATTTATAACTTGATAGAGAATATTTTCCTAGATTATTTAATTACAGATCCTTAATAAACAGATTATAATAAATATAAATAAAACTGTATTGTAAGTACAGATTGTACTGTAATATATGAAATTTTACCTAAAATAATATACTAAATTAAGCACAGTATTATGTATTATGTACATAGTCTATAATTAATTGTGTAATAAAAATAAATTGTTTAACTAAAACAGGATTTTTATTCTAGAGACTTTCATTGTAATAAAATGTTAAATTAGATCTAAAAAGTCAGTAGAATTTCTACTTTTGGAGCCACCAAGGTGATAAAATAGAGAGCATGACAAATTACAGAATTCATTATACTTAGTTACACTATGTATGAAAAAAAAATCACATATTACTAATATAGGCTTTAATTGTATACTGCAGAAAACATACAACTATCAAACTATTTTTTTTTTTACTTTTATGAATTGGGCAACATACTAATTTCCTACTGTCTTGGTGTAAAAATAATATTTTTAGTATTATTAATTTTAACTGAAAAATACAAAATTGATAAGTTTACTACAAAAATTCTTGAAATTAAAACTTTTTAAAAGGAACATACAAAACCTTTTAAGATCTCAAATAAAATAACAAGAAAAAAAGTTGTTTGTAAAACTAATTATTTAATTTTTTTTTCATAAATTATCAGCTTTTACTTTTTGAAAATATCAGTAATTTTCTTTAGCACTATGGCAGTTCTTTAATTTTTTGTCACAAGCAGGTGGATGTGTTGTAATACTATCTTACCTGTAATTAAGCTACTGTCTCTTGTCTTTAATGAACTATTTCTCTGCATGTTACATAATTCCCCAGTAAAAATTCACACTTCCACTTCAGTTTATTTGAATAACCAATGATTTCTTTTTCCCTTACAACTTAAGTTTATGTACCTGGCTTCAGTAGCATCTTTTATGGTCCATATTATTAAGTCTTTGTAAATTATGTTTTCAAATATACTCTGACATTTTTACTTTAACTTTTGATGTAAAATATAGATCATAAATATTATTTTGAGAAAAGCAATTTTATTTTACTAAATGTTTAGTTAGTTTAAATATTAACAGCAGTGATATCAGTTCATAAAAATGGAATATTAAATATGTACGCATTTAAAAAAAAAATTAGCTTTATCAGTGTTAACTTTGTAACATAATAATGACTTTTCATGTTAATCAATCAATCAAATTCTTTATTGCCTTCAAAACAAACAACATTTAAAAGCAAGTTGTTGAGTTAAAATAAACAATTAAAAACATAACAAAAACCAGAAACAACAGAGCTAATTAAGCCTTGAACTAAAATCACAGGAGGATTAATTAATTTATTCTACGATAAATTTATTTTAATTACCATGAAATAAGAATTACCTCCTTTAAATTTTGTATAATTTATAATGCCTATACTAAAGTCAATTTATAATTAATTATTCTTATGTTATTTTAATTAAAAATCAGAATTTTATATGGTTATTCAAACACAATATTTTTAAATAACATCACAATTTTAATTATATGTTTGAGGAAGTACTTTAACAATCATAACTCATGAACAAAATCAATACACAACAAAATAAAATATCACAACGTTTAGCTTTCTCATAAAATTAACTTCAAACAAAAATTATACCTTCATTACTATCACAGAGATATCTATTCAGAGATATATGAAAAATATATCTCTTATTTCATTCTTCAGTTTACTTAAAATAAAACTTCCATTTATAAAACATTTACCACAAAAGAAAAAAATTTCATTTTTTGTATAATCTATTAAGTTTGTAATTTGTAATAAGTCAGCCAATGTATCATCATTTATTGGATGAAAAATATAATTATAGAAAAGTTTTTAACTGAAATAATGTGGTAGAAGGCAGGCCAAAAGAAAATTACTTGTTATTTGTCATGATCAGATTAACACAAAAAGAATATGGTTTAAATTTACAAGTAACATTATTGAGATGTAATCTTTATTGTCACTTATTAAAAAATAAATAAAATGCTTAATATTAACATTTATTCTCATTTTCAATGTTGTACTACTGTTCTTACTTTGTGATCTAATCATATGCGGTTCTTATCATTGTGCATTACACCACTAAATTTACCTTTAAAAAAAATTAATACTTTTTATTTAGATAGAAAGTAGTTTGCAATTGACAAGCATAAATGTCAGATATAAAAATACTTCACTATTTTAGGGAAGAAAACCTAAAACTGACTTGTATTTTTGTTTGAAAATTTCAAAGGTAAGTATTTCAATAAATTTCTTATAACAATAAAAAAAGGTTAGATTTTTCTACCTGTGCTTACTATACATACCAAAGAAGATTTTATATTTCATTCAATAACAAAATTTGTTTTATATTTTCATAACAATCTTTTTAGTGAACAAAAGAATTTACTTTTAAGATATCTGAAAATGTAACTCAGATTCAACCTAAAAATTCTTTTCTAAATTCAAAGGGCATATTTAGTTTACAATTAGAACAGTTTAACATTACTGTACACCAAGTTACTAGTGAAAATAAAGTAAAGAAAAGTTTAAAAAAATCTTTTGGGTTTAATTGCTTGCAGTTTTTTTTTTTTTTTTTTTTTTTTTTTTTTTAAGAAATGATTTTCATTGTTCAGCAAATATAAAAAAAATAAGAAAATAATAAATTTATAAATCAGCATTCCAAAATACAATTAAAAGTGTTCTTTTTTTTTAAAAAAAAGAATGTTTTATTATTGTATAGAAATGTGCTTTGAGAAGAACAACGTTTTAAGAGTTATTGTGCAACTCCTTCAACAACTGTGATAACACTAGAGAATGAAAGATGCCTAACAAATGCTACATACTTCATTATTACCACCATCATATGGCAGTTTGTTTTGAGGCAGGTCACTTTCACAATATCCACCTCCACTTTCTTCGAATATGAGCTAAAATTTTGAGTTTTGGATAGATCCTATTTCCTTTTAAATCCTCTGTAATTTACTCTTTTTCAACCTTTTTCTTTGCACCTTCTACTGATCCTTCTAGTACTGTTTTAATACTCTTCTCTTCTCATTCTCATGAAATGTCTCTGTCAATTAGCTATTCTATTTTGGATTGTTCTAATTATGCATATTCTATTTATGCATATATTCTCATTCACACTTCTCATTACTCCATTTCTCACACTGTCCTGTCCAACTAATCTTCTCTAGTCAACTCCATGCCCATATTTCAAATATATCCAGCCTCTCTTTTTCCCTTATTCTTAGTGTTCATGATTCATATCCATACAGATGTAATTCCAAACGTAGAATTTCACAAGTGCATTACTTTACTGCATAATAACAGTTTCTTTTGATATGCTTCCTTAGAGACTGCTATTACGGCTTTTACTTTCTTTTTCTTTAGAAATCTTTGGGAAACATGTTTCTGAAATGTGAGCTCTTTATTTGTTTAATTTTTCCTTTTTCTAAATAGAATTAATTTTTTTATTGTTTCCTACTCTCATTACTCTTATCTGAAATTTAATTTTCATATTTTATTCATTCATAATGTCCTTTAATTTTGAGATCATTTGTGAATATCATTGACTCCCTCTCCTAAAAACACATGCCATCTGCAAACCACATATAATATATTTTCCTTTCTTAGACCAGATCATTCAGTTTATGCATCCTTTATTTTCATATTTTTTTCTGGTTCGGCAAAATTCATTAATTAATTTTCTACCTTTCCAATCTAATCTTTGGTTCTTCAAAATTTCCAGTAGTTTATCCAGTTTGGAATATACAAATAGGTATAACACATTCAACAACAAATTTTTATTTTTATTAAACAAATATAATTAATACCCAATAATTATTTCAAAGCAACAAATATATATATATATACACACGAGGTTAAGTCAATTATTATCCACAATTTAGTTATATTTTTGTTTATGTTGGTAGTACTATCGTGTTGCGTAGACGACGCATGCGTGGTTTAATTGTTATAATGTCTGTGCAGGTTTGATGCTGCTAGGTTAGTTCCATTATCGCTGCCCTGCCATTAACCATGGCTGCTCCACTTTCTGTTTGCACCAAAGAAGAGCAACGTTTAGCGATCCGATTTTTGTGGTCGGAAGGTGTATCAGGGGCCGAAATTCATCGAAGACTTTCGGTACAGTACAGGAATAGTGTGTTGCCACAACGGAGTGTCTACAAATGGATTGAGAAATTCAAAAATGGTTGCACAAGTGTTATGCACGACGAAGGAGCCAGACGACCATTTACCACCATAAATGAGGAAAACATTGAGCGTGCACGTGACATGGTTTTCTTAGACAGACGAATAATTATTAATGAAGTGGCACATTGTCTGCAAATTAGTCAAGGTTCTGCCTACGAAATCATCCACAACAGTCTTGGGTTTCATAAAGCCTGTACAAGATGTGTCCCAAAACAACTCACACAGTTGCATAAACAAACGTGCTTGGATATCTGCCAAAAACATTTGGATTGCTATGGTAACGAACAGGACATCTTCTTAGACAGAATCATCACTGGTGACAAAACATGAATCCATCATTACGAGCCGGAGAGTAAACATCCAAATTCGCCCTGCAAAAAAAAAGTTCAAGACCCAACCATCCTCAGGAAAACTGATGCTTACGGTTTTTTGGTACCCACAAAGCCCAGTACTGGAACATTATGAGGAAAGGGGCATGACAATAAACAGTGTGCATTACAGTGATATGCTTACTGCCAAGCTGAAGCCTACAATTCGAAGCAAATGCCGAGGACTGGTGTCAAAAGGTGTTGTGTTGTTGCACATCAATGCCCGTCCACATACTGCTGCCCACACTGCTGAAACGCTCCAGAAACTCAACTTTGAAGTATTGGCTCATCCTCCATATAGTCCTGATCTAGCCCCTTCTGACTACCACTTGTTTGGTCCACTCAAAGAGGCATTAAGGGGCTGTCAATTTACCTTGGACAAAACATTGAAAGAAGCGGTGCATTCCTGGCTCGCAGCTAAAACGAAAACCTTCTTTTATGAGGGCATCAGGAAGCTTATGCAATGATGGACCAAGTGATAATGCAAGTTGAAATGCAAGGGGACTATGGTGAAAAATGATGTACATGTAAGTTTCCTATTTATACTGCAATAAAATTGATAACTACATTGCGGATAATAATTGGCTTACCCTCGTATATATATATATATATATATATATTCTTTTTTATATAATAAAATCTCTCACAGCCAACTTCTCTAACTGGATTTTCTATTAACAAGAAAGTTCAACAAGAGTGGTGTATGAGACAATTCAAACAATTGGATCACAAGTTCTTTACACCAGTCTTTTTCTTTTAAAAAAGGCTTCTATATTGCTCTGCTATCTCATAAACATAAAAACAGCAATATTTTTTTTGATGAGCCCACCTCGAAGGGTCTTTAGAGTTATGACCTTTAAATCCTCTCAAACTTGTTAAACTTAACATCAATAAGAATGCTAACCATGTTATATGTTTCTTACCCTGAAACTGAATAACCAACAAGTATAGGTGGCTTTTGTACGGTAAAAGTGGTTTTAAGAATTATTTAGATGGATCACTAAAAAGGTGTCATTCTTTAAGTTGATGATCCAATTTATAGTTCTGTCATTAATTAAATGATGTTAAAACATAAAAAAGAACCCTTCATTTTATGAAACACGGAGAAAGCAGCATTTTTTCTGAAGAAAATAATGATCGTTCCATCTGCCAACAGATTCCATTCTTGCAGTCTAGAGCGAAGAAGTTCACCTACTCTTTTGATAAGCCCAAGTCATGCATCAAACTATTTCGTTCATTTTAATTAATTATTATTAAATTTATATTTAATTATTTTAATTCATTTTTTTTGATAAGATGGAGTTCATTAAATATCTGAGGATTATAAGTGGGATTACATTTTCATCAGTTTGTGTATAATCACTGTCACGAAGCTGTGAAATGTTAGTATCATTCCATTTTAATGGTGAAGTTAGTAAGCTCATCAGTAAGCTTTCTCCTTGAGAGACCAGTCTAAGGGTACATGCACGGTGCAAGCCAGATTCAAATTCTGAAAGCTGGTGCTGACAATAAGCACCGTCAAGATAATCAACTCAGATGGATTCACATAGTACAAGCAGATTTTAAATGCCAAATCTGCTTCATTTATCACGTATTGTTCATTTTCAGTCACGGAGTCAAGTGACAAAGATGCTACCATTTTACTTTGTGCAACAGAAAGTTTATCTTTTAAACTGAGAAATATAAAAAACAGTGTTCATGCTATTAAAGGTTAGACATCATTACAGCGAATACAATCACCTTTTTTGGCAACAGGTTTTTCAAAAATTGACAGCAACAGATTTTTTGATTGCTTTAGAATGGAAATTGAAACATTCAACTATATTTTAATGAAAATTGAAAAGCTATTATTAAAGGACAGATGTAACTTACTTAGAGATAAGTTCAACATTTTCTTATTTTTAATATATTCTAATTCTAAATTTTACTGAAGCATACAAATTGAACTTTTCTTCTGATTAGATATGGCTTTTTTTTATTATCTTTTGCAATTATTGTGATGAATGATTTATTACTAGAATAATGGATTTAAAACAATGAAATGGTTTTATTAATTAAGGTTTTCACTGAATAAATTCTTTTGGTATTCATTTATTAGACAATACGATTAACAAATAAAAAACTATAATAAAAATTTCAAAAATACATTTGAAAAATAACAATGAAAAAAGAAATAAAAGTAGTAGTTGTAATAAAAAGTCAATTAATATTCAAAATAATTAAATGTGTAATAGAAAATATGATTTTTATTGGTTATTGTTTCCTAGTTCTTGGACACTAGCTACTGATGATGTAAAATACCCATAACTGTTATGGGAACTAGCTGCAGGTAGAACGTAGATTGCTCTGAAAATGATGATGAACTGTAATAAGAACTTCCTGTATGGGTTTCCAGTGTAATTTGGGACATTTGATATTCGAACATAGTATCTGGATAAGTAAACTCATCAACAACTTGTTGAATCCTGTTCCTGAAATGCAATTTCATTTTGTCAAGTATTTTGGTGGCAGCAGACTCTTGAAACATAAGAGATCATCATTTTCATTTCGATGATTTTCAAGAACCTGTTCCATACTACCTTTCTCTTCTCCATGTCTATTATACCTTCATTGTATTTCACATTCGCACGAGTCTTCTTTTTCCTTTTTTGTGAAATACCTAATTAATGTTGGTCTTCAGTGCATCCTGGTTCATTGCTTACATGCTGCTCGTCTTCTTTATTGCCTGGTACAAAATTTCCTTCCATACTTTTGTCTACTTTGAAGGTGCTTAAGTTAATTTCAGCAGCAGAAGTCTGCCCACTTCTTGAGGTTGACAGATTTCCAGAGGAAGCTCATGGTCTTACGATGTCGTTTAGAAAGTACAATGATTCTAAATGCTGCCATTTTGGTTCATGGGTTATTTCCCATGGA
Source organism: Lycorma delicatula (assembly GCF_047948215.1). Classification (NCBI taxonomy): domain Eukaryota; kingdom Metazoa; phylum Arthropoda; class Insecta; order Hemiptera; family Fulgoridae; genus Lycorma; species Lycorma delicatula. Next base: position 164,575,863 of record NC_134458.1, on the reverse strand, counting down.
TCACCAGAATGAATAGGCTTTATTTTTCCAAATTCAACAGAAAACCGATCCCTCAGATACTTCCATTTTTTGCTTAAGGGAGTTTCTGAAATCAAAAGAGAACCCCAGATTTTAGAATGGTTTATGATTTGAATGGCCCAATAATGTAATATTGTATCATTAAAATAAAAGATTACATGGACCTACAATAACAACAAAATAAAGTATTACAGGAAAATCTTTCATATTTAGAAGTTTTTTTATTGTAATCTACAACTTAAAAATTTAAAAAAAATTTATGTACAATTCCAACCACACTTGTTTCAGGTACCTTTCAACTGGAATGTCATTCCAGTCTTTGGCCTTCTGTTTTCGAAAGAGAGATAACACCATCGGCAAGATAATCAGACATGGTACAAGTTTTATGGGAAGACCTCTTCATATGCCTGCACTAACTACAGAAATTTTAAAAAGTAATGCAGCGAATTTTGTAACACTTTGGAATTTTCCCAATGTTATTGGCTGTTTAGATAGAAAAATTGTCCATATGGTATGTCCTAGTGACTCTGGATCAATGTTTTTAAATTAGAAGAATTACTTTTTTGTTGTTCTCAAAGCGTTAGTGGATGCAAATTACAAGTTCACTGCACTTGATGTTGGCGGTTATGGTAAAAAAAGTGATGGAGGTACATTTATGGCTTCAGAATTATTCAATTTCATTGAAGAAAAAAATTATTGTTTTCCCAGAACCAGACTTCCTCCCCAATACTAATATAAAAGCCCTTTATGTTATTATAGCAGATGAGGCCTACCCTTTGTTTCCTTATTTAATGAGGCCATAAAAAAAAAACTGAGTAATTTTAAATGTCGATTGACAAGAGTAAGAAAAACTGTACAGTGTGCTTTTGGAATTTTATACTCGGAATGGTGTATAATATCAAAAGCACTAGAAACAAAGGTTAAATTAGCTGACATGATTATCAAATGTGTTTGTGTTTTGCATAACATAATTACTGATAAAGAGGGGCTTGCATGGCACTTAAGTAATGTTATGGTTCATGGAGAAGCAGCGTATAATAATCTACCTGCAAGAAGGCTCCCAACTGAAGACAAAAATATACAATATTTTTTTCTAATTATTCTAATTACATGAATAAATTTCCTTTAACATATCACGAGTAAAATAAGAAATTTTTGTATTAACTGTATGGTTTTGAAATGAATAAAAAAAAACCTTAAAAAATCTAATATGCTGATCATTTTGTTATGAAATTAAGTACATTTTCTAATGAATGTTATTTAATAATTCAAAATTGATAATTTAATTTAATAAAAGAGAATAGTTAAATATTATTTGTAAATGTAATATAATAATTTTATCTAAGAATAAATATCTCTTATGTTGATGTTTCTTATTCGATTTAAGAATATTGTCAGCTAAAAATTACTTATAACTATGTGTAACCTCGTCACTAAGAACTTCAACAGCACAAACTCATTGATAACACGTATATTTTTTAAAAATTTCCTTGAATTTACTATAACACTCAATGCTAAAGAAACCTGTATAGCATGATGATTCTTATATTCGATAATACGTACAGTAGGCTACGAATTTTCACTTGAGATTACTTTTATAACATATAGTTTTACTCAAAGGAACCTTTGCAGCAAGAATTTCATTTTTTGGTAGCAACGTTTAAGTTATCAAAGCCTTGATAACATAAATGTAGACTAGACAAAACTCTTGATAGTAAGAATGTTTCTACATGCCCTTGAGATTCTTGTTAACGAGGTTTCACTGTACTTGTAAAATATTTTTAATTTTTACTTACCATCAACACCCATGCCTTTTGCTCTTTCCTGCCAGCAGCAATCTACAACAACTCTATAATATAACTTTAATCTTTTGTCCTAAATTTCCAGTCTTAAAAAGATTTTCGAAATCAAAGTCTCCACACCGATACTTTATCTTAACTTTAAATTACACAAAAATTTCAACTACTGTAACTAGCCTACTACTACACAAATATCTGAAACCAGAATGTACATTTCATTCCGATAACTAGTCTGACTCAGACGAGTAGTTAGTAGGCACCGGCAAATGCTGCCACTGTGAGTGCTCTCATTTAAATATGTTGGTCATTCTAAAAACCGATCGGTGCCGATTGTCTGAATCTGACTACTGGCTTACACTATGTGTGTATCCTAAGAGCCAACAGTACATTCAGATATTCAATTTTATATTTTTTGTTTATTTTTTATATTTTTCTGTGCTCATTAGACAAAAAGTAGCAATTATGAAGATATGAAATGATAAGCTTATGCTACATCATTGGGACAGCAAACAGCATACAGCTTCTATTGCCTTTCATCCACTGAACAAGTCACACTGCAACTTGTACAACAAACATGAGAAGCCCAAATTTTACCTTGTTCACCAATTTTACAACCAAACTACAAGAAAACAGGCTTTTTTCACTAATATGTTTTAACAAAACACCCAAAAACATAACTAAACCTACAAAACATAACTAACATACAAAACATAACATACTACAAAACATAACTAGTGATTTTTTATTAGATTTGCAGTGAAAACATGAAATTGAACTGCAGTTTAAAAAAAATCCACATGACCACACTGAACAAAGATGTTCTCTCTAGTGATAGTGAATGCAAATAAAGACAATTAACGATTGCGACGTAGTGAAAATAGTAAATTATAGTGCAGTTTGTCAACAACACAAAAATGTGAAATGCTGGATTTTTTTAATGGGTAATATCTAAATTAAAAGCAAAATGAACAATAATAATAATAATAATAATAATGAAAACTGTTTTGTGTTACCAATGCACTGTTGACCAGTGTAATCAGATGAATATGATAATGATTGACCTTTTTTTCTACTTTACTTCCTTTTGTACTTACAAGGACAGGCAGTTAGTTTACAATGTTTATTGATGCCTTTTTGTAGGGTGGTAGGAGGGAGGTCCCTACTTGAAATCCAAAATGGCAGCTTCCAACTGCTCCATTTTGGAGTAAACTCTATTTAAAAATTTTTGAGTGGTTTAAGTAGCTAATCTGCATACCTAAAATCACAACAGTGGCAGCAGCTAAGTGGTAAGCATTACAGTCTCATAAGTTACGGTTGTGGGTTCATACCTCCTTGTATTTTTTTTTTCTTACATATGCACTAACAACCTCTAAAAAACTAAACCTTTCATCATTATTAAATATTTTTATTATGCTTACATATAATCCTGTCTGAAATATAATATCTCTTGGGGCTCTCAAAAAAATTAGCAAAAGTTTTCAAAATGCAAAAATGGGTTATCAGACCACTGTTTGGCACCCGTGAATCATGTAGATCAATATTTGGAAATTAAAAATGTTATCTTATCCTTGTATTTAAACATAAGTGTGCAATCATTGCTACAAAAAAATGATCACTTATTCTTGAAAAAGTAATTACAATCACCTCTATCCAACCAGACAATAAAACTGCTTTCATGTTTCTCAACATAATATTTTGGCCATCAAGAAATATCCTTATTATGCTTCTGTTTCCATTTTTAATAAACTACAAAACCATTCAAGAAAATTTCCTACCAATTTATTTAAAATACAATTAAAAGATTTTCTTTTATAAAAATAATATTAAGCTGTCGAGTAATTTTTAAAAATACTAATTTTAAAAAATGCTGAATTTCCTCCATTCAGTTCAATGTATACATAAATATATGCTCAAATAATTTTCATCAACGCCTTCTGAATTATGATTTATTTTGCAGTAATTTTTTTACAATTAGTATCTTCATGTACTTATTACCATTATTTTTTTGTATTTATATTTTAAATAATTACTATGGACTTTAGTCAGAGGATTTTTGTTTTATACTTAACTGAATTCTGTGATGCTGTGATGAAGTAAATGTTGTGCAGTTTCTTTTTTTTTATGCACGAAGTAGCATATTTACGCATTTCTGATGTGAACCACATATTACTTTATTACGAATTGATCAAAATAAAGATTTATTTTTTAGTGCAAATAATAAATTGACTTATTTATTTTTATATAAATAGATTAAATGTTCTTAAACTGTCTCATTATTTCAGTTTGTTATGTAGATTAAAAACCAGCACACTTTAAGGTCTAGGCTGAATTTTAATCTTCCAAGAGAATTAAAGATACTTGCTTATTATAAAAGAACCATTCTGAAATGTTTTTTGTACTTGAAAGCAAAAGTGTGTGTCAGAAAAGAGTAATTTATAACACTGGCAGTAGTGTAAATCACTGCAAATGTAATAATCATTACTGTTAACAATAATTTAATAATAACTGACAATTCTGACATACTTCCAAACAAAAATCAATGAACTATTAACACATGACTGCAGTTCACAGAAGTAAGGTAATAATATTATATAAAAATTTAGAGGATAAAACAAAGGAGCTTTTGCATTATTCCTAATAAATATAAAATTTTCAATAATATCAAGATTGTAAATTTGTATATAGGGTAACTTATGTACTTTGCAAAGATCACTGAACAGCTAACAAAGGTCTAACAGAATAATTGTTTGACTTTCTCTTGTGCCAGCAAATTAAGCTAAAGAATCTTTCAACATCTAATTTCAAATACACAGCCAACCATGATAGGATAAATAAAAAATACCGATAAATTCCTTCATTACTTTAATTAGATAAAAATTTAAAAAGTGGCACCTTTTTAATGGAATAAGTAGCAAATTAAAAATTTAAATAACTTTAAAGTTTAAAAAGGAATTTAAATTTAAGTTTTAAGGGAAGGAATTTTATTCTGTTAAAGAGGATGGTAGATAATAAATTTTTGTTTTCTAAAAATTAATTATATGTTTATGAATCCAATTTTGAAAGTTAGGATACACTTATAGCATCATAATATAAGACACAGGTGATTCAAGAGGAAAGGAAAATAACTCAGGAAATGGTTTTAGAGCTAGAAAAAATAAAAAGGTCCATACATATATATATATATATAAAAAATTTCGCCCGGATTTCAGTTAAGCCAGTGAAATTTGATCATACTGAAATTTTTGACTATATAAGCTGTAAACATGATGGTTTTTTATGATCTTTTGAATCGAAAAATTGGAAAAAACAGGTTCCAGAACTGTATCTCTTGTTTTCATGACACCAAACAGAAAAATTTAATTGCGAAAAACACATTTTTTAGGTTTAAATACAATAACTTTGTTAAATGACTAATAAATTAAATTCTACTATAATACCTTACAGAGAATTTAATTCTCAGAATATTGATGTAATAAAGTTTATAAAAAAAAAATCAACTTTTATTATTAAAAACAAAACTTAACAGAGAAAGTCATGAATTTGTAAAAATTAAAAATAGCTGTTTTTAGTACAATAAATTTAGGCCTTTGAAAAATTAGGTTGGCAACACTAACTGCATGCTTGGAAATTAATTTGAATACTAATCATTGTTGTCATAAAACTGTGCTTACATATTAATAATAAGCATTATGCAGTTTAGTTGTTTTTGACATAATTTCAATTGTGCTTAACTATTTTTGAAAATCAAGTTATGTTGTGTTTCTGTGTTTGTTTAACTGTACCTACATCTTTTCAATTGAATCTGAATTTAAAAAGTGAAATTCTGTTATGAATTCTTTGTTTTGAAAAATGCTGTGTCTCTTTACTTGTGCAGAGGAAGCTGAAATGATTTTTGTATACAGCTTTTGTGATGGAAGTGCTCCAGCTGCAGTGAAAGAATACAGATTTAGGTATCCTAAACAAGTAGTTCCAAACCATAGAGTATTGTAAATAATAATAATTAATTAATTAATTATTTAATCTTTAATAATCTTTGTGAGAATGGTACAATTCCCAGGACTTATGTTACATCTGAACATCAACCAGTACATGTTGATTAAAGGGAAAACATTCTTTAGGTGGTACAGTTTAGTCTTACCAACAAGCATGTGAAGAATTTCTACAACTCAACATTCCACAAAGTATGGAATGGAGGACATTACATACTCACAGACTGCATACTTAACACGTTTAAGAAGTTCAACACCTCCAGCTTGATGACTGGGCCATATGACTGCAATTTTGTCAACAGGTTAATGATAATTACCACTTAATTCCATTCATACTATTTTCAGACAAACCTACTTTTACCCCCATAATGGCATAACCAATACACAGAATTCACATTGGTGGTCTGAAGAAATCCCAAAAACTGTAGTTGAATCAAATTTCCAACAATAATTTTCAGTGAATATTTGGTGAGGCATGATCAACAATCAGTTAATAGACTCTTTCATACTAGAACAACGTGTTGCAGGGAGAAATTACCTGGAATTTTTAAACAACGAATTTCTTACAGTGCTTGAAAATTTCTCATTGGTGAAATGAATTGAAATGTTCTATCAACTTGATGGAGCATCAACATATTTCATAAATGAAGTAAGACGATTCTTAGATGAAAAATTTACTGGTAAATGGATTGGATGTAGAGTGCGAGTAAATTGGTCACAAAGATCATTGGATCTTACCCCCTTAGATTACTGTTAATGGGAATTGATGAAATGCGAGATATAGAAGCAAAAAATAGACACATATGATGAATTTATCGCTCGCATTCTTAATGGTGCTGCCTTCATCAAGGAATGCGAAGATATCATTAGGTTGGTGACAGACAATGTTAGGAAACTAGTTCAAAAGTGCATCGGTGTCAATGGTGGAATTTTTGAATATTTATTGTAAATTAATACAGTATTAACCATAGTGAGTTTTTTAAAGTAAATTTTCAAAGATCTAAATTGGTTGTACTAAAAACAGCTACTTTTAATTTTCACAAAAATTTGTTAATAATAAAGGCTGATTTTATTTTTGTTTTTCATACTTTTTACTAAAGAACAAGATTAAATTCTCAGAATTCAGAATTAAATTCTTGTTAATAATTAAGTTTTGTTAATAAAATTTACACATTTATCAGTCATTTAACAAAGTTATTGTACTTCAAACTTAAAAAACAAGTTTTTAGTCACAGAATTTTTCTGTTTTACGTTGGATATCATAAAAACTATGGAAGATACAGTTCTGATACCTATTTTATGCAATCTTTCAGGGCACAAAACATAAGAAGCCATCAAGTTTACTCCTTATATAATGCCTTAGAAATTTCAGTATGACCTCGTTCTTTGGAGGAACTGAAATCTAGGTGAAATTTTTCATAAACTATAATTTGATACCTAGTGTTTTCACACATATATTTGTATGCAATTTTTCCTTATTTCAAGCTCTAGAATCAGTTCAAAAATTATTTCCTTTTCCTCCTGAATCACTCGGTATATAAAAATATATCCTATACTTTTTTTTTATTTAAAGAGCTTTTTTGGTTCAGAAATAAAATAAACATATTTTCTACGGCCTATATCCTAATGTATTCTACAACTGTATTTATTTACATTTTAATTTTTTTTCTTAATAAATTTTAAGCAGTATCAAATTCCAGGAACTGTGGAACTATCGAGTTGTAATATTCTAGAACTCTTAATTCCTTATTAAAAAAAAGATCAACAATGTTGATTTTTAAGGAGTAATTTTATCATAATCGATTATTAGAATAAACTACAGTTTAATTAGGATACTAATTGATAACAAAGATTAATGGTTGTTTTAATACATAATATTATGCAGATTAATTTTCATGACTGTACAACAAAATAATACTACAAAAAAAAAGTAATCTTAAAAAATATTATCAAAATAAAAGGAATTAATGTGTTAGTAAAGAAAAACAAAAACCACACCATAAATGCTTTATTAAAATGAAGTAAATTATCATAAAGAAAATGAGAAAAAATCAAAAAAGTATTAAAAGCAGTTTTTATAGAATATTAATTACCAGACATAGTCATCTTAAGAGCTTCCTGGGTTTGCCGTTCTATCTGTCTTATATCATCCATAGTAAGCCCATGCCATTCATCTTGCCATGCCCATGCTTGCCTATGAGCTCTTAACATTGTTTTTCTGAGCGCTAAAAAATAAAAAAAAAACACCCTTATTTTTATTATTAATAGAAAAAATTTTAAGTTAAACAATTCTTCAAAACCAAACAGGCAATAACTTAATGAAAATATTTATTTCTTTAGTTAGGTAGAAACTGATTAAAAAAATTTAGATTCTCTAGCTAAAAAGGAAAACTATAACTGAAATTCAGTCCTTTCTGAAGAATTCTGCTTAAGATATCATAATAAATAAAAGTTTGAAGTAGGATTAAAAAAATAAAACTATTTACAAAAAAGTAAAAAGTAGTAATAATCATAAAACACAATACTTTAAAATGAAACATTTTCTTTAATTTTGACTTCCTAACCCCCTAATAACTAAAGTTCATAGACTGAAATTTAAAAAAAAATATACTAATTTTTAGAGGGAAGATGCTCTTACTGTTTGTTTTTCAAATTATTATTTAAAAAAATTTTTTTTTTCTTTATGAGTATAATTTTCATAAACTGCAACCCCCTTAGTAACATATTAACATACTGAATTTTATTTTTTTAAGTAAACAGCATCAAATCTTCTAATAGACAAACAACCACAGAAAATTTCACAATATTAAATTAAACTGTTCCTGTGATGTAGAATCAACTAGAGGCAGCAAATTTGATTATTTTTGTACACAGGAAATCTCAAAACTGTTAGAAATACACAACTACAAAATAATTCATTTTTTTGAGAGACAGCAGCATTTCCCTCTTTATATATTATTTAATTTTGAGATAATACTACCACACCAAAAAAAACAAAATATACACAGTTTTAGGGCAACTGTTCTACAGATAAAATCATTTGTTAAACTCACTAGTAAATTATATATCATATTACATGACACTACACATAATGAGAAAAAACTTTATACGATTAAAATGAAATAAATCTTAAATAGAAATAGTTACACACCGACATCATGAATGAATTTCTCCAATTTAGTTTGCATACCCCAGTAACGGAACTCAACACGACATAATTTATATGCACACATGATTGACTTACCACTGGGTACTGGCATTTCTTTCCCCTGAAAAAAAGGATCAAATAATGAGTTATAAATAGTCAATCCTTAAATACTGTATTAAAAGTAGCATAAGCTTCTAAAAATTATTTCAGAAAACCAATTATTTTTGTTTCATATGCTTTAAAATATCAAATCCATATCACTAATAATTCATTTCTGATTTTCGAAAGTTGAAGCCAAAAGTGAAATCCAACAATATCCTTTATTATACGGTTCTCCTCCATATTTGTCATCATCCAGAAAACTGTAATACAATAAAAGTGTTTAACAGAATCATACATAAATACTAGGGTCAATGACTGACCTGATGAGGCAAAAAGATCATTTACACATGGTAAGGTGAAAAAGCACTGTTCTAAAGTCTATCTCTTGATTCTAACTGCTTAACAAGAAGAGAGAGGTTGGATACATTAAAAACAAATTTTTTAACAGCAACCTCCAGAGCAAATATTACATTGTTTAATCATACACGAGGGCTATTTTTTAAGTAAGGTCCAATTGGCTGTATCTATGTAAATTTTCCTTGGCTGTCGAAACGCACATGAACCCCTGGTACCGGTATGCTTTGCACAAATGCAGATGCTATTTGCAGTCGTAGCTTCTCTGTGTACAGTTTATAATGTAAAGCTGAAATGTTTCAAATAATTGAACAGCCTGTTGATTGTGAAATATGGTCTGTGATTTGATTTTTGATCGCAAGGAACGTTTCAGCAACAGACATTCATCACCAGATATGTGAGGTTTATGAACCTAATTAATGAGTGACAATAAAGTGTGTAAAAGGGTAAAATTGTTTAAGGACGAGCAGGACAGTGTCATGATGAACTGTGATTGGATTGACCATGCAAGATTATGTTAATTGTGTTTTGGGATAAACATGGTGTCCTGTTAGTCGATTTTATACCCAAAGGGACAACAATAAACTCAGCTGCATACTGCGAGACCTTGATGAAGCTTTAGCATGCCATACAGAATAAGCGACATGGCCTACTGTCATCTGGAGTTTTGTTGCTGCATGACAATGCATGACCTCACTCTGCTGCTCAAACTCTAAGGTTAATCATATATTTTGAGTGGGAGCAAACGAACCACCCACCATACAGCCCGGACCTTGCACTGAGCAATTACCACCTGTTCTGCTACCTGAAGGAGTTTCTCAGAGGTCAGTGGTTTGACATCATTGAAGAAGTGAAAACAACGGTTGAAGGCTGGTTGTGTTTCCAGGCAGCTGATTTCTATGATGTGGACATAAACAATTTAGTAAAACGCTATGATAAATTTTTAATCAAATAAGGGTGTAGAAAAGTAAGCATAAAGTGTTAGGAGTGAAATAAAAAAACATTTTTGACAATATCTTAACTAGTTTTGTTTGTGTTAGAAAAAACAGACCTTACTTAAAAAATAGATGCGTAATAGCTATTTTTAAAGTAAAAAAATAGTTGTTATTCCAGTCAAGAAGTACATCACACAGCAAAATATGATATATCTCTAAAATATTAACTACACTCTACCATTTTAGCATCAACTGATTTTTACTTATTTGCTTCCTCGAAATCATATGTAAAAGAAACTGGTAAAAGAATGTATGTAATGTCACCATTAGATGCAAAGAATGAGTTAAAGGAGTTTCTAACAGTGGGTGATTTCTAACAAATGATTCCAAAAAGGTTTTATAGATGGTAAAAGGATAAAGCTACTTTAAAGGAAATATAACATAAAACTTTGTGTTATGTAAGTTTTTATTAAAAAATAGAAAAAACAAATTAAAAAGAAACACATTTTTTAAACTTTTGGAGTACACAATTATTTTATCAAAAAATCATATACCTTGCATTCATTCCAGTAATCATTCAGCCAGTTTTCATCCAAAGGTCCACGACCTGTTTTACTAGACACATATACTGATGGATCTTCTTCTTTAAGGTAATCGGCTCCAAATAATTGATCTTTGACTACATCAATTACATCTGAAATAATAGAAAACATAATTATTCAGGCAATTATTTTAATAATTCTGACCATGTTCACAGTCAAACAAAAATTTACATTGCTATATTTTTCATTTTTTCTTCTCAATGGCATCTGGTGAAACTGTCATATAGATGTTGAATAGGGAAGATTTATCTGGGGAAATACTGTAATTTTCTGCACAAAATTGTCTCAAAATAATTAGTACAAAAAAAGATGGATAATAAAGAATAAATTATGTTTATTTATTTGCTTTATAATATAGCAAGGAAAGATATTTTAACTTAATTTCTTTATTACAGAAAGATAACTAAGAAGGCTCTGATAATAAATTTAAATCCTTAGTTAAAAAATATCTCAGTAAATGTTTTATTTGCTAAACTTTTACAAAAATATTCAAACCAACTAAATCCAATTTCAATGAATAAATTTATTTATTTAAACAATCGAAATTCATTGAATTAACATGAATACAAACACCATATATACATTTGTTAACTTATTGACACAGTGTTATATATACTGTGCATATATATATATATATATGCATACACATGCGCATACACACACACACACACACACACGAGGAATATCCAAATATAAATTATAATTTGAACTTGGTCCCCAATAAAATTTGTAGTTGGTAGCACTGTCTGACGATCAAAAACAAGCATCAACCTATTTCATTCATTTAGCACCCACCTGTTATGCTACTCATCTACAAATATGAGTGAAAAATAAGTCCATCCAAGCATGAAACAGCATATTATTAAAAAATTCTTATAAAGAAAACATGAAACAGTCAGAAATCTGTGAAAGACTTAAAAGGCAGTTTGGTAAGGAAATGCGACAAACAATAGTATCTATAAATTAAAATGGAGTAATCTTTTAAAGATGGTCGAGAATGTGAAGAGAATGAGAAGAAATGGCTGACAGGATTAGAAACTTATTTAAATTTAAAATGACTGTCAAATTACAGTATGGAATATTGGTTCTACATTCAATATCAGTGTTGGCAGTGTGGATAGATGTAACAGAAATTAACTTAATTACTGTAAAGTATGCACTTTTATTCCATCATTGCTAACAGATGAACTCACAAGTAGATATGTATGCAGGTGGATCACACATTTTTAGCACAATATGAAGAAAAACGGCAATGAATTTTTACAGTCAACTGTCACCACTGATGAAAAACAGGTATACTATTTTATCCCAAACTGCAAAATAGCATCTACTCATATGCAATGATGATACCTTTCAACTCCAAAATCAAAAAAGCAAAAAACCACTTTTCCAGGAGGAAAACCGTTTTTGTGGCTTTAGTGGCTTCATTCTTTTGGGATAAATTGGGTATTCTACACATTGATTTCCCAATAGAGCAATGCACTATAAATGCAGAGTAATACTCAAATTTGCTGAAGATTCCAATAAAAACAAGTCATTTGGAAAAAATCCAACATACCATTTGTTTTTTACAGTATAATGAGCACCCTTATGTGGCCGCTCATACAATGGCTGTAATCCATCAATTAAATGAACTATTCTGTAACATTCCCTATAGTCTGGACTTCACAGCTTCTGACTACCATGTGTTTGGATCCTTAAAAGAAGCTCTAAGTGGTAAAAAAGATTTGTTCCAATGAAGAAATAGTTGAATCTGTTCGAAAGCTGATCCATCAGAAGTCAGGAATTTTTTTCTAAAAGAATATGGAAGCTACCCAAAAAATGAGCTTGTGCATTGAAAAAGAAGGAAGCTATATTGAAAAATAATAGTGTATAATTTACTTGTTTTAAAAAATAATAAATTATAATTTAAATTTGAACGCTCTTATTTATACATTTTTCAAACATCTTTAGATATTTTTATTCTATTGTATAGTTAACAATGATTAAAAATAAAATAATAACAACCAAGAAGAGAATCAAATATAATAAAATATTATTTAAGGAACACATTCATGGTTTTCCCATGCCTTTTAGATTATTTTATAAATTATATATTAGTTTTTAAAATAACCGCATAAAATTCGACTAGTATTGGAAATTTTCTTCATGAAAACTTCCATGGAAGCCTGTGAACTTATCACATTTGTCAAAGCATATACAGCTACTTTTAAAAAAATACTGCTTAATTAGTAATTCAAGAACAAATTTATGGGGTGGCCACAAACGCTCCTTAAAAAAAGTATTATATTTTATTGTGTCTACAAATTATTTACTAACCTAATATAGTTTATTCATATTTAAATATATCTGAAAGCATGATATACTTATATGGACAAATTACTGAAGCTCTGAAGAGATAAGAATTCACAAATAAATTTCTCCAAGCTTCCTCACCAGCAGGCCTCTCATTCTTTCATCATTTCCTTTCAACATGTCGTCCATCATCTAGCTATCCTCTACCTATTTTTCTTGGTACACAACCATTTCTATCCTGTACCAAATCCATATCACAAATACATCCACTTTTCTTTCACCTTCCTTCTTAATCTTTAGTTCCCTTGACCAAATAAAATTTAACTTCACATCTCGATCTTCTCCTAATCCCTCGTCTACATTTCTTAATGAAAATGTAGATTTCATTCTTTTCCTCCATTAATCATAACTGTACATAAGAAATTCTTATCAAGATGGATAAATTACACACAGTCATTTAAAAAGATAATCTTCCCTTTTTTTTATTTTTCTCGTAAATAATATTTTTTTTACCTAATGAAATCAAAGTTTCAACTCAAAGCATATCCATCAACCCTCACCCACCTTTTTATAAATTTGAACACATTAATTTATTCTATTTCTTTTTGAATTACCTCATTTTCTATCACCTTCTAGATTTTGTCTTCTATTTATTGATTTTAATTCTACTTTTTTTATGCTACATTCAGGTTAATCCATTAGTTGATTGTCTACCTCTGGCCTTCACATCATCATTGTGTATCAGATACACAATGATTGATTATCATAATCTTGATTATCGATAATCTTGATTATCGATAATCTCTCATCAAGCATATATTAAGCGGAGGAAGGGCATATTTTTGGTCACATGTTCTTGCTGATCTTACTCTCATCAGTCACTTCATTTCAAATTTGTATGTTCTGCTTTCTTAACTAAGATGCATCATATTTTTTTAATATATCTTGAAAAAATGGGTTTGGATGTAGAAGAACAATTTATATTATTGGGACTTTGATAATTAAGACCTAACTACGATAAAGATTATTACAGAAAATTATTTAAAGATAATACTAAAATGTTGCATACATGTGACCCAAATCAACTAATCACCATTGAGTATTCCAATATAAAATAAGCTTCATTCACCCCGGCTCAATTACATGCAATTCATTGTAGTAACCAACAAATAATAAAAAAAAAACATAAAACATATTACACTCAAGTGAACAATAATAATAAAACATACCAACAGTTCTATTTCTCAAATCACTTCCAGATAATTTAAATACGTTATCTTGATAACCATTGTCTGGTAAATAATATGTTTCAATTTCCAATAAAAATTTCTCTACAAAAGGGCTAGTATATCTTGTTTTAGTATAAGGATATGAATTCCATGCTTCTTCCTCAGTGGTGAGGGCTGATTTTGGAAGAAGACTTTTAAACCATCCTGTAATTAAAAAACAAATATTTCAATTTTATTTATAAATGCAAATTAATTCACTATTTTACAAAAGTAAAAAAATAACATAACCAAGATAAAAGCAATTCAGTTAATTTTTCATTATCTGAAGATTTAAAAAAGTTAAATTTAAAAAATTTCACTGTATTATAACTAATTCAAATTTTTTACCTTCATCAAAAGTAATTTACTGATTTTTTTTTCACAATATATTTAACAATTTTTACTGAATGCAGTATAATAACTTCAAATATAATACAAATTCACTGCCTTCTACACCTGCATGCGATCATGCGTACCTTTCAGTACCTGTTAACATGAATACCATAAGTGAAAAATAGTCTAAATTCCAAATATCACACTGTTGCTGTAGTACAGTGGTGATTCATATTAGTTTATATTTTTGCAACTGATAATTAAGCATATGAGCTGTTTTCTTTTTACATGACTGCAAAAAAAGTTTTACAAAATTTTGTAAAACATGTGTTTTACAAAACACATAGTTTTGTAAAACAAAACATACTTAACGTATATAAATTATGCCGAGTGAATCCTTTCCTTAATTATAATATTAGTTCAGTAGTCAGTAAAGTGATTACTATAAATAAACATATGTCTGATAAATCAACATCTACATGATAATCAGGCATTTAATATAATAATTATGAAATCAGCTCATCATGAAATTTTCTACTCAAATCGTCTTGCTAATGTCATGGTCAATTCAAGGAAACTAAAAAATTCTTCCATTCTCAAATTGGATGATTCCTATGATACCTGTAGAAGGAATGTTAAAATTACTGTAGGATAATTTACTGAATTTTTCAGAGGGTTTTTTTTAAATTAGTTTAATTTATCCTAGAATTAAACATAAATTACAAGTATTACATATCAATTTAAAATTATTTCTTCAATAATTTGTTATACTGCCCACTATGTAATAATATTAGCCTTATTAGAAGAGAAAACATAAGAATACATAAACATGAGTAATGATATATATATATATATTATATATACATACATTTTATAGAATACATTTTAGTAGTGGTTATTTACCTAACATTTACAGTAACTGAAAATAAATAAAAATATATAACAGGAGGAAAATTATATTCGAGTATTTGGTACAATCAACTTATGCTAAGATCTAAATTTATTTTATTTTTTGAAGTAATTACTGAGTTCCATCATCAGAAAATAAATTCTTACTTTGTCCAGTATATGTATCCAGAAGTATGAGTATATTCAAATTAAAATCTCTCAAATTAAAATGAGTCTTCAACAACAAGTGAATATTATCATGGATAACGTTTGTTTAAATTCAACACATGTTTTAAGAATAAAAATTAAAAAAAAAACAAAACAGCCGGCATGGTGTGGTTTCAGATATCTCCGGAATTTTACACAGAATACTCTACGATCTTCTCCCTGGTGACAGCAAAGCAGAGAGACCACATACCATCTTCAGGTTCGGCGTGAGGTTGCTCTGTTTCACGGGGATGAATTATCTGTGGAGATTGCTGAGGCCGAGGGGTGTTGGGCTATCTGCAGTCTTGGTAGAGGTAAAGCACCTGGCTATGATGGACTGATGGCTGAGCTCCTTGTTTGCTCGGTTGGAGTCAACGTGAGATTTATCACATACATATTTACTAAATTATTGTTTAGTGGGTTCTTCCAGTGGAAGAAAGGGGTTGTAAAATTGTTGTTTAAGGGGGGGGGGGGCGACAAGGATCTGACTGTTATCATATTGGCCCCTGACATTGCTACCGATTATCGCCAAGGTCTTTGAGAAGGTGTTGTATCTTCGTATAAATGAGAAGTTGGTTTCATGTGGGTTTCTGATGGAAAACCAGTACAGGTTTCACAGAGAATGCCATACTTTGTGTGATGAGAGTGGTGTTGGCCAGTGAGGCGGAATATGTCTTTGGGATCTTCCTAGACATTTCCAGAGCGTTTAACAATCTGTGGTGGCCCTCTGCCATTTTCCAATTACAGAGGCGTGGATGCACTGACAATGAACTGCAGGTGTTGAAAAGTTATTACAGTCCTCAAGGTGTGTTGCTCCACAAGGGCAGCCATGAAGTAGGGAAGACACTGTCTAAGGATTATCCCCAAGGCAATGTGTTGGGTCCTCCTTTCTTGTGAGTGGTGGGATTTGATTCTCTTCTGTAGCTGAGGTTGCCCAGTGGGAGTCTTGTTGTGGCCTAAGTGGACAACGGGCTCCTGCTGATTGAAGGATGCTTGTGGAGGGAAATTGAGCTCTGGGCCACTTGTGTATCCAGGGTGCTTGAGCTGTGGGCTCATCAACACAAGATAAATTTCAGCCCGGAGAAGACTACGATGACGCTTCTCAAAGGCCGTTTGACAGATAGTCGGCAAGTTTGAGTATCAATGTCAGGCCATCAAATAAGGTATACTCAGGTTCAACCGGTTGATATTCTAGCTCTTGAGAAACAGGAGCGATATGCTGCTAGGAATTTTGGTGAATTGACTTCTGAAAATATTTGGGAAATCGAGCAATATGGTTATGATATATGGCAGGCTAGATGGGATGAGACTATTAATGAGAGATATACACACAATCTCCTTCCAGACATTAGAAGCTTGCAGGGCATCTCATGGGTTTTCCCTAACAAGTATGTAACTCAGTTTCTTACTGGTCAGTCACAGGGCCTTCAGGGATAGACTGGCTGGGTTCAGTCTGGTGGATTCGGGTATGTGCTTGCAGTGTGGAGTGCAGGATGATCCCTTCCATGTATTATATGAGTGTGCCAAATATGATCTGGAGTGCACCACAGTAATTTGTTGACCTGATACAGTCTGAGCAACACTTGACATGAGTCAAAATGAGAAGGATTAGGCTGAATGGTCAGTGGTTGCAGAATTTCTGCATTATTTGTCAAGGAAACTGGTTACAGAGAGAATTTAGGGTGCTGCTTGGTCTTGTTCCAGCATACTTTGTTTTGTTACGGTTTCTTTTTAGTGTTATAATGGTTTTGGTTGTTTTGTTATTAGTTTTATTTTAGTGCTTTTGTTTTGATGTTTTTTTGCGTTTGTGTCGCATATGAACTCACTTTACTTTTTGGGTAGGTAGGTGATTCAGTTCCTTCGATGACTATAGTTTTCAGTCTTACTTGAGACTAGAGATGTGTTTTGTTATTTTTAGTAATTGTTACACCAATGAGAATGTCGCTTGTGACATTTGCGTTTCTGGACCAGGCGACTGAGAGATGTCATATGCTGAGGTTTATAAGATGACCTCTGGTAAAGCCCATCATGGGTAGTGATGGAGGGGGTGGTTGGAGGATGTCTTTCCCTACAGGATCAGGATATATATATTTATTTATATTGACAGTGTATTCAATCAAAATAAAAACTGCCAAAAAAATTTACCACAACATTAACAGACATTCTTTAGAAATTTTAATGATAGAAATAAACAAGTTTCAATTTTTCTACATTTTCATATTCAATTGCACTATATATGTTGAAATACTGTCGGTAACCAAAGTAAAATACGGATAAAGTAGCCAGGTTAAAGAAAATTTATTTCAGATTTATATAATAAGTATAGTATTTGATTCAATTTTTCACTGAGAAAGATCATAATAATTAAATTTTAATTTAATATTAAAGTTTATTATAAATAGAAAAATACCGTTACATTACATTTCTGGAATTCTGTTAGTTCAACAATTCTCTGTTCTGCTTCAAGATTCAGTAGCTTTGAAAGAAACAAATATTCTGATACAGTCAGATTTTTTGAACATATCCTAGAACCTTTCATAAATAGACACAAGTCAGATTACAAAGTACAACACGATCAACACAGTATTGTTTATCACTGAAACCTTACTCTTTTGATGATTTATTTATTTTCCATTTGGTATCATAAAATAAAAACAAAAAAATAACTAGCCGAAAAGAA
Source organism: Lycorma delicatula (assembly GCF_047948215.1). Taxonomy (NCBI): domain Eukaryota; kingdom Metazoa; phylum Arthropoda; class Insecta; order Hemiptera; family Fulgoridae; genus Lycorma; species Lycorma delicatula. Next base: position 164,557,245 of record NC_134458.1, on the reverse strand, counting down.
AACCAACAGAAATTCAAGTTAGTATTTGAAGTAACTAACATTCATTTTTCAATAAAATTTAATGATACATAATTCTTATGTAAAATGTACTAATGTATATTAGAATATTACCTGGTAAGTGACTACCGACATGATATATCTTGTGTGTGTATTGACCATGTCCACCGGGACCATCTTCATAAGGTTCATTAACCAATATCTCAACTCCACTGCCAGCTCCTTTGCTCTCCTCTCTACTTTTTTTCTAGAAACATAAAACAATTTTTTGTTAAATAAACTGATTATGAATAAGACCACAAAAATAATTATTAAGATTAGCATTCAATAAAACAGAAGGGAATGGGGAAATACAATCAATAAAAAATTATACAATAACATCTAAACAAATACAATAAAAGACATCTTTCTGACATGAAAAAATCAATAAAAAATCTATTGTAATGCGTTACATAATATGGTTAGATCAATCTTTAACAAATTCAACAACATTTTAATTAGCTTCGACTATTTTCTTCTATATAACAGAAAAATTAAAAAGTATTAAGAGTAGTGTATTGTATAATAATGGAAAATCATTTCTGACAATACATGAAGATACAGATAAATATAAAAACAGGTTACAATTGTCTAGAAAACCATGGATACTAGTACAGAATTTGAGAAACAATGATTCATAATATGAGGATGTGGAGAGAGGAAAAAGTCAAGAAGCACAATTGAATACTCTTTACGAATCACACATTTTTTCAGTTCACACCCTTTGACCTATCAGTTTTTTTTTACACAAGCAAGCAGATCGAGATATGCCTTAATCATTTCATAAGTCAGGAAAGACTGCGGTTCACATTTTGTCAACTCAAGTCTGAGATATAGTCCTCATTTTATTCGAACATCAGACAGCCATAACTAGAAACGTTAAAATTTCTTTAACTTAATCATTTCTGCCAAAGTAGTTATGGAAATTTGATTTAATCATCCCTGTGTGGATAGAAGAGCTTCTCTCCTCATGTTAAACCCTCTAATCATGTGAGTAATATAACAGCACTTGTTATTTACAAGTTGTAATATTTCTTTTACATCGAAGTTATGTTTTGGAGAAGAAAAATACCCTTTTCCCAGACATATAATTATTAATAAAAAAAAAGGGTTGATAACTAATAGAAGCCAAAATTTTTAAAACTACATTTTAAAATTGTCAAGTGTCAAAAAAAAGTTTGCTTAAAAAACAGAAATAATGAGATTATTTTTTTAAAAAAAGCAAATAAAAATTCTCAAAAACGTTCTTCATATAATTTAAAGCAGTTCAAAAGAGTTTAAACCAGTACAAAAACTAGAAATACAGAATTCATACAAGTGCGAAAATAAACATAAAAAATAAAATTTCACCACTTATATTTTCAAAAATATTTAGTACACCTTAAAATGAAGAATTTTTTTTAAAACTTTGTGTTATAATAGGCTAACCATATTTTTTGGGTCCAACCCAGTACATATTTTTGAAATTACTTAAAAGTCTTGAAAGTTTACTGAAATGTTAAAAGTTGACTTTTTTCAGAAATGGTTGGTTTGTTTGTTTTAATTAAATCATAAAATTCACAACAAGAAAGTTCTGAATTAATTTTAAAATTTAGCAGATGTTTAACAGTAGATACTGAAAGTCAACCCCTTTCTGCAGACCAAATGTTCCTTGTAATTGAAAAAACTCTATCAAGTGGAGCAGATGTCCCAGGCAAAGACATCACAAACTCAACCATTTTAGAAATATTGCAACATGAAATATCAGTCTTTTAAAACACCTTAATAATTGCTTTCCACTTCTCTTCAATAGTATCTGGTACTTTTTCAGAACTTGAACCACGACCTACCCTTTGGTTTTGAATTACCTGGTTCAATAATGTACGTTCATCAAATAGGTCAACAATATTTATGGAATTTTTTATAATTTCATTAACAGCATGTGCACTCTCTTCTAAATCAGACCAAGCAATTTCAGTTCGTAAATTTAACCACTGAAAAACTAACTAACTTTACCAAAACTGGTTCTCCACAACTCTTACTAGAATTATAAAAATTATCAGTACTTGAGGAGAAGTTTTGTTTCTGAACATCAATATTTTCTTTTAGGGTGCATACCAATTCCTTGGCAGAAGATGGTATAAATTTGTAGATTTTTCTTTCCTGAAGTTGACAAATTAATTCAGAATATGTCTGAATGCTTCTGTTGCTGTGATAGAATTAGCGTCCAATTTCAGAACTACATTATTAAATAACTGCAGAATACCGTATAAAAATTTCAAAAACAGTTCACTTTCTAGATTTTCAAAAAAATCAAATAATAATTTTGAGCATTTGTCACTAGATAAGAAGTATGATTTTAGGTCATAAAAAAATGGAAAGAATTCTTTCTATTGCAGGTAACAAACTAGGGAACCTTGTGCTGCAAGGAGATAATACTTTTTTGTAATCTGTTTCCACAAATTCACAGAACTCTTTAAGTTTCGTTACTCTTACTTTATATATGTGAAAATATTTATAAATTTTACTTATTTATTTTTTTTATTTATAAATCACATGCTGTTTGTACTGAATTGTGTACAATGTGGACTGAACAACCAATTCCTAAAATAGATCTATCTAGATCACTTTGAACTTTTAACACGTTTCATTCCCCTTTCTCTTCACACCACCAAAATTACTGTTAACTGTTATCAGCAGTATAACAAACCAACTTTTCTTCAAGTTTGCATTTTTTCATACATTCCAAAAGCTACTGAGTCAAAATTTGAGCATTTTCACCTGACACTTCATCAAAATTTAAAAATTTAACATGAATTCCCTCCTCCAGACTGAAATATCTTACAACAATCGGAAAAAGTTTTACTTCACATCTGTTTGAGCTATCCATCGTTAGTGTTACAGAATTAATGTTTTCCAAAGAACACAATACATTATCAAATATAAATGGTGAAAAAACGTTAACAATAATTGCCTCGGTTTTGGTTCTAGCAGATGAAAATTTTGGTTCATATAACTTTTCAACCAGTTTAAATGTGCAGTCTGATGTTTTGAAACTGAGCTCGTGTCTAGCAGTGTGGTATGAAAATGTAGCTTCTTTAGCAGCACACTCCAGATCGCTGTTACTGTTGTTCCCATCTTTCGCTTTAAAAAAAATCTCTTATGTTTGCTGAAACAGTAGCATTAATAGTACTCCTATGTTTAGCTGTTTTCACATGGTCTTCAATAACACCCTTTCCTTTATGTGCAACAGAAAATTCTCCAATACATAGTATGCAAGAAACATGTTCATTGTTACTGTCATTACACAATTTCAAAAATTTGTATTTCTGTTGCAGGTTAACAATAAACACAAATTTTCTTTTGCCCATTGCTAAACAATGAGACAAAAAACAAATAGAGATAAAATGATCAAAATGTGTAGACAAGTTACTTTACACATGAAAACAACATAAACATATTGCCCCTGTTGTGTTGCCAAATGACTTAAAAAGTTGTGGTGAGACCGGTAACCATGCCTCTGTCAAAAGTGACATCAGCCCTTGCTCCAAGGTCAGCTGAGAGCCTATTAGTTTCAAATGAGCAAATAGGTGCTTCTCTGCTGAAATAAAGCCCTACTGAAATTCTAGGAAGGTAAATTAAGGGGAGAATTTAGTGGTTTCTCATGGTTTTTGACCAGAAAAAGTTTTAACAATGGGTCCCAAAACTGTATCTCCATTATTTTCTATGAAATAGGGTATAATAAACAAAAATATTGATTTGATAAACACAGTTTTTAAGCTTTGGCGTAAAATAACTTTGTTAATTTGTCAAAAGCAAATAAAACTTATCAGTTAAATTGATAAAGGTTACCACAATTCTGTTTGTAAAGCTTTGTTCTCTGGGATATTAAAAACAGACTACTAACTGCAAAGCATTACAGTACTCCTGGTGGGAAATTAATGCACTAATAATTAAGAAATAACATCTTAATACTTCCAGGCAGACAAATATGTAATAGAGTAACTTTTTTGTTATTGTTTCACCTGAAAGTACAACTAAATTGTCGTGAGATGTTGTTAGTAAATAATTTACATCATTTTTTTCAGAACTAAATTCTCTATCAATTTAACCAATAAGTTTTATTTGTTTATTGACAATTTAACAAAGTTATTTTATGCCAAAGCTAAAAAATTGGTTATTCAACTAAATTTTTTGTTTATTTCACCTTATAAAATAATGGTGATACAGTTCTGGGACAATTTAAAAAAAAATTTCATGTGAAAAACCATAAGAAACCACTAAATTTGCCCCTTAATTTACCCAGAATTTCAGTAGGGTTTCATTTCAGCGGAGAAGGAGAAATCAGGGTGAAATCTTTCACAAGCTGTAATTCGCTAACAAAGCATTTCCAGACCCATGTTTATATGAACTTTTTTCATTATTTTAATGAAAAAATTATGCCTATGAAGTTTAGTAGAGAATCCTCCCAGGGCAACCTGTAGACCTATATATAAAATTGGAAATTTTATTAGTAAAAAACAAAAGAGAAACAATTGAAATGAGAATCTTTAATGAGATATATAATTTAAAAAAAAAAAAAATAATAAAAAAAAAACAGTGTATAATGTGTATATGTATTATACACATCATTGATTCTTCAGAGTTACATGAGGTATAAATAATACAAAAAAAATCTCTTGACAAATGTATTGCAATTACATAGCAGAGAATTTAAAAATAAGTACAATAATTTTAGATTACAAACATCCATTTTGAATGAAACAAATGGAAGTAATTCGTTAATAATTGATCTTCATTCTGATAGTAATTAGCTTATTATTATTATTATTGCAAAATGACTGTTGACAGTATTTTGAGAAGTGCAGCATCTCCAGTTGCAGAAATTAAACAAAGGACTCAAGGTAAAGAAATGAAATTTCCTCATTTTTTAAATGGTTATGCCATTTAAAAATGTTAAAATATTTTATATATTTACATTATTTTCATTTCACATCATTTACATTTTAACATTATCTACATTATATATTTACATTTAAAATTAAAGAAAAAAAATTTCTGATTTTATACACTTCTATAGTTCTTTTTGTTCCACATAAACTTTTTAGGTTTTTAGGTTTGCTAATCCTACAAGCACAATTATATACTTTATTCATTATTATTTATTTTCCCTGTCAGATTTTACCCTCTATACATTAATATGGATTCCTTAGCACCTTCAATTGAATTCTTTAGTATAGAACCTATAAACTTAGTTTTGTAGTTCTTCTTTTTACAAGATTCTGCAGTAAACTTCTTTCTTTTCTAATTTCTTTTAAATGTGTTTATTTGTATAATTTAAAAAAATACAGATTAATATTAGATTTAAGTGTTTTTGTTTTTTATTCTGCAATATCAAATTCAAAAACTTTAATATTTCATCTTTATTTTGTAATGTCTATGTTTCACTATCAAAAAACCTTACAGTCTATTCAAATATTTTTACAAATCTAAAAATAAAAAAATAATTGATTTATTTGATTATATGAATCTAAAATCAAGAGATAAATATGTTTTACCCCAATTAAAAGTGGATGCCCACTTGGACCCTTACAGTGATTATAAATAAACTAAACCCCCTAATAAGTGCTGAACCTAGGAACAACGTGCCCAGCCAACATGCTCATCATAACATAAGGTATACACAAATATTGTCCTATCTTATAAATTTGTTCTCCCATTTTAATATTTAATACATTCTCTTTATTTATGTCACATATCTTTATGTTTATTTATTCCATTGAACAATATGACAAAATATATTGCATTTTCATAATTATTTAAACTTTTATTTACTAATTTCAAATTACTTGGTGATTGTTCTTCCTGAGAACCTTTCAAAGCTATTTAAGAAGTTCCTTCTTTGTTAGCATTACAGGTGGCATTATTGTTAACATCAACCATCTTAAAAAGGTTTGACAAAATTTTTACAGTCGAATAATATATTCATGTTCATATTCAAAATTATCCTAGCTTATAAATTCTATACCACTCAAGTGTGTTGAAATCTAAGTGTTTATATGTCAGAGTCAAATTTGAATATTTTCGTTAATGTCTTTATTTTATTTATTTTCATATTGAATTACTACTTTTAATATATAATTTCTATCTCATCAAATTTGATTTTTGATTTAGCTACATTAATAAATTTTACCCCTTTATTCGTTATTACTAAACTGTTACTTATGGGCTTAAAGCTTTCCACAGCCATGTCAGTTAGTAAGTAATGTTTCAAATGGTACATTTGCTTGCTCCTGGTAACTCCAGAATGACTCTTATAGTCTATCCAGGAGACAAATTATGATTTTCATAATTTAGGTATTTAACAATGAGTTACAACTTTCCAAGTAAAACTGAGTATACAATGATTCAAGAAAATAAAATTGCAAATTGTATAACATTATTCTCAATAAATCGAAACCATTGAAGCTCACCAAGTAGATTTTTACAAATCAATCACTTAATTTATGAAGTTATGAGTTACTATTTGTGTAGTTTACCAGAAATCAAACCTGTGCTGAGAAAGAATGAAGAAACATCTTTATATACTTTATAAAATTATTATCATAATAATAGTCATAAACTATGCATAAGTGCATTAACAAACTGATAAGTACTATATTGTGATTGTTAGGAAACTTATTCTGAATTTAGGATTTCCTGTGATAACCTTTTGTCTAGTAAAGTATGAATTCTTTTAAATGAGTACTAACATTTTTTGGCACATTTTTAAAAACTCCACAGCAAAATGAAGTAACTACATATATGTACAGTTTTTATTTACTATGAAGTTTTTAAAAAAAGTTAAAAAAATTTATACAACACAATTTCTATAATTCCTTAAATTTTTAAGAGAAAAACAAAATAATTAATGCAGTTAGTTATAAATCTGTATTACATTTACAAACCATCATACCAGGTAGCTGTATCCATAAATATTGTTTTGATCATACCATTGGACAAAGTGAAAGATCATGTGAACAAACCTGTTTCTCCTGGCTAAACTATAAATAAAACTTTGTATGAATTGGTAAATATTCATTGTGATTAAGATCGATTCATTTTTGTTGATTTTATTATTACTTTAGTTCTTTTCAATGTACTTCAAAAAAAAAATACACATTGGAGAAAGACTATGATTCTGTTTCCTTCTTCCAAAAATGCAGATTATAATTTTTGGTTGTCAATTATTAGAATTTAATTCTTGTAGTGAATCTAAGTAACTTATCTCTACATTTCAATCCTTAAAATATTACATACTTAATTTGATCTCAAACTACAAACAAACAAAAACTTTTTTAAAATGTAAAATCACCATCGAGTAGTTTTATTTTTTAGTGGTCAATCTTCCAAAAATAATCAAACGTTAACACTGCTTTACATTCTCCCAACTTTTACAGACATAAAAGTTTAGTCTTAATCCATAACATGCATTAATTCATTAAAATAATAAAATATAAATAAATTTTTAAATATATTATTACGTACAGCAATCATATACAGCTGTGCAATGCGATATTCATCGACAGTAAGGGGCAAAGGTATACGATACTCCTTTATCAACATGGCAGTGGCAGTTGGAGTTCTCTTTTACTTCTTCACATCCTGTAACAAGATTTAAAAACAAAAATTAATAATTAATATTAATAACAGAATCCAGTTATCAATTCGTGATCTTCTGTGCAATAAAATTTGTATATGATGTGTACAATAAATTTAAGAAATGAGATGACTTTTATTACTAGCTGCAAAGGATTGTAGGATTACGTCCATACAACAATCTCAGGGAAAGCAAGTTTTTTTTAGGGAAGCCTGAACCTACTCTTGGATATCTCTTTAGTACCTAGAGAAAAAGCAATTTTCGACAGCATATATTTGAACAGGTCAATTCAAAATCATCGGAACATTGCTGCTTCCATCTGTTGTAATAATGCTTTGATCTTCCAAGAAATTGTTTTTTTTATTTTACTTTTTAAAATTTTAATGGACAAACATTGTATCAATTATTGTCTATGTTAAGTTTTGTAATTGTAACAGTTCATTGATCTGACATGAGTCATAAATCACTCTGAAAATGATGTAGCTATTTTTAAAGAATAATGAATATACAATATCACACTTACTCATGAAAGTGAGAAGGAAAAAAGGTTTCCTGTTGTCTTCATCAAGCCACATAATCATACAGATTAAGGTTATCAAATTGTTGATGATATTTGGTCCTACAAGTGAAGCCTTCATCCTGTTCACCATAAGGATGGACCGAATAATAAACAAATTCAGAGAAAGCAATTCTAACTCATACCACTTTTACCTAAATGTTTTTCATATATAATAACCATAAAAAGACCAGATAGAAAGTGTTAAGCAACAGATTAATATACTCCTTTCTGTGATAAAAATTTACACTGCTTCCATTCAGTCATAGAAAAAGGTTATCTATTACAAAAAAAAAATCAAGCAATAAAACAATGTACTATACATGAAAATATCAACACCATTTGTATCATTTTCCAGAAAGTCTGGAAAAAAGTAGACATAAAAAACCTAAAAAAATTTTTATAATCAGAGATTCTAATGAGACTCCACTAACTTCAGAAAGGAAATAACAAACACATATAAAAATCTACAACTCAAACTACAAACTGACGAAAAACAGCAATATAGTAAATATAAAAGAATAAAAAATGTTTAAATAGCAGCAGAATATAATTATTTACTATAATTAATTTTTTCACTTGTTGCCTTTATTTATTATCCAAGTTTAATACAAGTCTTTTTATAGAGATCTGTTTCATCAGAACACTGATTTTTATATAATTTAATTAAAGATAAAAGTTTTGATATTAATACTATAGAAATGTATACTTACCATCTCAATCACTGATATAAAATAGATATAAACTGATATAAATATGTTTTTAATTGGATCTTATAACAAATATTTTGATGAAGCAGAATTCTCAGTGAAGTATTAAATTTGGTAATAAACAAAATCAATATGTGAAAAAAATTAATTTAATAAATATGCTTACATATATTATCTCAAAATAATAGCAAAACTAACACCTTCTCGTGTCATCAGTCAGTGCATAATTCTACAATTATTTAAGTATGTTAATGAATAGAGACTGGATTATATGCACTTGCGCATTTTGCATATGCCTTTGCATATTAAGCCCATTCTCGCCGGTTATTGCATATTTTCCTTAAAATCTAGTGATAATGAATATTTTTGTTATATTTACAATATTTTTTGGTAGGGTAACTTGTTATTAAATGAAATCTTAGGTTGCAGCCGGCCAAACCTATTAGCTGCACGGCTCTTAGAGCGCACTTAGCAACCACAGAACAGTACCTCTGACTGTTTATGTTTCCAAAGTAACAAAATGTTATATAATCATTAATTATCTATATATTATTCAACTACTTACTAATTGTATGCTGATTTTAAAATAAAAATAAAAAAATTACTATTTTTTTATTCATTAAAGTTGCATATACTGACACTCTTCATTCATATTTTAAGCATTTTTCATGCATATTTCAAGCTTTTTATGTTGCATATAATCCGGTCTCTATTAATGAAATAATAACTAATATATACATTATATAATGTATATAACTAATACATATGTCAGACAGTGCATATGTCAATTACACACCATATATTAAGATAAATATAATAATTTAATTTATAAAATACAATGGAATGAGTCTGTTGGGAATCAAACTGACTAGATATAAAATAATTATGATAATTTTACCTACAAATCTTTTTAAGTAATATTCTAAAATAAAATTACTTGGCAGCCAGTTTTTAAATAATTCAACTGGTTTTAGAGTGAAACTCTGGCAACAATGACACTTTACTACTGATTTCATTCAAATCATCTTTCTCAATAAAAAGGTATTTAAATTTATGTCAAGATCACGATATAAAAAGAAACATTTTTAAAGAATCAAAAAATATAAATTGATCTCATATCTGAAACTAAATTTAATTTTAGTTATTTTTAAAGTTTGAAAGAATGGTATGAAACAAACATTGAAATCATGTATTGATCTGAGAAGAGAAAACAAAATATGTGTTGTGTAGACTTAAAGTAATTAACGTCTTTACTTCTGTCTGTCTATTGTCACATTTTATTTCATATGGTTTCTTAAAATTAGATTAACCTGTTTTATTTTTTTACTGGTTTGCCTTTACCGTTTCAAATGATTTATTTTCAAAGCCTTTCCCACATTTGTTTTTATTTCTCATTTAAAATAAATAAGAGTTTTTAAAATATATTAAACCTAATAACTTCTGCTACTTAAAATTGTCATTTACATGTTTTTACTGTCAGCTACATTATCCCCATAAATATATGATCAATAAAATAAATGTTAAACCCCAAAAAAATTTCACTTTGATACTTTTTTATAAAATTATATACTTTGGTTCAATTTCAATTCAAATGAAAATACAGCATAATCCAAAATGTCCTGCACCAGAGGAGAAATTCTAACTAATATTTCTGTTTCAATGAACTGATGGTTGATACACCCATCTACAATATTTGAGGTAGCAAAATTTCATCCGTTCAAGCTCAAACTCCTACAATACTACCAGAAGATGATCCTGATCGTAGGATGGAAATGTGGGGGTGATCTTTGTACAGGATTTAGGAGAATACATACTTTCTAACCTGAAATTTTTGCCTACAAACCTGTATGTAGTTTGACAAAGGATGTATTGAAAAAATTATGTGATATCGACTAGTGTACAGAATGTTTCAGATACTCTGTATATTAATCAAGAACATATTCGTAAAATCCTGTGTTGCAAAAAAGCACTAAAATCAATCACTCTGTCCAACCAGTCCTCCAGTCCAACCAGAAATTAGAATCATATTTTCAGTTTCACTTTGATAGATCTATTTTCATAAGAACTTAATAAAAAATAAAATACTTTAAAATGGTAGTTAAATCGCTAAACATATGTAACTTACCTAAGAATAATCATGATTAAATAGACTGTTGTTTTAAAAAAAAGTACATCAAGATTAGTCAAAACCATATCTGTCTACTAAGTGGGATGTGTACAAATTAGGGATGTATAGATTCAAATGGTTTATTTCTTTTTAAATGAATGTTTATTAGAAAATGTTCAATATTCTACAACTCAAACTTCATTTTGGAGAGAATTTTCAATGATTAAAGGCATACCCATAGAATAAATGGCATTAAAATTTATTTTGATGATTATACTAATAGATAAATGTATTCATGGTTGTTTTAACGCCAATCTAACATTATAACAATGTTATAATATGCATGAAAATACAATTTTTTCATTTAAATTAAAATTTATACATAATGAAAGAATAAAAATAAACAAATGAACATAATACAAAAAACATACCTTATTCAAAATTCACTATATAACCAATCAAAGCACATTGCCATAAACTAGACATCCAAAATAGAAAATGGGAACTACATAAAAACCAGCTGATTTGCCACATTGTTATTTCATTCATCTGAATAAAACATTCAAATAGACAAACTTAATACCAGTATAATAAAAGTATTAATGAACAAATTAATCTTTAATAATAATAATAATAATAATAATAATAATACTGATAGATTCAGGTTTTATGAAAGTGAACAGCTGAGCATGTATCTAACTGACACTTTAACAATCTGACTTTCTCTGTTACTCTAAACAAGAAATAGTTCCATCTATAAGGCCACAGAGCACCAATAAGAAGGGGACTGCTAGCTACCAAATAAAGCATGGCACCAAAGACATGGCCTAGGCAGTAACCAATACAATTCTTATGGTATTCTAACCAGAAAGATAGAATAAAATAAATAATAGAGGAAGATACAGAAAGAAGTAGTAATCAATACAGTGAGGGGCTGGCTGCCTACAGTCAGACCAGTTTACAAACACTCATAATACACTTAAATTCCTGTAACTCTAGTACCTATAACTCGAAAATTTCTACAACTTGAAATTTATTCTAATTCCCGGCCGAATTGTATTACGTTGTACGGGAATATAATTCCTTTAACTCGAACAAAAATCCTGTAAGTCAAAGTAAAAAATTTGGTTAGTTTAATACAAAAAATTAAAAAAACGTAGGCCTATAGTGCTGATCCTATTTTCAGTTAATAAATATGAAACAAGCAGATTCACTTCCGTTACTATGCGATAACAAAAAAGGAAAATCATCGAAGTAAAGAAGGAAGCAAAATCTTATACGACAGACTTCAGCATTCACCGGAACTAGTTTGTCGTAAAGTGTCGGTCAATGTATCTTTATAACCGTCTCAGCTCGTATGCATAGTTTTCGTACATCTGTTTGGTTTGTTTGCTACTATAAACAAGGATGTTCTTATTCTGTTTTAGAGAGGTTTAAAAACAAGCACGATCAAAATTTACCTATCAGCGGACCAAATTTACGTGAAAAAGCCGAGTACTTTGCGAGACAGTTCAACAGTACGGATTTCAAAGCTAGTATGGGTTGGCTTAATAAGTTTAGATAGGCATGGAATTATTTTTTTAAATGTTTGTGGTGAAAGTGGCAGTGTAAATGATGAAGTTTATAATACGTGGATAAACAGTACGCTAAAAGAAATTACGAGTAAATACAACGAATCGGACACTTTTAACGCGACGAAACTGGACTGTTTTGCAAATGTTAACTTTTAAAATGTGATAAATGCCGTGGTGAGAAACGAAGTAAAGACCGCGTCACAGTTCTTTTAGATGCGAACATGTCGTGGACAGAAAAGTTGAAACCTCTCTTAATTGGTATACCGAAAAATCCACGTTGTTTCGCTAACGTTAAATCTTTGCCTATTCAGTCGAAGCCAATAGAAAAGGTGAGTTACTAGTGAAATCTTCGAAAAATGTTTATTCTAATTCGATTATTATCAATTCAAAAATAGAAAGATTATTCTATACATTGACAACTGCCCAACACATCCAAAATCGTTTCTTCAGGAATTGTTATCGATAAAAATCGTTTTCTTTCCATCAAATGGTACATCTAAGCTACAACCAATGGATCAGAGCATTATACAAAATTTTAAGGAAATGTACATGAAAAGCATTATAATGAAAACGTTACCAGAGATTAATCTTCTTCATCGTCTGTGGGAAGTTAAAAAATCTTGGAATGATGTGAATGAGCTTAACAATTTTTAACCGTTTTAAAAAAGCTGGATTTAAAAATCCACAACAACCCGTTATTTTGTCGGAATGTGAACAAACTAGCAGTGAAAAACTTTGTTCTAGCAACAATAATGGTGATGATGACGATGATAATGAATGGGAGTCAGCTATTGATGTTATACAAGTACCCAGAGACGTAACTTTTGGGATTATATTTCTATAGACGAAGATCTGGTAGTAGCCAAACACCCTACTGATATTGTAATCAATACAATTAACGCAAAGGCCAATGAGAATGACAGCATAGAGACAAATTCGGATAACGACAATGATGAACTACCCTGCGTACCATCCGAACTCTAATGGGAGTTACGGATAACGTTGATTCTGTTCGACGATTCGTTGATTCAAAAGATGATGTACCACAATTGGTTTTTCCGCTGTGGCAGATATAGAAAGATGATTGACTACACTGCATCAGAATAAACGTCAGACAATTACAAACAATTTTTTTAATCGATTTTAATTAAATTCAGTTTTTTCCGAAAGAACCGATTATTCTTCACTTCTTATTTTATTTTTTATAATTTTAGTATTTTTTTTTATTTTATCTGAAAAACGTTTAAAAACACAATCCTTGAATTTACAACTAAACCGTGTTTTACATACAACAATGAGAGGTTTTACCATTCATATTAAGTTATAGCCTTTTGTATTTTTCATTCATTAACGATTTTTTTTGCAATAAACTGCGAATCAGTGAGAAAAAATGTGATTAATATAGTGTTTTGGTGTGTATTTATTAGCTTACATTTTGTTTAGTGTCTTACTAACTACAAGTTAAACTTCTGTTTAAGTTTAACTTACTAACTACATAAACGTACTAACCAGTAGTACGTACTGTATACTGTATTTATAATGCTGAATCAAGTCATGTAATAATATTTCTGTGATATAATAAGCCTGTGTATGGAAAAAATGAAATATTTTCTTAAGTAGTGCTGTACATTTTACGTGAGTGAATTTACGGTGAGTAGTAATTTCGTAACATGTATGTTTCTCTAACCCGAATTTTGCGTACGTCGAATTTCTTTTTTGTTTCCTTGAATATTCGAGTTATAGGAATTCCAGTGCAATTATATGAACCTATGTTGTTTTTACTGTAAATCATTCATTTTCTTTTCACTTTTATTTAATAAAGTACTACTTGATATTATTATACTACATAATTGATATTATATGATAATAAATTAGCGTAGAAATTTGAGAAATTCTTTAATTTAATATTCTATATTTTTTAATAATTTGCAATATTTTCTTATTCATTGGACTTGTAAGTTGATACATGTTTAATTACATTTTTAGGTTTCAAATGTCAACTTATATAGTGGACATACAAAAAAGATCAGCATGAAGATATGTATAGATTATGAAAATGTAACAAACTGATCCATTCTGAATTTAAAACTCAGAATGAGTTTTCAAAATACGAAAGTGAATTATCAGATAACACTGGGGAACAAAAAAGATTTTTTTTGTCTCAGGAAGGAAAATATGTGACTGATAGTGTTTTTACTTCTAATTCAAATACGATATCAACTTTTCTCCATCATGCAAGGTTGCCGAGAGACAGCATTTATAATCCCAAACATTTTAATATTTTCTGCATTCTTAACTACACAATATTCAAATATTTGACTCACCTGTAAAGTAAGAAATGAACATTTTCTGCTATATTTCGCCTGTAGAATATCCCTCCTGATGGTCTAACAATAATCGGCCAACATATTAGGATTCCACTTGCATTGATACCTCTTTTCCATAGATTAAATCTCCTGATGAAAGTGTTCCCCGTGCTCACTGCGCCAAGATTTTCCCGGCAGAAATCTAGGTGCGAATGCAGGAAGTGTACTTTTAAGGTCATATTACAACCAATGCTTTTATAAAATGTTATAAAATCGTTGACAATATCACGGTAATTTTTCGCTTTTCGATTTCCCAAAAAACTCTGAGTAACATTTCTGAATGCTTGTCAAGCTGCTTTCAGCAGTGGATTCAATAGTTCCTCGACTTTTCATCATGCATTAGTGATCATATTTGTGGACCCACAAATATTCCTTCTTCAATTTTTCTATCACTAATTTTAGAAAACTTCTGTTTTAAGTACATGAAACTAGAAGTATTGTCTATGGCCTTGATGAAATTCTTCATTAATCCTAGTTTGATAATTAACAGAGGTAGATACATATTTTTAGAATTACACAATTAGTCATGTTTCACATTTTTCTGTTCAGGAATGAGTGATTCGCGTTTAGGCCATTCTTTTCTAATAAAATGTTTTTTTTCTGTCCCTACAATCCCACTCACACAAAAAACAACAGTACTTTGTGTAACCAAGCTGCAGACCAAGAATAAGTGCAATTACTTTCAAATCACCACAAATATATCATTCATACACTGCGTATTGAAGCTTTCCAATATAAATTTAATGTTTTCATATGTTTCTTTCACATTAGCAGAGTTAGCCACAGGTACTGATGGGAATTTACTACCATTATGCAGAAGCACAGCTTTTAAACTAATTTTAGAGGAATCAATGAATAAGCGCCATTCTGTTGTGTTATGTTCATTAAAAGGTGTCTCCATAAGTGAAGAAATGTCATAACAAAACACTAAGCAATTTTCTTCAGAAAAATAGTCTTTAAATTCAGAACGATGATTACGATAAATAACTTTATATCTCGATTGTTGAAAGTATATGTTTGGAGCATTGCTTAATATAGAAGTGAAACTTGGACGATTGGAGTACCTGAGAAGAAAAGATTAGAAGCTTTTGAAACTTGGTGCTATAGGAGAATGTTAAAAATCAGATGGGTGGATAAACTGACAAATGAAGAGGTATTGCGGAAAATAGATGAAAAAAGAAGCATTTGGAAAAATATAGCTAAAAGAAGAGACAGACTTATAGGCCACATATTAAAGCATCCTGGAATAGTTGTTTTAATATTGGAGGGACAAGTAGAAGGAAAGAATTGTGTAGGCAGGCAATGTTTGGAATATGTAAAACAAATTGTTAGGGATGTAGGATGTAGGGGGTACACCGAAATGAAACGACTAGCACTAGATAGGGAATCTTGGAGAGCTGCATCAAACCAGTCAAATGATTGAAGACAAAAAAAAAAAAATCTTGTATGAGATCGTTAAGATTTTCTTGAGTCAGTAAATGAGCCTCAGATGAACTGCTTTGTTCAAAAGTTGTATCACCAGAATCTGTTTCTTTTTCTTCCTTATTTCCTCTGAGCTCTTTTCATCCAATGTCACATGTTCTGGAGGCTTTAGTATGGGCAATTCTTTGCAGTATGGAACTGATCTCATTGCAGATTGCAAATTAGGGTACACCACTGTATGTTTTGATTTTGATATAATCCCTTTAATGTTTGTTAAGCAGAAATAACAGTCAGAAGAATGATCTTTGGATTCCCTCCAAATCATAGGGATAGCAAATGTAGTGAGATCATTTTTCCATGCACTGAGAAATCTAGAACACGATAAACAAAAGATACATGGGGCCCAGGCCCTTGTTTGGTCCCTGACTTTACACCCAAATAAAGTTCATAACAGTTTTTTACTAATGGAGTAAGGTTTTTCCTTTGGGACTTGAGCGTCACTTCACCACATACATAACAAAAATTTATGGGATGATTTAAACAAACTCTAGATATTTTGTAACTAACGACTAATTAAAAGAAACAAAGTTGTAAATTTGTAATACACATTAATTCAGACATACAAAGCACTCACAATGAAGTGTTTACTGGTTCATTACTATCTCACAACTGGCATCATTCTGATGAAAGTGTGCTATACTAGATCATGTTTCTACATGTCTATACACGTCTGGACCTGCACAACAGTAGCATCGCTATCCTTTGAGTTAGCTCATTTGGTTCAATCTTATTTACAATGCTCTAGGAGCTTTTACTTGACAATGGGCAAATGGATGAAAAAACATTTTAAAATATTTAAAGAAATTAAATACAGGATTTGTTATTTCAAATTTTAAAACAGGATAAAAAAACTGCATTAAGTATATCTATTGGTACTCATGAGATAAAAATCATGTTGACCAGTGTAATCATTTGGCAACCATAAATTTGAATCTTGTCAGCCAATACAAATTTTACCTACATATTTATAATTATGACCATAAAAAGAAAATTCATTTATTAAAAAAAATAAATAAATAAATATTCATCTCTATTAAATTGGGCAACAGAACTGTTTTTGGGTAACTCAACACAATATTTCGGCTTACAAGAAAGGCCCTTATATGCTAGTATTGCCATTTTTAATAAATTAACAAACTATTTTAAAAATCTTTCCACAAATCTATTTAAAATATCTTCTTCTACAGAAGCAATATTATTAATATTATTATTATTATTAAAGTCAATATTATTAATATTGACTTTAACAATTTCTATTTTTTTTTTTTTAGAATTAGTTGTGTGTCTTGTGATCTTGCTCTGATCAAGATTTTGCAGTTTCCCTTTAACCAGCTAAAGTTTTCCCTTGACTCATCTACACAGATGCTGGGATAGCTTTATTTTATTCGCAGAGCAGTACAATCATGATGCAATCTATGTGAGGCATCATTGTGAACTATAATAAAATTAATAACAATATATTTAATCAATACATAAATTAAATAATAAGCTGAGTATAAATACATAATGTGTCTTGTTTTTATATAACATATTTGAGTTAATTGATATTAATGTGTTAACTTTTATCGCACATGCTGTGGTAAAACATAATGTACACTCTGATTTTAATTCTTATTACTTTTCTAACAGTTAAAGATATTTTTTTTTTTATAAAAAGACTAATCCATTTGAAATAAATGAAGTGAAAGTTTAATTACAATAAATTTATAAAATAAGAATCCATAAAAATACATATAATGATGTAAAATACAGAAATTTATGATTTAATAATGTAGTAACCGCTAATTAAAAATAATTATAAATCAACACCACAATTAATCTTTAGTATGTAGCACATTACAAACTGATCTTTATTGATATATTCTCTTGACTTCAACTAGACCAGGTAAATGCTGAATGATGATGTATAGTTTCTAAACGGTTCATTAGTGAATCTATTTACAAAATGTAATAGGAGATTATATTCAATAAAAGGCCTAAGAATAAAAAGCTAATTTTTCCACAAATTCCATCCCGACAAAGCTTAAAACATCATAAAGTATCATGAAGTCAGTAAGTCGGTAATGTCAATGAATTCATTAATTCAAATTTTTTTACATGCATACAGTCATTTTTAAAAAAATTATTTCTAATGTCCTACTTAGCAAATTATAATTTTTAAACAGAAAGTAAAATATTTGTATGTAGTTTACCTAAATCTACGGATCACCAATCTAATCTAAATAATAATCACACCGCTACACTGTACTTGTTTCACTCAAAAGATTATATAAATGTAAGTTCATTTTTTGCTATAAATTTAGTTATAAGCAACTTAACATGAAACACAAGGTACAAAATGAAACCATTTTAAAAAATAATAAGCTTCTTTACCAGACTTACTAGGAAAGGTGAACATTCCTGTTTTCAAGCCGACTGCTGTTGCATGTCAGTTTTTAAGTATACCTAATTACAGATCTAAATAACAATTTCACTATGTTCACCATAGAAACTTTGTGTAGTAAATACCATCACTTTTAAAAAAAAGCGATTCTGACTAGTAATTTTTATACCTCAGGTGCTTTACATGCATCACAGTCATAAGAAGACTGCAATAGAAAGCATAAATTAAAAAATTAGTCTACCCTCTACTGTTAAACTATACGTTTTATACACTACTTCTACTCAACAGGGGAAAGGTAGAATTGTAATATGGATTTAGGATAAAGCTGTCAACATAATTTCATATTTCTCAGTAAACAGTATAATTTAAAAACTAAAAACATGCTGCATTTTACACTGTCACTTTTCTGTAATATTTTTAATAGCCGACCAACTTACGATTGTTAGTAGGTACTTTCCTTTACCGAGTTAAAATTCTCTTTTTTCTTACAGAGTGGAAACTGTATACTTGAAGCACTCTTTATTACATTTCCTTTACTACAAGGAAGAGTACATTAATTTTTTACTTAACACCATCAACCTAGATCTTTATTACAGCTGAAATGAATGTAAAGCATCTGAGATACAAGTGGCAGTAGATAGAATTACTTAATCTGCAAGTAATGATGTTAATTTTACACCCAACTAGCGACGAATAGCCTGAATGTATGACTTGTAGAGCTGAATATCACCAGCATTTCACTGGGCTTGGCCTACTGAAGTTCTGCAAAGAGAAACAAATACTTCTCCAAAATAGCAGCAGTTCATAACTGAATCAAGACTCACTTAAAACGATTAGATATTTTCCAAAGACAATGAAGGTCTCAACATTTGAACCGCTAATGACTTGTAATATAAACCCCTATCACAAAGTACTATGACCCTATCCAAAAATTTTGCCTACATGTGGGAGACAAGAAGGGGACATACTGATTGTGTTTGTCTTTCAAACATTTTACCGATACATAATCTTAACTTAAATCATTTTTTTGGATTTTAATTGTACTGCACCATTTTATAGCACTCTAAAAAAAGAATACTTTCCCCCAGCAACATTCTGAAAAGTTTAGCAGGTTTTATTATATTTTTTAATACAACATTATTAACCTTGGAATTCAGAACACGTTATGGGTGATTAAATTAAATACGTAACTATTCTATGATAATAATCTTAATTCTCATGCAGTAATCTAAATGAATATTTTACGTTAATTAAAATACATTTCATTATTAAAAATAATATATTGTTTTGAATAACAAGCAATACAACTGATTTTATTTGGTGAATTTCTAATATTTATTTTAAAAAATAAAATAAAAACAATATTCAGTGATTCACATTAACTAAAATTCACTAAACCAATATATCTTGAAAACTACAAAACCCTCAAAGCTTAAAATCTGTATACTTATCTAAAATGACGCATAGATGTGTAGAATTTCATTAAAACATATATAAAAATATTTATTCTGTCTTTACATAGAAGGCCTGCAAACAGTACATTCAAACTCCACATTCATGTAACTACTAGCTGGTTTAAAGTCAAAGCAGATATTGAAATACAATTGCCAGCTTCCTTGTTCAATACTATTAAATAGTAAATAATTTTGTAATAAAAACAATTTTCTGAATAAAAGGAAATCTTATAACTGCTTTTCTTTTTTTTTTGTAAGATCACCCATAAACATAAAAAAGTGGATTTTTTGGTAAATAAATTTTGAGGTTAATAAAAATCTAAATGGCACTTTTCATATTTTCATAATATGCTGTAAAGGAAATAACAAGTAAGCGGGTCACCTAGAATAAAAATGATATATAAATATCCTCATTGTAAAAATGTATCTTTAATAAAGTATAAAAATTGATTATAAAGAAATTACTGCTAGTTATGAAATACCTTGAGATATATTAATGGGGTGAACCAAGCATGCTGGGTCTGAAGACTATTACCAGAGAAATTAAAAATATGTAATTCCAATAACAATACATGAATTGACATCATGATGCTATAAAACATTTAATTTATAAATAAAGTTATTATTCACGTGATTGACTTCTAAATGTAGTAAAATTTAATAATTGTAGCAGAACAACTTAAACTGACATTGAATGTATTCTAATTAGTTTATTAAAACAATAATTTGCAAAGTAAACTGAAATGCAAGAAAAAAATTGTGAGTTAATATAAACCTGAAGTAAAATAAACCTTGGCAAAATAGACTGATGTGAATAATTATCACACATGAACAAAATACTCTGTAAATTAAATTTTAGTCAAACACGAACACAATAAATAAATTTGCTTTACTTCATCATCACAAAAATTAACTGAAAGATGAAACACAGTTACAAAGTGTACAGAAACCAATAACAATGGACACACAAATCCACAACACCTCAAACCACCCTAACTCATAAAAAAAACCTGCTTTTAGCAAGGTGATTTAAACTACTCAGCACACCCATGCTATCTAAAAATGACAAAGAAGAGCTCAATAATACTAAGAAATGAAATACCTAGTTAGTATACACAAATTAATACCATTAGCTCACTACTGAACAAATTAAAAATGATGGTAACTAAAATAAAATGTACATTACAAAATATTCACAAAAAAAAAGACTTAGAGAAAATCACAATTTTTTTTAAATTTTGATATAATATAAACTTTAATACAAAAAATAAAACAAAACAAAACATTACACATGAAATACAATTACTGAGCAAATTCAGTGCTTATAGAATGTGCAAAATGAACTGCTTACTGTTATTAACTAAATACTGCTTACTGTTATTAAATGAACTGCTAAACTGTTATTGTGCATTCCATTCAACTGCACAATATTCTATACTGGACAAAGATGCAGGTTCAAAAAAAAAATAATGACAATATTGACCATTTTAAAGCATTCCAGAATAAAATACAGTCAGTGTTTGGAAACCACCTCAGTCGTAAATCAGAAAGCCAAAAATCCAACTTGATTTTTAGAATACACATACTCAAAAAAAAAATCTTAGCAGACTCAAAAATTATTAAATAAATAAACAAAAGCAAATAATGATAAATTAAACAAATGACAGTAAATTTAGTGCTGGCAGTTATTATTATTTTTAAGACAAACTGAAAAAAAATAAAATATTTTTTTAAGTAATAATTTATAAAAAAAATTACAGTACAACCCGCTATAACGCGGCTCGACATACCGCGGATACGGATATAACGCGGATTATAACCTGCCCCCAAAAAATATTTGAAAAAATAAAATAGGATGAAGAAATGCTAGTCATCACCCTACCACTGTATTCGATATCGGTGTAAAACCCACCGTAAATCCTTTGAAATTGTTAGCAATACACGCTTCTAAAATAACATCAATTAATCATGACAGATTTTAAAGCCTTGGAATTCCTAAAAACATGATTCAATAAAACTAAGCTATGATTCTAATACAGTAATAGTGGAAATTCTTAAGATATAGTGCACATGACTCATTTCCTGTAACAGCGATTTGCTGCCTGTACAAGGCACAGTATACGGTATATTAATGTTATTACGTATTCTGATTTATTCCGAGCTGCTTTTACTATGTTTATCAGTATTGTTAAGTTTTATTACGTTGGTTAATTTATAAGATTTTGTAATTTTTGTTCGTTCGTATTTGCCTATCTTGTCGTCTAGGAAAAATTAGAAATTACTGAAAAGTTTAAGGCAGGTCGTTCAACAGCCAGTTTATCACAGGAATTCCGTGTGCCTGAAGGTATAATACGTGATCGGGTGAAAGAATAAGATAAACAAATAATGTGTTCTTTTATCGATTCGGTAGATGAAACAAGTGAACTTGACCGCAAAAAGGTTAGACTCGGTGATGTTAATGTTGTAGATGAGTACCTTTGGTTTTTGCAAAAACGGAATGAAGGTGTGCCGCTATTAGGGTCAATACTTCAAGCTCAGGCACTAAATGTTCACGAACAAGTTAACAATGGAGAAGAATTCAGTGCTTCTAGCGGTTGGTTATCGCGATGGAAAATCCGTCACGGCATAGGCCAAGTAAATATCGAAGAAGAATCTCGTTCAGCAGATGCGACGGCAGCCGAACATTTTTCACAAACAATATTACAATCCGTTATAGAAGAGAATAACTTCAGTGACGAACAGTTGTATAATTGTGATGAAACCGCTTTGTATTATAAACTATTGCCAACAAAAATATTAGATGCGAAGCGAGCACCAAATAAGTCTGGTATGAAAATGAACAAAGAAAGGGTAACTTTTCTTTTGTGTGCCAATAAGTCAGGAAATCATAAATTGAAGCCGTTGCTCATCGGCAAATATGCCAGCCCGCGTTGCAAACACGTTAATATGAATTCATTAACGGTTATTTTTAAAAATAGTAAAAATGCTCGGATGACGTGTAATATTTGTTTAATGTGGTTTTTCAGTGTCATAAAAACAATTAGTTTTACATATATAAAATAATGGTAATTGAAATTAAGCTTAATAAATAGGTTTTTAGAATGAGATCTGAAATTGACAGATTACTTCAGTTAAAACAACTTAACAAAATCAGATGTAAAAAAAAGTACATATAAAATTTACTATAATATAATAAAATGATAGGATATTTAAAATTAATATATATATATATATATATATATATATATATATATATATATATAAAACCTTTAGATCATAAATTTACTCAAATTTTAAAATAAACAATAAATTATTTTTGTTTAACATAGTTTGAATTAAAATATAAAAACGTATATATTCATGAGAGTAGGTTATTTATATAACACGTTTATGGCAGTAAAATTGTTCAACATCAGTCTAAACACCTTATAAAGTAACAAAAGAGGCACAATTAAAAAAAAAAAGGCCAGAGTAAAGGAAGATAGGTTCATAAAATAAGTTAGTGCTGCAGAAAAAGTTTTTTTTTCTCAATAACAATTATAATTACAATCGGCTCTCCTGCGGAGCCGTAAGTAAGTTTCCTGACAAAACCACGTGATAAGGAGGTCCTTAAGGAACCCCCAAAATAAGTAATACACAATAAATAGTTGCAAGTAAACTTTAAGTCCAATATGAAATTTGACGCTCAGTCACAAATCACAAACCATTAATTTTAGCACTATATAGTTCACAAAATAAACATTAATAACAAATAAAAAAAAAAAGAAAAAGAAAGACAAGTAATAAGAAATTAGATACGACACCACTAAAATTGACGGTGTTAGATTGCAAACTGTTACGCAGACCCTAAGTCGAATACATGGGCACGTTTCAACCGTCTGACGTCTCTGCTGTCATCGAGCAGATTAACTGCAAAGTTACAAACAAACCTGTTTACATGATTCTCAAGCCTCTGCAGGTATTTGACATAGCGCTGTTGTGCAATCTCACGAACCGACGGCAGCTCCAGATAATCGTGAATCTCATCGTTCCGCGAGAACCACGGCGCTTCGGCAATTACCCTCGCTACTTTGTTCTGAAATCGTTGTATAATTTCCACATTACTAGTACTAGCCGTTCCCCACAATTCTACACCTTACGTCCAGATTGGGCGCAGGATTCCCTTATAAAGTAAGATCTTGTTGGATAACGTGACGTCCAGGGAATTGGAAACGCCCATAACCCCTAGCTCCTGACGCCTAGAAAGTAGGCCGTTAATGTTACATGCAGCGATCCGTAGAAATCTCGACATCAACAGATTTTGGAGAGCACCTGGGTGAGTAGTAAGGCTATCAGACTCCCAATCTGTTGAATCGAAAGCCTGTCCAGCTTGTCCACACTGCCCTCACTAGCACGCCTAGCTGCCGCAGCATACGTTTTATGGAGAGATTCAGGTTCCGCGTTGACTGCCCTCTGCACCCCACGACCCAATGAAGGGAAGTTCTTATCATCAAGCGCGAGGCCGGCCACCTTGCGGCTAGCGGCTTCGATTCTCGGAGCAAGTTGCGAGTTCCAATTCGAATTCCGCCTACGCTTCCTCTCCAATATCTCTTGATATACTCTGCAGCCTCGGTAATTTGCCGGATGGTCGGCATATCGATTTCGTCCTTTATCATCTCCAGTGGAATAGAGTGGTGCAGGTTTCTGATTACAACACGAATTACAACACGATCCTTCCTTGTGAAAGTATGACCTATCAGACTGCTCTCGAACAACACGTATAATCTTCTTGTACGCCTCGATGTCCCTAGAAATTATTCTCATCTGCTTACCTCCAACCAGTCGAATGCTGTAATCACTCTTGCGCACGGCCACTTCCAGCAGCTCGTACAACTTCAGCACGTCGTTTATTCCGTAAAGCACAATCGGAGGAGGCTTGACTGGTTCAGGTTAGTTCACAACTTCCGTATCCTCTAGTGGAAGGCCACTAAACCTATTCGATAGTGGTAAGTCGCCATTACTAGGACTACGATTCACCGCTTTCCTCCTTGGCACAGGTATCGTCCTCCACTGACTAGTAGTAGGCCTCCATGGACTGCATGGTTACACTCTCGTTATCACTCGACGCACCTGACAGTTGTTCGCCAAGTCGCCTCTAACAAGCTTCCTGCGCGCAGCCCTCCTCAGGTCCCTATCCAACGACGGTAGCGGACCACGTTTCCTGGACGGTACATGACAACCTACAATATCAGATGACCCCCCGTCTACCATATCTGCCGAAGGCAAATGATCCATATCGTGCAAGAACTAAGCGTACATAAGCATAAACGAAACTAGAAACCATAAAAAGTAAAAAAGTAAACAAACAATAAACACTCCTTAGCAACGGAGCGGTAAAACAAAATGATCCTCCAAGATTATAACTAGAAAGAAAAAATAATAATAATAAATCTTATACCTAATGATAATAAAGTTCCAAAACACAACCGCATTTATAAAACAGAACGGAACATAACTCAATAGAACACAAAAACAAATTTTAGGTAGAATACACAAACATACAACTATCTCAAAGAACAGCTGATTTTGTGTTGCAGAAAAATGTATTACTAAAAAAATAAGCAAAAATATGCTTTGAACGAATTGTTTGTATAAATTTAAAAAAAAGTATAAAACCGTTGTGGCTTTACTGTATTTTATTTACTGAATTTTAAAGTGTCAGTACATTTTAAATGTACGAGTAGTACTTTTATACATCATTTTTTTTTTTTAATTTTTATATAATCAAACAATTTAAAGGAACTATGTAATTTTTTTATAGTCCAACCAATGAAGTCTAATACATGGAATAAAATGCAAACAAAAGAATTTAAAAAAAAAGACGTTTATAAAGTTTAACTTCGAACCGGTAACCCATTAAACCTAAATACAAGAAATTATTACAAACAACTTCATAATGGCCAATAAAATAGTCATCGTTAATATTCTGCCTTCAGGCAACTGATTTCAATACCTGGATTTGAGGGAATAAGTTAAATTTAATTTTCCTTTATATCCTTCCTTAATTACTTATAAACATATTTTCAACAATCAATTCTTTCTCTTGGTATGACCTTTTTTCTTACTGTTGAGTTCACAAAATTCCTCCTTTTATTTGTATTTATCCTTTCAAATATAGATTGCTCATATGCATCGTTGTTTGTATAAATTTAAATAAAAAGCATAAAACTGTTGTGGCTTTACTGTATAATCATCTGAGGAAGATACTGTGTACCGAAACAGCTGTCATTTTTTAAATAAATTTTGTGAAAAATCAAAATTTTGGAAATTTATTTAAGTTTGGTAGTAAGACTTAAACTGTTTAGGAAGACAAAAATTTAATTTAATATTTAGTAGACCGATTACTAAAAAAGAAAAGCCGACTAGAGTAAGAAGAAATGAGAAATTTCTTTGCTGTAACGAGAAAAAGTGTTTTTACTATATAATCATTCGTACTCCACACAAATATTTATAAGAAACGATTTCTAATTTCTAGATCTATATTTGATCGTATCGTATTTAAGGATGAACTAGAAGATCTGGGTACCTGTTAAACGCTTCAATCATTAGGCACTGAATGGCCATTAGAAAAGAAACAGATATCCAAGCGATCTACAGATCTACAGACAGCAGCTCATCATATCGAAGACGAACTCCCTCTACAGATTCTAGTATCCTAAATATGAACTTTGCAGGTACAAATCTACACCTAACGTAATAATAAAAATAGGGAAGAAGGAATCAAGGATAAGGAAAAGAGGTGGATGGGAAAAACAGTTAATCCCCATGCATATACAGCCAAGAAGAATCAGTATTTTTTTTTTAATGCCTTCTGTTCTCTAATATTTGTATTATTAATTTTTTGTTTTGGTAATTAATGTAAAGTATCGACCGACCGGTAGGTGAAGCGGTCGGTATGCCAGGTTCTCGACAGATCGTCTCGATTTCGATTTCATATGAGATTCGACGGCGTTTTTTATCGCTCAGCTTATAATAAAAGTAATCGATAATGTACTTTTGTATTCTCCTTTTCGCGATAGCTAAAAAGTAATATACGAATAAACAAGAAAGAAACGATCATTTTTAGGACGTCGCATATCACTTAAGACGATCGGTCGACAAAAAAGATCCGTGTAAGGGGAAAGTATAGGTGTATTTACAAATTTTGGCAGCACAAATTCCGATTCCGCGTACATTTATTGATATTTGTAGGTTACAATACTGGATGCTGATATGTACAGTATTGTTTTCACTTATCGGCGCGATTTTACCGTTCGTTTTATAGTAGTTGTGTTTACTTAAATTACTCTCTTTATTATAGTGACTGTTATAATTTACTGAAAAGTTTAATATTTATATTGAAACGTTTAATTACTAGAACCGTTCAATAATAACACTGATAAACATAATTTTTGTTTCCTGTCATGCGATACATGATTTTAATCTGTTTTTTGATGCTGAAATAGAATATGAACTCGGAATCTTTTTATCACTCACCATTTTTGAAAAAATTTTAAGTTTTAATTAAAAGATTTTTTTTCATTTTTCAACGTGCAGTGATCATTTTAAGCTCCTATACTGTATTTTATTAGCTCATTTTTTATTGTTTAACTTTGTTAACATAAATTGTAAGCTATAAATAATCAATACTAGACAAAGAATTTAATCATATCACATAGTCATCATACCTAATACTGAAGAGTGAGCCGTCATGGACAAAATTAATCATGTCTGTGTAGGTCAAAATATGTAGTTGAAAACACAGCTGTATTGTTTGTATTAAGCACTGTATTTAGGAATGAATTAATTTATTCAGTCTTATTGCTGCCTTAAGTTTGTTAACAGTACAGTGTCATAATGGCTCGAAATTGTGTAAATGATGTGGATGCTTTTTGTAATGTATATGGTGAGTTTACCGTAGAAACAAATAGAAAATACCTTACACTTCAATTAAAAAAGCGTATCATTTGTACTTTCAGTGTAAAATTGGTGATCAGGATAAGAAGGGAGCTCCTCATATAGTATGCACTAATTGATCTGTATATTTAAGAGAATGGCTGAAAGGTACACGGAAGGCCTTGCTATTTGGTGTACCTATGGTTTGGCGTGAACCAAAGGAACATGTAACCGATTGTTACTTTTGTTTACCAAGTGTGTCTGGAATTTCTAAAGAACCTGAACATACTGTAAAATATCCTTCATTGCAATCAGGCCTGTACCTCACAGTGAAATTATTCCAGATCCTGACCCACCACCTGTGAATGTATGTTTCGAAAGCAGCGATGGAGAATCAGGCAGTACTGAAGAAGACAAAAATTATTTGATTTTAAATTATCTTCCAATAAGCCACATCTTATATCACAAGGTGAATTACATGACTTTGTTAAGGATTTAAATTTATCAAAAAATCAAGCTGAACTGTTAGGATCAAAACTGCAGGGTTGGAATTTACTTCAAAAAATGCAAAAATTTCGGGCTTTCGAAGCAGACAAAAAGAAGTTTCTCAGTACTTTATTGATGAAAATAATTTGATTTAATGCGCAAATATTGATGAGCTTATGTTGCACTTAGGGCAAGTTCATAAACCTGAGGATGGAGCCTTTTCATAGATTCGTCCAAGTAAAGTTTAAAAGTGGTTCAGTACACAGCAGTGTAGTAGATATCCTTCGATACCAATCGCTTATGGTATTAATTTGAAAGAGACATACGATGTGATGAAAGACGTTCTTGAAAAAATACATTATAAAAACATAGCTGGAACATTTGTGGTGATTTGAAAGTTACAGCTATTTTGTTAGGCATGCCGTTAGGCTATACTAACTACATGTGTTTTCTTTGCGAATGGGACAGCCGAGCTTAGGATAAACATTATCTTACCAAAGAGTGGAAGTAAACAGACAACTTAACTCCAAATGGGAAAAATTTTATTCATGAGCCCTTAGTTGAACCCAAAAAAATATTTTTACCCCCTCTCCATATGAAGCTGGAACTAATGAAAACTTTTGTAAAAGCAATGAAGAAGGATAGTCCCGGATTTTTATACATCAGTCAGAAATTTTCGAATGTATTTGAAAGAAAAATTAAAGATAGAATATTTGTTGGTCCTCAAATAAGAGAGTACGTCAAAGACGATGTATTTAACTAAATGTTAAATAATGTAGAAAGTGCAGCTTGGGCTTCATTTAAAGACGTTTGCATAAATTTTCTCGGCAAACAAAAATCCGACAATTACCACGATATTGTTAATCAACTTCATACGGAGCTATGGGATGTAAAATGTCTTTGAAGATACATTTCCTCCACTCACATCTGGATTTTTACCGGACAACCTCAGAGACGTAATTGACGAACACGGTGAACGTTTCCACCAAGACATTTCGGTGATGCAAAGCCATTTCGGTGATATAAAGGGAAATGGAATACTAACATGCTACCCGATTACTGTTGGACATTAATTCGGGACGTGCCTGAGACTATTTATAATAGAAAAGCATCAGCGAAATCATTCTAACACAGGTCTGACCATGCAAAATTATAAATTTTACAGATTTTAACTATATTTTCCCTTAATTGTTTTGAAGCATAATTTATTTAAAACTAAGGGTCATAGAAAAATTGTATTTACAGTTCTGTAATGTAGGCAAAAAAGCAATTCAAGAAATGGTATCACACTTAAAGAAACATTAATTTTTTTTTTGTTCTCTATTAGTCTTATGTTTTTAAATCTCTGTTTCTAATTTCTCTTTCTCTTGTAAAATTAACCTATTTGTATGTTTTTACGCATAATGTTAGTACAATTGCTTGTTTAACGAAATTTACGTGCAAATGTTTATAGATTTTTATTAAAATTATGTAACTATGCATTAATTTTTAATAATATTTACTGGTCGTTTTGTTAGTATTACGAAGAAAACTTTTATCTTTATCTATTTGGATCAGAATTCATTACAATAATGAACATAAAAAATAGAGCTCACAAAATTTAAAAATGTTTAATTGGATTACCTCTTATGGTGATAGATAACAATTGACAACTGATTGAAAATATGGTAATTCAGTCAGTATTACTGTATATAATTCATAAACTCATGAGTCTCAGACATAGTTTCAGTAATTTTATTAGCTAGCCGACAAAAAATTATTCCCATCTAAATATTTCAATTATTTATTATTTTTGATTAGTTACAAAATAAATGGATAATTACTTTCTTCCTTTCAATCCAAAAATAAAAACTACATAGCACTTAGTATCGTTTAAAGTAATTTTTAAAAAAATCTGATATGTACACAACATACCTTCCTTGTACGCCTATTAAATTACATATACACGTTTATAAAAGTACATAACATTTTATTTCACTAATAACTTCTAATTTTTTTTCATATTTTTTTTTTTTGTATTTAATTATTATTAAATAATAATAATTGTTATTATTGAATTATTATTTATTGGAATTTTTTTTACATTCGAGGTTAATAATTATTAATAAATCTTAAAAAAAAAGTAAAAAAAAAAAAATGAAATGAAGTCGCATTCTAACCGATGTGCCTTCCCCGTGTAAGATCTAAATAGTTCATTAATTAAAATTTTATTTGGCTATAACTCTGAAACGAAAGATAATAAGTACCACTTATGATATATCGTTAAAAATATCTCAATGAGGGTTAACTGCAGTTAAGAAAAAGTCCAAAATCCAAATTCTTTTGGATTTTGGGCTTTTTTGAACATTTTTGGTCAAGTCGATTGCAGTCAAAAGGGCAGGTGCACAACTAGATGTAAGCAGTTCCAAATCCAAAATGTCAAAATTCTACGGCTAATTGTTTTTGAATTATACATAGTACGTGCATACAGATGTCACGCCGAAATTAGTCAAAATGGATTCAGGGATGGTGAAAATGGATATTTCCGTTGAAATCTGAAAACCGAAATTTTTCGCGATTACTTTACCCACTTTACTTCGAACACTACTTCGGAACTAAAACTGAAGAATGTAAGAAGAAGAATTTAACGTTTTTAAAATTGCAAAATGGAAGGAATTAGTTACTGCAATTGTTCCATAAGAATATAACACCTGACGTATAAGTATTTTTATGCTAAGAACAAATTTTCATCTTATTGGTATTTAAGTATCTTGTAAACACAGTTATTACATATACACAACTCATATATTCTAAAAAGATGACATGAATCCACAACATAAATTCTATATCTTAAATAGAAGTAAATGCATATGATTTAAAAAGTATAAAATCGAAAGCAAAATATAAATTTGTACCAAAAATACAGGATGTAATGATACTTTTTTAAATTGTCTATCAACATTTTTATATAGATAAACAAATTAAAAGATTTTTCTTTTTTTTTGTCTTTATATTTCATTAATAATTTCTGGCAACAGAACATATTTTACAGAGGTTGTCTAGATTCAAACAAATTAGACAAATAGTTATTCAGCCAAGACTGATGTTATAATTAGGTTCAAATATGTTAAGTGTTGTTTCACATATACGATGATAACAAAGAAAAACCTATGACTCAAGATTAATAAATAAACAAAACACAAATATAATTTTCATAAAATCATTATACCTTAACACTTTTTATCACCCTATATTTGTACACAGCCTTATTAGTAATTCTACTCTCCGATTTTCATAAATATTGCTATTCCTTTATTCGTACAAGACAATACAAGTATTATTAACAATCACAGAGAATCATAACTAATTTGAAACATGAGAGAACATAAAAAATAAAAAGTGTGTTAACCAAATTCCGGGTAACAGATATTTGGTTAAATATTCAAAATTCTCATAAACTATCTTTAAATATGAAAAATATTCAAGCATTCTTAAAGTATGCGGTATCACAATTAAAATATGCTACTCACAATTAAAAATAAATAATTTACAATATTCATATATACATTTCTTATTCTACTGTAGAGTAATGAATGTAAATAATGATGTTATTTTTGTCTGCTTTTTGGCAATGATGCCTGCATTTTCTGCACACTTTCTTCTAAGCTTTCAATGCCATTAAAAATGTGTCTGTCAGTATTCTATTAAGCTTCAAAGTATAATTAAATACCACTCAGAATTGTCAATTCTTTAGGTATCGTAAGGGGAAGGAGAATCGATTTACCATCTTCTTCATCCCATCTCTTCATTTATCGGTTTACATTTGTTTCTTTTCGTTGCACCATACCTCTGCAATAATGTCTTTTATTCTCAACGAGTTTTATAGTTATGTTTTTAACTACAGGAACAAAGAAAATGTTGTGGTAATGTATTTTATCTAGTATTTGAATTCATACACATCAGCTATATTACTTTCTGATATTTTGCGTCCAAAATACTCACTTATCACACTATCAAAATGACACCAAAGATGCAGATATCTAAATAACATTAGCATTTCATTGATACTCAAAAAAATCTATGCATATCATAGATAAATTTTACTAGACCGAAACAAGTCAGTCAAATTTAACAGTTTCTAATCACAGTAAATAAAAATAATTCAATAAAAGTAACTGGAGTAAATAAGAAAATTATAACATACAATTCTTGCCACAATTTAATTTCACAAATATTACACGAAACAAAATGGAATACAATTGTGTCAGGGGGATATTTTACTACCATATATACTGCACAGTGCCTGGAGTTTTGTCTCTTACTGCCGGATCATTCTTTTGAAATCTTCCATTACGGGTGCTCATAATGTTTGTAGAGTTAGAGATAGAATTGTTTTCTGATCCTCCTACATTATACATATTTTTGAAGTGCAAGGAGGATGTTGCATAAATGCATAATTTTCACAGAACAAATGATCCATTCTCTAAAAGCTAATATGGTGCTAGGAACTAGTGATCTAGCAGGAGTGTCCCCAATAGAGTACTCAGTTAAGAACATTTTACACTCTCTGGCAATAAGTTACGAAGTTGGCTACCGATCAGTCTGGTAAATTTCAGTTAGA
Organism: Lycorma delicatula; assembly: GCF_047948215.1. Lineage (NCBI taxonomy): Eukaryota > Metazoa > Arthropoda > Insecta > Hemiptera > Fulgoridae > Lycorma > Lycorma delicatula. Next base: position 164,523,959 of record NC_134458.1, on the reverse strand, counting down.
GCAGGAATTCTGAAAGGTTCTTTTCTTCTTCTTCTTCTTGTCTTCTACACAGTGTTGTGGTTGGAATAGTCTATATTTTTACAATATTAATATTTACAATTATATGACATAATAGACACTAGAAAGACTTGTTTATTTCAAAACAGTCTTGTTTTCATAATAAACTTGCTTATTTTTGAAATGTCTGGGAATATTAGTTCAGAATATTTATATTGTAAATAAAATCTTTTTCCAGTCGTCACCAAATATCTTCATGAAAATTCTTTGACAGTAATAGTACATCTTCCAGTTCTACAGTTACAGACTGAAGTACAAAACTCTCTATCCTCACTTTCTTAGAAAGATAAACCTTCCTCTTTAATAACAATCTTATCCTTTCACTTCACATGACTTCTTCCTACTCATCATTCTCATTACAATTTTACTTTAATAATCTTTTCTTGTTTTACAGAAAATAAATGCTATTACTGACATGTCAATAGAGACTGGCCACTATTTTTGCTAACAAATAACAAGTTCTTTGAAATAGCTATAAATTTCACCGATGTGAACGGTACAGTATTTGAATCTCTGAGAATTGCATCACAGTTAAAAATAAAATGAAAATTTCTCTTGGGAAAAATCACTGTTGAATTATTTTTAGTTTTGAATATTACTAAAGAAACCAGATGACAGATGAAGTAGAATAAGAGTTACGTTATACAACTTAGGCAAGAGTGAAAAATGAGAAAAGGGTTTAATTCGAACTATGCAAAACCAGGAAACCAGCAAGTTTACCCCTTAATTTGGTTTTTTAGAATCTCAGTACGGTTTTATTTCACTCTTTTCTTAGGAATCAAGGTGAAATCTTTCATTAGCTGTATATTGCTCATTTAAATTTTCGGACTCATGTTTATATGAACGTTTTTCATTATTTTCGCGAGTAGAATGGAGTCAGAAACAAACCACCACTGGTAATACTAAGTGAATCAACCTATATAAAGGTGAAAGTTTGTCTGTTCTCGCATCACGCAAGAATCAATTGACTGATTGTTTTCAAATTTGCAAGATACATTCTTCTTAGCCTAAGGAAAGTTCAAAGCCATAGACTGAGGACCTAACACCCATGGGGCTGAAGTTATGAATTAAAGATATTCATTAAAGAAAAAAAGACTAATCCTTTTACTTTATTATATTTCTGTCACCATAGCAACAGACATAAATAAAATGACAATATATTGTTTCTAATTAAATAAATTTAAAAAATTGATAATTAAAAACTAAAACCCGGAAACATAAAAATATATCTTAAAAGGAAAAGACTGTATCTCAATTAAAATGACCATCTGCTTTACGGCAAATGACATAAATAGCTGAAACACACTACAGTAATTAAGATATTTTAATATGAACAGGCAGCTCTAAGAAATCATAAAACTTAAGATAACAACATTTCATTATCCCCTAGAATAGTTCGCACGTTAGCCCCCTCATTTAAACTTGCGATGTAATGCTGCATAACAGATACAATCCACAAGGATGAGGTGCACTGTTAGTTGCCAGTCACACCATGCACAAACGGGGGCAACTGTTTGCATCATCAGTATTCATGAATGAGCCTAGTATGCCCTATTTGTGAACGGCAAATAATAACCTCCTCTCGACTGATATTTCTGAATTGCCGAGGAGCAAGACTGTAATTGTGAGCGAAGCGAGCCTCAACGGGTAGCATATTTATAATTTAAGTGACAATGACTACTAGCAATTAATGAACTAATGGTAAACAGGCATTAAATATACCAACATATGATGTTATATGCCAACATCATGTGGTGAAAACCCCGATATTATTTAACTTCAAAAAAAACTTTAGTAATTTACAAGAACTGGCTTATTAAATCTAATGTCGACACATCGACATAAACTTTACTTCACGTTCTTCGATTTCGAAGATCCTATTCTATAAGAGGTTTCAAATGTTACGGAAGCATTTCAGTTGAAATGCTTCCGTAACAACTTACCGTCAATCGAGACTTGTTTTTAAATAGAATCAAGTCTCTCCTAAATTTTATCATATTACCGTTGACGATAATTACTCATAATGGTCTAAAATTTACAAGTCGATCCGTAGTAATTTAAAATATCTTAACAAATAGAGGATTTGATTTGTTTTATTTAATACCAATGACATTAAATAAAATGAAGATGGCATCGACATAAATATAAACATATTCCACTGAATAATCCGGGAAATTTTTTTTATTATTTTTTTTAAAGGCGTAATATAATACTCTAATCAATCGGAAAATTATAAAACAATTAACAGTTTTTTACATCATAAAAAGTGAACGAGAGAGAAAAAGAGGGGGATATCGGTATGTAAGTGAACAACACGACAAGATCCATTACTTACCCTCCCTTACCGCTGATAAAATACGTAGATAACGGTTAGATAAGAGCTAGGCGCGCCCTACCGCAACTCCGGGAAACTAATCGATAGCCGGGTATACTGTAAAGCCAAAATAATGAATGCATCCCACGACTACCGAGCTTGTTTTCTCTCCTCTCTTTCTCTCTCTCGCTTTTTCTTTCTTTCTTTATTTCTCTAAAGAAGCGTTTCCCTAATGCAGAATGAGACTACATTTATAAAAGGAGTCAATGCGACCCACCAGCCGCATGCAACATGTTTTTACACAGAATGAAAAAATACCAAAACAGTAAGCCTTTAATTTCGGAAGGTTTTTCCATGTAGTCTTAATAAGTTGTTTACCCGATAAAACAATTTACGAGTATAAATTTATCAATCGAACACGCATAGAATAGATTCGCAGCCTGATATAAAGGGGCGATCGACGCTTATCATTAAGTAAAATCTACGTACATTAATTTATTTTCCTCAAACGAGAGACAATAAAAAGAGAAGTTTTCCCAAGATTTTGAACGGTACACTTACCTTCATTATCGACGGTTTCACAAATTCGCATCACTGCATCATTATATATATATCACTATTTTTTTTTTGAGCTGATGCTATATATGAGACATAACTAGCATTATTGATTTTTTTTATTTTACATATTTTATATTATTTATTGAGAACGAACGGCAGTATAGATTTGACAGTACCTTACTAGGAGAAGGGAGTTTATTTTAATTAATTACTTTTTTAAACATTAATTTGTTGTTTTACATCACAATTTCCAAAACTTCTAAGATTCACGACCACCTTAAAAGTATGTACATACATACGCACATAATTACTTATATATTTTTTTATCTAAATTTAAGCGAATGAATCAATATTTAATGGTTTTCTATCGACTGTTACTAATAAATAAACCGGATGAAGGTGGACTTCTATTCATAGTTTCATATACGATATCCGAACGTTCTGGAAAATTCTTAACGTATCACGACTAGAGCATTTTATTAAAATCTAGGCGTTCGGTGATCGGCTATGCGATTGTAGGCGAGTATTGTTCCAAGCGATTTACTCTTTATAACAGCTCCGCGCTGTGCACGAGATACTAGGTACTGCGGAGCCACGGTATCGTAACCCACCGGGTTGGTCTAGTAGTGAATTCGTCATCGCAAATCAGCTGATTTCAAAGTCGAGAGTTCTAAGATTCAAATCGTAGTAAAGGCAGTTACTTTTATACAGATTTGTATACCAGATTGTGGACACCGGTGTTCTTTGGTGGTTGGGTTTCAATTAACCACACATCTTAGGAACGGTCAACCTGAGACTGTACAAGACTACACTTCATTTACATTCACATATATCATCCTCATTCGCCCTCTGAAATAATACCTTACGGTGGTTCCGGATGCTAAAGAGAAAAAAAGCCTGGATATCATATACATGCAACGTGCGCTACTATTCATAAAAATTTTGATGTCATAGTACGGGTATTTTATACATTGCTCTCAGATTTCTAAAAACCGTTGACAATTATTACTCGTAAATATTTATAAAGTTCAGTAATGCGCAGGTAGGGATGGATTGCTGGTCCGGCGGCGGGGTAAGAGGAATATCAACACAAGCTATATGCACGCACGCATGCACGTGGGTGCACTGTTACTCTTTATTATCACCCTTATTGCGTATTACGAGTATTTATTATCTTTAGGTAGAAATACTCTAATAACGTTAACAAAAACGAAAGTAGGATAAAAGGATAAACTTTTTTTTTTTAATTTTGCGGCTCTGTTTCATCCACGTCTGAGTCTGAATTGTCACTGCCTGATGACTGAGATACATCGCCGCTATCATAACTGCTTCCGGTATCATTGTTAGCTATTCGACGCTGTAACATGGAACTCTCGGCTTGCGTGTCAGCAACTCTATCTCTATTGTAATAATTTTGTTCTATTTTTAAGGCGTGTTCTGAAGCAGTGTTTCAGAAAATTTAAGCAATACTTCAGACCGTATTTCTCAGCCACGTTTTTTAATATTTTGCCAACGTGACGCATTTTGTTCGGCGACTTCGATCGGCTCATTGAGCTGGAGTCAAGATGTGTACGTTGTCACAGTAATCCACCGACATTTTTTTGAAGTAACGGGACTTATTTAATCGTATTATAATTCGATTCAGCTATCAACACGTTTGCCGAACGTGGAATATTTCTGTTTTGCAGCCATACTGACAGTTGTTTTTTTTTATTTAAATTCGGCGTCTTGCGTAATTTAGTAACAGTAATGGCAGCGAGCGTCGATAATTACCGAAACTGAACGAAGTGGAAAGTTTGATATTAATTCTGTATCCTGCCATTTTTCTTACATCTCAGCACTAATGTTCATTCGATATTCTCCTTGCTTCTGCCCGATTTAAAAACTTAAAGTGTTTTTGAAATTTTCCTGCAATACTGTCAGCCTGCTCCGATATCAGCTTTGATCTTTTAGATAAGGATCTTTTATAGCCATCAGTCGCGATCAGTCTAAGCATAACTTTATACCGTAGTAAAGTTTGGTGAATTTATGATTAGGCTGAAAAAATAATTAAATCTTTCCTGTCTGTAAATCTTATTTGTTTTAAACAGCTTACTAGTTTGAAACTAATATAGTATTTTTCTATCGATTTTTTTTTCAAGTTTAAACCCATACTCCTCAGAATTTTCCGTAAAGTTTCGTGTTAGCAATTTATCTGTTACATCTGGTATTCTATTTTAAAAACCGTAAGTAACTTCTTTAATGTCGGCGATGTTCTACGCCAAAAAAAAAATATTATTTACAAAATTATTAAATTCTTTACAATATTTTTTAACGCACAACTTTGAAAGTTGCAACATTAACTTTATTTTTAATTATTTTACGTGATTTTCTGAGCTTACAAAAATATTCTTTTCCTCCAAGTTTATTTATTCTGTTATTACTTGATATATCATATGAGCAGGCGCACCGCAAAGCTATGCGTGCTTGAATTTCTGAGCTAACATTTCTGAATTTTCTTCAGTTATTTGAAATTTCGTTATTGTACAACCGCTTTAACTTTTTACAGCCACTCCTCGTCCTAATCTGTGATTAGATCTTGGCTGAAGGTAAGAGTGATTGACAAGGTAGTATCAAAACTGTCGGTGGTAATGTTGAAAAATATCGTTTATAGTTCGCGGAAACAAACACAAAATTAATAATACGTGTGCAACAAAGCGACTGGATTCTTGCTACCAACGTAGGTACACTATCCTCTCCACGGTACTATTAGCGGGGCGATACCACTTCAGACACCCTAGGCAGAACTACTCCAAATCTATGTTTTACTCTTTACAAACATCGACTAGTAATAATCGTATAAATAGAGTAAAAGTATGGATACAACTTTTGCTAAACCGTTTTTGAGCGTTTTAATTTAATTATAAATTATATTAAAAAAATTATTAAACCTTAAATTTTTATGCATTATGACCTACTGAAATCATAATTCAAGGTTGAAAAGCAAAAAAATATCTCCAAGCTCTGACTTACTCATTATCGACGGACAACAACATTTCTAAGCACCCCAGGGAGAGAAGCGGGTATCCTACGTAACAGAATAACGATAATAAATTATGCATACGGGTAATTATCGTACGTTCGATGTACTACATATACAAGGTTACACCTTAATCAATTAATACAAATGGCACTATACGGCGTATATTTAATAATTTTATTACTATTATTTAGAGTAGACTAAATAAATTATATTAATAGCGTTCTGATGACAATTACGTCAAAGAGATTAATTTCCTGAACAAGGATTATAATTATTTGCAAAAAATATTAAAAGTGTACTCGATAAGTAATTACTAAATGCGGTTACAAAATTAAAGAAAATTAAAAATGTCAGCCTATAATTTAAGCGATGTTACAGAAAAAGTAAAAGAACTTTTCCACAAAAGAAAACTTCGGGGAAAATGTAAGTAAGAAAAAGACAAAAAATAAGATTGTATTTAAGTAAGAATAGATTTTTCTTTTGTAAGATTATTAAAAATAAAAAAGAAAGAATCCGTATAACGACTTAAGATTAAGAAATCAACCTTTTAGGTATATATAAGTTTTCCTAAGGGATTGATTTCTTAACTTTTTTAATTATCCGTCCCGATCCTACTTATGACAGTGGGTATTACTTATAGGGTAGAATACTCCTACCTCATATTCGATTCAACCGTGCCGACAGCATATTCGATTCGGTAAAGTAACAGTAACAGAACACTCCAATCTCGCTGTAAGTAAAAGCCCTTTTTATTATTAATAACATTTATTAATGCAGTTTCTGAGGGCGATTTGATTCCTAAAATCTCATGCACTCGTTTCCAAGCAACTACGACAGTTAGGCTAAAACAAAACCTAATATTACAGAAAAGAAATCATAATAAAACTACTTCAAATAGATAATTTGACTGTCAAGAAATAATGAAAATATAATTTTTAGTGTTTTTTTTTTTTTTTTTAGGCAAGAGAGCTTTTATGATTTTTCTTAATTGAAAACACGTCCCTACATTGTTATTTTTCTTTATAAATTAAAAAACTTAGTACGCGTAAAATTAGCAGGAAGTCAAAAACATTCTTCTTGAAGATCGTCTTCCATAGATATTTCTCGATCCAATTTTTCTATTTAATAAATAAACTGTATTTCATAACTTTACATTAAACCAAAACTTAGGTACATAAAGACACACTGAAACTGATACCAATATATGTACATATATTCTCAATTTTGTTAAAAGAGTGAAAAATATTTTTTTAAATCTGACAAGAAAGTCTTTTTTTTTCTATCGATAGTAATACTTATTTTTATAAGCTGAACAGTAACTAGGTGGTAAAATAAATAAGACCTACTTTAAAAAAATAATCCGCTATTAAAAATATATTACTTACAACGCTCTGTAAAATATATCATTAAAACGTTGTTTTAAGGGGGTAAAACACGAAAATAGTTCCTTTACAAACACTAGAACTAAGCACTCAATCAGACGAATCCTGTCATAAACTGCACGTTTTTATATAATCAATAATAATAATTCTAAAACAAACAAAAAAATAAACGCGATGAAATAAACAAAATAACATTACGATAAGCATGCCACGTTTAACTAAAAGATTAGAATTTATATATATATATATATATACAAACACACATAACCACCGCGAAATAACCGCATATGATGCATTTTATCGCTGTGTCACGTATCCGGTATTAAGAAAAAAATATATATATAAATATACAAACATTTGCACACGCAAATATTATTGTTCGGTTATAATGATAGTTGTTATTACATTTGTCTAAAAATAAAATAAAAATACAGAATCCGACCAAATATATATAGGTTATTCTCGTCATAATACTCAAATTATAAAAAGATCACAACTATACAAAAATAATTTTACTTAGGCCTAGTTCATAATTTTCAGGCACGACCACTATCGAAGAATAATAATATCTTATGATATTATAATCTCTAAAAATTGAACTTACTTGAAACCGGTAAATTTAATAAAAAAATAATATATATATATACAGTTTCGGGAAATAGAGTGCACTAAACACTTTATGGGTTTGTGAAAATAAATGGGTGTTTTTGTATAACGTGACAAAGGAGCACGACAAGGATGAGTTAGCAATTTGTTTTATGTTTATTTTTCACTAGACTTAAGAGTGGTACAAACATTTTTATAGAATGTATACATTATTCCTTAATTCATCACAATTATACACCACAAATTCAGTTATGCATTATACGATACAAATTACCAAAATTACATCACAATGTGATTACACCACATTAATAAAAAAATTAAATAAACTTTCTCCTAGACATGAAACATACGATATATAGTGTTAAATCTCCTGCTATTGGGATCAAATAAATTAGAAAATTTACAAAGAAACTGGGAAATTTTTCCTCAATTTTTAAGTGGATTAAAATTACTCTATCAGCATGTTTTAAATTTCCAAAATGGCAGTTAACTTCTTTTTTTAATGGAAATCCCCAATTTTTATATAACATTTTCGGATTTATAAGTTAATTGTAAGATGTTTATCGTTAGATATTTTGTCCTTAACACAACCGTTCAGAAGTACATCTCATCACCATTTATATCTATCAATAATAAGTAACATATTGTGTAATACATGTTTCGAAAACGTAAAGACTAGACTAGATTTTGGTGGATGGTTGTGAATTTATTTTCATAAATTTTAATCGAGTAAAGATTAAATTACTTGTCAATATTAAATCGATTCTTAGTAGTATGTATATTTTGTATTAAATTGAAATAAAAGATTAGTTGCCATTTTTTTTCTATTCCCTTAAGTAATAATGTTTGTTTTTGAAAATTGTAATGAAAGTAATTTGTTAATTCATTAAATTAATAATTCATTTTTATAAATTAAAATAAATCATAACTACTTTCTCAATGTTGTGTGTGTGTGTGTTTTCATTTATTTAGTACAATAACGATGTTAATACAGAATTTGAGTCACTGATTTAGTGTTGTAAAATCTATATGACAAAAAGTGTACAGTTTTTCAGCAAGCTTAACGAGAATAATAATTACGATATTATTATTCGATTAAAATAGTAACAAAAGAATAAAGCTACGATACTCTGTATTTAGGTTCAACATATACGGTACAAGTTATCGACAGGTACAACTAGAAATGAGATGTATCTCCTTGAAAGTAGCGTTTAAGGAAAATTATCTTAGAATTATGTCTTAAAATTCACGCTTAAAATTCATTATTTATTGGCATGTTACTTTTTTTATTTAGTTCAAAAAAAAACATTCGTTTAATAACTGTAACATATTTTCCAATAAAATACCTAATATAATGAGTAAATTACAATAATACAAAATTTAAAAAAAAAATTGAACACAGTAATATATTTTCTACATTATAAAAAATATAAAAAACAAACAAGACATGATCAAAATGTTCAGGAGAATTTTGGCGTTGATCGTCACTTTCATGATAAAGACGAGAAGGTATCGGACGAGTAACCATAAATCAGTTTTATCCTCCGAACAGTCAACCCACCGGATTGGTCTAGAGGTGAACGCGTCTTCGCAAATCAGCTGATTTCGAAGTCGAGAGACGTTCATAAAATCCTAGTAAAGGCGGTTACTTTTATACAGATTTGAATACTAGATCGTAGATACCGGTATTCTTTGGTGGTTGGGTTTCAATTAACAACACATTTAGAAATAGTTGACCTGAGACTGTATAAGACTACAGTTCACTTATACTCATACATATCATCCTCATTCATCCTCTGAAGTAATATCTGACGGTAACTCCCGGAGGCTAAACAGGAAAAAAAATCCTCCGAGCAATCAATTTGTAGGTCAGGTACACAAAGCGGTAACGAACTCGTAATTAGAGATTCTTTTACATTAGTTTTAATATTCCTTTCCTCGCTATAATAATAATAATAAAAATAATAATAATAAATTAATACAAATATGAATCGATTTGAAGTACTTCCGACCAATATTATTAAAACGGGAATATTAAAATGATTGGAATAATTTTCACTTACCAATTTCTGTAAAAGGCTACTTCCGGCATCGAATTTTTATTATTTTAAACATGGTTAGATCATCATAATAGTATAAGACATAAGCCGAGCGAAAATAAAACGAATTAGTATAAAGTGAACGCAAATAAATTAAATCGAATTTTAAAATAACACCAGACTTAAGAATAATAATTTTTTTAATTTTTCTTTAAATTTCAAACGATTTGTAGTAGTACCGAATTAAAAACAAATTACTACTACAACAAACAAACCTTTAATTTGGACAGACATTTTGAAGTTGGCGAAAAAAAGGAAAAATGAAAGAAATATTTTTTTTTGAAAATTATTCCTTCTTCTAAATAGTTTTAATTTATAATTTTTTTAAATTTATTTTAAATTTCTTAATTCTATTCAAAACATAGGTAAGTTTTCAAAAAGGCTGTCTGAACAAAAAAACAGTTTATATATTTAAAACGTAACAGCCTGCTTTTTTAAAACGAAAATTAATAATAATATTAAGAAAAGGAATGCAGAGAATTACGTAAACAGACTACTAACAAACAAAAAAAGAATCATCGAAATCGATCCGTTCGGTAAAACGCAAGGCATGAATAGAAATAGAAAAAATACGAGAGTATATACATACATATAAATAAATATATTTTTTGCCTGTTCACGCCTTACAGTGGTCGAATTAAAATCTCTTTTTTTTAGGCGGTTAAAAAATACATCACGAATGTTGACCGAATGAAATAAAAAATAAATGAAGCAAAATTGAACGCACGTTAATAAAACAAAAGTATATAAGTGTAAAAACGTTTGTGCAAAGCGTAATGTAGAGGTAATGAAAAAAAAAGGAAAAAAGAAAGTTTGTTTATCGGCTCGACTCTATTGTTGTCAGTCACTCCTTTTTATTTGTCTTTTTTATTCCGTTCTCTTCTCGCTTTTTTAAAATTATTTTGTACTACTAATTAAGATGCGGTAAATAAATGTAAAAAGAAGGACCGAAAGGGCTTTTTTAATCTTCAATGAAGTACACTTTACTTCATAATATGTCACAACATAAAAATATGAAGAAAATTGCTCGCTACAAGGATAGAATGCAAGTATACCTAAAATATTATCTGGTAAAATATCACAGTAAGTAATTTACAATAAAAATTCATATCTGTAATTAAACAAAACCTAACGCATCGTAAGGTTTAATAACTTAACGCTTGAGTCAGCACTAACTGTACGGTTCATATTTTTTATTAATAGATGTGTTTTAGAACAATTTCTTGTTACGGCCTTAATTTTTCACTTTAGAAACACCCAGCAACGTTTTACCAAAATTTAAAAGAAAAATACAGAAAAAAGTTAAATAAAAAATGCAGATGAGAAATCGAGACAAAACGATACAGGGAATTTAAACACCTACACGATACGATAATTGTCACTAATTATGCTCAGTCTTTACGACCATATACCGTTGACTCTCTGCTTTACTAATTCTTCAGTCCATGCGAAGAGATAATTCGCTAAACACAATGTCTAGATTTTCGAAATCAATACACGTAATTTGTTTATGTGTTTGTTCTAAACTGATAACTTGAATTCTTCTACTATTTTAAACTAAACTCTGACAAGAAATTTATTAATCCTACAATAAAAAAATACGAGTGAGGATTATAATTAATTTTCCTACCTCAGTGAATATCTCTTTTTAGAGAAATAGCGGCATAAGCGTTAAATAGTATTCTTAAGGCCCCGTAGTCTACGTTTTACGATATCCTTTACGTAAAGGATTCTTCTAAAGCACGAATTCCCCCAAAAATATTTACTTTTTATTTTTTTTTAATTCTTAGTTTTCAAAGAATATTTAGTCGACGAGATATTTGTAGATAAATCATCGACTTCAAAAATATGCAACAAAATCACCAAATCAATTCTTGGCGGATCTTCGGTAAGATGCGATCCTATTTAAGAGTACGTAATTATTATTCTCCTTTGATTTTTATGAAAAAATAAGAAATTCTTAGATTCCTTCAGTTTTGTTCGACGTTAAGATACATCGAATGAAAATTTTGGTTTTATTTTCTAAGCCGCATAAGTAAGTAACTTCGAATGACACTAAAAAACATAAAGACCTGATATGCATCGTCACAGAATGCTTTTGTCAAAAAATAAATAGTACCCCGCTATTCGGTTTAAACTTATACATGAACATAAACGGTAAGTCAAAGTGACAACTGACGATAATTCAGGTTACCGCCTACCGGTTGTAAATCAAACCGACATACGCTTTAAGTGTTGCCAAATTCAGTTAGCTACGTTGAGGTAACAGCTCGATCCAGGGATCACCGTAAACTTCAGAAATTGTGACTCGGGTCCGGCCGGCTCGTAACGTAAAACTTCGCCGAGAGAAAATACGTAAATCCGACTAGATTCGCAGGAACGAGCGCCAAGCAGTCCTGAATTTAGGTACCCGCACGAGCCGGAAATCTGGTTTTTAACACTTGTTCGGTAGTCGGCTATTTAAATGAATTAAAATATTTTCGTTTTCATTATAAACTGGCCACCCTCTGACCGCTGATAAGTCGGATATCCAACGGATTTCCGCCTAAGAAATCGATAACCAGCCTCTCCTTCCTTTCACTAACTATAACGATTAAACAAGCATATCAATTATTCGCACAACGGTATAAACAGATATACTACACGTATGTGTTGGGAATTTTAAGAAGAGAAAAACTAACAAAGGCAAATTAATCTAGCATTTTTACGAGTTGTTTTGCCAATTTTTCTAGTTACAATTCGAAATAAATAGTCGGTCGATACTTGAAACGTCCGATTTTATTAGACCGTACATTTTATAAGGTCGTCAAACTAAACAGTTACTTATATGTATAAGACAAATAATTTCAATAAAACAATAATTCCGTTTGATTATTTTATAATATCACAAAACAAAACTCCACAGATGGAAAAACATTAAAATTCACAAGCAAAAACTGGGCCTTACGAACCAACTTTTCTGCCCCGTTAACCGAAAAATATACCGCAACATTATTTATTTGACGTAGGTGATTTTCGATGATTTTGTGAAGCGATTTTGTTTTTTTAAAAACAAAACAGTAAATTAATTCAAAGTAAACAGTTTCTTATAATTATTATATTTCGAAAATTCATAACTCTTTAAATTCGGAGGGTTTTAATGATAGTCGTAGGGAGCGAACGCTAAATGACGTACAGCTCCGTTTGCTGAATTATTAGACGGTACAAACCGTTATATATCTGACACGTATACTATCGTTAATCATTAAACCCTGATCTACGGTGGCCGCCATCGGTCGGATAATGGCCGACATCGGGGGTCCAACACATCGAAGCGGAGGATCTTGACGTAGGTGGTGCTTTTGAAAGCGTTGTACGGAGCATCAGTCTGGTTTATTGCGCTGAACAGAAGGAGAGCCAGTACAATTCTTAGGTGTACAGGGTCGTCTCCCTTCAGTTATGTTGCGGGTAAAGGATCATCTCGCACGGTATTGGCGGGACTTGCACCCTGGATCTCGTTCGGAAGAGGGAGGAGTTGTATCGAGGGGCAAGTAAGGCAGATCGGAGACATCGCTTGTCCGCCGGCGACAGGAAAAATGGAATCAGTCGACAAAAGTAGATGCACCTCCCCGAACCTCCAGAGATGGCTGTGCTGAAAACACAGAAAACTGGGATACGAGTCGACCCGATACCTTACCGGTTACGGTTGTTTTAAAGTATATCTGTGCGCGTGGACGTTGAGATCATCTGCTTAATGTGACAGCTGCGAGGAGGAGGACACCGCAGAATCCACGGTGTTCGTGTGCAAACACGCTTGAGAGAATTCTATCATCACGGGGACTATGCCGTAGACCGAACATGCGTGGCATGCGGTACCCATGATGTCGGTCAAGATCATCCGTATAAAGATGGCGGTGGCAGTGCAGGAGTAAATAATTTTCCCTTGAAACTCCCTTAGGGCTTTGTTCATATTAAAAGCAAGTCCTGTCCCAAGGGGAAGCGACCAGGAAAAAATCCCTGATATATCGAAGCAGGTAAATTTAATAAGATATAAGTAAAGAATTGTTTTATCAGAGGATTCCCATACGATTTATTTTCCAGGATTGAAAGTTATAAACAAAATCACCTCCTTAAACCAAGTATTTAAACTTAAAATATTTAAATAATTAAAATATAATAATTAGTTGAAATCGAATAAACAATAACGTTTATTAATAACCTTCATATTACGTATGTATTCAGAAGTCTGAATATAAATGAACTTAACCTACTTACTGCAATTAAATACCAATACGTAGAATATTAATAAAATATTATAGAAATAATAGAACGCACCAGAATAAAAAAAACTCCATATAAATCAATACCTAATAAATTAAACATGATAAATTACGAAGAAAGGTCAATCGTAATTTATTGATAGTCATCGATAACAGTTTAATTAATCTATTTATAACATTAACTGATAATAATTCTTCAATCTATGAAAACTTTGATCAAAGAATATATTTTCGGCACTTTATAATACAGAAATCAAAAATAGACAATACACGTTAATAATAGTTTAAATTTAGCCTGAAATAATAAAAAAATTCGTTTGTATGTTACAATCTAGTAGATGCCTTTCCGGCAGATTAGATTAATCGAAATGAATATTAAAGAATATAACATCTGCAATTATATAAGATAAAGAGTATTTTAAGACGCCCACAACAACCTATAAAGCTAAGAGAATTGTATATATATATATATATATATATATATAATTAATTATTAAAATGTATAAATACATGTAACGAAATGTAGCTCAACAAGTATGTTAGCACTGCCATTCATTGAAGCACATGTGTTTTTATGCACAACGACAATTAACCAAGGTTTGTCCTAACAACAACGAAAATTCAGCCGAACGGTTTTATAAACCAAACTGTCCGTCGTTGGAAGACAATGATAAAAATCAAACGTATAAAATAAATAAAAACTTCAAGAACCGCAGGAGTGATGCGAGTAATTAGTAGTTCGATTAACAGTAGACCACGATCAGTTTGTACTAAATTTTAACAAATTAACAAAATCGTAAGCACTTTTTTCAGGAACATCTACAATTATTGATCGATAACCGAGTTGCAACTACATCCCCATTTTTTATTAATTTGATTTTTTTTAAATATAAATAACGAGCCCAAGAGAAAACAATAAAAAATAACTATACAGAAAAGAACAAAAAATAAGGAATTTAAGAGTATACCGAAAAGATACGATGCTGTACAGTAGTAGGCATAAAGACGGATTAAAACATAAAGATGTAGGTATCTAATGGGTAGCCGCTAAGAGACAACAGTAAATGACGTCAGGAACGGGTCGATTCAAAAATTTAGGTTAGACAACGTGTCGGTACTCGGCAGTAGATACCTTTGTTCCACCGTATCTCTCCGTCCCCTTGAATAAGAAAACCAGCATACACTGCCAAATTGAAACGTAAAATTTCAATAACATCGTTACACCAAGTGCGACTAACCTATCTATAATTTTAAACAGCCTTGCAGGAAAAACAAAAATATTTTATATTTAAAATTAATTAAAATAGTTTATCGACTGTGAATAACCATCAATGGACTAATTTAGAAAATTCTGATTTTTCATAAACAGATGAACGTTTTACGAGTACAATCTTTTGACATATTTTGATATAGCCTTTGGGTACAAAAAAAAGGGCCAGTACTTTTTTTTTAATTCCGGTTGACAAAACTAAAACTGTTTTCACCCTTCCCACTATTAAAGTAAAAAAAAAATGAACACCTTATAAATATACTTGCACCGAAGAGAAAATATTTAAACGTTTTCTTAACGGAAACGATTCATGAAATCTAATTAACTAAGAATCAATCCAATCATACACGTTTCTGTACTACAACTAGTATAGCTTAATCACGCTGTAGTAATATACACCCCAGCACGGCAGCAGGCCGTACAGTAATCGTGATTGAACCCACGCAAAATAATTTCCACAACATATAAATAAGAAAGAAATCATAAATATAAAAAGCTATTTTCTCTAAAAGTGTAGAACGATGGTTGACGTACTTTATTGCGTACCTCTAAGTCCAAATATAAATGTATGAGAAAAGAAAAACCGATCGGTAGTAAAACCGCACGGTATTGACGTTCGCTACAAACGAACGATCTATTCTAATAATATTTGAATATACTAGTAATATTATTTAATTGTTTAACTAATTACTTTAAGAAGAGAATTAATTTTAAAATAATCAACAAATAAATTAAAGATACGAAGACCGATTCGATCATCACCGATGCTATCCCGTGATGAACTCTTATTAAGAAGCTAATAAGGTTTTAAAGAAGTATATTTTTGCGAAAAATCAAAATTAGTTTTTGTCAGAATTTTTCCTATACCTCCTTCCTAGTCTTGCAATGCGTTGTTGCCAAGTTGTCAAAAAATACAAGTTTTCTGAAAAAATTCTATAATTTTATATAGAATTATATTCTCGATCTTTTATCAAGTAAAAACTACAAAAGAGATCAGAAAAGTCCCCAATTTGTTTTTTTGTTTTTTTTTTTAATTAAGATTTAAAATAATTTTTTTTTTGTGTTGCAATGAGAACCGCGATTGCTTTTTCAAATTAAAAAAAACCTTAGAATCGGCAGACTAAAAAAGGGCGATGAATATTGAATATTTTGGCCGTAAGGTTGGATAATTTGGTATTTAAAAAGCGTTACTCGCTGCTCGTACCGTAGGAAAGATTTTTCAAAAGATGTGGCTTAAGCAGAAGAGTTCGGTGGGTTGAAAACTTCGCACAACGGTTCGAGATGTCTAAACAAGTACGAGTATGATTCCCAACGGCGTACACGGTAGCTGGCGTGTGGGCTAACGGTCATAGAACACAGCGAGTCACCTGAACCTGACGATTCTAAAAATGAAATGAAGAATACAAAATATAATTTACCTAAGTGTGTTAATCGTGTTCATCAAAGTTTTAACAAACTCAAAGCGTTTTAAATACCGCAAATACTCGTATAATGTCACTTATTGTAACTTTAAAAAATATAACTTTAATTTTTTAAATAACATATCAGACGAATGTCTTCCACCGTTTTCTATATATGTTGTACGGTCTAATCTATCCCGCATATTTCGCACCGCATTGTCTGAAAGCGAATTATCTTGTTTCTTGCATGCATGCTGCGAGTTCGTTAATCTTTTTAGGTTTACTGATGAACACTTTATAGGCTTTAGATATCTCCAGAAAATACAGTCGCATCCCGGCCGTGTAACATCTTTCATTGGAAATCAATTGGTCTGAAAATATCTCTCGAACTAGCGCCCTGGATGCTCTGGCAGTGTGGGCTGTTGCTCAATCCTGCGGAACCGTATCGCATCTAAGTCGATCCCACGATAAAACGGTCAGGAGCAAAGAAATCTTGTAAAATCATCGTGTATACATCAAAATCGATTGTCACGACGTCCCCGTCCTCATAGAAGCAATAAGGATCTATGATTCCAAAACTTGCCGGAGCATACCAGACAAGTACTATGTGGACTGTGAAGAGGACACAAGTACGAAGCCGCTTAGGAATCATATCAGAGTAGTAACGAGAATTCTCTTTGTTCACTGTGCCCGATAAATGAAAACGCGCTTCGTCATTCATTAGCCGGACACTTTCCTGCGCTATACTTTCGTTTTACAGCGACTCTATTGCAGCATCAATATAACTACAGCCGGAGAAAAAAACGTTACCGGTTAACATCTAATAGCACTACAAGAATATAGTACAGAGTGTTCAAAAAGAGATGCAACCTTATGAAAGAATACTTCTTCCTATTGTTGCAGGTTTAATTAAGGAAAAACGAGTTACACAATGCAGTATAGAATATTCATTGTCTCCCAATACATTACATGTGCTAGTTATGCCCAGACCCAGAATGCCTTCACAAGAAAGCATGGTGTGGATGCACCAAACAAGTCCTTCATCAAGCGGCTGTACGACAAGTTCCATGAAACAGGGAATGTGGCAGATGCAGCCAAAAGTGCTAACATCAGAAAAGTTGATGACGTGCATCCGTACAGAATTCGTGTTATTTACAAGTTGTTACCTGCAGCCATTGGAAAATGTGTTGCTTTCTGTCAGCGCATGTCATCTGTAACGCCAGATGGGGAAGAACTCGATGATCGGTTTTGATCTGACGAGGCATGGTTCCACCTTGATGGATTCGTGAATGCACAGAATTCACGCATTTGGTGTACGGAAAATCCACATCAACTCCACGAGTCACCTCTGCACGGACAAGAAGTGGGTTTTTGGTGTGCAATGTCACATAGGCGAATCTTCATGACATTCTTTCACGGTACAGTGAACAGTAAGCGCTACGCTACATACAGATGGTGCAACAATTTATAAACACTATACCTGCAGATCGACTAGAGTACACGAGGTTTCAACAGGACAATTCTACGGCTCATACATCCCACAACAGTATGTTTTTCTTGGATCAATGTTTTCATGGAAAAGTGATTTCGAAAGGGTTGTGACCCCCTCGGTCTCCGATTTATCCCCTCCTAACCTTTCATTATTGACATAATACCTTAAGGATGTCGCTTAAAAAACCATCCTCACATAATTCCTGAATTGCAGAGTTGAACGATGTGTCGCTGCAATTCCTCAACAAACGTTACAACAGTGTTTAAGAGCATGCAATGTCGTATTCAATTATGTGAATCGCATAATGGAGGACACTTTCAACAAATATTCTAACACTCATTTTCCGATAAGGTTGTGTCACTTTTTGAACACCCTGAAGAAACATTAGTGCTTAATAGCACTACCTAAATAGTCTAATATCGATTATATATACTGAATAAAATAAACTATAACCTAATATAGCACACATAATCTTTTGAGGAAAGCAATTCAACTATTAAGCAATACAAAAGCAAGTTATCAATCGAGGAAGTATTTAATGATCTTTTGAATGATTTTCCATCTCTGTACTCTTTTACTCTATCATATCTTTTTATATTAATTTAGCCCCGATGTACAATAAGAATCTTTTGAAGAAAAGTTTAATTATTTTTACGAGAGAATGTAAAATAAAATCAATTCGCTATCATTATTAAATCGTACTGTTTATTTTATAATGTTTTGGTATAATTTCATTTCTATAACTTTGAGATAATTTTTAAAAATTAATGTAAGTGTAGCAAATTAATTCATTCTAAAGTTATGAGGTATCAGTTTACTGTTAATAGAAATCGAGATCAACGTTCCGAATATTCTCTTGCTATTTATTGAAATTAAATTTGAAAATATATATATTTCATCATAAGATTAATGAAATGCAATAAAACACACAGTTATTTTCTTAATTTTTATGATATTTTAGTCTAAGTTGAAATAAAAACTCCATGTGACATGTGCTTGGATTCGGCTACGCTGACGGCAAGAGAATATTAAAATGCAGCGATATCAAAGAAATTTTATAGTTAGGGAAACGGGGAAACGCGATCTAATATAACCAATTAAAGATTAAATTAAACCGGTTCAATACTACTCTTTTCTTAATACGAGCAAATGAACTGAAAAATCATTACATTTAGGTAGAAACTAATGAAAAGGAAAGAAAACAGCGTTTTAGCATGTAATTTAATTGTTAGCAACTCCAACCGCAATTTTATATGCGTGTATGTTGTTTCAAAGAAGAAACAACAACGCACTTAAATGCGGTGTAAAATTCTTTACTGTAAAACATCAACTATTACAAGTTAGAATACTTCCTGCAATATTTCCCCACCCCCTTATCAAAAAAAATTACCACCCCCTCCCTAAAGCATTTAATTAATTAATAATTGAAATTCAAATTTCCTGATATAAACCTAAACAGAGGTGCAACCATATAAAAGGCGCAAGGCGCAAACATATGTATTTATACGTCTATAACTCTATATATATATATATATAATATATTTTAATGTATAACTAATTTAAATATAATTATAATTAATTTATAATATATTTAAATTTTCGAGTTTATATGTATATATATATATATAAACTCGAAAATTACAAAACTCTGGAGGGTTTTTTACTTTTTACTTATGACAATACTTTTTATCTGTTGCATAACACAACCAAGAAAGCAGAACACGGTATTATAAAAGCGAAATAAAAAACAAAACTTTATTTATTCAAAAGTACATATACTGCGATTGTATGCAAGCGCACACAATCTATTTACATCTATTCAATATAATATCATCTAGATCTATTTACATCTTATTACAATATAATACCTTTAACTCAAGACTTTAAAATTTAACAGTATGTTTCGTTTCAAAATTTTTATAATCTAAGAAAAAATATATTGCAGTCTAAACGAGCAAAAACTCAACAAAAGAAATTTTTTTTTGTTTTACCTTCATAGTTTCCAATAAGGTCACATAGTTAAGTTCTAATTTGAAAAAGGGGTAAAAATCAAGGGAGTCGGAAAATAAAAACACGCGTTAAAATGTTAAACAAATGTTCCCCATTCATTGACTCGAGTGACTAGTACGCAATAATCTATCTTTAACTTTCTTTCTTTCTTACCTTATCTTATAGGCATCGGATATTTTTTTGACATACTACATCCTCTAAATAGATTTTTTCAAAATGCAAAGATATCAATGCTCCATAAGTAGAAGTCATCCCACGAAATTCTTTACATCAACTTCTTTTGAGATACTAAGCGAAATAAGGAGAACGCACGCGCACGCACGCACACACACACACACACACACACACACACACAAATTTGTAAGCGATTTTTTGCCGGATGTCGACATTTCATGGCCCCCCGAATCAGAAAATATATAATTCTATAATGGCTGAAAAAATAATAAACTTCTATATACGCGAATATTATTTTGCACGATATGCAAATGAATTAATTATCAAGCTATGCGGCCACGGTTTATTACAATATAGTTAGATATGACAAAAATTTATTAATATAAAAATAATAACAAATATTTTTTTTTTAAAACTGACCTCAAACATAGGTCCTCTGCAAGTGTAGATAATACCTCGGATTCATAGAATAAAGGTACACAAAAAACAAACCTGTGGATCGAGAAAATTGTAATGTAATAAGAAATTAAAACTTAAAAACAATTCTCATTGAATGGTAAAAAATTAACTGGTTAGTCAACACAAAATAGTTATTTTTCAAAACGAATAAAGGTAAAAATTTAATCACAATGAAATAACAATAAAAAACATATATATATATATATATATATATATATATATATTCCCACAAAATAATGAAAATAAATAAAAAAAGAACCGATATTAAAATATTTAGATATTAAACTATAACAAATACTACGATTAAAATGGATTACTAATAGTATTGAAGAGTAAAGCCGAACGACTGCGGTCTGTACCTTCCGAGCAAAAATCAATCTGAAATAGTCGTACTATTCAACCTTATTTTATGTCCTTAAAGAAATCCAATGTCAAACGCTTATATACATGCATTTAATACTGTGTACAAAGATAAACAGTACAACATACCGATGTGTTCACGGCAGACAAGTTCTGGGCAGATAATGAATTATGCAAACAAAAACCTAACTCGCTATCGTTAATAATATTATAATATCTAATTTACCCGTTACTATATAGATAGGTACGTCTATATTGTAGTTGATAAGAAATTTAAATAAAATATAAAATAAGTATCCTTATTCAGCCAACGCGCATGCGTGTAGAGAGAGATAGCGGGAGTGAGAGGGAAATAATCTTCGCTGAATTGTGATTAAGAACAATAATAATAATAATAATAATACTTAATCATAGCATTAAAAATACATTATTTATGTAGAAATTACTTCATTTTATTTTCGCTTTTATTATTAAAATCAATATTACGGTAAATTCTCGGAGATAAATTTTAAAAAATCAACAGTTTAACCTACTTTTAAATCCGGTAATGCCAATTAACCAGAAAATTTAAATACACAAGATGCACTTATTGGGTCTATAATATTTTTTGCCATAATCTAAAAACAAAACAAAATCATAAGACTTATTTAATTTGCTCACCAAATCTTTATCACAACCGTTCCTTGTGATAAATCTTTCAGAAAAATTGTAATAAATGAATTCAGAGGAACGGAGTCGAAACTATTTGAGTTTTCAACGCCTTAATAAAACGCTAAGATTGTCATTACGCTTTTTCAAAACAGAAAATTGTCTCTGAATTTTATTTTCAAAATTAGTAATCATTTTTTTTTACAGATTATTTAGGAGCAGGTATGACTAACTACATAGAACTGTATGAACAATTCCATCTTCAACTCAATGTAAAAAATGAAATCAAAACACAATCTGTCAAGCTGGAACTTTCAATCGATCATTTTCCTACTGCATGAAGTTTCTTTTATGTTTCAATATAAGACTTTTTTTCTACATAAAACTCTATGCTTAATCATATTTATGTTGGTTAATGTTTCTTGCAATCATTTATTTACTAGATCTCAACGAAAAAGATGTGATGAACAAAATCTAACACAACTTATTTTTAAATAGTATTCTTAATAGTGTTTCGTATCTTACAGAATTCATGCTGTAGAATTTGTTGTAGAATAAAAACAATATGTCTCGTTTAAAATGGGATCCTTATAGAAAATATTGAATCGACCAAGTAACCCGCATCGTTACTCGATTTATTATCAATCAAAATACACACGGGACTTTGACCCTACTTGACCGGTCCACCGAAAGAGATTGAAGCATCTAAAAAATATAATTTACATATAACATACTAATCTAAGGTTGGATAAAATAAAAATTTAACTCAAGAAAGATAGATTAGATATAATATGAACCCTATAAACCGGTCAAAGAGTGATAAACAATTACCTCCCATGAACTCAATGTAAGAGAGGAGGAGATAATCATTATAATGTTCTTAATACATAATTCAGATCAGGTAAAGGAACTAATAGGATCATACTAAACTTTTTTAAGTTGTTCAATGTATGTTTTTGAAAAATCAAGCCGTTTAAAAAAAAAAATCAAATACAGCGTATATACAGTAGAAGTCCATTAGTCCGGTATCCAACAGTCCGGAATGCCCGATAGTCCGGCATCGCTCCGGAAAATTGTGAAAATTTTGGTTTTCTCCAAAAGTGTGTCTTTAAAGCAAATAAAAACGCTCGAGAGCTATTCGGAAGTTTTCGGGGTAGTTCGGGATCATCCGGAAGCGCTCGGTATTGTTCGGAAACAATTAGCGGCCGGCTAGTCTCAGCTGTCACAACAAATTCAGGTGCAGTGCAGCTCCGTTAATCAATCACGAAGCGTCTTCGCCATTTTTTTGTGCGTTGTTGTTTTGTGTCCTTTCACATCGCAGTAAACGTAACTTTTGAAACTGTTTATAAAAAAAGTGATTTTTGTTCTAACTGTACAGTGACCATGTTTTCAAAACTTAAGCCTTCGAGTTCAAAAGGAGAGAAACGAAAACACGTAACACTGACTCTCAATTAGAAACTAGAAATCATCAAACGGCTAAAAAAAGGCGAGAATAGAAATGTTTTAATGAATGAGTTTAATATTGGCTCATCAACTATTTATGACATTAATAAACAAAAAGATGAACTAATGAAGTTTGCTTCTGAATCGGTAACAACTGAAAAATTGGCTTCTAGACAAACATTAAAAAAACCAAAACTGGAACAGCTAGATAGTGTATTGTTCAAATGGTTTAGTGCAGTACGTTCTGAAGGAAAGCCGGTAACAGGGCCAATTATTGATGAAAAGGCAAAGAAATTCGGCCAAGATTTAGGAGTTGCTGAAAGTGAATGTAATTATTCTGATGGTTGGCTCAGAAACTTTAAGTTTCGGCATGGAATTCGAAGACTTGATGTAACTGGAGAAACACTTTCAGCAAACCAAAACTCTGCAGAAAAATACAAAGACGAGTTTGAGAAAATCGTGGCTGATAATGATTTAACAACGCCAAACGCTAAATGCCAAAAGTCAAGAAAACAAAAAGACATTCGTGACTTTTTTAAATTTAAGTGAAATATGTTTTACAGTACGTGTACATACATTACATGAAATGTAAAATAAACTTTGTTGTATGTATTTGCATACTGTATTTGTAGTTTAATTATTAACCTAATTGTTCATATAATTACCGCCCGATAGACCGGAATTTTCGGTAGTCCGGCACCGAGCCGGTCCCGAACGTGCCGGATTATCGGACTTCTACTGTAATTAAGAAATAAATTTTTATTTCTTGTAATAAATGTTTATTTTAAAAATAAGTTTACATATTTTCTATATACGAAAAACATGAGTACTCCAAATATAAGTTCAAGGGCTGAAAGCGATCTTAAAGAACCGATTTCTATTTCTAAATAGAACGTTACATTCTAAAATTATTTCATTAACTTTATAAAGAGGTAAAACAATCCAACATAAAACTTGTTATTGACATATTCAAGGAAAAGGAAATGATGTCAGCTTCAGGAATGCGATACTACAGTAGAGCAACGTTCAGTTTATCACAGAACATTATTCATTAAGACAAAACACATTAGTCTGCTACCTACAAAAGTTACCTTTCGGTTTATCAAGAACTACTACTATGACGTCGTATATTCTGCGTTAAAATACGATCTGTTTGTTTCACATCAGAGTTCCGATCGTCCAACCTAAACGGAATTTAGAACATCGAATAACTGAATGCATTAGATCTCATGAAAATTTCTCGCGGGATGATTACAATCGCGTAAATAAATAGAAGAAAATAAAAATTAAATTTATTAAACAAAATTATAGAATTTTAAATTTAAATAGTTAAAAGGATTTTTTTAATGATTTTGAAAACTATGATGCGTCTTTCTTCCCTCCGGACCAATAAATGATTCAAAAATTAAAAAAAAAATATGCTCGTTTCAATTTTTACCTTTTTTACTTATTGAAGATTTATTTATAATTCGTTACATTTTATGACGATTTTTAATACTTTAAAAATGTAAACTTCGATAAACATACGCCAAACAAATTGCAACGAACGCTGTACGTGCTTAATCTCAACTGGAGTAATATTAATCAATATATTAATAAATTGACTTTAAAATGACTTCAACAAACTTCCAAAACGTCTTCTGTACGGAGCATGTAATTACAAAGATAAGAATTCGATTATCATCCAGTAGTTTTATATTTCTATTAACTGGATTTCATTACACTCGTCTCTACCGAGTCGACCGAATTGGGTCAGTAAACACTAACTTATCTGTAAATAATCTTGGATTTAGTTATAAAAAATGTAAGTAATAATTCGCGCTAAGTTATTCGATACGAATCAAGGCTACCTATACTTTCTACGATGATTTTGACATTTCTCCTCCACGAGCTGGGGGAAATTACTTAATGACCCAATATAAATTTTTTTTTAATAAAATTTATAAGTCACGTAGAAGTAGTGACATATAAATCAGCAGTCATATAAACACAGTAGACATATAAAAATTAAAAGTAAGAGGAGCGAGTTAAATGAAAAATAGGCGTAAATTAAATACATATTTCCTAATTATTCCTTTTCAAGTTAATGTCACCAAAAACACCTCCGACATGCATATCGGTTATCACCCGTTGATTCACTATAAACAAACTTTTGCTCCAGATTTATTTCAGATTTTAACCAAATTTATTTCCCCGAAGAACTATTATCTAGCTAAGCCGAAGGAGGGAACACCTCTGCCAAACTAACCTAACCATTCTACGGACCGTAACGACAATACGCTTTCTTTCTCAGAAGAACTTCACTTATGTCTTTCAAAATATCCTTAAACGGATTAGAACATGGATTTTAGTACAAATACCTATATTAGAATCTAATGTATACCGATTAACTGATACCACAATAAATAGTATTATAATACCGCTGTTCGTTTTAGTAATATTAAAACGTAAATGCAAGATATATTTTGTGAGGATAACTGTCGACATAACAAACATAACACTCGGAAATTAATCTAACGCAGATAGGTCGGTGACTGGTCGTGATGTATGAAATGTCAACGCCAGAAAACTAAAGGTCGGAACCAAAACTCTAACGAATTACAATTATTTTATAAACTACAACTCGATAAACTGTACTATTTACATAGAACACTGATTAAACAAAAGCAACATATTAAATAAACCCGTACCGTAAGCGCGCTTATTTCAGTCATCTGGTCTCCAATTCCAGTCTTCATATGCATATTTTCAATTTTATATCGATCAACATACATATCTTTTTCATCAAATTAAATGTGTCGTATGTCTAATATCATAATAACAGAATTAAAAAATCGACGTAAAATACTAAGAAGACGATTAAAAATCATTCGACTGTTGTTCCTTAATTAATTAGAGCTCTAGTCGCTAAAGTCTGGGTGCAGAATTTTAACGAAATTAAAGAAAAAATTTGAATTTTAAAGAAAAAATTTGGTTCGACGTTGAACCAAAAGCTTCCTGGTAAACAACGGAAAAAACAGACTTCGTAAGAGCTGCAATAATACGAAGTCCCTAACGGTCCCTCGACATCATTCGGTTTTTCACTCGACTTGTCGGACACCAGCGTAAGAAGGATTCTTCATAAATATTTACAAATGCATTCGTATAATATTAAAATATTACAGGCATTAAAGGACGCCGATCGAGCTAATCGTGTAACTTTTATCCGCCGATTTTTGGTACGGCTTCAACAAAAAGCTAACGGGTGATGCGCATTTACATTTCCGCTTTTTTGAATAAACAATACTTTCTGTACGGGCAATAAACAACCCGACTGAAACTCATTACATTGAACTTTATTTCTGTGTAAACCGTGATGTACAGGTAATCGTCTGTACGATGTGTGACCATATGATGTGCAATAGCATCCTGCAGAACGATCGAAGACAAGTAATGCAACCCCCGACAAGTAAGAGCGATTTATCTGAACGATTGAACATTTTTGATCTCCTTAAATAGCAGAAAATCTTGAACTTAATCACGGTTTCAAGAGGAGGGTGGAAGGACCGGTCAACATCAAGCGATCAATGAACGCGAAGTAAAATTGGTACAATGAACGCGACTAAGTTATCCCCAGACCCTGCAGTATTCCTCGGTCGCAAGATCTCCGGATCTAAAGGTATGCGGTTATTTCAAGCGGGGGAATTTAACGAGTAAGATATTCAGTGATCCACTCCCACGAAACGTCGAAGAAATCAAAGAAGACATTTCTTATCCCAATTACTGCGAATATATTAAGTCGTGTTAGGAAAATAGAAAACTCGACGAATGTATGAAACGAAACCGTAATATTCAGGATGTAATGTTCAGAACTTAGTACGTTTTACGGTTGCTTAAATGCTATTGAATAAATTGTTGGTTAGAAATAAAAGTTCCTTTTTAAATGTATTAAAAAAAAATTATTAAACTTTTAAAATCGCTTGTTTTATTGACTCGCCCGAGATCAATAGACAACTCATAATCTAATTCTAATAAATTTGAATTTTTATCGGGCTAAGCATTTTTCAAACGCTATAATATATCCCCGAAGAAAAGCCAATTAACAAAATTACTGTAATGTTTAAGCTTAATTGTCGCGTAATTACAAAAGTGAAAAAACAACTCGGCAAACGAAAGAAAACAACTGCATTTCTCAGCCGTATTAATTTTGTTATTGATCGTTGAAAAAATTCGTAGTATAACAAAAAAAATTGTTATCAATTTACATCCTTCTTTTATACATGCAATTACCGGCCTAAAGTACATTTAAGTCGGGGTTTGACTGGACGAATGAATAGAAAACATTTTTAAATATTAATAATAAAATTTATCATCACAATGTATATATAACCGTACTGATTCTAAAAAAAACATTCAAAAATGTCTAAATGGAAAAAGGGTTTGTTTTGGTTTTATTAATAAATACCGGTTGGATATTAGCAATTATTTTATCGCGTAAAGCTAAATTTCTGACGTCAGAAGATTATAAATGTCGATCGAATAAACCTATATCGAACAGCAGTCGCTTTATTTATTGACTGACCTGATATTATTTGTGTATTGGAAATATGTAACCGAGTGAACAAAGGGTATAAAATTAGAAAACAGTAATCAAAGCGGCTACTGCTTTATAATAGTCGATATTAGATTAGTTTATTTCATATTTAAACAAACATACTGTAGAATCCTTCGTACACTGAATTTTAAAAGTTTTCAAATTCTTTTTTATATCTATTGTAATCGAATTAATTAGCTTCGCTTAGTTTCATGAAGTAATTCTTACAGGAATAAAAACGCCAAATTTCAACTTTCTAATCGTTCGGGAAGAGAGAAAATTAGCCATGAAGAAGCAAGCAGTCGAGGCTTTAAAGTTATTATGATCAACCAGAGTATTAAGCCGCTCTCTATAAAGTAGTAAACCGAAACTGGATCTTCTTTTTCGTTTAAGCGCCCTAACCTTAGCGAAGGTTGGCGGTCCACATAGCCATCTCCGAACGGAACGTGATGCTGTAGCATAGAAAGCTTCCTCTGACGTGCAGTTGTACCATCTCCGAAATTCTTCAGCCAGGAATTCCTCCGCCTCCCAACAGATCTTTTACCCTGTATCTTCCCTTCAATGAGTTGTAACGACTGATATCTCTTGCCTCTCATAATTTGCTCTAGATATTGAGTATTTCTTTCCTTTAGCGTGAGCAGCAGTTATTTTGCTTCCTCATCCGACAAAGAACTTCGTCTTTAAAATTTTCAGCACCCAAGGTATTCGCAAGAAACAGCGAAACAGACGCATTTCAAAATCATCAATTCACTTCTCCACACTTAGATCAAGGATCCAGCTTTCGCATACATAAAGAAAAATGGAGAACACGTAACAACGAATTATTCGGATTCTCAGCTGCACACAAAGATCTGACCTTAAAAAGAGTTGCTTCATGTCAATAAATTACCTTCTAGCCTGCTCTAATCTAGATTTATCTCTCTCTTGCAATCATACTGCTCATCCAGCACAGTGCTCAAGTATTTTAAGAAGGATAGTTGCTCGATTTTAAGAATTCCGTAATTATTTCTATGCAGAATTTTTTACTTTCTATGGAATTACTAATCGGGGAATAAACATAACCGTTTTGTCCATTTGGGAATAGTTAAAAGGAAAACATAATTTTAATAATGATTTTTTCAAAAAAATGTTAAAGGTTACTTTTTAAATCTAGTTCCCATTAAAAATTACGCCATAAAATATAAGATAACTATGAAATTTATTTTTAAAACAATTTAATCTTTTTAGGGGAATATAAAAGAAACTTTTGTAATATGATTTACAAATAATATTGGCGTTATCATTCGTGGTAAATTATAAACTTCCATCACGAAAGGTTTAGAAAACAAATGGTTAAAAATCCTACTGAGGAATACAATAATTTTAATATTTTTTATACTTCTTGCGGTAGGTCTGAGTGGATTTCGAAAGCTGAAATAAAAAAAAATTATACAGAATTGTTAATGTATGTATTTATATTTTTAGCATTTTTTTTTAAATTGATTTTTTATGATTTTATCTTCTTAAGATGTAAGAAGGAAACAAATTCTCGGTCAGAAGTTACCTCTTCTGTTCTCGTCAACACTTTTAAATCCTTCTTTAACTTAACTCCTTATGCGCTAAATTAAATAACCTTACGGGTTAATTTTAGTCAATCTGGATTATTTTTGTTTGCTTTTATTTAGTCTCCTAAGGAATACCGGCCGAATTCCAGCATTCTACAACTAAGGAAACAGGAAAATTGAGATGACGATTCGATGAGGAATTACGAATTTAAAATAGAAAGCAAATCGATAAAATATATAGATACAAGAACAAGCTGTTACATTACTTTGTGTTTTTTTTTAAATTTACTGTAGTTAATTTTATATATATTTATATATCGTACAAATCACACGAAGAGTATAACAATAACCCACTTGTTGCACTGTTTATATTAAAATAAATATTTAAAGCAAATATTTAAATAATATTATAAAAATATCAGAAATTAAATAGTAAATAATATTTTAATCGATTTTACGCAACAATATTCTCTTTCACACATTATTTTTCTTTGTCTATTAAAAGCTATCATTAGATGAATAAAAAAAATAAACGGTGGGACGCCGATTATCCGAACGCTGATTTTACAGATGTGTAACTATCCGGACTGCTTACATCCGCGCTAGCAATTTAAAAAAAAATCTGATGTGGACATCACATGACTTCCTTGTACGCCTATTAAATTACATATACACATTTTTAAAAGTACATATAATATTATTTCATTAATAACTTCTGATATTTTATCATATATATATTTTTTATTGTTATTATTGAATTATTATTTATCTTAAAACTCTTTTTACAATGAGAGGTTAATATTTATTAATAAATCAATATATTTAAATTAAAAAAAGAAAGGTAAAAAAAAGGAGATGAAGTCTGATTTGAACCGATGTGCCTTCCCTTCTTTTGATCCAAACATTTCATTAATTAAAATTTCATTTGTCTATAACTCTGTAACCAACGAAAATAAGTACCAGTTATGGTATATCGTTGAAAAGCTCTCACTGAGGGCTTATCACTGCAGTAAAAAAAAGTCCAAAATCCAAATTTCTTTGAATTTTGGGCTTTTTTGGACACTTTTGGTTCAATAGATTCCAATCAAAAGGAGAGGTGCACAACTAGATACATACGTACGTATGTACAGACGTCACGCCGAATAATTTAACTTAATTTCTCTTCAATACGTAATATTGAAAAGAAATCTTTCAAGTTTTTCTTGAAAGAATTTTTTTTTTAATGACAATTTTATAAAACATTAGGAGTGAAAATTTTTGTAAATTCTGATTCTTATTTCTAATCATTGTAACTTATTACTTACTGTACGTTTTTTAAAAATATTGTACGTGTATTCTGAGTATTTTTTTTAATTTTACTGAAACTGATATATTTTTTATATTTTTGTTTTTTTATCGAGTGTGATATCCATTAAACATTAGAGTGATAAATAAAGTACGTATGATAAATCTTTTTAACTTTCGAACTATCCGGATTTTTTATTATTCGGATTCAACCTTGCAAAGGAGAATTGGCATTCCACGGTATGGTAAAACTCAATTTGGATAATTGGCGTTCCAGTGTATGTATTAAGGGGTCTCAGCGAGTACCGCCAAATTCTTAAAAGATTATAATTACAAATACGGTCTTTAAACGAGTAAACGATCCGGTTTCACTCATCAAACAGCAGATAAGATAAGTAAAACAATTTTTACAGAACCAATAACAAAAAATCGTATACTTTTACCTTAAATGAACACCCGCTCAGATCATTCGATCGTACAGCACACGTAACAAAATCGACATAATTTAAGTCGTTCAATATTAGGATGCGATCGTATCGCGATAACAAGTAGAGAGATACGTGATATTAAATTACTGTAAATAAGCTGCACGAATCGGTATGAAAAATTAATAAGACAGAAATACTAATCTACACAGTAATTTAATAAAAATATTATTTTATCGTATTAAAAAAAATGCAATTATAATAATAATACTTTAAATTCGTCGTCAGATTAAAATCTAACTATTAATTTACTGACCCTTACAACGGCGCTGACTAGGGAAAAGATATAAGAAAAAGTTGTAAAATTTTAGTCCAGAGCAGATTTGCTCAAAAGTTCAATGTCAATTACAAATATGATGATTTCTCAGTTAATAGAAAAGAAAACTGTAGAAAGCGCAGATTTTATTTTACGCAAAAGTAAATATGAATATTACGATAATACGATTCAAATAATTCACATTTATTATTGACAATAAAATGAGATAAAAGTAAAAATAACAGCTCAGAGGGAGGAGCGTAGCATGAGGATCCTGCATGCAACTGGGTGGTGAGACATTATTTCCATGACGTCACTGATCAAGCAGTCCCCCGGTTCTAATTACACCGAATTTATGAACTCTTATACCGGCCGACCAGAACCCTTGGAAAGTAGCCAGAACAATTCGTAATATATATTTTTTACTAGCGTTTATTTAAATACTTTATGTAATGTTTGTAAACCTGGTTAAACTAGTGATATTGACAATGCTGTTAAAGAAAAACTATTTTAAACAAATAAAACAATAAATAAAAATAAAAAATTAGGTAACTGCAAATAACATTTATACAATATATACATACATACGTACACACACGCACACACACACACAAGAGATCAATTAAGAAAATAACCGAATTTATCTTTTTAATATTAATTTGATGGGGACAGGGGGTCCTTGTCCCCTTCAAAATACTCCCCTTCCCTATTCACACACTTTTATCAGCAGTGTTTCTATTTCGTTCATTTGAAGTAGCCTTTAAGGTCTGTGACAAATTGTCCGTGCTTTAATGTCATCGATAGTCTCAAAACGGCTTACTTTCATTAATGACTTTAATTTCAGAAATAAAAAAAATCGTAAGGAGCAAGGTCTGGCGAGTAGGTAGGCTGAGGGAGACCAGTAATCTGATTTTTGGCACAAAACTTACGAATTGCCAAAGCTGAGTGTCTGGGCACGTTGTCGTTATGAAAGAACTATGAGTAGTTTCGCCACAACTCTGGTCTTTTTGCAGATTTTTTTCATGTAACCGTTTTAAAACGCCTTGATAGTATGCACGGTTTACTGTTTCACCTTGACGCAAGAATTAAAATGCACGATACCAATAAAATCGATAAAAACATAGAGCATCAATTTGACACTGGCTCGAGACTGACGTGCTTTCTTGGGGAGATCCTTTGCCGATCCATTGTGATGATTGAATTTTTGGCTCAATGTCGTAGCCGTAAACCCAGCGTTCGTCTCCTGTTATGATCCTTTGCATGAATATTTCATCGTCATCGACTTGTTCAAGAAGTTGCCGACAAACGTCCATTCGATGTTCTTTCTGCTGTTCGGTCATCAAACGAAGAACAGACTTTGCTGGAACTAGATGCACGTTCAATTTTTCAGTCAAAATGTCATGGCATGATCCTATTGAGATGCTAACCTCTTCTACAGTTCTCTGACAGTCAATCGGCGATTTCCACGCACCAAGTTGATTTTCTAAACGTGGGTGTCATCAGTTGAAATCAAATGCCTTCCTGGTCGAGGGTCATCTTCAATCGACTGACGACCACTTTTAAATCGTGAAAACCATTCGTAACAATGCTTATGACCCAGATCATCATCTCCGTATTTAGTAACGTTTCTGTGAAGGTTTTCTCACCAGTTTCACGCAAAATTTATATATACACATACATACACACGAGATGTGTTCAAAAGATATCCAACCTTGGCCCATAAAAACAAAAATACTTAAACCTATTTAGTTCAATGACTTGCCTCCTTCAAAGTACGCCCCTTCTGATATAACACATTTATGCCAGCGATGTTTCCATTGTTGGAAGAATTTTCAAAGTAATTTTTAGTGAACACCGTAAGTCCTCTTACCACATTTCCTTTGATCTCTTCTCTGTCTTCAAATATTTCTTTTAAGCGGAGTTTTAAGCTTAGGAAAGAGCGAAAACCCGTAGGAATCCACGGTCTAATGAGTAAAGTGTTGCTGAAATCATTCGATCTTATCTTTTTCCAAGAATCTCCGTATAAGTTGGTGCACGAGCTGGAGCGTTGTCGTGAAAATTTTTGAATCGCAATTTTCTTAAAGCTGCGGTCTGTTTCGTCGAACAGCATCTCTTGCCGACGAAGAACAATCGCGGAGTACTCTTTGTTGACATTTTTTCTGAGAAGCATACTCGTGATGAACCGTGCCTTGATAACAAAAAAAGACGGTCCGCATGACCTACATGCCTTGTGAAAATTCATCACGTCAATGCTGTAATTAATAATGGTATTACGATTTAAAAATATATAAACACAACCGCTGTAGTCTAGATCGTAATCATAACTTTAAAGTAACGGCTACTTGAAAACACAATAACAGTATAATTATTTCATACGATGTATTATAACAGGCTCTTAAATCTCAATGGAGCGACATCTTATCTCGCAAAGTGATCAAACAAACACGGTCATGGATCTCTGTCCATAGTTTTCTCGAACAGTGACATGTAAGTTTATTAACAATGGTAATTATGAAAATAGAAATTTATAGGAGCACTTGATGTAAAATAAATTTACTGTAATCGTATGTACAGCCGCGGGACAAAGCGGAACTGTTGACAACGAAGCATGAAAATGATTTTATAGGATAAACCGGCGGGATGCTAAGCCCCGCCTCCAAAACATTTCCATACCATACGCCCGGAAACGTATACTAATGCAATGAACGAATAGTAGCGATTTATTGTATAACGGAGAAGCTGTAGAAGCTACTAGGAATTTTACATCTGATCGCACCCTTTGTTATCCCTAAAACTCGTTTTGGTTTCTCAGAATTGTTTTAGTTTATTAAGCAAACCTTCATTTCAGAGAACATTTCCAATATATTAAAAAATTAGAATAAAGGTTCGCTTAGATAAAGGAAATTATATTACTTACATATTTAACGAAAAAATGATATTATTACAATTTTTTTTTATATAATTTAAATACCGTGCAGAAAATGTTATAAAACCACCACACAGTTTATAAATTATAGTATAACGCAGAGAATACAATACGAGTATTAACTGAAGCTCTTGAATAAGTAAATCTCGATCGGTTAGAATATGGAACAATATATAAAGGAGCGAGAAAGAAAAAAAGATGAAGAGTAAAAAAAAGGAGAGATCTCTTAAACATTCATTCTGAAACATTTATACTTCTCGTCAATCGACGACTCCACCTACATATCTTTCAATTAAACACAGGTCAACGATTCATTAATTACGTTCTCTTTGTTTTTTAACTTGATGCTTAGCGCAGTTACAGACTACACAGACGTAGTGTAAGGGTGAAAATAGGGTGGTGTACCGATTCAAATAAATTTCATCCGTTATATATTCCCCCCTTTTTCCAACCGCTGTATTTTCCATTATATTGCACACATAATACATAGTGTATCATATATCAGAATGTATTATGAAATACATAGAGTAATAAACACCCCCATTAGTATTATTACATTCGACTAATTCCTCTGACGTCAACGATTGTTTGAAAGAGAACAAAGAAAAAATGAACAGAAAAGAACGCAGGTCCGCTTAAAGGAAACAATTGTTAATAACCGATTACGTTGTAATAAAGCTTTTAAGAAAACGCAACCTTTTTTCATTTTTATTACTCGTAGATGGAACTTTACTAAAAAAAAAAGAAAGTTTTGAAAGGGGCAAGGGTTGAGAAAAATTGAAAGGGGCAATAAGTTAAAGACATTTCATTCACCTTTAATATGAATTTCTCCTAAAAATAATCGAAGATATTAAATTAGTGCATAAGCATAACAAAAAAAGATTTTTTGTCTCTCAAAAGTTGATTGTTCGAACCGCTTCATGAAGAACAGTTTCTTTCTTTTGTGGGGAGTTAAACTTTATTTGAAAATAACTTGTAAAAATTACGCATACAAAGTGAAAGTGAAAGTCTCATAATATCGTATAAAACGATTACTAAAAGATTAGTGTTTTCAGTATTTTAAAAACCGAGGTTCTCCTGTCGTTAAAATACCTAAAAAAAATGTTTCTGTATTTCAATAAGCATTTAAAAGACAAAATTACAACTTCTAAATTAAACTTAATAAAAATATACAATTATAATGTTTTTTTCCCGTAACAGATGTCTAAGGGAGAAAGAATTATTCGGAGTCGAGTAACACCAGTACAATTCAGCGGTTTATTTTAAACAGGGGTCACTTCAACATCCTTATTTACTCCTCAAAACAATTTTGAAAAGAATATTTGTTAAGGGATGATTTGCATGACAAGAATCATCCCAGAAAATTTAAATCTCTAAATAGATTTTAATATTTTTCTACAATAAAAAAAACACAGTTGGGATCTGCAATTATTTTTCGCATAAATCGGATGTGACTTATATTCGTTATTTTTATGTTTAATTACTGGCATGTAAAAAGAAAAAGGCGTAGTTACGAAACGGAATGCAAGGATAGCGGGAGATATCTGGTATCACCCGACTAATCGCAGAGCCCGTTTCAAAGTCCCTTGTGTCATTCTTTTTATCGTACGGGTAATTATTTATTTGGCGGCTATATTTTAATTCCACTTTTTATTTATGGACGGAATTTTTAATTGCGTTCCGATCCTTTAGACCAGATTGAAAAGATTTACCGGAACTGACCTCGGGAGACTAGCCGCGTGTGTTGGGATCACACACGCGGCTAGTCTCCCTTCAGTCCATCCGCTGAAGTCCTTTCGGTGCTAAAGCCTTCCGCCCTAGCAGGAATGCGCCTTTTGGGGACCCTAGTTGTTGCAAAATCCAATCTCACCGGAGGGAGTTGCCTGTGCTGGCAATGACATAATTGTAAGGGTTAGGAAAAAGGGATGGTTAGTGGGTGAAACAAAATTGAAAAGCTTTCCTTAGCTTGGACTGTCTTCATCATCACGCCTCAGCCGGATTCAGGCTAGGCCGGGTTCAATCCGTAGTAGTGCGTCGTTTTACTTACATGAAATGAAAATAAATAAAACCAAGAGCACGGTAGTAGGAGGGACAGTGAAAGAGTAAATATTAAATTGAACGTTGAAAAGATACGAGGTTTGGTAGAAAAGTAATGAGACTGGCAACTATGGGAGTGATCTGGCAACGATGCAGGCACAACTTGTGCGTCAGCCGCTCTTAGACGCTCAATGAAATTCAACCTCGTGCGGTAACTAATCCAAGAGAGCGTGAAATGATATTTTTGTAGTGCGTTACGAAAATGGAAAAGCAAAATTTGAAGCAATGACGTGTCATCAAATTTTGTGTTAAAGATGGTGAAGCCGTGAGTTTAACTTACGAGAAGTTGCAACAAGCCTTTTTGGAACATTCCTTATAAGGAGTACAAGTTTTTTCGGCGGTACGAAGCATTTTTGGACAGGAAGCAGTGGAAGACGAACCTCGCTCGGGGAGACCTTCAACATTGAAGACTGAGAAATATTTGGAAAGGCTGAGGTTTCTGCGAGATCAAACTGTCGAACAACACTGAGACTAATGAGTAGTGTGTTAAATTTGAATCGTTTTATCCTTCGTCAGATTTTAGCTCAAGATTTGGGAATGAGAAAGGTGTGTGCCAAATTGATACCAAAAATTATTTTTATTGAACAGAAAGACAATGGGAAGAATGTGTGCCTTGACCTTCTCGACAAAATCGAGAATGACCCAGGTTTCTTCAGTCGTGTGATCAATAGTGATGAATCATGAATTTTCGATTACGATTCAGGAAGAAAATGTCAAAGTCAAGAGTAGCACTTTGACACTTCTACAATTCTCCTCGACCAAAGAAAGGTTGAATGAGCAAATCAACAATCAAATTCATGCTGATTTGTTCTTTTTGTCAGTACGGGGATCGTTCACAAAGAATTTGTACCCCAAGAACAAACTTTCAATAAAGCTTTTTACAAAGAAAGGCTCAGAAAAAGGATGCATCGAGTCAGGCTGGGCATTCGAACACTCGGATGGTCCACCGTGACAACGCCCTCTGTTACACGGCCATTTTCGTCAACCTACTTTTGACGAAGAAAGGGATTCCAGTGACTCTTCAGCCCCTCCTCTTCGTCTGATCTTAGTCTGTGTGACTGTTTTTGTTCCCCAGGATCAAAACCAATTTGAAAGGACATCATTTTGGTGTTGTCGAAAACATTCAAAGAAGCGTAACAAAGGAGTGAAGACAATTCCAGTTGAAACCTTCCAGCATTATTTCGAAGAATTGAAAACTCCTCCGCCGATACTTAGCTGTCCAAGACTACCTTGAAAGTATATTTTTATACACTGATGTATAAAAATAAAATAAAATTTTAAAAAAATCAGTCTCAGTACTTTTCTCCCACACCTCGTACAGTGACTATATCGATTCGAATATGTAGAAATCATATGCTTTATACTTGAACAACAAAGATTCAATAAGTTCAATATGCTTGAACAACTAAAGTAAGAATTACACAGAGGATTACGCCTGCCAAATATAGTTGTAGCCTGTTGGCCTAACGGTAGTCAACTTTGTCCTTGCGATGTTAATAAATAAATTTTTAT
Source organism: Lycorma delicatula (assembly GCF_047948215.1). Lineage (NCBI taxonomy): Eukaryota > Metazoa > Arthropoda > Insecta > Hemiptera > Fulgoridae > Lycorma > Lycorma delicatula. The sequence goes on along the minus strand of NC_134458.1, from coordinate 164,485,729 downwards.
TTAATAAATTAATAATTCTTTATTCATAAAAATACTTTTATAGATTACGTAAATATAAGATAAATTATAAATTAAAAAAACAAATTATAAGATAAAAAACAGACGAGTTTAAAGTTCATATTAATTATTTAAATACAAATACATGAAAAAATGTTAAGGTAAAATAATTAACATTAAGTGTAAAAAATTAAAATTACAACAAAACAATTCAAGATTCAGAAGACCGTATTGAAAATTATTGTGATCAAGTAACATGTACAAGTTGAATGAGATGCAGATAAAGCGAGTATTTTGTTTTGAATTAGTATTATTTAAAATTTATCAACAAGATAATATTGTTCCCATTACAGAATATCTTTTAATTGTATTTTAAATACATTTGGCGGAAAGATTTTTCAAATGGTTTGGCAATTCGTTAAAAATGGTAATAGTAATAGAAGTGTAATGTAGCCGTGTCTCGAAAGCCGAAGTACTGTGTTAAGTTATGTAAAAACAGTTCCGTTATCTGTTTTGGTAAAGGTGGATATTGTTATTTTCTAAGAATACGTGACATAAGTGCCCATTCTTTTTAACAAAGATTGTACAATCTTGTATAATATACATAAATCAATGTATAAATCTTGTATAATATATAATTAATCTGGTATATAATCATGAATATAAACAAAGATAAGTAAACAAGGATATTTAATTTCGTAAATAAAGCTTTACACGACTGATACTTATGGGCGTCAGATAATGATTTGGCAGCCAAGTTCTGTATCTTAAAAATTTATTCAGACTTTTTGGGGGAGCCAAAGAGATGATGTTATATTTTATACGAGAATATATGCAGGCGTAATAAATATTTAATAACGATGATAAGCTTAAGAGCAAAACAGTACGGCTTGATTTTATTATAAGCGAAATCAATTTGATCTTCCCATGAAAACTTATCTTATAAAACACACAGAAAGTCTGCTTTTTGGGCAATAAAATTACTATCGTTATCATCAAAGGAAATCTCATCCACGCGATCACCAACGTTAAGTCTACTCGTCACACAATGCGACGGTTTTTCTACATTTAATGCTAGATGGTAACAATCCATCCAATTCATAATCCTTTGAGCTCCTATCGTACAATGTTAAATCCTTTTAAATAATTATCTTCAGATACAGATACAGTTGTATCGCCTGTGAAAAGAGTTACAATGAATGGTTCAAGATTTTGAAGCAAGTAATAAACTACAAAAAAAAGCAACGGACTGAGAATACTTCCTGAGGCGCTCGGTGTTCTACATCTTGAAGTGAGAACCTTAATTTTACACGTCTATTCTTATCAAAAGACGAAATTTCAACAACTTATTTACGATCGGTAATGTATGACTTTAACCAACTGTAAGCAGCCTTCTTTGATATCGTAGCTACTAAGTTTTTCATCAATAAAAACTGTGTAACTAAATTAAATGCTGTACTGAATCGCAAAAAAACTGAAAATGTTATCTTTTTTTTAATCTAAGTAATATTCCCAAAACTGGAAAATGGCTATGTCAGTAGACAACCTTTTCCTAAGACCACGCTGAAAGTTTGTTAATATAAGCTTGATATGGTTTTGAAGAAGAGTTAAAAGTCGAATTTTCATAATCTTTTTAAATATTTGAAAAAATACGGATAATAACGAAATCGGCTAACAACTTTTAAATTAATTTTTTTTCTGAACGCACAAAATTTTGTCATTTTCAGCGCCCGGATACGATACTTATACATTAAACTTACAAATACTGAAAAGAAAGAATTAAAAATTAATTTAAAAAACTAAACAGTAATATAAAAACTCAGCATAGTTGGATAATCCCATGACGTATGTTAAAAGCAAAATAAAACCACAATTAAATACAAAAATTAAAATTAACACAAAAGAAGAAAAGTACTACTCGGCATACGCCAAATAGTATAAACAGACGAAAAAGATTACATGAATAATAAAACTTTTAAACAAAAAAATTTGCAAATCCGTTTACAAATCTAAGACATTCGATAACATCATTGCATTCTTGCCTAAGATATTTCTCATGTTAACCCCTTTCTTTATTTCCTGTTTAGCCTCCGGGAATTACAGTTCAGGTATTACTTCAGAGGATGAATGAGGATGATATGTATGAGTGTAGTCTTGTACAGTCTCAACTTGTTAGTCCCTAGTTTAAACTTGCGACGTTATGCCGCATGACAGACACAATCCACAAGCATGTTGTAAAGTTAGTTGGCAGTCGCAGCGAGCTCGACAAACGGGTGCATCTGTTTGAGTTATCATATATACATGAGTGAGCCTAGTGTGCCCTATTTGCAAACTGCAAATAATAACCTCCTCTCGAGATTATTCCTGCATGAGGAGCTCCACGGTGACACAGTGTTCTTAACTGGACGAAATTTATCGCTGATTTTAGCATTCCATTCACTTTGCCAAGCGTCACAGAAAAAAATTGTCTGTTTTCTCTTCAGAAACAACGCGATAAGTGAAAGGAGGCTGGAAACTAGCTTCTTTTTTCACACTATCACTGGGCTCATTGCCTGAAATTTTGTAAATTAAGTATGGAACCTTTCTTAAGGAAGGAAATAATCCTTAAGTAGATAGACCCCTCCGTTCGTAACCAAATAAACTATAAAAATTCATCGATATTAAGCAAAAAGAACAGAATCGAACCATTTAAAGGTGAAATAAAATCGTAATCGGTATGTACAGTGACAGAAATGTATAAACAAATCCATTACTTTTCAAATATTTTCATCAGCAGTTCTACTTTCGCGTCTAGATAGCGCTATAGCAAAGCTACAGTTCTAGAAGGGAAAGTATTGTAATCGGTCCAATTTAGGTATATGCTGTTTTCACCGGATCTTGACGTTTTTATCGGCTAAATGTTAAAAAGTGGCATTCTTAAGGAAAAAAGGATGGTGACAATTTACAGATAACCGAATTAGTTTACGCAAAATAATTGCTGATTTCGACATTATTTCATTCTTGACTTTTTTTTCTTTGCAGTTCAAATATACGCGTAATTTTCCTTACAGGGGCATCTAACTGTACGGACAACTGAACAAATTTATTTCTTTTTTAACTACAAGTCTTAAATACACGTGTTAATAATTATGCTTTAGTAAGTTTCTATTTTTGTAATCTAAGTTTTTATAAAATAAATGACCTGTTATCGATGTATCAAAGACAAAGGTACAAATTTTTCTAACTTTCTAAATTTTAGCCTTTCTAAATCAAGTGAATTATCATTATTTTTTTACAATTATAATATTATTATAATATTAAATAACATGCGGCGTAAGTAATAATATATACCTACAACTAGCGATTAACTGAACGATATCAGTCGGTCAAGGTTTAAAACGAGATCGAGTACACAAAGAAACAACCGTCTAGGATTAAAAGTAAACATACGATATTTAAACATCTAAAACCAAGCGCTGAGCATAAAGAAATTCATCTACATATATATAAGCAGGTAATGTAGTAGAAAAAAAGGTTATTGTGAAATAAAAGACTTTCTGCTTTACAACATTTTTATACACGATACTTTTTCAGTTTTTATGATACAAAAATATTTACAGACGCATGCATGATAATTCATCACAATCTTTATGCATAATACACACACTAACCTTTTGAAAATAAAAATATAAATAAATTACCGACGAAAAAAATTAATAATATATTCTATAAATACAATTTCCGAATTCGAACAGTATCATAACCGCAAATTAATATAGTAAACATTCAAAAATTCAGCATCGTTCAAGTTTAGAAGCTCAGTAATCCGAAATGCAATCCGTAAAAATTGAAAATTAATTAAAAAAATAAATCACATTACAACGTAACGATAAAGATATGAGAGAATATAACTGAAATGCGGATAACGAATATAATTTAAAGGTAACAAGTCTTGAAGTACGATAAGAAAATACAAACCGATAAATTGAAGGTCAGAATCAATAAAAGAATATCGATTTCTCCTAATTTTTTTTCATTCGAATATAAAATAGGAATGAAAATATTATGTCGGCGCGCCATTTTACACTTTTAAATAATAACAGAAGCTTAAACTTATTTATTACTTTAAAAAAATCAGTTTTATACATTCGATGACCGCCTGTCTACCTAATTATCCATTTACCTACGTAGTTGCAGTTATATTTTAATGCGTTAGCAAAAGTATGAGATATAGTAAATTTATAAAATAAACAAAATACACATAAACGGAAAGATTTTAAGAAAAGATAAGTCTATAATAATTTGACATAGAGCCGTATTAGTGATACGTCCGACTGGCGATACGGGATCAAGAGAAAGAATAAAATGTGTAGGTTTATGGATTTCTCCAAATTACTTTTTATTTTAATATTTCTAAAAAATAACGATAACACTTTCGTACGGATAGTGTTAAAGTGCGATCGAGGAGATAATTTTTTTAAATCTTTCTGCTAATTTAAAACATTCACTAATATGATTGAAAGAAAATCAATGAAATACAAAACTACATATCCCGACTTTTACTCAATAGACCTATTCAAATCTAATCATTAAAAAGAAAAAGCGGCAAAGGATTTTCCTGCTATTGTTCCTTACGTTCAACAAAATTTAAAAATGAAAATAATACAATAAAATTAAATTTTTACGTACAATTTATTTAATTTTACATAAAAATTGTAAATATCATTATTCGGCTAACGAATGCAAAAATCAAACAATATTTAGCGATATAAAATTAACAATTTCATTAAATTAAGTAAATTGAAATAAAAATTGTAAATATTAATATTAGGATTTCTTTTGTCTGGACAGCTACAGGAAGCCGATTTGATCAGATTGCGAAAAGATCAAAATGTGCATCAAAAATAAATTCTTAATAAAATATTTTGGGTCCAGTCAACTCCCTTCAGCAAATCACGTTTTAATCAACAAAAAAAATTATATTGTATTTAGAATACAATTTTTGAAAAGAACAACAACAAGAAGAATACAAACTTTTTAATAAAAACATTTGGGTTCATTTGCTAAACAGCATCTTCATACAACATTTTTAATAACAGACACAACTTGCATTAAAACTCTCAGTAATTATAAAAAAAAGACAAATACTTTTAAATCTTAAGTCGGGTCCCATAGAACCCTCTTTTTTTAAAAAGTTAAATAACGTTATATTTCTGAATCGGCGTTATTCAACAAGGATAAAAAATTATGGTTTACTAAAAAAAGAATGGGTACCGCGATGACCTCTTGTCCTCTCAGAAATAATATTGCAAATCCGACCGTTCCTGATTCCGACTTTCTAAAAATTTTAGAATACTTCATCGTACTAAAGCTGAATTTCCTACGACCGCTATAGAAAAATTCAAAATGGTGAAAACTTCCTCTTCACGTTCTTAGTTTGGTCAGAGATTTAATGCCATTAGTACCCCGCATACAAATGTTTTTAGCCGTTTTAAAAAAAATATATACTGAGCCAGTCCAAAGACATTAATCACAACATTTATGTTTTTAGGACTAACGGGGTTTTGAAACGTGAATATTTTCAAAAACTCCGATACCCAATACTCTGACAGTTCGCTGTTCTTTCCCTTCATAGCTATGCTACGCCAACATCAATACAGCTATAACCGGGAAAGTAAATAAAAAACTAAACATGTTACGTAATGACACGAAATGATAATATTTTACGAAAGAAAGCCTTAGATAGAATTAGAAGGATTATTCAATACGACCTATCAGAGGCCGGAATATCATTACACTGAGAATTGATGTATAGATTTAAGCCCGTATTATTTTACTCAAATATTTAATCTGGAAGGAAACATTATTTCAGCGCGAATGGTGACAGAATAAAGAAAATTTGTGAAAGTTTTACCGACAATGAAAGTGAAGAACTGACAACACAGCTGTAGGAATTATCATCATGCGGCTAAAGCCGCGTTCCGGTAAAGTCCTACAACGGTGGGTTGTTTATAATCCACCGGCTTACACAAACATCTTAATTTATCATTTTATTTAAACACAATATTTCTTCGTTTATTTAATTCAATGATTCTAATTAAAGCGCGCGCACATACCGCCGTATTTAGTTCGCGCGGGTGTGGCGGTACTAGCGGCAACAGTCGGCACTAACTAAACTAATGTAATTTCACGACTTACATAAAATAAATTTCGCTTGCACGGTCGGCAGGGTGGTGTAGCCGTGAGGCTTAACGCCTCAGGTACCGAGTCGACCGGGCGATCGAGTTCGAGACCCGGCCAGACCGGGTTACTTTTTTACACTTATGTTACACACTTAATATTATTAATTTGTTTAATTCTACCGCTCATCTGTGAAGTTACAACTAACAGACGACTACAATAACATTTTTTTTTTGGGAGGGTGCGAATTTGCAAATATTGTTATCTTTTAATCGTTAACAAATGTGCCTAAGAAAAATATGATCTTAATTTGGCGAAATCTCTAGATAGTAAAAATGACCTTGCTCTACCGCCTCACCCCCTTGACCTCTTAAGTTGAAAATTGAATGGGATCAATGCCCCATATATAGAAGTACTCTGACCAAGTTTGGTCAAAATCGGTCCAGTAGTTCTGGATATATACGGTGATTTAGAGGCAACTCCGAACAAACACACGTACATATGAACATAAACGTCCGGAGAATTTCCACCCGGTTTTTTTTTATTTCTTAGGTGTCAAAACGTCAAGATCCGGTGAATACAGCATACGCCCAAACAGGACCGATTACAATACTTTCCCTTCTATAGCAGAGCTTTCTATAGCGCTATCTAGACAGGAAAGTAAAAAGTGAACCGTAAATAATTTTAATAGAATGACATTTTATAGGTATAAATCGGTTAAATTAATGGCCTATTCTTAATAATCCTAAGCTAGCACTGTGACATGATAATACTGCTCGACAGTAACTCGGGCTTATCCAGTCGTTATGACATGAAATTATATTCAAATAAAATATAGGCACGTAAATATACAAATGCAATTAATGTAGTTAAAAAACTTTTAATAAATAAAAAAAAACTTTTTTCTGTTACTGTTGTAAATATTCTGTATCGTGAAAATACATTCGATTTTGTAGACTATCGAAACTAAACTTCAAATCTTTAAGATTTATTCGAGTACGAATAACGGATCGTATAAATTTAAATACACTTAAAATGAAATAAAAAATAGTACTCACGTATAATAAAAATGACAATCGTGGTAATAGACTCGGATCACCTTCTATTTTCATTAGGAGATATCCGTGCTCCACAACGCATTACCTCCAACATATTTCATGATCTCAAATGACCTTCGCCTGTACAAAAAGGAAGCGAATCAATAATCAATATTTCAATAAAACTTAAATGAATTTTAAATATAATAAAAACACGCTTTATCATTCAAATCAATATCGCAGTATTACTTCACGTAATAAAAAAATCATAGAATTTCTCTTATAATGAAATAAAACAATAGAACACAAACGTAAGAATATAATACTTTAATACAAAAGCGTGCCTTAAGCACGTTAAGCGTGCTTAACAGTATAAAATAAAATAACTTTTTTCCTATCGGTAGTTAAATAATGCAGACAATATAAAGTATTAAAACAATATAAAATCTGTTGTAATCCGTTCTGTACAGCGTAACTAAACTCCCTGAGAATCTCGTATTATTGACGTAAAAAGTAGATATAACACACTTCAAAAGTAAAATATTCAAATATAAACAAAACTGATTAAAGGATAATAAATAAAATACTTTTTCCTTATTAATATCTACGTTATTTATATTCTATTAAATTTAATCAATTTCTACCTATTTATCATAAGTTTAATTTTCCTGCTTTATAGTTATTCTATTCTATACGGCCTTACATCACACAATATGTACTAGTACACAATAAGTATTTTAATACTTTTAACATTCAAATTTTGCAAGTTGGGATTTTTGCAGATTTCACGAACCTTCTCTAACCAAAAAGTCTGATGTGGACATCACACGACTTCCTTGTACGCCTATTAAATTACATATACACATTTTTTTTTTTTTTTTAATGAAAGTGCTTAATATTTTATTTCATTAATAACTTTTCATAATTTTTTTTATAGTTATTATTGAATTATTATTTATCGTAAAAGTTTTTTTTTTTTTTACAATTTGAGGTTAATAATTATCAAAAAATCAATATATTTAAATTAAAAAAAAAAAGTTAAAAAAAAGGATATGAAGTCTGATTCGAACCGATGTGCCTTCCCTTATAATATCCAAATATTTCATTAATTAAAATTTCATTTGACTATAACTTTGGACCGATGAAAATAAGTACCACTTAATGACAAATAGTTGAAAAGCTCTCAATGAGGGCTTATTACTGCAATTAAGAAAAAGTCCAAAATCCAAATATGTTTGAATTTTGGGCTTTTTTGGACACTTTTGGTGGTCGATTGCAATCAAAAGGGAAGGTACACAACTATATGTTACAACAGTCCTAAATCCAAAATTTTAACATCCTACGGCTAATCGTTTTTGAGTTATACGAGATACGTACAGACGTCACGCCGAAACTAGTCAAAATGGATTCAGGGATGGTCAAAATGGATATTTCCGTTGAAATTTCAAAACCAAAATTTTCACGATCACAATACTTCCTTTACTTCGTACAAGGAAGTAAAAACACAATTTTACCATTTGAAAAATTCAGGAAGGACGTATGTAGGACTGTTTTCGTTCGATACCTCCAAACAAGATGAATAAAATTTAGCACGTGATTTCTGAGTATGGCATTAATGCCGTTAAGTTTTGGTCATAATCGGTCAAAAGGATAGGGGGATAACGTTTTAGGGTAGGAGTAGCTAACTCTAATGATGTTTTGTCTTATTCAAACTCCCATAAAGCTGTCGGTAAGCACACTTACCCAAATACATGTCAAATAAGACTTATCAGAAACTATTGGTAGGTGAAACAGAGTTAGCCCACTGGTTTAGTCTAGTGGTGAATTCGTCATCGCAAATCAGCTGATTTAGAAGTCAAGAGTTCTAAGGTTCAAATCCTAGTAAAGGCAGTTTCTTTTATACGGATTTGAGTACTAGATTGTGGATACTGGTGTTCTTTGGTGGTTGGGTTTCAATTAACCACACATCTCAGGAATGGTCGACCTGAGACTGCACAACACTGCATTTCATTTACATTCATACATATCATCCTCTGAAGCAATAACTTATGGCGGTTCCAGAGTCTAAACAGATTAAATGAGATGAGGTGAAACAAGAGTTAAATATATCGATATCATATATAATTGAGATCATAGAAAAGGACATTAATTTCAAAGTGAAACTGCGTCTGATTCTTTATAATTATTTCAAAAACCTTATTTATTTTTTAACTAAAAAAATAAATTTTCAGGTACGGGAAGGATGTCCCCTTCATATCGTAGAATGTTTTAGATATTAGCTACTCGTGAACAATTCTTTTAAAAGAAGATAAATTTAAAATGTTTACCTTTCGGGTAGTTTATCAAAACATTTGAGCCTCTTAAATGGTAGTTTTTTGTTATTTATTTCTAACTAATTTATAATAGGGCATTTAAACATTCGATTTATTTCTGAAGTTATGACCATCCGAACTATTACTATTACTTTTAAAGTAAATTAAATTATCATATATTGCGCGCGCGCGCGCACACACATACACACACACACGCACGCACAGAGAGAAAGAGAGAGATTTAACAATAAAAGGTGATGATTCTATAAAACTAAAATAAAGGTCTGCAAAAGCTGACAACATCACTGTTAATTCTTAGTTTCTTTCTTTTTTTTTTTGAAGAATACATTCCTCGCCATGGCTTAAATCATCAATCGCAAACATTTTACGCTTCCGTAAAATGTAAAAAAAGCTTCCTTGCAACAGTTTCTGTTGGCTATACCACATCGGTTTTTATATAGATAAATCCTTAATAGATAAGGCATTATTTACAAATATAAGAATATAATTTAAGATTTGTGTCTTGCTTTCATCGAGGAATACAATATTACTTAAAAACCGCATCCTAAGTTCTTCTAGAAATCGGGCAGACTCCGCGAAAAACAGATTTCAAGTTGAAATATCGATTAAAGTTGTGTTATCAGAATAAACTACCGATTTACATGAAACATTAAATCGTGTATCATCAATCGGGAGAAAAAATAAAAAGGTCCAAGGACTGATCCCTGGGGAACATCACATCTTATCTCGTTAATATCCGAATTTTGTCGTTTAAATTAACTTTACGGACAGCACAGGTATAACTGAAACAATCAGAGGCGATTGCCAATAATATTATATCTTTTCAGTTTAGAGTCAAATACCACCCAGCATAGAGTTCACCGACGTATTTACGATTTTCAAAAGAATCAGATGCACTAAGGTGTCCGTGGCCTTAATTTTACTTTGTGCTAACGGAAATCAGATTGTTGATCATAGAATAGGACATTAATTTCAAAGTTAAACTGCGTCTGGTTCTTTAAAATGGTTTCAAAAACCTTAAAAAAATTACTGAAAATTCATCTCCTGCTTTAAATACTGGAATTGTCTTGCTGTATTTTAATATAGGTGGGTTAAATGAAATGAAAATGCCTGATATAGAATTCAACCACAATACTTACCGTATATCAGTAAATAAATTGTCTGTCCACGTGATTAAAAGGAAATTAAAACCTAAATTAATAAACTTTAAATTGTCACCCGATAAATGTTATGTTAATTAAAAGAGATGAATGTAAAATATCGAATAAAAAGGATAACAAGGAAAATTAATAAACAAAACGAATATTTATCAGCAGATAAAACGTTACAAAAAAGGAGTTAATTAACGGTTTTTTAATGTGTAAACAATAACCTAGTAGATGTATGTAATGAAAGGTATGGATCGATATCTGCCGTATACATAATATTTTTAACATGTATTAACGCTTAGTTTCATGCGATATTATGATTAAAAATAGTCCGACTAAAGTCATACATTCTGTTATGAGTTCGGTAAACGATAAGAAATATTAAGCATTACTGAACTTACGGTAGAATAAATTAAAAATTTACGCGTTAATTTAAAGTGTGAAATCGATTATTTTTTAAACTAACGGAAACGGCTTCCGTTAAAGCGTGTAATTAATTTGCTGTTCCTTAAACATTTAAAGGAGTAATACAGAATTATTAATAAAAAAACAATTGAAAGACTATAAAAACTAGCAATAAAACAGTTGTTTTATTGCTAGTTTTTATTATCTTATTTGATAACAATATAAAAGTTTGTTTTATTATTTTTTGCCCGCAAAAAAAAAAAACAAATAGAACAAACTGTAGAAAACTGTTGTTGGCAATTTCTTCATTAAAATGGAAAATGTGAAAGGCTTTGCTGGATAATACTTCTCCCAGGGTAAGGGACGCGGATTCCCTTTCGTGAGTTTCTACAATTTTTTCTTTGTTTAAAATTTAATTTTTTCTGTTAGTTTCTTTTCATTGTAGTTACGAGTTTTTATGTACATTAAATATAAGTTTTCACTGTTTCTTGGCAACCATTTATATTTCTATTGTTCAATTGTATAAAAATATGTCATACACTCGTTGAAAAATGTACAATGTTGTTTCGTAAAGATTTTGTCTGAATCCGTAAGTAATTTTCCTATCCCTGATCCACGGATAATTTGAATTTTTACATCATGAAAACATCGCACTCTTGTCGAGGTAAAATAAAGGAAAATAGTTATAGCGTAAGTAAAGAGATGCTGAAAGATGCCTTGAAAAAATAAATAAATAAAACTAATGTACAACTTACTTCAGAATTAGTATCGGCTCGGTTGGAATGTGAACCTTAGCCGAAACGGTGGGGTCTGATCGATGTGAAAAGGAAGTGTATTCAATTTATGAAGGTTATTTATTATTTATTTTTTTAAATTTTGCGACAAATTTAACGAATTTTACGTTTTGACAAATAAAAAGTACTATTTTCTGGGTAGAGGAAAATGTCTCCGAATGGATACTTTCAATGTTTAACTAATTATGAAGGTTTTTCTGGATTTTCCGTGAAAAACAGCACTCTAAAAAAATTACATTTAAGAAATGGTTTCAATCAACAGAAAAATCGTTAAAATCGGCTCAGTAGAGATAAAATTTAAGAAATTTTTTTTATAAATCTTAGCCTTTTTTACAGATTGAGCAACATAAAACCGAACGCATAACGTAACCGCTGCAGAATTGATAGGTTGTGTTGGAATGAGATTTTATGAATGATACGGATAAATTAAATAAGAAAAACATAAAACGTAATTTAAATGTTGCATTTATTTACCTTGTTGTTATAAAAGATGTTCAAAATGATCACTCAGGGCATCGATGCAGTTTTCTGCTCGACTGATCATATTGAGAGTCGTCTGACGCAAAACGTTGTCAGTTGCGTTGATTTCTCGTTGAATGTTCATTCACCTTTTCTTCAATATTGTGGGGATTACATGCATTAACTCTCTCCTTTAAGTATCCCCAAAGGAAAAAATCGTAAATAGACAACTGTGGGGAACGTAGAGGCCATCGTTCTCTGCTGACAGCTCGTTGTTCATTTGTGAAAGCTGCATGAACGCGATTCAGTGAAACGTTTGATGTGTGACACGTTGCTCCGTCTTGTTGGAAGAAGCTGTATTTCTCCGAAAATTGTGTAAACTTGTGTATTGACAGTCCGGTCAAAAAATATTGACCCCACTATACGATTACCGGAAACGGCACAATAAACATCAATTTTCTCATCGTGACGTGGACGCTCGAATATCTCGTGAGGATTCCTCGCCATCCATCACCTGCTGTTCTGCGAATTAACATGGCTGGATAAATGAAACCGTGCCTCGTCTCAAATGAAATTCAACGGGTCTATCTATCCATCAACAATGTTTTCGAAAAGCCAGTTACAATAATCAAATCGTTTCGGTTTGTCTGTCTCCTGCAGTTGCAACGCAGTTGATTTCAAATTTAATTCATTAAGAATTTTCGACAAGATGTATATTTAATACCAGATTGTTGGGATAATTTTGCGTAGCGATTTTTTTGAACTGACAGTAATTCTTTCAACATCGGCAATGGCCTGTGTAATCCTAACAGAAGGCTGGCTATTTCGTTTTGCATTTGAAACCAAACCTGTTGTACGCCATTTTTTAACTAAATCGTGTATTCTATTCTTCGCTGGGATACAGGCATTCGGAAATTTTTCTACAAATACTTGACGTATTTGATTCTTCAAACGATCCAGAACGATTATAGGCCTCAACCATAGTTATCCTCTCTTGGATTGAATAAGGCATTTTACAAAAACACAACTGCACTCACAATATTGCGCTGCAACAAAACGTATACTGCACTGACACAAGCAACCACCTGACAAACGGCAGAAACAATCAGTAGTAAAATATACATTCACTATTCCTGCTGGTTGTGTGAGAGTCTTTCATAAATAGTGCTGGGTAGCGGTTTCATTATGGATTCGGTTTTATGTTGCTCACCCGGTATAACACGTAACGTTAGTGTGAAAAATATACATTACAACCTAAGGGTTTGTCAGAAGAGTTTGATTACGATAACTGATTACTGCGGTAGATTAACCTTTGAAATTATTTTCGGCGAGCAGAATTTGGGAAAAAAAATTTAAATTTGAATGCGCGAAAACTAAATTACGAAAACGAAAAACTGTGAATCGTGTCATCATAACGATCAGACTAGCATTGTAAATGAGATAAGTTTTAGAAAACTACAACAAATGGTTTTTTTTCTATTTATATTATTATACTTTATTTATTTACCTCTTTCTTCATTTAAAAGAAAAAATAGATAAAAACGTTTACGTAAATAAAAATGTAATACTACTTAGAGACATTCAGTCTCACTCCGAAAACTAGAATAGTAGAAACTTGGCCTAGAGAAGGAAAATTTAACGTGAAAAGGTACGAATGAAATATCAAACCGAATTAGTATCTTCCGCTTTAATTCACAAAGTCTAATAAATTCCAAAAAAAACTGAAAGAGAAAAAAATTGGTACCTATAATACATAAAGTACGTAGCGGCGAACAGACTTGTACTGATTTGAGCCGGGTCTATAAAAAGGATGAGAAAAATTATATTTAACAATATAATTTAATTACAACGTAATAAACCTTTATTAAATGTGTAAACAAAAAATAACACATCAAAATAGAAAAAAAAAGAAAGAACTCAAGAAAAGAAATTTTAAATAAAATTCGTAAATCCTTGAATTTCGCAACAGGTAAATTTAATCTTAAATTAAATTAAAAAAAAAAAAAATGGCCTTGTACGTTTTTAAAAATAAAAGATCCACATTAAAGTCTATATTCACAAAACTATTTGAAATTTATAGTAGGAATTAAAGAATCACTTTTATTATGAAAAATATGAAGAAAGCCGTACTAAACAGCTAACGTTTTACAAACGGTTAATTGTTTTTCATATTCTCAAGTACCGGAGTCGCTCAAACGTTTACAAAAAGAGTACCTCCTTACCTAACGCATAAAAATTCAAAAATGTTTAAATATTTATTTTTTCCCAAACCAAATCGATCTATTTATGTTCGTTTATAACAATGTTTTTTTTTTTTTTGGAATACAAACAAAACCCGAAGTTTTTTTCAAAGAACATGTCATTCATCAAATTTATTTAAAATGACACCGATATCAATTTATATTATTAAATGATTTTACAAATCACTCAGTACAGATTTCCTACTGAAATCATTACTAGCGTTTCGACAGCTATAATTTTCATATTTAATATTTTATTTCACCTCGTTACGCGCATCGCATCTACAATTTAAGTTTGCACACATTATTGGCAGTGTATTTTAGAATGATCAAGCCTAAATCAATGAATTACTAATATTTATAAGCTATTTTTTTATAAAATTAAAAATATTTCAAGTCGTTCTTTGATGATGGGAGCCTTTTACACTCCTACTTAAATTAATATTAGTATGCGTAACATGCCGTTAATTTATTTCAAAACTTGCACTATTTTTATTTTTATAATTAGGTAGATGTCATAAGAAAACTACCTATTGTAATGGGTACCATGATTCGACTTCCGAAAGATGTCGACATACCTTCGCGTTTCACATCCCCCAGACCCCAAAACCACCGTAAGCTCAAAAGTTTATTTATATTTTACTCTCTTGTAGATACCATTAACTGCCGTAATTTTGCACCAATCACATTCAAATTGATACATATAATATAAAAACCCAAAATCTCGGTCGAGTTCGTTAATGGGAAAAATCGGACCACTTTTACGAAAAAATAAAATCGGGCTTTTTCGAAAAAAATAAAATATCGCTATAACTTTCTAATTACGGAAAATAGCGAATTCGTTTAAAGTTCCTACTATTCTTTGGATAAGGGCCTAAAACTTACCTAAGCAAACTTTTTTGATATCACCAACCATTGGCCCAGGGGATGGAAAAAATGGGGTTTCTAAGACAAAAAAAATCATACCTCCTTTAATAGGCACAGTATCGAATCTGTTTAAAGTAGTCGTTGGTCTTCCAAACATTATCTAAAACTTTTGTCTGAAACAATTGTTGATATGACCAACCTTTACGGCAAGGGATGACCAAAATGTTGCTGGAATTGTAAGATGCTAAACGTATGAAACATTTTTCACATAAATTTGTTAAATTTGCTAAAATTCTGTATATATATATATATAAAATAGTAGCGTACATATAAAAAAAAGAATTTGATGTGGACACTACATAACTTCCTTGTACGCCTACTAAATTACGTATATTTTTTATTACATTTTTTTCATATATTTTTTTGTTGTTACTGAATTATTATTCATTGTAAAATATTTTCCAATCACAGGTTAATAATTATTAATAAATCAATATACTTAAATTTAAAAAAAGTTACAAAAAAAAAAGGAAATGCAGTCGGATTTTTGCCGATGTGCCTTCCCCTTATAAGATCCAAATATTTCATTAATTACAATTTTATTGGGCTATAACTCTGGAACCATTAAAAATAAGTACCCGTTATGATATATCGTTGAGAGTTCTCAGTGAGGGCTAATTACTGCAGTCAAGAAAAAGTAAAAAATCCAGATTTTTTGAATTTTAGGTTCCTTTAGACACTTTTGGTCCAGTCGATTGCAATCAAAAGGGAAGGTGCACAATTAGATGTTACAACAGTCCTAAATCCAAAATTTCAACATTATACAGCTAATCATTTTTGAGTTAAGCGAGATACGTACGTACAGACGTCACGCCGAAACTAGTCAAAATGGATTCAGGAATGGTCAAAATATTATATTTCCGGTGAAATCCGAAAATCAACATTTTTCGTGATTACAATACTTCCGTGTGCGAAGAAAAAAGTTATATGCATTTATCGCAGCGTCTTTTCAAAATTCTGTGATTTATTTTTTTCATAGGTGACTGCGGTACAACATTTTGTACATTTTGATATGAGGTATTTCGGAAAAAAAAAATAATATAACTGATTTCACCCCAGTCGTATGTTTTCATGATTATACTTGCACACCAATATATATATATATATTTTTACTTTTATAGACATTTTTCATGACTGATGTAATAAAACTTTAAAAAATAATTTTGAAATCCGTTTTTGAAGACATTTATTCGTGAATTCTTTTAAAAGATTTTAGATTCGAAGGAAATAACGTTTATCATCTGCCAATTAATTTTTCATGAAAATAAATGCAGTCGTCCAGTTCTATAGAGAAAAAATTAAAAATTAACGAAATTAAATCGAAAGGTACAGGTTTGAAGCGAGAAAAAAATCATCGTAAAATAATTATTATGAAAACAGAAACTTTCTAAAACCACTTTTTAGCACTCGGAGCCTTAAAACCTCAGAAGACTTGCCTTGTATTACGAAATAAAGATAAGAAATTAAATGGCTTCACTGATTTATTAAATAACTTGCGTTTTGGCGAAGTTACAACTGGTCAATCGGAAATGCTTTACGAAAGAAGGAAAGTATCTTTAACACGAATTTGCAGATGGAAAAAATACTGTAAGAATATTCCCAACTATTAAATTAGTCAATGAATATAATCGTAGTATATGATATGATATCAAAAGCAAATATAGTTTATACTATTAACGCTATTGATAAATCACAAGAAGTTGCAACATATGGGGGGGAAACTTCTCCCGGGAATGTTATTCCGGTAAACATCAATAACTGTGGTGGCCTGTTGCATAATATAAATCGGCAGAGGATTCAAGAGTTATGTTACGGCGTAATATATCGATTTCTGATGGTTTAGTTAACGACGCTATGGAAATTGTAAAGAAATTTAAATGGCCTGCCCTGCGAAGAGACTAGAAAACCATGGGAAAGGGGCGAGTTACCAAAAGCCATGTTAACAAAATTCAACCACCTAGGGAAATTTTCTTCCCGGAAAATCTTGGCGCAGGAGCGTTGAACATGGTGAACACTTTCATCAGGAGATTTCAGCTATGAAAGCGGTATCAAGACAATTGGAATCGTAATATGCTGGTCGATTATTGTTGGACCATCAAAAGGGATTAATCCACAGGCGAAATATAGCAGAAAATCGTCAATTTTTACTTTCTAGGTGAGTCAAATGTTTGAATATTGTGAAGTTAAGAATGAACAAAGTATTAAAATGTTTGAAATAATAAATGCCTGTCTCTTGGAAACCTTGTGTGATGGGGAAAACCGATATCATATTTGAATTCAGAAGAAAATGTACCATCAGAATCACATATTTTTCTTCCCGAGACAAAAACAAAATTCTTTTTTGGTCCCCGGTGTGACATATCAACAGTGTTACGAGTATTATGAAGAAATTTAATTGTACGACCTTGCGAGAGATCGCAAACGACACCATGTAATAGGAGACACATAAATAGAATAATACGATTCCCAGAGTCCCTATCACGAGATATTCCGATTCTTTATGATTCTATTAACGGTGCTAGATATCTTGTGCAGAAACTCATATTACCTCCCCTACAGAAGACCATATACATCAACCATAACATCAATTAACGTGACACATACATACAAGAACATCATTCCCATTGTCCCTACCTGCCCGCCGAATGGCGAAAAAAGTTTTTTTGTCAATTTTCAGACCGATTTTTTATGTCTAAAAAATGTTTTCAACATCATGGTACAACCGCGATAAGCACCTGCGTAGATCGCAACAAGATTTTAAAAGATTATGCGCGAACAAACATAAAAAAAAAATATACGGGTCGAATATATAACCTCCTTTTTTGAAATCGGTTAAAAAGTACTTCCAATAAATTATCCTAATATTAATAAAATATAAAACGGATGATTGACGTTCAGTAAAACTTTTTTGAAGGGAGAAAATGAAAATGTTGTAAAAATGTTGACAAGCCTAGTAGTAAATTAATTACATTAAACGACAAAACTAAAGACTATCGAGACATCTTGTCTCCTGCTGTCACTTATTCCTTTTTTTGCAAACATCGGTAGTTTATTTTTTATTTTTTAAAGAAAGGTCTTAGGTCGATTCTAGACTATTTAAAAATGTTATATTCAAATTTATGAAAGATAAGACGAAATTTACGATAACGAATAAAACTACAAGTAATAACAATAATTTTACAAATTGAGAAATCTTAATAAATTTCTTACTAACTTTTACACATTTTTTATTTTTGCTTTTACACATTATAGATAGAATTTTTTCGCAACATGTAAATTTTAATATTTTTAATTTATTCAAATATAGTAGGTATGAAAAATAATGATAAATAAATAACGATACCAACAAAAACTTTATAAACGGACCGGCCCACCGGCCCACCGATGATTTATTGTTCGATTTAATTTCCAACTGGGCCAGAAATAAAAAAAAAAAAGATAAAAATTCTAGACGTGGTCTAGAAGGGAAAGAATTAAGTTTAATTTATTATTTCTATGTAACAGCTGTAAGATACCATTTAGTATATTTGTTTAAAAAAATTTAATCCGGCACCTATATGAAATGAAAAGTAGAAAATACCGAATACGTGAAAAGGACAATTAAAAAAAATTATATCAAGATAGATATCAATAAAACTTAAATTCATACACATATTTACAAAAAATATTCACGACGAAAATATTGAATTAATTTTAAGAAGAAAAATTGATACGTGGATTAATTGACAATTCTTTAATAAAGTCACTAAGTTTCCCTTAAGTAAATGAATTATTCTCTAAATGTTTTATTCAATTAATATATTGGTTTTTTTCTCGCCCGATTCGTAACCCGCATTGTTTAATATCATATTAATCTAAAATTAATAAATTTATTTGCCGATTTAATCAATTTGTAATTCTTGTCGTCATACAGTATCTATGATCTTTCTTTTTGCAATTTTACTCAATGTTTTTAATATTTATGTTTTAGATAAGTTTTACTTTAGCCGGTTGTTATATTTAATTATTTATACGTGACATATTTACCTTTTACTTATATTTTTTTCACTTTAAATTTTATGTTTGATATATTTTTATATTGCCTTGTAAGTTTTCCAACGCCATCGAATCTCATAACTTTATACTTCATTAACTTGTTTTTTCAAAATTGCGACGCCTGGTGACAGCACAACTTTTCTTTTGACACTAATCTCAATAACAAATACTTATTGATTTTAATTTAGAATAGGTTACTTTATTAGCAATGATTTATCTACAAATAATTTTTGCAAAATGCATAGATAAATAAGTGGTGTTCTACCCGTCTATTGATATTTCTACAGACATTTCATTAACCCTATCCCGTTCACTTTCTTTCCTCCAAAAAATTCTCAGGCTGGCATTTTTTTCCTACAAAATTATGTTCTAAGAAATTAATTTTAAATATATAAATAACGTAATTTGAATGAATACAAAACTTTTTGTTTTATGATAAGACAAAAAAGATGATGAGTATTTATAGTGATCACTTTTTTCACAAAATATCAGGATTCAACTCCTGTAACAAATAACACTGTAAATAATAGTACTGAAGAAATTGATTTTAAATAATTTACGAGCAACATACGAAATATAATACGGAAGTAACAAAAACGTACATGATGACGTAACCTTTCGATACGTGACCGACAGCGTAGCAACGATAGTGTTTTATCTATTCAGACATCAATTTTATCGACAGTTGAACTAATAGTTTTATCGACAGTTGAGCTTCTTTAGACGAACTGTGATAACAACGAAACTTCATTCAGAACCGTTGTGATATTTCCCCAAAAACAAAATAAAACCGGAAAAATTCAAGAATTACTAATACTACTAATTACTATTACTACTAATTTAATCATAATTAAAAATCAAAAAATAATTAAAATCCAGTAAGAAAATAAATAAATAAAAAATTAAATTTTTCTCTACAACGAACTTTAAATGATGAAAGATTCTAATCCAACAAGAAAAAGAAAAAAAAAATTATATAAAAAAAAGAGCTTATCCACCTTAATATAAAATTTCAAAATGAAAAAAAAAATAAACTAACAAAAAAAATTCTCGATTAAATCAATTTACCAGATAACCAGATACAAAAAGAAATGAATTTCATATCGAAACAATCCTAAACTTATAAATAATTATTCTACAATAAAATACAGATTAAGATAGATCTTCATTATTCGGGAAAAAAAAAAATTTTAAAAGTTAATTAACCCTGATACAAAAGGTACTAAAAAAAAGTATTATTCTAAAATAAAATGTATTCATCCAATACTGTACAATTAACTAAATTAAAAAAAAATCAAATAAAAAAAAGAAAGACACAAAAAAAATTTTAAAAACCTATCAGACTCAACTGAATTGAACAGTAAAAAAACTTATTGTAAATAAGAATAAACCAAAATCTGATTCTAGATACACTTTCCAGTACATCTAATTTGTTACGACTTATCTCAATTTATGAGAGTGACGGGCGATATGTACATAATTAAGAGCAAAATTCAAAAAATTAATTAAAAAAAATTACTATTAAATCCAAAATTCAAATTTAAACAAAAATTAATGTAACCCATAATAACCTTTTTATAACTGCATCTTGACCTAACATAAATCTTTAAAAAGAAAAAGAAAATAAATTTTCATTACACTCAACGACAGAGATATACAAGAAAAAAAAGGTACACAAAATCGTGGAATATCATTTAAATTACAGGTTCCTCTAAAAAGATTTAAAAACCGCCAGATCTATTAAATTTCAATTATAAAAAATATACTACCTTAGAAAAAAATTACTAATTAAGAATAACATGTATTGACTTATGTACTGACTTAAACGAGGATTAATATTACGGTACGGGAAGGGATCAAATAAAAAACTGACAAGATGCATATCAACTGTTTTTCTCATATTTATTTATTTCCCATAGGATTTTTAAATATTAACGACTTAACATAATAATTAGAGTACAATTATGAAAAAGATCACAATTTCGAGTAAAACTAAAAATTAATCCTCTTGATCAGATTATATTTTTATAATAAAAATTATGCAATATTAAAAAAATAATTGAGAAAAGCATCAAAAACTTTTAGTGCACAATTTTAGGTCCCAGTTGACCCCAAAATTAAAAATGTATTCAGAGTAATAGACAGAAACATGTTTGGTAAAATAATTTACGTCCCATTTGGCCTTTGCAAATACTTCATATGGCTATTTTAATAACAGTTATAACTGAAAAAAATTTAAGTATCAGAAATTACAAAAAATAATATATTTTTTTAATTTTCAAGTTAGATCCCATGGGACCTCCTTTATAAAAAAAATCAGGAGATACTACATTATACTAGACACAGTTGGATTTTAAATCTTGAAAATTAATATTACAAAAAAAATGATATTTTATGTACGGGTCCCATTCATACCTCTTGTTTTTTTTTTGGTGCTTAAAAATCTATTTACTGGAGTAACTATCTACTTCAACAGGTCAGCCCAATTTGGTGTAATATTATTCAAAAAGGATAAAAAAAGATTATAGTTCACAAAAAAAAAAAATGGGAAGCGTAATGGCCCGTTATGCGATGGGGCCGGAAATACGACCATAGCTGGGGTAACATAGCCAACAAAATATTTGAGTCAAATATCAACTCTTTTGGTCAACGAATTTTAGAAATATCAGATAAAGTTGTTTTGAAATAATGTTGAATATCCTGCCGCTCCTAAATCTGATCGACTTAAAACATTGGAATTTTAAACAACTTAATAGGTGCTTTCGGTACTAACACTAAATTTGCTAAGATCATTATACAAAAAAAAATCAAATGGCGAAAAACAACCCCTCTTCTTTTTTATTTTTTCCAAAATTTAATGCCATGAATACCACATATATAGACATTCTTTGAACGATTTTTGAAGAATCTACGTTGAGCCAGTCCATAGATATTAATCAAACATAGGCCAAAATACATTCGTATGTACATCTTCCAAAAATTTCTATAATTATTTTTTGTGCTTTTTGGACTAAGGGAGTCTTGAAAAGTTGATAATTGCCAGAGTCCCGATTCAAAAATCTTGGCCTATTGCAATACCTTCCCTTTGTAGTAGCAGCAACAATAGAGCTATAGCCAGGAAAGTAAACATTTTACCTGTTTTTCGTAGATCGGCTAAAAACTTCTATTCAATATAAAAATCCTTTTTTACTTCTTTGTACTTCATATAAGGAAGTATTGTAATCGCGAAAAATTTCGCGAAAAACTCAAACCTTAATTTTCTGCATTCCGTTCAAGTGTACATAAAAATGTTCAAAAATAAATTTCATTAACCCCTTTTTAATATTAATTCGTGTGTTAATTTTTTACACAGTTAACATGCATTTTAATCGCATCCATTTTTACTTCCTTGTACGAAGTAAAGGAAGTATTGTAATCGCGAAAAATTTCGGTTTACAGATCTCAACGGAAATTTCCATTTTGACCAACCCTGAATCCATTTTGACTAGTTTCGGCGTGACTTCTGTACGTGCGTATGTATGTATGTATGTACGTACATATGTATCTTGCACAACTCAAAAACGATTAGCCGTACAATGTTAAATTTTGAATTTAGGACTGTTGTAACATTTCCCCTTTTGATTGCAATCCCCCCCCCCCTTTGATTGCAATCGGCTTGACCAAAAATGTCCAAAAAAAGCCCAAAATCTGTTTTTTTGTTTTTTTTCTAAACTGCAGTAATAAGCCTTCATTGAGAGCTTGTCAACGTCAATGCCAATTTTTTGTTAATGAAATATTGGGATCTAATAAGGAGAAGGCACATCGGTGAGAATCCGACTTCATTTCCTTCTTTTTTTTTTAACTTTTTTTTTTTAAATGTATTGACTTATTAATAATTATTAACCTGCGATTGAAAAAAAAATTAAAATAAATAATAATTCAACAACAAAAAAAAATATATGAAAAAAGAATTAACATATATGCAATTTAATAGGTGTACAAGGAAGTCGTGTAGTGTCCACATCAGATTTTTTTTCTTTAAGTAATCACAATATAAATGTTTATTTGATTAATATTTTCTGGAATGGATGTAACTACATGAAGTGTATACCTATTATAATTATAGTAGTACTTCTTAAAGTATAATAGAAAAAACAAAATAACTGACATTAGTACCAAAATTTCAGTTTTATTTTGTATTTTAATAAATTTTAAAAAAGGGGTATAAAAATACACAAATATTAAGAAAAAAGAGGATGGGATCCAAAAATCGTACGTAAGGATGGAAAGTCGGCCGGATAAACGTACGTCATGAATGATTATTCCCAGAGATAAGATAAATGAAATAAATAAGATTTACCACAGAAACCAAATTAGATAGACCAGTTAATTCGTTACCTACTGTGTATATCGCTGCACATAAACTTATTAAAGTTGACTGATTGCCATTCGTTCGAGTGGAAACTTAGAGATAATAATGCAATCTACCTTTAATCTTATAAGGAAACAATATGCTACTAATCTAACACGAAATGAATGGAACAGAATAAGAGGGGTGGAGATAGAAGACTTTAAAGGGATGTATAAAAAACTGAATCCTCATTAAATCATACTATTATTAATAAAAAATTTGTAAAAAACATCAGAACAGATTATAGTGTCACTGAAGTGATTGATTTTACTACGATCACGTAGTAAATATTCATCCAAAGGTAAGTACAAAAATATGACTAACTAAAGATAAATTTCAATTCGAAAATATATTAAAGTAGGGAGAACAGAAGAAAGAAACGTACGCACCCACATTTTCGTATACTCTTTTATTACATAAAGCAAAAGATAAGGTGCAAAGTTTAAAATGTGTCATAACAACGCAAATTCATAATTAAATACAAAAAGGTTTTAAAGCTTCAGTGACACTCCGATTATCCAAACGTCTATTTTTCGGATGCCCAACTATCTGGACTGCTTATATCATCTCTACTAGGATTTAAAAAAAACTAATACACCATTAAAAAAATCTAAAATACTATTGAAATAAAGTTTTGTTTCAATAGGAAAATTATTATCGATCTTTTTTTTTACAAATCATGTGGCACAAAACATATGTAAATTTAGAACAGTGTTTAACTAATTATAAAATCAATTTCTGAAAAGACTGATGGAAACACATTACTCGATGAAGCATGAACCGTTATGTAATGATGATGTAATTACGTGCATCCATGATGCAAAAGCTGATGAATGTTTATCTATCACTATGAACCGGTCGGAGCGACAAAATGAATGCGATTCTAGACAGATTCTTTGTTTAAAACGATTATGTGAACTTTCAACCGATAAACGATTAAAACAACATTAAAGCGATTACAGATTTTTTTTAAGAAGAAAGTGTTTTTTAAGGTATGTTTTGATTATTGACTGTCGCTGAATTCTATGAAAAGTACTATTTAGTACTATTACTTATTATAGTAATAATTACTATTATTATTTATTATAAATACTATTTAATTTTTTTTTTTAATTTTTCGTAATTTTTAAGAAATTCCATTTTTTATAGCACACAGTAACTTAAATAAATTTCTCTTAAATACGGTTTTTGTAAAGTATTTCTTAGACGGATTTTAAATGACATCTTTTAACAAAAGGATATAAATTCTAATTTCTTTGAGATAACTTTTGTTAATTCAGATTTGCTTTTTTAGCAAATTTCTTCGTTGGATTTTTTTGTAGCATATTATTGCATCTGTTATTTATCTCATTATACGTATGTACTGAGTTATCTTTTTAATATTACTGAAATACATGTATATTTTTTTAATATTTTTGTTTTTTAATTAAGTGCAATGTCCATTAAACATTAAAATAATATCTTCAATACGTATGATAAATCTTTCTTAATTTTATAATTATTCGGATTTGTCGTTGCAAAACGTCAATCGCGTTCCACTGTAATTCTTTTATAAATTCATCAGTTTACATTTTATTAAAATTATTCAGTAATTTTCCAACCATTAATAAATATAAACTAAAATAATAAATATAGATTTGGAAACAACAGATTAGTTTTCATTTTCTCGCCATTATTAGATAAAAGACTGTAATTTAAAAGAAAAAAATTATAAAAGTAAAAGACGAAAGGAAAATTAACGGTTATCCTGATAATGTACAAAGAGAAGTTGAATACTATGTAAGCACATTTTATGATGATACGCTGTTAACATTTATGACAGTTGTAGACATAAAGTAATAACAATAATAATATTTGAAATACATGAGTATGAAATATTACACAAATCCGAAGTTGAAATTAAATTTCTTACGTACAATAGCGATCAAATTATTTTACGATTGTGATTTAAATTTAATGCTACTTTATAATTTCCATTTAAGCTGTTTGGAGAAAAACTTTAAAATTGAAAACCCGACTATATTCTTAAATTCGTAAACATATTTTAAAATATGAACGAAAAACTCTGTATGAAGACTTTTTGGTACGACGGCACATTACATTTTAAATCAGGATCTTTTGCCTATAAGTTTAATGTCAATTTTTTTAATGTAAATACGTAAATTTATTTTGTATTTTTTTTTTACTTTTTGTTTTATTACGAAACAACCTTCAATTAATTTTAAGATTAAACGGATAACTAAGGACATAGGCGTAGTAATTACGTTAACATTAAAATATCACCGGGATACAAAAAGTAATGAACAGCATAAAACCATCCAAATGACTGATTACTCAACAAATAATAATTATTATTTTTTGTTACAGTTTAAATACGGATCACAACGTTACAGGAATAAATGAATAAAATTATATATGCTACTACGTTCCCGTACGACCTCCAAAAATAAAATTTATAATTAAACCTTTAAGAAATGTTATAAATAATAATCTATAATTAATTACAGGAAATAATAATACTAGTCGCTACAACTTTTTTCTTTTGGTTTCGCACGTTAATCGTCGAACAGAAAATACTACTAATAATTATCAAAACAAAAAGATAATACAAGCGATACATAGTCCTACAAATAATTAGAATTTTCATTAATGTAAATTTTATTTAACAGAAACTGCTTTTCAAAGCAGATTTTAAAACTTAGTTTTAAAATTATCAGCTTTCTTATGAAACAATGTAATAATCAATAATCATTAAGTTTAGTTTATAATGGATATTGTATGCACATTACTCATAAAGTACGGAAAAAAGTACTTTATGAATATACTTTACTTCAACAATATAGAAAGATGAAATTTAATAAATGCTCCTAGCTTGAAACGATCTAATTTTCAATAAGAAATCACCGCACCAAAAAGCTCCCATTATAATCTTAAAACATTTAATGGAAAGGATAGGGTTGTAATATATCATTTCAAAGGGTACTGAAAAACAAAATTTTGATTAAAAACATTCAGGCTACAATGATCCTGACCAAAACGACCATTTACTATCTTTCACAACTAGTTTCAAAAGTGGCCAACAGTACGACCCTGTACTGTTGGCCACTTTGTAACGGTCTTACCTAAAAACGGATCGTTTTTAAGTAAGAAAGTCTGCTAATTTTTTTTAGTGTCACTCTTTACTGTTTTTTAGTCTCATTTAAAGAGATAGTGCAGTTAATTTTTGAAACTAACTGTGGAAAACGATAAAAGGATGATATTTTGGTTAGGGTTGTGAAATCCGAAGATTTTTACGTCACATTTTTTCAATTCTCTTTAAAAAAGTGTCACAACCCTACTCGTTCCATTTAACAGGTCCCTTTACATCCTCAAAGGAAGCCTATGGGGGGGGGGGTCCCATACCGATAAATAAATCAAGGTAGGAGGAGCACTTGCTAAATATTTCGTTCCTGCATATGTTAAATATGAAGTTATGAATATGAAGGTCTAGAAGTTATTTACAAAGTTGCCAATATTTTACGAACACTCCAGTTTACATACATTTAAGTTTATTTAATTTATTATTGTTAAGATTTATTTTTATTTAGAATAAATATATGTCTGAAGAAAATACTACCTTTTTAAGAACAAAACCGTTTGCAAGAAATTCATCGGATGAGAAATCTACGATTAAAAAAAAAAGGAAAAATAAATCTATATAAATGACGTAAAGAAACTATGACTGAGTTTGAGTTTAATTAAAGTTCACTAGAATGAAGAAATACATTTTTTTTTAAAAATGATACATATATTTATATACTGAATATAAATTATACAAATATGTAATAGAATGTTGCACTAAAAAGAGGCCCCATCACTCAGTAGTTTATACTAAATGCATGTTCTTGTTAAAATGAATATATTGGTGCGGGATGGGTAAATAATTGTGGAAGGTGTTGGTACGACTAGCATTGAATTGGGTAGGACTGTTTACTGCCTGAACATTTGAGTATTACTAGTCTGGCAAAATCATTGGCTTTTGAATAAGAAGCATAATCGTGTGTTGTTTGTTAAAATGCGGTTAACTGTTGAAGACTGTAACTCATGTATTCGTTTTGGAAACTTAGAGACAAAATCTCATGTTGTATGTTCGCGAAAGTTCAGGGAGAAATTTGAAAAGGAAGCAACAGAAAAAAGTAATATTCAGAGGTTAATTAAAAAATTTCGTGAAACGGTTTGGTTTAGAAAAGGGTTCAGTACTGTCAACGTTTCAAAAAATTCATCAAAAGAAACACTGGCATCTTAATCAAATGTTTTTCATAGATGAAGCCTGGTTTTACCTCGGTTGATACGTTAATAGTTAGAACTACCGGATCTGGGGTACTGAAAACATGCATATTTTCTTTGAATCTCCCCAACACTGACAAAAAATAGGCGTTTGACGTCCAGTAAGATGCTGCCGTCTACCAAGAAATTATCCAACAGTTCATAGCCTAACTGAAGAGGAAGAGCGTGACTGCTGATTGCAACAGGACAGCGCTACTTGTCATACAGCTCGTTCTACTATGGAGATGCTACAGAATTTTTTTCGGCAGAAGAATCATTTATAAAGGATTGTGGCAACAAAGATTCCCTGATCTGACTAGTCCAGACTTCTTTCTGTGAGGCTATATAAAAGAGATTTTTTATAGGAGCGAAACTCTACAGGAATTGAAGACAAATATTACCGATGTCATTCAGAAAGTAGACAGGGTACACCTAACAAAAGTAGCCAGGGACATGGTGAAACGTGTTGACAAGTGCGTAGAAGTGAACGGACATCATTTTCAACACCTTCTGTAAATTATTATGTAAGTGTTTGTCAATACACTATTACTTATAGACTAAACTAAGTGATCGGACCTCTTTTAATTTGAAATCCTGTATAAAGTAAGAAGAATTTTAAAAAAAATTCAGATTTTAAACGTACTTTCTACGTTACGGATATTTGTGTAAAATTAACAGACTTTCTTTATTGTTTGTTTTAGAAAATAATTAATTAGGATTATAACCGTTAAGGATATTTATTAAGCTATAAAAATACTAAGCAATAATGACAGCAAATACATAAAAGATGTGTATACACATTTCACATCAAAATCTTCGATTTAACTTATTTGGATAAAAATTACCGCAAGATTATCACAGAAACTTCCTCTAACAAATTAAAAAATAAAAGTAGGAAGATCACTACATCTGAAGAAGAAAAAGGCTTCGACACAAAAATAAAAACCAGCGTAGGAATCAAATTGAGAACTACCTCCTTTTTATTGTATTCGATATAATCATCATGTAGTAAAACCAGGTTATAACGTGATATTAGGAAGACGTACGTACTATAATCCGCGTTATAAAATTTATCGAGTAAAAAACGGTTATTATAGTATAGGAAAATTCCAAACAGGCCGGACAAATAACAGAACGAGCGGAATAAAGATTTGTAATATCGCACCGGTTGTCCGACACGGCGCTGTAAGTAACAGTAAAAACGCAAAAAACAAAAAAATAATAATTCCACTGAAATGATAGTAATGCACGAATTTAATAACTAAGGATGCGGCTGCAAAATTGTGTTCACTTATCGAAGCTGTGAAGAGGTTGCAGAAACGCCAAAGAATTAATTGTACAGGAACCGTAACGAATAGCGTGAATGTTTTGAACCGTTTAAAAGAATGTTTAAAAAAAGACGAGTGTAAATTATACTGCCAGAAATAATATTGTAAAAGTCATAAGCGATGTGGAGAGTAATCAACTAATGGGTTACGTACAGCAAATAATTTACAACCGCAACTAAAGAGTGTGGTCGTCAAATAAATGTTTAACCTATGTATATATATATTTTTTTTACGTTGCATGATTTACATACATTTATAATTTATATATTACGTGTTATACAGTACAGAAATTGTATTTAAAATCTTATTACATCTAATCTCTTGTATTTTCATTCCCAATAATCTCTAACTCACTCGTTGATTGTGATCACGCCACTGGCCCCTGAATTATTCTACGATAAATGATTTTTCGCGACATTACAAATCGGCTTTTTTTAATTATGCGACTTTTTTCGTGAACATACTCTCAAATACTTTATACCGAACCCGTGGTATAAACGACGGCGTTGTAACCGAGATTTACCTTAAAAAAAAATTTTTTTTTAACAACGTAACCAAAGTTAAAGGATAAAAAAAGTTGTGATTTATTAAAGAATTTTTCAAAGGTGATTGTAACAATTAGAATAATTTTCTTGATTAAAAGAAGTTAAGTCACCCACATGATTTGTTAAAAAGAATATTAAGATTTTCACAATCGATGAACGATTGTAAATCAATTCAATCGGATAAGGCGTTTAATTATTCGGAAAGATAAATAACTTATTTATTACGCAAGAATGTACAATATAAGATTAATTAATTAAAAAAAAAAAAAAAAAAGATTAAGCTACTTATATTACGTTTAAAATAAAAATACCGTTTACAAAAATTAGTTAATAATAGTTTTTACAAACCAAACCTTTTTTAAAACTGTCCGTAATGAACACGAATTAAATAGCTGAGAAAATTATTTTGTTAATGATGATACAGAAAGTACTTTGCTTAATAAGGATGGGGGACAAACATTCAATAGGTTCTTAAATTTATTAAAAACTTTTATGAAAGTTTTCTACAAAAATCTGATATGGACACCACATGACTTCCTTGTACGCCTATTAAATTACATATACACATTTTTAAAAGCATATTTTATTTATCTAACAACTTCTGATCTATTTTTCATTTGTTTATTATTGTTATTATTGAATTATTATTTATTATAAATCTTTTTTTACAATCAGAGGTTAATAATTATTAATAAATCAATATATTTAAATTTAAAAAAAGTAGGAAAATGAAGTCTGATTTGAACCGATGTGCCTTCCCCTTGTAAGATAAAAATATTTCATTAATTCAAATTTTACTTGGCTAAAACTCTAGAACCAATGAAAATAAGTACCACTTACGATATAGCGTTGAAAATCTCTCAATGAGGGCTTATTACTGCAATTAATAAAAAATAAAAACTTTTTTGGATTTTGGGCTTTTTTGGACACTTTTGGTTCAGTCGATTGCAATCAAATCCTACGCCTAATTGTTTTTGAGTTATGAGAGATGCATATGTACGTACGTATGTATGTACATACAGACGTCACGTTGAAACTAGTAAAAATGGATCCAGGGATGGTCAAAATGGATATAGCTGTTGAAATCTGAAAATCGAAATTTTTCACGATCACAATACTTTCTTTACTTCGTACAAGGTAGTAAAAATAACTACACATTTATACAGTCTATTTTATTTATTTATTTATTTATTTTTTTTAAAGAGGAATTACTTCTATGATGATAGAAAGTTCATGTTAAGTATTTGTTTTTCTTGATATAAATTTTTATTTTACTTTACCTCATACGAAGGGCGCGTATTAAGTCGTGATGGCCAGTCCAAGCAAAGAATTAAATGGATTAAATTATTTTTAAGCTAACTTTCCCTTTTCTCAGATAATTTGTTTTATTTTGCAACAGGCTTTTTGTGTTCTATAATTTAGCAAGAGGGAGTCCTAATAATACGTAGTGCAGCGTGCGTGTCTTCAGCGTTTTAGGATCGATTCACGATCGTTTAAGAAAATTGGACACTGGTATAAAAAATTTGAAAATTCGAGTGTTTATGTAAGGGGAAGAGTCCAGGGCGAGCACGCATCTCAGAGGAAAATGTAAAACGAATTCTAAAGGCTATTCAGTGAAGCCCGAAAAAAGTCCAATTGTCGCACTACACCATAACTTTCGATCCTTTAAACGATTTGTCTACCGGTAGGCGTATGTTAAAAAAATGCTTGCATTTCAGGTTATTCCAGTTACAATTGGTACAAAACTTTCGTGTAAAGGACAGAAGAAAACGTAAAATTTCTGTGATATGCTCTTAGTCGATATGGAAGACGATAGGTTCTTACCGCCATTAATTTTTAGTGATGAAGCGACATTTCATGTTAGCGGTAATGCTTCACGTTACGATTTTCGCACGTGGGGACTTTAAAATCCGCTTGAGATTGTACAGCAGGAGCGAGATTCACCAAAAGCTAATGTTTTACGTGCGGTTTTGTTTAAAAATATTTATGGTCCTTTATTTTTTTAAGGAAACGCTTTAACAGGGCGAGTGTTAAGATGCTGCAGGATCGGCTTTTTCCTCAACTAAATGAAGAATTCATTTTCTAGCAAGACGGAGTCCCACTGCATCAGAACAACCGAGACGCTGGGTAGGGCGTAGGGAACCCAAGACTTGGCACTACACTCTTGGCCCCCGTATCCCCACTTTTCTTATGGAGAAATGTGATTAAGTGTTTATGTTCCACCATTTCTGCCGATTTAGTTGAGCTGAAAACCAGGATCACATCTGCAATAACTATACCAGAAGACTGTTTGCAACACGTTGCGGAAGAATTCGGCTATCATCTTGATGTTATCCGTGCAGCAGACAGAGAGCATACAGAATATTTATAACTCGGTAAGTGAAATTTTAAACATTTTTATTACGAAATACATCTGTTTGAAATCAGGTTATTCCTTTTGATATATACTGCATTATTATAGCGTAGTAGTTATAAAATGATGACATTACTTGAAAAAAACTGGTAGAACTAAGAGAAAAACAAACAAAAAGGCCACGTTGACTTTAAAAATTAACATGATTGAAAGAATACTAATTTTACATCTTAATACTACCTTTACATCTTAATCAAGGTACTTACTGTAGGATACGGAAGCCTTTTGAAACCGTTTCCCGGATAGAGAATTCCACCATCAAAACCATACATTTTTTTTCGTCTATCATAAAAGCATATTTATGTACTATTTCGATAGATTTATTGATATGCTTCAGTAAAAACTGACTACTGCAATGTGTTTTTTATTTTTATTATATTTAATTTTTCATATCCTACTTGTTTACTATCGATGAAAATTATACATTAAAAAAAATGTTTACGCAGTATTAAGCAGAAATACCGACTTTTCGTTAATTTAATTTGGTTGTAATTTTTTTTTTTTTAATTTGGTTTAATATTGCTAACAATAGATACCGCAGATAAGGAAACGTCAACGTTCCAGCTTGCAGCATCATAACATACTACGCTTCTAACTTGCCCCGCTCAAATGTTTTCGACCATAAATTGAGCGTAACTCAAGAACGATTCAATCAATTTTCATATTTATACATGCAGAAGTTCAGATACATTACTACAGCATATAGAAATTTCAATGAAATTTATCTAGCAGTTTTGGACATTTTCGAGCCACAAACCTTTATGCATGCATAGCCCTAGAAATATATAAGGAAACTCAAATTTAAATGAATGATATTTTCGTACTCCTCATACCTCAAAAAGAAAAAAGAAAAGAAATTTCATTTTCACCTCTCCACTCCCACCAAGCGACCGAAATAAAACCATAATTTTCTTAGAAAAGTCGGTAAAATAGTTTAATATTATTACACATATGGCGGTTATATTGTTTACATCGGTAAAAATTAAAGAAATAATTTAAATAAAATACAAGAAAAAAAATACCATTCTTAAATATTCGGACAGATGTCATCAAAACTGTAAATATAAATGTTGCATACGACCCACATGAAATTGCAGGAAGTGGCATATAAAAAATTAAAGTAAAAATAAACAAAAAAGTAAGGATTCATAAAGAAATAATTAAAGGATTCCGGCAATTTTGTTTGATGAATGTCAAACAAAATTAGTTAGTTTTATTCACTTATCAAGATTTTGGAGAAAGCTACGGAATAGAGTTGTCTAAAGTGTTGATGGACAAGTTTTTTCAAATATTTGAAAGAAAACTTTAACAAAAATATCGTAAGATATTTTTACAACTTAAAAAATCCCTGCAATTATATCCTATATTTTTACGCTAATAAACAAAAAAAAGTTTTTAATTTTTCAATTTTTTTACTATAAAGAATGCGGTTTATGCTCATTTTTCGTGAATAACTTTATAATTAGAGACAAAAAAAGAGTTAAAAAAATGCTTTAGAAAAACAATTTTCCTACAAACCTTTTTTTTTACTTTACCTTCAAAATCGGCCGAGGTGTGGATAAAATATGTTGGAACCGATAATTTGTTAAAACTAAAGTTATATTTAGTCGATTAAAATAATCCATCGATTGGAAATCTAAGAAACCTTAAGGTGATGTCGTGACTGCCTAAATTACATCATTCAAACATAGTTTTAAATAATCATTATCACCAGTTATGCTGCGATAATTTCTAATAATATGCATTTAAAAATTACGAAATATGTAACAAACATTTAAAATGATATTTTTCTTAAAAAATAATTTTATAATGAAATTTAAATCTAAAACTCGCTAACTTATTCTGCACTTAAAAAACCACTGCTCATCGTAAACGGTATAAAATGAACCAAATATTCAAAGAATGTAATCTTTATAAACGTTTTATGATATTTTTTCAAAAATCAACCGTTTTTGAGATAACCTTCTCTTTTAAACCCTTTGGCAGAAGATTCGTTAGACTTTCACGAATCTTAGTAAATAATACCAAACATAAACAAAAACCTCAACAGCTCTTATTTATTTCGTTTTGCAAAATCAATTTTTACTGTAGCTTATTAATATAGTTATAGCCAATAATAACCGGAACAAATTCAACGTACTAAGCAAAGTAAGAAAGCACGTGTTATCCACCGTCTTTTATATTATTACGTGTACAAAAGCCAATGCATCGAAATGCAGTGAAATTGTAATTTCACTTCGTTCATCACAGGAATACTTCTACAATGGACATTATCGCTTTGAAAGAAAACAGCTTCAACTAACACCAGTAATTTTTTTCTATCATAAAAATAATAATAATAGGGAGAAATTACGGTTTTATTTAGATACGTAATAAAGTTTTTTTAATAAAGTTTCTTTCAAATGTAATATCACTTTTTGTTTAAGAAAATCCTCCTTGTTAGATAGTTCCGCTTCCAATATTTGTCCAATTAATGTTTATCAGTTACACTTCCTTATTTTGTTTTAAAAAATTTATAGAATTTAGAAAACATCGATTAAATTGTTTTTTTTTAAAATACCAATTCGGTTCGTATGCCAAATTTTAATATTTTATCACGCCGAAAGATTTCTTTTAAGCGGGCAGAATTCAAAATACCGGGTGATTCAAAAAGGACTTCACAGTTTTAAAGGATATAAAAATTTATTTAGATGACTTAGAGGTTTGGTTGAGGACCTATTTCACAGCAAAACAAATCAAGTTTTGACTCGCGTTGTTCATCAGCACCGCTATCATCAGTATTGTTAAAAATGGATACATTTACTGGTGCGGAACGTGCTCGCTGTGTATTCTGGTTTCATTATTTGCAGTCGGCAACAGCAGTTCAACGTAATTTTCGTAGAGAGTACGGTAGGGAGCCTCCTAGAAGGTGTACAATTTACTCTTGGCATCAAACCGTCGTTCAGACAGGTTGTTCTGTTAAACATACAAAATCACCAGGACGTTCACGGGTGAAGCTGCAGCGGAACGACTCACAGAAACCTTTTGCAGATAGTCCGAAGAAATAAACTCGACGTGCGTCACGTAAGACTGGCAATCCACAAACGACTGTTTGGCGCATATTACGTATACGATTGCACTTGAAGCCAAACAAACCGACCGCGGTTCAACACATTACAGATGACAAAGATGCTTGGCTGCAGTTTTGTGTGAAAATGATGAATAGAATTGCAGGTAACGATACAGTTTTAAACGATGTAATTTTTAATGATTAGTCTACGTTTCACATCAGCGGCAAGGTGACTACCCACAACTGTCGAA
Organism: Lycorma delicatula; assembly: GCF_047948215.1. Lineage (NCBI taxonomy): Eukaryota > Metazoa > Arthropoda > Insecta > Hemiptera > Fulgoridae > Lycorma > Lycorma delicatula. Next base: position 164,449,914 of record NC_134458.1, on the reverse strand, counting down.
TATGGAGTACGAAAACCCTCAAGAAACTTTGCGGCACATTCGTGATACCCCTAACGTCAATTTTTTGTACCCTAAGCAAAGAAAGACTGTACGGCCCGTTCTTCTTCCAGGAGGCAATCGTAAATGGTATAGTTTACTGGATCTACTTCAAAACTGTTTAATTCCTCAGTCAGACAATGATGACCAAGATAGAGACCATCAGTATCAGTAAGACAGGGCACCACCCTACACCTAAAGTTCGAAATTTTCTTGATACTCGATTCCCAGATCGGTGAATCGGTCGTGAAAGTCCAATTGCCTGACCACCTCGCTCCCAGATTTGACCCTGCTTTTTTCTTGTGGGGTTTCATAAAAGATCGGGTATATGTACTGCCTATGCTTGCCGATCTTGTTGAGCTAAGAATTCGAATTAACGTCGCAGCTGCAGAGGTAACACCCGACTTGCTGACTACAATCTGAAATGAAATCGACTTCAGGTGAGATGTATGTCGCATTACAAATGGAAGTCATATTCTAACTAAAGTAAATGTTGGGTGACAAACTTGATGTGATTTTCTATGAAATGAGATCTTTTAAGTTATTTCAACAAATTGTTATATGCTTTTAAATTTGTAAAGTTCTTTTGAATCACCTGATAGATAGAAATTGGTAATTATAACACGTACAATTTTAAGATTAATAAAATATTTCAATAGAAAATGTTATTCTTGGATCGTAACTGTATTTCAATCATTCATTATTAATAAGTTAACCTACAATGAAAAGTGAAATCAATGTTTTACACAAATACGCACACGCGCGCGTGATGTGCATGTATGTATGTGTGTGTGTGTATATATATATATACTGACTGTTTTATGTACTTTATACATAAAATAATCAATGTTATCTCCTTTTCACAGCTTAAAATTCGTCCAATGACCTTATATTTATTACTATCGTCACTCACACACAAACACACACTGTGGAGGTATTGTTTTGTTCAGAAGCATTACTTTCACAATGTATCGGGTTGTATACAAGTACTAAAATACTCGTAATATTGTTGGCGCAGAGAAAATAACAAAGCAGCTCGATATATTTCATTATTACTTCGTACAATTTAATTTATTATTAAAATGTTTAGTTTTTATTTTTTTACTTATTTCTATTCTATCGATTTCATACTGTTTCGTAGATTCATAATTTAAAACCTACCTTTCGATCCCTAGATACTGTGAGCAATTTAAATTATAAAACTAATTGTAATATTATTTCATTAATATAAATCTCGTTATTAGATCGAATAATTAGAAAAAAAATTTCATGGATCATATGAAAACACCTTTTCGTACCCTTACGAAAATATAAAATAATCATGTTAACATAATATTTTAACTATGGGATCGAATCGGTAGAATTAACATTTATTACCTCTAGTAAAACAAGACTAACCGAGTTATTAGTCAACAATATCACCAACCGTTTATCTACACAAGAGAGCAGTAGCGGTTCCGGTTATGTCGTTGCAGGTACTCCTTAGTCCATCCACAGGTAATGTTTTAGCTTACGTTTTGCCGGATCAGTTGAAACAGTCGGCTAAAACTAGTAAAGCCCCTCATCTCCAGTTAACGTTTCGCCTGACGTTTTTCCTTCAGTTTCAGTACATTTTTTTTCGGAAGGAGGAACAATGGATTAAGCGTTAACGTTACCGGGTTTTTCGTTGGCTCTCATTAAAAAGAAGAATTAATTGCACAAAGTGGGGTAGAAGGTGGTTAATAAAAGGGGGCATGTACTCTCATGTTAATTCTGCTTTTGTAGCTACTTCATAAATCCTTACAAGGATTTTAGAAGCTTCTTAATATTGTCTTACAGTAATGAATCAAAAATAAAATGAAAGAATGATTGTTACAGTTTTTGTTGTAACAAACAACACTTGCAGCAGTTGCAACTCTTATCATTGCGTCAATCTTGTACCCGAAATCGGGTAGATCAATAGGTAGAGGAGACACAAGATCTTTAATTAAACCCCCAAAGGAAAAAAATCACATGAGGTCTGATAGGAAGACGTTGAGAACTACCGCAAATAAGCTCTATCATCTGGTCCGTGCCGACCAATCCAGAGGTTAGGAAAGGTTAGGAACCTATCCCGTTCAGTTTTGCCAGCAAGCAGGCTTTTTGCCAAAAAGATTCTCTGGTCCGACTTTTAATTGAAGAAAGAGCCGTGTACGCAGCATATCGAAATAAGCGACTCCTGCTACACTCGCTTCAGTTAAAAAAAACGACCCGTAAACTTAAAATCAGCATATCGCACAATAATATTTAATTTGGGACATCCCTTTCACAATGTAAGCGTTCAAAGGAATTTTCTGTCATTATGTGTGTTAACTTTTCCACTAAGATGAAATATTAATCCGTCTCTAAAAACAATACGATCAAGAAAGTCGTCATCTTTATACCGCAATATTTCGATCGCGAAGTTGGCCCTCACAGCGTAGTCTGTAAGCTTCAAAGCCTGTAACAGCTGTAAGCGGTACGGACACACGTAAGCGTTTCCTTAATATATTTCACACTATCATCACCGGCCTTAGCGGCCGGCCTTCCCAACAAATTTTAGAACTACACAGGAAAAACTCTCCAACACGTTCAACATTTTCATCAAGATTTTCATTCTCGGTCGTCTCGTACTCTTCCCTTCACACCAGTGTTTCTCAATCTGTGGAGCGCGCCCACCTAAGGGAGGCGTGATAACACTAAATGGGGTCCGCGAGTATGTCGAAACGAAAATTTATTAATTTACTGAAAGGAAAGCAAAACAAAATACATTCTGACATAATAAAATACACATTTACACTGATCTACTACACTTATAAATAGGCTTGTATCACTACTGTACAATGTATTTAATATCAATATCAATAGAATGTAATTAACTTATCAATACTAAATTTAAAAAAAGTTTAATAACTGTTAGTGACTTCCTTGGGCCTGTTCGCGGAGCAAAGTTTTTCGAAGGAAGGTTTAATATTAGAAATAGACATAGAGTTCTTTTTCTATATTTAGCCGAGATCTATATTTTGTCTTCAAAGCAGCCGCCGCAAAAAATCCGCTTTCGCAAAGGTAGGATGTTGATGGTAATAGTATACGAAATGCTCTTGTTTTCAGTGCAGAAAACTCATTCACCCCTGCCCAAAATTCAAAGAGTGATTTATTACTAAATTGTCTTTTGATTTTGCCACTTGCCGTGAACTATATGAAGATTTCTTCTTCGGCAGTTGAGAATCCTTCAAGAATATTTTGAAATGGATCCCTAACCTAATGGATCCTTAACTTGCTACTAAGTTGTCGTCAGCAAGAAAATACTTTTTAAAATTCTTTGCTATCTTGACTAAACGATTTTCAATGGTTACAAAAACAACTTTCACCTGTTCTTTTTCAGCCTTGTAAGTTTTATTTAACACATTCATCCAAATTTACAAACATTCCTAGGTTTTTTGCTTTAAATTTCTGCTCTACAATTCCAATTTTCTACAAAAAAAAAAAAAAAAACATTAACTTTATCACTCGTATCCAACATACGTGTATTTGCTACTTGGAATTGAAGATTCAAAGCATTTAATTTCTCGAATATGTCGACTAAGTAGCTCAATTCCATCACAAATAAACGATCTCGAAACTTCTCAGCTTCCGGTCGGTTTTCCTCTTTTAGAAAAATGGCGAGTTCATCTCTTAATTCATAAACACGTTGCAGAAATTTCCCACGTGATAACCATTTTGCCTCGCAATAAAATAGTAACGCTGATGTACTGCACCCATGTCTTTAGAAAGTGCAGAAAATATTCTTGATTTCAGGGGTCTCATTTTTATATAATTTACTACGGTTACAACCGTCGTTAGCACAATATTCAGATCAGGACTCATTTCTTTGGAAGCCAGAGCTTCTCTGTGGATCATACAATGTAACTAGACACATTGTAGAGATTTTTGTTTCACAAATGCTTGTATACTTTGAAATCTTCCAGACATTGAACGAGCCCATCGGTGAATATTCCGACGCAATTTTTCTACTTTATGTTTGCCTGGTTTATAAAATCATTTAAGATAGCAAATAATGCGAGTGCTGTTGCTTTGGGTTCTACTAGTTAGCAGAAAAGTAATTCTTCTACTGCTGACATACTATCACAAATCGAATATAGGCATTGAAATGAGCATCTTTATTGCTATTTGTTGCTTCATCAGGCTGAATTCAAACCAATTTGTCACGCGACTTCCCGAAAAGCTGATGCTGTACATCTTCAGCTATATCACCAATTCGATGGGCAACAGTATCATTTGATAGAAATATGGACTGCAATTGTTTGGCAAAATTACCTCCAAACACAGTTTCTACAATCTCAATTGCAGCTGGCAAAATTAACTCTTCACCAACTGTGTGAGACTTTTTATATCTAGTTATTATATATGAAACTCTGTAAGAGGCAAGTAAAACTTTTTCATTCACATACAACGTTTTTTTTAAAAAATGATGTTTGCTTTTCGTATGATTTTAATTTTAATTCGAAGAATTCTCCTGGTTTGTTAACGTACTCACTATCAGCGTTTCCAAATGTCGATTAAGTTTATTAGGTTTCATACTGTCTGCTGCCAAAAGTTTTGAGCAAATGACACACACGGGCCTTTCTTCTTCATTTACTTCAATACTAGTAAACCCATGGTTTAAGTATTCTTGAGAATATTTTCTTGATTTTATTTTCGAAACCACACTCCTCTGTACACTTGATGCTTCACTATCGTCTAATGCTCGCTTACGCCCACATAAAAATGTATCCATGATTTTGTATAAATCTACTCCCGTGAATATTTAATACCGAGAATTGCAGTTAACACGCAGATTAAAACAAACCCATTCAGGATAGATTCGATAGCGATAGAGGGATCGACTCGACTGAGACTGGCGGGAATCGAAGGAGGTGCAGCATTTATTCTGGAACGCAGACGTTCCAGAATGTTCGAGACAGGTCGGAACATCCCGCGAAGCCGCGAGAAGGTCCGATATGGTGGACGTAAGACAGAGAGTAATAGAGAAGCATCGATTCTGGTTTTGTCAATGCAGCGGATCGGCGTTGCCAAATATCAATAAATTGACTTATTCGTGGTAATTTTTAAAGTTTGTAATTAAGGTCGTAGTGTAGCTTTAGCGTCAAAATATTCAAAATACATTATTACTATTGTATACATTGTTATTGTATGAGAGGAGGCTGGGAGATGAAAATTATGATTGAAAATTGGGTCACAAATACTGAAAGGTGAAACGCTGCTTTACACATACAACCGGTAGTTTCAAAAAGATCATGCCATCGACGAATGTTACTGTCACTAGGAGGATCACAACTAAACTTTATACTAAACGCACGTTAAACTGTAATTACAGATTCGCATTTATAAATTGGAAAACACAGAAGGCTTTCTGCTCAAGAGTCGCCATCTTTGCTAGTAGCGCTGTCAAGTGGAAAGATAAGAAATAAATCTGCGGTCATGCGCGCAAATAAAGCGTGTGCATTTTTATCTTTGATTCTGGCCTTAAATCAGCACTGTACACCTTATCCAAGAGATGATAACTAATTAAAACCCTATATTTTTTTTTTTTTTGGTACACCCAGTAGATAGTTAAATATACATTCAGAAACGAGCGTAAAATATAGAAAAATGTTGCATACAAACGTACGAAGAATTCACGAGGAAATTTGTCAAGTATTTGTGACGTCAGAATCATAACAAATGGACGGATGTAGTTCTTCGAAACGGTCATCGACTGCACCTTTGTCAAGCGATTCCGCACACAGCTTATTAAATTGGTTATCGTTGAATACCAAACCGTAGACTAGAACGGTAAACATAATACGGAAAAAATTATACGCAGCCATCAAGTCAAGTTATAATAGGTAAAAAAAACTTAATTTTTATTACAAAATATGATGAAAATTACAATTATGTACGTAGAAGTAAAAACATTAATAATTAAGCCCACGGATCATTAATAAGCAAAGATGACAAAGCTAATTATGAATTAAAATATGACGTCACTGATACGATGATGATTTACCTTGAATTTAAATAATCACACTTAACAAAAATAATTAGAATCAGAAAGAAATAAAAATTTCAAACGAAACGTTAATATTTAGCTATTAACGACTTAACGCTAATTTGCATACATTAATAAGAATTAAATATCATAAAATTAATACGTAATATATACAATCGGTTAAAAATACGACCTCGAAAAAAATAAGTTTGTAATTTTAATTAAAACCAGTGTAAATTCGCTTTAAAAATATGGCCGATTAACTGTCTAAAAAAGTTTTGTAAATTTCAACCCAAAATCTTTATTTTGAAGGGCGATCTGAACTATTAAAACAACGTTTAAACATTTTTGGGAGTGTTCTCACCAGTACCTACGAGCGTATATTGAAAAAATTAAATAAACATCTGACCGCCGTATACGTCTAGTTTATACAATGGGGAGAATTTCATTGTTAAATATGTTTATCGCTCTACTAAAAACTTTAAAAGCAACAGAAGCGAGCTCGATCTAGTACTCCCAGCACACCTACTACTTTCTAAAAATATATAATAATTTATTACCGTATGCTATTTTTCAAAGTAACAGCGATTTCAGTCGAAAACGGGTTGTTTAAAAATTAATAGGAAACCAATGATTTCGTTTAAAAGAGCGAAATAAGCTGAATTATAGCAATAATTTCCAAAAATTCTTTAAATCGACCGCTACATTAACTTTAGTCAAACAACTAGGAAGGTATTATCGACCGGAAAACACAACTAACAATGAAAATAGGAGAAAAAGAAAGTCTTATCGATTCACAAACGAAATTTTGCGCGTAGCGTCGTTTAGACAAAAGATAACAATAACGGATAGTATAGAACGCCGGTGATCGAAAGAAATGTAAAACTTCCATCTCTCGAAAAGAAAACTAACATAAAAACAAAAATGAAAAAATAATTTGTCTTCAATTTTAACGATGATATAAACTGAGGATAACCGAGCCCCAAAGTGTAAAACGCTTCTGCCTTTAACAGAATTCAAACGAAATCATAACCTATTTTACAAGAATTTTATACTTTTCGAATTCAGTCACAGTATCATCTAGAACAGCGCTGTCCAACCCGGGGCTCGTGGGCGCCATGGCACCCTTCGTTTCGTCTTTTGGCGCCCGTGCCCGTTTGCCAATTTTTAATACTAATTCACATTTCAAAATAGCATTATATTTTACATCTTAAAAAGGATATAAAAAATACATTTTAGCCGTTATATTTTCCAGTAATTTAACAAAAGTAATTCTGCCGGGCTTTTAACACGTGTTCATTTCTTTGTCATTTGACAAGTTCATTTCCTTTGTAATGGTAGTTTATTTATATTGGTACAAGATCCTCCTAGCAGGGGTCTAGCTCGACAGAACGAACTATCTAATTGTCACTCATTTGGTTGTCTGCTCTCCACTCAAGCTACTAGAGCTTTCTTTGTAATAAATTTCAAACGGACATTCTTTTCTGTTCTTTGGTAAATTGAGTCCCTTTCGTTATTTGTATTTCCTAACATTGATTTTAATAAATTTAAACCTGACCTTCCTAAAATAGAAACAGATGTTTCTCGTAAGAGAGAGTTTTTTAATTAATTTGCATGTGAGTGTGGGCAGTAAATTTTCTGTTATTTAGAAAAACCAATGAGCTTCTATCTTTGAACATTATTAAGCCTTCAACCAGTAAGGAAATGAATTTGACACATTTTAACAATTCTAACTCTTTGAGTGCCATCCAATTTTTGTATTTTAATTTGAGTATAACTTGGTAGTTGTGAAGTGAAGTAGGACTACGTTCTGCTGATAGAATTTATTACGTTCTCTCGTCTTGTGGTACGTTATACATTCCACATGTTATCAGTGTTTTTAAAGTGAAGTTATTTAAATCATTAGATACTATTTTAACATAATATCTAGTCTTAACATGGCTAAAAGGCAAAGAACTTACAGCTTTAACCACAGTGAATGGGAGAACCAATATTGTTTTATTGAATGTCGGGGAACATTTGTGTGTTTATTGTGTAATACTAGCGTGTCTGTTTCTAAAAGAACTAATGTAGAGCGACATTTGACTAATCACAAACACTTCAATAACGAATTTCCTGTGAATTCTGAACTGAGAAAACACAAAGTGAAAGACCTTAAATCTAAATTACAATTGCAACAATCCGTGTTTAAGAAACCTGTTCAGGACACCAATAACTTGACAGAAGCTTCTTACAAAATCTGTTACGTATTAGCTAAAAGGAAAAAAAAAGGTTAGCGAAGGGGAAGTAGCAAAAGAAGCAATGATCAATGCCGCTGAATCTCTGCTCGAAGGTCAAAAAGATAAATCTGCACTTGTCTTCCTTTAAACGTTTACAATTGTCTCATCAAACTGTTGCTAGGCGGGTTGAACAATTTCTAATAATTTGGCATCTCGATTTCATCAGGATTTTCAATCGTATGAATATTTTTCACTCCAGCTTGATGAAAGTACTGATACGTCTGATATTGCCGAGTTGTGTGTATTTATTAGAAAGGTTTTCTATGATTTCACAGTAAAGGAAGAGTTTGTCAAACTGTTGCTACGTCATGAACAAACTATGGGAATAGACACATTTAATGCGTTCCTTAAACTTGTCAAAGATAGTAACTTTCAGAGCTTGTTGCCATAAAAACAGATAGGGCGCCTTCTATGACTGGTAGGAATAATGCATTTCTATCACTTTGTGCTAAGGATGAATCGGTTTCAAAATTTATTTCTTATCATTGCATTATCCACCAGGAAGTTTTATGCGCAAAGGTTTTAAAGTTAGATTACGTCATGAAAGTTGTAACTCGTCTGCTGAACTATATCAGACCGTCTTATAAATCATCGATTGTTTCGAAATATTTTGAATATATCAGGCACTCAGTATGGTGACGTAATTCTTCATGCAGATATAAGGTGGCTTAGTAGGGGTAAAACACTGGAACGATTCTGCTACCTGCTAGATGAAATACGAGACTTTTTGAAATCACCTCCCCGACCATATTATCACGAACTTTATGATATATCATGGCTAATAGATTTACATTTTCTGACACATATCACCTCAAAATTAAACGAGTTAAATCTCGAATTGCAAGGGAAATATCGTAATATTTTACATATGATAAGTGTTATAAATTCGTTTGTAAAGAAATTGAAGTTATGGATTACACATTTAAACAGAAATTCCCTTTCACATTTTCCAAATTTCAAATCAATTCTAGAAACAGCAAATGACAGCGAGTCTGAACTTTCCTCTTATGCCAAGCATCTTGAAATTCTTGTGTTTGAATTTGACAATAGATTTAGCCAGTTTTCAGTATTTGAACCAGTGAAAGTGTTTGCCAATAATCCATTCACTTCTGTTGACATTAGTGAACTTGGAAATAGGGTGTGTGCGGAAAGTATGAAATTTAAGAATTAGAATGAAAATTTTTAATTTTCAAGAAGACCTTTCTTTAAAATCCTCATATGCGACGTGTAGCAATATATGGACTCTGGTGGACAGAGAAAAATACCCCATCCTCCTTACTGCTGCACTGAAGATGTATTCATGCTTTGGTTCAACGTATCTTTGTGAAGTTGCATTTTCATCAATACACATCATCAAAAACAAGTACCGATCCTGCCTGACAGACTCCCCACCTTGGTGACCCGTTATGAGCAGCTTGTTCCAGCTATACACAAGATTTTCCTCAACTTGCTGCGAGCATGCAGTGTCAAATTTCACATTAATTATGTGATGAGTAAATATAATTTATTTTGTTTCACATGTTTTCGTCGTTATTATAATTTATAATTATTGATTTTGTGAGTAGCAACTGTGTGGAGATAGTTGAAATGAATCCTGGCACCCGCGCAACCTACGTAATCATTCAGATGCGCCCCTAGTTGTAAAACGTTTGAACAGCGCTGATCTACAATACTTACAACTTTACGTGCAATTATGAATCACCGATGCAAAGGGAACGAGACAGCGAAGTGTCGTTATGAAGGAATATCCAAAGTTACCGAACGATACAAGGAATCCGCGCGTTAATCTCGTGTACCCCGATCGTAGTAGACAAATGACGTTATTTCCACTCTTTTAAAAATAAATGTAGGCCTAATATGAGTCCTACAATTTTCATTATTTATATAAACTTTTTAAAAATTATTTATCGATAACGTAAGTATTATTTTAACCTAAGAAACTTGGTCCCGGTTTGTCGATCCGTTACGCGACGATTTCAAATAAAGGATTCGATGATATTTTCTAATTTATAGTTAACCAGGCGCCTAAAAATCTTTGAATCACCAAAAATTGTAAAAGACCCGTTTAAAAAGTAATAATTAAAGTAGTTTTGGGTAATGCAAAATTTCTTTCGGAAAGTTCGTGTTTTTCTAAGTGAATGTAACAAAGTACACATGTAGCGATTAATTTAGATAAGTTTTTTAAAAAGTGCTTTTTATTGAAAAAAGGGACTTTTCTCCATTATTTATACAATAAGTAAATTATTACCATATACTAATAAAAATGTATAAAATAATTATATTATGGAAATTATTAGCACATACAAAAATAAATTACTGCGTGTAATAATAAGCGTATGTAAAAAAAATAACGTGTTTTACGAAATCGTACGAAGGGTGATTGAGGAATTTTTTTTTAATTTATAATTTTTAAGAAATATAACGAAGTAATTAATTTAAATTTTAACAAACATTACTTCCAAACAATACGAAAAAATATAATAGTTTAAATAAAAATATTAAAATTTTATAAAAACTGTAAGAAACTTTCATGAGAAATTTAGCTTTGAAATATTACAATTTGAAACCCTAAAGATAGAAATTAAAACCCCTAAAACAATCAATTCTTCGTCTTTTTTAAAATATCGATGAGACATGATACGTCCCCATAACTTAACCCTTACAAAATATCGGTTACAAATACAAACTACGGACAAAAATCTATTATTCCGCACAAAAAACGTTTTATAATATTTACATTTCTAATAATTATTGCAGTTTTAAAAAATTAATTATATTAAAAAAATATCTGTGTAAATAATTTACAGGCGTTAAATATACTGATCGTGATATAGAGCCTCGTTTATGTTCCTTGTGCAAACGGAGAAGTTGATCTACTTGTTTTTAAATATCTATGAATGTATTTGAATTCGGAGAAAACACTTTAAAAATATACAATATACAATCGCTGTGATACAATCTCGACTATCCTATCTCATCGCATGCTGGGTCGGGGCATATGAAATTTCATATGAATTTTATATTTATAATAATACTCATTTTAATTATTTTGTAATGGATTTTATGTATAGTAAAACTTTATTATTATCATTATAATTGCTTTATCAATTATTATTATTATTATTGCTATTATACACGCGCGCGCGCCCACACACACAGTGCGTTCGAAAAGTAACTTTTTACCTGCATAAACACGACTGTATGTGGAGGGACTGTAATCCGTGAGCTGCTGGTAATATTTTCTGCTAAGGTCGGCAATCCTGCGTTGTGTCAGTTTGCTTCCACGAGTCAGACACGCTGGTGACCTTGAGACTAGAAGATGTGTCTGGTTCTTTGTTGTTTATTCAACGTTTGTCGCCTTTGAACGATTTGAGAACATTCTCTCTGTGCACGCTCGGAACGGTGTTAACTTTAGAAAAGTGAATAATTTTCGTTGAATAAGTCTTCCGTGTGCATGGTGAGTGACAGATAGTACACACAGATCGGTTTCTTGTCTCCCGGTACATCGGTTCCTAAGCGACATAATATAAGTGCTAATCAAGAAATTTAGGGAGACGGGATCAATAAAGGAAAACGGGTGAAGCGGTAGACCAACAATATTAGATGAAGAAATACTACTAGACAAATCGGCTGCTACATAACCCAGTCCCAACAAGTCCATTCGAAAATCGGTGTTACAATTGCAAGGCAGTCTGTAAGAAGCTCGGTCTCATTTCAAATAAAGTGAAAGCGGTTACAAAAGTTGTCGGCCACAAACTGTGGAAAGCGAATTCAATACTGTGAACAGTTTCAACAGTATCTAGCGGACAGTTCTGACGATATTTTTAATTTTTTATACAGATGAGGGGCACAGATTTATCAGGATACGTGCAAGCACAGAATTCACGTTTATGGTCTGCCGACACTCACATGCCGTACATGAGATTCGTCTACATGTCCAGAAGATTGGGATGTGGATTGTAATATCCAAGAGAAGACTACTCGGCCCGACATTCTTCGTAGAAACAATAAATTAAACTCGTTATCGTGAAATCATTCATCGGTTCACGGGAGAGCTAACCGAGAACGAAATTAATAATGTTTGTTTTCAACAAGAAGACGCGACCACAGATACAGCCGATCACATGCGATCCATAAAGTAACTACAAGGGGGTCTTCAAAGATCAAATCATTTCTAAGAGCTTACGGCCACTTCGTTCTCCGGACATAAGCCCACTGGATTTTTACTTCTGGGGTTATCCAAAAAATAATGTTTATCGAGGAAATCCTCGCAGCCTCCAGGAACTTCAAACTGCTATTATCGATTTTATCGAGAACATTCCACACGAACAACTTGTGAGAGTCTTCAAAAACAAATAGAAACACGTGCAGATATGTCTGGATTCATGGAGACAGTTTCCTAACTATTATAAGTTGATGTTACAAATTTGTACTAATGCATGATAGATGAATAAGTTACTTTTTCGAACGCACTGTTTCTCTTTTTCAACAGAATCACAAAAATATTAAACTTGCATTAGGATAATTATTGGGTTATTTTATTTTGAAAAATGTTATTATATTTTTTTTAACAATAGTCATCTTTTCTATTACGTAAATGTTACACTTAAATTTACATTTACGTTTTAATCAACTGGCTGATTTCATTACCATGCTTCAGTATTACGTTATTTTTACTTATATAAGGACGCATGTGTATGTGTGTGTGTGTGTGTGTGTGTGTGTGTGCGCGCACACACACACACACACACTCACATATATATATAAATAGATGACAAAGAGGTTTACGATCCTTCTAAGATTCAAAATTCATTTTAACGAAAATTGCTTTATATAAACAACAAAAATAAACTCAACAAAATTTCAAAAGATTTTGTTTACAACATTTTTATTTTTATGTGTGTGGGAGTGTGTGCTCACGAATATTCACATAAAATCATAAATACGCAATATTTATAAATATCTTTCTACCTTTAACGTCCTCTTAAAGAAATAAAAAAAAAAAAGAAAAATTCTCGTCACGCAAAACTTACCTCTAGGACTGCTTAAATGTAGAATACAGTATGATACTGGCTGCGTAGTGTACTCGAATTAATTATTCAAAACACAGACTCATAAAGGTTAAACGAGCTGTGGAAATGGAGGATCAACTAATTTCTTTTTTCTTTTTGAAACCAGTAGGATTTTAATTATTTTGCACATAGTCTACTTGAAAGGTTATAAATAGAAAACAAGAGTACTTTTTTATCGCCTTAACCTCTTCTATCTTTATCTGATAATAACAATGAGGAAACAAAAATGATGAAATAACGTTTTCATACTAAGTATAATTAAACTAGCACGCCTTAAAATTAATATCAACATAGCCAAAATAACCAACCAGACACAGGCAAATTATCGAATCAGGCCGTTATTTGGTACTGCAGCGACCCAATTTTTAAGCTAAGTTTTTTATGACGGTAATTGCCAACTTAAAGTTTTCGATTTCATTTACTAAAAATTTTCGTCGAAATACGGTACAATATCTCAAAAATACATCCGGAAAAACAATCAAACATAAAGGTATTCTTTTTTCTATATTTTAGGAAGGATTCAGAGGCCCCACATGACTTTAGATACTAAGCTTTATCAGGACAGACAACAGTCCCAAGATCGTTCAAAGGCGGATAGGGGTATGTAGTAGCGGTGCATCACGTCGCGCACTCTTTACGAATACGGATCTTAGTGGAGTCTGACCTGTACTCACAGAACCGAAAACGGGGTTAAAAGATTAAGTATGAGGAAAAGAGTTGCAAGAGAGGACGAATTACAATTTCATCCGCAGGAAAACACGAGGAAACTCGAGGCCAAACGTGAGACAAGTGTCCCTAACATAGTGGTGGTACGGCACCATCACACCGGCAATATCTCGGGATATACTGGCGTTTCGTACGAAAGTAGTATTTAACTGATCGTCGATTTTGCGTCAAGCGATTTAAAAATATACGATAATAAAAAGTGATTATCGTCTAGAACTATAAGCCGTCCAAAATAGGCTCTTAACTTCCAAAAAAAAAAAAACACCTATACTACAAATAAGCCGAATAAAATAGCAGATGCAATTCTTTTAGAAATACAACGTGGGTTTAGATGTTTAAAAATGCAAAAAAGATATGTCCGGATGATATTACAGACATATATTCACACACAGCCAGTAGTTATAGAAACATGGAATTTAATACTCCAATTTATACGTAGATCTTTAGACCTCGGAGAACATAACGAAAATTTTCTTAAGGAAAATTTTAGTTAAATAACTTTACACCTAAATTTCATGAAGACAAGAATATCAATATAACAAAAAGTAATCGTACAGGAGCTACTTCTCGGTCGGAATAATCGACAGAGTTGTGCACCGTTACCCGTCTATTAATCTATATTATGACTAGATCGTCCGTGAACGGTATCGACGGTTGTAGGAAAAACGTTTTAATGTTTCTGTACGCTAGAGGATGCTTTTGACGATGACTGTAAGTCGTTTTCGGATTCAGAGGTCTTTATTTTTAATGTATCTGCTGACAAAGACTCCACAGACCACAGTAAAAACAAAGTGATTGATTTTACAAAAGCCGATCGTCATCGAAATGAAGCGTTCATTCGTTCGTTTACACATCTCAGCTATTTTGTATTATACACTTAGTAGATAGAAGTTGAAACTATATTTTTTAAATTTCATAACTTGTTTTTAAGTTAAGAAAAATACCCTGAAAACAATGGATTTATTTAGTTATAGGATCAGTGTTTTGTGAAATTTCAATGAATAAAAAATGTTTTCTGATTTTAGAACGGAAACAGATGATTTTTTTTCTTGAACTGTTAAGTTAAAAAAGATAATTCTATAGCGATGAAGAACTTTTTTTGTAACTCCTAAGAACATTATTAAACGCTCTGTATATATATATATATATATATATATATATATATACACACACACATATATATTAATTTTATGTTTCATCAGTCTAACATGAGAATTAATTAATATATTAATTAATTAATATAATGTAATGGAGAACGGAAAAAAAGAAAATATGATAAAACTTTCATAAATTTAACGCAAAAGGTTTTAACAGACGAAATATTTTGATATATATAAAATCGGCAGTTGTCTTAGACAAAGATAATGAGGTATGTGTTGTTTACAATGACGTAAAAGAATGACTAGTTTATTTTTATGCGAGTATAGGCATAAGCCGATCGGAATAAATTTAGAGAAAGGATAATAATCATATCGACTCATTAGAAAAGAAAACTGATGCAGTACAACGTACGCCTATCTTTAGTCATTAAACAGAGTTTTCTTAATTTGGCAATACAATCTAAAAAAACAATTCACTGGAAATTTCTTTCAAATTAATTCTATAAATTTCGAGTTAACAACGTACGTGATTTTTTTTCGAAATTATTATGATTACGTTAATATTATATTTTTTTCGAAAAAGACTATAACAATTAAAACGGGATAAATCCGTGCATCAGTTAATATGCAATTATTATTTTCTAATAGCATTACTTTTGATAAGTGCATTCTATTTCCTTTCCTCATAGAAGCTAAATGCGATAAACGTCCTACGAGTGAACATTTTACGCAGTTGTTAAATCAAAACGATTTAAATGAGGAACGAGGACATCAAAGATATTATAACGGCTAATCAAAACCGGTAGACAGTGGTAAAGGTTTTTATCACTTCATTCCTGTTAAAAACCTTGAAAGATTTCTGTTTATAATACGATTAAGTCGTAAGAAAACGTTCTTTACATTATATGGAGACGTTAAACTTTTGCGCGTGTGGAATATTACTAAATACATAACTTTTTATGTACCTTACTTTTAAAAAACATTACATATACATTACTTTTTTTTTAAATAATCCATCAAAGACACCGTGAATATGAATCTTCTAATACAGGATAGATTTTTAAACTCGTAAAAGAATATGGCAACGCCTTTATTATTGTTGTTGTTAGACAGAAAACCGGGATATATGCACCCGGACATCATTATCAGGCGTTAAACATATTTTATCGACATCGCATTACTATGTTATTCACGACTCAAACAAAATATGGAAGGAAAATCTGTTAAGCGATAAAACTTAGCTTTCAAGAAATTCAATCGTGGAAAAACAAGTATATGAGCAAATATTATCGAAGAAAAAGTGATAAGGACATAGAAAATAAAAATAGGTTCTGTTAAATAAATATAAAACTTTCCATATATATATATATATATAAATATTTAAATATTGGTAGATTTTAGAACGAGGTTGGGCTGTATGTTCATAGGTGATGAATGCAAGACAACGCCTTGTCGTTTGTTGAATAATGGTTTAATGAATTGTCGTCTTGGCAGTTAATGAAATGAATTGTTGTAACATAACGTATAACTTGACATATAAAAATAAAAAATATAAAATTAAATAAAACATTAAAGCTAACGTTCATCCGAACAAAGAATGGAGTCCATCCGACTAAAAGTATGACGTGACCACCTTGATCAGATTCGAGCGCCGAATGCTAGTACTAGTACTAGAGGAACTCTCCGGTGAACGCTAGCACCCACTAGATCGCAGCACCGGACGGCTCGACGTGTTACGGAACAAATATATATATTTATACGAAAAACGAAATTTTTTTAGATTTATCTAATTAGCTTTACTTAATTTCATATTATTGGCAGGAGATATATTCCAACAATTTACCTTTTATACAAGCAAGAACTTAATATTTATGGCCCTCAATACGTGTAATAAAGTAAGAAAAAATTAGTTAGGTTTAAGGTACAAGATTATATATGTATTTATTAATTCTCTTTCAATTACGGTTAAAAATTCCTTATTTATTCACAAAAAAAACCATACTGACTAAATGAAGTGTTTTTGTTAAAAATAAAACTTCAAATATAAAAATTTCAAAAATTTATTATTCTGAATACGAGTTTCATCGTTCGAAGATTTCTCAACACAACCTGAAATAAACGACTTAACAAAAAATTAAATAAACGAATTACTTTCAATGCGACTAAATAATTAGCGCCCTGGAGAAAAAACCCCGATGTAATCCCACAAAAAAGGTATCAAGATAAATTACGATTCCCCTCTATTTTCCCATCTATCTGAATAAACTGATAGTTTACGAATTTTATGTTAAATATTAACATCGATACTCTAAGAGTTTATCCTTTTTCAATCAACAAATCCGTAATCGACTTACGTATATGTTTACAAATTCTTCAAGAATCACATCTTAGAAAAAGACTTAGAAAAAGTATACCCGGGAAATACCCCTAAAGTTAACGAAAAATGAATTAGGATATGTAATTAGATCATACGGTATTTTCGTTGGGGTCGGTAAGCAACAGTTTTTTATGACGTCACATATTCTGAGTAAAAGAAAGTTGTGCTAAAATGGCTGAAACGAGTAGTTACAGCGTCGAGAAGTGGTTGGTGACAAATGTATGGGTTCATGTACGACAACATACGAATCAAACAATGAAACTAATTAGCGATATGTTTCGGCAACGCTTCAATAAGCCGTCACCACGAAAAGCAACAAGTTTGGCTTGGGTAAAATGTGCGTTTCAGATAGGCCCTGGAGTGGACGAAACTTAATGATGTTAGAAACATGTGCTGCTATTACAGTTTCTATTGAGCAATCCCCGATGAAATCAACTAGTAAAAGGTCAGTTGAACTTCGTACGCCGCGGACGATAATGCAAGACCATATGAAAAAGGACTTGAAAGTAGGCCATTTCGTTC
The DNA here is from genome assembly GCF_047948215.1 of Lycorma delicatula. Lineage (NCBI taxonomy): Eukaryota > Metazoa > Arthropoda > Insecta > Hemiptera > Fulgoridae > Lycorma > Lycorma delicatula. Next base: position 164,431,774 of record NC_134458.1, on the reverse strand, counting down.
GATGTTCATCAATGAACTGTCAGATGCATATATGGAACGTCGCGTTGCATCCTGCCGGGCTTTATTAGAAAAATTCCCGATGCAGTGCACCTTGGAAAGGTGCTTTTTACTGAGGAACGTGCAATTTATCGCAGTTCGCGCGCCAGAAATGTGTTATTTTGGGCGAAAGAAAATCCTTTATTACGCGACAGAGCTGGAAAGAAATCCACCACACGTCATAATATTGGATGAAACGACAGCTCGTCATTTGTGTGGTTCTTATGTTTTTGACGGGCCAGTGAATGCACAAACTTATTTAGAGATGTTGGAGGCACAGTTAATACCACAGTTTCAAGAGAAGGATCTCATGGAACGAGTATGGTTGCAGCAGGATGGAGCACCTGTACATTTTGCTTTATCAGTCCACGCGTTTCTCAATGAATAATTTCCAGGACGTTGGATTGGCCGCCGTACTCCAGCGTCACTAGATCCGATACCACGAAATCCTGATCTCACCGTACCAAACAATTCAATATGAGGAATTATCAAGGCACACGTATCTGCAAGTCGCTATACAGCAAATGAAGAATTGCATGACGCTGTGAGCGACGCCTTCCGTAACAGAAATGCTCCGTCGCATGTCACAAAGGACGCGGCGACATATAGAATTGTGCATGAACATGAGGGGGGAGGAGACACAGACCTACTAGACCATTAAAACTAATACCATGTTTCAAATGAGTAAATAAAATAATTCATTATCATATCGCATTTTTATTTATAACTCATTACAAATTTTTAGTTCTAACTTTAGTGGGTCAGTGATTTCCCGGCAACTCATATATATATATACTACTATATACTGTATATATATATATATATATATATACAGTATACTAGTAGACCCGGCAATGCTTCCCTACTGCTAGATTTGAGATATATTTAGATTAAATGAACATAATTAAAAGTTACATAAAACATAAAAAATGGACATCACGGAACTTCACAAAATTTAACCTTTCACTTTATCCCTTTTTATCTTTTTCCCTAGTTCCCTTTGTTCCTTTATATATATATATATATATAGAAGAAGAAAGTCTGTTAGTATATTTCTTTGTTTGTTTCATAAATATCTCGAGCCCAGCGCCAACTAGCGGGTCCATTTTTTGCAGAAGTATTTCTTTTCATGAAAGTAACACATTCTTAATATGAGCCAAATCAGAACATAAATACAATTTTTCGAAATATCTCGACCTCAGCGCCACCCAGCGGTCCAAACTAATTCAGAAACCTTTGCGAGCGTGCGCACAACTACCACAGTTTCATCGCAATCGGATGAATGTGTTACTATAACATGTTTGTTGTTGGCCTATAACAAGGCCAACAAACAAACATTCCTTTTTATATATATGATATATATATACTGTACTATACTTTTTATACATTTTTGTATATATATATATATATCTATATATATATACACAAATAACCTAAACAGTTATAAACATGTTTCTACCTTCATTCATCTATTAACAGTTTTTCAATTTAAAATATTTTGGTTATTTCTTTCCTTACACTTTTATTATACTTTTGTCTATTTAATTTCGCATGTACGCAACAAGACTATTTTATTCTTAACCGTAAAAACACGAGAATAATATTTTCTTAAGCTATTTAATATTATGTGTCTAACAACAGACATTCAGTAAATTTTTAAATTATCCTATATTATCTCTGACTTATAACTTCATATTTTAATGTATAAAGTTTTAATTACACTACTTTCATCCTTCTTAAACGCAGCGAGCAGAATTACCAGGTATTCCTTCGGTCACTAAGTCTCATTAATTATCCAAAAGGGAACCTTCAATCGAAATTACAAAAAAAAAGTTTTCTATGAAAACTATTTCAAATTTAATCTGTTTTAATTGTTTCTGACTGAACATTTTTTAGTAAAATATATCTTAAGTAAATAAATAAAAAAACTGTTACCGCAAAACGAAAGAAGGAACATTTGTTATAAAGTTTATAAAAGTGTTTCTGTGAAAATTATGTTAATTGTAGTCGCTTTAATTTTTACCAAAATATATCATTAGATAAAATAAATAAAAAATATTACCAAAAGGAGGATCCGTTAATGATCCGAATTAAAAAACCAATACTTCCAAATAAATCTGTTTGTTATAATTCACCCAGAGAATGTAAATTAAAAAAAGTTGAAAGAAGTTTATTTTTAATTTTAAATTAAGCTAGAAAAAAACTATTTCTCAAGAGAAGGTGGTTTTCCGGTAAATATATCAAAAGTAGATAAAACAAATAATCAAGTAGAATGATTTGTGTGATTAAAATAAACTCATTCTGCTAGTTTTCAAGTTTTTCTATTCAAACTAATCTTCGTACAAAGAGAAAAAAAACCACACAAATTAAGGTAATAAGTACAAATTTAAATATAAGTCTTCGGTTCATTTTTATATAAAACGCAAAATTACGTGTAAATAAAACGCTTCTTAACGATCAACAGACACAAATTTAATAATTGTATATAAGTGTAGTATACAAAGCACTCGCTAATAAAAATTATTCCATTCACCTATCAAAATATTGAAACGATAAAATTCTCCATTAAATTTCGGACTTTTCGAAGATTATTAACCAAAATTTTATAAATTAAATACCAAAATAATATTCAATCTATTTCATAGTCAATTTCATTCACGGGACTTATTCTTACAGTTCGTGATTCGATCTGCGACTCAGAACAATAAAGGTGTTCAAAAAGTGACGCACCCGTATGGAAGAATGTTTCCTTCTTTTGTTGCAGGTTTAATTAAGGAAAAAGGAGTTACAAAATGCAGTAGAGAATATTCATTGTCTCCCAATACATTATATGTGCCAGTTATGCCCAGACCCAGAATGCCTCCACAAAAAAGCACGGGGTAGATGAACCAAACAAGTCCTCCATCAAGCGGCTGTACGACAAGTTCCAAGAGACAGGGAATGTGGCGGATGCAACCAAAAGTACTCGACCGAAAGTGCTAACATCAGAAAAGTTATCGACGTGCAAGCTGCATATTCTAACCCACCGGGTTGGTCTAGTGGTTAACGCGTCTTCCCAAATCAGCTGATTTGGAAGTTGAGAGTTACAGCGTGCAAGTCCTAGTAAAGCCAGTTATTTTTACATGGATTTGAATACTAGATCGTGGATACCGGTGTTCTTTGGTGGTTGGGTTTCAATTAACCACACATCTCAGCAATGGTCGAACTGAGAATGTACAAGACTACACTTCATTTACACTCATACACATCATCCTCATTCATCCTCTGAAGAATTATCTAAAACGGTAGTTACCGGAGGCTAAACAGGAAAAGAAAAAAAAAGCTGCATATTCTGTTAGTCCCAAGAAGCCTGTGCGACGCCTACCTAGCCAATCCGGTCTCTCCGCCGGTAGTGCCCATACGGCATCGCGAAAGTGTTTAAAGATGCATCCATACAGAATTCGTGTTGTTCATGAGTTATTACATGCAGACACAGGAAAACGTGTAGCTTTCTGTCAGTGGTTCATGCCATCTGTAACACCACATGGAGAAGAACTCGATGATCGGTTTTGGTCTGACGAGGCATGATTCCACTTTGATGGATACATGAATGCACAGAATTCACGCACTTGGTATACAGAAAATCCAAGTCAGCTGCACGGGTCTCCTCTGCACGGACAAAAAGTGGGTGTTTGATATGCAATGTCACATAGGAGAATTTTCATGACATTCTTTTAAGGTACAGTGAGCGCTACATACATATGGTGCAACAATTTGTAAACACTATACCTGCAGACCGGCTAGAGTACACGTGGTTTCAGCAGGACAAAGCTACGGCTCTTGAATCAGTGTTTTCATAGACAAGTGATTTGGAAGGGGTTGTGGGCCCCTCGGTCTCCTGACTATCCATTTTGAATTTTTCTTGTGGGAATACCTTAAGGATGCCGCTTACAAAACTGATCCTCACACCATTCCCGAATTGCAGAGCGAAATTGAACGATGTGTCGCCGAAAATCCTCAAAATGTGGTTAAGAGCATGCAAAATCGTATTCAGTTGTATGAATCGCATAATCGCGTATGATAATCGCACCCGATTATCTAGTTATCTGGATAATTTTACCCTGAAAAGATACTTCATACCTCAATAATACACGAGTAAAAAAGTTTTTCACATCAGTCTTGGTTTCCGAGTATCAAGCGAAAATCAGTATAAACACGCAGGCATTCTGATTTGTATCAAAGAATAACCAGAACTTCATCGGTATCCGGCACTCACGGTAGATTTTCTAGGAATACTGAGAGGTGAAGCAGCTTCCCGTTGATTTTTTCGTTGAATTGGATGTTCTGTCGCAAATAGTTACGCCAAATCGACAGAAATCAAGCAATACTCGGCACCATTTGAGGCACCTTCACACTGTTAATGTTCTGCCTCAAAATTCTTGAACCGTTCGACGTTACCCCCTTCGCACCCTACATCCAGGCATAATAATTTACAAGAACTTGAAAATTTTATTCAGCGGTTAAAAAATTCACCGGACAGATAGCAACAGACTGTCCTTAAATATGAACCAGACCATTTCAATGTGCTTCTCAGATAGACGTAGATTTGTTAATCAATAACTTAATGATAACTACAGTATTTTCACCGCTCGCCGTATGACATTTAGATAATAAATTCTCTTATAGTTATGAAATTGATTTCTTATGCGACAACAAATTGTACTGTTTTAATCTGAAGCGCGTTAACAAAACGATAAGCTTGTCATTATTGTTAAATATTTATTACGATTTTGTACATTCCTATCCGAACTACATCGTACCTTGGGGCCCCGTTAAAAAATAAGAACAACTTTTCAAGATACAAAAAAATAGCTGTCAGATCGTTGTTTAGCGTCCATAAATACAAGTCGTGTAGACCGATGTTTAGTAAACTCAAAACCTAAACGATCAATGCCGTTTATATTTGTGAATGTACAATCTTTGTTAATAACAGTCACTTATTCTTAAAAAAAAAATAACGATATTCACCTCTATGACACTAGACAATAGAACTGTTTATTGGATAATTTAACACAATACTTACACGAGAGGATCCTATTGTTCCTCCATTTATTTTTAATAAATTACTAAACAATTTGAAAAAGTTTTCTCATCGATTTAAAAAAAACATTTGGTGTGGACACCACATGACTTTCTTGTACGCCTATTAAATTATATATACACACTTTTTAAAATGAAAAGTACATAAAATTTTATTTTATTAACAACTTCTGATATTTTGTCATATACTTCTTTTTTTTATTGTTATTGAAGTATAATTTATCGTAAAGATTTTTTACAATCAAAGGTTAATAAATTAATATATATTAATAAATCAATATACTTAAATTATAAAAAAAAGTTAAAAAAAAAGGAAATGAAGTCGGATTCGAACCGATGTGTCTTTCCCCTTCTAAGACCCAATATTTCATTAGCTAAAATTTTATTTGGCTATAACTCTAGAACCGATGAAATAAGTACCACTTATGATTATATCGTTGAAAATACCTCAATGAGGGCTTATTACTGTAGTTAAGAAAAAGTTCAAAATTCAAACGTTTTGGATTCTGGGCTTTTTTGGACACTTCTGGTCCAGTCGACTATCAAAAGGGGAGGTGCATAATTAGATGTTACAACAGTCCTAAATCCAAACTTTCAACATCCTATGGCTAATCGGTTTAGAGTTATGCGAGATACGTACGTTCAGATGTCACGTCGAAACTAGTCAAAATGGATTCAGAGATGGTCAAAATGGATATTTCCGTTGAAATCTGAAAGCCGAAATTTTTCGCGATCACAATACTTCCTCCTTTACTTCGTACAAGGAAGTAAAAATGGATGCGATTAAGATGAATGTTAATTGTGTTAAAAATAAACACACGTCTTAATATTAAAAAGGGATTAATGAAAATTATTTTTGAACACTTTTATTTACACTTGAACGGAATGCAGAAAATTAAGGTTTGAGTTTTTGTTTGTTCATTCTTATTTTTTTTAATTAACTACCTTTAATTTTTACTTAAAAGTTTTATTACACAAATAATAATACTCTTCAATTAATTCTATATAATAAAACTAATTTAAAAAAATATGAATGAACACAAACTCAAACCTTAATTTTTGCATTCCGTTCAATTGTACATAAAAATGTCCAAAAAAAAATTTCATTAACCCCTTTTTAATATTAATTCGTGTGTTAATTTTTTACACAGTTAACATGCATTTTAATCGCATCAATTTTAATTCCTTGTACGAAGTAAAGGAAGTATTGTGATCGCAAAATATTTCGGCTTCAGATTTCAACGGAAATATCCATTTTGACCATCCCTGAATCCATTTTGACTAGTTTCGACGTGACGTCTGTTCGTACCTATGTATCCCGCATAACTAAAAAACGATTAGCCGCAGGATGTTGAAATTCTGAATTTAGGACTGTTGTAACATCTAGTTGTGCACCTATCCTTTTGATTACAATCGACTGGACCTAAAGTGTCCAAAAAGGCCCAAAATCCAAAATTGGATTGTTGACTTTGTAACTGTAGTAATAAGCGCTCATCGAGAGCTTTTCAACGATATATCATAAGTGATACTTATTTCCATTGATTCCAGAGGTAGAGACAAATAAAATTTTAACTAATGTGATATTTGGATCTTTCAAGGGGAATGCACATCGGTTCGAATCCAACTTCATCTCCTTTTTTTTAACTTTTTTTTAAATTGTATTATATTGATTTATTAATAATTATTAACCTCTCTTGTAAAAAAAAATGTACGATAAATAATAATTTAATAACAATTTTAAAAAATATGAAAACATATCAGAAGTTATTAATGAAATAAAATTTTATGTACGCATTTAAAAAAAATGTGTATATGTAATTTAATAGGCGTACAAGGAAGTCATGTGGTCTAAACATCAGATTTTTTATTTTATAATTGTGTATTTTATGATGCTGCGCTGATCAAGGTTTTATTTAATCCACACAAACAAATGTTGTTGAAATTCCTTTATTTTATCCGTGAAGTAAGACATACATAACGATCTATATAATGTATTATTGTATACTGATTAGAATAAAAGGTTTATTTATTTACTTATACCACGGAGACCGACCGTGTTGTTGCTTACTGTTAAGAGTAAGCGACATTGATTAACGTCGGTTGTACCTAACGAACTTTACATGCGTCACAGTAATAAGAACGGCTTTGACAGAGAGTATAAAACAACTAATTAATGTACCACTTTCTGTGGAAAACAATTTATTATGTACACAACGTCTAAAAGTGCAAAACGTTTCAAAACAAAACTGCAGCGTGGGATTCCCCGAAACTAAATAAACCGAATCTTGTACAGGATTCTGTATATCCGTACAAGGAGTTTATTTCTACCGTATTTTACAAGTCTTTCTTCTTAGAACTGTAATAATATAATTAATCTGTTGATGTCTCTAACAGTGTATAGTCGAGGGAACAGCGATTTTTCACACGCATTATACAATGTCTCCAATCGATACATAAAACTGATTTTCTACATAAAAAAGTATTAATATAATGGGCTGAAAACATGAAATTACACGAAAATATTCTTCAGCTGATAAGTCAAGAGATTTTGTCGTTTGTCAGTTGTGATTTTATATTGTGGTACACGTTTATACAGCTTAAAACGCGTTTCGATTCTCCGATTACGACCGTCGAATCGGTTTCGTGTTATAATAAAAAAAAATATATATAATCATTATTAACAAAGCATGATTTATTAAGTATAGAAAATAAATTTCAGAGGTTAAAAAAAACTATGTTTTAAGGAACATAGTTTCTTTTATTAAACAATAAAAATACAATGTTTTTTTTTTTTTTTTAATAAAGACATTTTCGTAAAGTTTTTGAAATGAAATATCAAAAACTTGATAATTAATTAAAAATAATTCACGGTAAATATACTAAGCACTGACATCTTCGATCTTGATATCGTGAGATTACTACTTTTTATAGTTTATTATTTTTTTTTTCAAAAAAGAATATTGTTGTTTATGACAACCAAATAAACAATTCAAACCGAAGTAAAAGCATATTAAAAAAAAAAAATTACTGGAACATGTAACCTACATTATTTATGTTCCCGTAAAAAAAAAAAATTAATTTTCGATTCTGAAAGATAACATCACACATGTTTATATAAGAAAAAGGTAATCTGAAAGAACAAGAAAGAGCAACATACTATGCGCTACTTGCTACAAAAACGATTAAAAGTAATTATTAATTACATCTTATTTGTCTACTTATTTTCTGTAAAATAAATCATCAAATTAAATTCGTTTTTTTTTCTTAATGATAAAAAGGAAAATAAAAAATTTCACAACAAAATAATAACAATAATTTTGGGAATAACAGGATTATATGTAAATAAATAAAAAATTCAAAGAAACAAACCCACGTACTAATAAAGGATTTAATAGAAGTAATTAATTGAAATATATGTGTATGTATATATATGTTTATGTTAAAATAAAATAAGTTAAGGACAAGCTGCGCGCGTTATCAAATGCTGATATAAAAATAAAAAACTACTGTCATTTTTATAAATATGCATTGCGCATGTAAATCATGTAGAAATTTATAAAATGTCTTACCTTAAAATTGAATAATTCTGTAAATATATATAGATATATGTAAATAATCCCAAAGTGTGATATGCGATTTAGAAAAAAAAATAATACAATAAATAAATAATTCAAAATACGATCAACAGCTGCCTGCCTAGGCGGACCGTATACATATATATATCTATATATATAGGTGGTTGTTATATTTTGTAAACGTTACGCGCATGAAGCGAAGTCCTGATGCGGACTAGGTTCGTAACCGACTGGAATCGGCTCGGTAGCCTACAACGGTAAGGTAGGGAAACGAACGGGAGGAGAGGTTTCGTGTGGGTGGGGTGGCGAGGTGAAGTATCCCGGACGCACATGCGCGATACAGCTAAACGGCGAAGGGACCGGCGATGTTGAAATGTCAAAGGTAACGGCCACAGGAGCCGGGGCTTCTTCAAAAACCTTGCGTCCCGTTCATCGTGCTCCGTCCTGATCCTCGACTGTTAAATACGTTACAGCGCTTCTGCAATATTGAGTACTTTTTAGATTAAAAGCGGGACCTTTTCTGTCAAAATTAAACAAATAAAATCGCGATTAATATGCGAGATACGAAATGAAGATAATGCAAAGAGATAGAAATGTTTGCCTCGACTTAAACGACAAATATCGTATTTAAGTATTACAGTTTTTTTTTTAAAACGCCACAATGGAAATTAGGAATACTGCGTGTTCGGTTCGATTTACAACGCGGAGAAAAACAGATGTTGCCGATAAGACAAAAATATAAATAAATATTTGCTATCGAATCTCAATCGCTAACCAACTTGTGACTGAAACATATGGTGTAAAACAAATATGAAAAGAAAAAATTCATAAATGCGAAATAAATCCACGATAAAAGATTTTATTGATATCGGTAACCCGCTTAATTTTTTCTATTTAACAATACACTGAAAACGCTTATTTCATTTTTAATCGATTTTAAAAAAACAATATTCTCGATTCGATCGGTATGTTTTTTTTTATATAACATTCGTGCTCAAGCCTAATGACCCAAGTATAATATATAACATTAATTGATATTTAATTTATAATATATTGTATTCAATTATATTAATACAATTGATAACATTTTTTAATTTTATTTTGAGCGGAAGTTCCTCCGGAGAAACTTGTTTGTAGTAATAATTACATCATTGATCTAATATTTAGATCAATTTATATTTACATCATTATATTTAAAATATATAAAAAAATAAATGGATACATAAACGAATTGAAGATTTTTATTTGTAAATTTGTATTTCAGACAGCCTCGGCTCAAACAGCTCGGTAGTAGTTGTTTTAATAACTTCTTTTTTTCTGCATTTTACTTCCCTTAATTTAAATCATAGGTTGCCCCCCTTCTGTGCCTCTTTCAAACGGCTGTTCTCCAAACGGAGAGTTTACCATAAAATTTACCCGTATTTAAAAAAAAAATAAAATTAAAAAAATAAAACGACTTTAAAAGCACACCAAGAAAATAATATTAAATCTATTTTAAGTTTTTTCTTTTTGAAATCGATGCCAAATTAAGGTATAGATTTTAGTTTGGAAAAAACCGCAAAAAATAAAAAATTAATTAAGAATCTACAATATTTTTGTTTTTAATTTTAATATACATTTAAATTTTTTTATTATTATTTTTTATGTTTATTTTAAACTTTCATAAAACGTAAAGATATCGGTATCGGTCAAAAGACATCCCCTTCACCACATCTTCATATTTTTCGATTTAGGTCTCAAGGATTCAAAAATATTAAATTCTGTTTTATAAATTTCTGTATGTAAGCATCTTAATTTTTAGTTTGATTTAAAGAAAAAGGGTTAACCTTTAATTATGAAATCTTTTAAAGTGTAACGTTATTTTATTTATTTTTTTACTTCATTTTTAATAGGATAAAAGGTCGGGAAAATATTTAAGGGTTAATGAGCTCGAAAACGTTTCGAAAAAGTTTTTCAAAAACTATTCTGATCCGGGAAAACCGATGTTACTCTGCTGATTGTTGTAATTTAAGACGATAAAAAATAACTGAAAAAATTGATATCAAAGAAATAATTACTTCCTTCAGTTTTATTTACTATTATTTATTTATATATTATTATTATTATTATTTTAGTATTAAAATATGAACGTGTCGTACATTTTTAACACGCTGCAGGTACTTAAGAAGTTAGGCGACTCATCGATGTGTTAAATGGAAATCCGTGGGACCATAATAAATATTTTGAGTTTATAATATATATAATTTGAGAGAGATGCCTACGACTGAGCTTTTAAATCGCTGCAAGGACTTAGAAAATAATTTAACCGATGGCCAGTCATCTGATATAAATACATCAGACTTTGCAGAGGAGTTGTCAGTTCTGTACACATTAATAGGAAAAAAATGTCCGCGTGGGAAGTGTTAAAATTCATTGCATCATTAAATTTCGGACCGAATATTAATATTGCCCTTACAATTATACTAACTTTGCCACTGTTCATAGCAACTGAAAGAAGGTAAAAGAAGTTTTTCTAAACGAAAAATAATAAAAAACTATCTGAGATGGTTGAAGTCTCAAGGTAGGTTAAATAGATTGGCTATTGGCTATCATAACTATCAAACTTGAGTTATGTTTCAAAGAACTTACGAGATTTTGTAGAAAAAAAATTAGGAGAAAATTTTTTAATATTCAATTCAATAAGAAAAAATTATTATTATTAATTGTACATTTTTTGAAATCAATTTATTTTCTTTCGTGTTTTAATTATACACATTGTCTAATGTACTTTTTTGAAATGAAAATCTTAAATATATGTTGTATTTTTTGATATTATTTTTATATAAATATTTTTTTAAAAATGTTTTTACTTTTTAAAAATACCTACAAAAATTCGGTTCCAAAAATTATGTTTCAAAATAATAATATGTAAAGGCGGCGAAAACTGGATCCGGGACCTATAACTAATATTTTGGGAACTATAAACCTAAAATCATGAATTCGGTGCTGTAACTATCAAATAGATTGTATATTGATGAAATTCGTTTTCTTTCTTTGAAAGAAAATTTCAAAGAATAGGGAACACTGAGAGACTACTATATCTTGACGGTTATTTGCAAGAAAGTTGTTGATTCTATCAGTTTTCTTTTGATTTCCACCTTAGATCGTCTGTCCTTTGCAATTTTTCTTCTGAAATAACAAAATTCTGCGACTTCTCTTATACTGTATTCTCTTATCTTAATATATAAATCGTCATCGTTCTCATTTCAATCGTATTTTATAATTTTTATGTATCTTTAGCCAATCAGAAAATATTACGAGAAATACGTACCCTTAACAACGCCCCGCCCTCCCATAGCAACTCCCCGCCCTTCCATAGTAACGCCCCGCCCTCCCATAGCAACGCCTTGCCCTCCCTTGGTAACGCCCCGCCATACCATAACAACGTCCCGCCCCCTTGGCAACGCACCATCCTCCCATAGCAACGCCCCGCCCTACCATAGCAAAGCCCCGCCCTACCCTAGCAACTCCCCACCCTACCAAAGCAACGCCCCGCCATACCAAAGCAACGCCCCGCCCTACCATAGCAACTCCCCGCCCTCCCATAGCAACGCCCCGCCCTCCCGTAGCAACGCCCCCCCTCCCTTGGTAACGCCCCGCCCTTCCGTAGCAACGCCTCCCTTCCATAGTAACGCCTCGCCCTCCCATAGCAACGCCCCGCCCTCCCTTGGTAACGCCCCGCCATACCATAGCAACATCCCGCCCCCTTGGCAACGCACCACCCTCCCATAGCAACGCCCCGCCCACTTGGCAACGCACCACCCTCCCATAGCAAAGCCCCGCCCTACCATAGCAACTCCCCGCCCTGCCAAAGCAACGCCCCGCCTTACCAAAGCAACGCCCCGCCTTACCAAAGCAACGCCCCGCCCTACCATAGCAACTCCCCGCCCTCCCATAGCAACGTCCCGCCCTTCCGTAGCAACGCCGCCCTTCCGTAGCAACGCCTCCCTTCCATAGTAACGCCTCGCCCTCCCATAGCAACGCCCCGCCCTCTCTTGGCAACGCCCCTCCCTCCCATAGCAACGCCTTTCCCTCCCTTGGTAACGCCCCGCCATACCATAGCAACGCCCCGCCTTCCCGTAGCAACGCCCTACCCCCTTGGCAACGCACCACCCTCCCATAGCAACGCCGTTTTAATTCTTCTGCATCTTTCCGATTAAACAATCATTCTAGAATTTTTTTATTATTAGGAACATTTTTCATCAGGTAAATAAATAAATAAAAAAGTAAGTAAGCTCGTACGGATAAGCCTAATATAATTTACAGTTTTAACGTTAAAAGTTAGCTTGCTACTTTAGGAATAATTAAATTGCAAGGACTTGGAAAATAATTTAACCGATGGACATTCATCTGATATAAATACAACAGACTTTGCAGATGAGTTGTCAATTCTGTGCACATTAATTGGAAAAAATTATTGCACTAGGTTTATTTCATTAGTTATTGCATTAGGTTTAATTAAAAACGGCGAATGAGTTCATTACGAGATTTTCTGTAAACGAGGTGTTATCAAAGAGAACACACAATTTTCAACCTTTATCAAAGCGATTAGGTCGGTACAGTCTATAATGTTTCCTAATCAGGTACCCGCAACCTTCCGATCATGGACGACGCGACACGATACACGTCACATCAGAAAATGGCAAAGCCGTATCGAAGAATAACAAGAATCTTACGTCGTGCTTATTAGGAAAGCGAAGAGTGAAGCGGTTTCTCGTCGCTTTCATCACAGAGCTCGATAAAAATGTATCACGTAACAGCATGCCGAGATGACCGAAACGCAAGTATTTACTTCAGATTCTGAGCATCATTATTTTCACAGAAAGCAGCTCCGACTAATGTTATTCATATCCTTAATGCTTTACTTGTCACTGTCAGAAGAAAGACTAGAGCAAATGATGAAAAAAGAACAAATAATTTATTCATCTTTTATTTATAGGAAGATATTATATAGTTTATTTATCTAATACCAGATTACAGCAGCACAGTGGCATGATGTCAACATCACTCTGCAGAGAAGCCAAAGCATCTGTTAGCAGTCTGGCGTGCAAGTCCAAATACCAGTAAATGTACAGTCTTGAGCAGACGCAGGCCGACAACTCCTGAGGCGTGTTATTAATTGAAACCCAACCACCAAAGAATACCGGTATCCAATGTCTAGCATTCAAATCCATATAAAAGCAACTGCCTTTACAAGGACTCGAATCTTAGAACTCTTGACTTTGAAAATCAGCTGATTTTGCGATGACGAGTCCACCGCTACGCTAACCCGGCGGGTTTTGAGGTGTATATAAATATAATTAAAACTCCTCTACTAAGAAGGGCAAACGTTTTAATTATTTTTTATTTATAAAAGCATAATCAGGATCGGAATAGTTTTAATATTCAACTGAAAGATGGGTGAAATTTCTTTAAAGGTATTTTTCTTCAATTTACCACATTATAATAAATGCATTTTTGATTTTAACTCTTTATATTTTAAAATTAGTAAGGTGTATGTTACAAAAAAACTTCAATAAATACATTATTATTACTATTATTATTATTAACTTACAAAATACAAATAAAGTCTAATTTCATGGGCAACGGAGGAGAATATTACAAAAAGAAAAGAACTTTTAGCAAACTTTTAAATTTAAACAATCAAATTTATAACACTACGGAAGTATCAAACCATTAAGTTACGCGAGCGTCTTTCATCAGCGTTTAACACTGTTATTGTTATACGTCTACGTATATTAAATACTTCCCCTTTTAATTGGAGAAAGTTTACAAAAACCGTTTCCTTACAAAATGAACACATGAATCTGTTTATTTAGCCTTATCCGTTTCAATATTACACAATTGTAACTCATAAACAACCACCGGGAAAAAATTCACTTACAAGTAATTTTTTTTTAATTTCTTTACTTGAGATATGTCTGAAAGTGACTGTTTAAAATACAGTTAGTCTCTGCGATGAACAGAGTGGAAGGTATCATTTTGGAGGGTTGACTTTCACCTAAATTTCAATGGGCTTACGAATCGATATGCAAACTTTTATTCGATAAAGTAATGAAAGTGACGGGAAACCACTTCATTACTCGCTTTTCCGAGTAATGGATCTCTAATCCATTAAAAATGGTTCGCCATTATTAGGTACGATTAATGTCTCATATCAGATAGGAAACTCATATATTTAATATTAATGATTGCGTTTTTAAAAGATTAAGAAGAATCAAAATTCAATTCGGTCAAATTTATTTCAACGACAATCCAAAACATAAAATGCAAATGTATATAATTTATATTTTTTAATTAAAAAAAAAATTCGTTAATCGCGATTGCTTTTGATAATGAAGTAACAAGTAAAGACTTGTGCTAAACGTTAATTGAAATAAACTAGAAAACAAGAGTGTGTGTGTGTGTGTGTGTGTGTGTGTGTGTGTGTGTGTGTGTGTGTGTGTGTGTGTGTGTGTGTGCGTGCATAAGGGGTAGCTAAAATACAGGTCATCGAAAAATGTTGCACCAATAAAAAAAACTATCTCCATATGAAATTGAGATATTATTAATTGGAACTGCAAAATAATAGGGATATCAAGTTTTTTTAGACGTGACCGACCTTGAGTCGATGCAAACAAAGCTTCTGCGCCACTATCAGTCAGTGCAATGGCGACAATTCAGCAGAAAGCACAGTCCGTTTTGTGGTTAGCGGAGTATAAATCAGTTTTAACTGTTCAACGGACTTTCCAGTGTATTTATGTCAATGATCCGCCTCATGAAAACAGCATTAGACGGTGGTACAAGCAGTTTAAGAAATCTGGCAACGTGAAAGTGAAAAATTTCCCCGGACAGCCAAAAAACAGTGACGAAGCAGTGAGGCGTATACGTCAAAATTGTTTAAGAAGCCGTAAAAAGGGAGATGACTTCCTTTTCAATATTGTGATTTAGATGAAACTTGAGTGTATCGTTATGACCCACGAGAAAAACGGCAGCTAATGGAATACCGGCACTACGGTTTGCCACAATCAAATTCAAAACACAACTCTGCACAATAATTCTTTTGATAATTTTCTGCGTTTCCAAAATCAATTCTCAAAATACATTGAGACGTAAAAACACCTTAGGAGACGTCTGTATCGTGTTTAACGATCCGCCGAGCTGATAATTTTGCAACACGATAATGTTCGGACACACACATCTCATACAACCACGCGCTAGTGAAGTTGAAATTTTAACCTATTCCATAACATTCCATACTGTCACCTGATTTGGCGCCCTGCGACTTTTACTTTTTTCCTCAATTAAACAGGGATATTAAGGGCTTTAATTTCACCACGGATGATGAACTGAAGGTCGCAGTGAGGTCGTGGAAGAAGGAAAGACCGCCAGTATTATTCATTAACAGAACGAGAAAACTGGCTCGCTTTAGGTAGAAATGTGTAACTGAAAATGATAACTATGTAAAAATAAATGTAATTTTTTTTTAGCAAATTTTTTATGCCAACTTTGATTCATTTGACTACTTCTTTTCAATTGCGAGTTATGAGCCACTGTGCATTTTACCATATATTTTCCTCATATATATATATATATATATATGGAACTATCGGCAATTAAGAAATGCTATAAACAGGAAGTGCAAACTGGCGAAAGAAGAGTGGATTAAAGAAAAGTGTTCAGAAGTGGAAAGAGAAATGAATATTGGTAAAATAGACGGAGCATACAGGAAAGTTAAGGAAAATTTTGGGGTACATAAATTAAAATCTAATAATGTGTTAAACAAAGATGGTACACCTATATATAATACGAAAGGTAAAGTCGATAGATGGGTGGAATATATTGAAGAGTTATACGGAGGAAATGAATTAGAAAATGGTTTTATAGAGGAAGAAGAGGAAGTTGAGGAGGATGAAATGGGAGAAACAATACTGAGATCTGAATTTAAGAGAGCATTAAAAGATTTAAATGGCAGAAAGGCTCCTGGAATAGACGGAATACCTGTAGAATTACTGCGCAGTGCAGGGGAGGAGGCGATTGATAGATTATACAAACTGGTGTGTAATATTTATGAAAAAGGGGAATTTCCGTCAGACTTCAAAAAAAGTGTTATAGTAATGATACCAAAGAAATCAGGGGCAGATAAATGTGAAGAATACAGAACAATTAGTTTAACTAGTCATGCATCAAAAATCTTAACTAGAATTCTATACAGAAGAATTGAGAGGAGAGTGGAGGAAGTGTTAGGAGAAGACCAATTTGGTTTCAGGAAAAGTATAGGGACAAGGGAAGCAATTTTAGGCCTCAGATTAATAGTAGAAGGAAGATTAAAGAAAAACAAACCAACATACTTGGCGTTTATAGACCTAGAAAAGGCATTCGATAACGTAGACTGGAATAAAATGTTCAGCATTTTAAAAAAATTAGGGTTCAAATACAGAGATAGAAGAACAATTGCTAACATGTACAGGAACCAAACAGCAACAGTAGCAATTGAAGAACATAAGAAAGAAGCCATAATAAGAAAGGGAGTCCGACAAGGATGTTCTCTATCTCCGTTACTTTTTAATCTTTACATGGAACTAGCAGTTAATGATGTTAAAGAACAATTTAGATTCGGAGTAACAGTACAAGGTGAAAAGATAAAGATGCTACGATTTGCTGATGATATAGTAATTCTAGCCGAGTGTAAAAAGGATTTAGAAGAAACAATGAACGGCATAGATGAAGTCCTACGCAAGAACTATCGCATGAAAATAAACAAGAACAAAACAAAAGTAATGAAATGTAGTAGAAATAACAAAGATGGACCACTGAATGTGAAAATAGGAGGAGAAAAGATTATGGAGGTAGAAGAATTTTGTTATTTGGGAAGTAGAATTACTAAAGATGGACGAAGCAGGAGCGATATAAAATGCCGAATAGCACAAGCTAAACGAGCCTTCAGTAAGAAATATAAGTTGTTTACATCAAAAATTAATTTAAATGTCAGGAAAAGATTTTTGAAAGTGTATGTTTGGAGTGTCGCTTTATATGGAAGTGAAACTTGGACAATCGGAGTATCTGAGAAGAAAAGGTTAGAAGCTTTTGAAATTTGGTGCTATAGGAGAATGTTAAAAATCAGATGGGTGGATAAAGTGACAAATGAGGAGGTATTGCGGCAAATAGATGAAGAAAGAAGCATTTGGAAAAATATAGTTAAAAGAAGAGACAGACTTATAGGCCACATACTAAGGCATCCTGGAATAGTCGCTTTAATTTTGGAAGGACAGGTAGAAGGGAAAAATTGTGTAGGCAGGCCACGTTTGGAATATGTAAAACAAATTGTTAGGGATGTAGGATGTAGAGGGTATACTGAAATGAAACGACTAGCACTAGATAGGGAATCTTGGAGAGCTGTATCAAACCAGTCAAATGACTGAAGACAAAAAAAAAATATATATATATATAGGGAAGAAACAAAAAATATAAATATTAATTGGCAGATAAACAATACTAAAGAAACACAATAAAACAATTTTTTTTTATCCAGGAGTTAAAAATAAGAATAAAAAATAAAAGTAAAAAATTACAAATTGTTGTAATGTTATGTAATCCAAATGGAAAGTGTACATTTAGATTACAAACACCTTAACATTTAAACCGCTAATTCAGTCAACCCATCACGACGTAAAGCACACCTCTTTAAGTCGGATGGACAAAACTTATCTGAAGAAAGGTACCGTAAAAGTACGCTATTAGACAGAGAAGATATTATATACAGTAAAGAATTATTTCATACAGTTGAAAATTATTTCAGACAAATTAAACAGTTTCGCGAGGAAGGACGAACAGTTTATTAACTTGACGAAAGCCGATCCAAGATTTGGATAAATAAATCCGTTACTTCCAGCAAAGATGTTTTTATACACGATTGAAAAGTTCATCTGGCAAAGGATTGAGACTCATTACCGTTCACACTGGAGGCGAAACAAACTCCTTAAACTTTTGTGGTTATTTGAATTCAATTCAGACGATGATTGCCGTACAGTAATGAATGAAAATTAAAAAAAATTTAAATTAAAGAAATAAAATTTTAAAACATGGTCTATTCGGTTTTAGATAAATAATAATAATAATTGCACTCGTTATGGACAATGCTCCATATTGTGTTTTACTAAGATCGTTCAGAAAGTTCTCGGTCTGACAAAGAGATGGCACAAGTATGACCAAATAGGGCGATATTGATCAACTATGATCCTTAAGATGACTTGTTGCAAAGTTTCGGACGACGCGTGCGTCGAGTAAAGCGAGCAAGTTTTGGCATCTTCCGAAAAATGGATAAAATTGGAAATCGAACTGTTATAATTAATTTTAAAAGGCTTAACCCCCAGCGAACATAGAAAAAAGAGTTAAATTCCACTATAAAGGATTCTTCCACTCCGTTTTCGACGATAAAAAAGTAGATTGTTGAATTTAAACGTGGCTCTATATCCATTTAAGACGATAAACGTTGGGTATCCCAAAAACCTTTACAACTGACGAAAACGTCACAAAAATCCACAATGACGTAATAACGATTTCTGACCGTGTCCAGTATATGTTACTCGATGTTTTGGTATGAAAAAGCTTTCCGCTCGATAGATACCGCGTTTGTTAACAGTCGACAAAAATTTATTCTACTGAATACTTTTCAAAGGTGTTTAGATTTCCTCGACTTTCTTCGACGTTTTTTTAACATTAAATGAAACATGGATTATATTACACACAATACACAAAACAGCGGATGGAAGCAGTGAAAGTGCGTGAGAGAAAGCGAACAAAGTTCATTCAGCAGGAAAAATCATGGTTACAGTTTTTCTGGGATTCTCGCGGTTTAATAAGACAATATTAAAAATGGTAGCACCATCCCGGGGAGTGTTTCGCTACACTACTGGACCGACCGAGTGGCGAAAGGCCACCCAAGCGGAAAAGATGCAAAAGGCAAAGAAATCGAAAATATAAGCGGAGCATAATAGGCAATGCAGACGTATGGAGAGGGAAATAAGACAAAAGGAGAAGGAGGAAAGAGAAGCGAAAGAAAAGGAGGAGAAATGTGCACAGGGTTCTGATGTAGATTTAGACCTAGAATTAATGGAGGAACTATTCGGTCCTACAAGCCGGTCGACAAGCCAGTCTAAACAGGTCGTACCACCGATGAAAACCAGAAAGGTTGAAGTAGCGGCCATGAATGATCTGGAAGCGCGATTATCTTCATCCGATGTGACCTCGGGAATTCAGACCTAGAATTAATGGAGGAACTATTCGGTCCTACAAGCCGGTCGACAAGCCAGTCTAAACAGGTCGTACCACCGATGAAAACCAGAAAGGTTGAAGTAACGGCCATGAATGATCTGGAAGCGCGATTGTCTTCATCCGATGTGACCTCGGGAGACGTGGTGACAGAGGTAATTGGTATGTTCAACATTCTCTGAAATGAGGATGGGGAGTTCGTCGGTGACTCAAAGAACTTAGGGAGAGTTCGACAGATGACTGAAACGACCCAGACAAAGAGGACGACAGCAGAAACTGTAAAGGCTCAGAGACGCAAGGTAATATTGATTGACAAACTAGAAGGTGTCACCTCATCCTTTAAGGGGGAAAAATGTTGTGTTTTTTGTCAGGCCGAGAACTTTCCTAACGACCGACGTAAAATTGAAAGCTTTATCTATTAGTAAAGGAAAAAAAGAAAAAAAATATTAAATGGTTAACGGGTAGAGAATTTCTATTAATGAGACTACGATGAAACTGAAATTACTAATGTCAGATTCTTTGCAGAAGCAAAACTACAGCAAATACGTTTGTCGATGAATTAGCGAAAAAAGTAATCATTTTTTTATTTTGCGGATTCCATCTTATCGTTGTGAGTTTAACCCATCTGAAACAGTACGGGTAGACATTAAAGATCTCTTAGCATCAATCACATACGAATTTAAAATTAAGGACGTAAAAAGACTATTAATGGAGTGGGTTTACCGAATTGCTCCTGAAAAATTGAAGAACTGCCTAATGCATGTCATCGATGTAGAAGAAACGAGAACGTGAAAATCGGATAACATAACCAAAGATATTCAGCCGGTCGTTACAACTTAAATAGATTTATTCTCTAAATCTGACCTACTGAACACTTCGATTAAGTAATTTAAAGAGTTACAGTTTTTAAAATATTTGTTTGGTTAATTTTAAAAATATTTTGTAGTTTCATTTCTACCGATATTTTATGTTAATTTATAGCTGACATATGAAGAAAAATTAATAACAATACTACACAAATTACAAATACAAACGAGATGTATTTGTAAATAAGTATAGATATTTGTTGTTACTGCGCATTGTATTTCCATGTTTATTTAGTTTTTGTAAACTATTTGGTGAAATGTACATATTTTTTTAATCTTTTTAACGGTTCCCACCCTGCAGTATTTGTACATAATAAATAATATCGAAAGTAAAAATTATTGGTGATATTAAGCACAGTATTGTGCGCGTTTTATACGATGTGCCTATGGGAGTAAAGCGAGCTCGATTCATGGCAGACTGTGAACTGATATTTCGTATTATACTGTGTACGAAACACAAAGCGAATTATGAAATTTTATTAATACCGAATTGATACATCAAAGCATCACTTTACTACATACAGCCACGGAGCATACTTTAGACTATGCTCCGAGTACGTACTGCGCTTCGTAGCAATATCCACGGACCCGTTTTTCAACCGGTCGTTATACAAAATACTAAGCACGTAAAATTGAAGTTCGTATCTTCTAAAACTTAATCGTTCTTAATTCGCAAATAAATCGACAATTTTTTTAAATTTATTCAATCGATAAGTCGAAAAGTAAGTCAAAATACTAAATACCAATACGTTATAAAAGAATGGAATGAAAGATTAAAACAAAGCATTCGATATAAAAACATTTTGTGGGTTGAACAAATCTAATGCAACAGATAACGAAAAAGTCGGATTACGGTCCGAGGTAGTTACCTTTTTACAAGTTCCCGGCAGGACTTGAGATAATTATTTTGTAACATTTCTTAAGATCCCTTTTACAGACTTTCATTTTACCGATAGTAGATTTTATACTGTCAGAATTATCGTTTCACTTGTAATTCAGCGATCGGACTGAACACCGGGTGAAGCATAGATTTAAGCGATGCCATTGTCACTTATCACTTAACTATCTCGTACCTTCTCATTACGTCACGTCGCTCATCTGACCTATCAATTTTTTTATTTAACTCTTACTAATAACTTAATTTATTTCATCTAAATAGCTCTATAAAGCTCTCAGAATATGACAAATATATCATTTTTTATAACGCAAACGGCAATACTTATCGATGTACTTACAAATTTAAGTATCACGATAAAAGAAAAGTAATTAAATAATGCTCTAAAAATATAGACATCCGTTCTCATATTTTATAATCTTTCTCGTCTCCATACAAATAAGATAGTGTTACCGACACAAACACGCGCGTGCACGTTAAATAAAATCGAATTTACTTAATGTAAGTTTATAAATAATCATTTTTAAGAATGATCGTACCGGTAATAAATTTTATTAGTGCTTTGCCAAAAACTATTAGTAAAGAAAAATATTTAAGTCCTAGTTTTCAAATTCATACTAAAATAAAACGGTAAAATGAAGAGCAAAACACACGCGCACTCGTACAGAATGATAAATAAATTTGTTTTACTAGAATATGTTGCCAGATAACCACTTAAATGTAATATGGCACGGCAAATTAACATAAATTAAACAGAATCGTAAAATATTAAATTTTTATTTGAATTTTTTAGAACAAAAAAACCAATGAAAGCTTATTGCGAAAAGGAAAAAAATACTATGTATTAAATAAAAATTATAGGATGTGAAAGAAATATTTTTTTCAGTTAAAAATCAAAAATAACCTATAAAATATTGAAAAAAAGGGAAAATAACTTATATATTTTAAAATTAAAATGCATCTTGACCTGTATTTGATCTTATAATTCTGGACCCCGCGAACTGATTTTCTTCAAACTCGGTAGACAGGTACTACCTTCGGAGAGAAAGAATGTACTAAATTTTTGCAAAATCTGGACAAAGTGGTGGGGGTGTTCTGGTCGGAATAAAATTTTAAATCTTTATTGGGGCACTTTAGAAAAAGATTTTTCTTAAAAAAAGTTGAATCTTTTTATCGAGATCACAAATTACCAAAAAACGTTTTATTTAAATATTTACCGCCTCCTCAAAAAAAAATGACTATTTAAATTTTCTTTTTTTTAGCTATATCTTGCTTCAGAAAAGAAGTTAATGGGAGTTTTTTGAAGCCATTTTTCTACATCGATAGACCTTCAAACCGCTATAAAGACTTTTTGCCAATCTCACTCTTGTCTGTGGTAGAAAAAATAATCTGGTAGGAAAAATAAATCTTTAATTTTTTTAAATTACAACAGTCACTACTCCCTTACGGTCCGATGGTTTCTTAACATTCGGAACGTCTCTCGAATAGAGACACCTTGAAAATTGAAGAGAGTTACTTTTCTAAGTAAAACACCCACCAATCAAAGCCGCATCAAGGAACCGGTTCCCTGGTTCAGTCAGCAATTTCGGATGTATTTCGCTGCATGTTAGGAGAAGACCAATTTGGTTTCAGGAAAAGTATAGGGACAAGGGAAGCAATTTTAGGCCTCAGATTAATAGTAGAAGGAAGATTAAAGAAAAACAAACCAACATACTTGGCGTTTATAGACCTAGAAAAGGCATTCGATAACGTAGACTGGAATAAAATGTTCCATTTGTTCATGTTTATGAAAATAAACAAGAACAAAACAAAAGTAATGAAATGTAGTAGAAAGAATAAAGATGGACCACTGAATGTGAAAATAGGAGGAGAAAAGATTATGGAGGTAGAAGAATTTTGTTATTTGGGAAGTAGAATTACTAAAGATGGACGAAGCAGGAGCGATATAAAATGCCGAATAGCACAAGCTAAACGAGCCTTCAGAAAGAAATATAATTTGTTTACATCAAAAATTAATTTAAATGTCAGGAAAAGATTTTTGAAAGTGTATGTTTGGAGTGTCGCTTTATAAGGAAGTGAAACTTGGACGATCGGAGTATCTGAGAAGAAAAGATTAGAAGCTTTTGAAATGCGGTACTATAGGGGAATGTTAAAAATCAGATGGGTGGATAAAGTGACAAATGAAGAAGTATTGCGGCAAATAGATGAAGAAAGAAGCATTTGGAAAAATATAGTTAAAAGAAGAGACAGACTTATAGGCCACATACTAAGGCATCCTGGAATAGTAGCTTTAATATTGGAAGGACAAGTAGAAGGGAAAAATTGTGTAGGCAGGCCACGTTTGGAATATGTAAAACAAATTGTTAGGGATGTAGGATGTAGGGGGTATACTGAAATGAAACGAGTAGCACTAGATAGGGAATCTTGGAGAGCTGCATCAAACCAGTCAAATGACTGAAGACAAAAAAAAAAGAGACAAAGAACTAAAGTAATAGGTACCGGTGAAAAAATAAGAAATTATTTCAAGCATTAAAATACTACTACTACTATATTACGTCAAAATTAGATACCTACTACTACTACTATATTACGTATTATAATGCTCAAAATTAGATACCTATTATCAAGTTAAACGAAAAGTAAAAAAAAAAAAAAAATGATAGATCTTAATTCTTTTAAAATTAATACAAGAATACTGGGAAACAGGTTATGCGTTACAACTACTCCTTTACATGATTCGCACAAACAAAGCTCAAACGAAATAATTTCAGTGAGCTGCATCCAATGTCTGTGAATATAATGAATAGTAGTACTAGTTTAAACAAGATATAAAGAAATAAATAAACATTATTGACGGTTAAATACAGCTCCCTAACCGAAAAGTAAATATGTCGTACTAATGCAACATTATGATGGAAAAAATTACTAATAAGCGTGCAAAAGCAAACCTCTATAATGTAATAAGTCGGTGAAGAAAAGTCACGCGATGTAATTATATTAACATGAAACACGCCCGAGTTAAGCAGTGAAACAATAATTTTTGTATATTATAAATAATTAATAGCCAAAAATACTTAAATTTACAAAACTAAACAACTGCGTGTTCGTGAGATAATTTTATTAAAATATAATTACAAACTGGAAAATGGAATTTCCACTCGCCGGGTAAAATAGGAAAAATAGTTAAAACATATATACATATTCAAATTTAATGTACATTACTGTTACTTTTTAAACTGGATGATTTAGATCGGTCGGTAAGCGTAAAATTAGAATCACCGCTGATATTAAGATCGACATCCCCCAGCCGAGAAGAGATAAATAATGTATCGCCCAAAATAAAACGGGGCATATTAATTTACCGCTTTACACTATTTTTACCGGAGTTTCTTACGGTTACAACGCGTGTAAAGCATCCGGAGTACATGAACCGCTTTTCCTAAGAGCATTGATATTCACTGTTAGTTACACTATTTTATTCCACTACCTAAAATGAATTACGTAAAAGGTGCTGCTTGTAGGACCGCTTTTCGATCAGTATCATGTGTTTACATGCGAAGGATAATCGCCTCGGTGAAAAAATATGATAAGAAACCGCTTCGCGTCACTTTAGCTAGTACGAAAAATCTTTAGAACGGTTAAATGTATTTTTTTTTTTATTGTAACCGGTACGATTTCTGATGTATTATAATCTCATAAGCTAAAAAACCCACTGCAGTATAATATCTTAACATGAAATCCAACCCCGCTCTAGATATAAAACTACCCTTGATGAGAGGTTTTTTTAACTAAAGAGAAAGCATTCGTCGTAATACAAAATCTACAAATTTCATAACTTTTCGTTAAATAGCCCCTCCCATATAAAGCCAAATTATATATCACAGACACAAACATCCGGGCGGGGTGTGGATATACAGAAAAAATTTGTAAAAAAATGTTAATATTTTGTACAGGGGTTTATAACATCAAAAATCCGAGCGATAGAATTAAATGAAGAAGGTTATACACACGATATATAACATTTAATAAAGATGTTGAAAATTTTAACAGCGTAGTTAAAACTTTAAAGATTTTTTTATGCGAAGTAATCATTTAAATTCAGCCGCCTATTTACACGGTTCGTATTACGATATTATTCTTCTATATTTGCAGAAATTGCACGCGGAACTAGAAAACCAGAATCGGAACGCAAATCGCACAGTAATACTTACTTACAATCGATACAACTATAAAAAATAACTTATTTATAAGATGCAATCGTAATAGAATACGATTATGATATTGATACCGTCTGTGTATATGCGCAAAAGAAAATTACAAAATTAAAGAAGAAACTAAGGAGAGAGAAAGCGAACTCGGCAACATTTATAACCTCGGCGGAGTAGTATAGCAGAACGAAGTAGAGACGGGTATGATAATCGGCACAAAGCCGATCCGTCCCGTTAAATGTTGCCACGGCTGCTACTGAAAGCATACGTCGCATCAGTGAGGTGTAAAAGGTCATGGCGTAAAGGATGACCCACGAAGAAACTGAGAAACTTTCAGGACATGTTCTACTGGTGAAAATAACGAAAACGTTCATAAAAACATAGATCTGGAAAAGTAATGTTTTCGATTTACGGCTAGCGTAAAATCTCGCCCGAATTTCAGCTCTTCTAATAAAAAGTTTTGTTAAGTGACTAATGAATGCGGAGGATTTAATAACAAAACTTATAGAGAATTTAATTCTGAGAAAATTAATGTAAATAGAGCCGATATAAAGTAAATAAAAACTTTAAAATTCGGTTACAGACGAAAAATAGGCAGAAAATCGTATTATTGTTTACCTAATAAATATTATTTTTTATATAGCAAAAAAAATAAAATACATGAAATAATAAATGGTAACAGAAATAACAAACTTGTTACTGTAACTGTTCGAAATTCCCTCCGGCACAATGTAAACCGCACTCTGCCCGACGTAAAATATTCGGTGGCTTTCCGTATCATCTCAAGATCGTTTCGTATGAATTCAATAGCATTTCGTAGTTTAACGAGTAACTCTTCTTTAGTATTAACTTTTTGTCGGTATACTATCGTTTTCATTTGGCCCCAAATGAAGTAATCTAGTGGCGTTAAGTTCAGATGATCGTGGTGAACAATCGCTTTAAGAAATTAACATTCAAGTGATTTCTATCTACTAAAGAAAATGTGGCGTTGCGTCACCAGGCTGAAAATAATTTGCAATCTAGTTTTTAAAGGTACATCCTCCAAAAGAGCCGGCAAATTATTTTTCAAGAAATGAAAGTTTGCACCTCACGTAAAATTTTCATTGAAAACAAACGGTTCCAGACTTTTGTCAAAATAATGTCACACCAAACATTAATGTGAAATCTATGTTGGAAACTAGTTTCCACAGTACCATGTGGATCGTCTTCGCTCCATAAACGTATAATTTTTAGAATTGAAGACTCCGTCTTTCGAAAAAGTGGCTTCATCAGTAAATAAAATTGAATTTACCTTATAAGCGTTGTCAAAAAGCCGATGGCAAAAGTTTAACCGCTGGAGGTAATCTGTTGGCCGCAAAGTTTGAACCTTCTGCCGGCAGAAAGGATACAGATTTTCTTTCTGTAGGATGCGCCACACTTTACTTTGTTTATTGATAAACCAGCGAGACATTAAATTCGCCTTGTATTAGTTCCTGGGCTATGTTGAACGTGCTGAATCACACGATGTTTACCACATTAACACGATGATTTACTTGGCGTTCAAAAGAAAACGAACCGGTTTGGAAATGACCCTTTCGTTCGTAAATGCTGATACACCAAAGAAAAGGTTTTCGTATTTGGAATCCGCCTTCCAGGAGATTTATCCAGATATTCATTTCGAGCAGCTTCAGAATTTCTACTACAAAATCCATTAATAACAATTACATCGGCATATTCCTCGATAGAAAATTGAAACTCATTTTACACTACAATATAATAACTCTACACTTTCGTTCTGCATGATAATTTATGACAACATATTCAAACGAAGTACACAATTTTTATTGTTGACCAGCTGTTATTATTGCTAATTAATATAATACAATTATTTTTTTAAATATTTCTCAAATAACATACCTTTTGCTTTATTTTATTCCGAAATTGTTTCGTTTTACCTGTGTAAATTATTGAATACTCACAGCTAAAATAATATTTTATACTGTAGATTTTGTATTTCTTTTAAAATTATTTTCAGAAATTAGCGTTTTTGTTTTTAAAAGGAATGTTTATTAGGCACAGAAAGAATAATACGATTTTCTGTCTATTTTTCGTCTGATTTGTTTCAATAAAAAACCGATTTTTAAAAGTTATTACTTTTTATTAGCTTTATTTAAATTAGTTTCTCAAAAATAAATTTTCAGCAAGTTTTGTTACCAAATCTTTCGCATTTATTAGTAATTTAACAAAGCTATTGTAATATAAACCTAAAAACATTTGTTTTCGACACCGAATTTTGTGTTTTACGTCGGATATCTTAAAATCTACTGGAGTTGCAGTTCTGAGACCTGTTTATCCTATTTCCCAGCTGAAATTGAATAAGAAACCACCAAATTTACTCCTTGATTTAAGTCCCAAAAATTACAATCGGTCTTTTTTTTATTACAAGAGCTGAAATCCAGGCGAAATATTTCGCTAGCTGTAACTCGAAAAGGAAGCGTTTCCAGACCTATGTTTATATGAACTTTTTTCATTATTTCCACCAATATAACATTTCGTGAAAGTCTCTCCCTTACTTCGTGGGACACTGAATAAGGTATTAATAATCATAATTTAATTCTCATAAAATCTTCAGCAAGTCTTCCGATATCCTTTTTCACATTATTCTGGTTCAGGAATAATATAAGGATGTGTGCACCCTTACGCATTGCTTTTCAGTCTCTATATAGAAGAAACAATACAGGGAATTGAACAGATTTGAAAGGAGAGGGGTAACTACTCGAAGAAAAATATAAAAATGTTGAGATTTGTTGACGAATTTTTTTTTTTGACATAAACCGCAAATAAATTAGAAGAAGCATTGAAACAACATTACCAGGAGAGAAATTCGATTTAAAAATAGGATTGATACAAAGGTAATGAAGTACGAGATAAAAAGAAAAATAGTGAGAAATTACATAGTAAGACAATCTACAGGAACATACGAGACCAGAAGCGCGAGAATTTTTTATTAATGTAAAAAAAATTACGACCGACGGGTGACATAGAGGACAAAAGCAGATGGCCCGAGCGATGACCATTTTCATACCGAAAAGAACGCTACGATCAATTATGATTGAAAAAGATTCTTAACAATATTGTGCAGAGTATAGAGCATTAAGATAATAAAACGGAGAAAACGGGAAAAGCAAAAATAAAAATAACATAGATCTTTTAAATGCGGCGTTACAGGAAGATATCGAAAACTATATGAATAGATAAAGTATGAAAGAAAGAGTTATTATTATTTTGACTGACAAGTTTACTTTTTCCCCACATCCCCGAGCCAGACATCCAATTAAGTATACTCGGCTCTGGGACGTGTCCTTGCGACTCTAAGACGGCCTCCCCATTCACCGATTATCAACCCGGCACAGCAGGTCAGCTCCCTCGGTTCCGGATCTTTTAATTGCCTGCCTCTAATCTCCGACGGAAGAAACCAGGCCCGGCTATGCCGTTCCAAGCTCCTCCCCGCCGGAGACCGGGTCTCGGTCTTTCCTTTTGCCAGCCTCAAACCGACGGCGCAGGAGCCGAAGCCGCGTTAGCGTATCCGGGAACCCACATCGCCGGCCGGATCTCGGTCTTTCCATTAATCCACACCTAACGGACCCCAGGAGTCCCCGCTCCATCACGGGAACCCACACACCAGGGCATGTGAGCCCTCAGGAACGTGGCTGTCCGCCCTGCCCGGTTATAAACTAAAACCTTCAGTACCCCAGTCGTCTTGCATCCTCTTCTTTTATTCTGAGGACTGCTCTTGCAAATATTGCAAAATTATGCCAGTTCCCGGACATACCCAAGAGCTATTCCGAGAGTTGCTACAGTCGGGATACGTATCAGTCCTGCATTTATACGATGTTCCTCCCATCGCCTGCACACGAAAATAGTGTGTTCGGCATCGTCAACCACATCGCAATAACAGCAGATGGGTGACTCTCTCCTGCCAAACCTATGCAGGTATTGTTCAAACGCACCGTGTCCCGACATGAGTTGCGTTGGGTGATAATCTAATTCGCCATGAGAGCGATCTAGCCAAGCATCCTGGTCCGGGATAATTCTTCTGGTCCATGCGGTCACTGCTGAACCCCCCCCCCCCATGCCATCTTCCATTGTTCCCGTATTATAGAACTGGCTTCATCTTTGGCTACACCGGACGCCCTCAGTTTTCGCCCTTTGATCTGCAATTCAATCGGGGGCACCGAAAAAGCACGCACAGTGCATCATACGATAAAGTTCGGTACCCCGAAACTACGTCCAGTAGCGACTTCCTATGAGTGCTAGTTAATTTGCCTCTGTTGCGCTTGACATTAACCGCATCGGCCCATACCGGGGCGGCGTACAACAGAGACGACGTTATCACCGAGTGATAAGTCGCCTTTTCGACGCACGTGGAATTCCTTGTCCCGCAAAGAGACCTCGCAAGGCACGGATTGTTGTTTCCACTCTGTCGCAGATCATGGCCACTTGACTGGAGTATTTGAGGTGTTTCACTGACAAGTTAATGACATAAAACTACACTTTTTAAATTTACAACCATTCTTCAAGCAAACAACAGTTTGCTTGAAAACTGTTGTTACTATAGCTCTGTAACAACAGAGCTATAGTAATAACTCTGTTACAGAGTTACTATAACAAGTTTTGTTATATTTATGGACGGATTTGTGATTAGCGTTCCATATCCGTTTGTACCAGCGTTCTCAAACCCATTACTGGGTCCGACCGCGGGAGACTAGGCTTTTAAAACCTGTGCTTCCGACGTAATTCCCTTTCAGACCGTCCGCTGAAGTCCTTTAGGTGCTAGCGCTTCTAAAATGCAGATAATAAAAACAAAAAGGAAAATTATAGGGATGAGCAGTAGGAGCTAATCACTCTATTTCACGAAAGAATAACATTACACAAAGGAGTGATGTGACCGGCACCACTATGCCCACCGTCATAATTTTTCTTACATCAATGAAAATTGAACACGGGTTGATTGAAGAGCTATAAGGTTGAACAATTTTTACTCTTGAATAAGGATTCAAAATAAAATAACCACCCATTTATGAGTGGTTTTTTTAACATCGATCATTTGACAACTTTGATATCATTCTCAATTTGATTTTAGTTTCACGTAAATCATTTAATTATGTTTCTACTTGTTACATGACATCCAATTTTCAAATCAAATTAAACCTGGATGTATTAATAATGAACCCGACAAACAGTTCCTGTAACAACATTTTGCCACAAGTTTCTCTCTTTAAAAAGATTAAAAAGTTTTTTTACATACGTTAATAAGCCTTGATAGGCTTTATTAGCCGTTCTTAAGATATCAAGGCAATAACTAATCCCCGGTCTCGTCCAACCATGACTAACATAACTGACGTAATGGCAGTACTAATTTTTTCCCATACGTCTACCAAATCATTCACGTTTCAGCTGGAGACAATATTCTTAGTATTAACGCAAAAAAAGGATTTAAATAAAGTCGAACCTTTCACAAGATTCCAAACTTCTACCGATCCACCTGATTGGAAAACCAGGCATTCAAAAATTTGTCTGTGTACTATCCTGTATGAAAATAATATCGGTCCCTTTTTCTCTTTTAATAACTTTCTATTTCTTTGGACTTAAAACAAAATAATTTAATATGATCGGCAAAATCATTAGATGTTTTGCGTTATCCCTAAAAACTCAGTTCGGTTACATTTTACGAAACCGTTTAAATCACCATTACATTATCTCCAGGTGCGGTTTCATATAGAAACATTCAATGAAAATTACACTTAACATAATGAACTTATTTCAGTTCTGTTTATCATAGGACGAATTGTGTTTTTTTTTTTCGCGGTTTATATTGTTCAGACTCCTAGCAAGTCGATGACCACTAATATAAGCAACCGCTATATATTCTGAAGTTGCATCGTGTTAAACTACTGACATTTCATTTACATTCCCGTAGTTAAAATAATTGTGTTAATATTCAGTATAATTTTACGTACATTTTCTACAAAAAAACAGCATATTTTCTGATGTCACCGTATATGGTGGTCTCATACAATTGAGCATATATTTTCCCGATATTTAATTACCTTATTATTAATAAATTCCAAACAGGTTTAAATTACAAAAAAAAAAGAAAAAAAACTCCTAAAACAGAGCCACTAAAACTATAGAAAAAGATGTCCGATACGACATAATTTTCATTAAAATTAATACAGATTTTAAACTGAAAAGTCAAATAAAATCAAATCACTTATTTCTTATAATCAGATTAAACATCTCTATGTTCAAATATAAATGTCTGTAATTAAAAAACTACAAAAACGTTCAAAAGCAACAAATCTTTGAATCGTAAAAATGTAATAGGTTAATATTATTTACCCACATTTCATGTTTCAAAAAAAAAAAAGCTGTTAAGTTAATCGTGTGTATTTATTTTTAAAATCAGCTACGTTTTACTGACTACAGTAAATTCCAGGAGATTTTCACTCCGATACACATTCTGTGTAACGATAAACTTTTCATTAAACTTTCAACGCATCAGCAGTAGAAAAATTCAATAGGTATCACACGTAACTTGTCAGCCGCAAGAAGTAGTGAAGACTATCGTCCATCACTTTCAATGTTATTACAAGCAGTCAACATTTCAGTAATGTATTAATGTTTAATGAAATGAATTTCTTTTGAACTAAAGAGATTGATTAATTTATTATACATTACACTCTTCAACTATCTACTGTAGCATACTGAATAGGTAGAACGTAACTAAAATACTGAAATATTCAATTCAGAAAATAAACAGTTCAATCAATTTATAAACATAAAATAAAATTAATAACTTCAATATTAAAAAATATTTTAACAACTAAGAATTAGTATACGATTCATCCCTGCTTAAAACGTGAGTTAAATGAAAATTTTTTTTAATGAATTTTAATGCTTACGATTAACTGTTAGGGCTTAATTAATAAAATGTCATAGTATGTGTCTAGCTTGTCTGAAGCAGAGTAAAATCAACTTGACACAAAGTGGTACAACGTTAAAAAAAATTCTAAACTATTACCCGTGCAATATTACACTATTATTCTTGTCAATTCACTGCAACGATACAAATTAAAATTTTACTTATTCTTAAAAAGGGAGACATCAATTTTTCATCTTAACCTATCATTAAATGGTAAAAAGAAAATTAATATCGATTAATAATTTTAATTTACGGAATAGAATATAAGCAGCTTCCACGATAAGATAATGAAATTATAAAACGTGCGAAGTGGCTAACAAAGAAAATAGAATTAGGATTATAGAAATTAACGGTAAACAAAAAATTTAGGAATAGCATGAACTAAGGAGCTTAAGAGCACGATCCGGCGGCAGATTTCGGTAAGCACGATTTGGATACATGAATAGTTTGATGAAACAAAGAATACCAAGAAAAATATTGAAATGAGATTACAAGAAAGAGACCGAGGGTAGACTTTGAAAATTGTGGTTGCATTTGAAAGACAGAAGCAACAGATCAGAAGATGTAAAAAGGGGTGAACAGAAGAGAACGTATTTAAGGAAAGAATAAAAATGTAAAGCTACAATTTTCCAGCTGACCTGAGAACTTTGATAAAGTGCGAAAGAAGATAACAGTCTTAATGACAGTTCATAATTTGACTACATCATAAAAATAGTAGTAGAAGCAAAATGAACTCCTACTCTAATGATGGTCACTTTCTCTGATGTTATCAGTTGATTTTGTGTGTGTAGTGTAAATGTAATTATTGTTACGCTTTAGTGCAACAACTGAAGTTTTAATAAAATTATTGTATTGTTAACAATAATTTACTGCAGATAATTAAACTTTGTTTGGATACATTCAAAGTAACGAGTGTTTAAAAAATGACGTAACCCAAGATTAAGAAGGTAGAAGTCACGCATAGGTAAATTTTATTTCTCCCTACAAGTCGGTTGGCAACACTGTACTCAAGGTTGCAGTTTTTAACAGTTGAGTTGAAATGTCCTTCTTATGCACTAGTGGTATACCAGTATAAATTCGTCTCTATTTCGTTAACTATGTTATTTTCCAAGGACGAACGTGTGTTTATTATTGAGACTTATTGCGCGTATAAATCTTATGAAGGAGTCAAAGACGAGTTTCGGATAAAATTTCCCAATTCTTCAGTTCCTAATAAGTCGACAATATCGCGTTTGATTAATAAATATTGTGAGACTTGGAGTGTACATGATCGGAAAAGCACAGGTCGACATCACTGTTAATAGTAGAAGTTCTGGAGGATGTGAAAAAAGGTTTTACTCGCTAATCCAGAAAATCGTTCAGAAAGTTATCTCCACAGTTTGAGCTTTCACTACCTACAGCTTTCAGGGCTACCAAGAAATAACAATCGCATCGGTGTCGTTCAAGAACTGAAAGAAGTAGAGAACGGAAAACGTTTACAGTACTGTCGTCGTTTTCGTTCTCTTGTTGATGACAACGGTATTGAAATTTTGGATCGCGTTTATTTCAGCGAAGAGGCACGGTTTCACTTGGGTAGCTACATTAACAGCCAAATATGGAGCGCTGAACATCCTCGTGCGTTTCATAAACGACCATAACACGCACGTAAAATTGGTGTGCGATCGTAAATTAGTGTGCGATTTCCCGGCGTCGTGTAATAGGGCCTTTATCTTTTGACAAGCTGTAGATGGTGTGGTTTATCGCAACTTAATCGAAGTCTATTGTCATAGATTTACAGGAACGAGAATGTTGGTTCCAAGAGGATAACGCAACATGTCACACTGCTAACGAAACGCAGGATATGTTACGGGAACTTTTTGGCCATCTTTTGATATCAAAACGGTTGTAGCCTCCAAGATCCCCAGATCATCACCGGTAGACTTTTTCCTTCGGAGGTATTAAAAAATGTAGTTTTTTAAAAACAATGCTCATACACTTCACGAATTGAAGGCTAACATTGAAAGTGAGATTTCAAATATTATGAGCAAAAAAAAAAGCTACAAGCAAGAAAAGTAGCTACGAATGTTATGAAACGTGTACGAACTTCATCGGGATCACAGGAAATCATCTATTGCAAAGTTATCAACGGCAATTTGAATATTGTTGTATAAGTATTCTATTAACATTAATATTTCTGTAATAAATTCACATCGTCAAACAAACGGGTTGCGTCCTTTTTGAAACACCCATTATTATCAAGGGCCTTGCTAGCGTCCCCTCTGTCAAGTATAACAACTTGACAGAGAGGCGGCGATTCTATCTCTATAATCTTTAAAATTGGGTTTTTCGACACCTTCCGTACCTTTAAATTCATTTTATTAAATAGATAAGAGTGATTTTGAATACATGAATTGTGTTTAAGAATCCTGAATAAAAATTTAATTTTTTGCGCAAACAGTTTTTTAATTAGTATTATTTTTTTTTTTATTGGAGCGCATCAAAGTCCTACAATAATTACACTAAAAATATTCAGACTTCAGAAGTGGTACGACCGAGTTCAGCTGATCTTGATCGGTCAAGAACGACTCAACCAATTTTCAATAAGCTTTAACATGCATATCTAAATTTTAATGAAACTGATGTAGTAGTTTGGAGATTTATGAGCCTCAACAATTTTATAGTCATATAAACACATCCTGTCAAGTATTTTTCATGATTTTTTAATATTTATATTGAACACTCTTCATGCATATAATCACGCTTTTGCAAAACAGAAATTTGTCTTCGAATTTATTCTCAAATTAAGTGATCATTCCTTTTTTTTTTACAAAATCGATTATTTAGGAGCAAGTATAACTTTATCTACATGGAACTTTATAGATAAGTCCATCTTCAACTCTATGCAAAAAATTAAATTAAAATACATTCTGTCAAGCTTAAGTGAAAATTAGTAATTCATTAAAACACTCTCAGCATAAGAGAGACATATTAATAAGAGACATATTGTTTTTATCCTACAACGAATTCTGCAGGATGAATTCAGTGAGATACTAAACATAATTAAGAATACTATTTAAAAATAGGTTGTGATACATTTTGTTCATCACATTTCTTTCGTTAAGATATGAAAGTTTAAGCTTGACAGAATGCGTTTTGATTTCATTTTTTGCTTAGAGTTGAAGATGGAATTGTCCATATTTATGTTTTGAAAAAGCGTGGTTGTATGCATGAATAAAATCATGAAAAATAGTTGACAGGATGTGTTTTAATTTCATACAATATAACCAGTCATTTTGTGATAAACATCATTTAAATTAGATTCAGGATATCCGTAAAACAAATGCTTCTGAAAACGATCCGACTGACCACTGCAATATTCGGTTTTTCTAATCATAATAAAGCCTGCCGCTGAAATATACAACGGGCTCTGGAAACCGGTCGGTGTTTGTTTTGTTTTTCATTAAAATGGACAATGCAGAAGCATTTGGAGGACGATAATTCTCCTACGGCTGGAGACATGAACCCCCTTTTGAATGTTTCTACTTTTTTTTATTTATACTTTCAATTTTTTGGTTTTGGGTCTTACTTTTTGTTATAAGTTTTAAAATATTTTTTTGGTTTTTATTTTTTTAACACGTGTAATTTATATAACTGTTTACAAACCAGTTGCATAAATTGAAAGATTTTTTAACATAGTTTACAATGTTTTTTTTAATATTTTGTCTGAATCTGGAAGTAAATTTCCTTCCTCTGGCCCACCGAAAATTTGAACATGTAGACTTTTATGTAATCAAAAGATAACAATACAACATATTTATCCGTTGCCAAATTGCGATTAAAGGTTAAAAGAAAAGGGTAAGTAAAAGGTAAGCGTAAGTAAAAAGAAGCCTTGGCAAAAAAAATTAAGATTAAGGTATTTTTAGTGTAGTTCTGAAAAGAATTGTTTATCATGTTTCGCAAGTAATACGGTTAAGAAAAAACTGATTCCTTTATGCTATATTTTTATAAAGAAAAGAAAATTTTTATATAATAAGTTATTGAATAAATGACAGTACAACTTGATTTTTAAGCTAGCACGATTTGGTTGGAACATGAACCTCAGATGGAATTGGGATTGAAGTATCTAGGGAGTGAATATACAATTTACGACAGCACGAAGAGTAAAGCGCATTGGCCACTACCGATTAAACGTGCTCTTTAATAAAGTTTGCAAAACGAATTTAAAGAAATATATAAATCCAATATTTTAAAACAGAGTTCGATTTATGGATTTTATATTTGACACAATATATCAATGTTACGGGAATCCGTAATAAAAATCCAGATTCAATTCCTTTAACGATTAAGGAATTAGGAAGTATTTTTGGTAGTTTTCTGAGAAAAACAATACTTAATTTCTGAAAAATATATTCAAGAAAAGATTTTGAACAACACAAAGATCATAAAATCGGCCTGGTAGAACCTAATTAGCATGTTTTTATAAAAATCTTAATCTTTTATTTGAACATCTACAATGTGCCTCTGCAAAATCTGATACTTTACACTGAACACATCTCATTAGTAGTACTGCTACTGCACAACATAATCTACCAATTTAAATCATATTATCAATCGCGGTATGCTTATTTTAACTAAATAAAATATAGATCTTATTTCAGCAAATTTTTATTTCGATTAGTATTATATAAAAATAAATAACAGAAATCAATTAACAATAAACTTCAAAATAATATGTAAGTTGAACAGAAATTGTGTTTTAGATGTAACACGGGTTACGAAGTCCGGTTTTATGTAAAAGTTGAAAACTCAAGGCCAAACCGGAAAATGTAATTATTGGCTCTTCAACACTCCCTTGTAGTAATCTTTCGGCTTTCAAGTTCTAATTAACAAGACGTATCGTTCTGGTCATACAGGTAGAATTCCGAAACCCACCGGGTTGGTCTAGTGGTTAATGCGTCTTCCCAAATCAGCTGATTTGGAAGTCGAGAGTTACAGCGTTCAAGTCCTAGTAAAGCCAGTTATTTTTACACGGATTTGAATACTAGATCGTGGATACCGGTGTTCTTTGGTGGTTGGGTTTCAATTAACCACACATCTCAAGAATGGTCGAACTGAGAATGTACAAGATTACACTTCATTTACACTCATATATATCATCCTCTGAAGAATTATCTAAACGGTATTTACCGGAGGCTAAACCGTTTAGCCTCCGGAAACCGAAAGAAAGAAAAAGAAAAGAAAAAAGGTAGAGTTCCAAGCCGCTCATGCTTGTGAGACACTCCGACTGTGGAGTCTCCAATATAAGATGATTTTCAGCCCAGAGAAAACCACAATGATGTTGCTTAAGGGCCGATTGGCTGCTTCCCGACGAATTGCTGGTCTCCCCATTCGGTACGTTACGACTCAAAAATACCTGGGTGTTATCCTTAATGAGAATTTTCGGTTCAAGAAACATCTACAATATGTAGAAAAAAAGGCCGCTGATGCTTTTTATGGAATCCGTAGTCATTCATCCCGATTGGGGGTTGAATTACAGTACAATGCGTATCCTTTACAAAGGTGTCAGCGACGCTATTATTCTGTATGCTGCGCCTGTCTGTGCTCACCGCATGGCTTTTAGGTATTGCGCGGACATTTTGCTGCGGGCCCAGCGACTTCTCTTGCTGGCTGTTAAAGCGGACTGGCCATACAGAAGGATATAACAATCTATCAGTACAACCGCTTCACGAACAAGGCACACAATTGTGTATGGATTCTAAATTCAAAAAGGTGCTTCAGACATGTAATAAATTCCGGAACATCCTACGAATCGGTAAACAGAAAAAAATGCATATATAAAAACAAATGTGTCTGAAAATTCACAATTTTTTTGTTAACTCAAAAGGATTTCTATCATTTCAATGATTAAACAAAATACCAACCGTTATTTTAAACTTTGAGATCGACGAAATGTTTAATCTTTAGCAACAAATTTCAATTTGTTCAGACTATACATGGCTTTTAGAGTAGACTATGAATTTTAATTTATCCTCTCAACAATTATACTTTTAAATTAAATTATCGATTAACAAATGCTACTACAAATAAGATGTTAGCTCATTTACGAAAAACTGTCAAACAATCGGCTGTTTATATATACTATCTCCACAACAGATAGATGTGTGGAATTAAGATAATAAATTGTAAAGAAATTTAAGTCCAAAAAGGTGTTTCACTTTTACTAACAGACAAGGGCTGTTTGAAAACTGACGTCTGACCGACTGTTGAAAATAAACGGATTTGCATAGCAATAGAGAAAATGTAAAATGATGCCTTCGGTAAATACAATCTCGTTACATATCCATCCACCATTCATTCTGTTCAGAAGTAATAAAGTAGTCAATGAAAAACAGAATATGTCATCGTCACACCCACCGAATGCGAGGTGCATGAAACGATTAACTGTCAAATCTAAAAGAAATTATGTTGAACAGTCATAAAGGGAATTGTTCCTTTGGAAGACAACGCATTGCTCATGGAGCTCAGCTTTTGTGCCCACCTCTTCAAAATTGTTAGCCTGACTGCTCAGCCCTTTGAAACCGATGAACTCATAGGCAAGGTTAATATCCTGGAGGCAATTTTTCAAAAAAAAAAAATTGCAAAATCTGGTATTTTGATATAGGTGTCTTGAATGCGGTGAAAAAGTTTGTACAGAAGTATTTACTGTAGATAGGTATAAATCGGACTTTGGAAAGTTGAAGTGTCAAGTCGGATATCCTCAAAAAATAACTGCAGCAAAAGACTCTTCTGATTTACCACTGTGTGTCTTGCCGAACTGAATTCTGTACAGAAAGGAAATTATTCCAGTAAATCAATTTGTGTTCAAAGTTAACTATAATAAAAACCCACCAGTAGTAGGTATGCGCGATAAGCAATTTGTGCCGCTTATAGTAAAGCCGGTTACTATACTGTTCTGCCTCAAAATCGGGTAAAACAATGTAGGAGAATCATTATGCGATATTAAAGGATATGGGACCGTGAAAACAATAAAACACCACAAAATGACTGCTCGTGCGAGAGGTTTTATTCAACAGAATCCACATAATTCAGCTAAGGATCATGACTAATCTTGCGAAAATCTTTAAAGCCTAAATTTTCATCCCTGTAAGCTTCAAATGGTGCAATCAGCTAACCGAATATGTCAAAGATATTACAATCACTTAGTGCAGAGATTTATTGGAGACTCGTAAAGATTGCTTAGATACTGATCAGTAGTACACCCAATTTGTTGCATGAAAAATCATGGTATAGCACAAAAGTTACCATCCGATGTTCGTCGTATCTTCTCATGAATAATAATAGTACCATATTTTACTGAAAATGAAGCAAGCATTATCTGGAACTATAAATTCACAATACTGTTCGATACAAAAATATTGATATTTTTGATAACACGATTTCAACAACTGAATTCAAGAAACATATAGTTTCAACAAGTTGGAGCAATCCTGTACAAATAACATTGCGCATGTTTTGTGTGAAATATTTAGTCGCTGAATGATTTTACATTTAGACCACTAGTAATGGCCTTCGGGATCACCAGATCTTTCAGCGTTGATTTCTTAATAGGGCGATTTAAAATTTAAAAAAATTCAATCGACTGAGGAATTAAGAAAAATCAGGAAAGAAGTGAAAAGGCATCAAATTCAATTTGAATCCGTGTCATGAACAATTTTACACTAAAAAAACAATGCACTTAAGTGGAAATTGGTTACTTTTTTAAAGCGTAATAGTTTTATTCTGTTTCAAAATTATTTTAATTTTAAATTATGTCAATAGACTTCATTAAATTTCTTTTCGTGAATTT
Source organism: Lycorma delicatula (assembly GCF_047948215.1). NCBI lineage: Eukaryota > Metazoa > Arthropoda > Insecta > Hemiptera > Fulgoridae > Lycorma > Lycorma delicatula. The sequence continues at coordinate 164,391,037 of NC_134458.1, read as the reverse complement.
TTATTTTATATTTAATACTGTCAGCTTTACAAACCATTCTGAATATGCAATAACATTTTTTTCTTTACTTTTTCACAGCCAATTTAGAAGTTATTTTGCAATAGTATTGAAGATTATGCACCTTGCAACAAATTATCTAATTCAGATTAACATCTATTGATGCAGGTCCCTTAACCACAGTTCAGATATTTTTCTTAATTTCATTAAGATCAGGCCAGTGGTTTTCAACATAAGACGAATGAAAGCTTCTTTTTCTCTTTTTTTCTGATAGGTAAAAATTTGTTTTATGTAAACATATTTTAAGTATTAATAACATAATATACAACTCTGTATAGGAAAAAGGATAAACAATAAATAAAATACAAAATATTAAGACAATTAAGTACATTATTTATATATAAGCTTACTACATATTTTAATACTAAGAACACAACCAAAATTCATGTCCTAAATTAAAGGAACAAGATCTTATAAAAAAATTCATCGCAGTACATTTATCTTTTTCCATTTAATAATAGGCCATATGAATATAAAATAAGATTTTCACCGATGTACGAGCACTTTTAGATATCACAATAGTTCATATAACTGTGTTATAATACAGATAATAAAGATTCTAATATAGTAACATTATTATAAAAAGCGGTTATACAATGAATGGAGATATAAATATTTTTCTTAATATTTATTTATGACGATTTCGCCTGTGACGTCCTTTACCGGTCTGTTGAGGCTGTTCACCGACAACGATACGGCCACCCGCGATGTCATCTCTGTCTTCAGAAGCAGCAATCTGTCTTCCGGCTTCTAATGTAAACATTAAATCTCTAAGCTGTTCACGTAAATCTTGTAATTCGGCTTCTTGCGCTTTCAATTTCTCTTGAAAAACGAGTTGATTTTGTTGTAAAGCTCTATTTATTTCTCTTTCTTCATTCAACTCGACCTGTAATTGATTTATTTTACTATTTTGTTGCTGAACGCGTTTATCTGCCGTTTGTTTTTCTTTATTTAACTTTGCGACGGTCGTTTTTAAATTTACATTCTCTTCGACGATACAAGATGTTTTTTGTTTCAATTCGTTCAGTTCCATAACCGACTGCTTTTCTAACCTGTTAAGTTTGTCTTCGTAATTTTTCCTTTGCGCTTCTAATTGACAAGATAACAAATAGGTAAATTCCATTTGCATGGAATCTAATTTTTCATCGTCTTTACCGGCAGGAGCGGGACCTTCGACCAGTTTACCGTCCCCTTTATTTTGTAAAAGACGATGTACAAAATTATCGCCTACGTAATCCCACACGCGATTGTTACCCAATTCCATACAATAACAATGCTGCGATTCCAAATAATGTTGATAAGCGTGTCCGCCGACGTAACGGCCACAACCTACGTGTCCGCATAATAAACATATCCATAACGATTCAACGGCATGACATTCCATACAACGATTATCGGCGACGGCCTCCGGCGTTTGAACGTAACGGCACACGGGGCAGCTGGCGTCTTCCCATTTGGCCAAACAACCGCCGTGAAACGCGTGATTACATAAGATGGCCAGAATTACATCTAAACTTTCATCCATGCGTTCCAAACACACCGGACAGGTAGGTAATTCGTTATGCGCCGGAGGAGGCACCATACGCGGCTCTTCCCCCACAGTTTCCACTCTCGAAACGAAAACGAGATGACAACGTTGATCCGGTTCTAACGAATTAAACGGCGCGCCTTGAAACGCACTGTAAAATACTTTAGCCGCCTCTTCGGAACGGAATGTAACTAACGACATATACTGATTCGGCGATCCGTCACGAATTATTCTGACGTGTCTGATTTCATCGTGAAAAGCGGCCATAAATGTCATCAGATCGTGACAACTCATCGAAGCCGGTACGGCCAGCATGCATATAGTATTGCTCGTTCTGGTCGGTTGAGCGAAATTTCCCCCTTCGTGATCTTCTTCTTTATACAAATGCAGAACGCCTTTTGTTACCTCGACGAACGGATTACCGGATACGAAGTGTATAGTATTCTCCTCGCAGTCGTCTTTCGTTTTCGACACGGATCTCTCTCTTCTTCCGGCCATTTTTCTTCTCGTTCGTCTTCTTCGACACCTTTTCCTCTTCGTCCTGCGTGCCACCACATTATGTTTCAATATTTTACAACAAAAAATTATTTATATACATAAATATATATATATAATACAACATATATTACACATAAAACTATATAAATACAAATATATTTATTTCCAAATCGATGAATATTTCTGATTATAAGTCGAAAGAATAAATCTTCCTCACAATTCAAATCGAAGTACGACAAGTTCGCATTACTAAACACGATGACGGCCGAACGGTAAAATTTATTAATTGATATGAATTGGACGTTTCAATTGTTCAGAATAGTTTTATAATCGATCCGGTAGGTTGATATACACACACATATATATATATATATATATATATATATATCGCAAATACAAAAAACTAATATAGGAAAAAAATAATTTCTGTCTGTTTATCTGACAGACATCTCAGAGCATCTAACAAAGATTTCCGTCCTATCATATCTTGTCGTAATCGGTCGCTGTAACTTCACAATTCAAACCGACCTTTAAATCGATAACTTCCTACCGATTCAAATAAATAAATAATAATCTAATACTTAAATAAAACGAGGGCGAGTGAGATGAGTAATAGACCTGATTTACATTCTATTATAAAAAATAATTTTTCAATCATTTAGGTAATTTTTATTTTTAATTAATAGTTATAATTATTGCAAGAAAAACGAACAGCATAAGGTTAGTAAATTAATGAATTGAAATCATAAATAGATTCTGACCAAACAAACATCAGATGTGACTATTACGAAATAGTTATATCTATTAATTAGATTTCCAATTATACTGAACCGTATTCTTCATTTTACTTCAATTTATTTCATAAAAATCTCTGTATACATTTTCACAACGTGATTATATTAAGTTTGTAAAGATATTGATATGAATAAATACAACGTACATTTAGCAGGTGCACGGTTTTTATTCGGCTATTTTGTGTTAGTATCCTAATTTCAGCCGATACTTTAGTTAACAAAAAAAAAAAATCTTTAGTAGTGCTTTACTTACTACAGTCAATGATGACCGTTTTAAATCCGAGTGATTTTCTATACGTTACAACAAATAAAAAAACGTGTGAATGAATATGAAGAATTTAAGAGTAACGGTAACGAAAATTAATAATCAACAATGTCTGTGATCGGTGATAATTCTAGATCGATTATTAGTCATCGATGTCACTTAAAATATAACACGGATATAAAAATAAGAAAAATCTATTTATAGTTTAAGTAGGGATTGTACTTAAAACAAAATTTCGCACAATCATAATAACGTTTATGATATATATTTTTTTATTTAAGGTAGGGATACGTGCACGTTAAATAGCATACCGACGGGGTTTAACACGAAAAAAGTTAACAAGAAAATTCTCTCAACATAAAACATGGAAACGATTATGAGCAAACGTTATTCGTTTACACGTTTTTTCTGGTACTAAAACAATATACATTTATCCGGATTCTCTGTTCATCTGGATTTCTGCATCGACTTAACGACTTTCAATACGTTGTTTTTGTAACTACAAATAAGATACGCTTAAAAATTTATTAATTTTACAAACGCCAGACTAACGAATTATTATCAGTTTGTTTAACTACCGATAAAAAATGCGATGTAGTTTACAAAACACAGCGCTATATTACTGTTATTTTTTATATTTATATTGTATTTATGAAACTATGCCGACAAAAAATCGTAGTGTAAAGGTTTTTTTTAATCACTACAAGTTAGTCGTTCTGCCTTACGGTGGGTTTACTGTAAATATTATTATTCGCCGTACGGAGCGATTAAAAGTCTAAAATTACTTTACGCCTAAGTTTCGCTTTACTTTTCACATATACAATTCGTTTGCCACCGACTGATCGAAATATACTAAAAACTTTAACGTAAATTAAGATGAGAAAATCAACGACCTGAACGACTGAGTAGATAATTGCAAAAGAAAAGGATCATAGAATTTTTTACGCCTATCAACATTACAGATGTAATTTCTGTTTGCAAGGTCTTAAAATAAGTTTCAAAACCATTTGAGCATAAATATATCCCCGTAAAAAAAATGCGATCCGTTATAATCTATCTTTTTACGAATAAACAATAAAGAAAGATCGGTTCGTAGATTCATCGAAACGATCGGAAATGCTTCACAAAATACACGGTGGCTCTTTAGTGCACGTAGACGATCTAAATTGCAGGTTTAGACAAAATAATGAAGGAGCTGAAATTTTTACGAAAGATGAAAATAATTATTGCCGGTTCTTCAAAACACAAGAATGAAATTTCAAGCCGCAAGCACGCCAAGCGCAAGGAAGAAGAAAAAGCATCGGTCAAACGGAAGCGGCCCGGATGCGGATGTTAACTTACTTATGACACCGATTGTAAACTTTACCCGAGGACTTCACGGCTATTAAATGTTTACCGGAAGTACGGCTCGTAAACGATTTAATACATCGAAACAAAATTGTTATAGTTTTATTTTAAACAATTAAATCTATATCAACCGAGTACTGTATATGTCTAACTTACGATCGCGTTGTAGCTTAAAATTTGCAAATAGTATTTAAAAAGTTTTACGTAAATTCATACTTACGGTATTTTTAAGGTATTTTAAAAATATAACATCGTTATAATCGGTTAAAAAAGTGAAGGCCAATTAATTACACGGACAGCGATTTCGAAATGAATTAATTCACTTTGTTACATCATCGCATGCGTAAAATCTCAAATATGCTAAAATACAAATTATTCGTAACATACAATTATTTTATAATACACCGTTTCCAGTAAGTAGGTTATTCAGATTATTCCTTCGAATTACTTTTGATCCCGTTCGATCCATCACGTAATAATGGATTATCATCAACGAATGTCAGCCTAGCAAAAATGAAAACTTGTTGAACATTCAAAAATTCGCAAACTGAAATCCTACGTGAAAAAGCAATCGAATGATAAATAGATTATAACAGTTTTTTTTTATGGATCGCTTGATTATTCAAAATATATATTTTGAACTTACGTTACAGCAGTAACATTTCAGGGGCAAATGTGAAGACCGCATAAGAAAAGAAATTTCAGAACGCTACAAAAACTCAACCGATATTGTGCTAAACTAGGACGATGAAATTGTTAATACTAAATGAGTTTTCAGAATATTTTACAGAAGATACAGAACTATAAAATCACCGAGAGGTTTCCTGAAGAAAATTAGCGACACCTTTCTTAGCTGCTAAATAGTAACGAGGTTTATTTTTTAATAATGGCGTACTTCGTATTTCATACGATTAATGTACAGAAGTGCACAAGATATGATTTTGTTTTTCTTTCAACAAAAAAATTAGGTTAATTAGGAAAATATTCCTGTTAATAATTATACTTTATCGTAATATATTTACTGTTTATAAATGATCTTAATATAGAAAACACGGCGGTCAAACAAATCGAGAAATAATAAATTACTAAATCATTTCTACTTAAGAATTAAAACGAAAAACCTTTTTCCTTAAATACGTTTAAAAAGATCAAAACTAAAACAAAAATTATTATATTGCTTTATACAGTAAAAAAAAGTATAAGGCTACGGAAGACTTTGTGGATCTTGAGTAATATCTTAAGACCTAATTGGAAATCGAAATAAAAATAATTATTTGTCTTTTTTTTTTTTTGAAGTACAACCGAATAATCCCTTCAAATAATTTACACATTTCTTTCATGTTTCTAGAATACATCACATAAAATGGAATACAGCAGATCTAAATAACTCCGCAAGTACTTGTTAACAAAACAAGTCGATGCGACTAGCGCTAACGATCCTAAAGTAACGGCATTCTTTTCTTTCAGGTTCAGAATTGGTAATTAATGCCTTAGAATTTTCATTTTAGATCGTTCTACATATATATACATTACACAGATAATCGTGAATGCGGGTCGTTCAATAATAAAAAACAAACTGCAACAGCGGAAAAACTATTCGTCTGACCTTAAAGTCGGACTCCCTGACAGAAAATATCAGCTGTTCGAAAATAACTTTCATTATTATAACCCCTTGTTTATTTCAAAATTCCGACTCCGTACCGTTGAAGAACAGCGCGGTACAATAAGAAATTTATTTTATTTTTATTTTGTGAGATGTAAAACCGGCCAAAATATATGACAATATGTGATAATGTTAAAACGGCATGGTAAAAAGTCTATTAACCGTGACGATTTTTATAAGTGCGTCGAACATCGAGCAGAAGGCAAACATCACTGATTTTCACCTAAAGTTTCGACTGACGCGTTAAGAAAATCGCTTTAATAATCTATTTTTAAAAACTTAGGAAATTACTAAAATCTGTAATAAGAATATCGGAACCGTCCTTTAATAACTTGAATTACCGCTAAACGTGTACCAGGTGGGTTCCGAGACGGTCTACCCGTAATCACAGACACCCGAATTCGCATTTAAGCGGAATTTACACAACGGTTTTAGCGGAACCTAATGATTTTAAATCGCATAATACGTTGTGGTGAAACTCTGTTCCGTCAATCTGAGCCGGAATCTAAAAGTCAGAGTACGGAATGAAAACATCCTCTATTCGACCTGCCCAGAAAAAAAATTCTACTCTATTCGTCAGCCGATAAAGTAATACTAACGGTGTTTTGGAACTAAAACGCTCGTTTTCTTGCGTTTATTTAAAATGACAATGTACAATCAACAGCTAGTACTGAACGTATAAATAAAAGGGAACATATCTTGCTTAATCAAATTTTTTTTTGCCCTGTCAAAAAGTTTTTATTAAGCATCGAAATCGGCAACGATACGCAAGTCAAGAGTGACCACAAGAACGGTTACAACCACCGAGGTGAATAATCCGTTACATCGCAATAAAAATACTCACAAAAAGAAGGGACGCGTGCCTAATTGTAGTCGGGGATTATATTAAAAAATAAAGTGTTTCATTATCTTTGAATAAACAATAATTTTTTCTACGGTCATTTGTCTCTAATCACACTGATAGACAAAAAAAAGATTTTAATGTTTCTCTAAGTGCATACCGTTTCTTGAACTGCTTTTTTGCGTACATTATAGATGTGTAAATACAATTTTTCTATCGCCCTTAATTTTCAATAAATTACGCTTCAAAAAAATATTAAGGGAAAATATAATTAAAATCTATAAAACTTATAATTTTGCATGGCCAGACCTCCGTTAAAATGATTTCGCTGATGCTTTTCTTTTAAAAATAACCCCAGGCAAATCCCGAATTAATGTCCAACAGTAATCGGCTAGCATGTTAGTATTCTATTTCCCTTTATAGCGGCTTTCCACCACTGAAATGTCTTGGTGAAAAAGTTCACCACTTACGTCTCCGAGGTTATCCGGGAAAAAAACCAGGTGTGAGCGGAGAAAATGAATTTTCAAAGACATATTACATCTCATAGCTCTGTATGAAATAAGAAGTTCATTAACAATATCGTGGAAATTGTCGGATTTTTGTTTGCCGAGAAAATTTATGCAAGCGTCTTTAAATAAAGCTGCAGTTTCTACATTATTTAACATCGAGTTAAATACATCATCTTTGACCAACTCTCTTTTTTGAGGACCGACAAATATTCCTTCTTTAATTTTTACTTCAAATACATTCAGAAATTTCTGCCTGATATACAAAAATTGGGATTATCCTTCTTCAATGCTTTTACAAAAGTTTTCATTAGTCCCAGCTTCATATGGATAGGAAGTAAAAATATTTTTTTGGGTTGAACTAAGGGCTCATAAATTTTCCCATTTGGAGTTAAGTTTCTTCCACTCTTTGGTAACATAACGTTTATCCCTTGCTCGACTGTCCCATTCGCAAAGAAAACACATGAACTTAGTATAGCCTAACTGTATGCCTAACAAAATAGCTATAACTTTCAAATCACCACATATGTTCGAGCTATGTTTTTTATAATTTATTTTTTCAAGAACGTCTTTCATCACATCGTCTGTCTCTCTCAAATGCCATAAGCGACTGATATCGAAGGATATTTATTACCGTTGTGTAGTAGAACCACGTTTAAACTATACTTGGACGAATCTATGAAAAGGCGCCATCCTCAAGTTTATGAACTTTTCTTAAGTGCAACATACGGTTATCAATATTTGTACAATACATCAAATTATTTTCATCAATAAAGTACTGAGAAAGTTCTTTTTGTCTGCTTCGAAAGCCCGAAATTTTTGTATTTTTTTAAAGTAAATTCCAACCTTGCCGTCTTGATCCTGATAGTTCAACTTCATTTTTTGATAAATTTAAATCCCTAAGTCATTTAATTCACCTTGTGATATAATTTGTGGCTTATCCGAAGAAATTTAAAACCAAAATCATTGTTGTCTTCTTGAGTACTGCCTGGTTCTTCATAGCTGCTTTCGAAACATACATTCACAGGTGACTCAGGAACTGGAATAATTTCAATGTGTGGTACAGGCCTGATTGCAGATTGCAATGAAGGATGTTTTACAGTACGTTTAGATTTTTTAGAAATTCCAGACACACTTGATAAACAAAAGTAACTATCGGTCACATGATCCTTTGGTTCACGCCATTCCACAGGTACACCAAATGGCAAAGCCTTCCGCGTACCTTTCAGCCATCCTCTTAAATATACAGAACAATCAGTACACACCACATGAGCAGCCCACGTCTTATCCTGACCACCAATTTTATACTGAAAGTACAAATGATATATGCTTTTTTAATCGAAGGTGTAAGGTTTTTTCTATTTGTTTTTGTGGTAAATCCACCACATACATAACAAAAGGCATCCACATCACTTACACAATTTCGAGGCATGACACTGTACTGTTAACAAACTTAAGACAGCAATATGGCTGAACAAAATTAATTCAATCCTAAATCCAGTGCATAATACAAACAACACAGCTGTGTTTTCAGCAACATGTTTTGACCTGCACAGACATGATTAATCTTGTCCATGAAGGCTCACTCTTCAGTATTAGATATGATGTCATAATATGTGACCGATATGATTTAATTCTTTGTCTAGTATTGTTTATTTATAGCTTACAATTATGTTAACAAAATTAAACAATAAAAAATGAGCTAACAATATACAATATAGGAGCTTAAAATGCTAACTACACGTTGAAAATGAAAAAATCCTTTAATTAAAATTTAAAAATGTTTCAAAAACGGTGGGCGATAGATTCTGAGTTATATTCGTTTTCAGCATCAAAAAACAGATTAAAATCATGTATAGCATGTTAGGAAACAAAAATTATGTTTATCGGTGTTATTATTGAACGATTCTAGTAATTAAACGTTTAAATATAAATATAAAAATATTCAGTAAATTATAAGTCGCTATAATAAAGAAAATAATTTAAGTAAACACAATTATTATAAAACGAACGGTAAAATCGCGCCGATAAGTGAAAACAATACTGTACATATAAACATCGAATATTGTAACCTACAAATATCAATAAATTTACGCGAATCGGAATTTGTGCTGCCAAAATTCGTAAATACACCTATACTTTTCCCGTACACGGATCTTTTTTGTCGACCTATCGTCTTAACTGAAATGCGACATCCTAAAAACGATCCTTTCCTTCATATTTATTCGTATATTACTTTTTAGCTATCGCGAAAAGAAGAATACAAAATTACATTATCGTTTAGTTTTATTATAAGCTGAGCGATAAAAAACGCTGTCGAATCTCACCTGAAATCGAAATCCGACGAGAACCTGGCGTACCGACCGCTACACCTACCGTCGGTCGATACTTTAAATTAACTACCAAAACAAAAAATTAATAATACAAATATTAGAAAACAGAAGGCATTAAAAAAAGTAATAATACCGATTTTTCTTGGCTGCATCTGCATGAATTTACTATGTTATCCTTTTAACAACTACATCGCGTTCTAAAACTTGCTTGAATGAAAGCCAATTTTTTTAGCGGGGAAAAAATATATATATTATACCTACATAAGAATATTATGAGTAAACAAAAGAATATATCACTTTAGAAGCGATACATTATCAATATCATTATAAAGTAAACATTGAAAAAGAAAGATTTCAAAAAATGCACAAGTAAAAAAAAAGTTATACTATTAAATTCTTTAAATTTCAACAAGCTTGTAAGTTGAAGACAAATTAAAACAAAAACAAACCGACATCTACTAACCCTTCTCTGAGCATATTTTAGAGGTAAAATTGAAATACAATTTATTACTTTTTAGTGAGTATTTAGATTTACTTAACATATGTGCAGGAAAAAAAGAAAATGCTTATTTTATTAATTTTATGAAAAAAGAAGTCTGCGAGAAAAAAATCGCGGAAATTGTCTTGATAAAAATAAGAAAATAAATATAAAGAAACAATTTTGAGTAACTACCACCGAGTGTAAGCCAATCTTGAATTTTTTTACCTCGATTTTTCAGAGTAATTTTTTGTAATAACGCTAATAGCATTACTTTGAACAATATAAAGTTAAACATCGATAAACTTTAACAGCTTGATACTAAGTAATTAGACGACAAACAGATTTTAAAAAAAAAGAAGAAAAACACCTTAAAATCATCTTAAGTAAAATAATCCGCCTAAATTACCTTAAAACACTTATAAAAAACAATAAAAATCATCAAAATCGGTCATTTGATTCAAGTTTTGAAACGCATAAAAAATTGCACACGTTTTTTAGTCGTTGAAATATATACGAACACTTTTGGTAGAAAAAAGGTAAGTTTTTTGACAGAAAAATTTTGAGCGTTAGATTTTTAAGTCGTTAAGTCATTTCCGGTAGAATCGTATACGGCAATAATACACGGTAATAATGCGGCAATAATACATGGTAAGTAATAATACACGGCAATAATCGTACACGGCATGCATCGTTAAACTCGGTGAACTACACGAACCGGTGGACCGGTTTATTAAACCGTGGCGTCAGATGTTGAAATTTTATCCTTTTCACACCGTTCGATTTCCAAAATGCTACCACTCTCAGAGATCTTCCTGCCGTTACCGGAACCGTAAGGATGCAATAACACTCTAGACCCTATTTATATGTTCACAGATTTATAAATAAGAATATAAAATGTAAAAACGACAACAACGCTTATAGTACATTATCGTAAAACCGATTCGATAAAGAAAATATAATTTATCTTAAAAAAATAACTGTTAGAAACAATCAATGGAGAGCAACGCCACAAACCCAAGATTAACAATGAACGATGCGATTATAAAAAAATAAATGTCCGTAAAAAAAGATAAAAAGACTAGATAAATATGGAAGGAGCAAACGAGAACAAGAAAGAGACAACACGACATACAAAAATAGGCGTTCAAAAACGAAATAATACGAACGAAAACTAAATAAAGAGAAGGTGGAGAAATTACGAACGGAAATGAACAATTTAATGAAGCCTGTCAGCGTCCAGAAGAGGGGCCGAGCCGGGACCGATAAGTAGATTCAAGAATATATCGAACACGGTCTAATTTCCATTTCCCGTATCACCATAATCGTTCTTCTCACCGGTATCCCCGTTCGATATCAACATTATCTACATCTACAATGTTTTTGCTCTCAAATTACCATAATCGTTCGATTTATCGATCATCGATCAGGAGTATATTACGTATTCTGAGGTTCAAAACGACTTACTGTCTATCCGATAACCGCATAAACACACCCGAATAAAAATTAAGTTATGAACAAACGACTGAATTAATGAAAACCTTAATTTTGTCCTTCATAAAAAGCTTAATATGACGATCGTTATACTTTTAATTTTCTGTTACCAGTAGGAAAAAAATAGAATCTATACTCTCTGTAATCCAGTAATAAATTACTTTTTTTTTTACAAACCAAAGACGAAATAGATTTTATTATAAAGGATTATTAAAACCTTTCAAATTCTTCATCTTGTAATTTTATTTTTCTAACCGTTACCGGTATATAAATGACGCAAAAGTATCGATAACGATGACCCACCTAGTTTTTGCCGTTATCAACATTTGAGAACGAACAAGTAAAAAAAAAATACGGATTACAAGTTCACAATATTTAGAGCTGTGCACGTATATGTCAGCATCTAGAATTTTTTTATATCTCAAGAATTTTTCTGCCTAAAATCGTGAAAATTTAAATTTATTAAGAACGCTTGTATTAATATTTTTAAAAAATCAGATAAGGAATGATACAAGCAATGTTGTATCTCAAAGGTAGTAAATCTTAATGTAAGTTTAGTTAAGAGATCCAATAAAACCGAATTAAAAAAAAACGTAAAAACACTTTACTCCTGATTTTTCATCATTTTCAACCGTCGACTCGAAACTCGGTTTAAATTTTTCTCTAATAAACTGTTGTCGAGTACTAATTCCAATTCACTTCTTATTGACAGGATCTTCTCCCTCATTAAGTAAGATAAACTATATAATAATTCATTTCACGACGAAAAAGGGTGCATTGTTATATTCCTTGACAGTATCTACAGCCCAGCATTTTTTACGGCCTTGACATATGTAAACCTTCAACGATACATGTCGAATCGAACAGAATCGCTTTCTCCGAAAAAAGATGCTCATTACACAGTCGGTTACCATGGCCGATAGAACGGAGGAACCGCTCGTAGGGACGACAGTTATTTGAATTTCGGTGCCGATTATATGACGATCGACGACATAATCTCGGGCCGACGAAAAAGCTAAAGGAAATCATTCGATTCATCGCTTTTCTAAGTGAAACCGGCTCAGGATGCTCTTTATATTAAGAACTGTTATGCGATTTTCAGGGTGGGCTTACGCCTGTTGTCGGTTACTTGCAAGCGATTATGTTCGGGTAATCGACGTACACATAACGGAATTTTTGTTTTCTCTCATCGTATTCGAAATGAAATACATTAACTTAATCGAACCGATAAAAGTTAACGGATACGATCAAAAACCTAAAGGAACTATAAATTTTGCATAATATACAAAAATTTGCTCGAGACCTTTAAAGTATAATCCGAACAGGGCACAGGATTGGCAGCTCGAATACCGATGCTATGAATTTAAGCGTTCTTAAGAGAATACTTTCTCACCGGATCCGGACTGCTGTTTTGAAAGACCGTTCGGTTCGTTTATAGCTCGTCGAAGGATTTAATTTCGACGATCTAATTTCTAAAGGACTCGAACCCGGCCGTAAACGAGTCGATCGGTAATTATTCGATAAACGAGAACTACATTGACAACAACCGGAGACAAAACGACGGACGAGTAACGTTTACACTTTAACCTCCGATTCCAACAGCTAAAATATATAGAGAAATTATTGCACCCTACCACGGCGAAGAGTATTTGGATGCTAATTTTTGGAACAGAGAATGTGCATATGTTTAATAACCGCTAAAAAAAGAAATTCTATAATATAGCTACAGATTATAAGACGATGAATACTAACGGCTATATTATCATAATGATGTGTTAATTATATCGCATTTATTAAAACAAAACATCGTTTAGTAATAAGTTGTGGATTTACCGTCGTTTCTTTTTGTTTTAAATATGAATTTATCGGCACAGAAATTCTTAAAAATCAATTTTAAACGTAAGAACTACCGGATTTAAAATTTTTATTAACAAGACTTATTAAGTCTTGTCGATCATCAACATTTTGTTTTTCACAACTACAGACAGTTTTAGGCCGATCGTCATATATTCTACCGTTATAAATAGTCGAACGGTTACTTTAAATAGAAGTAAAAAATTTGAACCGGACATTTAAATTAAGAGCCCAAAAACAGGAATCGGTACACATCTATAAATAGTACGCAGGATTTAATCCGACGCTAAAGGACGGAAGCGGCGACGATACGGCGTTGCTAGACTCCTATTCGCCAGAACTTATGTGTCACCAGCGGCATACAAGCGATGATGTATACCGACCACCAGTGTGGCCTCCACCGTTCAGAGTTAATCTTACTCTAAATAATATAAATATAACGAACGGCTTATAACGGTCGATACGTGTGAAAAACAAAATCTTGATGTTCGACAAGAACTAATAAGTCTGTTAATAAAAGTTTAAAATCCGGCAGTCGGGTAAGTTCCGACTAAATATTCTTACATTTAAAACCAATTTTTTAAAAATTTCTGTGGGGCTAGATCAACGTTTAAAAAAAAAGAAACGACATTAAATCCATAACATAAAACTAAACGATGTTTTTTTAATAAATGTGATAATTAACAAACGATAAAATTTCATTACGACCGGTATACTACCTTCCGGGAAAAACAAAATAATACGCGTACGAATAAAAGATCAACGCATATTGTGGTTACTGCATCCACGAAAAAAAGACGAGATGCTCGCAGATACAAGGGTAAATAAATGAAGGATGAAGGAATCGTAAAAGAAAGTAGATGATAAAGAAAGAGGTACAGAGAAAAAGCGAGTGAGAGAGTGTAACAACAAGGAGAGGAGACGGAAAACAGGCAGAGCTGTCAACGATGGTGGGGTAAGGATGAAACGGTGGAAAGAGAGGGAACTTATCGATCGGATAACAGAACGTCATCGTTGAGACCCGATTACGTCACATCTATGACGCAATCAGTAAATACAAAGCTTTTCGATTCCATTTGATTACACATACTTATATTCAAATAAACGATCGACTATCGTGCAATGATATTCGAAACGAATTTATACATACAGACTACCCAACAATATTAAATTTAATAAAAATAACCGCTTTTGAAACCGATTATATTTGGTCCGGTAATCGTAATCACAAAAATTAATAGAATCAAAATATAATTATTCCAAGCAAAGTTTTTCCCGAATTTGTTAAATATTACAACTACCAGATCCCAGCATTTATCGGTTTATAAATCTAACTAAAATTTTACGGGGACGTAAAATTCTGAACAAGCCGTTGTTCTGTAAACGAACATTTCTTCGCTAAAAAACCCTTTTTTGATTTTGTATACGACAGCAAGGTTTCACAACGCTGTCGGATGTATTGTTTTGCGACAAAAAAATTTAATTTTCGCTCGCGTTAGTACAAGAGGAACGAAAGAGAATAATTCGTTCTTTCAAATTTTTCTGTCGTAGAACAATAAACTCGTTTATTCAGTTCTCAAACTCTTTTTCAAATATCTTCATTCCCAAACACGTATTCCCCAACACCATCCGGGTTTGCTCGATGTAATTGTGTGTTTTTTTTTTACTATAAAAAATATCGGTTTTTTTTATTCTGGCTTTGTACAACGCAGAATATTAACTTTTAAGAAAACATCGCCTGACAGGTTTACTGTTTAACCTAATAACATTTCGCATTAACGTAACTGAATTGTTTCTGAGAAATTCACTTAAGCAACTGTTTGCAGTTGCAAATAAAATATTATTAAAAATAAAAATAGTGTAAAATCATCCTTTTTTAATGTAACGCGTATTTGAATCAAGACAGTCTGTCCGTTCATCTTGAACAGCTTTCACGAGAAACATAGCATCTCTTCAGTTTTTAGATACTACATATCTGAGGTCCATCGTAAGTAACATTTTCCATAATGTTACAAGAAACTTACTGACGTATCTTTATTTACGCCACTATGTCTCTTAATATTTTAAGTTAATTCTTTTACAGCGCAAGAGGCATTGTGACGTATTTGATCATGCACAACATTTTTATTCATCGTGCACAATAATACAGAACTTTTAAGTCTTGTTTAAAAGCTCATTAAATTGCAAGTCACCCGATCATTTGTACAATTTTTTACGCTTATTATAACGAGCGATGTACTTTTTATTATTTTTTTGCATAGGTTGGCGATACAACAGGTGCCGTATGGAAAAGATGTTGGGCGCCAGATGCGGAATAGAAAGTAAACAAATGTAACCTAATTGTTGTCATGCTCGCAGCAATACTATTATGACAGTTTACGTTTTAAAATTGTGTTTTATCAGTGTTTTGTTTTAAATAGAACATTTTTAATTACCGCTGGACTTTGTGAAAAGATATAAGTTAGTGGTTATAGGTAGACAATTAGCCAAAGTAATTAACTCTCACGCGTGATGAGTTCTAACACAGACAGTGAAGATGATGTGTCCTCGGCTAATTTGATTACAAAAATATAATATAAGGACTAAAATTAGCGATCTTGACTTAGACCAATTAGACAATTTTAATTTGGATTTGAATGTTGTGAGCGACAATGAAGATCGTGACTTAGATCCGGACTATTTTCCATCTTGTGATATCGAGTGTTGCAACAAAGATGTTTACTCCCATCGTGATATCTGCAGCTGTGTTCTGTGCAAAGATCACGCGACTAAAATTTCTTGGGAAGATGGCCGTAAATTATTATTTTTTAAATCTACTCCAGAAGAAGTTACAGCGATTAAAAAACATATCGAAGACCGCGCATTACAACTACAGATACCAAACGACACTGAAAAACTTCATGTAGGCCTAACAATAACGCTAACAGTCCTAAGACTACTAACTTAATAGCTGCAAAAAAAAGTGTTTGCAAGAAAGAGGTTTAATCTGCTCGGCCGCTATGTTACAGTTATCTTTGTTACGACCACCTTTATAAAGTATCTGCGCTGATAAGCACCAAATTGAAAGAGTTGTACAGAAATTGCTAACCCAATAAAACGTTAAGAAAAAAATCACCTAAATCGATCAATAATTCGATCGGAATGCTACCTGAATCGTTTGAAGTTGACAGAAACAGACAGGAGGGTGCCGATGAGAGTATTGCACTAGAGAAACGTAACAAAGGAGTCGATAAAATGAAAACAGCAAAAGAGCGGGGAAATAAAACGTGAAGAATACGTTAATGTAATGACAAATAAAACTGTTTATCCGTGAAGCAATAAAGGCGCATATCAATAGATTTCCACGCATCGAGTCGCATTATTGCCACTCATCGACTTCAAAAGAATACTTGCATCCTGACCCAAGTATGTAGAAAAAAGTGGATGTATTCAACAGCAAATATAAGTCAATAGGAATCACTACCGGTACAGTAATAATTTTAATGAGAAAATGAACTTAGCATTCCATTATCCTAAGAAGGACCAGTGAATACTTTGTAAACTGTAGAGAAGTGGCGATGAATGGAAACAAACTAACAGCTTGAAAATCGATATCAAAGCCGCACTACTAAAAAACTGGCAGTAAGAGAGATTACAAACTATATTAAAGAAAATCTGGTGGATGAAACTTGCTTATGCGCCGCTTTCGATTTACAAGTTATGTTTCTACCTACAGCCGCAGAGTCACCTTTCTATCGCAGAAGGTTTACTAATTACAAGCTTTCGGTTTACGTCATCGGGAGACAAAAGATTGTGCTTGTTTTGTGTGGGACGAGCACTTAGACCGAAGAGGATTTTCAGAGATTGCCGCATACCTTCTTTACAAGTTCCTTTGTGATCTTGATTGTAGGAATATTGTAAAGGAAGTATTTTTGTTCTTTGACGGTTGCTGTGGTCAGAACAAGAAATAGGTCGTTGCCACAATGTTGCTTCGTGCTGTAAGCACTTCTAAAAATATAACTTAATAACTTTAAAATTCTTCGAACCGTACTGTGGAAAGAACGAGGAAGACTCGGCACGTAGTGCTATTCGTTCAGCCTTGAGTGCTGCAGGTACCGTATTCGTTCCATCCAAATCAATTATTCGCCTCGCATGTAGAAAATAACATACGCTGTCCAAAGCGTGGAAAACACAGATTTCTTCGATTTTACGGGGCATGTCAGAAAACTTAAAATCCTTTCCGTGCGGCACGATGACGAAGGTGAGAAGCTCAGCCGGCCTACCGTGGTAGAATACATGGTTTTTTCAAAACAAGAACCTAACAGAATCGTTTTTAAATCGAGCCATTTAGGCAGCGAATACAGAAGTCTGACCGTTCCAAGGTCTGATATCGCCCCCAGTGTGAAGCCAAGTCGACTTTACAAGAAAAATGTGATGACTTGATGGGACTCTGTACTGGTGCGACACCTATCATTAGGGGAAAAGAAAACGTGAATTTCTATAAAAACTTGTGCCATCAGCAAAAGTTGGTGAATTTCAATGACTGTCAATGGAATTTAAATCTTACTAAACTTTATGATAAGTTCTACAGTGAGTTTTTTGTTTTTGTGCCTATATAACTAATCGGTTTTAAAAATTAAATTTTCTTTTTTACTAATGTCTTTTCTTATTTTATTTTACACTTTTATTTACAATAACAATTATTCTGTGGGATAAAACAAATTAAATCTAAAAAATTTACAGTCGTAAGCGACTTAAGATTATTTTCCTTTTTTGAGGCATACTGCTGTCGTATGTGCTTTAAAATATCAGGAAGAAAAAAAGGGAATTTGATTTTTAAAACATATTACATTAATGTCCATATTTTCAAGTATCTTAGACAAAAACTTCATTACATCAGGTTACAACGTGAAAAGAATGTTTTTCTTTAAATTGCTCTCTTGAAAAGTTGCCATTTTGCAGTTATACTATGTCTATTGCAAGACAATATATATATATATATATATATATATATATATATATATATATATATATATAGAAAGAGAGAGAGAGAGAAAATGAATCACGAAGTTTTATCGATGTTCAGGAACGCATTCCTGGAAGACATTCAAGGCAAACAGTTCGTTTAAATGACGCTTTGCTTCCAAATGATTTCACAAAATAAGTTTAAAAGGTAAAACAATGGTACAGAAACTCTAGGAACACAAATTATGGGATTAAATCGGTGGTTTAATATATTTGAAAACAAAATAAAAATAGATCCAGAACTGAATCTTCAGTAGCTTCCGAAAAATTGTTATAAAACTGGAAAATTAATTGTAAAAATTTTTTTTTTAGAAATGCGAAAAGCAATCGTTTTAATTAGCAATAAAAAAATTAAATTATGCGACAATTTTCTAATATGTAAATTTTTAAAAATCCGATCGAAATAATACACTAGTTTAATAAATTCAACAAAATTTAAAACAGACAGAAAATATAAATACGAGTATGATTCTGAACCGAACCGAAAATTAACATTTCTTATATCTCACAGACCAAAATTTTAATGGACCTACTTCAAACTGTTATAAAAAATGAATTCCTTGATCGTTAAAAAAATCCTAATGAAATGTACAAAATAGTAGAGACAAAATTGTTGCTTTATCAGCATTGTTCCTACCGAGCTTTATTAAGTCAAATTCCGTTGAGCGGTCCAGTCACTTTTTATTTTTGAAATACGAGGTGCTCTTTTATTTTTTCAGTTAATTATTCCAACGATATGGGCTGATAAGTTTAAAAAAACCGAACCAGTAAAATTTTCAGAAAATTTAAACTTCACTGAGATATAGTTCTTATCAGATATAAAAAAAAAACTCAACCGTTCGTATAAACTGTACGTTTTGCACGTACTGAATTTTTTATCTAGTAATATTTTTCAACACAGAATATCTTAAAAGTCAAAAAATACAAACACGTAGACGAGGCCAACTTTCTTTTTTGACCGATAGCAATAAGTTTCTTCGTTACTACAGAGTACAACAACGTTAAAGATCTAAAGTAGTTGTCATTTATGAAATAATTATTCTATTTTATTACATTAAAATTACGGTAAACTCTTCAAATTACTGTTAAGAAAGTCGCATTCACGTAATCGCCTCGAATTCTACTGAATGTAATACACGGTGCTAAGTCGACGCGAGAAGGTATTCTTCGTATTTGAATACGCGAAAACCACGTCCGTTGTGGCGGTGCAGCGACGATTTTAAGGGGAACGGTCATATCCGTCTACATACAACGGTATCGGATGCGATGAGAAATTCGGGTTGAAGGCCCCTCAAGTGTTCAGCTTCTCGGCCCAAACGTCCGGGCCGAGTAAAGAAACTCGGACACTGGATAAGAAGAAATAAGCCTACACGATTGCCCCCGTGAATCCACTACTCGTGCTGGCTTACGACTCGGCATGGTGAAATTTAAAACTCGTCAGATCGGCAAATTTTTGTTAAAGTCAAAACGTTAAACCCGACGGACTTCGCCCGATGTAGGCACCCATTCGAAGTTCTATCGATGATGAAGTGCTTTTACATTACGGCAATGAAACGCCGGAGAGGTTACAGATTAACGGTTTCGTAGAATCGCTCATTATTATCGATGAAGATCGAATTTTAGCACCTGCGGAAGGATTAATCACCACGATGTCAGAATATGGCGAGACCAAAATTTCCAACACATATACTGAACTTGTGCGAGACTACGGTCACGATGTGCTCGCACATCGTGGCCATCTTTCTTGGTAGTCCACTGTCAACAAAGATAAGACCGCTAGAATAAGATGAAAACCAACACACCATCTTTTAATGATGGCAAGGACAAGTTCACCGACCGACAAAACGGATCGTCCGCTTCATTACCACGACAAATACCTAGATAAAAACTTTCCACCACGACGGATGCTGGTGGAAAACTGTCCACCACGGCGGATTGTGATGATGAGGTGACCGCTTCAACTATTGGATTTAAGACCGTGCAAATGTTTTAAAATGTTTTTATGTGCATTCGCGTAAACACTGTTTTTGTGTCCACTTCAAGCTCATCTAACACAACTTCGAAATCATCTCAACTCGGTGTATCAGCCGTCATGCAGTACACGGGTTTTGAGACAAAAAAAGGGAAAAAATTAGTATATCTTGACTTCATTTTATACAATATTTAATAATAGTAATTATTCATGTGTTTGAAGATATCCGGCTTACGAATTAAACTGTTATTGTAACAGCCGGATAATAATGTAGTATTATACATACGAAATGACCAAATCACTCTACAAATCCGGTTGTGTGTTCTTAATGGATTACCAGAAATCATATTTCCGGTCGTACTTTCAAATAAAAGAAAATCGTAAGCAGTATTTTTTTAATCGTTCCTTCTTTCATCCTTTGAGTTTTTTTTGCTAAAATGATTCCTTAGGGAGAATCGTTCGCACAATGACCTGTGTAGAAAGGGAACATAACTCCTGTTTTTTTTTTTTACGTTTCCGATAAATATTTTTTAAATCTATAAACTTTAATTTTTGGTTTCAAATGTAATCTCAATCGGAGTTTTATACGTTCTTGTACGTTTCATTAAAATCGGTTCGGCTGTTCTTAATTACGCAAGGAAACGGTTAGATTTTACTGCTACAGTTTTGTATGAAAAGGGAAAAAAATGAATAAAATATAATCATAAACGCGCGCACACACAAAACAATTAATCGCAAAATAACATATTGAAAGCTTTTATTTATTTATTTTCATTTTTTCTTAATCCCGCAAAGTATATCTCATCGAGTAAAAAAAAATTATTTTGTATGTAAATAAAGAAATAAACAAACTATCTCCTGTAACTAAATGTATACAATGAAAAGCTGAACTCGACCGGGTTTGCACAGAGTACGTCAACGTTTTGGCCTACTTTGTTTGTTTACGCGAGCAAACATGTAAATATACTACAGAATGAACAATCTAAGGCAAAGAATAGTCAACATGTCACATCCTGACGGTATGGAAAACAGCATTACTATGTATATTTCCCGCAGGCCAACATAAAAAAAAAAAAAATGAAAGTGGTTCAAAATAGCATGACAATACACAGATATTTAGACGTCGCATAGATATTTGTATCCTGAACGCTTTCAGCCGTACTTTGTTCACTAATTCCAACAAAATGATGTTAAAAGAAAAATTATTAACATTTTTAATTTTGGGATGTTTAATGAGATGAAAGTAATTATAATTAACTATATTAATTAATTGTTTTTAATTAATAAGAGATACACGATAAGTCTTTATTAAATTTACCTATATTTGTTTTACGTATCATGCCTCTCGTCACGTAAAAAGATAGAGCGATTTACAACCAAGGATTTTTTCTAGTATTTAATAAAACATAAAATGCTGTAAATCTGATACCACAATCGTTAATACTTTTAAACGATCATTACATTTTAAGAGTTTATAATTAATTAATGGTAAAACGTATATAATTTCATAAACATTTCTCAGATTACAATATAACTACTACTATTCTATAACAAAAAAACTTCAGATCGGGTACAGACAACAGTCAGATGTGAAAAACGCCAAAAAATTGTATATAACATCTATTTTTCTGCCGATTGTTATAACAAGCGCTGCGTATCTAAATGTACTGTAGCCATAATTATAACGGGTGGAAATGAATTTTTAAAAGGATGAGTTAACAACCCGTAAGGATTAGATATCGGAGCTTACTGTACGGCGACATTTCCTCCATATCGGAACAGACTTGACGGTCCGATATCAGGAACGCCGAACTCGCTCAACAACACTAACGTAATTTCTTTTGCCGGAGTCTTCTCGACGATACGATCTACGCATCTCCAGTCAGCAGAAATAGATACTAAACAGCCCCGATTACTTCGCTATTGGAGTGACGTCTTTGAAGACGTTAGTCTAAACAAAGACAAAGGTTATACAACGCTTAGATGCGCTCCGAGTCGCAAAAGGTGTCTACATCGGGGTTTAAAGGAACTCCGTACCGCTTCTCTAATCGCAAGAGTATTCAAGAAAAGACTTACGGAGTGTCGTACCGTATACAATAACTACACGAATCGATCGATAATACTGTACCAAATAACAGTTTTCTTGTATAATCCGGAAAGGAGTTCTCCGTCAAAATTCTACAACTACGTTTTCCTACATTAGTCGTTTTAATTTTTTCCCCCTGGAACCTTTTGCTAACATACAGCAACAACATTTTAGTAGAAATAAGCGGCTATAATTTTTTTTTTTTTAAATTAAATCTTTACTCCAAAATTAATCCTCAGAGTAAACAAAAAAAATTCACAATTGCAAATAAAAAAATACAATTTCTAGAAAGATTATTCATTTTATTTTAGTTTTTGTCAATTTAAATGATTTTATTAAGACCCCTAGGTACGTAAATCACAACAAATTTTTATACAAGAATTTCAGTTCATCGCTGATCGGCTAGAATCTTATTACTTCATTTTACAACGATATGATAGTACTTCCTACACAAAGTTTAGTACTTTATTACTGCAATAATACTCTATAAATATATACATAAAACTGTTTGCTAGAAAAATTGTTTTCTATTTAAAAAACAATTTTATTTTTTCTACTACAATAGCAAAAACGTACTAAAATTAAGATCTGCTAAACAAACAAAACATAAATAAATAAAACGCAGACAAAAGTATAAACGATTTGTCAGAAACAGAAAGAGTGACGATAATAATTTACCACCGACGAATAACTTTTTTGGTCGTCCAACAAAAAAAATATTACAAAAGCACATTAAATTATTCGTGAAATATAAGTAAAAATTCAATAATATAAAAAACAAAATGGATCCAAAACTGGATTTTGTCTGTAACAAAAGATTGAGCATGCGATTTACGATACTCTCCGAATTATTGAATTGTTTTACATTATAGGTACATTAAATTTGTTATTCATACTAATACGCTTTTCTTTACAAATCTATTCATAAACAGCCGACCTAAATCAAGAGTTGGAACCTTTAATAATCAGGTAGAAATTCCCTAAACGACAAGCTAATACACTAACGGGGGATCCACATTCATCCCTAACGAGATAAAAAAAAAAAACATTTTTCATTCCTTTACTGGTTTACATACCGTATCTGTTAAAAGTGTAATCCTGATTTAGGTAAAAATATGTACCGTAAGCTTCAGGAATTTTGGCATCGGTCGGACTCAAAAAATCGTCCGATCGATAATTTTAAATTACGATTGTAGCAAAGCGATCGCAAATTCTTAGAATGTTTCTCAAGGGAAGTCTATACGAAAAGAACGCCTCAATGATTTTGAATTATAGTAAGCTCGGGGCGGTGACCGTTACAACCTGATGTTAAAAAATTAAACTTTCTCAAATTAGCTAGTAACAATTTTAAGAAATAAACTCCGCATCAATTAAATGCAATAAAAAATAAATATTCTTAAATAAATTTATTTATTCTTTGTAATATTTATTATATTTTTTATTTATTCTTTTGTAATAAAGAATAATCTCATCAAAAGATGAGATTTCCACTACCCGTTTACTGACGATAAGGTACGACTTAAAACCGATACTAAGCAGCTCTTCTGATACCACTACCATAACTACAGGTTTTTCATCTTAAAAAATGTGGAACTAAATCAAATGTTTTATCGAGGTAGCAGACAATTGAAAATAGAATCTTTTATTAACTATGCGATTTGAAATATTTTTCAAAAACTAAGATACGGTCGTTAGTAGAAAATCCTTCCCTTTGTTTGTTAATATTTTCAAGAAAAGTTAAGCCTATTTTTTATAATTTCTCAAACGATATAAATATGGACTTTAGAAAATAAAGATAACGAAATCGGTCTATCATTTTGTCAAAAAGCCGAACTTTTCTTAAAGAGGGGGATGAATAAAGACGGAAGTTTTACCACAACCGGGAAAAACTTCGACGCTGAAAGTTTTATTAATTAAGTTTTAAAGAATAATAATAGCAGCTACGACTTCTTTTAAAATACAAGTTACAGCTTTTCTGATTGTCAACGGAAAATAAAAATACCGATTCTTCAAACAAAACCGTTTAAGGTTTTGTTTGAAACGGATCGATATTGTTGTTGTTTAAATTACTGGAAAAAAATAATTAAACTTCTCTGCTACTCGTATACTGAAATAAAGAAAGTCCAGTTCTTTTCGTATTTCTGATGAAGTTCTCTGGCCTGTTTTACTTCCAAATCCGCACTCGCTTTTATAGAATTCAGATATTAAATAAAACGAGCGACTCCCATAAAGTCTTACGGTTGCGAACAGGAAACTGAAAAAGAACGGTCAGAAAATAATAGAAATCCGATAGGATTGTCTATCTTTCTCGACAAAATGATTAAAATCCATAAAAGAGATTTATTCTTTCGACGAAGACTGTCGACGATGACGTCAACACCGGGCCTAAAGCTTTAACCGTATCAGAAACTGATAACAAAACGGTAAATAAGTATTAAACATACCTCATTTATTCCATTCAGGTATGCAGTCTAATAACCGTTTATCCTTCTAATTATGACGTAATACGACGACATATGGTCATACTCGCTTTTATCTTAAAAAAAATCAACATAAGACCAAATTTTAGAGAACTTTGAATAATTAAGCCTTCGGTTCGCCGTATTCCCGTTTCTTCGGAAGTCGTTCCTGTCTGAAAACGCAAAGTAAAAATTATTCTGTATCGATAATCTAAAACATTGAGATAAAGATTTATTTTAAAGAACTGTTATCGACATCCTTATACGCCATGAAACGTATACATAAAATCATCCTAAACGAAATTCGGAAAGAAATTAAAATTCTAATACACTTCAACGCGTCTGGAAACGACAATCTTCGATGAGAAACCACTTGTAGCCCGATCGGCTGTCACATCGATTTTTAAAACGATCGTTTCAAAAATGAAAACGACCTCCGATAAATAATTAATAATAAATTTATCGGTTTCGAACTACAAATAGCGATAAGAACAATAAATAAATAATCTTTATTCGGTTTCACATCGGAGAACGGTAAGCATTAAACTAGGCAAAACCGGGAACACGAGGGAAAGGAAAGGGGTAAAGTTATAGACCGTTGAGGGAGATGACAGAAATGCGGGCCGAGAGGGTCGGTACAGCTTACGACGGTCGCTAAGCAACGGGTGGAGCGTCATCGCTTATGACGTCATAGGTTTTCTGTGACGCACATATTATACGGCTCAGACGAACACTGGCCTTTACCAGATTACCTTTATTATATCCATAATCCGATTTTAAAACGACCTTTTTTTCTAATTAAGGTGAAAATTGTATAACAAAATTTAAAATGCTGATTTTCTGGAAGAATGGAAGCGTAAAATAGACGTTAGATAACGATCGGTTAATAAAAATAAAGGGAATATGTACACAACTTTACACGTACTATATATATCAATATTTATTTATTTTAAATACGACTTAATACTTCCTATAGAGGTAAACATTCTACCTGTACATAGGATCTGAAAATACGGGCTCGATCAATCGCGTTCCGCCGCTACCCGACTCCATTTTTCAAACCGGTCATTGCGTCCCCGTTATTGCTAACAATAAGATCGGTTCAACACCTGCTTACTGTTGTATTTATACCTTTTCGGGATTTATTCCTCATTTAGTTGTCGTTAGTAAGAGTTGTCAAATTGTGTTTGCTGTGTGCGCATCGATCGTGGAAGTTATGAAAGTAAGATGGGTAAATCGATCTTCGTAGTTCGTGGTTACAAATACCAGATTCCACAAACATCTAATGGATGGAATTCAGCGACAGGCATGCTCCACAAAAACTTGTTAGTTTTACTTAAAAACCGATTTGGAAAATAAAATTAGAGAAAGTTTTAAAGAACACACCCGTGCACGTTTGAAAGAAAATATAATTAGCAGACAAAAAGTAGAAAATTCTGTGAAAAAAAGCAGCTGAAGATATTTCATGTAGGCCGTCTAAACTCTTACAAAGAGGGTCGAAAAATAAAGGAGACGTAGAGTCAATTAAGCGGTACGGAAAATCGATTCATCCAACTCTTCCAGAAAGTGTTGTGCAAATCATTGCGCTCTACAAGAAATGGAAATCGTCACCGATACTACGAAAGCGTTCTTCATGATGAACGACCGAGAAAAAGGACTTGCTTGTTTCTCGGGGATGACAGATTTAAAAATTCCGAGTGAAACGCCAAAACTCTATGCTGATGGTACAAAATTGCCCAAAATATTTCAAACAGATTTTCACAATACATGGATAGGTAAAAGGTATGTATGTGCCACTAATTTTTTTTCTATTACCGAACAAGAACTCTCAATTACACAGAAATCTTCATGTCGACTATCGCCAAGTGCGAATCGCATAATTTGTCCCTTAATCCTCAGGAAATGTTTGTAGACTTGAATATGTAGTACAAGGGGCTGCAAAAGTTGTTGTTGTACAAGGGGGTTCAATGAAGATCCTTCATTGAACCTTCAATGAAGACTGTCGTTTTCATCTAGGTCAAAACCGAAGGAAAAATTCAAACTCTAGGGTTGTCTTCTGAATATATATCAAACACGGAAACCAGCCGTTTTTTGAAAATATTTTTTCGTTTACCCTTCCTAAGTCCCGACGACAAAGACGACTGTTTCACAGACGGCCTAATGGCATTACAACCAAAAGAAAAAGAATATGTCAAAATATTCACATATACGAATTCGACGATTACATTTCTCCTGATGCTACGTTTCCTCCAAAAATAAGGGCGGATTTCAGCATTTCAATGAATCGTACGAACAACTGCGAATCGCTTCACGCTCAATTAAATGCGCACTTCTACATTTTTTTTTTTTGAAAAATTCCAGGCCAATATATACACCGAATTAAAGAAGAGTAAAGAACTGCAAGAAAATATAAACGGATAGAAGAGAAGAAAATATATCTTCGGGAACAAATGAAAAAATTCACCAAAAAAAAAACCTGTTCTCGAATACAGTATATAGAGGCCGTCTGCATTAAGTGTTTACCAATAAAATAAAGTAACATAGAAGATTGAAAAATTATAAGTAGCGAGACAAACAGCAGAAAAAAAATAAATAAAAAAAAAAACAATAGAATAAAAAATAAATAAAAGTTGCTCAAAAAATTGACAAAACCATTTTAATTGACTAAACAAAAAATACTGTGTTCCTTTCAACGGATAACTACAGCGATTATCACTAATAACTGTGAAATAAGTTTTTGCTTTTCAATCGGATATTAAAACTACAAGTGATTAGAGGAAGATACATTAGTAATGTGACAAGACCGGTATAACGGACCTGAGTAACGGATTCCTACCAATTAAGAAGAAAGTAGTAGAAAGTATAATAATGGGAGGAATCCAGAAAGGGGCTAAAGAAACCCTGTTAGTAAAGGTAACGTCCGTTTAACAATCATCTTTTGTAATATGCTCGCTGCAACACTAAACAGATGTTCGTTCCGTGAGAAGTTACCCGAAACCAAAGGTTAGGAAACGACGCCGTCAATCATTCTCACGCTCAACTGGGGTCTGGTCCGTCAGGTAAAGAAGATAGATAGCAGTATAAATACTCAGGGGAAGACCACTTAAAAATAAGTTCCTCGTGGAGAGACTGCGATGTAAATCTGCGATATGAGTTCTGCGAAGAGGTAGTGAAGGAGCAAATTTCGAGAGCAAGTTCGATGCAACTAAGGTGACGCCACGAGTAACTACAGTACAAGAAAACAATAAATGGTTCGGTAAGGCTGCAAGTGAAAGAGATAACTTACTAAATTTCGTTCATCAACTGTTAAGGTAGTTTCATTTGTGAACAGCAAAGCTATTTGCTGTCAAAGAACTTTATACTTATCTTATCTATTGAACTATTGTTAATACAAGACTGATGATTAAAAGTGTTAAGACACTGAATTCTGGTTTTCATTATTTATCTACCTGTGAATAAATCCTGACGATTACTTTAAATTCTGTTTTGTACGTAATCTCAGTTTATTATTATTACTGACATTTATGATTGTTTGTTTGTTATTGACATTTAATATTATTATTGTTTACTGTAAGCCATTATTCTAAACATTACTGTGAGATTTTTTAATTTTATTGTCTGTTACTATTATTATTATTATTATTATTATTATTATTATTATTATTATTATTATTATTATTACTATTATTCTGATTATTATTGTGATTGTGATTGCTATACTACTTTTATTGTTTTATTATTGGTTTGTCTTTTTTATTTATGTTCTTGAAATAGCAAATTGTAATTATATAAAAATTTTCAATCGTCCATCTCTCAATATCCTGATAGAGCCGCAAACACGCGACAGTACCTATGCTTATTATTATGATCAATTTTTCGGAATAGTTTTTGGTAAAATTTCCTACGAGGGACAGAGTTGACCGAGTAAAATTGAATAAGGGAAGCAATTGAACGGGCTTTTTTTCAGATGGACGGAACTGACCGATATCCAGAAATTGTATAAAAAACAAAATACAAAACATTCTTACAAAATTAAATCTTAGAGCACTAAAACTTATACAAAGAATGGCAGATGTAAGCACTTTTCATAATATTAATTTTCTATTTAATATAGATTTTGTTTTATCATGCTAATTTCAAAAACTTTAGATGAAATTTTTATCACTAATCGTTACAATAAATAACACTTCTTCACACTTATTTTAAGCCTCTGCAGGAATTTTTTACAAAATTATCAAGAAAAGTTATAGTTTTCAATTTAACACATTTCACGTAATTAGTTGCAATTAACATGTTTTAATAAAATACTGCTAAGGTCAGCAACCAAAAATTCATAAATTTAGAGCATAAACAGCTAATTATGGGATAATTATTAGGATAATGAAACAGTAAATAAAGCTTTATTATTGCACGTCATTAAATTCAAAAAAACTGCACGATTGAATCAATTAAAAACAGACACCAGACAAAACAGTTAACACAAATTGTTTTTACGAAGAATGTATAACTTAAAAAAAATGACATCAAGAAAGAGAAGAGTAAGGATTCTCATCTATTTTTTCATAAAAAATAAAAACCGGTGGGAGAAGGTGAATAAATTGCACTGAAAGCAAACTATGATGGAAACCAAAGTTTCATTACTGAAAAGAATTATATTTTCATCAATTTATTATTTATAATAAAGAAAAGATTAGTTTTAATTAAAATCTAAAATAATCAGGTTTTAAATTACCATCCACAAGATTCAGGAGCTTAAAAAGTTATTTAAAGAAAGATATACGGATTGGGATTGATAAGCTATTAAGAGGAAGGATACTTATCATAAGGACCTTATCATATATACAGAAGAAAGTTTTAATCCGATAGCCATAAAAAGAAATAAATAAAAGGGAAGAAAAATGATAATGAATGGGAACATAAAGCTTATGAAATAAATTAGTAGAGAAAAATATTAAATTGAATGTAACACTACAAAAACTAATTAATAAAAATTTCATCAATTATAAAAAATTACTTTCCCACACTGTAAATTATAACTGAATTTAAAAAGAACTCATTTTATTGTAATTCACACATTTACCACCATTAAAACAACTTCAACTGACAAATTTGTGCATCTAAAGATTTACTGATAAACAGTAGAACTTTGTTTTTTTCTATTGCATGTACAATTATAATTATACAAGTATATAGAATTCAATTAGACCACATGTACAGAATACAAGCGCCTATGTTAATAGTGTACTTTAATATTTAGGATTCCATTAATAGCACTGTTTCAGATACGATGGGTGAGAAATTGGCAATTCCAAGAGCTGAATCACAGTCGGGTTAACAGCAAGTTGTAAATCAGCACAAAAAGAAATCCAGCTGTTGTTTCATGAGGAAAAGTAAAGGAATATTTAAATTAAAAATGTAAAAAAAAGAAGTCGGTTTACAAAACAGCATTCAATTTTTGGAAACCAAAAATTACAATAAATGATTGGAAGAATAGATGGGCAGTTAACAAAACAGAAAACCAACAAGGTGTACATCTTTGATCTATCTACACTGATAAGTTATATGATCTGTCAGTCAGTAGTAATTTTTTTAACCATTAGTAAAAATAAGAAATGATGAAAACATAGAGGCCAATCAGAATTACAATATAGATGGATCAGAAATCAATTAAAGAATTCTTTATGACAGACTAACTCAAAAATCAGAACTAAGGGACTCACACTTGACCAACACACGTTTAAAGCGATCAGAGAGTAACAATCACTCTGCGCTTTTGAATCGCATTAAACTTTTATGATAGAAAAATCTGAAAAGCTTAAGTTTTAAAAAAACATATTTATCATCTGTCAGTAAGCTGTTGCGCTCAAAATTATCTGATAAACTCCTTTTTATTTCAAGACTTGTTCGATAACAAAAGTTTTTCCTCAAGTGAAATAATTTTTCAATCATAAAATCGTACTGAAAAGGTATTTTTTTTCTGTTAGACAACATCGCTAACACTGGATCACACCCATCCATCTCTTCAAACACGACAAAATTAACTCGACCTCGAAAAAATATTATCGACCTCAATTTTGATTACAACTTTTGATGAAAATTAACAATAATGTTACATACAACATAACAGATGCATCGAATGCAATTTCTAATGCTGCACTGCAAAAAAAAAGTGAAAATTTGGTCAGTTGTGACAGATTATATTCTGCCCTACCTTACCGATGAAGAGAACTAAATCTGTAAATCATTTAACTAACGAGAAGTTAAATGAAGATGAA
Organism: Lycorma delicatula; assembly: GCF_047948215.1. Classification (NCBI taxonomy): domain Eukaryota; kingdom Metazoa; phylum Arthropoda; class Insecta; order Hemiptera; family Fulgoridae; genus Lycorma; species Lycorma delicatula. The sequence goes on along the minus strand of NC_134458.1, from coordinate 164,359,583 downwards.
AATGTTTAAAAAACAGCTGCATGACAAAATTGTCTTGATGATAAGACAATTACAGAAGACAATCAAGGTTAGAATGAAACCAATGATGACCGTGAAGGAAATATGTCTTAAGACGGTAGAAAATTGCACTCCAAAAATTTATTTTCGGTATATGTTGAACAAAATCATACGTCCACTCTAGTACACATCTTTAAATTGAAAATACAGCATTATACCAGCTATGTAAAAGCAGCACAAACAGAAGAAAATTACTGGTTTTTTAAAAAGATGAGACGTTTTAAATTTTTCAAATAATAAACATTGTCTTTAAATGTAATATGAATTTATGTTAAAATTATAACAATTTATTTGAATCCGAAATCTTCTTTTATTTTAATTTTTACCAATTAACACGAGCAACAAAATAAAGTATTCATTATTTTTCTTTTTTAATTTCTGTATTTCAGGTAAACCATTTATGAAATTTTATTTCAGTAATTTAGTTCTATTCACTTTAAATGCTTGATCACAAGGTTCATAATTTTAAATATAGTAACAGCTCTTACCTTACAGCTTATCTAATTTTATAATTCACGCTTAAATTATTAATATACAGTGGGTTTATGTTACATAATCAATTTTTTTTCTCAGCATTCATATACAGTGACTAACATTAAATTATCTAACCATGAACCAACCTTTCTGAGTCAATTACAAAAGCATATGTCACTGGATTTCCAAAAATACAACGCGATTATATTTTTATTATAAAATTCATTCATTACAATCTATATTAAGTAATATCTACAGTAGCAATTTTCCAAGACTTTAAATATTTTTTTGATTGTACCCAACATGAGATGCTGTTGGTAAAGTAGCAGAGTTAAGTGCAAATACTATAACAAGCCAACCTCTGTGGTGTGAGTGGTAGCGTCTCAGCCTTTCATCTGGAGGTCCTAGGTTCAAATCCCGGTCAGGCATGGTATTTTCAAACACTACACTATATTATTCAACACAGTGTTGAATAATATAAAAATCAACTGGCATGAAATTCCACAGGGTAGATTAATTGGACCGATTTTCTTCAGTATTTAGATTGAAAAAAATTTAGTTTATTAAAAATATTCAGTTTTTTGCCGACGACATGGTTACACTTTGCACAGAAAATACGCTGGAGGAAGAGGAAACTGAACAAACAACATGTAATATATTATTTGTTGATTTGCTATAAAGAGATTAAAACATAGAAATCAGTTACCATAACATTAGTAATTAGTACACAGAAGCAAAAAAAATACTTGAAAAAACTAAATTACTTTTTTGTTATAGCTACCTTATACTTAAAAATTATGAGCATAAATGTATTTGAAAACTTTTTATAACGTATATTTATATGTATGCAATCTTAAATTTATATTATCAAAATTTAGGTCCTCACTTCAAGATGTACAATGCAGAGCGCCTAAGGGATTCTATCTTACAGTTTATTAATAACCAGTCTCAAAATAACCCTCGTTATAGAAGACAACTATATATTTATATATATATATATATATATAAATCGGTGGAATTTAGAGAAGCTTGAGGAAGAGGAGGTAAAGAAGATTTTTGAGGAGGACATCGCTAGAGGTCTGAGTAAAAAAGATAAGATAGAAAATGTAGAAGAAGAATGGGAGAATGTTAAAAAGGAAATTCTTAAATCAGCAGAAGCGAACTTAGGCGGAATAAAGAGAACTGGTAGAAAACCTTGGGTTTCAGACGATATATTGCAGCTGATGGATGAACGTAGAAAATATAAGAATGCTAGTGATGAAGAAAGTAAAAGGAACTATCGGCAATTAAGAAATGCTATAAACAGGAAGTGCAAACTGGCGAAAGAAGAGTGGATTAAAGAAAAGTGTTCAGAAGTGGAAAGAGAAATGAACATTGGTAAAATAGACGGAGCATACAGGAAAGTTAAGGAAAATTTTGGGGTACATAAATTAAAATCTAATAATGTGTTAAACAAAGATGGTACACCTATATATAATACGAAAGGTAAAGTCGATAGATGGGTGGAATATATTGAAGAGTTATACGGAGGAAATGAATTAGAAAATGGTTTTATAGAGGAAGAAGAGGAAGTTGAGGAGGATGAAATGGGAGAAACAATACTGAGATCTGAATTTAAGAGAGCATTAAAAGATTTAAATGGCAGAAAGGCTCCTGGAATAGACGGAATACCTGTAGAATTACTGCGCAGTGCAGGGGAGGAGGCGATTGATAGATTATACAAACTGGTGTGTAATATTTATGAAAAAGGGGAATTTCCGTCAGACTTCAAAAAAAGTGTTATAGTAATGATACCAAAGAAATCAGGGGCAGATAAATGTGAAGAATACAGAACAATTAGTTTAACTAGTCATGCATCAAAAATCTTAACTAGAATTCTATACAGAAGAATTGAGAGGAGAGTGGAGGAAGTGTTAGGAGAAGACCAATTTGGTTTCAGGAAAAGTATAGGGACAAGGGAAGCAATTTTAGGCCTCAGATTAATAGTAGAAGGAAGATTAAAGAAAAACAAACCAACATACTTGGCGTTTATAGACCTAGAAAAGGCATTCGATAACGTATACTGGAATAAAATGTTCAGCATTTTAAAAAAATTAGGGTTCAAATACAGAGATAGAAGAACAATTGCTAACATGTACAGGAACCAAACAGCAACAGTAGCAATTGAAGAACATAAGAAAGAAGCCATAATAAGAAAGGGAGTCCGACAAGGATGTTCTCTATCTCCGTTACTTTTTAATCTTTACATGGAACTAGCAGTTAATGATGTTAAAGAACAATTTAGATTCGGAGTAACAGTACAAGGTGAAAAGATAAAGATGCTACGATTTGCTGATGATATAGTAATTCTAGCCGAGAATAAAAAGGATTTAGAAGAAACAATGAACGGCATAGATGAAGTCCTACGCAAAAACTATCGCATGAAAATAAACAAGAACAAAACAAAAGTAATGAAATGTAGTAGAAATAACAAAGATGGACCACTGAATGTGAAAATAGGAGGAGAAAAGATTATGGAGGTAGAAGAATTTTGTTATTTGGGAAGTAGAATTACTAAAGATGGACGAAGCAGGAGCGATATAAAATGCCGAATAGCACAAGCTAAACGAGCCTTCAGTAAGAAATATAAGTTGTTTACATCAAAAATTAATTTAAATGTCAGGAAAAGATTTTTGAAAGTGTATGTTTGGAGTGTCGCTTTATATGGAAGTGAAACTTGGACAATCGGAGTATCTGAGAAGAAAAGGTTAGAAGCTTTTGAAATGTGGTGCTATAGGAGAATGTTAAAAATCAGATGGGTGGATAAAGTGACAAATGAGGAGGTATTGCGGCAAATAGATGAAGAAAGAAGCATTTGGAAAAATATAGTTAAAAGAAGAGACAGACTTATAGGCCACATACTAAGGCATCCTGGAATAGTCGCTTTAATTTTGGAAGGACAGGTAGAAGGGAAAAATTGTGTAGGCAGGCCACGTTTGGAATATGTAAAACAAATTGTTAGGGATGTAGGATGTAGAGGGTATACTGAAATGAAACGACTAGCACTAGATAGGGAATCTTGGAGAGCTGCATCAAACCAGTCAAATGAGTGAAGACAAAAAAAAAAATATACATAGTTATTATTTGAAAATAATTATTTAAAAGGAATCGAAAATTCCACGATAGCAGCTCAAAAAATTATTCACCAGATGGAATATAACAACTTTAAATATGGATAAAATTTATCCAATCTGCTTCTCAGGTATCATGCGGTTAGAATTCCCATTAATGACAATGATGCTATTTTTGTTGCCCATAAAGTAAAATTTCACAGTGTTTTATTAGATGATATGCTCCATCAAAATGATTAAAATTGAATCTGTTTAAAACAAAATCAAATCGTACCGTTTTGCTCTGAAATGCCTTAATAAAACTCTAGGCTTGATATCATTATTAAATAATTATCATAACTGTCTAAAATTACATACATTACTATCTAAAACATAATGTCATCTCTTGAAGCTCCCCCAAAAAACTAAAATGAATTTTTAAGATACAAAAATGGGCTGTCAGATCAAAATAAAATATATATTTATTTTTATTTAATTAAATTTAACAAACCACTAAATATAGGTGTATTTGGTACCTTCTCACTCAATTCTAGATTGCAGATGCATATTATCTATTTGTATTATATTACTTATGTGTATGTATTTGTAAAACTGGTAAATAAATATGTTAAAATAAAAAGAGTGCCAGATATTACTTCAGAATAAATTTAAATTGATATATGAGATGGGATACTCACAACTGTAAACTTAATTACTAAAAAGTTTACATTTTTTAAATAAAAAGACAGTGGAATTAAATTGTAAATTAATATTTGTACAATAACTATTGCCGTTTTTTCTTTCCAACAGTAAAAGATGAGACAAAAAGTAACCTACAATAATAATATTGAAAACTAAAACTATATTAAATACAAAATCATATACAAAGATATACAGAAAAAATTAAAATTACGAGTTTTCTTCTCAATAAACGAATGACACACTTTATTGCAATGAAAAGGGTGTTTTTTAGTTTGAAAAATGAGTATGAAAAACAAACAGGTAGAAAAACATAATACATAATAAAACTATTCAAATTTTCAATGTCAAATCAAATAATAAAATTGTAAAAAAAATAAAGCTGAGTAAAAAAAGCAAACTAACAAATTAAAAATAATACTTTCTCTATATTTTTTTTAATGTTGACATTTTGATGAATGTGCCTAAACTAACACCAAAATAATTAACAACTTACTGACCATTAAATTGGTACTAATTAAAAAAAGAGAAGAAAATCAAAATTTTAAAACATATTTTAAAAAAAATTAATTTGTACTTCGCTTTTACTAAAACATATGTCACCCATTTTTAAAAGAGAAAAGTTGCATAAATACTCCAATAGCAAGAAACCAGTGTCTTAATAAGAATATTAAAAAAAAGGAAATATAGAAAAACAACATAAGCTCATATTGTAACTACATATTCCACACCTACCAATCATCTGCCTACCATCATATTTCAAAATATTTAATACTAAACAATGTTGATAACAAATAAATAACAACACCACTTTAAACAATCATTGTAGATCAAACAAAACTTTTCATAGAAATGTTTAATTTAAAGTCTTCAAATTAAAAAAAAAAACACACACACACAAAAACAAAACCAAAAAGACTTCCTCTACAAAATATCAAAATAAATGTATCGGTGAAATGAGTACACAGGTTAAAGAATAGAACTTGAGCATACTAACATAAAAAAACTACATATAGATGAAATTGAGAACCTCCTCCTTTTTCAATGTCAGCTAAAACAAAACAAAGAATCAGTAAAATGCCCTGCTATTGAAAAAAAAAAAGCAAAATATTTGACACTTGTATCACTTTCAATTCTCATATTTCAGTTTTACTTTAGTAAATTTCAGCAACATTTCAAATTATATTGCTGTTTCTGAAACTGATATTTTTTAAGTCTTTAATTTCTCAATTTTAAAAAAAATTATATTGTAAAGATAAAATCTTTTTTTTTAAATTAAAGATTAATAATTTTAATTTTTATGAAAAGAAAATGTTGCCTCCCTCAATAGATTTAATAAAATAATTTTATTTCTAATTTATACAACAGGAACAGGATTTATTACAAGTAGTGATTTTCACTTGTTAGAAGAGATTTGTGTTTTTCTTTATGTTTAAACTAAAATCTGAAGAAAATTCCTGTAGTATTAAATTTACTACACACACTATTAAATTTTTGTTTTTTCAGTTTTATTAATCTCTGACACTCCTTTTTATATGATAATATTATACATAAACAGGTAATTATTTTTATTTTTACATTACCTAAACCAAATTCATTATACAAATATCTTCTTGGTCAAGATGATTCTTCAGATTGGAAGGCTAATAACAACACTGTTGATGTCTGTAAATTTTTGTAAATTCTTTAATTTAAAAAAAATGTAATACTAAAATATGATAACCTGAAGAGTAATCATGTATACATATATATCATAGAGTAATCATGTAAGACCTCATACCCGGTATACATATAAGGTATATTAATACATAGTTCTATAAGGGGCTAATTACACTTTTGTTTAATGAAGTTTTTTTTTTGAGTAATTACACTAATAAACACGCTTATTAGCATGTAGCATGTGAAAGTTTTATTTTTGTTCCTAATGTTAATTCTGATGCTGAATTAAAAAATACAAATCAGAGTTTTTCCATCACAGTTTTTGTGTGATAACTTTTTTGAAGTACTTATTTTCTGGAATTCTATGTATTTTTATTTTTTAAGGGTAACTTGCACATCTAAAAAAATGTTTAAATGATTTCTAACAAAGAGTGAAGTACAAACATAATATTATGAAGGCAATAGCTATATATGTATGATGATTTTGTTTATTATAGGTATTGGCATGTCAGTACACAGCAGCCTTCTAAATCAAGAGATTAATACACCAGTATTATTTAACTTAAAATATCTGTAAACATATACTCATACATTTACTAGAATAATACGGGATTTGTACAGAATTTGGTTGCTGATTTAAGGTGTTGTAAAACTGTTATGATGAAAAAAGGGTACAGTTTAAAAGTTAACGAAAATAATGAAATATTACAAAAATACACCACAATATTGAAACAAAAAATTTAATGGATGTAGGTTCAACTTATAGTATACATACTGCGGATAGGCATAACTGGAAATGAAGTGCAACTCCTGAATGGTTGCATTTACAGGAAAATGTTCAAGAATAAAAATATCTTAATAAATTTGAGGATTTCCATTTAAAAAAAAGACGTTAGCCATCACAGTGGAAAAATAGCAAAGCATTTGAACATGCCAGCATGGGATATTTATAACACAATTAAAAGGTACCCTATTTAAAGTTTTTGCAGCTTTGTGCATGTATGTGTATATGCGCACACGTATGTATGTATACATAACACACACACATATAAACTTATAATGAATCCTAGAATGTAAATGATTTAATTTTTTGTTTTTACTTTTTAAAGATAACTAACCTGCTTTTATCATTAAAATAATAAATATGTTAATTTTTTTTTAAAATTACAATAATAAATTGATAAACAAAATAAGATAATACTTTGTTAGAATATGTTAAGAAATTAATAATAATAATAATAATAATAATAATAATAATATGTGATTGAATTTTAAAAAAATATTTAAAAAAATTATTGTTTAAACTTAACAATAATTTTTGCCAAGTGAAACATTCACACAATTTTTATTCTTTTGTCTTAATTATATCTGAGTTCAATAAATCAATCTCTCAAGCTTTTTACAACTTTTTTTCTAAAAGTATAAGTCTGTAATTTGCTCACATGAAGTCAACAGATCCATACTTAGCTAATAGCATAATACAATCGGGTAAAATAAAATTATATACAAAGTGAATTACATATGAACTGGGGACCAAGTATCTAGAATTGACTTTAACAACAGGCCCGCTTGCAAAACTAAAAGTGAATCTTCAGTTCCTAATTTTGTTACAGTACCAGTACCATAAATTAGATACTGTTTTAATAAAACAGTTTCCAATAATACAGAGTATATAAAAAAAAATTCACTTTAAAGATGTTTCAAACCTCTTAACTTTGATTTACAGTAATGAATTATAAATATAATGAAAGAGCATGCTTATAGTTTTTCGTACAAATGTTCAGTGTGAGCAGCTTTCATCATGTGGCATACATACAACTGAAAAAGAGTTGAGCCCCATACTTTTAATTGACATTTCTGGAGTAATTGAAGGGACAACTGCTTCATTCCTGTACATCAAATCAGATCAGTATGTAGCAGAAGCACATATACAAGATCCTTTATAAAACCCAAAGGGAAAAATCACATTTTTGCTCTTTGATTCCAGCCTAAAATCAACACTGCACACCTCATCCTACAAATATTATATCAAATTAAAACCCCCTTTTTTTTGTACACCTGGTATTTAGATTCATGAAATTCTTTCTATTAAAAAAAATGTCACTGACAATTACTTTCTCATTTTACTGTACTTTATACTTTTCAATTACTGACAACTGTACTTACACAACAATTACTTTATGAAAACCAAATTATAAGAAGAAATACAAGCTAAAATCAAACTTAATATTATTATAATTCTATTTATAAGAAGAGATAAATATTAATAATTAAAAAAACACGACTGTCAAAAAAATTTTGCCGACAAACATATTGCTCTTTCATACAGGATAATTAATTAAAGAGCAAGCAGCTGACAATTTTGTACATAATATTTGGATATAGAATAATATCTTTTTCAAATTTTTTAAATAAACACATATATATATTCATATAGACTATGACACTCCCAGTAATGTAAGTATTCTAACACAGGGTCATACATCTAAATCAGTTCAGCCAATGAACTGCTACAGTGGAACATACATACATACACCCTAAACACATTACACTCCTTTATGGGCAGTCATGTAAAAATACCTCGACAGACATCATATTTTACATAAATACTGATAATTAAAAGCCTATTTGCAGTACATTAATTTCAACTTAAAATATTATAAACAAGTAATTAGTTATTTTTTAATTCTAATTTTATTAGATTGAATAATATAATTAAAAATACTTAAATTCTACTAAACACAAAACGTAATAGCAAAGAAATACAGAACCGGGTCACATTTTTTTTTTCAAATATATATATATTTGTAAATATAACATTTTTATTAAATAAAGCATTTCAAAAATCAGCAGTGCAAAAGACCAAAAATAATGTTTCCATAAAAAAATTTATCATTTTAAATACATTAATTACTAACACAATTTTATCAAAGTGAACCACCTGATAAAACATATAATTCAAAAAATAATAAATTCTAAAAGATCTGTAAACTGATGAGCCTCAAGCCCTTCCGGAGGAAGGTGTTCAGAAAACAAAAGCTTTAAGAATTTTTACTAGCTTTAAAAAAACATTTTTTCCAAAAAATGTAGTTGGAACTCTAAATACAGTTTCAGTCATTGCGCCCAATGAAACGACAAGCTTGTTGAAATAAATTAAATATAAAATGAGTACTCTAATTAATAACAATTGTAATAGTAATAATAAGACACTACAATTTGAAAGGGTTTATTGCAATAAAAAAGAAGCTCATAAAAAGAGTATGCAGCTTATTTCAGTGTTCAACAAATTTTAAGAACCTTAAGAACAATTTTTAATAGATATTATATGCAATATCAAACCTTAACTTCTCAAAATATTACACAAATGTTCATTTGTAAATAATTGCAAGCTACACCACAAAATAACAATAACAAATGTTCTCAATTTTTCTTTAATAAGCGTATATCATTATCGGCTGTAATGTGAAAATCTGTACTACTTAGTTTACTAAGAGTACAAACGCTCATTGCTACATACATGCCCCACAACCTAGAGCCTATCAACCCCTCTCATCTTCGTCACCTTCTGCAAAATTTCAGATTGCTATAGCTTCCCAGATTCCCAGCAACCTTGTTTCCAAAGATGGCCACTTCTTTTCCAGGAACCAGAATGTTACACAAACAGTCTAGGATAATCTACTCTCTTCATGTCTTTTTACCATATGTGTAAGTCCATGTAGCTCTATCTTTAGAAACATGACATCCATAGTGGCAGTCTATTGCCATCTCTCATGCACCATACTTCTTTGGACTCTACATGGTCTATAAAATTAATCAATTTTTAATCACTCTCTAGGTTACTCTTGTTCCTGGATCTTATTTGCCAACATTCCATTTATAACTATGTGCTCCATAGCTTGCCAATAGAGATTTTAACCTCAAAAAAATTGGCTATAGCAAATAAATTATTGGACTGGGTTCGAAAAAGTATGTAGAATAAAAGTATGCCCTAGCGGATGTAAGTGATTTGATTAATTTAATTAACAAATTAAGGAAAAATGTTTAGTTTTTTGCAAATAGAGGCTTTACTTTTTATCGCATGTAAAAGTAAAAAACACCAATAGACAGCTGAACAAATTTTGCATAAAAAACCTCCCAGATACGTTTTTCTACAACCAAAGCTAAGGGCACTAGTGAATTTTAGCTACAGCTACCTATGTACCTATAACTAGTTTTTCATCAATATTTTGTTTATTTTTAGTCTTATGAAAAGATAAATACCACCATTAGAAATCTAAGACAATTTTTCATAAAAAAGCTTTTTTCTACGAGTAAAATTAAGAAATTTAAGATAAATTATTCATTTCTTCATTTACTCATACTGTATACAAGAAGGTACTCAGTTGCCAAGCTCCTCTATATCATAGTGCGAGTTTGGTGCTTTTTGTTTAATTCGCTAGCACCCTTAGTTTTGCTTGCAAAAAAGTATCCAGGTTTTTTTGCAAAATATTCTCAGCTATCTATTGGTGCTTTTTAACTTTACATGCGATTAAAAATAAAGCCACTAATGGTGAAAAAATAAAAACTTTTCCTTACTTTGTTAATAAACAAATTAAATATTTATTCACTCATGTCCACTAGGGCACACTTTTATTCTACATCTTTTCTGAACCCATTCCAATAATTTATTTGCCGAAGTGAATTTTTTCAGGGTTAAGGCCTTTATGAGTCTCTGTTGACTCAACTACCATTATGCTACCAAAGACTAAATTTTTCATTTTCAACAACAGAGCTGGCCTTAAGATTTGGTGAATGAAACAGTCATCTCGAAGGCCATGATAAGCAGGAAAGAGTTAAATCCAAATTTAGTCATTATGTATACCTTTTTTTTTTGTTTTAAGTCTAAATTGCTAATGTTAAAAATTATTATAGACCTATATATAAGGAAATCTTCATTAATAGGTGCTAATAAGTTTAAGAGAACTTTTAATTATTCAAGATCTCAAGAATCATCTAAAATCTTATAACATTAAGAGATGCACCCTTGCACGTATTAGTACAATACAGTGTCCTCCATAAAATCGACAACGTGGAACTTCAATGATCATTTTTTTAACTTTTAAGTATCCAGGAAAGCCAACATTTTTTAGTAAATTATCAATATAAATTCTATTACTTCCACTTTCTACAGTATCAAAACTGTAATTAAAATAAAAAATAAACAATATAGACAGAAGTAATTAAAGTTGACTTTAAAAGAATTTTACCTTTAATGTAAATATATATATATAAGGCTACAAATAAAACAGGATTCCCCATTTCAACTCGCTTTGTTCTTACTATTTGTAAGAAAAAATTTATGACATAAATCTTAAGTCAGAAAAGTTAAAACTTTTCTTAATTATTGTTTTCACATGAAATCAGAACTTTCATGAAAATATCAGAGTACACACTATATATGCAACACTGAATCAAGTACTGAAATGAAGAAAATAAAAAGGTAAAACTTTTTTATCAGACCCCATGGATCAATCAGGATGAATTAAAATTAGGAAATAAACTTAAAATAAGCACAATAAATAGAATATTTTTTTATGATTATGTAAAAAGTTTTAATTTTCTTTTAGCACAATGGCGTGGGAAGGTGCACTCTAGAATTCCTCTGCTTCTGGCACCAATTACCATAACTTTGACTGAACAACTATATTTTGCTGAACTAAGGTAAGGAATTCAGTCTATCTATGAAGAGCTGCTCTACTTCAATTCAAATATTTCTGATACTTCACTCATACATGTCCTCTGATGTAAAACTGATTCTGTCAATATTTTCATCCTATGTTTTGAAATAAGGTAACTGTTGTCTAAAGTTATTAACAATTAATTTTCAAATTATATAAAAATTGTTCTTTCAAAAGATCTTTTTGAAGTTATTTATGGATTTTATTCTTCAATGAAATTACCAATAGCAATGCTAACATCCTAATCTCTAATATAAGCTAAACCACCTGTAACTACATTAAAGAACATGCCATATAATTATAAATATTCAAAAATAATTTCAACACAATTTGAAAACAAGTAAATAATTTTTTTAACAGAAAACTTTACACATATTTTTAAAAAATGACTAATGTCACATAATTTATTATGTTTATATTATTTCCTGATATTTTCATGGCCAAATAATATAGCCTACATAGTTTAAGATTTCATGTATTAAGTCAGTTATTCTCAAAAATTTGAATGACCACCAAAATTGTTAGATTTCTTAAAATCTGGATCAATAAAGAGATTTTTATTAGAACTAATTAAAACAGATAAGTGAATTTATTATTTTTTGTCTTTATCAACAAAAAAAGAACAATAAACAAAAAATCTTTCTATCTAAAAATCAGTCAGCGTTTGAAATTTTCCTTAGGACTGCAAGATTTTCATGTAAATAAAGGTTTTAAAACAAATATTCAAAAAACTGATATAATATATATTAATTCAAAATAAATTTTCAAGTTTATTCAACTGAATAGAAAAGTAAAGTATAAAAACTTAGTTGACAAAACACAATAAAAAACAAATTAAATATAGGATTAGACATTAAGTAATAATCTTTATAAGATTTCGATATCTAACAATAAAGAAGATAATATATATATATATATATATATATATATATATATATGGGAAGGGAGAAAGAATACTGAAGAAGTGATAGATACATTTTTCTGAAAGCATTACAAGCTAGTAAATAAAGTCTAAGGAGGCAGAATTCTCTGGCAAAACATTGTTCCCACTATTCTAAGTAACAAATCAACTATTTAATAACAGACACTTGCCAATTTAGATTTTAAACAAAAATGTAATTTAAAGAGAATACAAAAATAAGATGCGGTGAATCATTCAAGGTATTAAATCTAAAAATGAATCAAAACCACAAAAAGATGGATGAGCAAGCTGACCATAAAGGGTTAACACCAAAATAATCTAAACAAAAACTATCTAAAAAAAAAATATAAAAATCACTAAATTAAATGATAGCTTCAGCATCCCACGTATATCATAAAAATAGAATGAAAAAAGGAAATTTAGGTAAGGTTACAATTTCTACTGGTTAACAAAAAATAACTACCAGCTGAACAAAAAAGCATTCCGAATATATTCTTCAAAAAATATATTTTCTGGCATTTTCCCAGAAGGTAACAACATGCCAAACCCACCAGATTTTATTACATACTTAGCAACAGGAAAAGTTGCAAAACATATTTTTTCTGGATATTTAAATGTTTTATATGATGAAAAAAGTCAATTTGTAATCTACTAGACAGAATAGGCTATTTTCCTCCGATATTTAAAAAGTAATAACATTGTTTCAGCCTCACCTATTTACTAATTTATTATTAATGGAGGAATAGCAGAAAAAGAGATGAAATAGGAGAAAAAGAGATGAATAAGGGAAAAGTGTGAATTTTGTGAAAAGGGGACATCCACAGTTGGCCCACAAAATGATAAAAATAATCAATCCCACTATAGAAGTACTTCAGGCTTCCTCATACCCTGAAGATGGCGATCTTTCTCTCTTTTTCTGCTTAGCCTCCGGAACCACCATAAGGTATTAAAAGGATGATATGTATGAATGTAAATGAAATGCAGTCTTGTAGTCTCAAGTCAATCATTACTTTGATGTACGTTCATAACTCATGTCAGAGAGACACGTACCAACGCAGAAAATATCAATAGCCTCAGTAGACTGCTGGCCAACGTACGGGGACCAAGGACAAAAGTGCAGGCTGTAAGCACACATCGTTCAGTCTTAATGTATGATGTGCAAGTTTGGCACTGCATATAGGATGTGGCATGAAAGTTGAGGCTCATGGAAAGTCTGCAAAGAAGAGTAGCCTTAAGTCATATGTGGCTTTAGATCTGTCATCGCGTGGATACCCCCAGTACAGCAGTTGGCAAGAATGAGTGTTTTCATCTACAGTGGTATGGAAAAGAGTGAGGCTACTCAAGAAATGTTAAGCGAGTGGCAAATGAGATGGGAGCGTAATGATATTGGTCGCTGGACATTCAGCTTAATTCAGGATCATCAACCACTGTATGGGAGGGGGTTTGCGGAGCTAAACTTTTGGTTTGTCAGATTCCTGACTGGCCACAGACCATTTAAAGACTACCTTCCTTCAGTTTAGACATAGAGCAACTGATAACATCTGGGTATCTTGCAAGAACATAGATACACCAGCTCATGCTGTGTTTTGAGTGCTCGAGGTGGGTAGCCGAAACAGAAAAGTTACTCATTTGATTGGACAGCTTGTGTTAATATCATTAGTAAAATGCTATATTTAGAACAAGATTATAACACGATCTTAGCTTATGTTATTGACGTCATCAAGAATAAGGATGAGGAGGCCAGAAAGCTGAAACTTCCATAGAAGATCCTGATTATCATGAAGAATTCGGAAAGACTTGTGAAGACCCAGGTAATGAAGAATGGCATCATGGGACCAATGGACCCGGGGATGAGGTCAGCATGACAGTAGAACTGTCGTCTGTCTGCACAAGCATAGGTGGGCAGCGGTAATGATGCTCCTGGGACACCAGACCCCACATGCGGGTCAAGAGAGGCACCATGAGTACCCGTGCCCTTTTATGTTTAGTAAACTTACTAATCTAATCTTTTGCTCCAGATTTCCTGGAGCATGACTAACATGAAGACACCTGAAGAGGAGGCCCATTCAAGAGTATGCACATGCCCTTAGGTGAAACTGGTTTCCGGATGTGATAAACGGATTTAGGGAATTTTTGGTGGGTTCAATCTTTACATGCCGGCCAGCAGGGTCAAACATTATCTGCATCAGTTTTGCCCACCATTTCCCGGCAGTGACACAGTGCTTTGCTGGTTTATTTAAGTCTGACATTTTTCTCCACTTCGTCTGAAAAAAAAGTCAACCATTCCTGAGATGTGTGGTTAATTAAAACCCGAACACCGGATCCACAATGTATAAGACAGGGACCTACTCAACCCTACTTCTTTAAAGAAATCCTTACCCTTTTCCAAAATTTTCTGGGCCACAGAATTAATGTAATTACTTGGTTAGAACCGACTGAAAGTTATCTATACTGGATTAGTGTAATTGATGTGTTACAAGAACCACATCAAGAAGATCATAAGCATTTCATTAAAAAAAAGCTTGTCTTTTAGACATCAGTTTCTTCTGACAAAGCAAGTTCCTAATTGGTATAAAAATTTACAGTCAGAATCACATGATTTGTACACCATCCATTGAGAAAATCATTTGGTAAAAAGTTTGATAGCTTACCTGCCATGTATTGTCAATCATAAAATAATCGATCCTATTATTTCTCTAGGAAACAATAAAATATGAGCATTATCAAAAAATTATCATAGAACTGAAAATATTAATAAAGCGATGTGGAATTGTTGGATATGACAACACAGAGCAACAACCCGCACAAGCAAATTCTCCTAATTTTTATTTACATTAGTTTTTAAATGTAAATTTTGATTTAAAATGAGAAAAAATAAAACAGAAAATTCTTATTTAAATAATCCTGCCATATTGGAACCGAAAAGAAATATTTAAAACTGCATTTCTACCAATTTTAGAACAGACACAAAATATCCAAAATGTGGTTGAAAATGCATGTATTAAATAAAGTAAATGGTGACCATATTAAGCAACTTTCTGTTCAGTAAGTAGAACTTTAGGTGAAGTTTCACTTATTTTTAAATATAAATATTAATACAAATTCAAAAATAATAAAAAAAACACACATACACACACACTAATTTATAATTTATTGTACACTTTAATTAAAAATTCATTTAATTTTGCTTTCTCATAAATAATAATAGAGCAGTAATGAAAGTAATATGATTAAATACTTTTTATATAATTTAACTAAATGTAATCATTACAAAAGGAGATTATTCATTACCAACATACCTCGAATAAAAATTCTGTTGTTTTTCCTAGAGTTGCTACCAAATATGTCTCCAATAAATATTATTCATTTAAAGAATAAAAATCTGTAAATAAACAAAATCAAAACTCTTTAGTACATTGCTTTAAAAAAAAAAGTATTCACATGTTTACGTTACTCAATATGATTCAATGAACAGCAGTGGAAAATTTTTTTTTCAAAATAAATTTCAGTACTGATTAGCAATTAGCAGCACCTTCTTCAGTAGAATTACAAATAGCAATCTTTTTTAACACATCTATTCTGTTACAAAAGATTATTCAGAACTCTAACAAAATATGCACATAAAACCCAAAAATACACAAGTTGAACTATAAAGATTGCATTACATACTTTTTCGGACAGACTGGATGTGTGTATTTTGCATATAAAAATCAAATTCAAAACACACTTGGGCAATTCAAAATATACACACACAAAATCTGACAGCATATTAAATAAATAACTTATACATTATAGAATGAATATGTTACTTGATTATAAATTTAAAGAAATTTTCTAACCTTTTTAAGATTAACACTGATGACAAAAGAATCTCAAGTGAAGATGGTGCCATTAGTTAGCTCCAACAGGTTTTACAGAAGAAAAACATTATAATATTTTAAAAGTAAATTTAATAATTTCAGAATTATTACTAAAGCACTTACCATTTGCTCATCACACAAATGATTAAATTTTTAACTGAAAATTACACACCCCTTAATACAAATCTAATTATACTATAATTAATATAACAATATATAACTAATATAGCTTGTCCAAACCCAAGCTGATAAATCTTTAAGCAGAACCACTGAATGAATCCAAATTAATAAAGTACACCAATGAAGCAGGCATTAAATATGTCCAAACGATTAATTGTATTTGAATTATTGTCTTCAACACCGTAAAACAGATGTTACGTGATGATGCTAAACTATGTAAAAAGTAATGGGATGTTAGAATTACAAGGGTAATATTATCAAAATAACAAAATACTGTAATTTGAAGCAATTAACTGATCAGGAAAACACAAGAGCTAAATGTTGGAAAGCAAGTTTGGACAGCAGGTAACTCGTGCAAGGTCAAAGTAAGCACTATATTATCAGTAATCTAGTCAATTAGCGATCCATTATATGTTAAGAGCTACAATTAGAGTTAAGAGTTAAGGTTAGAGTTTTTCGGAGAGAAGAATAAACCATGAACTAACCTTGACGGTTATCACATAAGACTCATGAGTCAACTGTTGAAGATGACTGACGGTGCTCTTTGTAAGGTAATTCCTTCGTCGACAAGAATAATGGCACAAAACATGTTATGTATTCTCTCTGCAGCGACTATATTTCCAATCCATACAAAATGATATTAATATTGCCATACCTTGGTAATTTATCCCTAACCTCTCTCTACAGAATGGATTAGCATGTGAACAGAACTCAATAACTCACAAAATTGATAGCTAACCGACTAGAGTACTGATAATATGGTGTGAACTTTAATCTTGTATGTGTCACCCACTGTCCAAACCTGCTTTCAGACATGTAGATCTTGTGTTTTCCTGATCCTAAGCAGAACTACTATGGTATATCAAAGTTTGAACAAAATTGAAGGTGATCACATAATTGCTCAGTTACCCAATCTAATAAATCTCACAATATTTTCTTCTGAAATCATGCTAAGGGCTATATTTAGGACAATTTCCAAATTAGCCTCAGTAGCTTACAAACATGGTTATGCCCGGAAAAAGAACAACTAAAAATGGAATAATTGTGAGGTTTCTAAAATTATTTAATTCTTAATGAAAACTTTGATAACTTATAAACTATAGTAAATTCCTACCTAATTAGTAACTGATTTCCAGTACTTGTAATTCATAGTAGTTGTAGCACAGCAAAAAACATTCTAACTGTTGAAAACAGCTGTTAATTAACATATAGTCAGTTAAAAGATCATTAGAACTACATTTCCCTTCCAAACTTATGTGAATATGAAATGCAAATTGGAATTATAATTTTTCACAATAGACCTAAACATATCAACAATTTTTTTCCAAATCAGCACGCAAGCCACATGTGAAATTTACTAATTGGTTTTGTTTATTAAAATCAATAGGCCTAACTACAAACAACAGTATATGCAATTAAAACTGTTTCATTGAAATGGATTTTAATATGGCTCTTCTTTTATCCCAGTAATGAAACAATATTGATTTCTTTAAACTAGCCGAAACAAAAATTACACATGCATGTGCTTAACTGGGCTATGGAAAATCATGCAACATTAATTTATCAATAGATGCAGTTCATTAGTCTAGAAAGTGTAACATAAGAGAACAGGGTATGATCATAAATTTTGGGTAGTAATTTTACATATTTACAACAATTAGTAACAAAAAATGCCTTATTAAAAAACATCCTGTAATATAGTAATGCTTCTAAAATCAAATTATTTCAGAATAAAAACTTATGAGTGGGTAAGTCTTAACACAGGGTGCAGAACTAAAAAACTTATTTAAAATTAACAAGAAAATAAACACTTCAAAATTTCTTTTTTGCTAACAACTTTCCTTTTGAATTTAAAGAATAACTATTGTGAATGAACAATAAGAAAAGAGGAATCGACTGATGATACGTACACGTAATCAAATCATTGAGAATAAATAATAAGACTACACTAAAAAGAAGTAAAGATTCAATGGCAAAGCCTTTTGTTCTACGAGTTGTATACATTACCTAGGTCAACGTCTAGCCTTATTCGCGTTAACAATCTATCAAAAACAATTCAGTTATCTTCCCAAAATTTAACATTTTATAAAGATAAAGAGTTTAAAAAAAACTTGGCAAATTAATTATACGAATTCAAATAATCAATATAAACATAACTGTTTAATATTATCACAATCTGGAAACATTAGTTACGCAGTAATACTAAACAAAAAAAGAAGGAATATATTACTTAAAATTTCTACATACCAATGTTAAAAAAAGAGATCATAGAAAAGAAAACTGCAAACAATAATCACATTCAAGTAAAACAATCACTTTTCCAGGTTAAAATTCAATAAGTGATAAAAATTAAATTAGCCATTGAGTGATCTAAAGACAGAAATTAAACTATGCCTTCAGTCCGATTCTTAGCGAACTTACACGACCGTTACGGAAGCGCGGGTTACAAAAGAACTGACAGAGGCTTTTTTTTAACGACGGGAATAATTATTAGATAATATGAATGTTCATTGTACTTATTATTAATATGTAGAAATGGTTTAATAACTAATAACAACAATTAGTAACAAAAAATGCCTTATTAAAAAACAATCTGTAATATAGTAATGCTTCTCAAATCAAATTATTCAGAACAAAAACTTTTTTTTTTTTTTTTTTGTCTTCAGTCATTTGACTGGTTTGATGCAGCTCTCCAAGATTCCCTATCTAGTGCTAGTCGTTTCATTTCAGTATACCCTCTACATCCTACATCCCTAACAATTTGTTTTACATATTCCAAACGTGGCCTGCCTACACAATTTTTCCCTTCTACCTGTCCTTCCAAAATTAAAGCGACTATTCCAGGATGCCTTAGTATGTGGCCTATAAGTCTGTCTCTTCTTTTAACTATATTTTTCCAAATGCTTCTTTCTTCATCTATTTGCCGGAATACCTCCTCATTTGTCACTTTATCCACCCATCTGATTTTTAACATTCTCCTATAGCACCACATTTCAAAAGCTTCTAACCTTTTCTTCTCAGATACTCCGATTGTCCAAGTTTCACTTCCATATAAAGCGACACTCCAAACATACACTTTCAAAAATCTTTTCCTGACATTTAAATTAATTTTTGATGTAAACAACTTATATTTCTTACTGAAGGCTCGTTTAGCTTGTGCTATTCGGCATTTTATATCGCTCCTGCTTCGTCCATCTTTAGTAATTCTACTTCCCAAATAACAAAATTCTTCTACCTCCATAATCTTTTCTCCTCCTATTTTCACATTCAGTGGTCCATCTTTGTTATTTCTACTACATTTCATTACTTTTGTTTTGTTCTTGTTTATTTTCATGCGATAGTTCTTGCGTAGGACTTCATCTATGCCGTTCATTGTTTCTTCTAAATCCTTTTTATTCTCGGCTAGAATTACTATATCATCAGCAAATCGTAGCATCTTTATCTTTTCACCTTGTACTGTTACTCCGAATCTAAATTGTTCTTTAACATCATTAACTGCTAGTTCCATGTAAAGATTAAAAAGTAACGGAGATAGAGAACATCCTTGTCGGACTCCCTTTCTTATTATGGCTTCTTTCTTATGTTCTTCAATTGCTACTGTTGCTGTTTGGTTCCTGTACATGTTAGCAATTGTTCTTCTATCTCTGTATTTGAACCCTAATTTTTTTAAAATGCTGAACATTTTATTCCAGTATACGTTATCGAATGCCTTTTCTAGGTCTATAAACGCCAAGTATGTTGGTTTGTTTTTCTTTAATCTTCCTTCTACTATTAATCTGAGGCCTAAAATTGCTTCCCTTGTCCCTATACTTTTCCTGAAACCAAATTGGTCTTCTCCTAACACTTCCTCCACTCTCCTCTCAATTCTTCTGTATAGAATTCTAGTTAAGATTTTTGATGCATGACTAGTTAAACTAATTGTTCTGTATTCTTCACATTTATCTGCCCCTGATTTCTTTGGTATCATTACTATAACACTTTTTTTGAAGTCTGACGGAAATTCCCCTTTTTCATAAATATTACACACCAGTTTGTACAATCTATCAATCGCCTCCTCCCCTGCACTGCGCAGTAATTCTACAGGTATTCCGTCTATTCCAGGAGCCTTTCTGCCATTTAAATCTTTTAATGCTCTCTAATAAAAACTTAAAAAGGAATAAAAATATAAAAAAAAACAAACAAATAATTAAAACTGCACTAAAAACAAAAAATAAATCAACAAAACAAAAACTTACAATTGAAATATCATCTTATAATATATTATAACTAAAAAAAAAAAATTAAAATTAAATTAAAACAAAAATATTTTTAAAAAAAGTAAAATTTATAACTAATAACTCAGATAACTTTACAACTAAAATCACAGTCGGAATTATAATAATAATGCTGCAGACAAACTCAACTCCACGTCCATGCAAACATCTATGCACACATCCTGGGCGGGCAACGACATGGTACTTTGGTACCTTCACTTCTGTCAGCCAACGGGGAAATCTCTTGCTCAGGAGCTCTCTGTGGAGTACGAGATTGGCGGTCCCAAGCTGTCCAACCTACCGTGTTGGTCTAGTGGTAAACTCGTCCGTCATCGCAAATCAGTTGATTTCAAAGTCGAGAGTTCTAAGTTCAAATCCCAGTAAAGGCAGTTACTTTTTATATGGATTTGAATTATAGATCGTGAATACCGGTGTCTTTGGTGGTTGGGTTTTAATTAACCACTCACTTAGGAATGGTCGACTGAGATTGTACAAGACTACAATTCATTTACATTCATACATATCATCTTCATTCATCCTCTGAAGTAATACCTTACGATGGTTCTGGAGGCTAAACAGAAAAAAAAGGTCCCAAGCTGTGCGAAATAGTTGCGGTTGTGCTTCTTGGTTTCACTGTAAGCAGCGAAACCGAGAAGTGATACCTGGTGGCTGACTGGGGGAATCCAGGTAGGATCTATGCTCTGGGGCACGCCCAACTGTCTCTCAACTTGCTACACACTGACTAGCAAAACATAGGATTATGGATGCATCAACTTCTACAACTTCCATGGCAGTGGATCCACGTAAAAATCCTCATCCTGGAGAGACTCTGTCTTCACTGACGAAGAGGAGGAAGAGTCGAGTTTAGCAACAAAGAAGAATTTTATTGTTCTGGAAAAGATGGATCGAATGAAGTTTCGACCGAAGAGTAGTGAACCGATTCCGAAATATCTTGTTACCAAGAAAAGGACAGTGATTTTACGAATATTAGCTCTTTCGTGTTAACTCAAGGCATCATGGAAGCCGCCAGAGGTCTGGTAAAAGATGTTAAGAAGAGTGCAGTTGGATTATTTGTAGAAACTGTGAACGACGTATTATCATCACGGTTACTGAAAGCTAAGAACATTAGAGTACTAGACATTGAGGTCACCCCGCATGGTACATTAAATACCTCAAAGGGTGTTGTTGTATGTAGAGATTTATTGAACTGCACCAAAGAAGAAATCATTGAAGAGTTACATGTTCAAGGAGTTGTTGCATGTCGACGATTGAATACACAATGAAATGGGGAAGTTGTTCCCACTGCCTTGCATGTCCTGATCTTCGATAAATTGTAGTGCCTGGAGAAAATTAAGACAGGATTTCATGTAGGTCCTTTATATCGACTCCACTGCGATGCTTTGGATGTCAATGATTTGGAAATACAAAGGCAAGTATCAAGAAACAAATCTGGATCTGTGATGAGCCACTGCATCTCAATGACCCATGCAGGGACCACCTGTATGTGTCAATTGTCATGGACAAGATCCCAAAGTTGTCCTACTTACAAGGAAGCAGTAGCTAAACAGGAAGTCAAGATGACACAAAAGGTTAACTACTTGGAAGCTAGGAGGATAGTAATCAGCAGAATGCCAAGGGTTGCGTCATATGTGAAGGTTGCTGTAGCTTCAAAGGGGATAATATCGGAAATAGCACCAGTCCTTGCAAATATGGTCAAACAAATCATCAATCAAAAAATGAAGAGATGGCTATCAAGAGGAAATATTCCAAAGCTGATGCAGAAGAAAGCAGAAGTTTCCTTAGAAAAGAACTCCATGCAGACAAAGTTTAACTATAGCTATAACTACAATTAGTACACAAGTTAAGCCAAAAAAAATCAATAACTGAGAGAAAGACTGGGCCAACTATATCTAAAGTAAAATTGCAGGTAGAAAAAATCCCTGCTGAGGGATGTGCAGAACCAGAAGTGATGATACTGGAAACGGAGTATTTTAAACAACCAACAATGGAGACTCCAAAAGCATGGAGTCCTTTAGCTACGAGGGTAAGAACTATCACCGCCCCAAATGTTCTAGCGGTGAGTGCACCCAGTCTTGACTGTGATGTACTTCTAACCACACCAGTGGAGCTGGTGTCATCTAATCCCGGCAGCAAGAGATCCTTAACGACTTGCGGCAGAGGATCTGAAGACTCCATCTCCGAGGCCTCAGATACCTTGGAATTCAACATTGAGGTCTTTAGGAAGATGGAAAAAAGAAACAAAAATGATAGCCTAAAGGAAAACTAAGGTGATAGAATTAAAGAAGAGATTAATTTTATCTTCTATGAAGAATTTATTTTAATAAAGGTTGTGATTTTAATTCTGAATAACATGATAGTTTTAACATGTGTTTTTGATGTTTTTTTAAACACCTTTCATTATAAGTAATCTGCAATGTTAAGTGGCGAGGACTTTTACACCCTTGACAGTTTGTGTTTAAAAGTTTTTTCATTATGCTTATCAATCACAGTGGAGTATTTTTTTTTTCAATGTATTCTTTAAACTTTATCACTGTGAAGTGTTTTTTGATAGTTTTGACCAAATTTCATAGGAAATGGTTAGAAAGTTTTTAAAATAACAAGGCCTTTACATAGCTGTTATGTTGTGCTTTCGGAGTTTAAATAACCTTTGACAACTCTGTTTTTAAATGATCTTTTTGACAAGACTAGTCCCTGACTAAGTTGCTAGTGTTTGTTTATAGGAGAGGAAAAGAAATTTTTTATCTTTTTCGAAGTGGAAAGGGGCTAATGACCAAAGTGGTCAATGCCCTAAAAACCTTAAAAAAAACAAAAAACAAATAATAATAAGAAAATTTCATTTTAAAGAAACTTAAAGATAAAAACAAAAAACATAAAATTTAAATACACAAACAAAATTTAATAAACTCCAAGAGGAGTGTAAAGGGTTACGTCTCAGATAACAGCAATATTAAATAAATAACAAAAAAAAACCAAATAATTACAAAAAATAAAAACATGGCAAAAACAATATTAAATTCTACGTAATACACTGAACTGTCAGAGAAATAATAACACCTGATCTAAAATTTCCTTATCATTCCCCAGGATTCGTCAAATGTTTCTGGGCAATTTAAATTTATGATGCAAGGCCGTGTAACATATGCAATCCACAAGGATGTGGCACACAGTCAAGCAGCTGTTACATCATATGCATAATGGAGCATTGTCTCCTGACATCAAAAAGGCAGTATCTATTAATGTTATTGCTACAATAGACTTGCTTATTTTATCAAATAAAATGAAATATTTAAAGGTAATATTGTAAATAAAAATTAAAATTAGATTCTTTTAGTTTTACTTTTTCGGCTGTTGCTATATAACAAAAACGATTATAACAAGAAAATACAGCAATTGGCAAAAATTTTTTGGATCAGTGTGTGTGCAAATGTGAACATTTTAAGATTCCCTTAGTCCAAAAAATATAAAAAAAGTTATAGAAATTTTTGGAAGATTATGTATACATATTAACATATTTTATATATATATATATATACAGAGTGTCTAAAATTGTGGGCTGCCTATACTTTTTTGGAATCTACTTTAAAACTAAAACAAAAATATCCTTAGGAAAAATCGCAGTTTCTCCTTCATTCTCCTCCTATCTAACTTTTTTTTTTATTTTTATATAAAATTTTTAATTAAAATTATATATTAAAAATTTATATAAAAATCACATTAATTTTGATAAGCCTCTTTGTAAAAAAGTTTTAAAATTAGCAAAAAATCAGGACTAACAAATAAACTTGTAACAAATAAACAAAAGCCCCCCAAAAAGGAGGATAAATGAGACCTGTACTTAAAATAACTTTTTAAACTTTAATTTTCAGGGTTGAAAATCCGACCGTATCTAGTATCTAGTAGACAAAATGGAAACTTTTCTGAAAAAGAGGTTCCATAGGACCCAAAATATGGAGTAATTTTTTTTTTGTAATTTCTCATGCTTTATTCATTTTCAAGTTATGGATTCCATATGTGATAGCGACAGCAAGGATTCAAATGGAACCTTTTTGTTTAAGTACTTATACTCTAAATACATTGTAACTTTGATGACAAAAAAAATTTGGTCAAGGAGATCAATTAGACCCAACATTTTTTACTAATTTTTTTTATTTTTTCTCAATTATACTTTGAATGCTACATAATTCTGATTATTAAAAAAGTCCTTTGATCAAAAGGGACAAATTGGACTCTTAACCTTTTATTGAACATTTTCATTTTTTTACAATTGTAATCTAAATAATTCATAATTAAGTAAATAACATTTAAAAACCATACAGGATATTTGAAATAAAAATTTGTCAAAGGTATAGCTGGAAAAGTTAAGCAACCCTTTTCCAGATGTTTGAATAGTTATATTACTGCCACAATGTAGTGATAAATACAAGTAATAAAACAAATTAAATATAATAAGAAAGTGTTTGGACTGGTTTGTATAGTGCCTGTAAGGGTCCCTCCTCATGTGAGTGTTTGTTGTGAGTGCATTCCTCTCTGTCTACAAAGCTACATAGTGCAATAAAGGCAGCTTAATTTGCATACACCTATGTTGCTGTATTTATCAGTGTCTGTTTTCTTTGTTTGTTGTATCTATTTTATTTTCTGAGTCCTTACAATGATGCAGCTACTTTCTGTCTTGACAATTTTGTATTACATTATTTATATAAACAAGGTAACACAAAATTATTGACAGAAAATGTGTTTGCATACACAAGCATTATATATTTTCTGTCAGTAGATGTTCTTTTATTTTGTTCTTAATTTCATGTAGCATGTGATTTATGAGTATGGATTGAAAACCATTCATTTATGACATATTTTATCACATAAAATAATTCTTTCAGTTTAATTGTTGGCTGATGAAGGTGTGTACAATAGATAATACGTAAGAATATCACGTGTGTATTCCTATGTTTAGAGGAACTGATGAATTTATGAGATGTTAGCTATTTAATAACATCAACAAATAGCTAGCAACTGCTTACCATTCTTCTCATATTTTTTCCTGGTGGTTGACCTTCAACTTCTCCAAGAGCAATTTTAGTACGGATTTCATTATGGTAATTTAAAATATACTTTTTTCATCACTTGTTAGACCAATACCTTCTAAAAATACAACAAAATATCAATAATATTATAATAAAATAACACTAAACACAATAATAAAATCATCAAGTGCTCAAACACTGATTTAGAAACAGTAAAATCTACAACTACTGTCAGATTGTGTTATATTTAAGAATAAAATATCTGACAAATGGATATCTGATTTTTTATAAATTATGCATAAAAATTTAGCGTGTTTCATAAATCTTAATTGTCTGTTTTTTTTTTCAGAAACATTATTCAGTATGTTTTCTTAGGGTTTTGAAAAGGTGCCTATTTTTAGGGCTCTGATTCTGAAGGCCTTACAAAAGAAGATAATTCATAAAATCTATAACCAGACTATTTAAAATCTTCATGATTATTAATTTAGTGAATTATTTATTTGTTAGTATTTATTTATTATTTGGTGTAATGAGAATATAATATGCTTTTCATATTACATCTAAAAATTAAGTTTATATGTGTTATGTATTTTTTAATTTTTTATATAATTTCTTAATGACATTTTGGTGTTATATTTACTTTTTTAAATGTTATTTCTTCCTTTATATTCTGGATATTATTTAACACAAAATGGACATGCTTGTTGAGTATCTTAGGTAAACCTGCAAGTTGGGGCCACTGAAATATAAAAATACTGGAATGGGCACTAGCGTTAGAAATCCATGCCAACAAAGATAGCTGATTTAGAGGTATAGCTCTCTTTGTCTACAGTCCGTTCAAAAAGTTTGTGACGATCTTTGTCATCATAAATCACAAGTTATCTTTCATAATTCAAGTTATTGTAGAAAGTTTTTATAAAAACATTTATATGATACAATGATTAACTCAACATTTATTTAATATTCATAAGCATTGAAATTTTTCTATTAATTAAATAGAATTATGAGATTTTATCACTTAATATTAACTACAATTAAGTTTTATGGAATCACTATCTGAAGGGACGGTACGTTAGGTACAATGCGCATGCGCTGCACTGTGCGACAATGAAAACTATACCTCTAAATCTATCTGTCTCATGTTCATTTTCCACTCACGTTGGACATAGGCAGTGCCATTCCAGTATTTCTATATTTCAGTGGTTGGGGCACAGGTGATTGATAAAGTGTAACTATTATTGTATATTAAATATACTTTTATGATCTCAATTGAATATTTACTATTTACAAAACAGGATCTTGAATTCTTTATTCCATTACACTTGTTACTTTGGAAACATCTCAAGACTGTAAAAAGAAGAAAATTAAAGTCAATGGTAAAAAATCAGGCAGTACTGAAACGAAGGAAAACTGATGAATGAACAACTGATCTCATTTATTATTACAGCATAAAATGCTGGTGAACTAATGCTTACTAAGACTACAGGAGGTTATGGAATACAACTTTGGGAATCATTCAGTTAATCATAATTATTACCCTATGGTTCTGATCAATAGTCTTGAGAATGACCATTGAATTTTGTAAGATAAGCTAATCTCAAGGTCTATTATGTGACTTCTGAATTCAGATTTTGGGTTTTACAGACAAAGAAGTTTTAGTTTTACTAATTTTTTGTGTTCCTTTAGATTCAAGCCATTGTGCATCCAGAGAATATTCAGTGCTATAACCCTTAAGTAAACTTTTATACAGAATTTCGCTAAAGTTTTTTCTTGCAGTTTTGCTAGTACTATGAGCTTCATAATTCACAGACTTTATAATGAATTCTGAAAGTTACTGCATTTAATCTTTACTTACACTTAGTATGTTATCAAAAGCCCAGCCACACATTAGTCATGAGAAGAAAGCATGTATTGAGTTTTCTACTATCATCAGTTACAAGCAAAAATTTATTTTATCACTAAATCAGTCATTTTTAATAAAATTATGATAATTTTAGAACATGTTTTTGCATGTTTTAGGAATTTGAAAAACATAAGTCCATTAGCAAGCTGAAATTCAAGCTTGTATTACAAGTCACTTAAATGCATTATGAGAATGATAAAATTATGTTTTAATATTTGCAAGTGAATTACGCTAATAAACAAAGGTTCTGGGACATGAAAATTTTATTGTGTTTTTGAAGTAATGCTTTGTGCTAAATTCAAAAATGCAATCAATATTTTTCCATCACCCTCAGTTTTTATGATTAACATTTTTGAAGTATTGCTTTTGCAGAATTTTACAGTATTTTTAAAGATAACTTAGGTACATAAAAGAATATTTTAAATGATTTTTAAGAGAGGGAAGAGTACAAATACAACATTATAAAGATTTTACATGTAAAATGATTCATTTACAGTTAAATCTGACATGTCAGTACAGAACAGTTTTCTGAGTCATACAGTCATACAATTACACACCAGTATTGTTTAAATATTGGCCAAGGAAGTGTGTAAATGATTGTATAACTTCTGTGCGTAGGGGTTAGTCATTTAAAGAACACTGAAAAAGTTTGAATACACTACTTAAAAAATATTATGAACTATATTTTGCTGTTAAGTCAGATCAAAATAAAATTGGATCCCTCACTTTTGCTGTTCGACCTGTTTGAAACATCTGACAGACTGGACAAGGGGTAATCGGTACTGTATTAAGCCAAGTCAAAAAGTCAGCGTAGAAATCATTTAAAAGTATTGTGTGAAACCTTCTAGGAAATCATAAATCTCCTACTACTGTTACATTGTCAGAGAATTATTAGTCATATAGTCACAAGCACAAAGTACTATCAGTAGTAGATGTTAATTTCAAAGAGACCATCCTTGGCATTTTGCAAAAATCTTCGAATGGAGAATATTTTACTTTTAGATGGTATTAAAAATAAAAAAATTCAATATCTGCTTTTCTGATATCGCATCCGTTTTTCAAACACAGCGGCAAATGTATTGTTAAAAAATAATTACTGCTGTTTTTGATATTCCATTTTTTGTAGAATACATCGTTTTATGACTTCTTTATTCTTACGAATTTATTTATACCCGGCCCTACATATACTACTGCCGATTAAAGCTGGTAAAATTCATTTCTTAACAAACATGCAAGGATAAATTTGCTTTGCGTCCAAATTTGCCTCTCAAAAAGTTCATCGTTTTCGTTAATAAAAGGAATGTAGTCTTACTTAAAAACCTTCAAATACTCCCACAGATTTTAGTCAAATTACAAAAGATTTTATCCGAATGTATTGAAAAAATAATACAAATTACATTCTTAGATTTCTTGAAGTAGGAGTATTTTCTATTTCTTTTTTTTATGAACGTATGATTTAAAAAATTGAACATAAGTACCTAATTATAGTTGTAATTGGAAACTTATCTAAAAATCTTTTAAAATTATGTTGAACGAATCATAAATTTTCATTAAGAACTTTGCTGCCTATGTACAACACCTCAAGTGCGACTACACAATGTTCGCGTTTATAAAACAGTTTGTTTACGTAAATAAGTGGATAACACCAGCTTTCGCGTAAGAATGATTTTTAAGGATTATACAATAGTTAATTTTTATTTCGACAAAGACGATACAAAAGTGAATTAACGTATAGTTCTTTCACATTCTTTTTTTACTTTACGCTGAGAAATGGCTGCTCTAACTGACCGCTCTATGATGCGAGGATGACATGTTTGTCATGCTATGGGATCTTATACGGAATCGATCTGACCGAAGCTAAGATAATGCTGTTACTTAAAGATTAATGGCCAAAAAGTTAACCATTTTTACAGGAAACCGTTGTTGAAATTTTCAGGTTTTAAGACATCAGGTTTTAGATTTTCTAATCCATTTTACACGATCGAATGTACTTTTCAAATTTTATGCGCGAACGAGCATAAGAAAATTTATTTTATTAACACGTCCGTAAGATATTGATTTCGAGAAAATGTATTTGCAATATTGATAACCATAATTTTATTAAAAGTAATTGTCAAAATGATAATTAATAGCTATTTAGTTTTTACATCAGGTTTGTTATTATTGGGAAAGTAATTTTGTTGCACGGCTGATTCAGTTAATAACTTCTGCAACCTTATTTAATTCGTTTTTTTTTTTAATTTTTACTTGAAAATAAGTGCTTCTGCTTGCTGTTTTTTCGCATGTCGCCTGTATAAATATAGCTTCAAAAATGGATTTAAACTCCTCATCTTGAGTATAAACGCAAAACAACAAATTCGATATTAATATGTAATCGTGTTTCCTTGATATCAAAATCCCACCGTTTTACGTTTGCTAATAAAAAGGTAGTTTAATGGGGTATAATCTTGTATACCGAAGTTTGATTAAAAAAAAAATCGGTTTTCTTTAGAAAAACTGACATTAATGTGTCTTTTTCTAAAGATTCTAAGAAACCATATTTCTATGGATTGTCATAATATTGGGAAAGAAGAAAGTAAAAAAATAATTTTACAATACTATTTTGACGCATTAGCCTGTATTGTCAATATTTTAGTATAGAAGTTTCTGCATATGGAGCTCTAAAACTGTAAACAGAGACCATACCAATACTCTGTTTAATATTTTGAACTGTTTAACACCATTTGAATTTTCGACTTTTTAACTGATCTGAATTGAAAAAAGAATTTGACTCTTTCCAACGAAGTCCAAAATGTGCAATTCTAGCGTTAATCGTCAACTACCATCTCGAAAAGCACCTGCTCATAATGCTGTTCACAGGCAATTGAGATTCGTACTTATAAACTGTAGCTATTCCATGGAAATAAATCTAACGATAAGCCACAAGGACTTCAGTTTGTAACAGCCTGTTATACTTCATTTTTTTGTTTATGAAAACTACCTCCAGGGTATTTTATTTTTTGATGAAGCAAATTTTCATGTTCATATTGTCGTGAATCACCAAAATTGTCGAATAAAGTCTCAGAAATCCATACGAATCGGTTAATTCGTGCGCAACTATCCGAAAGTGAATGTCTTGTGTGGTATCATGCATAATCGAGATTTTGGGGAATTATTTTTCCACTATGATACTATTATGGCATGTTCTACTCGGAAATAGACGAAATCTTTGTTTTTCCGCAGATTTAAAGTACGGAAAGAGCATCATTTTCCAACAGGATGGCCCTTCCACATTACGCAGAAGGTTTTTTTTTGGAGGGGACAACATACAATACATCTTATACCAAGAAAAAATCCGGTCATTTGAGCCAAAGAAAAACAGCAGCCGTATAAGTGATTCCTGCATATGTGCTCGCCAGAATGTATGAAATGGATTATGGGGTTGTCGTCTGCAAGGCTGTAAATAGCGTTCATATTGAGTTACATTAAGAGGTAAAAAAAGGTAACTTTGTACTTTCATGTAATAAAACACATACATTTGTAATTATAAACGTAATAAAGTGAATTTAATTTAAAACCACGCAGTTCCTTTTCAGATATACGATATATTTTAATTTAGATTTTTTGTTTATTTGTAACAGGTATATCACGGAATTAAATTAAAAACTAAATTCCAAAACAGGTGTTCTTCTTCTTTTGTTCTGTTCAACTTTAAAGAAAATTTAAATGATGAATTGAAATTACATTGACTGAGAAGTAATCGGAGAGTAAAATAAGGTTATCATTTATTTTCTTATTCTTATATGAATGAAAGGTTAAGCTTCAAACTTACTGACAAAGATATAACACGACACTTTTAGACAAAACACGTAGCATTCAAATAAAAAAATAATGTAATAAGAAAAAAAATATTTGTGCATAAATTAAATGCATAATAATGAACATAATTTATCAACAGCCTACTTACAACTTATGCGAAATAGATGATTATCGTCATGCGTACCATCAGCAAAACTAAGAGTTAACAACAGAGCGCTGAGCAATAACACATTCATATTTCCAACAGACAAAACTGACAGTATACAACTAGTTAATGAAGACAGAAGAAATACTGCAGTGCAAGTAATAATGATACCAATAGCTGGTATCATTTATAGATATACTGATGTCAGTGGTTGGATGCACCAGTGTTTTTTTTGTTTTTTTTTTTACCTTTACTGATGCATTATTGAATATATTTTAAGTTATGTACATTCACAACCAACAGCAATTGTTTAAGATATGATTTTTTTAATTATTCTGAATAAATAACATATTGTTTTATTTTTTAAAATAATGGTTAATTAATAAGAAAAGAATAATAAAATGATGCTACTTTTTTTTCAAAAACAGAATAAAATTATGTTTTTTAACAATAAAAAGATATATAAATAGAACACATTAAAAACGTGTTAATAGAATATTAATATGTTTACTTGCAAAGCCAAAACAAATGTGTCTAGAAATAATGTAACATCTTTAATAATTCCCGGATTGTAACAATAATACCCTTGAAATATCAGTATCTGATTGGACAGTACCTACAGCCAAACTGCAGTTTTATTTAAAGACTGTTGTAAGGGAATGATTATAAAATTACAAAACAGAAATAAATAAAGTTACAATTAATTATATATTAGGATCTATGATTGAGATTTACGATAATTTATAATATATGTATCATTAAAATATATCATTACATTTTATAAATTTATATGATTAAATCAAATTATGGCCAATAAAATTATTCTTTCCAAATATTTAAAAATAATGTGCAAATATAGTTCTGTTAATTTTCAAATCATTTAAAATAATATTACAGTCTGTCCAGTGGTTCGACCAGCAGTCAATCCTGATTGAGGTCTTAAATTTTCAGGCCACAGGATTTTATGAGTATTCTGTATAAGGGCATGTGCGAGGAAATTATGTTATATGCGGTACCAGTGTGGGCGAATATGCTAATATTTAAAAGCTATTGGGATATATTATTAAGAGCTCAACGCCTTACATTATTAATGGTAACAGGAGATTACCATACTATTCATAGGAGGCAATCTTGGTGATTGCAGGCGTGAGACCGATAGATTTAATTGCCTCAGAAAAGCAGCAGAGTTATGTTGCTAAGAGGTCAGGTGAATTGACTTCACAAAAAATTCACAAGATAAAACGGCATGGCAATACTTTATGGTAGGCAGATGGGACGAGCCTATGGGCTCATGAGCCAGATGGGGTGGATGTTATATGTATGATCTCTTCCCAGACATTGTTGGTTTTCAAGGTGCCCCTTGAGTTCAGCCTAACAAGTATGTGACGCAATTTCTTTCTGGTCATGGTGCCTTCAGAGACAGACTCCAGCGATTTGGTCTGGTGGATTGGTTACCTGGCAAGAGAATGGACTGCCAAGGGAATTTAGGGTTTCGCCTGGTCTTCCCTGTCTTTTGGTTTTGTTGTTCTTGTGTTATAAGGTATGATGTTTTTGTAGTGTTTTGTTTATTTAGTTTTATTTTTATTTCATGTTTTGTATTATGTTACGTTTGCGAGTTGAACTCAACTTCTAATCTATCAAGTAGGCTGCATTTTTAATTTCAGTTCCTTCATCTCACTCAGTCTTGTTAAAGACTCGACATAGATGTGCATTCTTTTAAAGAGTTCATTTCCTAGTAGTACATCAATGATCATATCACATGTGTTATCAAATCTAGGTATGATCGCATAACCAAAAGAGAAGTAAGCACAACCTATTTTCTAATTAAAACAAGATGAGATTTCCAGACAAATGTAAGTAAATGTTAGTTTGTCATACAAAATTTGTTAGTTTTCTTAAAAAATCAGAGGATAGACTGAAATTAATTTGCTAAAAGTTTTATCATGATGCTTATTCTCCTACCAAAACGAGAAGAAGAGAGAACAATTCTATTCCAGAAGCAAAAGAAAAAGGTTATAGTAGCATTTATAAACATGTTTTCTTCACTTAAAAGTTATTATTGTAGAAGTAAGAATGTCAAATGGCAGTATTTAAGCAGTGACCTGAATCTTCAGTATATGAAAAATATATCTTAGTGAGCATGAAGAATCAACGAAAACAAATTAAGAGAATTTTTGAAATGTATTTTTTCCTCTTTTAATATTGGTTTTGGCAGTCCTGTGGTAAATACAAGTTTGTTATGCATTAATCTTGCATTATCTTGAAGAAAAGCTAAAACTAGTTAAAAGTGAAGAGGAAAACTGATTTAAAACTTAAGTTAACTGTACTCAAATATGGAGCTGAGGATTTTCAAATATGCTAAAGCAAGTAGACAAAAAAGAAGTGGTTATGAGTTTTGACTACGAAAATAATTTAATGCTGCCTAAGGTAGCTGATCAAGTATCTCGCTACATGATGTAGTTATACAACGTCATGGATTGTAAGGGTTCAAATGGACCATGGTAAAATAAAGAAACCAGCTTCTTTTATTTTTGGACTAAGAATGAATATTGTAAAGGCTTGAATCAAATAGCATCTGTTATCAGTGATAGATTAAATAACTTGGGTCTCAAGAAAAAAACAAAAGTAGCCCTCTACACTGATGGTTGTGGCAACACAAAAAATAAAAGTATGTTGGTTATTTTGTCCAAATGGCTTTTATCTTCTATACCACCAAACATGAAAATATCATTATAACATTTCTAGTCATGATAGGGAACATTCCTGTATTCACTCTGACCAAGTTTTTGGTCGTTTGGAACTGGCAATCTGGAAGAAAAGCAAAATAGAAAATCCTGAAACACATTTTACAGTATTCAAGGATTTTGTTACACTTCAGCATTTGAAAAATATTGACATGAGAGACTAGAAGAAATATGCTGATATTCTTTTGAAATCAATTGTTTCCAGGTGCTTCCCATTTCAAAAAAAATAAAATAAAAACCATCACAAAAACAATAGCAGAAAAATCAGTGAAAATTCTTGGTGAACCTTTCTGTAGAAGCAGATCTGAAACAGAGCAGATCTGTACCTTTCGGCAACAAAGTGAAGCCAGCAATACTTCACGATATCAACTGCTTGTTTGTTTACAAAAGATTGTTAGATGAACAATTATTAATTGTGCCAGAGGTCATGGAGAATGAGATAAACAAGGCTGTAGATGATGAGTTTGAAGTTAATTTATTGGAAGATAAAGAGTACACACATTTGGAGCCACTGATGTAAAAAGTATAATAATTCTAATTTGTTACTTTTTAATAATAAATTATAATATTTAAAGTGGTTTTTATTTTTAAATATGTTTTTAAAATGATTTATAGTTAAATACAATATTAATGGCCAAACCATATCGTTCATATTGCATCATGCAAGTAAATAAATTGCCTGCATGCTGAAATTCTAACTTTTTTATTTTGAGGTTAAACTACTTCACAGCAGACTGAAAGATAATTAAAGTTTAACTTAACCAATCTCTGGCTGAATGCTCTGAAGCCATTAATTGAACACCAATAATTAATGTACACTAATAATATCAGTAAGAAAATCCAATTAATAAGTAAAAATATCATTAAATTTAGTTAGAAGTAAGGATTCTTCAGCTTCATAGAACAATTTTCATAGTAGCTTATGGTTATGATATTAACAATTTACCTTTTCAAGCCATACAATTAAATGTGTTTTAAGCCATGTGAAAAATGTGTTTTTGTTATGTATAATGTATTTTCATATTTAAAAATAGAGAATGTCAACTTTTCTTTTTTTTTAATTATGTAATCGAATAATTATATTTACAGATAAGGTAAAAATAATAAAACTTTAACTGTTAACTAATTTATTGCACTTTTAAATTCTGTACAAGACATTTTTCACTAATATTTTAACTGTGATATTGGCTAATATGACATGGATAAATTTTTCCCTCATTTAATTGGCCATAAGACCAATTAAACAAGCTACCTCCATAAATAAGTGTACTATATATATATATATATACATATTTACACGAGGTGCTACACAAAAGTTCGGGAATTTTACCATAAAAATAAAATAGCTTACCATAACTTATAATCTCCACTGTCTCCTTAAAGTAATCCCCTTGGGCATTGATACAGTGATGCATTTCTCGCATGATTCCATACATCCCTGAAAGTCTGCAGGTGTAAGTGTTCGAAGCACGTTCTGCGTTTCTTCCTGAATCTCCTCAATTGTGTTAAAACTATGGCCTTTCAATTGAAATTTTATTTTTGGAAAGAGAAAAAAGTCGCGCAGGGCAAGGTCAGGCGAATAGGGTGGGTGGAGAATCACTACCGTCTTTTTGGAAGCAAAGAAATTCCGAACGGCTAGCGACATGGGCGCGGGCGCGTTGTCATGGTGCAGAACCCAGCTGTTGTTACCCCACAGATCAAAACGTTTGCGCCTTATGCTTTCACGTAAACGCTTCAAAACTTCACAATAGAACATCCCATTGACAGTTTGACCTAGAGGAACAAATTCCTTATGGATAATGCCTTTGATGTCGAAAAAACAGTCATCATCTACTTCACGTTGCTGCGAACTTGGCGTGCTTATTTGGCGGTGAACTTGGCGACTTTCACTGCGACGACTGCTGCTTAGTTTCAGGGTCATACCCGTATACCCATGTCTCATGACCGGTTATGATGTTGGAAATGAAGTTAGGGTCATCTCTTGTTGAATTTTTCAATTCACTACAGACAGCTACGCGATTTTATTTCTGGTCGCTGTTCAACAGTCTCGGTACGAATTTTGCAGCAATGCGTCTCATGTTCAAATTGTCCGACAAGATGTGTTGCACGGACCCATATGACATTTGTACGATTGTACAAACATCACGGATTGTTTGTCTACGATCTACAACAATAGCCTCTCGCACTTTCGCGATGTTTTCCGGTGTTGCGCTTGTTGATGGTCTTCCTGAATGCTCATCGTCATCGACAGTCGTTCGTCCATCTTTTAATCGTTGTACCTCAAAAAAGTTTTACTTTTACTCATAGCATTGTCACCAAATGCTTCCACAAGTATGCGATGGGTTTCTGCACCAGTTTTTTTAAGTATGAAGCAAAATTTTATGCAGGTTCTTTGCTCTTTAAAATCTGCCATTTAGAACTTCGCCGAAGCAGTAAAACACAACGTTACACAACCACACGAAAGTCAACAATGCAGCCTCTCACCGTCACAGCTGTTGGCCACATCTAGCGGCAGCAGGTCACACCAGCAAAGTTCGCGCGCGAAATTCAAATTCCCTGAACTTTTGGGTAGCACCTCGTGTATATATATATATATATATATATGTATTTATTAATTTGGGGATTAATGGTTATTTTAAAAAAACAATTCATTAGAGTTCTGTTATGAATTTCTAGAACTCTATAATGAACACACTGGGTTGGTCTAGTAGTGATCGAGAGTTCCAGCGTTCAAATCCTAGTAATGTCAGTTATTTTTACAGATTTGAGTACTAGATTGTGGATACCGGTGTTCTTTGGTGGTTGGGTTTCAATTAACCACATATCACAGTAATGGTCGAACTGAGATTGTACAAGACTACACTTCATTTACACTCATTCATATCATCCTCATTCCTTTGAAATATTATATGAACGGTAATTACCGGAGGCTAAACAGGAAAAAAAAAAGAAAGAACTCTATAATGGGTTGTATGCCTGGTAGTAGGGCAGAAAGAGTCTTGGTTGTACGTCCCAGTGCAAGCTTGACTGTATGTAGTGAGTGATGTGCTCAAGCTTGTTTGGCCTTCTGTACTTTTGTTTATATGACCCATTGAATTATTGGCTGATAGCCTATATGGGGAAAACGTATTACTGCCTGTACATGCTAACTCGGCTGAATGGCCACCAACTGCATGTTTGTCTGTCTGGATAGATTGGCACACTGTGTATTGGGCTTATTTGGTTGAATGGTCTACTCTATGCTTGGCTAACTGGTTTGATTGGCTCATTGTGTGCTCAGCTGTCTGGGTAGAACTGTCCATTGTATTCTTAGGTATATGGCTTGCTGAACACTGGATAAATTTTAGGCCATTCACTGGTGGGTGTTTAGCCTACTATACTCTTGGCTGTCCCAAATATCCTGGTCTGGGTTGTACGGCCTCTTATATGCTTTCCTGTGTTGCCAGTACTCTGCACAGTATTCCTAGTCATTCACTTGAATGTTTGAACTGCCGAGCTCTTGGCTATTCTACCTGTCCAGCTCTGGGCTGTTATAAACTGGGATAATATTCTTTGTCATTCACTGGACAGCTGCCTGATTGTATGTTGGTAAGTCTACAGGATATCTTTTGTGCTCTAGAACTTCGTAAGGATCAATTTTTGAAAGAAAAATCAAATAAATATTAGGCATGTACGTACAGCTGCTCTCAACTATCTGTATACTGCACACAAGAGCAAGAAGATTAATTATATTATTTCACACATATCTAGCAGTGAAATCCAGTTTTATGAATCTTGAGTTCAATTCTGCACAGAGTTATTTATGTTTACTAAAACTTCATGTTAGTACTACTAACTTTACTAAAACTTTGTTAGTACTATCTTTTAACAAGCTCAAAAAACAGGAATTATGTTTAATGGTGTATTGAAATTTCTGATTAGAAGCATATTTATATTGAATACTGTGGAGATACTAAAGATCAGTAGTTTTTTTACTATATATTAACAGACCTTTTCTATTACTCTATAGTGACTGGGTCCAAACCAAGACATTTGGGACTTAAGAAAGAATCTAAAATCGTTTGGATTTGTGGAACAGAGGTCCAGAAAATGTGATGTACAAATGATTGCTGAAAAATAAATTCGGATTGATACATAGCGTTTCAGTTGATTTTGATTTACCAAACAAGCCAAAATATTTGTATTAAAATGTATACTGAATGAACTTAATTTTACACAATCATTTAAATAAATATGTATCACAAAAATTTATTTTTCTATAAAATTTTATTATTAAAATCTAATTTAATAAAAATATTTTTTTAAACTTTCAAAATCGTTGTGTATGGGCCATGTCATTTTAACAGGTTAACTATCATGAGGGGTTACTGAACCTGTCACCGCATTATCTTAAATTGCTGAGAGAAATGTCAGCTGGAAGGCCAATTTTGCTAGCATTTTTTTTTTTTTTGCTGTTATTAAGTATATTATGTTACTTTATGGGAAAGCATCCAGAAATACAGAATTTTACGTAACTGAACAGTAATAACTAAAAACATATGAGGGGTCAACAGACCTTTCCAGCTGTGGAGTTGACATAACACACTTTATATTTTAAAAAAATAAATAAAATTCACTACACCATTTATAAGCCTATGAGCATCATAATATTTTGTATTTACTTTACCAGGTAACATTATCATTACAAATTTACGTCTGTTGATCAGTTCACCAACCTACTACTGGATCTACTTTTATTATATTTTAACAGACTTTTCTTATATCCCAGTATATAATTTCACTAACAAAATACACTATAAAACACTAAATGTAAAATTCACTAAAGCACATCACCCATTTAATTTTGTTTTCTTGTCTACTTAGGTTTTTGCAACATGTGTTTTAATAAAGCATATTGGTAATTAATGTTTAAAT
This sequence comes from Lycorma delicatula, assembly GCF_047948215.1. Lineage (NCBI taxonomy): Eukaryota > Metazoa > Arthropoda > Insecta > Hemiptera > Fulgoridae > Lycorma > Lycorma delicatula. The sequence goes on along the minus strand of NC_134458.1, from coordinate 164,320,127 downwards.
ACCAATTCTAATATGCTTTAATATAATGCTTTAATATAATTTAAAAACGTTTACTGGAAAATCATCAAGTATTCTAATATGCTATTGCCTTCTAATTTTCTATTTGTTTGATAATCTACTCTAAATGTCTGAACGCTTGTACATGGGATTGCAGTCTGTAGATTATTGCCTTAAAATAATCTCAAGCATGTGAAATATATTTATTACTTGTAAATATTATACACAAATTCTCCCGAGTGGTGAGGATCTCCATCAAAGTGTACTGTAAGTGCAAGATACTTGAAACTTGAAGAAACTGATCCCACAATGCCCTGCTCTCATGTGTGTTAAAGTTGCTACTTTAGATTCAGTCTTTTCCATGTCTGCACAATCTGAAATTAACTCTACTTAAATTATTGTAGTAATAAAGTCATCATTTTTCATATAAATATGTATTTTTTAAGGTTTATTAAAGTTTAGTGACTTTTAAGTCAAAGAAATAATGTTTTTGATTGAAAAATAATACAATCTTTTTTTGTTATATATTCTACTGCAGCTAATTAGTCAGCATTACCATTTTTTTTTCAAATAAATTAATTCTAACTAAAATAAGTGACTATATAAATAAACTGTAGCTAATTATATAGATAGTAGAAATCTTGTGCTTGCATGACTCATCTGAGGAGAGTTGCCTTTAGAGCAGATCATTTTATCAAAGTCAACAGTCATTGACTTCATGAAGTTACTGGATTATAAAATAAAAATTAGCCAAGAAAACTTTCTTTTCAATACTTATTGTATATTTTAACAGTGTACTAGTGTATATAAATATTATATACACGATTCCAAATATATAATATAAAATATGTAATACGCTTAACTGGAATGATAAGCATAGTAATTAGAAAAATATTTTGAAGGACTACAAATTAAAAAACTTTTTTTTTAAACAAAGAATACCTTAATTGATAAAAATAATTATCACCTAAGTAAATTATTTCTAAAAACAACTAAGAAACAACTTTGTTTTTGCCACATATCTATGATTTTTTTGTCGTATCGACATGTAAAATCTTATCTTACAAAAGAATATATCTTTGCAAAAATTGATAAAATATAGTCACAGTAAAACATAATTTTTTATATGGTGATAACAAATTAATCTTTCATAATGAGAAGTACTTATGTTGTGACACTTTTTGTTTGTTTTCTCATCTCATAAATATTGTTTTTTTTTAATTTACAATATTGACTGTTTTATGTAATTAAAACCTGTATATCCACATAATATGAGAGATTTAATTTAATTAAAAAAGTTTTTTTCTGTAATGTAAAAAATGACAAGCACTAATAAAGCATGCAAACACATAAACAAAGAATTTATAAATAATTTAAAACTGGTTATGAACTAGTAATTATTATAAAATAAAACTAAGTTAGTAATAAATAAAAATGTTATAAAACCCATTAAACCAAACAAGTGTGCATCCATTGCACCACCACATCCTTAAAATAATAATGTGTGAAATCCTAATTTAATGTAAATAAATTCAAACCAAATTCAGGGATGGACTGCTATCATTATGTGGTACAGTCAGGTTGTACCTATACAAAACAAAATTTTATCAATTTTTATGTTGTCATTAAATACCTGTGTACATAATTTTGTTAATATACAAAAGACTACTTACCAGCAATTGGCTTTTGTAAATTAACTATAATTATATACTTATAACAATGGGCCATGCTTAATAAAATTACCTGTGTATACCAATCTCTGTAAATAATGATTAAAACACTTTGAGTGCCACCTATATAGGAAGTAAAATGATTTTAATGGCCAATTTTTTTTCTCATATAATTTCATTCAGTATCACAAAAAAAAAATGTATTAGTAATAACTGTCACTCATTTGAGTAAAAAATACGTTTTTAGTGATTGTTTTTTTGTGTGGTGACGCATTGGCTTCACGCAGCCAATAACAGTTAAAACCTTTTCCCATCACAATGATCTGCGGTTGATTAGCGCTCCGCGAAAATATGTTGGTATCTGATTGCCTCCCTTCATAGTCTTATGCTACCCTTATGTCAAAAAAAATTCAAAAAATTACAGTATATAGAGAGATTTAACAGATTCTGACAAAAAACCAAATCAAGAGTTATTGCTCACCTCTGAGATGTGGAGTGAAGTGGTACAGAAAACTTGCTGTAGAATTGCTTCTTGGAACCAATGTAGTAAATGCGCTATACGTATACAATCAGCTTACAAATGGAAACATGCAAATCATCGCATTCAAAAAAGAATTAGTCGAAGAACTGACAGGAATCAACGTTAGTGCTGTTCCTCCTCCTCCGACACTAGCAGACCAACCTCACCGCCTTGTCAATGTTGGCAGACAAGGAAGAAGGCGATTTCATAAATGTTATGAAAAAAAGTCAAAGGCCGAAGGCAGGAAGATTGCCATGCGAAAAACTACTCAAACCAAATATAAATGTGTGGTGTGTGAAAAACACTTTTGTTTGGACTGTTTTTTTGGTGTACATAAATATTTTGTCTGAAAAGTTAATTTTTTTTATTTTCAAGTTGAAATTTTATTATCTATATTTTATTTTCAGATTTTATATCAGATTTTCTGCAGTTGCTTTTGTATAGTTTTTGTCAATAAAAATAACATCTATTGTAATACTGATATTCTGCATTATTTCATTACATTTATCATACAGTAAGTCATGCGACACCAGTGTGGATTCGCTATCAACAGGCCAATAACAGTTTCATGACATACTGGCCATGCTCTTTCACTTGCCATGTGTTTTAATAGGAACTATGAAACCAAAGCGGAGTTACATGGCCATATAACTAAACCTAACATGTGGTGACACATTCGACTCACATGGCCATTAGATCTGTAACTCTGTGAATCCACGTTGGACTCACGTGGCACTCAAAGTGTTAAGAAACGCTGAACACTAATTTAGATTTTAAATTAGAAAACAATATTTTGAAATGCACTTTACTCAAAATTGATGCTAGCAAATGTGTATGTGATTGAATGAAATAAACAACACATGCATGCAATGGCTTGTGTAGCATAAGCAGTTCATTCTGTATCTTCTGTAGATTATGAATAGAGTATCTCTATATAAATAAAAATGTGAGAAAGTAATTCATCATCTTTATAACTAGATGTAGACAAATCAATATTTAATGTATTTGGAACATGGTGCTGTAAACAAATATTTGAGTTTGGATCAATTAGCTTATCATAACAATAAAGTCTTGTGTGTTGAATATAATCCACTGCAGAGAGTATACATTTGTATCATATACTTTGGGTTACACTTATTTTTTATATTGGAGTACGTCTAACATCAAGAACATAAAAATTGAATCGTCATTCTAGATTCATTATTAATAGAGAATCAAATAAAATATCAACTAGTGGGTATATAAAGCTGCTACTAAACACATATTGCTACCTATTGTTCCGAGGTATAATATCAATGTAAAAAATTAAGATTGTTTGAAAAATATGTTAGTTTACATGAATGCATAGATGTAAAAAAATTTGTGTTTGGAGTATCATCATTTCTGTAAACTTGCATGGAAAATTACAAAGGTTACTGATATAACTAGAGTAATCACCACTGCTTTCTTCTGATAACTATATATAGATAAACTATGAAATATAAAGTCAATAACAGCAACCAAGCAGATACAGGGGATGAATAGTACAAAGATGAATCAGGGGATTCCTTATATCCCTGATGAGAACAGGAAGCAATCTCCTGAATTGTTCGTTATAAATCTTAAACACTGATAAAAGTGGATAAGCAAACATTTTATAACTAAATTCCTAAATGGAACAATGGATTACCAGCAAACAAACATTTAATTCTGTATTTTTGGAAGATTTGTAGTTTTTAAGTTTTCCATAATGGTGTAAAGTTTACCTTAACACATCAATTAAACATGCTAGAAAATATAATCAAATAAATTAATGAAGAAGTCGAAACAAAACTTTACAGAGTCTGATAATTATAATTTCATATTACATGTGATGGATAGTTTGCAACAAATTATCCTCCATCTTTCTGCTCTACATACATTATCTCATCTACAACTATGCTCGCCATTTGTCTGCATCTTTCTCTTTCTTGATATCCCACAGATCTCAGGTATCTTGAATTTAACATTTCTTATACTTGAACAATATCAGCCTCTACTGAATCAAGACAATATTTTCATGAAACTCAACACAAAACTTCAGCTTATGAGAAAGGTCATTAAATATATAATTTCATTAGAATTGTTAATAAAATACTGAACATTTAACAAAGTATTGAACATTTAAATCAGAGATTTAAAAAAAAAAATTAATGATTTTCCTCTACGGAAACAATATTACTCAATCTATGAATTTTTAAATAATACTAATTTAAAAAAAATCTTGAATTTTCTGCATCCCATTCAACATACCCAGAAATATGTGCTCAAACAATTTTCATTTACGTCTTCTGAATTGTGATTTATTTTCTATATACATAGTCTTTTCATGGGTTTACGTTAATATTATTTCACGTATTTAAATTTTAAATAAATAATAGATTTTAATCATTTATATTTTTTTAAATTTATTATTAATTGTGTACTACATGATGCTGCTCTGATCAAGGATTTAACATAGTTTTCCTTGTTCCATCCACACAAATGGCAGGGTAGTTCCTTTTTTATCTGAAGGATAGTATATTTATCCATTACTGATATGATTTATGTAGTATACTATTATTTACAGATCAGAGTAAAGTATTTGTTTATTTGTCATAAAATGCTAATAAATTATGTTCAATGATTTATTTTTTAACATTAAATTAAGATCTGTTCAAAACAACAGGGACCTGGAGGGATAAAATAACAGTCAGATATCAGATACAAACAACACAAGGAATACAAATTGACTGAAGTAAGCAGCGATTGAATTCAGTTTTTTACGTAATACAATATACAAAAATAATTTATAAACCATTTTATAAGACACCATAATAATTTTAATTTATTTTTTCTTTCAATTATTTTTTTATTTTCTGATACAAATACATAATTAATAATAAATTAATTTTACAGATTATGTTTTCTCTTGCATGAGAAATAATTAATAAAATTAATATATATTTTTTTTATTATATATTAAACTACTAGTGTCGAATACAATTAATACATCGTTATCACAAAAATACTGATATTAAAAAATAAGAGCTTGGTGTAAATTAATGCATCGTGTCACAACCATAGAACAACTTTTTTTATATATATAATAATATAACTGTTTAATCGATACAGACAGATAATACAATTATATTTTATTAATTACACAACTGACATGTAGTTAAGACTTATTTAGTAGATTTACAAATAAAAATTAATTAATTAACAAATATACTTGAATGAAAATAATAAATTACATTACATACTTCCTGTCTGTAAAAACGATTAAACCCTGCTATAATAATTATAAATACAATATTTTTTGTTTTTCTTAAATTATTAGGTTTATATTGCTGGTACTAAACTGTTAAATTAAAATATTCAATATCAACCATTTAATTATTAATAATTTTATTATTATTAATAATTTAAGTATGCTACTTAAAAATAAAAACTAATTAATTAATTAAATCTTCTAAAATGTAAAACTAAAGCCTCATTTTATAATTATTATACCCAACCAACTACGTTATTCCATATGTCATTATGCTGCTGAACTCTCCTGGAAATTACGTGCATTTTGAACTTTAAATCTTCCTCGAAGATACGATTAACTATTTCCGACCTCATGATGTTTCATTTAAAAAGATTAACAAAGATAGAAACCCTTTCTAGATAATGTGCATAAGTAATTTGAAATAATAAAAAGTTGGAAAAATTGATAATAAAACTCCAATACTTATCGGTGATGATGTTTTCTTTCATATTTTTTTCAATGGAATTATTTTTTAATAATAGAAATGCATACAAACAAATTTTCACAAGTCAAACGTTTAGGACACAACATCTCTCAATTCTTCTCGCTCTACTTTTTTCAGAATTTTCCTGTAATCAATTTCCTGTAATTTTTGTAAAAGTCTTGAATGTAGTTTAAAGCATTTATGTGGTATAATATAAAACAGATCTGTATGTACAGAATCCTGTAACAAAAATCTTTAAATTTTGTAAATTAGAAGCCCCAAATATTGTAAAATACAAAATATATTTTTGATTAACAGCAATACTTTCTCTTTTTTATACTATAATAGCCAGGAAAGAAATTAATAAATTAAAAAGTCAAGCTGTTATATTACTGCAAATTTGAACAAACTAGACTAAAAAAACATAAAATTATGTTTTACTTGGTCAAAACTTAACAATAAACATACTATTAAATTACCATATGTTACATCAAACTTATTACTATCTAGTTTTCTGGTCTATTTAGTCTTCTGGTTTTGAGAACCATTATAAACTGCACACTCTTAACAACTGATTGTTCAATAATTGCTTGGCTGCCTCAGGGTAAAGCAACTTGAAATTTCATGAGTTAAATAATGCTGGATAACGTTTCCATTTGATCAGGTTAAGTACATATTACTTAACATTTTTTTTTTTTTTGTAATGACCCTATAAATTAATGTCTTAAGAACTTTGCTATCTTTATAATAATGACATATCAAACAAACATGACAGTTAAACAATGCATTAAGACTTTTCAGAAGTGTGACCGATAAGTAAGACTTTCAAAAGTATAACATGGCGTACTGGGTAAGATTGAAAATTCCATCCTTTACAATCTGATGTTTCTGTAATGCTCCGGCATATTTCCAGGACTACAGTCCTGAAAATTGAAGGATGTGAGATAAGTATAAGATCCCAATGACTGAAGACACATTAAATAAATTAATTGGTTCTCATAGGTCACATAAATTAAGCAAAACACATAACATTTTCACTGTTTTTACTGGGCTGTTGGTCTTTTTTATTGGTTAATGATATCAGAGGAGATATTATTACTATCCATTATAGTTACCAGTAAAAATGATTCAAAGCAATCATTTTCATTGACAAACAGAACCAAATCTTAATCGAAATTTTAATTAAAATATGTTTAACAACATTTACAACCATCATCTGTGATACTAGGAATGTTATTGCTTCAATATGGTTCCACGTGAATTATTTTTGGTTGTTTTTCTTTTTCAGTTGTGACAACACATATTTAGGATTTGGTAAGAAAACAGATTTAATGGTATTATTAATACACAATTTCAAATGAGATATTTTAGCAACATCCAAAGTATGCATCTTTTGGGGTAAAAGAAAAAACTTAATTTCAGCTAAAACCAAATCGAAAGAACAGCAGTGCTCACATCTCTAATGATGGCTATTAAAATTTAACTGTAAACATTTTGATATACTGTTTTGTTTTGAGACATCTTAAATAAACTTAAGGTTAAACTTGTCATCATTATTAAATATTTATTATGCTTAAATACATTCCTGTTTGAATATCTTGGGCTCCTTCAAAAAGTAAGCAAAAGTTTTCAAAATATAAAAATCAGTGTTTAACCGAAAGGACTGTCAGATCATTGTTTGGCACCCATATATGAAGCATATTACCCAATATTTAGAAAATAAAAACATTAACTTATTCTTGGATCTGTATTTATTAACGTGCAATCTTTGCTCAAAAGAAGTCACTTATTTTTAAATAATAACAAACAATATCTATCCTTACTAAACCAGGCAACAAAGATGTTTTTTTTTTTTTATATCCTAGACAACACATTGGACTTATTTTACTTCTACTACACTTTTTTAATAAATTACTAAAAAACTTCCCACCAATTTAAAAAAAAATACAATTAAAGATTTTCTTTTACAGAAAAAATGTTACTCTGCCGAGCAATTTTTAAATAACATTTTTTTTTAAATCCTAAATTGAGATTTATTTTAGTTATTATTAATACTTAGCATCTTCATATATTTTTACCTTATTATTATTTCATGGATTTTAATTCTAAATAATTAATTTGAACCTGAATCCCATCTAATGTTATTTCATAATTATTTTTTTAATGGTGCTCTCATCAAAGTTTTACTGTAGTTTCCTTTGATCCATCCATACCAATGCTGAGGCTAATATTTTTATCCATGGAGCAACATATCAATCCATTCCTGACATGATCTATATAATGTATTATTATGTACTAATCAGAATAAAAATTTATTTAAAGTAAAAATTGTATATAAAATTTAAAATTCATTTGATTTAAGTTAAAATTAGTTCTATATATATTAATATCACATACTTAAATATTTTATATTCATTCCCTCATAAAACTTCTAACCTCTGATAAAGTAATATAAATTAATAAATAAATAAATACTATGTTTGTAATGAAATTTAACAAAAGCAAAACAAAAAAAAACATATTTTAAGAAAATTCCACTTTACTCAATTACATAATCACATTAAATAAACCAATACTGGGCAAGTAATCAACTATTCTGTTGTGATATTAGCAATGGATAGATAAATTTCACTTTACTGGTAAAACAGGTTAACATCTCAGCATTAGCAACCCTAACCTACAATGCTCAAAGACTTTAAAAGATCTTTACACAACATTTTTATGAAAATGGTTAAGCCATTTTGGCACTGGAGGGTAAAAAACTAATATATAAATATTCATTTATATATACTAATACTCTGCAAACAGCAAACAATCCTTTTTTGTGTCTTGGCTGTATAACAATACCATTAAAAGACTGGAATAACGTTTTGATAACTTTTACTTTAAATGGTTGAATACAATGTTTGAAAAACAAGGCTTTTTATTTCTTAACATAAATAAAAACTCCACTCTTTATAATTATATATTTTACACAAAATACATCTAAATCTATTATACTATAAAAGCAATACTGATCAGCCTTTGATTATTACATTAAATTTTTATATTTATTTGTTTTATATGTAAAAGCAACCACTACAAATACATTTAATTAATTTATAATTTAATCTAAATATTGATACAACAATTACAGAATTTATTTTTTCTTCTAATATTATTTATTATACAGCAATGTATAAAATTTTTATCTACTTATACATGTGTTCACCATATTTAAAAATGCACTTTAAAATAACTGCAATACTTTTTTTAATTTAATAATAAATTTATTATAAGTTACAATAAATAAGCAATTATTATTATCTTTGTACTCATCAAACTCCAAACATATTATTGCATTTTTTTATATTAAAAAAAAGAGAACATGTAGTACAGCATACTTAATAAGAAATTTTATAAAATGCAATTCTTTATTTTTTTACAGAAACAGAAAATAATGAAAGACAAAGTAAAACAATTTCAACAAACATTATAAAATATTTAATTTTATTTTTTTTAAATTATCAATAGTCTACTTTTCATAAAAAAGCAAATACATATATATTAATTGATTTACAAGTACACCTTCTGAACAACAGTGTAAATAATACCTAATCCTTAACAGGAAGAAGGTATCAGCCATGCTATGAATTCAATCATGTGTATCTTCATCAATATCACTATAAGAACTTTTAACTTTTTATTTTTATAACGTATGAACCACAATTTGTAATGATTCAATATAGTAAAAAAAAAGGCAAGATGATAAGCTGCATCCCTAAGACTTTACACATAGTTGTAGTGCATCTGAAAAACCTCAGGAAGTAACAACTTAAAAAATTAAATAATGAGGAATAAATGTAATATATAAATGATTAAAGCACTAATAGACTCATCCCAGACTTCCTCTTGGCAGTATGCATCCATCTTATCCACAATCCCTTAGGATATCTGGGCACTGTTGAACAGTGTGGAAGCAGTACTGCTATTATAGAATTCTGGCATTAATTGACTCGCACATATGTTGCAGTTCAGGCCTTATTACTATTTTAATATGTTCTTTGTTACACATCTCTCAAGCAGTTCAAAACATTGCAGTATCGGTCCAAATTTACTATAACGTCAGGAAGAATAAATTCTTGACGCTCCACTTGTGAATGATGTCCTTGATCTCAAAAAAAAAAAAAAACACAACTGACATATGCTTTAGTCTTGCTGTCCCTTATTTGGTCTTGGCAGTTGGTTATTTCCTATGACAACTATTGCTTTATCTTCAGATTTTATCCAAACAACTCAAATGTTATTTGCCAATGATCACACCTAAAGTGAAATTTGGATAGCCTTTTTATCATCTTTTGAAGCTTATGGAACACAACAAAACATCACTTTTGATCAAAGAAGTGCTGACAGGGAAAACTTTGCGGTAATTTAATGATTGGTCAAATTTACGGTTAAGATTTTTTGGTAAATTCCAAACTGATTTAAGATATATCACACAACTTATGTATGGATTCATCAGTGACAGTCTAATTAGATGAGTTCCCAGATTAGGTTCACATTTTTCTGGTGCTCTGCCAATAGTTGGCTGTCCTGAGCCATCATCAGCTTCAACTGATAATATACTGGCCTTAAAAAAGGGCATATCACCAAAACTGTGTGTTCAACCAAAAGAAAAATCTTACAGAAGCTTTCTTTAAAAACTTTGATTTTGAAAGTCTCAGTTATAAATTTAATGGAGACTCCTGCAAAATTTTATGACAGGAATCTTTCAAACTGTCATCACATACTGAAAGTAACACTAACTTATAAAACCATACTTACTGATTGAATACATGTACATAATCTGATGCCTCTGGCAAACTAAGCTGGCTTAGAAGCATTGACAATCAATATTCTGCATGGCTTCACTGTAAATTATATTCACTTCAAGTATGGTCTGAGAACATTATAACACTTTGCATAATCAATTTTTTTCAACACTGTAATAAAGTAATAACAATTATTTCATGATAACTGGTTTCCATATAGAATGAAATTGACTGAAATTTAAAACCAAGCAAAATTTTTTTTAAAGCAAATAAATTGAAACCTAACTATATATCCTTATCATAATTTACAGTGTTGTAGTGTTAATTAGTGTAAGAACTACACTAATTGATAAAACTGTTTTTTTCAGTGAGACAATACTCTTATCTCTTTCACAAGAGATATGATTATCACTTTTCAGTTTTTATGAAAAGCAAGTTTTAATTCAGATTTTAATGAAAATAAAAATGAAATACATGAATGCATATGGTGAACATAATTCTACAATAGGTACAAATAAGTGCACTAGGGTTTTACATTAAATGTGAATATAATATCAACATGATACAATAGTTTGAACTGATGTGAGTGTTTGTACTTAATAATTTGTTGGATTCAGATGAGGAGTTGCACATCTCTCCTGGCTAGTATCTAGGATTGTACACATTAATTAGTCGCTTGTACTTCAAGGTCAATAGATATTTTTCTTTTTTGTAACTGATTCATTTTTGATTACTTTTCTTAATGTTTAATATCAATAAGCAATAAAATTTAAATTAAAGTATACATTATTTAATTATTATGCTTTCACCTATCTTCCTTAAGGATCTTTTTTAAAATTTATGTCACATTATGAGACAAATTTTTAAAGAGAAAAACATGATAGGCAAAAATATAATGAGCACAAAGATAACATAAAATCTTTTATGTTTTTTAATACATATATTTTTTTTTATTCTAATAATGTCATGATATTTAATTATTAAAATATATCAGTGGTGCTTTATCTATTATTTTCATTTATTTATATATTTTTTAACATTTTATTCCCAATTTCATAAGTTTTATATTATAAAAGTATTACATTATGAATGAACATTCCTACTACACCTAGCTACTAAAAAAATACTAGCAGACTTTGTGGAACACTTAAACAGGCACTGGAAAATTTGCTTAAAAAAATCATCACTGCTTGGGAATAAAAAAATATATAATGTAATCAACAATTATTATTTTTATAAATAACTTATTTGCAAACAGAAAATATAATTAAATAATAAAACAATAACATAATACATCATACAGATGTTAATAACTATGCATTTCATAAACACCCATGAAGTACATTCTATTCATTATTTGGGTTAAAAAAGTATGCTCAGCATCTTTTTTTATAACGCTACATAATTAAAACTTAAAAAGAATAACTTTTCTATTTCTTTTACTGCTAAATAATTTTAAAGGCTTTATTAAAATCCTATCAAAAGCCTATTATTAAAAGCCTATCGTGTTATTTTAAAATGGTTTAAACAGATTTTCAGTTTCAGGAATCAATAATAACTTCAAGTATAACTAAAAATGAAATAGCAGTCCATTAAAAATAACATTAATTATTATATTGTAATTGGCATTTAATTTAAAAAAAGAATGAGTAAAAATTATTTGCTCTCCTAACATTACAATAAATAAAACCAATCTCACATATTCAAGGTCCTCAGAAGCATCACTTTTTGATCATAACAAATTTAATATCGCAAACAGAAAATAAAAGTTGGGAGATACAAGAACAATCACCAACACAAAGTGAAGTATATATCAGTTTGGGTGTTTCATCCAATGTAGTTTTTATTTAATAGTAAAAGTACAGACAAATTGATGTCTGTACTTGATTAACATGGTAAAATCTATCAATGTTTTTCTTTTTACAGTTTATTATCTAATATAAAATGTAAAACTGTTCAGAATACAGCATTGTTGCAATTAATTAACAATAATAACAGACATCAGAAAAAATATATATAATGTAACTTGAATAAAATAATATCTGCTGACGTTCAAGATCAATCTTCAAAGTGTATTATCTTAAAAGGAAATTTTCAGACAATGTTTCAGTTACAAAATTTTGTAATGAATACTATGACTTTTGCAAAAATATATGATTACATTTTACATCTAAAATGTAATATAGTACTTGGTAACAAGAAATAATAGTTTAAAAAAATCTGCAGCCGTATAAATGAGAAGTGCTAATAAATGAATACATCAACAATATAAAACATAATTTGAGAATTAAAAATGTAATATAGTACTTGGTAACAAGAAATAATAGTTTAAAAAAATCTGCAGCCGTATAAATGAGAAGTGCTAATAAATGAATACATCAACAATATAAAACATAATTTGAGAATTAGTTGAGCTATCGTTCAAGACTTGGGGTACAGTATTGAAGAAGTCTATTGGATTACTATGTTAGGTTCAAAGTTCACATTTGTAACTATGTGGAAAATAGTTTAACTATGAGCACCAGTTACAGTTTAGAGTAGTAATGTTTTTTCCCATCTATGAAAGATAATAATTAACATAATTATTTTGAACACATTTAAATTCATGAAAGTTTCATGGCGAATCGATTAGACTGTTACCTAACAGAGTCCAGAATTTATACCACCGAATGGTTATGTAAAAATGTAAGCTGCAAGTTGTTAAGGCGATCTCACAAGTGTGTTACTATAATACATTCAATTCCTTTTCAAATACAAAATGGTTGTCATCAATGGGGCAGATGGAAATTATTTGTAATTTTTGTCTTCTCTCTCATCTAGATTTCCTTATGTATAGTGTAGACAGTATTACTTAGCTAATTATATATTAACAGACATTCTTAGAAGAAAATAAATATAAAGATGATCGCTAATAAATATTTGAATGTAGTAACAGAAAATATTTTTAAAAAATAAAGCTATGGATGTCAGCGAAAGTAGCAGAAGGTAAACCTGATAAAATGAATTAAGACAGAAGAAACGATTAAGGAGTTGGATTTAAAGAGTTTAGGTAAAATGACATCAAATATTGAGTATGCTGAATAAATTGGGGTTGAAAATGAAGAGTTTACTGAACCACATGAGCCTGTTGATATTAATAAATAGAAAAAAAACTTTCCTGAAAATGACATATTGTACGTTCATCAAATAAACAGAATTAAATGTGTTGGGACTGAAGGAAGATTTGAATGTTTGGACAATGACTGTGGCTGACTGTCTTCAGATAAATTATCATGATTTAGAACGAAGAGGAAATACAGTTAGATTATTTTGCGATGATATTTAGCATTGTGGGCTAATAAGAAATCTTAATCACAATGTTCAACTGAATCATTTTTCAAAAAGTAAAAATGAAATCAACCTTTTCTTTTTAAATATTTTTATTAAAGAAATAAAGTAATTACTTTTTATGTATTAAATAATATTTAGGAAATAAACAGTAATTCTACCGACCTCCGTGGAAGAGTGGTGGTAACTCAACCTTTTATCAAGATGGTTCCTGGTTTGAATTCTGGAAGGCATCTCATTTTTCATACAATATAACATTTCAGTTACGTGTGAATTAATCATAAAAAAAAATAATAATTGTAAATAGAAATAATATATATAAATTACAATTATAATAGTCTGATCAATTAATAAAATAAAATCTTATGACACCTACCTTATTCCATAATCCAAAAGAGCGCTTTCGCGAGTACCCCGCATCATCAGTTGCTCTATATAATTTTTCAAATCGTTCGTTGTAAATTACACAGTAAAGTTAAAATTAAAAACTCTGTACTATACATGAGATTTAAAATTGTTAAAAGATCTTTTTCAATTAAATCAAAACGGATATAAAACTAAATTTTTTTTAAATTAAAAAATTTATATTGTAAATTAAAATTAAGAATTGCATATATATAAAATATGAAGTCATTAATAAAATTAAATTAAAAGTCAAAATTAAAATCAATAACAATTTTAATTTTGATATAAAGTCGAAATTTTAATTTTGACTTTATTGATTTGAAAAATTAAATAGAGCAACTGATGATGCAAGGTACTTGCTTAAGCGCTCTTGCTTGGATTATGGAATAAGGTAGGTGTCATCCTATTTTATTAATTCTGTACTTTGTTTGATCGGAATAATTTAATTTGCATAGTGCAGAGGAATATGATTCCTAAAAGCATCGATTTTAGAAAAAAATTACAATATTATGATTTAAAAAATGTAGTGCTAATTTAAAATTTTTAGTTACTAATTTTGAAATGTAACTGCGATGATAAAATAATGATAGGAAAATTAAAATTCAACATATAAAATCAGTAAAGTAATTATTAAAAAAAATTTTGAACGAAAGAAATTTGATCAATAATAATAAAGGTGAATTAAAAAAAAAAAATTATAGTTGGATATCTGTTCTCAACTCCCAGTTCATTAAATTTACCATTATTAAAATTTTTTCTTGCTTTCTTTTGTAATGTTAAACAAGAGATCCATATTATTTTATCATAGCATATTTAAAAAAAAAAAGTACACTTACAGCGAAGCACAGCTATATCAGTATTAAAAATTCCTTCTACTGCAGTGTTTGAGATTATCTATTAAAATATAATTTATAACAGTTATACTGACTAAATTGATATTTTAAATAAAATCTTACTTTTTGAATTAATTTACATTTGTCTTACTACTTATATTTTAACTTCTGTTATTATTATTGTTAGATCCTAACAGTTCCAGGCAAAAACTTCTGTAATAGGAACCATCATAAATATACTAAGATATTTGCCACTTTTTTAACCCACAATATTGAATACCTGTTAGTTATCAACACAGATTGTTCTTCTGAATGATAATTTTTTTTTTTTAAGCTATTACATAACCACAAGTTTTATTATACAAATTTGTTTAATCAATAATTTGCATTGATTTAGAAAACAGAATAATATATTTTTATAACAAAAGTATTTTGTTTAATTAAATTAAAAAGAAATAATAGTAATAATCTGAGTTTAACAAGTGTTCTTAAAAAAAGTGAGAAAGATTAAAAAAAAATTAGGATGATTTAAAAGAAAAATAAAAAAATTTACATTAAAATTTTCAGCAGTTTTATATTTACAATGAAACATTTTTTTAAACATTAACAATATTGATTTTAAAAGGTAATTGTTTATGTAGTGTTAACAAACTGCATTTGAAAATAATAGAACTGCAAGTAACAGTTTTCGTTTTATTTGTAAATAGAAAACTATGAAAATCTACTAATATTTTTTACCCAGAGATGAAGTTATGTTTAAAAATTAACATTTATTGACTTTTTAAAATTTTATTAATTTATTTTTTCTATAATAAAATAAAAATTTATCAATAAATTTCATGTAAATCCTTTAGGCATAAGTAAATCTAAAAATTTAGTTTTCAAGAAAAAGAAACGGTAACTTTTTTTTATTTTGAAGGAAATATGTATATTGTGCATGTAGATTAAAAAGTGAACCTCTTCATAAATATTCTACTATATAAAGTTTAGAAATTATTATTTTCATTAATCTCATTCTTGGTTTTCATTTTTATTCTGAGCTTCTAATTTTATTTCAGGAATAGATAGATCAAGCTTAGAATACATGTTACAGATTGAAAAATGAATAAATTTTAATATTCTGTTATTCTCCAGGAGAGTAAAACTAACACATTAAAACTGAGAAAATCAAATTCCATTAAAATTCCAGGATGTAAAAAGGAAGGAGTTTAATATAAAATTAAAAGTCTGTTACATATTGGCTGCTACTTGTCATGTATATCCTGTACAAGCATTTACGGTGAGGTGTCCTATTTTCCCCTCAATTTCACTTCTGTGTGGTCCCTTTTTTAGTACAGGTCCTTTTTTAGTAGGTAAAAAAAGGTATAATTTACTGTTACTTAGGTGCAATACCAGACATATAGGATTGGTTTGATCAAAGCATAAACAAGATAGACATCGGTATAGCACATAACATCGCTAATTAACGCAGTTCTATCAGTGATTGACAGAGATGAAAATTTAGAAAATACAGATGTCCTAAAACCCAACAGTGGAAATGTGAATACTAAACAGGGACTTGTAACGCACAAAAATTACATGCATTAATAACAATACCACAGCCAATCTGTTTAAACATATTGGGAATTGCTGAACAGTAGCGTGTACATGTACATAAACTGAATATTTAGATTTTCAGTAAACATCATACTGTAATTGTAAATAACCAGCATAGATCAAGTTCATATAAAAAATCCTTGTGTAAACTTTTTTTACACTAGCTATATTACTATTTTAGGTGCTGATTAAGTTGCTACCTGACTAAAGCATTTCCAGAAAATGGTACAGGCATTCTCAAAAAAGAACAAACCGTCTGTGCTGGGCTTACTAAGTAGATTGAGAGAGAAGTATTTTATTTTAAAATTGTTTCATTCACCAGGCTGATTAAACTGTTAATGTGTCAATATATAAAAGCCGCAGAAAGCATCTGACATTTAATTTCACAAGTGACATCTTCATGATGTTCATCACAGTAATTGGCTGTGTAGTGAATATTATTACTCTCCGAGATAAAAACCCTGGGAGGTGCTTCTTGTACTGCAGGTGTTCTTTATTGTTACAGCCATAAGAAAGAATAAAATAGATAATCTAACGCAACAAATGAATTTATATCTTAGTTTTGTGAAACACCATTAAATGGGAATCATTTAAAGTAGATTCTACAATTAAAAAAACACCAATAGAATTACAAAAACAAATGAGTTTAGTTTGACAATATTTTTAATTGTGGTAGAAATAATTCAAGATATTTACACTTTTATTTATCATTACTACATTAAATTTATCTTGATGACTGAAATAAATTAAAAATTCCCCTTGAGTCATAATCATACTCACCTCAAAAACTAGTAAAAATGTAAATGATTAACTCATTTAAAAAAATAAACATTAATAGTATTAATCAGTAATTTTGCCATAACTATAACAATACAAGTAATAACAGGTTTCACTTGATCAAGTTTTGCAGTACTTTGCCTAACCCTTAGCTTTGAGATTGAGATATATTTATTATAAATTTGGACTGAGTTCGTTAAAAAAATGTTTATAAAATACTTTTTGCAGCAATAAATGGAAGACATTTTAAATTGTTTAAAAATCTATTTTCTATTGTCTGATAACTATTGTCTTACCACTGATATGAAAACAGAAGAAAAAATTAAATAAATACAGTCAAATTTATTATGTAACTTCATTACTGGGTAATATGATGTTCTTAATAATTTCAATTCTTAAAACTCAAGCAAACAATATAATTCACAATAATAATATTGTGAATTTACATATTCCTTTTAATACAATATATACTGGCAAGAGTTGAACATTTTTCTGTAGTCGATGATTTTGCAAAAATCAATATTATTTCAGTCATTAATAAATTGAGCAAAAATATATTTACTGTTACTGACAGTATTAATTAAACCTTGTTTTAGACCTTCATTTCAAAAATTAGAGCGATTAAATTCAAATATATGGGACTTTCTGAGCTACTTATGCCCATAAAAATATGTACTTTTGCAATAGTAAAAATTAAAAAAATTAGTTAAAATAAACAAATTTTAGATGTCACTGAAGCAGTTAAAAGGCCACTATACACTATCTTTCAAAATCTTATAACCTTCAGTTTAGTTTTCAAAATGGATAAAATTTAATTATAGTAAAATTCCAGAATTTCGACTCCAGGGTAGCAGAAGGTGATAAAACCTTGAAGCTTGATCCTAAAAACTGGTCTTAGTTAAAAAAAATTTTTCTTAGGGTTACCGTGAAGTAAAATAAACTTAATGATTGTAAGTCAAAGATAAAAACTGATTTGCATTAGATAGACTGTAATATCTAATGAATGTATTTTATTCAGTTCTATAATAAGTGGGTATAGGGACAAGCAGCTATGTAAGAGTTTCTAAAAAATTTTTAGCAAGTAAACATTAATAATTTATTTATAGATTACATTCTGGACAAAGAGAAACTATCTAAATTTGATCACCAGCCTCTCATTTGAAAGACCATGAACTTCTCAGTATCTGTAAAGTAACACTGAGAAGCTTCAACAATGTTGCCTTTAAGGTGGCTCAGTATAAAACAAATTAATAATCTTTGGAAAAATAGCACATCAGATATTTCATTAATTTTTATCCATACAAAATATTCTTTCAAATAAATTTTCAAAAAAAAAATAATTCCCTTGTTTGGCACAGATAATATTAAATTTTATAATGCACCATTTACAATGTCATTGACAATAAAAAAACCATGTCTAAAATGGAGTAAGAGATATATTTATTTTTCATTATTATAACACTTCTGAGCCTATTGGTGTAATCTTATACGATGCTAGTTGATGCTCCTAATAAAACACCTTTCAGATATGTATTCTGTTTCAACATTTCTAGATTAACTTGTTTTTAATTAATCATTTATATTCATAGTGTCTTAAGATTCTTAATTTTCTTAGCTTTTCTTAAATTTAAAGAATAACATATATTCATTTTCAGATATTCAATTTTTCTTTATAAATATATTCCTATTGTGAGATAAATTCATTTGCTTGTAGTAATGTTTGAGGTTAACAACATTAAGATTTATTCTTAAATTTTTGTTTGAATTTCTTTATTTATACAGAATTTAAAAAAAAAATTGTATCTCATTAATATTGTAGTAAAATTTGTCTAAAATTTTCAAGACTGACATGGAAAGTAATACTCAGATTCAAAAGAGTTAATAAATATTTCAAATATCTGGAAATGTTTGGGATTTCCATCCTACATAGTGGGATCAGCATTATAATCTTGAGGAATATAAAAATTGAAATCACAGCTTTAATTTTACGAACTTCGGGTATGAAAGACTTAAAACTTCTACTTAATGCCATCTATACTAACATTTCAAAATAATAATAATAATAAGAGGAAAAGTACATAAAAAAACCCCTTTTGTATAAATGTATGAAAACTAAATATAAAAATACTTTTTTTCACGAGTATAAATAATAATAAAAAAAATAATGATTTAGTAAAATAGAGCCCCTGAACTCCATAAATAGTAAGCCTTACCTTACATTATTGCTAATTAACACTGAAAGAATTAATCTATTAAAAATAAAATTGAAATATGTTTAAAAAATAATAATTCAGACATATCAGATTCATACTTCTTCATGAGGTAATGAATTTTATTTATAAGCATTTATACATGAATCACTTAAAAATGCTTACAAATGAACATTTAAAGAAAAATGTTAAATGGAATATAGTGATTGCAATATTAATATTAACAATAAATTATTTTTGAAAATAATAGCAGCAGCATTTTATTAAAGAAGCAGCCTATTATAATATCAAATGTATCACTATACTACACTCTTCTAATAACATCAAAGTACAACAAATTACATAATAAATATTGTTCACATTTTTTTAAAAAAGAATGATGTCCTGTTAATCAATTTTTGTTTTTTATTTTTTCAAAAAATTGTAATTTTACACTTCAGATAATTAAATAAAGGTGTATTTATAAATTCATTGATAGACACCATCTTTTTGTAAATTTCTGATCATAAAAAGAGATGTCTAACTCATTTTTTTAAATGAAAATTAATTTTGTTTTTTAAAGTAGTAAAAAACTTATAGATATACATAAATTGAATATGATACATGTGTATGAATATCTGCAATTATGAAAACTTCATCTTCAGAAGGGAATATTTTCTGTAATCAAGAGACACTGAAAATCACAAAGAATAGACACCAACAAGGGGGTGAATGGAAAACGCACAAATATACTACTGTACAATTAACTACAATAAAGCCATTCTTTCTATAGATTGTTTTTTTAAATCCAATATTTCAGGTTTGTTGCTGTACAGGAATATTTTAAATGGTACTGACATTAGGGTGTAATTCTAGGTGTTGATTTTAAAAAGGGAAAGCACACTGATAAAACAAACTCATTCTGACAAGAGGAACCATGATAGTCTATCTACCAAATGAATATAAACCAAACTAGCAGCCATATAGTCCATTTACATGAACTGTGAGCTGTGTATTACCTCTGAAACTAATAACTTTATTGTTACAGAACATCAAGGCTGACATTACTGCTACCTACTTACCGGCTACAACAAACTCCTACTGATAGCATTAACAAACATAGCAAATGTGATTGTTTAAGAATTGATTAGCAATTTTACTAGGAAATGATTTTATCATCCTTCTTACAATTCCAACCTTGCACCAGGTGATGGCAGCTTTTATGGACCTTAAAAAATGTCTCACATTGGAGATGTCTGAAAATGAGAGTAGATGGTTTGAAAACAATACAAGAAAGTGTTAGCAAGGATTTTTTTTAAAGATTATGTACCTTCCTTAAAAATGCTACTTGTGTGTGTGTGTGTGTGTGTGTGTATACATTAATCAAGCTGTTTTTAGCATCCTAGCAGTATTAATGATTATTATCAATAATAAATAAAATAGAAATATCACTTCCACATAGTGTGCACTGCTTCAGCAGATGTATTGAAAACTTTTTAAAAAAATTTAAAAAAGAAGGATGGAAAATTTTAATTTTAAATGTTTAAAAACTTTTAGATTTATCAATTTAACAAACTTTCAAATTTAACAATCTGCCTAAGAAGGAGTAACATCCTTCTTTTTTAAATTTTTTAATAAGCTTTTAAAATCATGTGGTGCACACCATGAAAGTGCTAATGTAGTAGAATTTTAAAAAAATTAAGGAGCAAGTGATATTTTAAATTTATATATATAATACATATATTTAAATTCTATTAAACAAACCACCTAGTATAGAATATAGAGATAAGACATATGTTACCTTAATTTTTCAAAGTACTTTTGCGGAATTCTGCATGCTCAGTCATAATTGAAATAATTCTGTTATAGCATAATAAAAATTTAAAAATAAAAAATACTAAAATAATGAGAATTGCATATTAATTTATATGAGTGCTGCTATCTGTTGTAGTTTTTATAGACCACCTCTCTCAAACACTCTTTGATGTTTTATCAAATTTTAGATATATAAATATAAACCAAATTTCAATTTGATAAACATCAGACAATGTTTGAGGGAGATGGTCTTATAAAAATTTCAACATATAGCAGCAGTCGTGTAAATTAAAATGCAGTTCTCATTATTTTAGTATATTTTTATTATGCAATAAAGGAATTATTTAATCATGACTGAGGATGCAGGATCCTATGAAAGTACTTTCATGAAAAATTAAGGTATGAGATGTCTTACCTCTATATTCTATACTAGGTGGTTTATTTAATAGAATTTAAATATAATACAGAGGAATAATATGAATCTTAAAAAGATTAATTTCAGTAAAATAATATTTATATATATATGCATACACAAACACAATTTTTTTTTTTAATGCATCCCTAATATATATATATTACATATTTATTATTGATATTTTATCTCTTAATTGCTGCAAGTTCAATTAATTTTTTTGAGATTGGTCTTGTCCAGCTCTTCAGTTGAACAGTTTATTGACTCACAATAACTAAAATATGTAAAATTTGGGTATTAAAATCCAGTTTTGTAAACAACTTAATTCTGCAGTCTGAACAAAATGTAATCAGGTGCTAAACTTTACTTAATGAAAATAAAGCAGTAATTCGATTACATAACCAGAATAAACTGTATCAAAACTATCTTTTCTAACCATTTTTATGTTTTTTTGATGTGACTGGGACATATTTTTGAAGCAATGATACAACTAGTTTCTCCAGAACTCTCCAAATGGAAAATTAAATGCTGAACTGCAATGTTACGCAGATGTAACATTGATCAGAGAAACTATCTTATATGTATAAGATACATATACGCTAACGCTTGGCTCTGGACAAGAAGGTAAACTCTGATCAGAGAAACTATCTATATCAGCTGGTTCCTTCTGTGGCATTATGCCAACACCTAATAGTCAGCAGATCAGTTACTTCCTAACTGGGTGTCAGTAGAGTGGCAACACTCTTCTGTGCCTTTCATCCTGACCCCTTAAAGGAAGACACCTGCCTTGTGAAAATCCCTGTTGCAACATCACACCCTCCATTCCTAGCCCTAAGGGCTTTACCGAAGGTCATATTTTAGACTCTCTAAAACTGATAACACATCACAGTCATCAGTTTGGTCTCTGTCAGGATGCCACCAATGCAAATGCGTCAGCAGACATTTCCATCAGTGTATTTACACAAATTATAATAGTCTTCATATGGCTTCCTACAACCATGACCACCTACCATAACTAATAACCCTCAACTATCAAATTAACCAATTCGTGGAAGCATGATTCCCGCACCTTCTTCTAACACAGGTTTCACATAAAAACTCTTCCTACATTTAATGTCAATTAGATTATGCACTCAGATAGTAACTTGATTGAACACCAAAAATACTACCTTCCCACACCAACAAAACAAGTTGATCACAACAATGACAATATTGTCCTACAATTCAATTTACTCAAAGTCCTCTTATTTACTTAAAAATCAAGAAACAGATTCATAAATCTAATAAGCCTCTAATGAAAACATACTCTACCTCTCTTTCTACTCTAGTCTGCTTTCAGAAATGAGATTAATGCCTACCACCTCCCCCCACCGCAGCTCCATCACAGAGTTCCCCACACATACATATCATCCTAATGTGAATATCTCAGCTAACCGGGGCTTGATGTCAAAATGCCTACCTTGGCGAAGTAGTATCCAGGCAGGCCCCTAGTCACCCAGGTTACTATTTTATTTATACATCCATAATAACAGCAACAGACCTTCTCAGCCATCCTCTGCATGGTTAAGAATCTCAGGAAGCCAACAACTGTGGTTCCATGCCCTTTCAGTTTCTAATTAACTTATAGATCAAAACCAGAATTGATCCTCGCAAGCTCTCTAATTACTTTGCTACACTCAGTTTCACATCTGGGGCAGATATAAGACATGGCACACATCATCAATGGCCCACACTTCGAACACAAGCTTGAATTAATCAAACCAAATCTGCGAACCTATTTCGAAAAGCCCATGTCCACAAAGAAACTGTGTAATATGCTGATTGGGAGAAATCCACCTAAAATCCTGCATACTTCTCTTATCAGGAAAAATACCATGCGTATAACGACCATCAAACGATTCAGTCCACCTTACCTGTCATAAATGAAAACTTTGGTGTCTATTTCTATTTCTTTTATGTACCCAGAAGTAAGTTGACCTACCTTCTTGACATCACAAAGTAACTGGCGCTCAGTTGCAAGGATATCAATAGGCTTAATACCAGAAATAACAAGGACCAATTCTCAAGATACAGTCCTATAGGCACCAATCACAGATAACAAGAGGAAGTGCTGGGTTCTCAGCAAAATATTCCTATAACATTTGTAACTCATTCCAGCCCAGACAGGTGCAGCATATGGTATTATAGCTTACACATTCTACACCCTTGTACAGAACATGCACAGTTCTGAAATTAAGCCCCCAATTGGAGTGAACTGCTCTCCAAACACCTAAGAAAGCATTACATGGCTTTTTGGCAGCATATTGAAAGTGCTCCTTGAATCAAAGATTCTCATCAAGGATAACATCTAGATACTTCTGCAGCAGGCATACCTAATTCAATGTCCTGCTATTTAAACACAAAGTTGTCGTGTAACAGCTAGTCTGCCCTTGAGCAACATCATCATTGTTTTTGTCTGGGCTAAATACCATCTTATGTTGCAAACTCCACAACTGAAGTATCTTGCAAGCATGGGCAGCCCTGAATTCAATCTCATCACTCGAATCTTCTTTAACCAGCAAAAGTCCATCATCCACATAAGTGATAATGCAGCTTCCACTGGGTAACCTCAACAACATCAAAAAATAAAATTCAACAACCCAGAGCAGGGGTCCTAAACACTACCCTGCAGACAACCTTTAGTTAGTGTTTTTCCTACTTCTGAGATGCTGCCTCGATTGCTGGAAAAACTTTATAACACATTCATCTCATTGTGCTTACAATCAATCATGCTTCTGCAGATGAAACAGGGCAGAGAATTAACACAGATTATTAAAAGGTCCTGAAATGTCCAATAAGATACCTAAGACATACTCAGACTCGCTAGAAGAAACAATGCTCATAACTTAAGAATAGCATCTTTTGTGGTCCTGCCTGGGTGAAAATCATACTGATCATCCATTAACAACTTTCTAGAAGTCAACCTATCACTAATACAAAGATATAAAACCTTCTCAAAAACCTTTCCAATAACTGGCAGGAGCGTTAAAGGCCTAAGAAGAAGCTCACAATGGCGTACTTATCACCACCTTTAAACAATAATTTAAGAATACTTTTTTTCCAACAAACAGGAAAATAACCGCAAAGAGCATCATATTAAAAATTATAGTCAAATAACAACCACAAATTCCAACAGAATGGACAAGCAGCTCCACCGTGATTCCATCGTAACCAGAAGCAAATGGCAGACTCTGTTTTTAGAAACAGAGTGCAATCTTTGGATTGGTTCTGTGATTACACAAAAAGTTAAATTAATGATAGATGACCTACTGGCTAAAGCATGATATTTTACTACATAAAATCTAATCTAATGATAAGGCTTTCATACTGATTAACAGACATTTCCCATAACCATTTGAATGACAATGTACTCTCACTAGAAATCAGTTCATTTACAATAATTTCCTCAACTAAACACTTGTTAGTCAGTCAGAGAATATTTCTTATTTATCTCTATTTAAGAAAAATATCCGTTTTAATATACATACGAATATATAAATTTTACTAACTAACAGGACATCAATGTTTATGATCAAATTTTAATTGTTACAATAACAAAAGCTCAGAAAGATTTTTGTGATTATAAAGAGTAATAAGTTTTTTAGCATCATTAATCGCTCTTCAATAAATATAAAAAACCAAAAAAATTGCATATTTAATCTATAATTAGTAGTATAATACTGTAAATCTATATTTCATAATGTTCGATGTAATCAAACCATAGAGGCAAATATTTGCATTTTATCACATGATTAATCAATAACATTCACACTCGATATAAAATTTTTGTTATAAATTATTTATTTTATTCCATTTGTAATAGTAGCTGCTTTCTTGAAAATTAATAATTTTATAATTTTTTTTTTTTTTTTGTTAATAATAAAGAAAATGTGAAGAAAAATATAAATATTAAAAATTATTAAAAAAATGTAATGATGTATGAATAAGAAAAAACCATCACATTTATAATTAATAATAATAAAATCTAACCATTAGTTTATAATAATCAAACTATTAGTATTTAATTAAGATATGTGATCTACAAATATTAAAAGTGTATCTTTGTAACTGTTATATATTTATATAAAAAAAATAAATAGTGCTTCTATAATATTTTAATATATTTATATCTGTTACTAAAAATATAATATTTTATAAAGTTAATTGTTATGATTTATTTTTCATTTAAAAAGCTCTTTTTTAACTGCTTAATTTTTAATCTTTGTTTTGCCTTCAATAAATGCTTAAATGATATGAATAAACTGCAATCTAATTAATTATTTTATGAAAACTGAATTCATTAAATCAATCAAAACTTGCACCCTGTGTAAAAGTATGACATTTACATATACGTAAAGCAATTTTTCTTTATTTTTAATTTCTTAACCTAAGCAAAACATAATTTTTTTAGTTACAATTTCCATTACATTAACAATATAAAGTTAGAAATATAAATTTTATGAAGATCAGGTGTATACAGATTCAAAAGGGCCATGACAACCTCTGCTGTTAATCATAAAAGTCATTGAAGATGTGAAACGTGTTTAAAACAAATAAACATTTTCTAAGAAGATTGTCCTCATAGAATGGAGTATCAGTAACTATTGCTTCTACGACTACAAAAGTATAAAAATGCATGCATCAGAACAGTGTTGTGTTAAAAGAATCAGGCCACAAAACACCTTAGCCATAAAATTATTGGTTTTGCTCTTTTGTTAATGAAGATGTGACTGAGGTGAAAGATTGTATTGCTTTAGAGATGAGGGTTTGTTTAACATAAATGGGTGACAATGTGAATGGTAAAAGTAGCTGGATATGGGGTAATGATGCTTTTCACAAACTTTCATTATTTTCATATAAACAATGTGTTTTACCACAGTGTTTTGTATAAATGAAAATACACTGTTTCTATAACAGATTTTAATGAATCAATATAAACCAAAAGTATAATATTTTATAAAATTAATCATTATCATTTATTTTTTTTTAAAGTTTATTTCTTGATAAAACTATAGATCATAAAGTTTATTGTGACTTAAACCAAAAGTTTATAGTTCTGTTAGAGGAAACTATAACAATATCGGATTTAATGATACACTTGTTACCAGAAATGTTTTTCAAAGTTCAATCTCAAAAAAATTTTACCACTATGATCTCTAGATCTTGTAACACAATCTGCTCTCCATTGGGGATATTTAAACAGTGCAATATATCAGAAAAATTCTAACATTATCATTCTTAAATAATTAAAAGCATAAAAAAATTCTCAATTGTCTTGTGAAAAGTGGCAGAAAATATCACAAAATTGTTAAGATTCTGCATCTAGATTAGAGGAATACACCTCTAAACATCTCTTAAAAAATTAAAGGTATATGTGATCTGAATGTTTTATGCAAGTCTTATGTCGTGAAAAATAATTTAAACGTAACATTTTTAAATTTGGGTATATCCTTTTAGAAAGTTCATCGACCAGATCCAGTAGGGGAAATGAAAATATAATTAAAATTTATAATCTGATTGCCTTGATGGCTCATATAGTATCATCTGTAACTGTTAAACTAAGGGTTTAGATTCAATTCCTGCCAAAGGTCTGGATTTTTACATCGAGAGACTTTCTTTTAAGGACAGCTTCTTATTAGTAAATCATAACAAAAAAATAATAAATTAATTATTCATTATGAAAATTATGAATTATAGCTACATACTTTATTTATAAAAATTATTATTAAAAAAGAGCCTTAATAGCACAGTACATAAGATTAAAAAATAATAATTTAACATAAATAAGATAATACTAACAAGATATTACACTAACAAGTTACATAATGTAATTAAAGCCTATATAATTACTAACTTTTATACATATAATTATACATAGATACAATGTAAAATGTGCTACACAAAAAATTAGGATTAACAAGAAATAATCATAAGGAACTAGTAAAGAAATGAATGAACAACAACAAACACATGTACTCATATATATATAAAAGTGCTTTATATATCTTAAAAGTGCTAATACAAAATATCTGTCTTTTCTCAACCAATTGTTTTAATCATACACCACTATTATGACCAATTTATTTATATATTTATACACGACATACAAATTAATGTAATAATAAATATAATATTTATTAATTAATAATTATCACAATAAATCCCAATTAATCGTTATAAAATAATATTTAATTTTATATCTCTATTATTATTACTATAATGATAATAATAATAATAATAATAATAATAATGTGATACCAAGCTGTACATGGTTTGGCTGGCTTGCAGCTTGAAGCATTAATATGAGCAAAAAGGAACTGCAATATATATCTTATTAAGGACATTCACAAATGAACATTATTTTTTTTATTAATCAATTTATATATATATATATATATATAATTCACTTAAAAACAGTTTTTAAAGAAGTTGCTGTTTAAAAGTACATTTAATTAATCTATTTATTAGATTTTAAAAAATATTTTTAACAAATAATTTTAGGGACAAAACATTTTGTTTTTCATTATTATTATTATTATTGTTGTTGTTTTTTTTTTAATATAATAGTTTTATTAACATTTATACACACATAATGTTTCAATCATTTTTTATTATATTTCATAATATAAATAATAAATAAAGTTTTTTAATCCTTAATAATGATAATCGTATCACTATCACAACTGGCCATGAAGCCAGCTTATTTCATCTCATCATGTCATATCTTACATTTGTCATCATCTCATTTGCTACTCACATATAATAGATAGCTATATTGTCATAGATAAAAATACACATATTGAGTTTTTAAGGTAAATTACTTCACTGATATACTGGATATAAAAAAAAGCTAATTAAAAAATAAAAAAAGGCCTCTTAAATTAGAAAAAAAGGGTCCTGGGTAAGGCAATAAATAGTATAATTCCAAAACACCTGTAACGTCTCAGGAAATAACATCCTCAAAATTGAAAAATGTAAACAAAAAACTGCATTTAGCTGAAGCCACATTTAATAAACTTATTTCTGTAGGTCACCTAAGTTAAACAACCTTATGAGTGCAATTTCAAGGCATGTAATTTGTATTTACTAAAGAATGTCACAGCAGACAATCAAAATACCAGTATAAAAAAAGGGATGTCTGTACTTAAATACCATATAACAAAAATTATTTACTATCTAAAGAAATCAGGATGTAATGTAAACACTCACCCGATGACCAAAATTTTACTGTATCGTCAATTTATACTTACAAGCAAATAAAATCAGTAAAAAAACCTTGACAGTTCTTAAGCCGTTAAACTCCTAAATACAAAGAAAATTTATTTGTGTACACTAAATATTGTCAGTACTGAATTTGTATAATTGTACTTTTGGTATGATTGAGCTGTCTTAGATACAAAGCTTGTTGACAAATTTTGTTAGTTTTAAGAATATGCTGCTGTAAATAGCTGCATGTTTAATAATGAGTGAGTTTTATATCATTATACACTATTACGAAAAAAGTAAATTATTTATATTTAATAGAATTAATGGTAAATGTATCTTTAAATTGACCTAGAAGAAAATTTTTACACTTTCATATTTGAACTGCTGATCACAAATTTACCAAAGAAAGCAAATATCTTTGGTGAAAATTTTCCTGGAGATTTTTGTTTGTCTGATATTGACAATAAAAATTTGATACTAAACTGTTAAAAAAATAATAAATTTATTAATACTCCAATTTTTCATTTGGAAAAGTACAGGTAATAAAAACGTTAGCAGAGGATCAATACCCTTAGAGGCAAATTATGTTCTGAGATCTTTCAAATAAAACATTCGTTATTATCATCATTTTCAATTACTGTTCATAAGCCCACAATATGTATGAAGCTAAAAATTCTTTAAAACTGTCAAGATCTTCTTTAAAATATATTAGTCTGTTCGATTGCTCAGTGATTATATATATATAGACAATAACAACCATTTTTTATACAAATGAACTATCAAAAAATACAATCGTAAAAACTCTTCAGTATACTGGCCTGAAAATTATTTTTCACTTATACACTACAATAATACAAATACACTTTAATAAAAGTCTGGCACACTTTCCTCATAAAGATACAGATGCAAATGTAGATTTGCTGAGCAAGAAAAGGAGTAAAACCTTCAAATTTTTGGTAAAAATTATGACTGAATATTAGAACAGAAGACCTTTTTATTAGACAAAATTATAGATGAGCCTATAAACAAGTGCTCTAAACACTCAAAATTAATCTTTGAAACAATCCATAAATAAAATAAATTTATCAATAAGATTGAAGATAATAAAGATGAGTCTATCACACCAGTGAAAACATTATTGTTCAGTGTGTTAAATCCTGGTTGCAAAAAACGTGAAAATTAATTAACACTGTAACATCTGCTGACACATTAAATAATTTCATAAAATGTTTGAGTGCAATAACCAGAACAACCTAGCTGAAGTAATGAACTTCATGATCTTCACAATGATTGTTTTTAAAAGAAGAGCTGAGTCTGGAGAGGGAATGAATAATTGAACACTATTTAAAAAGGTTGGAAGCAATATTTTTTAGTTTTGTTTATACTGTAACAATGTGATCACCTTCAAATAATAACATAATAATTATGGAAATTATAAAAATTTAAATTATTTTCTATATGTAATCTTTCTAGATTATTTGCTAATATTTGTAATAGTTTGCACTGTTTTTGTGTATTTTCTGCTATTAGTTTTATTTAAAGTTTTCTGTTTTTAAAATTGTGTTCTGTATGTAATTACATTATTCTAATTGTGATTTACATATATTTTTATTAATATATTATCTATTGCTTGCTAATAATAATTCATTATCTGTATTAGTAATACGAACTATATTATTAGTAATGCGAACTACATTATAAACATGTAATTTATAAGTGTAAATTTTCTCTAGAGAAAAATTGGCTTGTACTTTACTTTTAGGAATAATAGTGAAGGACAAATTTCTGAACAAAGAACTGTCAGTAATCTGATATTAAAGGTTGTATTATTCCTAAAGTAGCTAACTTGCTACTCAAGGTGTAGTAAGAAATAAGTTTGAATAAGTTCAAGAAAAATCATAACTTAACATTTTTTTACAATTTTCTTGTGAATGGTAAGCTACAAAAAATTTCACTTTATAAAATATTAAGGAAGTGGGTTTTTTCTACATACAACAAATTTTCATCATTGAGATTATTATTTTTATAATAACTTTTTTAAAGCTTTAGAAATATGAAAAAAAAAAATTGAATTGTTTCTAAAAAAATGTTTTCCCATTATTTCATTTAATGTGACCTGAAAAATTTATTTCTAAAAATATAAAATAATATGTTCATGAAAATAACAAGCATTAAATATTTCAACTGTATTCAAAGGAGTTAATGTTACATTTAAGTTGCAGTAACTTTCATACTTTTCAATAAACATCTTTTTAAAATGAGATAAATTTAATAATGTACACTGGCATAATGGTAGCACACAATTACAAAATCAGTCGGTCATGAGTTTCATGTTCTCTGTTGCATCAGTATTATCACCTTATAATTATAACAAAATATTTTTACAACTGTAAAAATTGAACTTATGTTCTGTATGTAATTTCTCTTTATACTTTCTATTATTCATAAAAGTTATAGTGCTTTTATATATTTTCTGGTAATAGTTTAACTTTAACTTAATAATCACAGAATCATACTTTCTTAAGATTAGTTTTCTCATTTAAACTGTATTAAAAGAGAATACAGTTCAATTAAAAAGGTCTAGCATTTTTTGTGCAACCAATAACTTATAATTGGTTGCAGTTATATATATCTTATTAAAAAAGATGCATGTCCTAGGAGACACAGAAAAATATCTTTAAAAAATAATTAAAAACTACTAACAGAAAAATAATCAAAAATATATGAATTCAAAATATTTTTAAATATATATCAGTCAAGAGAATTTTGGAAAGGAATTTTTAAGTATCAAACTTTGTACCATTACTAAAGTATGTTTTTGCAGAACATAACATCAAGGAGAAACATAAATATACAGTACAGTTTTAAATGACAAATGTAAAGTCACCTTCAATTGTGAAGACACTGTGCCAATTTCCTGCAGAACGATTTTGATGCTGCAGATTTTACACGATCTGATGGTCTTCAACAAGACAAACTCCTGAAATTGATCATGAAACCTTGACCTGTTGTTGAAATAAAACCTAATTTGGTAGAATAAAAAATCTATAGCTAAAACAAATGTTGAGAAACTAGTTATCTGGGGAATATTTATACTTATAATTCAAAAGCATGAAAGTGTACATGTCGGCCAAAAGGGCATGAAATAATTCAGTGCTGATGAAAAATAAAACGAAGTGGACAAGTTGAATTTGCAGAAAATTGAGCACTCGGTTAGCTATGGCGAAACATTTTCAAGATCCAATCATAAGCAGTAAGCCGGCCATAGGTTTTTTGGAGAAGGAGCAAAGGAAGGTATTTCAATGTCTAATCTGACTGTAGGATAAAACAAAGTCAAATATAATTTGATTTTAGAATAAAAAAAAGTCAAATACATAATCAATACAAATCTTTGTCAGGCTTAATAAACAATTACTCTCATTCATAATAGTCAAGACTAAACAGTTTAAATACATCAACTTGACCAATACAATAATAATCACTTTGGAAATAAAACAAGCATAATGAATAGTGGGAGGCCAATCCACTTGCAAAATAAATAAAAACAAAAAACAGAATAAGTAATTAAAAACATTTTAATGAAAAAATAACATACAAATAAAATAAAAAATATAAATGCAAATTAAAAACCTACAAATATACACAAACTTTGATTGAAACATTATATAAGTAATTAAATATAAAATTACTATAATTTAATATCAGTTACTGATTTTAAATGCTTAATATTTATAAGTACAAAATGCCATATGTAATACCAACATGTAATTCGTTAATTATAATATTACATTTTTAATTATAAGTGATAACAATAATAAAAATTGATAATACACTGATTTTTAAGGCGGGTATTAATTAATAATAATAATAATTAACTGTAATTAGCGCAAGCTCAGTACCAAATAATCAAAACAGTATGGTCAATAAAAACCAGTAATTATCACACAAAACACTCACACGTGTATGCATATGCACACAACTCCATAACCACCTAATTATAATTAACAATTAGAAATCTTGATTTCTACTAACAGAAAGAAATTACTAGCACTAATGTTTTAATTGATACTAGATAACTTTATTTGAACAAATTCATTTTGTAAATTTAATTTGTTTCAATACTTGAAACAAAACCTCAAAATAAAAAAAATCTAAAATTATAGAATTAATTAAACAAAATCACAACTGAGTTGTCACTACTTATCATATAGTTAACACATGTGCTTAAGGAAATATTTTACTATTGAGTAATAATTTTTTAGAGAAAATAAAAATATATTTACAAAAAATTTAACTTTTTCAACAATAAGTTGCAAACTTATGAAACAAATTACATCTGATAACATTATTAAGGATTTCATGTAATATACAGTAAATTTTGTTTTATTATTGCTAGAACAGACTAATTATTCTTTAAGTTTTTTTTTATAATTGACTGACTGATTCATATGAAATTCTGTAATGTCCCAAGATAATTAACGCAGCTTCATTATGAAGCAAGAGTTTTACATTGAAGTTTCTTACATATTGAATTGCCAGGCCAAGATGCATTATTAATTACAAAAATGAAAGGGTGGTTGGGAGACACGTAAGGAGCTGTAGAAATTAAAATATAATTGCAACAACCAGATTTAAAACAAAATAATTAAACAATAAAATTAAATCGTAAAAAAAACAAAATAAAGAAAAATGAAAAACTCTTTGTACATCTGAGTTCATAACAAAGAATCTAGGTTTATTAGCAATCATTGACAACAAATAAAAAATATAGTTGCTAATAATTATAAAAATAATTACAAAATGAATTTGTTTACTACATTATTATTATATAATTAAGACATATTAAAAGTCCTGTTAATTATTATATATATTCACAAATAAATCAATAATTTATAAAAACTAAATCACAGACATTCCTTAAAAAATGAAAATATAATAAAAAAATCACAGTAAAATTTAAATCAAAAATATATTTTATTTGGCAAATATATATTATTTATATAATGCAAAATAATAATTCATTTTGAAATGGGATCATAATATAATAAATAATTAATAATTCAAATACAGAAATAAACACCTTTATTTTTAAAAAAAATAAAAATACTAACTTGTGCAATTAGGGAAAAATAAACATGGCACAAGAAGTTCAAAATGACAATATACTAATAAAAATGAATAAATTAAGCTTATATACCACAAAAAGTTTTTCTGATCCTAAATCAATTGTTTCCTCTATTGCAATTTGCTAATTTGACTATTTTGCTAATCTTTTGTGGTTCATTGAATTAGAAAAAAAAATTAAAAAGTTAATCTATCTCAAATAAGCTAATTTAAAAAACAATACATTACAGAATAGTGTAATAAAACAGAGGTGAACTGCCATAAAAATGCTTATTTTTACCACAAATAACTTTTACCCTCAGGGTTGAAAAATTGTTATAAATTGAGTCTAGTGTAAAATTACATGCAATGATAATTGCAAGGGAAAAATTAATCACAAACTGATAATGCTGTTAAATGTGAGGATTCAATGAGATGGTGTTATGTTTCATTTTAGTGTAAAATTCTGAGTGATCATCAGAAGAAAGCTTCCATCTATGTTACTAGGATAATAGGCATTAGCCATTTTTCAAATTATCTGATATGAGAACAGCATAATACCAGTTAATGGAAAGCAGTCTACAAAATCTGAAACTACAAACCATGACAATATAAAAATACAGTAATTTTAAACATTATACATTAACGTACCCGCAAACTACAATATTAGCAAATATAGTATGTCAATTTTGTTACTAATTTTTGGAACAAATGAAGGTAAGACGTGTTCATAAGTCATGAACTCCAATTTATGAAATAATCATTAACAATAATTTTTTTTAAATCAGGAAGCTTCTCTATAAAACAATCATTTAAAAAGATCTGAATTCTTATTCAGTTTAAAACTAAATTTAAATGATTTATTACACTGCAATAAAATCAAATAATTAATGAGATATAATTTTGCAGCCTTGTACAAAAAACAAAAGTTTTAAAACAATTTTCTGTATTACATATGTAAAAAAAAGAAAGAAAAATCAAATGATTATTAATTATTTTATTTTATAAAACACATTCACTATTAAACATAATAATCAGTATAAAATGGAAAGCTGTAACTTATTACATTATTTTTTACATTTGATCTAAATGGAGCACCCACACCAGTCACTTTAAAAGGCTGAAACCTGTAAAGAAAAATATGTCTAACTCGGCTTTAACGGTTCACAAGTTCATATGGCATTATTGACATTAATGAGGGATTCTTCTTCAAAGCACTGTATTAATTGTTTTGAACTTGTTTTGTGAATAATACAAACTGCTCAGTCAGGTGACTGGTTTACATCATTATACACCAGCTGCTCAGAGTTATCCTATAATATTATAAGACCCCTAGTTTAGATATACAGAAACAAAATAAATACACACATTTTTAAACTTGAATTTAATAACTACTGTTAGAGGTTTTAGTTTTACTGAAGACAAACTAGGCAATTAGAATTGATGACTGGTCTAATAAAGTAAAAATATGAAATTGAAAAAAGCCAAAAATATACAACTATCTGAGAATAAATCACTGAAACCCACATTTAAAAATCACATTTATTACAGTAACACTTCACTTTAATTTAAGGCTAATATTAGTTGTAACCCATCAGAGGAGACAGTCCTTCCGTGATTTAATTCTTTCCTTACTCTTTATTTCTTCTTCCCCGAATGAGTGCCATAGGAATTGAGTCACCAACCACTTCATTTTCTAGTAGTCAGGAATGATCGCTGCTATTTCATTGAAGCTCAGTAAGGTGGTGGCCCTCTGTAATTGTGGAAGCAGTCAAGGTCTGTTTATTTCTATCTGGGCATTTCTACAAAAAGTAAGATATAATGTCCACGAAGGCCTACTGCATAAATCCAGGTCACTCCTGTATTTAATAGAATCTTCTCTGATCTAATTTGTCATACATCTTTTACAGTTAAAAAATCTTGCAATAAATTAAGTATTAACATTTGGGGATTTGATTATTGAATGATGCTCACAGGACAAAGTAACTTTTTGCTAATATATTAGATCTCTCCTGCCACTCATATTATGCGTATAACTTATCTCTATTGCAAATTACAATAAAGATTCTAGCTAATCTACTGCCTTATTTTCTAAACCACATTTCCTCATTAAGTCCATGGTCTCTGGCTAAACACACAAAGCTTAATTTTTGGCTTCAACCTATTGCCAAAGTATAGTTAATTAATCCTGTTTTACATATTTTTATGTGAGAAATGATTTTAAAAACCAGTATTCTGAAATGAAATCAAAGAAACTTTATTCGCTTTATTTTTATTATTTCATCTGTATTATTTTATTTTTGAAGTAACAGTTCTGATATTTGTTCACGTGGAAGTAAGGCTAAAAGTTGTAATCTAACTGTTGTAATTGATTGTAACACTGATGATATCACTAAAATATGCTGATAACCAGAAAAATATTGAATAACAATCTAATATTGAATAACAATCTAATATTGAATAACCAATAAAAGTTTTTTAACTTTTTCACAGGCAAAATATTAGGAGATTACCTTAAAAGCTAATAATATGAACATAGTTTACAACTAAA
This sequence comes from Lycorma delicatula, assembly GCF_047948215.1. Taxonomy (NCBI): domain Eukaryota; kingdom Metazoa; phylum Arthropoda; class Insecta; order Hemiptera; family Fulgoridae; genus Lycorma; species Lycorma delicatula. The sequence continues at coordinate 164,283,160 of NC_134458.1, read as the reverse complement.
CAACTTTGTAAAATAAGTTTATTTGAAATAAGTGGAATGCTATTACATAATAAAAATCGAAGGCATTTACTGGAATAATCATGAATACAGCAACATAGACTGAACTTTATAAAACAAGATTATTTTACTGAGGACTGGCTGATAATTCAACTCCTTTTCAAAGAAGTTTTGCATAAAGCAAGTTTTTAAAGAAATTCTGGAATTTTAATGTCTATCTTCTAACACAAATTAAGACAAAAAGTAAAAAAAAATCCTGTCAACCTTATTCATCATTACATAACTTTAATCTATTACACACCAAGTGAACATGTAAGTGTACATGACCATAATGTTGGTATCAAGATGATAAAGTTGCCAAAATATATAACATGCTGAAGCCTGTTAAGTGGTGCTTTCAGGTTTATGTTTCGCTGAATCTATCACTGGCTATTTAGGTGCTTTTGAGCCATTTTGTGACACTCAAACAACTGAATGCTGGTTGGATCATAATTCCAATTCAGTTCTCGGGTGGTAATCCACTTAGTGAACCAGCTATCACAAACAACGGCTAGGAGAAGCTTTCATGTCTGAACAGAGATTTTATTCAAATTATAGACCAACTATTCAACTCTTAAAGCTAAGAATCCATTCCATTATACAATTGGTAATTACACATAGAAAAGGTTTACTCATTGGTATAAAAAAATGAAAAGAAAATTGATTCGCATAAAATCCTTGTACTGTAAGAATGATTTGGTAATGATTTCATTAGCAGAATGAAAATCTTGAAAATGACCTTCACTTTATATTACTCAGTACTATACAAGTTTGTAGAAAAGAAAAACAAATGTGGGACGATGAGGCAAATAAGGAAACTTACTATAGTTTTTAAGGACCACAAATTCACATCACATGTAGCTGATTCAGAAAACAATAGTTTTCTATATATAATTTCAAATGACAGTGGATCATTCTATATATAATTTCAAATGACAGTGGATCAAGTGGTAAAGAATTTTTGTTTGATTTGCTCATAATAATAATAATTACTTTTTTTATCATTTAATAAAAAAAAAGATAAGCTTAAATTGAAATTTAAAAAGACAGTTTTGCATGAAAATTATAAGAGTTGGTAGGAAATATTCACCTGCAATAATACAAAATTAAAAAGTGGCAGACATGAGACAAATCATTTGCTAGTATGAGGGAAGTTCAATAATTTACGAGACAAACTGACAGAGAAAAAACGGTTCATTCAATGACAATGAGAATTTTTGAGGATTAAGTTGGCAAACTTGGAAACACATTTAATCATAATTAATCTAGACATAACCTCTTTTGTTGATTTCAGAATGCCAGCTGCCTTGAAATGTGTATGCTGGAAGAGTAACATTCAGTGATAAGATCTTTGCTATCAGGTGTGAAACCAGCGGAAATTTACTCAAGAATGTTGAAAAGTTTTTAAACTGTAATAACATGTATAAGTGGGTGGTGTTGAATAACTGCTGCCTCTGTGAAGTATCTCAGTTAGGTTGAATTATTCATGTAGTTGATTATATGCTGGTTTAATTATTTAAATAAAAAGCCTTAAATTAATTATGAATAGAAATTATTTATTATATTTTTTGTTTATGTAATTCACAAATATATCAATGAATGATGAGTTATAACAAGACAATGTGAATCTTCAAGCGATGTACTGAGACTGCCCGATTCTAGTGTGGAGCCGGCTTATATATTGTAGAAGGAGCCGAGTGAACCACCAAGAGCTGTGTGAATTGTATGGAGCTGAGTGAATTGTCAGGAGCTATGTCGCAACAGGTAGAACAGTTTAATTCAGGCAGAATAAGTGTGATTGATCTCCAACACTCTGGAAGACCAGTTGAAGTTTCAACTACCACCCGTAAAATTGCATAATGATTTATTTGTGAAGGCAGCCAAGACAAAATTTCCCACATTGCTAGTTTGTGTAATATTAGAGTTGGAACCGTGCATTCAATCATTCATGATGTGCTGAATTATTGCAAAACATGTTCAAGATGGGTATCAAGACAGTTTGATTCAAGCTCATAAAGACACCCAGATTTATATTTGTTCTGCGCTCAAAGAACGGTTTGAAGCAGAAGATAACTTTTTACATAAGAAACATGGATATATCATTTCGAGCCCAAATCCAAATGGCAAATGCTTGAGCAGAAATATCCGGATTTACCCACCAAAAACCAATTCAAAACTCATACATCAGCCGGTAAAATGATGTTGACGGTCTTCTGGAACTCGCAAGGCCCAATCTTTAGTGAATACTTAGAAGAATAACGAACCATGAATAGTGAGTACTATTCTAACATGCTCCAACAGAGAGTGGGACCTGCGATAAGGCACAAATATCAGGGCACTCTCTCAAAAGGTGATTCTCTTGCATGACAACTCACATCCCCACATCACTCAGAGAACAGGAGAAATGCTCAAGAAGTTGAGTTGGGAGATGTTGCCACATCCTCCTTACAGCTGAGACCTCGCCCCACACAATTATCAAAGACTTTTTATGTGGTAAGAAGTTTGATGACAACGAAGCGGTCAAAAAAGCTGAATGCGAGTGGTTCAAACAGTAAGGTAATAGACTTCTATGCTGCGGGAATCAGAAAGCTCACAGAACGGTGAGATAAGTGTCTAAATTTTGCTGGAGACTATGTTGAAAAGTAGTGTAAATTTTATTGTCACTGAATAAATGTACAACAATTTGTCTCGTTAATTATTGAATGTCCCTTGTATAAAACTTGCACCTGGTTTATTATCATGTTTATGTTTTGAAAATATCATATCTTTTTATAATATAAATAAAGTGTAAAACTAATAATTAGTGGTTTTGTAAAAAAATAAATAAATAAAAGAATAGTTTGCAACAGGTAAGAAATATACAAATATATAAAAACCATTATTTTCGATTCAATATAGTTCTTAATTCACATGATAATTTTCCCACAATTTGCTTTTATTTAATATTAATTAAGAATAATGTCATTATTAATGTAAATAATAAATTCATTGTAAAAGTGCAAAACTGCCATTTTTCTCATGGTTGAATAATATTAAAAAACTTAACAGGTTAAAAAGCACCTACACATAAAAAAACAATTCTGAACCCTCACCAAATTATTGGAAAACAACAATCCATTTTATAATGATGTACACTGATGCAAACATTTTGTAAAAGAAAAAAATAAAGTTTTCTTTCTCTTTCATCACACTATATATTAAAACTACAAAATACTATTTACACTAAAAACTTCGGCCAAAATTTCTAAGCAATTACAATTATCATCATCATCATCATATACAAAATATCATCATACTGCACATACATTCATATAAATGCTTGAATTATAATTATACTGCAAATTACAACTTACTATGTATAATTATAACAATAATTTAGTGTAAAAATAAAAGCATTAATATTAGTTCTTTTTGTTTTCATACATTAAAAATACACTAAATACGCTAATTTACAAATTATTTCCTTGATATCCATGCACTACTTAAAAAACTTATTATTAATAAAGCATAATTTTTAAAGCATACACAATTTTTTTACAACCTAAGTATAATATAAAAAATTAAGCACCGTACTTTTATTTTTACAAAACTAAACCGTTACAATACAAACAATAAGGTAATGAATTAAAATTTTAACATACAATATGCCTGAATAAAAAAAAGTAATAATATGATCTTTATACAAATCAAGTTATAAAATAACTGAAGAATAAAAAACAGTAAATAAACACAAAATTATACTTCATTATCTTAAAATTCTGCAATTCAGTTAAAGTACAAAACAAAAAATACCAATTACTTTATAACCCAATATTACATTACATAAAATTTTGAATAACTTCTAATTTAAATAATCCAATGATACCATACAATACAGCAAATTACATCCTTACAACCTTATATTTCTACAGTTGCCTGTTATATCTGAGGAAGTTTCGTCTTAAAGACAAGTAGACAAGAAGTAAAGCAAGAATTATACATTTGAAAATCGGTATATAGCTAGTATTAATATTACAAGTTAATTTGCACGAGATAAACAAGAAACTTCATTCAGATGAATAAAATTGTTTAGGATGATGTGTGGACTTAATTCAAAGAACAGTTCCTTTCATAAAAATGACATAGCTCATACAAAGACATCAGAATAACTTCTTCTTTACAGCAATGTACACAAGGAATTATATGTAATTAAAGCACCACAGACAACTTTATATTACATCCCGATGTCAAAGAATTTGATAGTTGAGTACTATGACAAAAGAAGTTAACTAACATAAATAAAAAAACAACAAAAAGAAGGTAAAAATCTACCTAAAATAAAAATGAATTGTACAATTTTTTTTTTCTTTCAATAAGTGTTTTCCAGGACAACCGACAGTACTTGAGTAAATTAATCACAGTAATGAATAGTACCTTAAAAAAGAGCCAAAACTGATTTCACAGAACTTAGTCTATAAATAAATAATGGCGTGTATGTGTGTGCATATATTATTTTGAACTTTACCTGAGTAAGCAGAAATAATAAAATAATGTTTACAATGTATGAATTAATTATTTGATGATGTAAAACTATAATTTAAGGATTTTAAAATTTTTTATAATATTTTATTTAAAAAAATGAAAACAAAAAAATATACAATTTTTTTCCCCTTTTTTACAGTCCAATAATTGTAAAAATGTTGTAATCGACTGTATTAAACACATTTATGATATATTGCTAATTAGATTCTTCACATAATAAACAAAAATAGTAAAAGATTACTAAAAGCAATTTTTTGTATTTTTACTTTTTGTAAAATACTAATAACACTAATTTGTTTTTTTTTCAGTTATATTACTTCTGGAATCACATGTAAATAACACATTTAACATTATATGATAAAGCACTGTTTAAAAACACATCTTTTTTCTACTACAGAATAAAAAAAGAAGGTAATTCCACCAATTATTTATTTACTTTTTGAATCCTATGCATATTTTGTAATGAATATAATTTATTTATTTATACATAAGTCTTCACACTGCAAAGGCACATTAGAACGAACTGGTAGGTGTGTATTTCCTTCAAATATTATATCAACAATACATAATTTAACTTCATTGGAATGCATGACACATAAATATTTATTATATTTCTCAAAAACTAAATCAGTAAATAAAAAAAAAATAAAAAAAACAATAACAACAGAAGCAATAAGTATATAAAGCGAATATACATGCTACTTTTAAAAAACAAATATACACAGATGAGAATAATATAAAAATACAACAATCAATGTCACATTCAACTGTCTTCAGCTGAATGCTGCTAAAATAAAACAAAAAAATTACAAAAAAAACAAAACAGATAAATTATACAAGCAAACAATACATTAAACAAACAGGCACAGAGTAAAAAAGAACTACTTCATTAATTGGTGAATTTCAACAGAAAAAAGATTTATATACAAACTAAAATCTTACATTTAATAAACCCTTTTACTATAGAATTCTTGGAATAAAAATTGAGAAATTAAACAGATTACTTTAATCTTTGAAATAACTGTTATTATTCTACTACCCACTTTTGGTACTAGAAATAAGCAATGCCCATATTAAGAAAAAAATACTATATAATTGTTTTTAAGCTGCTGACATAAAAATTGTTTTTAAGCTGCTGACATATTTGCATTCATGTATAATTGTTGACCAGTTTCTATTTAATCTGCAATTTACCAAATTGCAATACACATTCTGCAAATGTGTACTGTAAAAAAATTCCTTCAATTTTAAGTTACAAGACATTTATTATAGTAGTGATTTTAATAAAAAAATTATAATAAAAAAAGCTTAATTTATTTAGACAAATTTATAATAGGTGTCACGGTTACAACTTACTACAAATAGACCCACTAGAGTATTATAGTGTAAAATTGAAATAAAACAATTTTTTTTTTTAGTGCCTATAATGAAAAAAGATAAAAGCAAATCAATTAAAAAAAAAGAAGATTTATTTCATGTCATACTTAGAACAGATTATTAATATTATTCTTAATTTATTTACGGAAAAAAGCTTATAAAATTTATGATGATAATTAAATATAAATATATGATACTTCTTAAAGGTGGTTGCATACAAGAAAAGCAACAAAGCGTACTATAAACTTACAAATAACTAACAGAAAAAAATACAGAAAGGGTTCTAGTTCTATGTCCAACAACATCATAAATTTAATGTTAATGAGATAGACAAAAAAATATAAAAACATTGAATTAATTTCAATAGAAAATTTAAAAATAATCTACAGCATGAAAACCTTATCATGTGATTCACTTTAAACTGTAAAGATAAGAGTAAAATAACTACATTTCAAAATGTTAAAAATTTTGAAGTCAATTTAAACACTATAAAACCTCTCTTACAAATACATAAATAATTTGAGACAAGAATTATTTATTAAGTAAAAGGGTTTAAATATTTTTATAATACAAATTAGAAATATATGATTAACTATAAAAAAATTAAAAAAACAGTAATATAAAAAATAATAATAAATAACATAATTTAAAAACAACTTATCACACAATAAATGGCAAGAATAAGAAGACATTACACAATTTTAATAATTGAACAATTTCACTGAGAAATAAAATAGGCACATAAAATAAACAATATAAATTATTTTTAAAAGTAAACATATACCTATAAAAACATATAAATGCAAAAAAATCAATATAATAACTATAGAAAATTTAAATAAAAATATAACAGAGATAAAATTAATATCATAAAAAATAACAGTATTAAAAATACTAGAGTATAAATAACTAAAATTCAGCAACATGATAAAAAATGAATAAAAAAAGCACATAATTTATAGATGAAAATAAACCTATGAAAAAATATTAATAAAAATTTTATTACATCGATAATAAAATAAAATCTACAATTTACTGTTATAAAGAATTCTAATTAACTGTTAACTCCTTATTAGACTATCAAACATTAAAAATTATTTCCTTTGATCTGAAGCTAAAAGTTAAAGCAAAAGTCATATAATATACAGTCAAGATCACTTTCTGAACTAGTCCTAGTAAAAATCCAGTTAATTATAGTACTTTAAACTAGATTTGACTGCCTGTGATATCAGTGTACTCTGCTTATTCACGATAAGAGTCCACTTAAAGGGATTGTTTTAAGAATGATCATTTAAAAGTGAATAAAACTGTCTTTAAGTTACAGTCTGTTGTGAGGCAGCTTTATTATTAATAATTTGATCTCTACTGTGTAGCCTACTTCTGAGTGAAAGGAATAATCTCTATAAAATTTCTCTATCCATTTCTCTATAAAATTTGTCTCAATACACATCATCGATAGTTCCCAAGGTTTAAAAAATAGACAAGGATGAAACCAACATAGAGGCAGAAAACTTAATTCAATAAAAAATTACAAAGAATCACAGATTTGTAATTACATGAATGAAGTCTGTATTAAGAAAAAAAAAACTTCATGAGGGGATAGCTTTGGAAGCATAATTTCATCCATTACGTGAAGAAAAAATTCTGTTCCATTTAGAAGTTTTAATTCTGATCATTAATAACACCGAATGATCACTATAAAATCAATAGCAGATATTGTGCCAGCTGGGTGAAGAATCATAATAAATAGAACTACATTAAACGTTTCTAGATCTTTTAAATGGTTATATACGTAGCAGTTAATAGTTTATTCATCTTATCACTGGCAAGTTCGAACAATTTTTTTCTAACAATTAATGAAACAAGTGTTTACCACAGGTTAAATACTAAATCGATGAACCACTAAGATTAAATATCAATCAAAGTAAAGCAGAATTAAAAGAATGTGCTGATAATATTATACCTTTCATAATTAAATTAATAAAAATAGTAAAAAAACAAAAAGAAAGTAAAATAAATTTTTATCGCTGATAAAAGTGTAAAATATATATTACTTCATAACTCAAACACAGAAGTTTTATAAAACAACTTTCACAGAAAATCATGGACTTGAAACATCTTTCACTATAAAGACTACCTCTAGCCATTCTGTAATCCATTTTTGCATTGGTCCTTTTTCCTTTAAGCCAAGATTACTAGAAATATGATGGGATAAATAGATATTTCCCAAAATATCTTTCGGGGTTCATTAACTTTTAAAAGTAGAAAAACCTATAGCTTCACAAGAAACAAACTAATCGACAAATATCCTGAAAATTTGTTATATCACTGGGCAATGTAAAATATATAGTTCTAAACTGAAAAATTGCAATTATCTAAAAAAAAGTCAACATTTAGTTTAACATAAAATAGCTACAGTAATGATATTTTATAGATTGCACTATTATTTACATATTTATTAAATAAAAGAGCAAGTATGTCAAATAACAAATCTTTACAACAGTAAATTAGAGTATAAAAAAATTAAGAATATCTAAATTAACTTTAAGAATAATAAAATAAACCATACTAAACACTTCAGCTGCTACGTAAAAAAAAATAAAAAATAAAAATAAATGAGCGATTTTCAAAAAGTAGAAGCTATAATTAAAGAGAAAGCAACATGTTAGAGAGCCAAAGTCCACAGACTTATATATATTATTAACAACAATTACCGTAATTACATTTATTTCCATCTTTTTATTAAATAAGACAGGTAATAATATATACATCTGTGTTTGTGTATAAAATTACACAGTGAACACATTTAATAACCTCATTTTCTTGTGTTCATTTCAAAAATTTCATAGATAAAAAAAAATTAAATCTTGAAACGATGGTGTAATAAAAGTTGTAAATGATGTGTCAACTTTTTAATTCCACCTTAGGTCGGTCGACTGGTGTAATCGGTTTGTCAATGGTCAAACTCTGAATGGTCTGATTACTGTGTTGTTGTTCAACCGGATACTTGTCGTATCGTTGGAGTTCTCGTCCGGTTCCCTCCATTCTATGTGTGTGTCGTCGTGATAACCCGGATTCAATATTATATTCGGTACCAACTCCAGTATTTCCTGGTCGTCCGAGTGCACTGAAAAATAGTAATTTCAGTTCAAAAAGAATGCAGCCCACTTAAAATTAACTTAAAAAAGAAAAACAAAATAAAAAAAACCACTCGTAATCCAAAAATACATTTAATCTTTCAAGAAGCAAAAATTTCAGTTGTAACACAAGAGTTTAAGATTGCAACAGTTTAAGATGGTAGCATTACAACCTTAATGATATTAGAAGTTTCTATTTTTGCACAACTTTTACTGGTGTCAGTGCATCCAATATAATTTGGTATTGCTGAAATGAGCACAGGCTTGTAATAATACTAATTATCTTTATATTTCATTAAACTGCATTAACCCCAACGATCAGTATTATCCAAATACAGTAGAACCTCTGTTAACCAAAAGAAAGGGGGAAGGTGGTTTCAGCTAATTAAAATTTTGGGTAAAAACTAAGATTTCATTTATTAAAGCTTAAAGTAAAATAACAGAGGGCAATTCACAATATTATCAAATTATTTTAATAAGAATTAAACTGTTTACATATAATTTTTTAACCCTAGTTTTATGATTTTTCTTGGAAAAAATCAATCTCTTTTGTTTTTTCTTATCACATCGTTTTCTTGCAGCAATATCTTGTCATCTCTTCATTAGGAGAAGAGTGGGCTTTGATTATTCAGTCGACAAAACGAAATGCAACTTGATAATATGAATAAACTAAAATACCACCTGCTGATAATATGATAACTAAATAAAGACTCCTACCTCTAAGGCAGTAGTGTTTCACAACCTGGATGACAGTGATATGAAAGGGGGTCATGAAATTAGCCTATAACTTTACACGTAAATAATAATGAAATCATATAATGAGAAAAAAGATATTTATTATAAACATTTTACATACTTTTTCAAGTACACATTTAAAGAGAAAAAATAATAAATAAATAACGAGATGGCAGCATTTGTTTTTCATTTAAAAATATCTCCATACGTGAATATGTTAGAAACGCACAAAAGCAAATTATATAAAGACTATTCTTCATATATTTAGTTTTTAGCAAAGCCATAGATGAAAAACCTTTTTTATAGAGGTAAAAAATGCAAAAGGGATTAATATTTTCAATACTTCTTTTCCATATTCACTTTGACAAGCAAGCCAAAACGTATCTAAATCTTCAGATATGAATTGTAATTTTAATGTTTTATTGGCAAACATTTCAATGAGCTGGTTGTGAATTTCAACTGGTTATTAGCAGATGCAAGAACGCTTCCACTAAATGGATTCAGTACCTGTCTCTTCGAGAAATCATTTGCCAACTGAATTTTTAACTCATGCAAATGTATCTTCATGCTATCCTAACTGTGTCTACTTCATCCAAATTTTTCTCAATATAATCGGAAGTTAGTGGAAATGTATCAAAATTTTTGTTTTGAAGGCGAATAATCCAACTTCTTAATGAAAGCATGAACTCTGTCTATCATTAATAAAATGTTTTTATCACGTCCTTGTAAATTCACATTCAAGTCTACATGTGAAAATACATCAGCTAAGTAGGTCAACATATACTCATTACTCTGTAAAAACATTGATAATGGTATTTGTTTATCCTGGAAAAATATTATTAGTTCATCTCGCAATTCCAATAACCAGGTTAACACTTTCCCTCTGCGATAACCATCTGACTTCCATAACGTAAAGAAGAGATTTTTTTTCAACCATTTCATCGCACCAGTTTAGCAAACAGCCTATTCTGTAATAGTTGACTGTAAAAAAATAATTTTTATAACTTTACAAAGAATTTGTTTGAGATTTTCCCGCATATTTTTTGTGGCAAAACTGTGAAGGAAGCAGTGTGTCCATTCCACCCTTGGTGTAAGACGATTTTTTAATTTTTCAGAAATCCACTGTTCTTTCCTGTTATAGCCTTTGCACCATTATTACATACTGCAATACATTTTGTCGAATCTATGTTAGTTTTTAGTAGCTTCATAAAAAACATCAAAAAGACATTGTCCTCTTGATCGACTGATTTTCAAAACAACATATTTTCTTTAATTGATCTGTGCCTTATCGCATTCATATCTCATAAAACATAAGAACTGAAAAAATGTTTGTCACATTTGTTGAATCATAAAATTGAATACTAAAACATTCACTTGAACTCACTCGCTGAATTATCTGATCACGAACACTGGCAGCCATGTCATCGTTTCACCTTGATGCTGTGTTAGAAAGCAGAATTTTTTTGCTTCTTCTACACCTATTAAAACACTCACCATATCCATTGCAGCAGGCAATATGAGGTTTTCTGCAATTGTGACTATTTTTAAAGGTATGAGAAAGATGCTTCAAGTGTACTTTTATCAGTATGGCTTGATTTACAAATAGAAACTTGTTGATTTCTCAAAGTATGTAATTCTCTCTTGAAAAATTCCAAGGGCTTGCTTTTATGTTCTGGATGTTTAGTTTCCAAGGGTCAGATTAATTCTGAAGGCTTCATGCTTTCATCAGTGAGGACTTGAAAGCAAACAATGCACTGTGGCTTTCCATCCTATAAGGTAAAACCATAATTTAAATAACTGTCATTATACAATCTTGTCTTTTTACCAATTGATTCACTGGATGTAGATGACTCACTTTGTTTTTTCACAAATTTATTCATTTTGCATAAGAATCTAACTGGAAAAAAAAGAAAAAGAAAACAGTTATACCGCTTCACCACACAGTAAAAAACCAAATCTCAATTATTATTTTCAATGAGACTATGCTTTTAAAAACTTAAATAAAGGCATCAGATACACACTTTACATTTGAAACTAAACTGACGTCCTGCAATCTCTTACGCCTTTTATACTGCTGAGAGCACGGCGTGTTCAAACATATTATAAGCATGTTTGAACATGCTCTCAGTGTATATTATGCAAGCAGACCAAATTACAAAGAGCACATACACATCAAGTTGGAATGTGTAAACTGCTCATTTGTACACTTCATACATGCATGTTCATACCCATCGCCACCAATGCAATTAGTTAAATTACTTACTGCAGCTTGGTTAATTCCTTCACATCCTGGTGTTTCCAATAACGCCTGAAGATTTTCGTCTCTTTTAAACTCATCTTCAATTAATGAAAAAGTTTGCTCCAATATTTTTGCTACGTGGATGATGTTATTTTTTCCCAGGATTGAACACATCAGTAAATAATGTATTTTATGTTAATCGTTTTCAAGACTTCAGATACACTCATTTACAGTAGTCATTTGTAACTTGTAACAGAGAGTTCAAAAAGGATGCCTGGTAATGCCTTTTTAAGCACTCTATCATCCGTCGGTCTAAAGGTTGGATCAAACTTGTTGTATTTGATAACTTGACAATTATGTCTCTGTTATACAGATTCTGAGGATCTATTGGTGCATTATCAATGAGCAACGGTCTTTCTACAAAGGGCTTAAAACAAAACTAAACATGGGGACAAACTCATTGTCGAGCCATTCAATGAAAAAGCTAGTGGGTATCCGGAACATTTTTGGTTTTAGTATTAGACGGGAAGATCATTTTCTGTGATATCCTTCAAAATCCTGGATTTTTGAGATTTGCCTATGCACACCGGGTGCAGTCAAGAAGTTTCTGCAGAATTACAACAAAACAAAATTGTCACTCTTTGTTTGCTCATCTTGTGCCCAGAAGCAGCATCCTTTTCATCGCTTGAAGCAAATGACTTTTTTGGTAATATTTTTAAATTTGGCCTGCTTTCATAGATCTAATCTTTTATATATCCTTGAAAAAGTCAGTTCATACAAGGTATCACCAAAAGCCACAAACACGATTACCTAGCACAGACCACTAGTCCGGTACTGAGCCGACGAAATGAACTACTGAAAGTACCAAAACATCTTGACTTGGGCAGCAAGCCTGTTGTCCTTCCCCTTTGTCTAAAAGGGTCTAAGATAAAGTTGACCTGACAGTGACCATCTATGCTTGCTTTATACTTCAAACTAAAGAAATCTGTGGTATTAATCAGAGCTATGACAAATCACACTATAAACAATGTTTATTACATTAATTTTTGTTTTACATCAAGAAAACAAACTGAGGAATACATCATTTTTTGTCGGTTGTTTCGGTTAAACAGTATTTTGGTTAACAGAAGTTCTACTGTACCTGCTAACAATATGTAATGAAATCACTCTCAACATTTAAGTTTACATTAACTCCTCATTCCCTCATTATGATGGCAATTTGACATCCAAGTCATCATTCTAAAATTTCTTTACTAAGTATCAATAATGTTTATTGCCAACTAAATATTTAGCAATTCTATATTAAGATACAAGGTTTTACCTTTATTTATTTTTACTTTTCACAGAATACATGAATATTTTCATACATCTTTTATCATTCTTATTTGCCTAAGTGATTTTGATTCGATTGTCTTTTTGTTTATTTGGGATCATAAGTATCAAAATTATGAAACTTAATTATATATAATAAAAATAGTTTTAGAGAAATTCTGAAGTAAGTCACAGAAGGAAAACTCACTTCAGGCTTTATTTTCAATGTTACTTTTTAATGTGCAAGTGCATGAATAATAATAAATCAAATCCACTGTCATGAATATTAACTTCCAAACACTATCATAAAAATTATATAGATGTTAAAAATGGTTGTAAATGGAAATGGTTGTGTTAAAAATGGATGTTTAAAAAGTAAACAAATTCAATGTAATACTATGCTAAAAGTGATAACTACGTGCAAATTTAAACTAATACAATTTAAATTTTACTACATGCAAAATTAAATTATATTTTATGACCAGGTTATGACAAAAAAAGAATCATATAAATGGGTTATGTTTTAAACAACCATTTTTTTTTTTTTTTTTTAAATAAACATCTACATTTCTAAAAGTAAATATAACATTCAGAATAACAAAAGAATTTACAGATATCTAGTAACTTGAACTGGAGAAAACTGCTTAACATAAACTAAAACTGAAAAACAGCCTATTCTTCGGAAAATTACATTTAATTTGATAAATATTAAATTTAGATAAAATTTTTTTGCTAATTTTATAATTCCCTTTACATGTATACATATAAAGATATTCTGGCTTCGCTCAGAACCTAAGCCCCAAGTCATTCTTTTGTATACTCATCAGTTAGAAAATAGACCCATCCCCACCAAAAGCCACAAATACAAAATGTGCAGTAATTGAACAGGTTCCCACAACTTTAACAGTAAACATAAACCTGGCCAAAACCCACACAACATCACCAAGCAGGAAAGGATAGAGGAAAAATAACTCACAGGTAAGTAATGCACAAAAAGAACATCTATCTACATAGTAATCATGAAATGAGTGCTGACAGAGTCAAAAAACTTGATGAAACAAATTGCTTCAACTTAAGTATTAAGAGCCCTTTGGGAACACATGGTAACTCCTGACAATCCCTAAAATTGTAAGATGTTAGAAATATTAAACTGAATTGTTAATAATTCATCCAGATCCCCATTACTGGAAGATTTAAACTCCCACGTCCCCTTCTCCAAAAAAAAATTGGTGCCTGAGAAATTAATATTATTAACAGTAAAATAAAAACTTATATAGCTTTTAAAACTTATGACAGCTTACTCTAAGTTGCTTAAAACTTATGATAGCTTTTTTCGATTTTTGGGAAAGGAGGAGAATTTGGGGCCATTTATTTTTAAATGGTAAGATAAGCATGTATGCATGTACTGAGCTTAATATAAAAACGGGGGTTATGATTGCAAAATTATGAGAAAAGTGACCCTAAAGAAACTATCTATTCCACCTCCTGGAGATATTGACCCCAAACTTTTATCAACAAACTGAACTAGTTCGTTTTATCAGTAGTAGTTTTTACTAGTAGTTTTATCATATGCACTAGTTTCTGTACTAAATTTCAAGAAAATTGGTTTATCCAGTCAAAAGTTATTAAGCTTCAAAACACACCAACACATACATACATACAAACATTACCCCCCTCCAACTTTATTTTGGGTACCTGGGTTATGAAACACTGAGAAATGGATGTTTTTCATGTCCAAAAACACTTTCTTCTGTCAAGAAAAGCCCATAAACCATTTTTTTGACTGATTACCATACTTTCCTTCTTGCAGCACAGCTTTAGAGATATGATGGAAGGAAAGTAAAAACAAACTAAGAATAAACATAAATTAATTAAAAATACATAATACAGCATGATAACTTTGGAGGGCTCAAAACCTACATGTAATCAAGGAAGCAAAATATTAATAAGAATTATTACTTTTACTGTAGCGAATGTTTCATTTTAACGAGAAAACAATAAAAAAATTATTTTGTTCAAAATATTAATACAAACCATGTAAGATAATATATGACTTAATGTAAGTAAGTTAATTTTAAACTCATCTTAGTTTCAAATACAGTAACAATAAAACAAAGCATGTTTCCAGATAATTTTTTTGTCTTTTAAAACTTTATTAAACCATATACTACAAAAAAAGGACAATGATTTAGTATAATAATGAATAAAGTTGTATTTCTCCTAGTGATGATATATGAAATGTGATAGAGCAGTTATCAACTAATTCCTACTTTCAAACTTTCTACTTTCTATCCCTTTAAAAATGACCAGAACAATGAAATCCCAGTCAAGGCAGTAAATTTGCAAACATTATTGAGTTATTTATTATTAGCTTAAAATTAGCTTCAATTTTGAAAGTTTTTACTAAATTTTATAGTGATTTTATTAGATATGTAAAAAAAACTGTCATTTTAACTAACGTTTTTATTTTACTGGGATCACAGCTCTACAGCTACGTTGCAAATATGGTAACCAGTAAAAAAATAGGGTATGGGTTTTTTTTCATTTCTTGACATTTCATGATCCAAGGATCACTAAAAAAGTAGGGGGGTAATGTTTGTACTTATGTATGTGTGTTAGCATGTTAGAAGATTTAATTTTGTTCATGTTGTTTAACTTTTGGCTGAGTGAACAGAATTTCATAAAATTTGTACAGAGACTCGTGTATGTGGAGCAATTTGTTGGTAAAATTATGTGATCAATATATCCAGAGGGTGGGGGTAGATAGTTATTTTGGGGTTAATTTTCTCAACATAATCCCAATTTATATTAGTACAGTACACATGCACGTGCTTATCTTACAATTTTTAAAAAGATTTGGCCCAAAATTCCCCATTCCCCAAAAATATCTTGAATTTTTTAAAACTTTTTTTGGTTTATTTTCATGTATCATTATTTTTTCAATATATAAGAATAAATAACCAATGCCAGGAGAGTATTATAACCTTGCTGTCAACATTTTTTCCATTGATTTTAATGCTCGTCAAATTTACCCACAGTTTTTGGCATGAGAAATATCCTGCTCATATTAAATTTCTTTTACCAATCCAGCTTCTACTGTCTTCAGTACTCAGACATTATGTGCACATTTGAAATTAAGAATCACCAGAAAGAAAGTCTTCTTAACACAATATGATAATTTAAGCAATAACTACGATACTTAATTACTTACACTTACTTAAAATAATATATTTATATAAAAGTTGTTCTAAAACAAATTAAGAATAGCATATCTGTGTTTTATTTAATTCTAACACATGCTGTACTTGCAAGGTGGTAGGGAGATGATATTAGACATATAAAAAAATAAACTCTCAACTGGAGAGCTATGAGCAGCCTCACATCGAATACCTTGCAAATTCAGCAGCCAGTAATGAACAAATCAGTTAAGACTTCTGTATCTAATAAAAATATAAATTCAGATATATGAAATTATATAATGAAATCTTCTCTTTACAATGACAATTTTTTTTTAAATAGAAAAATATGCATAAGAATATATTTCTTCTCCTTTTTCCTTTTTCCAAAATCTTAGGTCAACAGATGACTCTTATACAGGGTGTCCCATATAAAACGCAACCCATCAATCACTCATCCATGAAATTTCAAATGTCAAGCTTACTCCCCTACTCGTTACTGAAATGGACTCGTCCAACATCTGAACATCTCAGCGACGCAGTAGAACACTACCGATAATAACAACAATGCAATCATAATGTTCAGTGTATTGCTAGACAAGATAGGGTTTTTGCTAGATGAACGTGTTTTCATTGTTGAGTCCTTAAGTATTAAGAAATCAGTGGTTGCAGTGCAAGATTTGTTTCGCCATAAGGACCCAGATAAACCAGCTCCTAACAAAATCAGTATTAAGGTTAGTTGCAAAATTTAGAGAGACTGGTTCTGTTAATAACAAGGAACACAAAAGATCTGCGACAGTGTTGAATACAGATACAGTCACCGAAATCAAAGACTGATTACTCGCCTCGCCAAATAAATCGATCAGATGTTTGTCTGCTGAAATTAATTTGTCTAAATCAACTGTTCATTGGGCGACCAAACCATTACAATTACGACCTTATCGCATTCAAACGGCTACAATATTGTCAATGGTTCAGTCGATTTCTGTGTGAGGGAATTAATGTTATGGATTTGTTGTTTCACAGATGAAGCACTGTTTCATTTGGATGGCTATGTAAACAGCCAAAACAGTAGAATTTGGAGTGCTGAAAATCCCCACGTTTATCACGAAAAACAATTACACCTGCAGAAGTTGGGCGTATGGTGCGTGATATCACGGAAGAAAATAATCGGTCCTATTTTTTTCGAGTACACCATTAATGCAGAACAATATCAGAATATTTTATTTCAGTTCATTGGACTCTTGGAAGAGGAAGACAGACACTGCTGGCTACAACATGACGGTGCGACATCGCATTACGCAGGTTCAACTTCTGATTTCGTTGAGGAATTCTTTGGTAATTGTGTTATCGGTCGAGGCTTGTGGCCACCAAGATCTCCAGATTTGACTGCGGCGGATTTTTTTCTACGGGGTTACCTCAAAGAAAAAGCCTACAGCAACAAACCACGAACACTTGAACAATTGAAAGTCAATATTGAACAAGATGTATTAAATATCCAGCCACAAACTTTGAAAAAAGTTGCAAGAAACGCTGTAAAAAGAATTGAAGCTTGTATTCAAGAAGATGGTGGCCACTTCCAACATTTACTCTAAATGTAAGGTAATGGATGGTAATAATAAAAATTACATTTACACATGCCTTTTTATTATTTCAATACCTACCAATATAAGGTTGGGTTGCGTTTTATATGGGACACCCTGTATATTATCCCTACTCCACATTCTTTCCTTTCTTTCCTTTTTATCTTCCTCAATTTATATTTTCTTTGACCTTTCTCTAAATATCCTCTATTTACTATCCAATTCAACATTTACAATGCTATTCTTTCTTCCATCATTCTCATAGTATGATCAACCATCTGACTGATCACTGACCCCACTACCTGATGGTTTTACCATAACCATAAACCTATCTGGAGTCTCTTTCTATTCTAATGTTCTTTAGTGTCCTTTTCAATACAATGGTATTATGTACTCTGACACTTGCACTACCCTTTTCAAATCTGTCTTTTCAGCTTCTCTCAGGTAACTCTTATTCCTTTCAATTAACTATTTTTGATAGATTCTTTATACAGTGGGTAGTGGCTAAAATACCCTTAAAATCAACACTTCTTATTTTGGTAAAAACAGTCTATCAATCCTTTTGATTTTTTCAACCACCATTAACAAATTCTTATGACATACAATTTTTCTGGATGTAAACCAGAACGATTTTAGACTTAATCTCATGGTCAAAAAAATTTCATTGAGGTTGGAAATAATGGACAAACGAGTTCTGTCATCCAATAATGCTAGAAACAAACAATTAGAAAGTGAAACGTTTAACTCACAGTATCAAAAATCAACAACAAAAGTTACACAGACTTTGTTATTTTCTAGTTTCTCGTTTTTAATTTAGTTTAGTTTTGTTTCTCATTTATTCAAATTTCTTATTTTCTTGTTTCCATCATTTTCAAGCCACTTTCTAGATAGGCTTTATAAATATTTATTTTGAAAATTATGAAGTAATTTCATGTAGTCAGTAAATTATTGATTATGAATGGACATTAATATTCAGATATTGAAGTTATTTTATAATGAAAATAATAGAACAGTTTATCACACATTAACCACATCAAACTGAACAGCAGTATGTTAATTCAAGTTTCTGGGAGTGACATCAATCGCATACTTAATTTTCTCATAAACCAAAATAATACTTGGATCATACTCACTTATCTTTTAAATAGATATATTTCTCAAAATCTTTGCATAATTTTTTTTTTTTTTTGTCTTCAGTCATTTGACTGGTTTGATGCAGCTCTCCAAGATTCCCTATCTAGTGCTAGTCGTTTCATTTCAGTATACCCTCTACATCCTACATCCCTAACAATTTGTTTTACATACTCCAAGCGTGGCCTGCCTACACAATTTTTCCCTTCTACCTGTCCTTCCAATATTAAAGCGACTATTCCAGGATGCCTTAGTATGTGGCCTATAAGTCTGTCTCTTCTTTTAACTATATTTTTCCAAATGCTTCTTTCTTCATCTATTTGCCGCAATACCTCTTCATTTGTCACTTTATCCACCCATCTGATTTTTAACATTCTCCTATAGCACCACATTTCAAAAGCTTCTAATCTTTTCTTCTCAGATACTCCGATTGTCCAAGTTTCACTTCCATATAAAGCGACACTCCAAACATACACTTTCAAAAATCTTTTCCTGAGATTTAAATTAATTTTTGATGTAAACAAATTATATTTCTTACTGAAGGCTCGTTTAGCTTGTGCTATTCGGCATTTTATATCGCTCCTGCTTCGTCCATCTTTAGTAATTTTACTTCCCAAATAACAAAATTCTTCTACCTCCATAATCTTTTCTCCTCCTATTTTCACATTCAGTGGTCCATCTTTGTTATTTCTACTACATTTCATTACTTTTGTTTTGTTCTTGTTTATTTTCATGCAATAGTTCTTGCGTAGGACTTCATCTATGCCGTTCATTGTTTCTTCTAAATCCTTTTTACTCTCGGCTAGAATTACTATATCATCAGCAAATCGTAGCATCTTTATCTTTTCACCTTGTACTGTTACTCCGAATCTAAATTGTTCTTTAACATCATTAACTGCTAGTTCCATGTAAAGATTAAAAAGTAACGGAGATAGGGAACATCCTTGTCGGACTCCCTTTCTTATTAGGGCTTCTTTCTTATGTTCTTCAATTGTTATTGTTGCTGTTTGGTTCCTGTACATGTTAGCAATTGTTCTTCTATCTCTGTATTTGAACCCTAATTTTTTTAAAATGCTGAACATTTTATTCCAATCTATGTTATCGAAAGCCTTTTCTAGGTCTATAAACGCCAAGTATGTTGGTTTGTTTTTCTTTAATCTTTCTTCTACTATTAATCTGAGGCCTAAAATTGCTTCCCTTGTCCCTATACTTTTCCTGAAACCAAATTGGTCTTCTCCTAACACTTCTTCCACTCTCCTCTCAATTCTTCTGTATAAAATTCTAGTTAAGATTTTTGATGCATGACTAGTTAAACTAATTGTTCTATATTCTTCACATTTTTCTGCCCCTGCTTTCTTCGGTATCATAACTATAACACTTTTTTTGAAGTCTGACGGAAATTCCCCTTTTTCATAAATATTACACACCAGTTTGTATAATCTATCAATCGCTTCCTCACCTGCACTGCGCAGTAATTCTACAGGTATTCCGTCTATTCCAGGAGCCTTTCTGCCATTTAAATCTTTTAATGCTCTCTTAAATTCAGATCTCAGTATTGTTTCTCCCATTTCATCCTCCTCAACTTCCTCTTCTTCCTCTATAACACCATTTTCTAATTCATTTCCACCGTATAACTCTTCAATATATTCCACCCATCTATCGACTTTACCTTTCGTATTATATATTGGTGTACCATCTTTGTTTAACACATTATTAGATTTTAATTTATGTACCCCAAAATTTTCCTTAACTTTCCTGTATGCTCCGTCTATTTTACCAATGTTCATTTCTCTTTCCACTTCTGAACACTTTTCTTTAATCCACTCTTCTTTCGCCAGTTTGCACTTCCTATTTATAGCATTTCTTAATTGCCGATAGTTCCTTTTACTTTCTTCATCATTAGCATTCTTATATTTTCTACGTTCATCCATCAGCTGCAATATATCGTCTGAAACCCAAGGTTTTCTACCGGTTCTCTTTATTCCGCCTAAGTTTGCTTCTGCTGATTTAAGAATTTCCTTTTTAACATTCTCCCATTCTTCTTCTACATTTTCTACCTTATCTTTTTTACTCAGACCTCTTGCGATGTCCTCCTCGAAAATCTTCTTTACCTCCTCTTCCTCAAGCTTCTCTAAATTCCACCGATTCATCTGACAACTTTTCTTCAGGTTTTTAAACCCCAATCTACATTTCATTATCACCAAATTATGGTCGCTATCAATGTCTGCTCCAGGGTAAGTTTTGCAGTCAACGAGTTGATTTCTAAATCTTTGCTTAACCATGATATAATCTATCTGATACCTTGCAGTATCGCCTGGCTTTTTCCAAGTGTATATTCTTCTATTATGATTTTTAAATTGGGTGTTTGCATAAACGGCATATTTGCATAAACGGTTCAATTTTAACCTAAAAATTGAGAATTCATCTCAACGTTTTTGATTACTTAGTCTATCAATAAATGAAGCATCCTAAAAGCATCCACTTCTCCAAACTCAATTGAAATAAACATGTTGAGTAAATAATTAACACAAAGTATTTCATTTCTTAATGATTTAATTTTATTTCTTAGTTTTTTCAATCTTTTTTTTTAATTGAGCGATGTTGTCATTCATTGTCTAAGTTGATGATCTTCTCTGCCATGATCATCAACAATATGCAGTGACTCATTTTGCGATACATATACACCACTTTGTAATCATCGGATGTCAAACTGAATTGCTGCCATTTATTTCTATTAATTGGTAATGAATTTGAATCTTCACCCAAAAATTTAAGTCACAGCATGAATTTCTATTGTGGATGCTACTCACAATAGGCAAGCCATCTTATCACCAAACAGATTAACTGGAACAGCCATTTCAACAATCCCAAACAAAATACACATTTTGTTTCCTCCTTTTATAATCGACTATAATGTATTTGCTATGATAAATAAAGCATTAGCTACCTGCATGCAGATCATTGCAATCATAAAAAATTTCCCATTTTTTTGCCTTTTCTTATGTTCAGAAATCTAGCTCTTGTACAATATGTATTAATTGCCACAACTTTAACACTTTTATCTGATCACCACAAAAAGTCACTCCAAAAAATGATTTAGGCATTTCAAAGTATAACAGGTCCTGCTTATTACAGAAAGTGAGGAATGAAATAGTCTCTATACTGAAGTAGTAGCTAGTACAGAGTCAAATATAACATTTATTTAAGTTTAATGAAATGACAGTGATATTCAGCCCTAAAAGTGACAACTTCTTTCTGTTCACCAAAGGAACTGGCTGTATAATGAACATAAATTATTCCTGGAGAAATCAATATCAGATTAATCATCACTTGTAGCACAGATCTTTACACGAGTCATACTCATAATGGTGACTGTATGCCAGCTATCAATAAATGTAATCTTTTCAGCTGTGAAATAATGAATAGTAGATGTTATAAATATAACAAAAACTTAAAAGGTAAGCAACAATTGCACTAGTTATTAAACACACTTTACTGATATAAAAAGTGTATATTTATTTGCTTTCAGTAATGAAGAGTGTAAAACATGTATAAAATAAAAGTAAAGAAAGTTAATTATGAGCTGGAAAAAAAAATTAACAGAGGTAACCAGTCGACAGAGGAAAAAAATAATGAAATGGAATGATAATGGTGTATGTATGGTGGCCTTACACAGTGGTACACTCAGGTAGTACGTGGATCGCTTACTCAATGGAATGTGGCATTCGCTGTATAGAGCGTAGCAAGTGCCCAGCGCAAGAACAACCAGTGTGCCCATAACGACTGCAACTGCTGCAACCCATATACGTGTATCAAATGTCTGTGCACCTTCCAAAAGATGGCCTAGTTCTAAAATAAGAAAAAAATTACATTATTAAAAAATTTATTCTGTTAATGTTTTGTTTTTAATGTAATATGGCAGGACCATAAACATTAAAACAATACTTAGCAAGCATTTTTTCTTTTACGTTAACATCAGTGAAGGTATATACTGACAAAATAAATATAATTAATTAATTATTAATATAGTAGGGGACATGAAATCTGAAGCTTGTTGTCAAGGAGCTAATATGCCGTACATCAATGACTCGACAAACATTTCTTCTATCAGTGTTTATAATGACACACATTTAAGTTTATATGTAATATCATCAAGGCATCAAATTATTGTTCCTAACTCTTCTATATAATCATAAACAAATATGAACTAAATAAATTATATATAAAAAATATAAGTTTAAATAAACATCTTAGATTAACTTTTTTTCCTTCAGAGTAGGCACAAAAATTTTATTTGTAAATGTTGTTATAACATATGAGATAGTGAATGTAATTCTTTATTACTAATTTTTATACTACTTTTTTGAAATAAATTTTAAATGGTATCAACTGATAAAACTATTAACCACTAATAAATGAATACATGTGGTTAAACAACACCCAATGTTTAATTTCAGTGACTACAGGAAATGGTTAACTAAATACAGTCAAAGCTGTTGGAATTTTACCTTATTCACACCCTTTAATTTCCAATATAATTACCCAAGATGTTCCAGATGTTTCGGAACCATTAGGTAGTAAGACCAGGATCTCACAATAAGTTTATATAAAATAAAGTAATTTTTTGGGAATTCTCATTTGTTTCATGTAAATAAATAAACCTCTGCAAAATTCAATAAATAAGCTTCCCAGTAAGTAAATTTATTACTGCCACTTCTATAGTTAAATGTTTTAACTGCTTTTGCAAACCGCATTAAATACATTCACTTGTTTAAATGTGTTTTGTGAAAATCTGAATAAATAAACTCAAATTTTAGTTCCATACAATAATACATTCATGTATAAAATAAAACTAAAAAATTATTATTAACATACTAAAGTAAAAAAAAGTAATATCAATAAAATAAATAACAATAAATTTATCAGTGATTAGGTACAATTAGTAACTAAATATGAAAAGCAAACGCTTGATGAATTAAAAACCCTGGATTACAGAATATCAGAAAATGTAGAAATTTTAAGCGCTTAATTTTAGCATTAACTGAAATCAATCAGTACATGGCCAAAATATAATAAGTGATCAATGGAATTTCTTTTCTAATCAAAAAGAAAATATTTTTGATCATCTACACAAAATGTGTTTTCAGCATTCCAGATTATTATCATTCATAAAAAAAATTCAATTTTATTCCTGTTTTACTTACTAGGATCCTATCCTAATTTAAATTCATTTCAAAAAGTCATTTTTTTATGAGTAAAATAGTTATAACTAATGTTAACAACATTTCCCCCCCCCCCCCCTGGACGTACAATGAGGTGTTGTAGGGATCTAGGATAGCATAGTAAGTAGAAAGGTGTTTTGAATCACAGATTCAAGAGCATCTTCATGATCAATAGACAAGCTACCTTGGTGAAAACTGCATTGTTCAGGAACAATAATGAAATTTCTCTCAAGGTACCACACTAGACAATGTTTTACCATTCGTTCCATCAACTTGCACACAGTACTGGTTAAGGAGATAAGACGATAACTTGAATCAAGTTATCATCATGTATGACCAGGTTTCAGTACAGGAGAATCACCAATACTTCTGACCAAGAATCTGGAAAAACCTTATCAAATATTTTATTGTAGATACACAAATGTTGTAATCCAGTATCCAGGAGATGTGATAATATACTAAATCTGAATTTACCATTTCTAGGGGAAGTGTCACACGAATTATTCAAGGCATACTTTAGCTCATCATTAAGAAAAAGGACATGTTTAATTCACTTCACGGGTCTCCAGTCACAAATGGGATATTTTTCTACCTGCAACTTATACCTCATAAACTTAAGAGCAGTAAGATGATGTGGGTGAAACTGACCTACACAAATTTCCAAACATGTCAGTTACATCAACTGGCATAGTGAAAAGGATGCTGTTGTTTTCCACTCCAATCAACTAAGGAGATTGTTGTGATCCACATACGGCTCAAACTTTTCTCCATACAACAGACGATGGTGTTGACTGTGAAATGGATTCGACATAATTTGGCTATGATTTCCATTTAGCACACTGAAACACTCGACGACAAACAGCCCTCGCATTGAACAATTCAGAGCAATTCAGTTGTAGGCCTTCGATTGAAATTATGCAAAGCCCTGCGATGATCTCTTAGTGCATGCCTGCAGTCTTCATCCCACCAAGGAACAGCAGACAACCTTGGCTTTCCAGATGTTAGAAGGATAAATTCATTTGTGCTATTGAAATTATCTGTAAGCTTGGCAAGCTGTTGGACTGCACTACCAGTTTTGTCAAAAACTGTACTGTCAAAAACTTGTATTCGATCCAGACAGCTTTCTGAACCACCCATCTGTGTGGCTGACTCTGAGGCAAATCACTATTATCGAATGAGGTAACAACCAATCTATGATGACTTCCAAAGAAGTTTTTGGAAATGCACCAGTAAGATGTGGAAGTAAGGTTGCTGAACACAAGAATAGATTAATGCATGAAAATGTACCTGATGAAGATGACATAAATACATACGAACCATTGTTCAACAAGCAGATATCTAAGTTCTACCTCAGTCAATCAACTACAGTCCCTCGGGAAGAACATGATGATGCCCCAAGAACATGATGAGTGTTGGGTAAAGGAATCTGGGAAAACAGAGTGGACAAATCATCCTCACTGAAATCAGAATTTGGAGGAAGATATAAGTTGCAGATATTAATTTTGAATGGTGTCAATATCACCTTTCACAAACATATCTGTGAAAGGACACATCATTCTGGAGACAAATGTGAGTCTCCTGCAGACACAATAATAAAGGATTTTCTTCCTCTACTAGGACTTCAATATCCTCATGGTGATTTCATGGTAATTCACAACCACAGCTAGAAGACTAGGCACAGGCGGCTTTGTCAACCGCAAAGGGCTGGACAGACATGCAAAATTTAAAGATTTCTGTGCCTAAGATTAAGTTTGTGCTTCTCAAGGGTGCAGACAAATTATCGTACAGTCATAACCCCCATATTAAGTATAAAGGCTGTGTAATCAGCCATGTTAGAATTCATAAGTACCTAGGTGTTTTGTTTAATGAGAAGTTGCTGTTTAGCAACCACAAGCGAGTGGTGTAGGGCACCACACTTATTCTGCTCATGCAGTTAGGTAAGCTCTAGGAGCTAATTAAGATACTGGATGCTAAACTGTTTTGAGGCACAGACATTCGATCTTATGCTTTAGGGCAATCAAATGGGTGGTGGGAGAAATGTCAGACAAACCAATCCTCACAGCTAGAACGGAATTACAAACATTCCAATGAATAACATTAGTACCCATAATACTCTTTTCCAGTTACATACAGAACTGCCTGCAGATTATTTCTCAAATACCATCCATTTTTCTTTTTTCTATTAATAATTTTTAGAAAGTCCGTTGCTTCTTCAGGCACTTCATCGACCTCCATTTTCTCGAAGAGACCTCGAGGTGGTGGTAGGGACTTGGAAGCTTGGGAGGACAGGGATACCATACCAAGTGGCAATTTTTTTTGTAGATCCTTTCATTGGGATCTTAGTAGTTTGCTGTGTCGTGGTGCAGTTTTATTTGGTGGTGAACCAACTGAAGTGGTTTTCAGTACAGCATTGTCAGTCTTTCTACCAAAACTATCATTCTTCTAGCCAGTACTCAACACTGCAATAGTTAGAGGTGAGAGATTTTACTCGGTCTGATAAAGCCTGGACCAATTTGGTTAGTTCTTTGCATGATGTGCACTCTCTATTATTTTGCACATTGTTACGGAGAGCCTGGATTACACCAACACACCGGGCATTACTGGATTTCTCATGATGAGGGATTTTTTATATCCTGACGAGCCATAGGAAAGGATACTTTTTGCTCAATACAAATTCTTGATATAGCCCGTTTCTTAAAAACAGGCCATTGCGATCTCACTGAATGCAAACACTTACAGTTAATACACTTTTCAGCTTCTGTGCATGCGCTATACAGCTACAACACACCCAAACTTGTACCTTGGTGCAACCAATTTTGTTGTAACCAAAACCCTGACACTGAAAGCAGCATCTCAGGTTAGTTATGTACAGTCGCACATGGACAGAAAGAGCCAATTCTTATTCTCTTAGGAACAGCTGGAGCAGAATAGGTTAGAATAGGTGAGGATGTTGACACATCAACACCATTCTCCTTCCTCATAATCCTCTACACAGAAATGACAGCTCTTCTGAGATCACAGATACTTGAATATCAGCCAAGTCACAGCAAAAGATCATTCCCTTGCTGGAATTTAGTTATGTGGCTCCACTAATACTTCATCCTTCCCTATGGACCTAAATCTATGGATCCTTCCAATTCTGTTCGTCATTATTTACCTCGATTAGGGCACCATTCCTAAGTTTTTAATAGACTTCAAGAGAGCCACAAACTGCTACAACACACTTGTTTATTAGGATTGGAGAATCCTTCGTCAAGGATCAGTTTTCTTGGTTACACTTCATTACAAGAAAACGAATATTAAATAACTTGGCACTCTTTGTTTCTAGTTTCCTTATTGCTCTATACATCTTTGGCTGACAACATCGGTTGAAGTCTTTTCCAACTTCTTGGTTTTTGTTGTTTTTTTCAAATAGACCAACAACCACCAATGTATTATTAATTGGGACTGATGTACAGTTCCCACAAGTACCAGAAATATGATGGACCTCTCTAGCAAAGTGCATGTGTACTGGAGCTAGGGCTTCATATAATCTGATGCACTGAACACATTGTTATAGAGCTATCCACCCAACAACACAAGATTCCATTTTGTGTTACGGTTGTGTTTCGTAAGGTGTCACAACATCACTGAGTGTAAGTGTAATAAGAAACAGTTTCGGATATTGTTGTGTAGATGTGTAAGGGTATATGTTGTAATTTGTGTATTATTCTTGGTGAAGTATATTTGAACAGCGTAGAGTTCAGCAGCTCAGGTTGTAGCAGCAAGAATAACTGCATAGGCTAGAACCGTGGGGTCAAAGAGTCTTTAAGAGACTCAAAGTCTTTAAGAGTAAGACTCCCTGTTGGGGAACAACATACTCTTAAATATGATTACACAAATAATAATTTTATAGAACATCAATCTGTTACCTATTTCTTGTACATCATGTTGCGTACAGGCTTCTAATATAACTGCTTCTCCTTCACCCAGCTTATTGTTAGCCCATACTTGAAACTGATATGTCGAGTTCGGCTCTAAACGATAAACATCAATCTGAGTCTAAACATAATAAAAAAAAAAATTTATTTATTTCATTATTTAATAAAAAAAATTAATACTTTTTTCAACGAAAAGAATAATTATGGATACAGATGACATTACCTGAATAACAGGTAGACATATTATGAAATGCAATAACATGTATAATGTAACATCAATACACAAATGGTATTCAGTAAACTAATATAATATTTTGGGGGGGAGAATAAATGATGTGGAAACAGAAAATAAATCAAGAGATTGCCCTTCCACCAGAACGTAACAATACATGTTGACAATTAAAGGTCAGCAGAGAACAAAAATTTAAGGACAGTGTAGCAGGACTCTGCCTCTTTCTGACAAAGACACATTTACACCAGAAAATATTTAAATGATCAAGGAGTAAGGTAGAAAAAAGCCTGATTAGAACATTTTGTATGAATACTTGAAGAAAGTATTAGAAGGTCTGTCTACTTGACAAGCACTTCAGTAATTCGAGTATTTTTTAAAGCTAACTGACAAGAAACAAAGAACTTGGACTGATAGATAGATAAAGACATGCCTACTAAGCCACATAAATACCAAAAATACAATAAGTGTGCTGACTAGCTGATTCCCTACATCTCAAGCTAACACTCAGCAGAAGATAAGTGAAAAACTAGAGGTAAGAGATTCCAATATCATACTGGAACCAAGCAAGGAACAATTTACTTAAAGAGGAACTGAAAAGCAAATAAACCCACCTGAAGTGGGTGCTTCAGGTCCTTTTCAGAGAGTGGACATCCATTCTACCCTAATAGTTCAAATCAAGTTAAAACTTGGATGACAGCAGCACTTTTGTGAGCAATAGTTTTGCATTTACTGGCAAAATGTAATCTGCAACAAACTGCTTTTCTTTCAGATATTGATAAACAAGCTAAAGCTTTCTTTAAGAATAATCTTCATCTATCTATAGAATCGTACACCATAAACAATTATTAGATAGATATATCTGTGTCGTATACCAGAAGACACAGAATATTTTAATGTAACTGGCATGCTGTGTTAGAATTACAGGAATCTACAGAAGGAAGGCATAAAGTTGTTTAATATACAAAATATTTTATTTAAAACAAAATTTCATTTAATGTTATAATAACTGCTTAGAAAATTTTAAGCTTAAAAAACAACTTTTTAAAGACATATTGAAATCCCAGAAATCTAGAAATTCCTCTAATCTAAACCAGCATAAAATATGTTATGGCATCTATCCTACGTAAGAATATGGCTTATCATACAAAATATTAATTCCATTCCTTACTGGAACAATAAAACAAATTAAAAATTGAACATGACACTAAATTATAACAAAATATAAATTATCAACACAAAAATTTAGCAATAAATAAGTTACCCAAGAGTGAAACCAAATCATTATTATATAAACTGAAAGTACATAAATGATTATAAAATAAAAGTTTATCTGATACAATGAGCAGCTAGCAAACCAAAGACAGCATACTTAAAATATAAATAACTGTTAAACAATATTAACTATGGTTTGATAATTGTAAAAAGTAAAACCTTAACTTTAATTGAAAATATATCTCTTCTAATACCAGGTTATCCTTAACAAACAAAAATTATTCTAGCCTTCTACATATAACATACAAGAATAATAATAACAATAAAAATGACTATGGTATGAGGAACAAGTTCCTCAAACATCCAAATTAGCAAGTTACTCTCTGGACTGATCAACCCGTCTTCACTTACCTCACTTTCATTATCACAGATTCCTTCTTCCCCAAACAAAAACTCCAGGAAATGAATTGGCTGCTTTTGCGGCTGAACACATTCCTACAATTCATCAGTCTTCAAAAACTGAATGGAAAGCATTTATAAGTAAGAAGATGGACAGAATAATTTAATGAGATTCTTAATGAACTTTATGGTTCTTCTTGAACACCATCAACCGATCACATGGAAAGGAATGATACAGACTATAAGTAATTCAAATTAAAAGTTTATATAACAACACCTTATGCTCACTGGAGTCCCATATTTATAGATTGTTGAAGCTAACTGAAAATATCTCATTACATCACCTCTACAAACATATACAAAAGAGAAGGAAAGATTTAGCACATTATTTCTATTGGAAGTTGAAAGCACAGCTTACTTTTTCAAAAACCATTCAATGAATGGCATTTTCAAATGCCATTCAGTACTTTTTTCAAAAGTACTAAATGGCATGAAAATTTACCAGTAAGATGCCAAAATACTGTAACATCAGCAGATAACACTATCTTCTCTAAGTAGAGAGGAGCATACCGACAGAATTACTGGAATCTGAAGAAATCATAAATACTGCTTGTTACATTAAAATGCAAAGAAAACTTTACTGTGCTAACAGAAAAGAAAATACTTAAAATTAAGAAAACTAAATGAGAATTTGTAACAATCATCATTTAGTAAGAATGGTGTTCTAATTTATAAGTTTTTAAGTAACTTGCAAAATAAAATGTGTACAACAAATAAATGCACCATGTGTTCAGTTCATTCTTTAATTTTAAAAGACTAATAAATCATCCTTACAGCATATCCTTTTTTTGTTTGGGCCTTGTGTTCTCCCAGTACTTTTTCATATGTTCCGATCTGGTGCCCTTTCTGGTATTGAAAAGTGTTTTGAGTTTCTTTCTTGTGAGTGTGAAGCGAATGTTTTTGTCCTTGAATCTTAATTTATCCTTTCTTTCTGTTTAATTTTTTGTTTTTATTTATCTCGTCCATGGTGTCTTTTGGTGTAAGGTCAATTTCCTTCAGGTCTTCTCTTAATTTTCTGATCCATCTGCATCCTGTCTTAGTGTTTTTCGAGTCAAGATTGTACTGTACCAGCTGTTTCAGAAGTCTAGAATCTTACATTCTCATGATGTAGCCAAAGAATCCTAGTCTCTGCTTACGTATGGTATCAGTAATGGGTTCTAACTCTTTATACATGACTGTTGAGCATGATCCATCACTGCCCATATTTCTGGTACTTTTTGATAAAGATTCTTCTAATTCTTCTTTCAATTTTCTGAAGTCTGTTGGTCTTTGTTCGTTCAGGTGGAAGAGTGTTTCTGCTGCATATGTGACTTCCAGCTTTATAACTGTGTTGTAGTGTCTTATTTTTGTGTTTATGAATAGATATTTTTTACTGTAGGTGTACCAGGGCTAATTTTTGTGTTTTAGTTTGTTCTTATATGGATTGAGATTTTTTTTCATTTAGACTGTTTGTTATTATTTTTCTAAGGTATTTAAATTGGGTTACTACTTTGATTTTATTACCATTTACGCTTACTTCTTTTAATTGTGTATGTTTTTGGGGCAAATTTTCTGCATTTTCAAATGATATTTTGAGGCCAATTTTATTTGCAATCTTTTGAAGTTCTAATATCTGTGTTTTAGCTTCATCAATGTCATTTGCTAACAGTGTCAAGTCATTGGTGAAACCAAGGCAGTTTGTTTTGATTTTTCGCCTTATTTTTATTTTTGGGAGGCATTTTGTAAGCCATTCCCTCATTACCATTTCCAGGGTGCAGTTGAATAATAATAATGAGAGCCAATTGCCTTGATCTCAAATTGATATCCTGAAACCTAGAGTCCTGTTTTGATCTCAAATGGTTCCAAGATTTTACCTCTGAATTTCACTTTTGACTTCATGTTTGTAAGTCAGTTTTATCAATCATGTTTATTAATTTGGGATGTAGTCTGAGGTATCTTAGAATTTTTAGTAGGGATTCTCTGTGAATTGCAACTGGATGCTTTCTTGAAGTCCACAAACGTTATCTCCATGTCTCTGTTTCTTTTTCTGTTGTAATCTATTATTAGCTTGAGACATGATCTGGTCTGGACAAAACCTCCAGGATTTGAAACCTCTCTGGTATTCTCCTAGTTCTTTCTTGAGTTGTAAACCAATCCTGTTGAGCATATTCTTGAATTTTGTATGTTGTGTCTAGGAGTGAGATTTTTCTGTAGTTTTAGGGTCTGCTTTGTCCGCTTTTTGTGTAGCGGAAGGATGTTGTCCAGTGTTCTGGTAGTTCTTTGATCCAGATGTTGACAAGCTGTTGAAGGGTGATTTTTGCTATCTTCCAGCATGTTTCTAGATCTCTAAAAAAGACTGACCCCTATGTAATTCTTCATCTCACCAAGTGCTTGGTACACTTCTTTCATTGTGGGAGAGTTGATGTTTTCCAGTGGTGTTGTTATTGAGGTGCTAGTACAAAGTTTAAGAGTTTTGTCAGTTCTTTGCAATTTAGTAGTTTGTTGAAATATTTAGCTAGGATTTCCATGTCTTTATTGTTATGGGTCCAATTATGATTTTCAGGGTTTGTATTTTTGGAGTTGTGTTTTGAAGGTGTCTTGACTGCGTTTTGTTGAATTCTTCTTCTATTGATTTCAGTGTGTCTTTTTGGTTTTGTCTTTTTACTTTCCTTAGGGTTCAAATGGTTTCTTTTCTCTGATTTACTATATTTTGGTAGGATGTTTCTGATTTTTGGGATTGGTATAATAGCCATACTTGATGTCTCTCCTCCACTGTTTGTCACATTTGCTGTTCCATCATTGATGCTTTTTATTTTACAAAGTTTAATTGGGACCAACTCTGCAATTTGTTTAAACTTGTTAACTAGGTATTAGAATTTATCCGTGACTGTTATTTTTTCGGTTGCTTTTTGGTAATTTTCAT
This sequence comes from Lycorma delicatula, assembly GCF_047948215.1. Classification (NCBI taxonomy): domain Eukaryota; kingdom Metazoa; phylum Arthropoda; class Insecta; order Hemiptera; family Fulgoridae; genus Lycorma; species Lycorma delicatula. The sequence continues at coordinate 164,249,967 of NC_134458.1, read as the reverse complement.
TCTTGATTTGTTGGGTAAGGTCTGTTTTTCTTTTACTTTTAGGGGCTTGGTTTTGTTGCTTCCTTAGGAGAGTGACTTAATTTTAATTTTGACTACGTAGTGATTTCGGCCAGTGTCTAGTCCTCGTATGACTTTTACATTGCAGATCTCTTTGAGGTGGTGTTTGTCCACGAAGACACGATCTAGTTGCACTTATCCTTTAATGTAGTCAGTACTATATTTTTCTTATTCAGTGTACCTTTACTTTTACTATTGCTTATTAAATCTGTTATGAACAGCTTCTTTTAAAACAAACTACTCCTTACATCATTCCCCTATTTTATATTAAAAGTAATTCTCAGTTTATTACTACAAAATTTTGTAAGTTTCACTTATTGACAGTACAATCTACTGAAAAATACTTATTTTTTTGAGACATTGCAGTTTTCTAGAGTAAAGTTAAATATGACATAAATAGATAAATATATTTTAACTTTAAATCCATTTTTTTTTAAAGTATGATCTCTTTACAATTTTGTTATGTTGTAGGCTGAAGTCAATTAAATGTTCTTCTCAATGATTGCTTCACAAAGTTTTGGAAAATTTGCTATTCCAGTAAGTTATTGCTTTTATTCAATCTTAAAATCATTGGATAGCTGCTACAGGAAGCTCTTCCAAGGGAAAAATGCTGTTCATATGCAGGCTCTTCTGCATATGAATTCCCTGAATTGATAAATTCAGGGAATTTATCAAAGCCCAGAAGACAATTTTCTATACCATATCGTATGTGAACTAACATTTTCCACTATATTACTTACTGTGTAAATCTTACTGTATAGAATGCACTGCTTTGCATCAGTTTTTGTATACTTCATGGCGCAGTTTTTGGATTTAGTCATGTTAATAAGCTGTTGTCACATTTGTTCTACAAGAACAACATGTTCTACTTATCAGCACTCTACAGTTATCATAATTGATTATTATATGTTCAACTTTTAATTATGCTTATCAAAATTTTATTGGTTACAAAGGATTCACTCATTTGGCTATAATTCCAACTCTCTTCAAAGTCTAACCTGCATTTTATCAACAGTAGTAATTGGGCACAGGTATGTAAAATCTTCTATGACAAATCTTTTTTTTCAATTCCACACAATTCTGCTACTTGGAGGTCAAGATGTAAGAAATCCATCGGGCCAAAATGTTTTTTGTTCCTAGTCATCTTTTAAAATATGATATATTGTAACTGAAATCCCAGCAGCTTGTAAAATTGTCTCACCATGTTGCTCAATGATATTCATGAAAGTGTGATTCAATTTTCACACTTAATTCATTTATTAATAATTAATGTTTACAGTCTTGCTGGTTTAATTTTTACAACTTCTTCACGAAAACAAGTAGTCCAAAATAAATTTAACCACAGCTAGCTTATTACAATTAAAAAGTTCATCCCATGAGTTTCTTTACAATTGGCTCTGAAATTCTAGTGTAAAGACTGACAAAAAAATATATATATAACAAACTGAGCTTATTTGTTGTATCCATTCAATATGAGATGTAAAGATATAAAAAAATATATTATAAGGAATGTAAAATCAATATTTCAATTTTATAATCATATTAATTTTAGTTAATTAATAATTTTTAACTGATAAATGTTATTAAAACAATAAAACAAAAAAAAAGGCAAGGAAATTACTTACAGCAGATGGATCAATCCGAGGAGGTAAAACAGGATGCCAAGGATCAGGTGGCTGACCGGGTGGAGAATGGGCTAGGCGATATTTGGCAGTGAAATGCGTAATCGGATAACCACCATTATCTTCAACATCCCAACGTAATAAAGCTAAGATCGTAGAAGGATGAACAGTAACATTAACAAGTGGAGGAGGGTGACCTGTACAAAGAAATTTATTTGTGTAAACATAATTTAATAAGCAAATTTAAGATAAAGCAAATAAATATATGGCATAAATAAAAATAGGTTTTGGTTCACACAGTCTTGTATGTATTGTTACATTAGTTATTACAACCTACCTTTATAAACATTAATGGTTTGTGTGTATGTGTGTGTGTACTGGTATCTTGAGGAGAATGGCATCTCACTAACAGAGTAATATGGGTGTACAAAAAAGAACATCGGAATTTAATTTAGAATAACTCTTGAAAGAGATGTACAGTGTTCATTTAAGGCTAGAATCAAAGAGTCAAAAGGGCAGTTTCAGTTACACACATGGCCATAGACTGATTCCTTATCTTTCCACTTGACAGCAGCACCACTAGCAAAGATGGAGACTCCTAAACGGAAAGTCTTCTGTGTTTTACAATTAGCTAAATGTGAATCTATAGTTACTGTTCAATGTGCATTCCATAGAAAATTTAATTGCCAAGTTTCAAGTGATAATAACATTCATTCATGGCATATAAGTTTGAAATAACCAGATGTCTGTATAAAGGGAAGAAAACAAAATGACTGAGGATGTCAGAAGAAATTGTTGAACTTGTCAGGGAGTCTTTCCAAAGTAATCCTATAAATCTTTAAGAAAGTCTGGCCAAGAACACGCAATGCCAGTATGCAATCTTTTAATGAAATGCTTACATATATGTGCATACCATTTACAGCTGTTACCAGCTTTTAAACCTATCCGACTATGATGTGCATCCCGACTTCGCAATGGAAATGCTGTTGCATGAAGATGAACTTTCTTGATTGTAATCTGTTTAGTGATGAGTCAGTATTTCTTCTTAGTAGAAAAGTTACCATACATAATGTCCATATATGGGATCAAAAATTCTAATAAAATGCAAAAGGAACTTCCCAAAATTAAATGTTTTCTGTGAGATATCCTAATGGCAACTTAACAAGCTGTTTTCTTTCCCCCCCCCCCACTTAAACAAGCATAATAAGATTTACTTATCTGGATAAGCTGCATACATGACTCTTTCCTCGACTACACGATAGATCAGAGAATTTTATTTGGGAACAAGATGGCATGCCTCCTCACTAGCATAAACTATATATGGTGTTGGCTGAATGACATTTTCCCCAACCACTGGATTGGTCAGCATGGAACCACAGAGCTTGTTTGGGTCAACCTTAAAAAGTTGACCTTTTTTTAAGGTCAACTGATCTGATCCAATGTGATTTTTTCCTTTGGGTTTTATAAAGGATCTTGTGTATCTCCCTCCACTTCCTACTAATATACGCAATTTGAGGCAAAGGACTAAAGCAGCTGTTGCTTCCACCACTCCAGACAAGCTGATTAAAGTCTCTCTTATCAGTTGGATGCATGCTTGTAATGAAAGGTACTCACATTGAATAATTGCAGGGAAAAACTGTAAACGAATTAGTGTTTTATTTATGAATCATTATTTTAAATCAAAGTTAAGATATATTACAGCTTTAAAAACATAATATTATTTTTTGTGGACCCTGTACAATGATGATTTCTATATGCTGTACATAATAAAAATAAATAGAAAATAATGGATTGGAGATAATTTAATAATTAGCACATTACTATTCATAGTAGATAGCAAAAAATTTTAAACAGAAACAAAATTGATTCCATTAATCGTACACTGTAACCATCATAAAATAAATATTTTATTTATATTCATATCAGCACATAATTATATGCTACTGGCTTAATCAGGAGTAATTAGATATATGTACTACGGAAAACATTTCCCTAGCAAATCAATATCAAAAAATAGGGATATGCTTTGATCCAAGTGCCGTCATCCAATAAAATAAGTATGACAGAAACTTACATTTCACAAATGTGAGAAAATAATAAATTATAAAAAATTAAAGAATAAAATAATTAATTACAAAAAAGTATTTAAATAAAATGTTAAAGAATGATACAGAACATTCAGATTTATTTAATAGGTATATTATTTTAAAATTCTTAACAAGAAAAATGTGTTTATGTAAATTGAAATATTTAATTAAACAAATTGGTCAGAAAATCTTTAATATAGTTATGTCATTTATTAAAAATGGTAAGGGAACCATAAAAAGGATCTTTTTTGTTGACCTAATGCATTATCCTAAATAACACAAAAATAAGAATAGAATACTTTACAAAATTTTACATAGTGTACACATCTTTAAAATTGTTAATTAGTTTTAAAAAATGTACATTTTAATTTTAATCACGTAAAAGGTTTTTCACCAAAATGCAGTCTTGGCTAGTAGACAATAAAAAGTCATGCCAAAGGAGTGTTGTGTTGCATTATTTTCACACGTCCTGAGTGCATAAATGTCAAACTAGATTTTCAACACAGAGTAGACTACAGACAAATACTTCAAATAAAGAAACAACCGACATGACTAAGAATTCATGCCTATAACACAATCGTTCAGTAGGTTCTGTTAAAACAGGAAATGGTTATTCAAGTATAAGGAAATGACAAAAAATTAAGTAATTGAAATAAAAGTCCTTTTAAGAGAAAGCACGTAAGAAGAATACAAATTTAATCTCTTATGGGCAGCAAAATTTCCTTTTTTGCAGATAGTGCTGATTATAAGAAGTTAAGTAGGTCACCTTCCTACAAAAGAATGATAATGAAAAAGCTAATGATTTACCAGATTTTGAGAAATTAAATAAAATAAAAAATTAAGTCTATTTCCTAAATGTCATTAGTATTAACCATACAGCTAGCTATCTCTTGGAAATCATGATTCAGACACAATCTTAATGCATTACAACTCAAAAAATGATGCTAATAAATGTACTACTGCACAGGACATATTATAACTGTACTATTAAGTTTTAATACTTGTTTTTTATATATGTTATCAATTAACAAAGAACTACACCCATTTTTAGATGCAATTTGCTTTATAGTATTTATTTCTATGTTTAATTTTTCTTTGTTATTTTGTGTATAATGGATAGCTCTATTAGTCATATTTGTGTATGTTAATTTTATTAGACCAAATATGATCTGATTTTTTATGAATTGTTTTACTGGCTATATGTTTTCTTTATACCAAAGTTATAATATGATTATTTTTGTTAATTTCAATACTAACATCTAGAAAATTATTTATTCTATTTACATCTATTTCAAAAGTAAATTTTAAATCGTTATGATATAGTACAATAACTTTAAAACAAATACATAATACACAAAATGTTGATAACGTTTACTTAAAATATTCATATACCAATAATATTGTTGAAAATATTACCAACGTTTATGACAAGGATAAATTTAAACCTGCATACAAAACTTAACAACCACAAAATAAATTATTTAAAAACAATAATAACACTGGTTTACACAATTTATGTGGTGTTTATAAGCTAAAATGTAATGATTGTGAGGATATTTATATAGGTAAAACCAATAGATCGTTTAAAGCAAGATTTTATGAACATTTTAGGCATTATAAAAACAAAAAATTGGGCTTTTCTAATGTTGTGGATCATTTTATAAGCAATAAACATTCTATCTCTGATGTTAATACCAATTTAGAAATATTGGAAATTAAAAAAGGTAATATAGATACAAATTTAGATATTTTAGAAAAATATTATATATATATATATATACATAAATGCAGGCAAAGATTCAACTTTATCAACCTACAGACAGATTTTGAAGGAGATATGCCTATGAAAGCTGCAATAGACAGTAGCACTTTCATAGATATTATACAGATTATTAATTTACTTAATAGTATCAGCATTGTGTTTGGCTATCCACATGCATGTTATCCAACTGATTCCATACATGCCTTGCATATGTGTTTGTATTTTAATTAGTTTTAATTTTTTAATATGCAATTACTTTAATATGCAAAAAGTTTTTTTAGATACAACTGATGATGCGGGATCCTGCAAAAGTACTCTTGTAGAAAAATAAGATAAGATATTTCTTAATTCTGTACTTGGGTGGATCAAGTTGATTTACATTATATATATATATAAAATAAGTTTATTTAGAAACACAAGTCTCCTAATACTTCTGCAAACTATATGGAAAAACAGAATAATCTAAAAGTTTTTAATTAATTTTTATTTTTCATCATATGTATCCAAAAAGCCATTCTAAAAGGATGTTAAAACATGTATATTTGTAAATTTGAAGTAAAGAATTGAGATGTATGATGTGATTACATAAATCTACCAATAGGCAGCTCTAATAAAGTACAAGTGTTGGAAACTTTTACTCTGACAACAGTGATGTTAGTCACAATTAGGATGTTAACAATAACCCACCAGGTTGGTCTAGTGGTGAACACATTCGCAAATCAGCTGAATTGGCAGTCGAGAGTTCCAGCATTCAAGTCCAAGTAAAGTCAGTTATTTTACACGGATTTGAATACTAGATCGTCGATACCAGTATTCTTTGGTGGTTGGGTTTCAATTACCCAAACATCTCAGGAATGGTCAAACTGAGACTGTACAAGACACTTCATTTACACTCATATATATCATCCTCATTCGTCCTCTGAAGTATTATCTGAAAGGTAATTACTGGAGGCTAAACAGGAAAAAAAAGAAAGGATGTTAACAATAAAATAATATTCTGAGAAAGGCTTTGTGAATGTCTCCACTTGCTGATGTATACAAGGAAGTCACTTACCAGTAAACATACTAGTTAAGAAGAAAAAGGCTTACCGTGAAAAGTCAAAAGTACCCTAAAGGACATACAAAGTTGTTTTAACACAATCAGTCATGTACAGTGTGTTATAAAAATTCACTTTAACATCAATAAATATTCTGAAAATTCTCAGAACCAAACTCTGAAAAACAGATGGAAAAATATTAAATATGTAACAGACAAATACATACAGAGCAAACAGAGCAAATGATAATCAAACTATGTTCTTCACCAACATAACAATGAAAAGAGAATGATGAATGATATATATTTACAGAAAGGGCCAAATTAATCCAGATCATTAATCCAAAAGAACATAACTGATCAAAATTATAACATAAAACTAATCGCATAACTTGTAACGACTGTGTTATTGTTTAATTAAGAAATACATTCTATGTGTATAACAAGCAGCTGATGCTTACTAAAACAAATAAACATCAGTCTTATATAGTTCTATGATTTAACAAAATAGAAACTATCACATCAAAATTAATAAAATTGCAAATAAAGTCTTTTATAAATGCACATAATGTTTTAAGGTATATAAGCATTTATTCATGAAATTATTAAATGAATAAGCAAAATCTAATCAATTTTTCTCATAATTTAATTTATAGCTTCATAAAAAATGTTAAATTATTCATTGCATCTTTGATTTTTTTCTACAATATTTTGCGAACAGCAAATATGGCAATAATGAATGAAAGTTAAAAGCTAATGATGACAATAATTTTAAAGAAAATATATATTACAACGAATATATATAAATATTCTTTAAAATTAAATATATATAATATATTTTAAATTATATATATATATGTTACTTACTTTTAACTTCTAATAAAATTTTTTTATGTTTTTGCATTTGATCATCAGAGGTGCTATCAATAATATCACATTTGTATATACCAGAGTCATGTCTTTTAAGATTTATTAACTGTAAAGTACCATCTTCTCTAGTCGTCATATGTTCATTTCTTGATTCTCTAATCCATTCAACCACGGTTCCCAGGGGTGTTTCTCCGGGGCATTTTAATGTTAAATTAGAGCCTTCATCAACATCTAACTTTTCATGTATTTCATCGCTTTCATTAATTTCATTTGCATAGCAGCCACCTAAACAATTAAGAAATAAGAATTTAATATAATTAAGAGATATCATAGTATCAAATTTCCAGTAATTTATTAATAACTTTATGGTACTCACATGAGGGTCAATTTATTTGAAGCGACCCAAGAGTGGTTGCTTAACAAATTCAAAAAAATTGAAACTTAACCCACTTGTTTCCTACATCCCAAAACCTTAAAACTATTTTTTTTAAATTTTCTATTTAACCAGATTACCTGTGGCGGCCATTTTTGCAACACACCTATTTTTATGATTGTAAGGGTTTACGGAAAATATCGTAACTAAAAAACTATTGGTCCTGGAAGGATGAAACAAGAAGCAATTTAATCATATTTTCTCAAGGTAAAAGATTGGTTCAGTGGTTTATTTACTTATCTCTTTTTTCTATGAGAAAATTACCAATAAAGTTGAACATGAAAAACTGTGAAATTTAACTTTTGGTAATATTTTTCAAGAGGCAGGGATACACAGATAGGCACACACAGTTTGAATTATTTTTTATATTTAGGTATATGTTAGTAGTTTTACCATAAATAATATTAATGGTGATATACTTGCCCCTAAATTTTCATAAATTTTTGAAAACTAATTTATTTTTTAAATTCAAATTTTGGCTTCAAATAATTCTGATGAGGCTGGTGATAAAAATCTCAAACTTGCTCAACTAAAATTTTTATGGCAAATAAAAAATTTTCTTGTGTGTAGTACTAATAAAAAATTTATAACCTCTCAAAAATCATGAAAAACCTACTAAAAGTGATACCATCTTGATTCACTAAATAAGTGCTCCAAGGGGGTTTCTTGTCTTCTTGGCACTTTAATATTTTTATACTAATTACTATAGTTGAAATAAACTTGTTTGAACCATTCAACTGCAGTGTTCATGTTATAACAAGCACTTTAAGTCATTTCCAGTCATCAGGAAAATTCATATTGCAACATGCTCATTTATGCTTCTGCATCATTTAGCTTTGTAGTTACAGACTGGTCAGTTTGACACTAGTCAATAACCTGTTCACATCTTTATTAAGTGTCTCAAATCTCATCCTGTGTTTGGAAGTGTTTATTATTACATAAATAAGTTTTACTTAATAATATTATATTTGCAAATTTTAAAATCAGTTACATTTTTACATTATTTTAAAGTAATTTCACATAAAACAATGGAAGAACAATGTTCCATAGCAATTTATGTGAATGAAGTGTCACAAAACAGTGTATGGTACAGTGCTATAAGAACTCATTAAAATTTGTGAATTTAGTGATGAAAACCAGCAACTTATTTTTTTACATGTTAATTCAGATTTCACTAGTGTTGTAAATATCATGAAAAAGGGTTTTTATCAAAACTCAATCACCTGTATGGACAGTTCTGTTGTGACCCTTTGAGAACTCATAAAAAAAACTTAAGAAAAATAACAACATTAGAACAAGCTCTTAAAGAAAACATTTTTCCAAATTTAAATTTAGTTCCTGGAAAGTCTCTTTGTGTTAACTGTTTGGAAAGTATTTTTTCTCAGCAGAACAATTAACTATATGAATGCGAAGACCAAGAGCAATACATTGCCCCTCATCACAATATTGAACAATTGGATGATGCTTGTAGCATTTTGAGTGTATCAACTCCATCAAAATTGAAAACACTAGGCACACAGCAAAGGCCATCATCATTAAAATAAATAAGGTATCTAAAAAATTAAAAAAGAATCTTGAATTCTGTTTTGACTCAAAAGTCTCTGAAAATGAAAATCCAGCACTATCTTCTTCACATGAATATGATGATCTTGTTTTAAAACTAGAAGAAAAATGTGTTCTTGCTTCTAAAGAAGATAAGGTTAAAATGTGTTTACTTCCCCAATGTTGGACCAAATCTAAAATAATATCAGAATTCAATGTGTCCGAGCGTTTGGTTAGATTTACTAGAGAATTAGTTAATGAGCAAGGCATTCTACCAGAGTTAGGTGAAAGATATAAAACAGGAATTAGTAACGACTTAATTAAAAAAGTTGTTATTTTATGAAGATGAAAATAATAGCTGCCCGTGTTCTGGTAAAAAGGATTGTGCTAGCACACAGCACACATGTTGATGGTGTCAAAGTGCATAAGTACAAGCCTGTAAAAAGATGTACGCTACTCAATGAAATCTGAAATCTTGATTCAAGCATTCTTGAATCAAAATTGTATTAGGTTACTGGTGTTGGTTAAGTTATCATTAAATTAACATCTCTCATTAATAATTAAAAAAAAACTATTTTATAAATATTGAAAATGTCAACTTCAACAACATAGGGGCCAAATATAAAAAAGTATATAAAAAATATAAACTGCAAACAAGACAAGAAACCTCCTTACAGCACTTATTTAGTGAGTCAATGGTATCGCTTTTTTCATGATTTCTGGGAGGTTATAACTTTGTTATTAGTACAATAGACAAGAAACTTTTTTATTTGCCATAAACATCTACAAAAGCATTGCAAGTTGTGCAAATTTGAGATTTTTATCACCAACCCTATCAGAGTTATTTGAAGCCAAAATTTGAATTTAAAAAAAAAAAATTAATTTTCAAAAATTCATAAAACTTTAGTGGTAAGTATATCACCATTATTAATATTTATGGTAAAACTACTAACATATACCTACCTATAATAAAATAATTCAAACTGTGTAGACCATCCCTGCCTCTTGAAAAAAAATGATCAAATGTTAAATTTCAGTTTATCATGTTCAACTTTATTGGTAAAAATTTTCTCATAGAAAGATGAGAGATGGTAAATAAACCACTGGACCAATCTTTTATCTTGAGAAAATATGATTAAATTGCTTTTTGTTTCATCCTTCCAAGACCAATATGTTTTTGATATTTTTCACAAAAATAGGTGTGCATACCATAACAAAAATGGTTGCCACAGGTAAACTGCTTAAATAAAAGATTTAAAAAAATAGATTTAAGGTCCTGAAACATGTCGGAAACAAGAGGAAGTTTCAAAATTTTTTTGGAATTGGTCAAGCAACCAACTTATGTTTTTCTGGGACACTTCAAATGGATTGACTCAAGACTATTTATAAGAGATTTTAAAAGATGGATGTTAATTGTTTTTCTCTTTGTAAGTAAAAATTGTGTAAACTCATATTAGGAAAATTGAAAATGCTTACTCTCATTTTGTTTATATTTACGAATGTGCAATCTTTGCACAAATTAATAATCATTACTGACTAATTTTTGGCAAGTTCGAAGCGTGGTTTTTAATGATGCTGCTGCAAGTTAGAACACTGGCATTTCTTTATCTGTGATATCTATTGTTAGCAATATTGTTGGCATATAAGATAGCACTACCTACTTTGAGGGTCATTACATGTTTAAGTGGGGCAAATGGTAACAAAAAAGGTCTTTTTGCATGGAAATGCACAAGATTTTTTTTTTAATTTATCAGTGTATAACAGTTAAGTGAAATAATATTTTTTTATAAGAATTGTACTTTAAACCTACAACCTTGAAAAAACATATTTTTGTTCATGCTTTCTTAAACCTACTATCTTTTAGTTTCATATATTCTTTAAGACACTTACTATAAACCAGACTTATATAAGAACATAAAAAATGTCATTCTGTTTCTTATTAAGATCTTGAAAACAACTTAAAGGGAAAAGTACAAAAATAATCCTGAAAGCTTATTTGCAAAAAAATATATAAAAAAAATAAAATGTAATATTGTTTTTTTGTAAAATTTCAGTAAATTTTTTTACACTTTTCCAAACAAAATGTGTAGCAAGACTGTTATTTTAAGGCTTTTACAGACTGATTTTTTCTATTAATTTCAAAGAATGATTAATTCATACAAAAATGAATTAAAATAACTTGCTACGCTAAAAAGCTGCACGGAAAAATCGGTGAGTAAAACAAAAATATATAATGACAATAAATGTCATTATCAAAAGGGTTTAATTTAAAGACTACAACAGAACCTTCCTAAACAACAAGCAGTCAGCATGAATAATCTAACAAAGGCACTGCAGAATAATAACTGTACTACTGGTTGTGCACAAACAGGAAACATACGTGATCAAAAATAATAAAATGCCATCAACGAATTTATGGAATACTTCAGGTTAAGCATAAGTAAAACTAGTATGTAATCTATAACGAGGTAGCAAATACTTCCATACAAAAAATTTGTAATGTTACATTAACATTTTACTTGCCTTCAATAAGAAATGAAACTACAAGGAAGTTAAGTATCACTTTAGTAGCCATATTTCCATTACAAATGAAAATTACTGTACAGCGAATAAAAATTGCTGAACATGTTTATAAATTAGTTCAATTTCATTAAAAATATATTTATTTAGCCATTATGTATAAACACACCCATAAACAAATTAAACACTTTGACATAAACCACCATTTTGAATCCAGTATGTATATTACAAAGAGAAAATTTCCCAGCGCTTGTATACTCAAGGCCATAGCACTCAACCTTGATTTTTTTTCTTTTAAATTATGAGAATAAGATCTTAGCATATGCGCTGTCATTCGTACAAATAATTTTCATGATTGATTGTATTTCTTTTAAAACAAGTATTGTATTTGTATTTCTTTTAGCTCATCAAAAACAAAGAGCAAAATATCATTGTACTTAATGAGTCTAGAAACGTTTTGTATTAAGCTATTTCAGGAAAGTCAATTTTTTTTTGAAAGATTGGTGCACTAAAACAGCAACGCTAGTAGAAAAAATATTCCATATCATTATTGTTTAATAACAATTCTATGTGTTTGTTAGACACCTAGGTTAAAGTGGTCTGTTAAATATTATTCTACATTCTAGACACAGGAACAAATCTTTGACTTCGCGCTAATCACCTTTTGTTTGAAATTAAAGCCCTTTCGCCAACTCGTTGCACGCGATAATATTTCACACATATTGATTTTGCAAAATAACTTCAGTTTTTAAGGCGTTCTTATTATTTTCAAGCCTGATGAATAAATAATGAAATTTATATTCAAACCTTTATTTTTTCTAATATGTTCTACCGAAGATTAGTAAAAATTTTAAATTAATTGCGTTAACGAAATTTGGATCGTCTTGAATTTCAGGTTTTCTAATCCTCTTTAATTATTGTAATATTCAATTCATTTTTTATCAAAGCATCCTACTTCTATTACTAAGTAAAAAATTTGTATAGAATGTTTGATCTCTGTTGTACATTTAGCTATCCCAAGCCCTCTCTTCATTAATGGAATTATTGAAGTATGGTGATATTCAAACTATTCCTTTTTTATAATACTCTCTAGTATCAATAACATAAAAACTTAATGGATCAAAGAGATTTGGGATCTTTGTCTCTCCAGTGTTACATGACCCCTTTTAATTAATGAAGACTGCAACCATGATATTCTAACCACTTTTTTTTTAAATTTGAGCTGAGTAAAAACACTCAATGGTGTTGTGTACTAGGGATTTCACAGCAAAATCGTTGTCAGATGATTGTGAACTCCTAAGGAAAGATGAAAAATTGTACTTTGAAGCCGTCGTTATAGGAATAGTCAACAAGTTAACAGCAATAGCGTAGTATTTAGGTATAACTTTTACAACTATATTGTCAATGGGGAAATATTATTAAAGAAAAGCCCTCAACAGTGAAATTAGCTTTAAATAGCATGAGAAAAATTATTTTATTTTATTAAAAAGATATAAGAATTTGAATGTATTAAATGGAGCATATAAAAGGATCTTCTTATTTGGTGAACAGGTTTGGGGGAATACCCACAGTGTTGGTATAGTGATGAACACGTTGTTGCAAATCAGCTGATTTTGAAGTCCTGAGTTCTAAGGTTCAAATCCTAGTAAAGGCAGTTACTTTTATATAGATTTGAATACTAGACCGTGGATATTGGTGTTCTTTGGTGGTTGGGTTTCAATTAACCCCACATCTCAGGAATGGTTTACCTGCGACTGTACAGGACTGCACTTCTTCATTTACACTCATACATATCATCCTCATTCATGCTCTGAAGTAATACCTTACATGGTTCCAGAGGCTAAAACAGAAAAAGAAAGAAGGTTTGAGGGTAAAAATTACATTATGAATTAGAAAATTGTACACGTTATTCTTAAAATAGATTTTCTGACTCCCCAGTAACACACCTAATTACACATTTTATTTGGAATATAACACAAAACTTAAACAGCACAAGACTTGGGTAATAATTTTAAATATATGCTGAAAGGGCTTGATATGGCAGATAACAGGTTTCCCAATCAATTAGCTAAATGTAGTATTGAAAATAAGATATGGGTGGTTTAATAAGTCATAGGCTATGTTTTAAACAACTAATTTGGGTACAAATTTTACAGTAGGTGGTAGAAATGAATGGAAGAATTATTTAAAAACATTATTGAAATATTAAGTGATGAAGTGCATGATCAGCAGGTAGAAATGGTAAATAGAACATAACTTTCATAATTTGTATTTTGTACTTAATTTTAATTTAGGAGATAATATGTATAACAAAAAATAGCAGTAGCAGGGATTACAACAATCATCTCCTAATTGTAAATCCAAAGGGAAATAAACAATAGACTCTGTTCCTTTTGTAACAGTAGTAAGAATAGAATGTATTTGATGTTGATAGATAACCTATGCTATTAGAGATTTAGAAATAAGGTTTTGGATAGCCACTAAGTAATGCATTTGTTAAATAGAGTAAATAAGCCTGTCTTGATGAACTATGTAAGGAATGCATTAAGATATAGCCAGTGTTTAATTATTAATGAATTTAATTTTTGAAATCATTATTGTTTTACACGATATAAGGTATGACAAATTTGTTCAGAGAGAAATTGATAAATTTAATCAATTTTTTTAGTGTTCTCTCAAGATTTTTTTGTTATTTAGTTTTCTTTTTTGGTTATACATAATGTATCTGTATGTATATGTACTTGTGCATGTACTATTCATCAATCTATGTAGTGCTGTTTACTGTATCAAATTGGTTTGCTATTTTTTTTTTTTTTTTTTTTAAAGTTATGATTATGTGATAATAGTACATCAAGGCTACTTATTAATTGTTGAACCTACCAATCTAGAAGATCTTATGGACATGTTAACTTGTACAGATTAAATTTGAACATAAAGAAAAAGAGTTTTATTTAAATTGAATTTAAGTAAACAAATTACAATGAATTTTATCTTTTAACTTAAGTTTTTTTTCAAAAGTATGTTGGATTCAAATAGGACCGTGTCAAAGTCCAAAGCTCTAAAGAAATTTGTGTTTACTCTGTTTCAGAAAAAACAATTTTTTATTGTTAATAAAAAATGCACTATAAGATGGTAAGGCTGAGTCCTGCTTAAAATATAAAAATTTAATAATGAAAGCATATTAATAATTATTACATACTACAACTGTATTTGCAATGAGCATTTTTTTAAATTGTTACAGACACAAAATTGGATTCTAAATATTTAACTAATAAAGATTTTTCATAATATATGTCTATGTATTACTCCTCACCAAGTGGACCAATTTTGGTAATTTTTTAAAATTACTATACTGAAATTAATCTTTTTAAGGTTCATATTATTCTTATGTGCTGTTAAATTATATGAATATAAACCACCTAGTACAAAATATTGATTGAGATAAGACAAACATATTAAGATAAGACACATCAGCTTAATTTTACCAGGAAACTACTTTTGCGGTATCCTGCATTCTCAGCCAGGATTGAAATATTTAATTAAACTGCAAATTAAAAATACTAAAATAATGAAAATTGTCATTTCATGATCAAGATCTTTTAGACTTTTTCTTCAACTTCCAATTCAATAGATTTGGACCAACAATGTTTTAACTTTCAATATCCTCAGTATAATGTGATTTGTCCAGTTCTGTAAAATACGTGATTGTCTCAGCTTTGAGCTCATCATTTGAACTAAATTTTCTTTCAGTGAGTCATTACATCAGGTTTGGGAAGAGAAATAGTTGATAGGAGCCAAATCTAGCAAACACAGAAGACTTCAAACAATATATCATGCAGTTTTTCAACAAAACCCAAGATGTGTGTGCAGTTTCATTATCATGACGAAAGAGAACTTTCTTTTTAGCCAGATGAGTGTTTAGCCTGAACAGTCAGTAATCAGTCCAGTAGTGAAGTGTAATACTCCCTGATGATCGTCCTGCCTTTTTCGGTTGAAGCACCACACCACAAAAGTTCCAAAAAACTGGAGCCATGACTATTCATCCAGATGGAACTGTCTTTGCTTTCTTTGATGCACTTTCACTTGCTCCCACCTGCTGGTGGTCTCTGGCATGTAACTGTGAATCCGTTTTATCTGTTATTAAACACTGAAGAAACTCAGCATAATTGTGTCAAGTCTAAACACCCTCAAAAAGTGTTCAGTCAAACAAATGGTTGACTGTTAATAAATGTGGCACCCATCGAGCGGAAAGCTTTTTCATATCTAAAACATTGTGTAAAATGTAGTGGTCACAGTCTATCAAGATTTTGCAATGTCAGCAAGCTTGCACACCTTCAATTGGTAATCATTTAATACAGCATTCTGGATTTTGGGTGTCCTGACCATTCACCATCTTGATGGTTGTACAACCAAATTTAAATTTAGCATTCCACATTTTTATTAGTGAAAACAAAGGGAAGAATCCTTTAAAGTAAAATCTAACTCTTTGTATATCTGTTGGGGTTAAATATTCTAAAACAAAGTACTTTATAACAGCTCAAATTTCAATTTTATCCATTTTTCAGAAAATGTCATAACTTGTTTGCTTTACTCAATCGCCACAAACAAGCAACTAAATGCAAACATCTGAAACTTTGCACTACACCATCATTATCATTGTCATTGGTCTTATATGCACAATTTCTGTTTCAGGCTGAGAATTTCCCAAATGGCCCTCATACATATTTTCTAAATCAATACACATTCAACAATTAAAAAAAAAAAAACTGGTGACAAGATAAGGGAATCCTTGTTGGTAAGCAGTATTTGACGTCATAATTAAAGTTTTTTCTCTTAGATAGCTTAAATTGTTTTAAAACAATTTATAGGTCAGTAGTATAAAAATGAATTTTGCAACTATGTCATGCAAGAAAAGTCACTTTATGAGAATTTGCTACAGCTGAGTTTAAAGTACCTTTATTAAAAAAAAAAAAAAAAAAAAATTGAAAAAGCATATAACAATTTCTTTTTTACAAAGGATTATATTGGTGATATATAGTACAGTTTCAGCTGCAATAATTTCAATATTTTTAGATTATTCAAAATGTTGTAAACCTAAAACTTGTAATTTAAATGTTGAATTTGTGCTTCTTATTTTTATATACCTTATTTTAAATTTCCATTTTTCAATAAAAAAAGGATATAACAGTTAATTTTAATTATTGATTTTACTAGTTTCTAGAAATTACACAGTTACAAGCTACAATAGCCAATTTTAATTGATTGTACAAGGTACTTTACTACGGAAAACAAGACATTAGCAAAGTCATGTCTGAAAAAAAATAAGTCTCAAAAACACCTCTAATAGCAGAATAGCACAACCAAACAGTAACTTTCTCAGAATCCAGAGAGTTATTATGGAAGTTTATGGGCTTATATTTGACTAATAATACAAAATTCTGGAATAAAACTGTTAAATACCCTATTGTGCCATTTCATTAAATTAATCCAAAACATATTTAAACACAATAAGTAATAAAACTTAACCTCAATTCCTATTAAATAATTGGTGTTTTGTAGTACCAAACTGGAAATTCATCACAATTGCTCAAATATTTTTTATAATAAAATTATTTTATTCAATTCTCCGAGATCTATTACCATTTCAATGTTTATTTTTTCTCCTTCCATGTGCAATTGATCTCAATGAAGCTTAAACTTCTGTGTATACAATTACATAATCCTGTGATGGTTTTGTTTTTTAGTTTTTGATAACACTGGGAACAATAAAGAATCTTTTTTTGTCTCATCAAGAAAAATATGTTATTCTGATAGTATTTTTTTCTCCTGAATTCAAATGTGATATCAGTTTTTCCCAATCACAAAAGGTTTCTGAGAGACAGCATTTATAATTTCAAACATTTTAATACTTTCGGCAAAAAAACAACAATACTTTGTGTATACAAACTGCAGACCAAGAATAAGTGCAATTAACTTCAAATCACCATAAATATTCCATTCATATACTGCATATTGAAGCTTTTCTAATAAAAATTTAAAGTTTTCATATGCTTCTTTCATACTAGCAGAGTGAGCCACAGATACTGATGGGAATTTATTGCCGTTATGCAGAAGCACAGCTTTTAAACTAATTTGAGAGGAATCAATAAACAAGTGCTATTCTGTCTGGTTATGTTTATTACAAAGTGTCTCTGTAAGAGAAGAAATGTCATTACAAAACACTAAGCTATTTTCTTCAGAAAAATAGTATATAAATTCAGAATGGTAATTATAATAAGTACACATATCTTTGTATTCTTTTGAAGAAGATTCCATTCTTTCAACCAGGAAGCAATTCAAACTGTTTTTTGGATAACTTTAAATCTAGTATTAGATCGGTAAGATTTTCTTGAGTCGGTAAATGAGGATCAGATGAACTGCTTTTTTTCAAAAGTTGTATCTGTTTCCTTTTCTTCCTTACTTCAATCAGACTCTGAGCTTTCTTCATCTAATTTCACATGTTCTGGAGGCTTTTTGGTATGGGCAATTCTTCGAGTGTGGAACTGGTCTCATTGCAGATTGCAAGTTAGGGTATACCACTGTATGTTTTGATTTTGACGTAATCCCTTTAATGTTTGTTAATCAGAAATAAGTAAGAAGAGTGATCTTTGGATTCCCTCCAATTCATAGGAATAGCAAATGGCATGTGCCATTTTTTCATGCAATGAGAAGCCTACAAAACGATAAACAATAGATATGTGGGGCCCAGGCCCTTCTTTGGCCCCTGACTTTACACCCAAAATAAAGTTCATAACACTTTTTTAGTAATGGAGTAAGTAATCGGGACTTCAGCATCACTTCACCACATATATAACAAAAATTGTTAGGATTATTTAAACAAACTTTAGGCATTTTGTAACTATGACTAATTAAAAGAAATAAAGTTGTAAATACATAATACACAATAATTTCGACACACAAAGCACTCACAATGACGTGTTTACTGGTTCACTACTATCTCACAACTGGCATCATTCTGATGAATGTATGCTACACTAGATCATGTTTGAACATGTCTGAACCTGCACAACAGTAGCAACACTACCCTTTGAGTTAGCTCATTTGGTTCCATCATATTTACAATGCTCTGAAAGATTTTACTTGACAATGGACAAATGGACGAAAATGCACTTTAAAATATTTAAACAAATTAAAATAACAAAAAAAACTGTTATTGATGGAGAAATACATATTTGAAAACAGGATAAAAAACTGCCTTAGTTACACCTATTGGTATAACATATGCAGTCTATGAGCATGTGGTGCACAGATGCGGCAGTTGCATCGTGTGCATAGGGGTGCGTGTCCTCCTGACATTAGGTATTCGTGTGTGATCCTCGTATGTCCTATCCGCATCAGCAGAGGACTACTTTTTCACGTCAAGTTTTTCTGAAAGAGGAGTTCCAGGGCAACACAGAATCTTTAATCTGCCGGAGTTTATTATCAACGCTAGTCATCCAGTCACCTTGCCACCTTGCTCTCAGTGATTGCTTTACATGATTAATAAAATCAGAGGTAGTAACTCAGCTGGTGAAAGGATACTGAATACATGCTTCCTTGGCAGCATAATCTGCATGTTCATTACCGGGAATCGCTACGTGGCTAGGGACCCAGCAAAAACTTACTTCTGTGTTGTGATTATTCAACTCAGCAATTGCATTGTAAATTTCAATGACAATAGGATGTTTGGAATAAAAATTTTCTGTAATGTGGAGAGCACTACATGAGTCACTGCAAATAAGAATGTTTCTATATTTAGGGCTAATGATATTTAGAGCCTTATTTAAAGCATGTAGTTCAGCGATGAACACACTTGTAATACCGGGTAAACCAAACATATAAGTTCTCTCACTGACAACA
Organism: Lycorma delicatula; assembly: GCF_047948215.1. NCBI lineage: Eukaryota > Metazoa > Arthropoda > Insecta > Hemiptera > Fulgoridae > Lycorma > Lycorma delicatula. The sequence continues at coordinate 164,230,139 of NC_134458.1, read as the reverse complement.
AAAGCACAACCAAGAGTATTGTTTTGTTTTGATCCATCAGTGTATACCACTGCATCTGGGTTCATCTTGGAGAGAACACACTGGAACATTTTAGGAAGACAGTAGGTAGTATTGATTGTTTATTGTATGTCGTAAGGTCAAAAGTAAAATTTACAAGGTTTATTCTCTACGGAGGATATGATGGAAAGAATGATGGAGTGTCAACATTTATATACTGCAACAGACGTCTGGTACGGACAGCTACAGGTGCAGTACAATGCGGACGGTCCTCATACTTTCCTAAATTAGGATTTCTAAGAACTGAGTCAAAAGCCGAGTGATTTGGCTGTCCTTTGAGACGAGCAAAATAAGATGACAAAAGCTAGTCTCGTCTATCCCAAAGTGATGGTTCACCACAGTCTACAAGTAAGCTTGCGACAGGGCTTAACCTAAATGCACCTGTGGCAAGCCGAAGAAAAGCATGATGTATACCAACCAGCATTTTAAGCAGGGTTTGACGAGCTGAAGAATAGGTGAAACAACCATAATCTAAATGGAAATGTACAAGGGAATAGTAAAAACTTATCATACATGACCGATCAGCTCCCCAATTGGTGTTACTAAGGACCTGCATCATATCTAAAAGTTTGGAACATTTTGTCTTTAATTCCTTTGTATGTTTGACCCAAGTAAGACGGCTATCAAAAAAAAAACCTAGAAACTTGACGTAAGGAGAGATAGCAATAAGCTCTCTGTTCAGAAAAACTTGCAGAATAGAAGGGTTTCGTAGCTGAGAAAAGATTACACATTTTGTTTTGTCGGATGAAAATGTGAAACCAGTAGTCCTAGACCAAGCCTCAAGGCGAAATATAGGGTTCTGTAGTAGTCACTCTGCTGTGGGTGTTGAACGGCTCGCAATGTAAATAACAAAATCACCAACAAATAGAGAACACAAGACAGTAGCCTGTACACAATTGGTAATACTGTTTATGGCCACAGAAAATATGGTGGCACTTAATACACTAACTTGAGGACTCCATTCTCTAAGATGACACTATCTGAGCGTGAATCGTCCACACGAACATGAAACGTTCAGTGATTTAAGAATCCCCAGATAAAAGCAAGCATATTGCTCTTGATTCCCCATCCCTGGAGGGTGTTAAGAATACCACGTCGCCAGGCCGTGTCATACGCCATTTTTATATAGAATAAGATAGCAACGAGGTGCTGGCAGTTTAGGAAAGTGTTTTGTATGGCTGTTTCCATTGACACTAAGTGGTCAATGGAAGATCGTCCTTGTCGGAAACCACACTGTTCCGAAGATAGAAAGCCATGTTTCTCCAAGTACCATGTAAGCCTGTGGTTTACCATTCTCTCCATTATTTTACACAAAATGCTTGTTAAAGAAATAGGGTGGTAAGTTGAGGGGTCGGTTTTGTCTTTACCAGGTTTTAGTACGGTATAATAAATGTTCCTAACCAGCCGGGCGGAAAGACTTGTTCCTTGATATCTCCTTTCCATTTCTTTCATGTCCTGATGAAATCCCTCACTCATCTCTTCACTAACAGCACCCAGATTTTCTGAAAAATAGTCCACATGTGAATTTAGGAAGTGAACCTTCAAACTCATGGAACAGCCTAAATATTTGTTCTTCTGCAGCATGCTCAATAATTGATTTGAAGTTCGGATCCTTCTTATTGCCCAGATACTTGGTTACTACATCTTTAAAGGCTCCCCAGGCTTCTTTTTTCCCGAACTTCAATTTTTTTCCCAAAATCATCTTTGAGAAGTTTTCTAATGTCAGGACCAGTACAGATACCCTCTTTTAGTTTTGCGGTTGTTAAGACTAAAAATTTGTCACAGATTTATTTAAAACATTTACCTTCTTTTGGTTAGGCTTTGACAAATTGCTTCATCAAGCCTAACTTGATGTGCAGAGGTGGAAGGAGAACTTTATTTTGATCTATGAGAGCTTTATGGCTTTGTCTCTGCTATCCCACTCACACAATAAACAAAGAAACTTTGTGTATCCTCCTTGTCCTAAGAGCATCGATATTATTTTGAGATCACCACATATAATCCACTTATGATTGTTGCGTTTAATTTTATTGAGAACAATTTCCAAATTAGTGCAACCCTCTTTTAAGTGAACAGAATGTCTGATGGGTATTGACTGATACGTATTCCCATTGTGAAGATAGACAACTTTGAGGCTTCTTTTGATGAATCTATGAACAGTCCATTCTCCAATCGGTACTTTAGTATGGAATTTAAATCCAGTCAACAGTCCATGTACATCAGTGCTGAAGACTAAACTTCTTCCAAAAAATATGGAAGAAAATCCTTTTCTCTGTACCTGAACCAGGAAAATGAGGTGCCAGCTTCTTCTCTAAGCCTTGAACCAGGCAATTTTGAATTTTCTTCGGTCAGATGTAAGTCTCAAACCAAATCATTTTGTTCAGACTGTAATTAAAGCTCTGGTGCACAACTATCTCCAGGTTCGTACTCTTCAATGTTATCTTTATTAAATCACTTGTGGAACCGTCTATATTTCAGGTAAATTTTTTGGTGGAATTGGCACTGGTACATCTGGACCATGAGGAACCAGGCAAAAAGTGGATGGGTGATTCTGTTTTTATTCTTCAAATTGAAACTGAACACCAGTCACACATTGGTGTGATTTCATGTCTCTTGCCACACCATTGGAACTTCAAATCTGAACACATCTTGTTTACCCTTTGACCTTGATCAAGTTTTGTCTTGATCTCCTACTTTCACTCTGAAACACGTGAGATAGGTACACTTGTTATATTTCTTTTTTCCTTTCTACCATAACTCACCTCAAAGGTAACAAAAAAAATCTGCAGAATTTTTGAAGCCATTTTATAAACAGAAAGTTTGCTTTATGGGCTGAAAATATATTTTCCACCGACAAAAACACATTTGATCAAAGAGGGTGGAAAAAACTCACACACACTGATGGTTGAGACAGCAGTGATAGTAATTGCACAGTGGCATGGATAGCTGCCAATAAACATGTTAAGTCTTGTCACAACCTGTCCACCAAGCTCTCCCATCCTCTCGTCATCTTCAATCCAATCACCCACCCACCCATCAAACCACTCAACTGTTTAGCTATAAGAATGCATAATATCAGCAAAAAAAAAGTGAATATATTACATTAATTTATTAAAAAAATAAACGTTTTATGTCTATTTTATAGTATCACATTTTTGAAATTTTTGACCATTTAACAAATTTTAAAATTTGTGATTTGTGAAAACTCCAGACATGATGGAAAAAAATGAATGTTATTTTCGGATTCAGGGCTAAAAAATACATCAATTATCAAAATTAAAAAAATATTCCACAACCCAAATTTTGCAGTATTGTGTTATTTCACTTAAGTATGGTATTCAAAGATAGATTGAATTTTCATTTCAAACAGATTTATGTTTGTACAATATCTACAATCCTAGAATAAGTAGACCTGACTTAATCCAGCAGGCAGTTTACGCTTTCACCTTATTGTGCTGCAACCAGGCAGGAAACAAGTCTCCAAATTAGTCTGCAGGAACATTTCCCACAGATCACACCTGAGGTGTTTTGGATCTACAGATCACAGCAAGGATCTAGCAGAACCTAATTAATACCCACAGAAATTCAAATTAGGAAGAAAGGGTAAAAATATTCACTGGATGGTAAGAAAGGACAATATAGTCGTGGACAAATCATAGCTCTAAAACTCATCCATACAATAATTCAACTTTCTTCCATAGAGCAGGTGATAATTCTACCAAAATCCCTCCAGGTAATTTTTACTCATGATCTCTGGTAAGAATGCCCAGGAATTCTTTAGTGGATCAACAACATGGGAGCAGCAAATTATTAATCAATTATTTTGCTCTGACCAGAAAAATATATGCTGCAATAAAAATTCCTTTTCCTTGAGAAATTAGTCATCTGAGAACAGAATCAGGGTTCTTAAGGAAACTTCCCCATCCCCAGAATTGTATTGGATGTAGAAGTATATTTCTGTCTGAACTAGAGGGTGGAGCAGAGGAAATGCATGTTCTTTAAACTGCTAGTACTCAGTGGCGAGTGGGGGTATTGACCTTCAGCCACCTCTGGCGGACATCTCAGACTACTCAGTTTCAGTCGCTATGGAGCATAGAACGTTGTTGTTCGCTGTCGAGTGGTTTTTAGAAACAACGATTCTGTGGTCACGGTTCAACATCTTTTCCGTCTGGAAAATGTAAACAGAGTGAGAAGGGCAGTTCTTGCTAGTCTGAAACAATCTGCTAGGCGATAGGCTGTAGCGCTGGGTATGTCACGTCGTTCGCTTCATCGCATCTTAAATGGTGATCTCAAATTTCATCCATACAAAATAATGATCATCCAGCAGCTAACTGAAAGGGATTTTGTGCATAATGAACGCCATTTTTACAGAAGATGCAAATGCCCTAATAATGATAAGTGACGAAGCACACTTCCATCTGAATAGCTATGTTAGTGTACAGAACTGTTGGTACTGGGCGTCAGAGAACCTACGTGAACTACACCACAACTCAAAATTAACAGTGTGGTGCAGTGTCTCTAAGACGAGGATTGCTGGTCCTTACTTTTTTGAAGAGGGGGAACCACAGTTACAGTGACATCAGCACGTTACATCGACATGTTAAACAACTTCCGGCATCCAGAACTGGAAAGGCATTGGGTGAACATGAGAGAAATGTGGTTGCAACATGATGGTGCCACAGCTCACACGGTGGGAGCATTGAAACAAGTGGTTTGACAAATGTTTCGTGGACATGTCATTTCATGATTCAGCGATGTTTTTTGGTTCCCACACTCTACCAATTTGCGACTTCTTTTTGTGGGGCTACCTGAAATCAAGAGTGTACGTAAACAAGCCACACACAATCGAAGACCTGAAAATTTCCATTTGTCAAGAAATTGAAGCTGTGTTGAATGAAATGTTGGAGAAAGCCATGCAGGGCTTTGAGGAGAGGCTCCAAATTTGCATCCGAAAAGAAGGACATCATCTTAGACATTATTTTCTGAACCTAATTAAGGTAAGTTGATTTAAAAAATGCAATTAAAATATTATTATTTAATGTAAAACCTTTTTTTAATAATTAAAACAACCAAAGTTATTCAGTAGTGAAAAACATGCGTTTTCCAGATGAAACGCATGTTTTTTACTACTGAATAACTTATAAAGGGTGGAGTAGACTCCACCCTTCATAAACCTTTCATTAGATTCCTACTGGAAGATCTAAGAGAAGTACTTGTACAACATAAGAATACTGTGTTCATAAAAAAAGCTTTTGGCTATCGAAATTTTGGTCAGGGGTTTTCTTGCTAATTAGCTCACATAGAGCAATCACTACATTTGTGAAGTGTTTGTAAGGTGGTTGCAATTTTGCATTTATTTTTTTGCAACTGCAACATTAACAATATATCATTAACTGAATATAAAATGTTTAATTCATATCATTACAGAGGTTTGTTTGTTACAAATCTGTCAATCAAATAAATAAAGACACATTTATTAAAAGTCTTATCATTTCTTTACAGCTGTTACAGAGACTAAACATATAATACAAATGGATCTGAGAAATTAGAGGACAAGTACATGGAAAGCAGTTGCAGAGTAAAAAATAAAATATTTAAAAAACTATTTATTTAACTTTTACAAAATGACAATTCATAAATATTAAATAATACTTTTTTATAATAAACATTTTAACTAAAAACTTTTATTTAATAATAAATTTCAAATACTTTTCACTTGAAAATGAATCCTGTTGTCCAAACGTAATACTATATTAATTCAGGCACATTTGTTAGGCTCATCTTCAGCCAAATAACTGAATATTTAAAAATAAGTACAAATTATTCCATTGATTATAACCCTGTATTATCTGAAATATAAAAAAGTTCCACCTTTCTTAAACCTTCCCAAACTAAAAAAAACATATATTCACAAGAAAGCACACTAAAAATTATTAGTTGGTTATATTTATTAACATTATTCTTATGTAAAAAAACTGTGTGCATACACACACAGATTTGTAACTGTTTCTAAAATAAGAAATAAATTACAAAGTAATTGATAACTGACAGCTCAATACATTTATATTTATATGGTGCTAACTAATCTGTTTCAATTTTTGCTTTAATTTATTCCAAGTAATGCTAAGTATAGTTCACAGCATCATGCCTAGAAAACTAGTGAAAATGATGAAGTTGATTTCTTTATTCTGTCCTTCATTTCACCTGACATACAATACCAAGGATTGTGTAATGCCCAGCTGGGTCTATCTGTGAGGATTTTCTGATTTACCAGATAGTTTTTTATAAACTCAAGACCTCAAATTTCTGTAGAAAATAGGTTCACTATCGCCGATTGAAAATAGAATTTGATCGAAATAAAGTATTCAATTCCAAATAAACTTCTCAGTTTCAATATAACAGCAAAAGAACAATGTTAAAAAAGAGAAAAACTGTCTGAAACAGTAATGATGCCACTTCAAAATGAAAAAGTTAACCTACTCATCAAATTAACTTTTTTCTAGGAACAGAATTAAATGAAGCTTCTGAACTGAAAACATCCCCAAAAACAACTAAGAGAACTGTGTGACAGTCACATCAAAATAGTCATTGTTAAGACAACTCTATTATTTGATCTTCTGTATGTTTGTTACATACATGAATAAGGATAAAATTTGGAAAAAAAAATCTGATAACTGATGAACATGAAGAAATTTCTTTGCCTTTTTCAAAGCACACTAATTGCTTTTTTGAGATTACTGAGTAACAATTGTTCATAAACTACACAGTGAAATAGAAACGACCAATCCTACTTCATTATAGGTGTAACAGCAATGAAAACAAATCAACAATTTTTAACCATTTAAATACAATTTTTACAACATTTACAACTGTTCTAGATGCAGCAGAAAATATTATTCCTACCAGATGCACTACTGGTAAAAACAAACTAATGAATTTTGATGGCCTATTTAACAAGAGAATGTCCTACAAAAACTGGCAAAATGTCTACTTAAAGATAAAGAGTTTGTGACAGTAGAAATTAATAAAAATACATGGAGAAATCTTGAGAGCTATCATAATGCATCAAAATCAGGAAAGAGAACACTTCTTTAGACTGAAAAAAAATTTTCTGAGGCTAGATCTTTGTGAATAGAAAAATTGATTCGCAATTAATTATGAACAGTCAGAGGTATGATATGAAAACTGACAGAAGAAATGGAATTCTATTTTTTGTTTTACAGAATTTTTTTTTAGTTTTACTTTATTTTAGAGTATAAGCTGGTTTTTTACAATTTCAAGTGAAATTGAATCAGGTTAGTACAAAATGAACTCATGGACTTTAGTGATAATTGATGAATTTATAGAAATGATATAGTAATACTTGAATAAATATTTTGTAGTTTTGTAATATTTTTCAGTTACATTATTGTAACCAAAACTAGAGATATATTTTAAATCTTTTTATTTAAAAAATGTATTGTACTTCAGATTCTTTATGAAAAAAAGATTCGCTCTGAATGTTTCATGCTAAAGAATGTTTTAGCTTAGGAAGGGCTAATTTCAAAGAACAACTAAAGGTAACAAATTTATACAATTAAATATTATTATGTGTAGATATCAGACTTCATATATAATAACAATAATATTAATTTAAATCTATATATAAAATTGACTACAGAACTGTTAAGTACAATTTGTAATAATGTTACTGGTAGTTAATTAACCCTAATTAATGCTAGGGTAAATTGTTTCATCATTATTTAATTTAAAGCTATTTTCTGAATAACAGTTAACCTTAAAAGTTAATTTCATGTGTCAAATGGCTACTTGTTGCCACCAGCCTAAAGATTAGTTTAAACATCATCTATAGTACAGCAAGATTTGTAGTAGACTAGCTTGAAGTAATAGATAAGTTTTTTCCTGTAAAACGAAAAACATTACTAGATTGTTTCTATCAATTTAAAATAAACTAGCATTCCTCAACCATGAACATGTTATTAATATGTCAACGTTTTGGAGTTTAAGGGTTTAAAATCTACAGACTGCCATAAATGAGATATCATATAAAACTTTAGGTAAATGTGCAGCAAGTTTATTTTCATTATTAATGATTTATTTGTATTAATCCATTATTTTAAGCTTTTATGCAGCAAGTAATGTCAAATTTATCTGAAAAGATGAGAATAACTTAAGGCGAAGATAAAAAAAATTACCCTAAATCTGGATAGTAGTAAAACAAAAATCCATATCATTAAAGAAATTAGGTAACCATTTATTTACCAAGTAAACAGCCTTTTCCATAACGTAAACCAATAAAAAATTATATTAAAATACAGAAAAGACAAAATTAATTTCATATTTCTGTAAACAACAGAATTGTTATTTTTTCTGAAAATAATGAAAAGATATGATTAATATTTTATGTTGCTGTATTTCGGTGCAGACTCTTAAGGCATGATTTTGTCTTTTTCTAATTTCTGATGGGTAAAAAGGATAACATGGTTTCTAACAAGCTTTGTTACCTTTAACCTTAAGATTTACTATAAAGATGAATCTTCTGTGCATCAAAGTAACACATAACATTGAAACGGGACCCTGTATTTTACAAAAGTGAAAATACAAGGCATATATGCTTATGAAAGTAAAATACGACATAAAATTATAAATCAGTTGAACTTTGAAGTAAATACAATTTCAAAAGATAGATGGTAAAATTACTTTCAATTTTTATTGATTTCAGGAGAGGGTAATGTCATAAACATACAAAATGATACAAATGTTGATCTGATGATGGAGGAGCTTAGTAATACTCTAAAGAGCTGCAGAAATAGGAAGGTGCAAAGGCCTGACAAAATGAATAAGGAGCTGAATTAAATATGCAACACTGAGATTCAAGATGAGATTACTTTCCTTCTATAATGGTTACTGGAAGTTGGGAGTGTACCAGAATCTTGGATGTAATCTCTGGTAATAACTGTTTTTAAGAGGCAACAGACAAGATTGTGAAAATTATATGGGTATATACTTGCTGAATGCTGGATACAAAATTTATGCTAAAATAATAACTATTCGATTAAAGGGTATGGTGAAAGTGAAGTTAGGAGAGGAACAACAACATTGATTTCACAGAGGACAATCTTGAACAGACTGTGTATTTGCACTGGGACACCTGATAGAGAAATATCCCTTGAATTTAATATTCCAACATTTGTAGCTTTCACTGACACTCGGAAGGTTTCAATAAGGTGTCTCATTTGAGTTGGAGGAAGTTTTACAAAAGAAAGGTGTCCCAGAACACTTAATTACGACAGTACAAAGTCTCTATTATAATACCCATATTAATGTTAAGTTGGGTAATCAGGTTACTAGAAGAATGCGTGAAATAAATCGAGTCAGTTAGACAAGGGTGTCCATTATCACCTATGTTATTTAATTTATTCATTGACAATACTGTTGAAAATTGGCAGAGTTTTAAAAAATCATTTTACAATTAATATATGCTTACAGTTCAGTCATGGCAGGATAAAACAAGAGTATTCTTGAAAAAGAAATTTCATAGAAACTGATGCCCTGATTTAGTTACTATTAAAAAGACAAAATCTATCTATATGAGTCGGGCTTGGCTACCTGTTCCCAACCTGACAATTAGTCAGGATCATGGTTAAGAAGTTTTATGGTAAACAATTTATTTTTGTACCTTGCAGCATTTAATAAAATAATTTCTATAACTGATTACACAGCTGTATAAAAAATTCACTACATAATATTAGTCATAAATATTTTAAGCACACAACAATAAAAAACAAATAAATATTTAAACATAAAATATACAATAAACACTACATACACAACAATAAAAATGACTAGAACATTAAAAAAAATTGGCATTATATTGAAATAAGTAAAAAACAGTAATGAAAACATTACAATATGTAGATAGCAATGATGAGGAATATATTTTTATTCTATTTTTTTTCATGTACATGATTTCAAACCTCTATAAATTAGATAAAACAACTTGCAAACATATACAGTTGTCATGCAAAAATATGATCAAGTCACTTTCATCAGATTTCATGTTGTTTATCAATTTACTTTGATGGTGCAAGGAATTTTATAAAAATTATCTCTGTATAGTATTATATCTCTACAATTTTTTCACTAGACATTTTGACAAATTGTTGCCCTTTATAAATTTGAATCAGTAGCTAGTAAGAAGAGAAAAAGTTAATGAAAAAATAAATTCACTATAAATATTTAATCGACTGTCTGTCATGCTGTTAACAGTATATCATACTTTGTACAAGCTAAAATCAACTGCCAATGATAAAAATATTAAGGATGGATTTTAAACACGCATTAACCTACCCGAAGAGAATTTAATTGCCTTATTTACACTGTTAGTGTATACAAAAATATTTTCTCATACACATAAAGCTAAGAATTTATAAAAAAAAATTAATTTTAATGAATATTATATTTTCATATGTCTATTCTAAAACTATTTATTAATCGGAAGAAATTGCTTTGATATAATGCTTGATAGTAGACATTCATTTTTTTAAAAAGCCTACCATCACCATCACTTTTTGGCAATATGAAAAAAAGAAAGAGATTTCTCGAAAGTTAGTACTTTTGTGATAGCCTGAGGCATCACAGAAACTGCAAGAGAACCTGTGAACTGCAGAAAGGAGACAAGAAAGACTGCTAGGGGACTTTTCATTGAAACTGTCAACGACCTAAAATCATCACGGTTATTTAAAGCCAAAAAGATTGGGGTCTTTGACACTGAAGTTGCACCCCATGGTACGTTAAATACCTCAAAGGGAGTAGTAGTGTGCAAGGACTTACTGAACTGCATGGAAGAGGAAATTGTAGAAAAACTTCATGAACAAACTGTTGTTGCTTGTCGACTTTTAAACATCGAAATGGAGAAGTTCTACCCTCCTTATTACATGTCCTGACTTTCAACATACTCAAGTCTCCAGAGAAGATTAAAGCTGCCTTTCATAGACAAGATGTTCATCCTTTCATCCTGACTGCAATGCGGTGTTTTGGATGTCAGAAATTTCAACACAAGTAGCATGATGCATGAGAAAGCAAATCTGTACTTGTGGTATGTCATTGCATCCTGATGACTTGTGCAGGGATCCACATGTCTGTGTCAATTGTCATGGGCATTACTCTGTGATATAGTGAAATTGTCCAATTTATAAAGAAGAAGTAGCAATTCAGGAGGTGAAGACCATACTTAAGGTCAGCTACTTCAATTCTAGGAAAATTGAGTTTAGCAGATCACTGAAGGTTACATCTTATGCTCAGGTTGCTGCAGTTTTTTTTTAAAACAAAAAACTAGCATCAACCCTAACTAATATGGTCGAATGAATCAATGAAAAACTGAAAAGTCAACCAAATAGAGAAACCAGCCAAAAACCAGTATAGAAGGTAGCAGATATTATTAAAACAAAGATTTCTTCACCAAGGAATGAGCTTTCAACCAGTTCTAAGGTCACAGAAAATGAAGCAAAAGCTCAAGCAAAAGCATTGCAAAGTACAGATTGAGAATATCGTCTTCAGGGAATCAAGAAAGACGTAATAATAATTGTAAAAGAGACTGTTGACTAAGCAACAATGAAGTCCCTGAAAGTACAGAGGCCTCTAAAAGAGAAAACGAACAGTTCACCTGTCGCCACAAACATTTTAGCAGGGACTGCATATCAAGCAAAGACTGTGATGCAATGCTCACCATACCATCTGGATCAGCATCAACTGATGCCAGCAGCAAGGAATCCTTCGTGATTTATTGTGAAGATGAATCAGAAGATTCCATTTCTGAGAACTCAGAAACCCTGGAATCAGAGATGGTGGCCATTAGGAGGATGGAAAAAAGAAGCAAAAAAGGATGGCCTAAGGGTAAACCCAGGTAGTAGGTAGTTTTATAAGTTTTTTAATAAATTTTCATTAAGGATGAGTTTTTAAGAATTGCAGGATTATTACAACCATACTGACAGATATGAACATTTCTTTAGATATGGATGTACGTTTTTATAAACATTTGTCATCATGTAATCTTTTGGGGTTTTTAATGTCCGATAACAAGTATATTTTGGATTCTGTCTGACAAGACTAGTTTTCTGCTAACATCACTAGTTATTTTACCAGGAAAGATAAGAATTTTTTTTATTTTTTGTTTGGGTAAAGGACTAATGACCATAGCAATCGATGCCCATAACCCCAGAGGAAAAATAAATAAATAATTTCTTTTTGATTGGCAGAGTAAAAAAACTCTCATGCAAAGCACATTTAAGCACTCAGTATCATGTATATTGATCAGACCATTCAAAAGCAAGAAAGGCTTGAACTTTATCAGGGCCAGAATGCAAGAATATTTAAAATGTTGACAACAGCTTATTTAAAAATTGCTGACACTCTAGCTATAACTTGAAAATACAGCACAGCAGTTAGACATGATTACAAAATAACTAGCATTCTGAATATTTGTTGACTTGTTGCCTAAGCTTAAGGTAATTTTAGTAACCTGTCAACCAAGGCTAGAGATAAAAGTGTGACAAATGAAATAGGAGAGACTGTCCTAATGGAATTCTTTTTAGAGCTAGTAAGAAATACTGCAGGTATGTATGATCTTAAAGGCCAAGAAAAGGAGATAGAAATCATTGATATGGGACAATCGCATCTTATAAGAACTATATCGTCAGTTTCATGCTTAGGCTCAATGAACTTAGAGTGGGTCACCACAACATTCTAACTGCTAAGGGTGATGCTGACAAAATCCCTGTTTCTTCCTATGAACTAAACAACACCTATCATGTGCTATTAGAGGGTATCATTTTTCTGTCAGACAAAAAGAGCTCATAAGCACAATCAATTAGACCAAAGACGACAGCTGTAATTATGCTTTGTAGAACACTGAATGCCGTTTATCAGGAGGAATGGAAAGCTGCCTTAACAAGAAACTTAAGCCACATTCCAGAAATCAACAAAATTTTCAGTACAACTGCCGGCCAGCCTCCTAAGAGGATAAAAGGAGTTATTGAAACCCTAGCCAATCTTATGCTCGTCAGTACAAGCAGACGCATAAGACACACTTATTTCCCACTGGGGCCACTTATACGGTCAATAGTCAAAAAGAAAACAATACAAGAGACTGTTGAAAAGGCTGCCAGCAAATATTTGAATGCTCTTGTCATTTTGAGGTCGAGTTCAATGTGTTTCAACTATTCTGGTCAACGAGTACTAATGACTTATAAGAAAATGTGCAAATCGGATATTCTATCTCTGGCCACAACTGATGTTCTAACAGTCCAACAATCCTATTTCACTTCATACAGGGGAAGTACTAGGAAGACTTAAACATATTAGAGTACATGACTGAAAAAAGGGATGGAAAACAAAGTAGGAAATGGAAAAAATTATGAAAAAATGAGCCTTCAAAATGCTACCAATAACAAATTTCAGCAAGCTGCCATCAATAAAGATGTCAAAACTACTTAAATCCTGTGTTTAGCGAAAACAGAACTATTCCTCTGAATGAAGACATTTTTGATTTTTTCTGACCAGAGACAGACACTTCTTACCTAACACTGAATGCATACCAACTCGCAGGGATTCTAAGAAACGTTTTAGAAGATCAATTGAACATCTTAGCAGAAAATTAGTCCATAGATCTTGGTACAACAGAATGGCAAGACTACACTGAAGCACTGATAGTGAATGACAAAATTGAGAATGTCAAGGAAGCAAAAGTGGATTCTCCAAAGCGAACGGCCAGGTTCTTCTTGTAAATATTTTGTTTTTCTAGATATAAATCATGTTTAGGTAATAAGACTGGTATTTTGAAGTAATAAATTCAATTAAAAAAATAATTATAATAATAATTGTAAAAAAAAGTTAGTACGGATTCAGTGCTAAGTAAGAAGTAACTGTCTTTATGTGCCAGAAAAAAATCAAAGAAGTCTTCATTCAGAGGAATGGTACTGTTTCTGCTACACACAGGACTTAAAAAAACATAATGATATAGAAAAGGAAAGGAAGAGAGATATTCCTCATCCATTGTCATGACATAACAATATATAATACACACATATAATAACACCAAATACAAACATAAAGCACAATACACCTCTAATTTTTACGTAATTTTTATAATGCAAAATACTCTGTTCAGGAGAAAGATTATATTGTCGAGACAATCTTTGGCAATCAGAACTAATGTCAACTTCCAACTTCCTTTAGTAATTTCAGAGCATTATACTTTGTGTTGACTATATAGTTTGTACATAATCACTAGAAATTTATTAATTCTATTTCAAAATAAGTAGGAAACATTTATATTACAAAACAACATCCATCGTATTTAGTCTCATGTTAATAAAAAATTAAATATTATATGGTAAACAAGGAGTGATAAGCCTTGTTTATTGAATAGAAAAAACTTTGGTTTTACCTAATAAAAACACGATTTTCATTATACACCAAAACCTCAGTAGTTTATAACTCACCGATTTGAAAAGACAGAAAAAAATAAAAAAGTAAAACCATTAAATTAAGCAAAAAAAGGAAAATATACTGAATTGTTATTAAAGATTACAAATAAGAACAATGATTTAAAAAATGTTTAAGACAAAAATAAACTCATATTACTTTAGGTTCAGTACATAAAGAAAATTTATAATACAAGGTACTATATTAACTTACTTTATTGTTCCATTAATTGATGATTACTTGTTTTCTTCTATTTCCCATAAAAAAATCTATGTATGATACTTAAAAATCACAGAATTAATTCATCAGGTTCTTTACATCTTTTTAAAATTGTCAACATAAGACTTATGCTTTATTTTAACTTTACTGTATGAGTTTTTATTGAATACAAGACCTTAAACTCATGGATTCAGATATACGAACCTTTTATAGTTACACAGATGTGTCTTCAAAATACTTACTAGCCAACAGCTTTAATTAAAGCATGAAAAAAAATAATTTATAAAAAAATATTCTATAATTAAAAATTCCAGTATCTTGTAATGGATTTGGTCTGCGTTTGTCTGAATAGACAAGGTTTTGGTATATATATGAAATGCTGTGTCTTTAAAATACACTATTATTATTTTAATAATAATTATCATTTAATCAAAATTATAATTAACATTTTATACCAATATAATCTACATAAAGCAATAACATGACTAGATCTTACTTTTAATATGTTTTAATTTTAATTACAAAATTTATAATAAGCAATAAAAGTAAATTTGATTAAAAAAAATAGTTATTTTAAAAATGACATACACCAAACCAAATTAGAAAAATATGATAACAATTGAAACCATATTCAATAAATTATTTCTTTTAAATCATTAATATGACTAATGTTAAAATTTAAATTACAATATAAATTTGGTGACAAGTAAAAGAAATAAAGGTTGAAGTTGGTAGCACTATCTGAGGGGCAGAAAGAAGCAAGCACTAACTTATTCTAGTCAATCAGCACCCAGCTGTGATATGCTAATTGTTTAACCACAAGAAAATGTGAAAACACTTATTTGTGAACAATTTAAAAGACAGTTTGCGGTATAAACATTGACAAACAAACAAAATCATCAATAAATGGAGTAAATCTTTTAAAGATGGTTGAAAATGTGTAGAGAATGAACTGCTCCTTGCAGTCTGAAAATACTGACAACAGGAAATGGCTGACATGATTAACACATTTATTCAAAATGGTCATTGAATTAGTGCGGAACTTATGCCAGTCATTCAGAACCTAGCTGTTATATGCTAACTGTTTAACCACAAGAAAATGTGAAAACACTTATAAATTTGTAAACAATTTAAAAGACAGTTTGGTATGTAAACGTTGGCAAACAAAATCATCTATAAATGGAAAAAATCTTTTAAAGATGGTTGAGAATGAACTGCTCCTTGCCATCAGAAAACAAAGAGGTAGCCTATGTTGAAAAATAACAGTGTGTAATTTAACTTGTTTAATGTTACTTTTTGAAGAAATAATAAATTATAATTTAAATTTGAACACTGTTTGAATAAAATAATGTCAGATATGGTTTCTTTTCATTTGGATAACTGCATACTGTTAGCTAAAAATCTTAGCAGTTTAGACTATCTTAAAAAATGACTGAAGGTTTTTTATTTAAATGAATAAGTTTTCAATTAAACACGTACAGCTTCATTCAGCAACTAAATGTAGTATTTATTGTTGCATGGAAATTCCAGCTGGAATTGTTACTAACACTTTTTTCAGTGGGAAGTCACATATAAGAATTAAAAAAGTGCATATGATATTAAAAAAAAAAAAAAACAGTGGATAGTTATAAGTACATAAATGTACTTACTTGATGGTTCCAATTTTGATATAAACCTCTGAAATATTTAAAATTTGGTTTGTTTTATCCTAACCCTTTGCAATTTGTTGGTTTATTAATTAACCAGCTACAGACCATGTCTTTAAACAATCAGTTGAATAAAGTGAAGATTACAGAGTACATTTCAATTAAGCGCGCAGAGCTAATTTTTTACCTACTAACAAAGATTATTATATATTTTAACTTAGAAAAGTAAAATATTTTTATATGGATTAGTCCCATCAGTATTAGTTCTATGGTAAATGAAACGTTAATTTGCTAGAGTTACCATAAATGGAATGGAATTTACCATTCTTAGAAATTTTTATTTACAGCCAAGTATTATTTTAAAATACCATATACATAATAAACCTTAAACAATAAATATTTAAATGCATAATAAGTAGATAAGCTCTACTTATATAGCATCATTCTCTACAGACATACAAAACAGGAGGGTTATAATAATATAGCGATTATCCAAGAAAGTTTTTCTTTCTTTGACTATGAATATCACTACTACATTTGACTAGTTATAAAATATAATGCTCTTTTTCATTCATTTGACGTTGCAGTGCTAATAATGTTATATTACTGTACTGTAGGTAATCAATCAGCTGCTACAAAAATAAAGCTAAGAGTTATAAATAGACGGTTGTTTACAAAAATGGAGGAGAATGCTGGGGAAGAACAGTTTGGATTCATAAAAGGAAAAGGAACAAGAGAAGCTGCAGGACTGATCAGAATGATTGGAGGGAGATGTTTTGAAAGAGGAAGAGGATTGAGCTTGTGTTTTATAGATATGGAAAAGGCATTTGATAGAGTACAATGGGAAAAGTTATTTGAGATTCTGAAAGAAAAGAGAGTTGATTGGAAGGATAGGAGACTGATCAGAGAATTGCATATAAAGCAAAAAGCAGCTGTGAAAATAAATAAGATTCTCAAGAATTGATTAGAAATAGGCAAAGGAGTGAAGCAAGGCTGCTGTTCATCACCAATACTGTTCACTCTTTATGTCAAGGAAATGTTGAAAGAATGGCCAAAAAGGAATAAGTATAGCTGGAGGAAATATAAATTGTTAGATTTGCTGATGATCAGTTGATTGTAGCTGAAACATTCAAACATTAAAGGAATGATAAAACCAGTGGAAATAGGAATGAAAGAACATAGGATGAATAAATGTGAGGAAAACAAAAGTTATGAAGGTGAATGAGAGGGAAGAAATGGATGTTGTAACAGCAGAAGGAAAAATTGAATAATTAGAAATGATAGATATCTCAGGACAGTATAAACTGAAGACTGGAAAAGTAAAGTAAGAGATTAAGGTGAGAAATGCAATGGTAAAGGAAACCTTTTTTAGAAAGTAAAACCTACTCTGCAGCAACATAGATCTGAACCTGAGAAATGGCACTGGGAAAAAGGAAAAGAAAAGATGATTGAGGCTTTTGAGATGTAGGTCTGAAGGAGGTTGGAGAAAATAGAATGGGTGGACATAGTAAGTAATGTAGAAGAATTACGAAGAATAAATGAAGATAGAACAATACTTGCAAATATCAGAAGGAAGAAAGGAAATTGTATCAGGCATATAATTAGGGAAAACGGAATAATAAAGTTCTTGAAGGTCCCGTTGAGTGAAAAAGGAAGAGGCTGAAGTTAATAAATGACATAAAGGGTAGTAAAGGTTATGATGAAATGAAAAGAAAAGCATAGGACAGAAACAAATAGAAATAACAGTGGTGCCATGAACCTGCCAACTGGCAGAAAGCCACATAATGATCATTTTTCAGGCAAACAAATAATAATTGTTCCAGTTTTTTGCAAACATTATTTAATCAATTTTTTAAATGTTGAAATTTAAATTGGAGAAAAAATTTCATAGATGGGAATTTATATGTACAGATGATATATGAACTTTTAAGATGGTCAATCAATAATCAATTACTGATTAAATTCATAAACAACAATTCCAAATTAATGATGGTATTTTCACTATTGGAACTCACTACTTTAAAATGTCATCAATTTAGAATTACTTTTACTCAGACAATTTTCTACATGCACTTTAGAAACAAAATGTCACCTGCAATCACAGCAAACATCATTTACTATCAAAAAATCATGTTTACAATAATTAGTATTAAATAAAAAATTAGTCAACTTAGCCATTACAGAAATAAAACATGACCACTCATTTGTATGCTCCAGGCTGTGTTTTTGATTCACTTTACATATTTTTTCTTTAGACTCGTCCATATCACTCAAATTTAAATCACTACTGCAGCCTGTGAAAGTCAGAAAAGAAACATTTCATCTTTCACAATTAAAAAACGGATTTTTAACTCGTGAAGCATGAAGTCAATTTAACTAGTTGAATTCATTTAAAAGAAAGAAGATATACAAGGTTGTTTTACATGAAATACAGTACTCAGGCCATTAAAACTGTAACACAATGTGACTATAAAACTTACACACAGAAAGAAACAATTAGTTCCACCATCCCACATTTTTAGTTCCATTGCACCCCGACCTTCTATAAAATATACTGATTTACTTACTTCATAATACTCCCCATTTAATGCAGACTAGTATGTCTAACTTTGGCTGCAGCCTTTGTACAACTAACTACCACTTCTGAACAAATGACCAATTCATCGTCACCAAACTAAGCATCCATGTATGAAATTACCTTTGTGTAGTAAAGAGCTGGTGATTATTTTTTTGTTTCATTCATCTTTCTTCAAGCAGTTTACTAACATTAACAAAACTATGATATCAGTAATGAAAGGGCTACCAATACCTTTGCAATTTAAACAGAAATCCATAGCAATTATTAATAACCTATAATCATGTATCTCTAAGCATGATGTTAATAAATTAATTTCTGTTAGGTGGACGACTTTTTTCCAAACAAATGCAGGTATCTGCTAAAAGTTAATCTTACCAGTTGCAAAGGGTTAAAAATAATTATGTATACTCATCAATATTTACTACTAAAAAAAATCTTTGAATAAGAATAAAAAAATTATAATCTAACATTTTAGAATTAAATACATCTATCATAAAATAACCATGACTTAGAAAAATTATAACATTTTTACATTAAAAAAATTACACAGAAGCATTTTGGAAAGCTATTTCCATTATTGTAAAATTACCAATGCTACAATTTTTTTTTATTGCCAAACATAAAATTATTATATATATTTAAAGTAGTAATCATTATCGTTCATCAGCAGGCTCGGTTTTTATTTTTACTTCAACTTGACTTAAAAGATGTGTCATTTCATCAGAATCAACAACACTGTTCTGAATTTCAAATTCCGTTTCAGCATCTGGATCAGGTTTGATTTGTATATGATTTTGTTGTAACTGGGACTGCTGGTGTTCCTCAGATCCTAATAATCGATGCGATACCATTCTGCTCCAACGATCCTAAAAATAAATTCATGATTAATAATTATATAACAGTAAGAATAATAGCAAGTAAAATCTGCAACACTTATCTGTGAATGAGAAAAAATCCATATTACTCTTCCCACAAGCTGCCTCAATTTTCTCTTTAAATAGTAAATCCCATAAAGTATGAAAAAATATTTAAAAAGCTTGTTTCTTGGTAAGATACTACCACTATCGGCCCCTACATAGTGAGTCTTGAATGATGTCCTCTTGGAACCTGGACGAACCCATTTGCATTTAGCTCTAGCCTCTGTTTGTGTGGGCACTATAAAGGTTGTCTTGTATTTCCCCGATACTCGTGGGACCAAAATTAATAGTACTCAAAAAAATTCTAAGATGGTTGGTGGTCCATGTGAAAAAACCATTACACAATGTCAAATGAAAAGACCTCACTCAGTGTTGTCTAATGAGGATAAGAACTGTACTGAAGAAAATAGTTTAAATGGCGACAAATTCCATCCAGAATATAAAAATATAAGATTTGTTGTAGTTCTAAACAATCAGGAAGGAGGCTCCCTTCAAAATATTTCACCTTTCCACGTAAATAAAGTGATAATGGGTTCAAGTTGATCACTAAATAGGTCAGGAAGTCAACAGACAGATTGATACTGGTCAAAACGTTTAGTGACAAACAGATTCGATTACTCTTGTATCTCGCAAATCTGGGTGGTGCCAACATAAAGGTGATATACCAAAAATCCTTGAATACCAGCTGAAGAGTAACCTTTTGCCAGGACCTTTTGGAGATCGATTGCCAATGAGCTTCGTCTGCAAGTTGTTGTAGAAGTGGAATGTCAGAGCAGAGGAGAAAAACCTACTTTCTCTCTTATACTAACGTTTTCAACCTTTCCATACCACTGGAGAAAATACCATTGGAGTAGGTTACCTGTTGATTCAAGTGCGACCATTCATCCCCAACTCATGGAGATGTTTCCAATGTCGAGTGTATGGCCACACTACACATTTTGTTCAAAAACTACAATACATGCTTGATGTGCTAAAGAGTGTCAGCGATACTAACAGTCAGGAGGAAGAAAAATGTGCTAACTGTAGTGGATCACATTCAGCTCACTCACGAGATTGCCTAACATTTAAAGAAGAGAAGGCAATTCTCAAAATTTGTACCATCTATATCTTCCAGCTGCACGAAGAGAATATAAAATGACCTTGAACTCCCAGAACCTAGTTAAACCAGATGTCTCTTTTGCTGCTGCTACAGCAAAGCAAGCCACTGAAAATGCGAGTCAACAGTGTGGATCCAGCAGTGAGTTACAACAGTTTGTTCAGATGTTATCTGAACAGGCTGCTTTGCTCACAGCCACTATTTCCAAGCTAACTATGAGTTTGTCAAGAAGGTATTTTTGCTGGAAAGACCGACAAAAATTTACCCGAACCACTTCATTTAGTACATCACCAAATAAAATTCCTGCTGCACCAACAACACAAACAGAAAACTACTAAAATGATAGATCCCTACTAGATAGATTTAATTGATCCCTATGAAGGGATCTATTAAAAAACTGTTGGCTAGTAAGGTATATCTGACCTCATAGGCTTCTCCACCACTACTCTGAGGTCTCTTCAAGAATATCGAGGCTGATAAAGTGCCCAAAGAAGCAAAGCACTCCCTAAAAGTAATCAATATTAAAAAAAAAAAACCGGATAATATTTGACAAATAATCTGCATGCAGAGTTTTTTATATAACAGGAAAAGAGTATTGTTATGGGTATAATATTAATCACTGGAATGTTTGTAGTCTCTGTTCTCACCATGAGGATATGGAAATCCTACTAAAGGAAGAAAATCCTTTAATACTGGGTCTGCAGGAGAGTCACCTTCATCCCTAGGATGATGTGTCCTTTTGCAATTATGTCTGCGAAAGATGCGACCATCAAACTAAGGGCAGAAGAGTGAAGGTGCGGCTGTTGTCTTGAAGGAAATTGTATTTACTGCATGTATTCTGATAGTGACAAACATCCCTGCAGTCTCAGTGAAGATATTGGCGCCTTTTAAAATGAGTATCTGCAACTTATATCTAACACCAAATTCTGATTTCGGTGAAAATGATTTATCCAATCTGTTTTCAGAGATTCCTTTATCCTGCCTAATAATTGGCAGTTTCAATGCTAATCACTATTCATGGGGTTCATCATCAAGTTCTTCCTGAGGCATAGTTGATCAACTGCGGCAAACTTAGATCTCTACTTATTGAAAAATAGGTTGTACACATTTATGTCATCTTCATCAGGTACATTTACATGCATCAATCTATCCTTGTGTTCAGCATCCCTACTCCCATGTCTTACTTGGCATGTTTCCAAAAACTTCTTTGGAAGCGATCACAGACCAGTTATCTCAGTAGTAATAGTGATTTGCCTCAGTCAGTCACACAGATCAGTGGTTCAGAAAACAGACTAGATCGAACACAAGGATTCCTTTGACCAATATGACAAAAGTGGTAGCATGATCTGCCAACTTGCCAGTTTACACACCTGATACTTAATAGCACAAAACAACCTATCCCTTTAACATCTGAAAAGCCATGATGGTCTGCTGTTCCTTGGTGGGATGAAAACTAAAGGCGTGCACTCAGGAATCGTTGCAGGGCTTTACATAATTTCAATCGAAGGCCTATGACTGAATTGCTCTGCTGCATCTTTTGCAATGCAAGGGCTGTTTGCCATACAATGTTTTTTTTAAAGGGGGGTAGGCGTCTTCCCCTACGAACAGTATCCAAGAATTTTACGATAGAAAATGCAATACCAGTAGGAAGTGTCCTAATTTTTACCTTGTTTGCCATAGCCATAAAAACTATAACAAACTACATGTGGGAATCTGTTATGTTTTTGTCATTTGTAGATGATTTTTAAACTTACGTTTCTTGTAGAACTTTAGTTATTGCCAAGAGGTGCTCCAAAACACATTAACCCATTTAAAATTGCGGTGTAAAACAACTGGATTCACATTTTCTCCAGAGAAAACAAAATGGATTTGCTTTTTATGCTCGAGGGAACATGTTGGCCCTCAACAGTTTTTACATGGTGAGCCAGTTGAACCATGCATGTGGGTTAGATTTTTGGGATTGTGGTTTGACTGACAACTAACATAGGTAACACATTTAAAGGAGCTGAATGTAAAATGTCTAAATATGCTAGACATGCTGAGAGTTCTATCTAATACTCTGTCAGCTGATAGAGTATGCATGTTGCACTTCTATCAAGCTCTGATCTGTTCCCACTTAGACTATGGCTGCATGGCTTATTTGCAGCCATAGAACAGGCAGCATATTTAGAATGGGTAACTGGTCTAAAGATGCTCAATGCAGTCCATCACTCATTTATCTGTCTTGCTACAGATGCATTTTGCTCAAGCCCCATGGTAAGTTTACTAGTGGACAATGGTGAGCTATCTCTTTGGAATAGACAAAACCAAATGATCTGCTCCTATATAACTTGTATTAAAGTGCATCCCAACCCCATAGGGGAAAGACACCCACCTTGTGATGTTACCAGTTGCTACACCACAAAAAAAAAAAAAAAATCCATAAAAAGCATCAGCGGCCTTTTTTGCTACATACTGTAGATGTTCCTTGAACTGAAAATTCTCCTCAAAGATAACATCCAGGTATTTTTGAGCCATAACGTACTGAATGGGGAGACCAGTCATCTGAACCTGGATTCATCGGGAAGCAGCCAATTGGCCCTTAAGCAACATCATTGTGGTTTTCTCTGGGCATATTAAAGTGCAACCAAATCACCCTACCTTTGATGTGGTGTTCTCCAAACAGCACGTTAATCAATATGAGGAATAGCCAAGATCTATTCCCCCGCTAGCCATCAGAGCTCATCGTCTTTTCTTACCTCTAAATATACAATTACTTCCAGTATCTCCTGTTACTCAACGATATTATCCCCTTTGGTGGCCTTCTCTTGTGAATAATTGCTTTAGTCTTGGTCGATATCAAAAACAGAACACAAATCCGGTTATCTTAGAGAAAAATTTTTAATACTATAAAGAGCATGAATCCTGATGCTGTAATTTATACAGACGGCTCTAGACATGATAATTCTGTTGATTGTGCTTTTGTGGTTGGCAACAGAACATACATGTGCTTCGCTATTAATAAGGCCTTAAATATACTTAGTCCAACATGTACTTTTCTGTTCAGATCCCATGAATGCCTTGCAGGTGAATAGTGCCTCCAGACACCCTGCTGTCTGTGATATACGAGGTGCGACAATAAAGTAATGAGACTGATTTTTCTTTGCAAGATGTGGCAACCCTGCAGCTTGCGTAGGTACACCATCTTTGACCTTGGTCTATAAGCTACTTCTAGTCCTAGTGGCACATTGATGCAACTGCTCAGTCGTGAGTTGTGCTGTAATAAATGAACACGTGTTTGTGTCTCTCATTGCAGAAATGAAACCACAAAATACTGCGCAACGGTATGCCATTTCTTTTTGCGTTAAATTGGGTGAAAACGCGACGACAACTCATGGTAAGCTTCAGAAGGCTTTTGGAGAGGAGGTTATGTCAACAGCTCAAGTTTTTCGGTGGCATAAAATTTTTAGTGAAGGCAGAACGAATGTTGAAGATGAAGACCGCAATGGACGACCATCAACCTCACAGACAGATGTCAACTTGGCCAGGGTGCGTGAAATCGTACGATCTGATCAAAGATTATCCGTGAAAATGATTGCAGAAGAACTCAACATCAATCGAGAAATGGTTCGTCTAATATTAACTGAAGATCTTGGTATGAGAAAGATTTGTCCAAAAATGGTCCCCAAAAATCTCACACAACAGCGAGAAACACGAAAAAATGTGACAGCCGATCTGTTAGAGCAAACGGAAATCAATCCAGATTTGTTGAGCCGTGTTATCACTCAATACGATCCAGAGACAAAACGCCAAAGTTTGCAATGGTGCTCAAAGGGATCACCCAGACCAAAAAAAGCTTGCATGTCAAAGTCAAAAGTGAAATGCATGCTTGTGTGCTTCTTCGATTCCAAGGGAATTGTTCATAAAGAGTGGGTGCCTCCTGGACAAACAGTTAATCAATATTTCTACAAAGAAATTTTAGAAAGACTTCGTAAACGAGTTCTTCGTGTTCGTGGCAACATTGCTGATAACTGGATTCTGCATCACGATAATGCGCCATCCCATACTGCTCTGTCAGTACAGCAATTTTTAACCTCAAAACAAATTTCAGTACTATCACAGCCACCTTATTCACCAGATATCGTTCCGTGCGACTTTTTTCTATTTCCAAGAGTCAAAATGGCGATCAAGGGACACCATTTTCAAACAACACAAGATGTCCAAAAAGCTGTGACGAGGGACACAAACACGTGTTCATTTATTACAGCACAATTCACGACTGAGCAGTTGCATCAATGTGCCGCTTGGACGAGAAGTAGCTTATAGACCAAGGTCAAAGATGGTGTGCCTACGCAAGCTGCAGGGTTGCCACATCTTGCAAAGAAAAATCAGTTTCATTACTTTATTGTCGCACCTCGTACAGTCTGTTACCTTTGAATTGTCTCAGTGTAACACAAATGTGAGCTTCTGCTGGACCTAGTCATATTGGAATTTCAGGGCATGAACATGCTGATTGTGTGGCAAAAGAGGCTTGCTTACAGCATCCTTTCACTAACTGCATTGTTTCGAATAATCTTGTCTATTTTCTGAAGAGGGTGGCTCGTGAAGTGAATGGAATGCAACCATCAACAGTACACAACATCCAGTTAAGAACATTACATCACTGTGGAACTTCTCATGCAGGAATAACCATCAAGAGGAGGTTATTATTTGTCGTTTGCGAATAGGACACAATAAGCTTACTCATGGACACCTCATAAAACAGACCGACGCATATGTCTGTGCACACTTTGACTGCCAACTAATGGTAGACCTCATCCTTGCAGACTGTTTTTCTTATGCACCATTGCGTCAGAAGTTTAAACTAGGGGCTAACATCCAAAATATGTTAGGGAACAACATAACAGTGTTATCAAATTTCTTAAGATTTCTTAAGGCCATGCATCTGAATTCAAAGATTTGATTATTTGTATAATTTTATCTTCTATTTATACCATTTGGCATATGCCAGATGGTAACTTTATTCTTTTAAGTTAAATTTTTAGTGTTACACTCATTGTGGTTTTATTTCACTTTTAACATACATCATAGGTTTTTCCATTAATACTGCATTTTTATATTACTGTCGTTTAGTTTTTAAATTAATCTTTAATTGTTACTTTTTAATATTTATTTATCCAGGCACTGATAATGACATTTTGTTGTATGCCTGGGTAAAAAAATGTTTAGTTCCCAAATGTATGTGAGCACACACACAAATATTCATTCACACAATCTCTCTCTCTCTCTCTCTCAGGAAGCAGAGACATTCTTGACTTTCTTGAGAATGTCCTTATCAATACTTCTTTAATCACAAAATAATGCACACATCATTGGCAGAAGCTAGTGTTCAGACTCAGAAACAAGTATTTGCATTCAAAATAAAACAAGTTCCCATGTGCAGATCATCTTGTAAATCTTTCATAACATTGAAATAAATTTCTAATTATTATTCTGATTGTTTTTGAGAGTTAGGGATTTTGAGTACATCTGTCAAAGGACAACATTCATGTTAGATATATGGAACTCATAAATATCTGCAACAGGATACCAATACAAACACGGACAAATACTTCAAGAGCCAGAGAAAGTTATATGAAAAATGTAAATGAAACAAGTCCCATGTACTTAGATAAAAAGCTTGTGTAATAAATGGTTCTTTTAAAGTACTTGTGCATTCATATTACAACATTTTTAATATATTTTTTTTTTTGTAATATAGAAATACATTTAAATTTATTATCTCAAAAAAATATTTATTTTACTTTGAAGCAATTCAGCACATCACTGAAACAATTCTAAGTGCAAATGAATATAATTTTTTTAAATTTGATTATAATATCATACTTTCAATAATATTACTTTTATCATAATTTGATATATTATAATTATTTCTGTAAGAAATAATATGTTGAGAAAAATTACACAGTTCAGGCAAAGTCTATCACGAAACCTGCAGGACAAATTCTGTCACTACAAATTTAACAGATTTTATCACAAAATTCATCATTTTTGTTATGGACATTAACAACCTTAAATCCGAAGGTTTTACTTACACTTTAATTCCACATGCCTACTAAAAGTGTTATTACAAATTGTAAGCTTTCAACAGTTTCACAATTTACTGGAAAAGCTTAGAATTATATTTGTATGGACGAGGAAAACCACTCTTATATTGCTAACTACAGATGTAGATCCTATATGTAGACAATGCTCCAGGCCAAGTACAGTGTAATGTTTTTGAGAAGAATGATAATCAAATCAAAATAAATTCACAAAGGGCCTTAAAAATGATTCATGTTCTCTTAATATTCTAACTTCATTTTTTCTCCACAGACTACTGGTAAAAATGCATCAATTTTCAGAGAAAATGGAATGATTCTGAAATCATATGTCCAAACCGAAGTGCAATGTCATTGTTGATTAGAGATGAATTCTAAAAAGCAGAATGGAAATTCAAACAGCAAAAGTGAATTCATCTTGTTTCAGCATAATGATCCAAATACCTAATTTAAATCATAATCATTAAGCATTCCTCATCTAACTATCACAAATAATAAATAACCATAAAAAATAAGCCTATTGGTCATGTATTAACCTATTGTACAGGGTGAGCAACTTAAAATCAAACTGAACTGTCTCAGAATATAATTATTTGAGGTCACCTTTAATGCTGCTACTACTAGTTCCCACTCTCGGTTATGTATGTTACTACTCTCCTTCTATTGCTGCTAGTGAACTGTACATGCTTCAGTGCAGTATAGTTTCATTCTATGCACTTTTGTTTCTAAACGCCTTGCTTGACTGATGAAAGGGCTGTTATAGTGGAAGCTTATGTACAATCTGGATCTTTTCAAGAAACATATCAAATATACATGGAAAAATTTTAAAATGCCACTAACCCAGCAAAGAGTAGGATACATGATTTGGTTATAAAATGGTGTACAATGGGTTTGGTTTCAAATGCTAAACAAAACAATTAGGACTCCACAGGCCATAACCAATATCAAAGAAAAATTTCTGCTGGTCCAAAAAAATTTATATATCACAACAAAGTGGTGTAAAATATATCGTGCCGTAAGGTGCTTCATGATTTAAATATGAAACCATATTGTGTAACAACTTTACAACAACTTAAGAGAACATACAAACCAGAACATCTTAATTACTGCAACTAGCTTCTCAAAAACATTGTTGATGGACACATAGACCTGATGATGTGTTTCATGTCAGACAAGGCACAATTTCATTTATCTTGCCACATTAATTCACACACCAGGTATTGGATGATGAAAATCCTCACCAGATGTTTTATCACCCACTTCACAACGAGAAAATCAATGTATGGTGTGCTGTTTCTGGTAGTCATATAATGGAGCCAATATTTTTTGACTGAACTGTCAATGAAGAAGTGTACCAAATAATTTCTGAAGAATTCTACGTTCAGTTAATAGATCAAGTAAAGGAATACACAAAAGATGGAGCATCATGCCACTAGCACACGTTCACACTGCTTTTATAGAACCACAACTGTCAGCAGAAGGCGGTCGACAGTTCCCCAAATTTGACTAGTTATGATTTTATTCTTTTGGGGCTATTTGAAAGATAGATTTTATAAATCAAATCCCCATACTATCAATAAAATGAAGATGAACATTTAACAAAAATCAACAGGCATTAACAATGATTTGTATAAGTGACTCAATATGGTCACATAAGTGCACCGCTGTGCAGAGCATTCACTTTGAAAATCTTCTGTAAATATATGGTATATATGTAAACTTTTGCTAATGAAATACAGAATTTAATTTTATTTAATTTATGTTTTTTTCTTCATTTCATTCATAACTATTCAGTCCGTAAGTTTCGGTAAGTTGCTTTAGTCTGTAGTTTTCTTTATGTTGCTCACTCTGTACAATGACTAATAATGATTTGATTTAAACTTACCTTTATATTATCCTGCATACTAAATTTAAATAACTCATTACCATTACTTCTTTGAATAATTCTAGATGCACGATTGTGTCGATGCTGATAATAATGTTTATGATGATTATGTAATTCCCCTATATGATTACCACGGCATTGCTTACAACATGATCTGCACTTGTTCTGTGGACTACAATAAAAACATTTTGTTATAGCGTAATAAAAATAAAATTAAAAAATTGTAACCAATTATATAAAGAGCTGCAGATAAACATATAAAATTTTTAAAAGATCTAGCTAACAATTTTCACGGAAGGCATCATACAAACAAATACCTAATGCAGATTGTAACATAATTCCATGTAATACAGATCACGTGAATGATAGATTCACTATTTCAACATACTAAGAAGGTGTATTAGTAACTGTCTGGAGGGACTAAGGAAACCATAGAAAATCATCACAGTAACATAATGCAGACAAAATTGATTAATAAAAACAGAAAGTAGTTTAATTTAAGCAAATAAAATCAGTAGTCATTTCTGAAGTGATTAATTGCTATATATTTATATATAATTACATAATACATGAGAATGCAGTATTATATGCTGAATAGTTTTATATACAGAGTGATTTAGGAAGAAAGATAAATAATTTGGTTACCGATTCTACAGTTGAAATAAACAAAAATTTCTTACTTACTTACTTCTTACTTTCTTACTTACTTCTTATATGTCCAGAAATGCTGTCAAGGCTAACAAAATATTTCCCCTGGATTTCTGTTTGCTGGTGAAATTAGGTCACAATGAAATTTTTAAGGCACTATATAAGGGGGTAAACTTGATGCTTTCTAATGTTTTTTGACTTGAAAAATTGAATAAAATAGGTCCCATAACTGTATTTATAAATTAAAATACTTTAATTTACTTTTAAAAAAAATTCTCACTGTGGTTTACACCATATTAATTTACAATAAATGTTTGAAAATTCCAGTATTGACATGGATGCATTTTTCAACTTGTTTCCTTACCTTTTCTGTTGCCGACCTAACGATATATATGCATTCCTTGATGAGGGCAGCAGCACTGAGAATGGGAGCAATCAGTTCATCACGTGCATCTACTTTTTGGTTATATACCTCGCATTTCATCCATTCCCATAAACGGTAATCTAAAGAAGCAAAGTCTGGTGATCCAGGTGGCCAATTTACCAGCCCTCTATATCTAATCCATTTACCAGTAAATTTTTCATCTAAGAACTGTCTTAATTAAGTTGGAAATGCGTTGGTGTTTCATCAAGTTGATAGTACATTCCAATTCAAAATTTTCAGTCACTGCAAGAAATGTTTAAAGACTTCAGATAATTTCTCCCTATGATACATTGTTTCAGTATGAAAGGGCTTATTAATGGTTGTAGATCATGCCATACCAAAAGTTCACGAAAATTGTTGCTATAAATTTGATTCAGCTACAGCATGTGCGTTTTCATTGGACTAAGGGTGTGAATTTCATGTGTCGTTACGCCATTACAGGCAAACGTACTTTGTGAAGATTATATGAACAGAATTAAGTGGTAATTACTGTTAACCCATTGATAAAACTCCAGTTGTCTGGCATGGTCACCGAGCTGAAGGTGTTATTCTGAACATGATAAGGATGCAGTCCATGAGCATGTAATGTCCTCCATACTGTATTTTGTAAAATGTTGAGTTGTGTAGAAATTCTTCGTGTGCTCATTGTAGGATTAAGATACTATACCACTTGAAGAATGTTTTCCCTTTCATCATCATGTACTGGTTGATGTTCAGATTAAACATGAGTGCTGGGAAGTGGGGAATATATAGTGGGGAGAGTTGGGAAGTGTGGAAATATTTTCACGAATATTAATAAAAATTCTAAAAAATACTGTATAGTTTGTATACTTTACTAAAAACAACAGTTTTTAATTTTTACAAATTCATAACATTTTTCTGTTGTTGATTTTTTTTTTTCAAACTTTATTACATTAATTTTCTCAGAATTAAATTCTTTATAACTTTTGATAAAAATATCTACACATTTATTAGTCATCTAAAAATGTTAGATGACTTCAAACCTAAAAAAAATGTTATATTAGTCATCAAATTTTTCTGTTTTAATGTTGGATATCATGAAAGCTATGAGAGATACAGTTCTGGGACTACTTTTATTCAATTTTTCAGTTAAAAAAAAGAAAAGAAACCATCAAGTTTACTCCTTACATAATGTCATAAAATCTCAGTTTGATCTCATTTTACCAGGGGAACTGAAATCCACAAAAAATGCTTCATTAGCCATAACTAGATAACAAAGTATTTTCAGATGTATGTTTGTATAAACATTTTTCCTTATTTCAAGCTCTAGAATCAGTTCCCAAATTATTTCCCTTTCCTCCTAAATTACCTGTATAAAATTACATATGAATAATTAGTGTTTCTTTTTGATCTGCTAATGCAGAATTTTTTAATCCTGTTGAGTAATTTTTAAATAATTACTTAGTTGATTATTCAGTTTTTGTATAGACAAGTGTCACAATCTGTGGAGGGGATAAAAGTTTTCATTCAAAATACACAAAGATTTTTGTTATAACTGTAACAAAAAATATTACCAAACAGTGTAATTAGTACATGCAAGAAATTTATGATAAGTAAAATTAGTGATAATGATCACAAACCTTATTGATAAATAAAAAGTTTTATGTTGGTAGTAGAATTATTTTAAAGTTCATTTGTTGATCTTGTGGATACACTAAATCACTAACATAACTCATAATCACTTAAATGGATTAAATCTTTCATGGTTAGGTAAATCATTAATCATAAAATTGGCAGCTTATTTCAAAATTTACCCTTATTCCCCCCCCCCCCCCTCAGCTGTACAGTTCAGTTATACCAACTGTATACTACCATTAGGGAAAGTATACTGATCAGGCCAAAATTTGCAGGGTCAAGGTTCAGGTCAAAATAGAGTCAAGGTTTTTGCAGATGTTATAGTTTCATAAACCCCTTTAACAAAAAAATAATAAAATGACTATTTTAACAGAGAAAAATTCCAGAAAAATGTAGGTTTGTGTATAAGCATTAATATATGTTGACCTGTTTTTTTCTTTGTATGTCCAAACTGGACATATCAAGGTGGACTAATTTGGAATAATTTGACATAATGATTTCTGTATATGGGGCACTGAAGCCATTTAATTTTGGTGAAATTTGGTTGAAGCAGAGGATGTGAATCTTATGGGTCTCCTGCAACTCAAAATTTTCTTTAAAGGAAAGATAAGTTTTTATACATAATTTAATGTCCTGATGGTCTTCGGTCTTGTTCAAACCCCCATAAAAGGAAAGGGACAATAAACCTTTTTTCTGGACTCAAAGTTACATTCCTGTATTAATTAGAGGATTCTATTACATTAGTATGTTAGTGAATTAGTAATATGTTATTAGAATACCAATGTGACATTCCTAATGTAATCGTGTAATTGAAGTATTTTTCCAGCGTTCAAGTAGTCAGTTATTTTTACACAGATTTGAATACTAGATCATGGATACCGGTGTTCTTTGGTGGTTGAGTTTCAATTAACCATACATCTCAAGAATGGTCGAACTGAGACTGCACAAGACTACACTTCATTTACACTCATACATATCATCCTCATTCATCTTTTGAAGTATTATCTGAAAGGTATTTACCAGAGGCTAAACAGGAAAAAGAAAGAAGTATGTATTTGGCTATTTCATTCAGGTTTGGGAGATAATAAGCTTCAATTTTTGCTTTTTTTCTCAGGTTTTGTTTTGCTTGATATCTTTTCAGATTAGATTAACCAATTTTTATGAAATTTTATATGACTTCTGAATATAAAGCATTGGCCAATTATTTTGGTTACAGTTTGTCATAGGGAGGAAGATATGGTTAATAGGATCCTGTATTTTTAAATTTTACTCAGAGCAGGATAATTTTTTATATAACTCTTTACTTGCACACTTACATAATTCAATGTTTCACTTAATTTTAGTCCTACATAATAGTCTGTCGAAGGCAAAGGCTTTGGTAGAGCATAACTTTCACAGCACACCTGAGAAATTTATGCAACTCTTAGCTGCTTTTTTTCAAATTACAATAATATTTAAAAAATAATGTATTTTTTGTACATTAAAAAATGGTATCAATTGGTATATGCATTACCTACAAAGAAATACCAGTAGTATATAGTGAAACCACACCCACAGTGTCCTTTTATTATGGCTGTCAATGAAAACTGGATGTCAGCATTTATCCCTTCTTTATACTCTTCAATTTCCAGAATGCTATTCCCCGAAATATTCCAGTATTGCAGAACTCTCAGATTGTAAAGAAATGTTTATATAAAGTTTACTGTCTTATCTAGAACCCAATATCAGGTTTACTGAAGAAAATTATCCAACAATATGCTAAGTATGTGATTTAATGAGGATTTCATTATGTATTTTTTTCTTCAACAAATTCTGCTTTTAGCAGAATTAAAATCTAAATTCATTTTTAATATATTGTTTTTTTTTTAATTATCATGTAATTAATTATAATATAATTATAACAATACCAATACTTTATACCTTCATAAAACAACAGTTGAAAAAAATAATACCTTCACAAACTTTAACCAACACAGTTCATCAGTTATTCGATCACATCTACAGGATTTTGCGCTGGACATGTAGTTGGACCACACATTGAATGAAACTTTATTGGCAAAATCACCAGGGCAAAATTTGTTTAAAAAATTAACAAAACAATCAGTATAACAACAGAACAATTACAATCAGCTAGGATAGAAGGAGAATATCTGATATCTTATGGGGAATGCTCTTAGATGGTTTGCAGTTGGGGTATATAATTTAAAATAAAGTTAAGTTTTTACAATGTTTTTGAGAGAAACCTTTTTACAAATCTTATATATGAAGAAAAATAAGCTCATCTGGTAAACTCTTATCTTCTCAGACTACCAAGCTTCACTTAATGTAATCAGCTCTCACCAGTTCAATTCTCACAGCTTGTTTGGGAGTATTAGCAATTACTTTGTTTCATGTTGGCTGTGGTTTTTAATATTGTTAAGCTGTATTCAATCACACGGCATTGAGTTATTGAGAGAAACAAGGAAGTGTACTTGCTGGGCAGAAGAATCAACAATTTCCTTTACTGGGAATCATTTTATCACAGAGAAGGGAAAAAATGGTAGGTTTCCTTACATATTGAAAAAGTTCTTATTTAAACAAATTACATTTTAAAAAAATTATAAGCTCACACTTATTTAAAATAATTACGGTTTATATGTTAAATAAATTCTTAGGTGGCAATCTATTAAAAATCATAAACACTACCTGGGTAATAAATCAAACAAGAAAAGCAACTTTGTTCAGTTTATGTATAAATTAAAAAGTACAATTAGAAAAAAGATTTTTTATAAATGACAAAGGGGTAGTATTTCTGCCTTTGAAACAATTCCCCTCTTAAATTATTGTATAGCTGAGTTATCACACACACCTTGCTGTTGTTGTTGTCACTGTTGGTGGATTTGTTGTTATAGATGCTGTTACAGCTGCTTTGGATGATGATGTAGTCTTACAAGAAACCGTTTTTATAATCAAAGGTGGTTTTATAGTAACTGATACTGGATTATCTACATTATTCATAGTATTAACTTTATGAAAGTTTCGCATATGTTTATAATAATCACTCTGGTCAATATATATGCAAGAGCAAGCATCACATCTTAAACAATCTTCCATCCTGATTTTGGTTAATCCAATGGCTTTCTTTTCTAAAAACATTAATAAACCATATAATTAACGTGTATTAAAAGTAATACATCTGAATAATATTTTTTTTAAAGAGCAATAACCTACTTCTACATAACCTTAAGAAAAATTATAAATTTCATTGCAGCAGCTTTAAACTACCAAAAATAAAAAATAAAAAATTGTTTTTTATTGACTTCAATGTCAATATTCTAAAATCTTTAAATGTAGGAGGCAGATTTTTGAAAAATTAAATCATTATAGTAATTCTACAAAAAGAATTTCTTTTATCAAGATTAGAGTAATGTATGACAATAAAAAGATAATTTAAACTTTGTTGCAAAATTATATTATAATTTTTAATTATTTTATTACTTAAAACATTTAATTTTGTCATACATTAGAAACATAAAAAGGTTTGTAAGAAATCAGCAATGGTATATAATATAATGGATTATAAATTAAAATTGCTGTTAATAAGATAAAAATAATTATTATTATATTTTCTACTAAGAACACTATGATTTCTATGTTGAGTACTGTTTACCTTTCTTACCTTCAATTTTTTATTATATGTTGATGCATTTCAGAATAACTTCATTGTCAAAACTTATTGTTCTACTCAATAAGTAAAGTAACTTTACTCAAATAGTAATACAATAAGTTTTAACTATGGGGTTATTCTGAAACATGTCAACATATAATAAAAGAATGAAGCTAAGAAAGATCAACAGTTCTCAACATAGAAATCATAAGTTAATTTTTTTCATTAATGTAGTGTACATAACATAGGAAATCAAAATAAAATAAATTAAATTTAACTGAGATCTTAATAAACAGATTATGTGTATTAAAAACTTTGTCACCAAATATAAATTCTCAGCTAAAGAACATCCAGATTTGAAAACACGTAAATAAGGATGAAGCACCGCACAAATTATAAATGCTATAAATATATGGTACACTAGTAGTTAACTCTTCAGTTCATAAGTTTGCACACATTATAAAGATAAAAATTTTGCCATGGCAATCTATATACTGGTTAAGACTACAATACTTCAGCAGGAGTCATCTAGTAATCTTTAAAATAAATTTTATACTCTATTCTTTATACAGCTGAAAAATAAAATAATAATCATCATACGTTATCTACCCTGTAATAGATCCTTGTACTGGACCCATCTTTATTCTCCTCTCTTCCAAGATAAATTTTTAAGATCCTGATAGCTTCCACTTCCTTTTAAATTGTCTGTAATTTTAATTCTTTTCTGGCCTCTCTAATTTTTCACCTTTTAATGCTGTTATAATCAATCCTTCTCCAATAAAATGTACTGGTCAGTTAGCTTTCCTAATCTGAATTGTTCTGCTTAAGTTTTTATTCCTGTTCACTCTCCTCATTACTTGTTCATTTTTCACTGTTTTTCCATTAACTCGCATATGCTCACATTTTAAATGTCTCAAGTATTTATTTTTTTTTTTTTTTTTAGTTTCCATGTTTTACATCTATAGAAAAATATATTCCAAACATAACACTTTATAATACACTTCAAAACTAATTTCATAAATATATAATAACTTAAGAACCCTAACTACATAATAACTGTTTCTGCTAAATGTTATAATTATTTAGTCATAGTTATCATAACATTTTTATTTTGTTTTCACTTTTGCAATCTTCTAAACATACCTAAACATTTGTACTGTTTAATTTTTTAAATTCTTTTTTCTTTTATACCAGAAATTTATTGGCTTGTTGTCTTCTATTTTCATTACTTTTTTCCTAACATTCATTTTCATGCCGTACTGCAACACAGTGCCTTCTAATTTTGAAATTTCCTGTTGAATGTCCTATACTTCAAATCCTAAAGAAAAAACTATGCCATCTGTGAATGTTTTATAATTTATTCTCCTTTATATATTAATCATCTCCTAATTCCTTTTCTTCTAGAGCATTTCTGTTCATACCTTTTGTTGGTTCATTTTTTATTCTATTATCAGAAAGGAAATCTGTGATATGATTAATATAATACAGTCAAAAATATGTGAATTAATCTTTTAATGTATTAATGCAAACGGGGTATTTGATAAATTTATGCAAAAATAAAGAAGACAATTTTTCAGGAAAAATCTCGTTTTTGTTTTTTAACATAATCTTCTTTCAAGCCTATACAGTTAGTCTACCAATGCTCAAGCTTTTTGATCCCATCCTTATAATATGACTTGAGCAAGTCTTCAAAATAGGCACCATTTCACTAATAACTTTATCATTTCAATTAAAGTCACATCAGTAAGCCATTTCTTCATATTTGGAAACATATAAGCCAAAAGTGATAAGCCTGGTGAGTAGACGACGCAGAAGAATTTTGAAATGTAATTTGAACAAAGTCAATACAGTCAAAATTTCTTTAAAGGATGAATTGAAACAGAAACTATCAGCTAGGGCAGAAAGATCTGATATCTTACATGGAAAGTTCTAAAATGATTTGCAGTCGGGAGTTTAAGTTAATGGGTAGATAATTTAAAATAGTTTTGCTGGCATAGTCATAGAAGAGTGAGCTGATATATTCTCTAGTGAAAAAGAACCTTCTTTTTTGTTAATTGTGGTCATTTTTTTTTCTTTCCCATTTAGATGATCTGGTAAAGATGCATAATATTGCCCGGTTATTGTTTTAACCTTCTCCAGAAAGTCAATGAAGATTATGTCATAAGCAACTCAAAAGACAATGGTCATAAAATTTCCTGCTGATGGAATGGTTTTTGCCTTCTTTGGAGCGGTCTCCCCAATCACAACTCACTGTTTCAACTTTTCCTAGGCAGTAATGATGTATTTAAGTTTTATCAATTGTTATGAAATAGTGCAAAAATTCCTCTCGATTATATAGAAAGAGGCACAAACCATGCTTAGAAATATTTATTCATTTAATCTTTTTATCAATTGTGAGTGAATATGGCACCGATCTTGCAGACAGTTTTCACATATTAATGTAACATCCAATCCACCTGTTCATTTGAAATGCCTATTGTCTTAGCAGTCTCACGCACATTCAATCTTCTATCCTTTTTCACAACATGGCTCTTTTTTCAATATTCTCGGCACCTGTAATCTCAATAGGCTGACCAGAAAGTTTAGCATTGTTTGTGCTCCATGACCACTCTAAAAATAACCAAATAACTTGTAAACTGCCCAACTAACGGTCCTAATTAATGGAGACAATTAGGTCATTATGTATTTATCCAGCTTGGCTTTAAATAGCTGCCATTTTTGAATTTCCAAAAATAAAATGTTCAATATATTTATTTTGTAGATGATGTTGGGTACATGTACACCAAATTTCATTAAAGATTTAATTGTTCTTAAGATACAGAATTTTATTGAAAAAACACAAAATGTTGGGGAGATAGAAAATGAAGCAAGATAGGGTACTTGTCCACATGAACTTTTTTTATTTAATTTGATGTCCTGAATCAGTCACTTAGGTTTGATCAACATCTCACAGGGCACTCTCTGCATAACCAAATATTTTCAATAAAACTTTTGATATAATCCCATTAATACTGATGGGTATAATAATTTTCCAAAAATCTCAGTGCTTAAGTCAGTAATGAAAGCTCATTAATACTTTGCACCAAGAGTTAAAAAGCTGGCCATAAAGAAC
Organism: Lycorma delicatula; assembly: GCF_047948215.1. Classification (NCBI taxonomy): domain Eukaryota; kingdom Metazoa; phylum Arthropoda; class Insecta; order Hemiptera; family Fulgoridae; genus Lycorma; species Lycorma delicatula. The sequence continues at coordinate 164,191,751 of NC_134458.1, read as the reverse complement.
TACTTGCCACATTGTCATATTTAATAATTCTTATAAAAGGTATAATTTTATTTTTAAATAAAAGAAACATTAAATTACTTACGTGCCGCTGCAGTAGGTCTTTGTTTATCTTTGGTATGAGAAGACTGAGGTGACTGTACTGTTGCTGTTTGCTTACTACTTGATATAAGTGACTCAGGGGTTTGATGACTTCCATTTTCTGAACTTGATGATGATTTATTTGAATCTGATTCACTTAACGTATGAATTTGTAGATGTAATTGATAAATCTGTATGTGACCAAATACTTTACCACATTTTGGGCATTCTATGTGTTCTGTAACATAATGTAAAAATATATAAATAATTATAAAAAATTGTTTCCCATATTTTAACCTTTAACTAGTCAAAACACCCAAGTATTCGCAAAACTCTACTGATACAGACAAATTTATGTATTTAGTAAATTTAAAAATTGACTTGTAACTCTAACACCTTACAAGATAAAAATTTTGTATATAATTTTTTTTTAAACTTATATTTCACATAAACTGAACTTCCGAAAGGATTTATTTACATATATGGTGTTTTTGGCAGAGGATTTAAGACAATTAAACATACAAGAAACTAGAAAATATTATTTACTTAAATTTTCCCAATTATACTGTACAAATATCTTCAGAAGTTTTCACCAAAAAGTGGAGAGAAAACTGTCAAAAACTGATAAAGCAATTCATAATGTATATGTTTGCAATAATGTCTTCAATGCTTTGGTGTGCCAATTAAATCATTCTTCTTAAAATGTTCAAGAGCAATCCAATACATCCATGGCTGTGAACAATGGGTATTATCAGTATTTATCTAATTGATTAATTTACATGTAAAAAATAAAAGAACAATAAAACCAAACCAATTATTTATTATTGCTTGTTTAAGCAAGCAATAACCTCAGAATATACTAAAAGCAAAGATACAAAAGCCAATTAAAAAAACTATATGGGTGTATATGAATTTAAAAAGTAGATGCAACAAGTTCTTTGTAGGAAGAAGATTCGTAGATGGATGACAGGAACAGAATTTGCCTAGAAGGCACATCAGAGTAAAAATCAAATTAACTAAGTTCTATATATAGGACACACTCGTATGAAGACTAACACAAAATCTGGCATTTGTAAAGCTTTGAAGATTCAAAAGATTAATTGTAAACAATTAATCTTTTATTATGTAACAATTAATCTTTTCATTAAAATGAAAAGATTCAAACCAGTCTGAATGTTTGATTTAGTAATGTACACAAAAATAAAGTACCTAAACAAGACAAAATTAGTATTAAAAAATCTTATAGGATTTACTGACGTAAAATGACCACATATTACCTACTGTTTTGCAGTTAATCTAACAGTAATAGGTTAGATAATTCTCATATATATGTGTGTATATATATATATATATATATATATATATACACACAATAACTTGAAAATTAATCTGAATACGGGGAATTTGTTGTTTACTTCTAAATTGTGGTTACACTGCTTAACCATACTCATTCTTTAAGTTGTGTAATGTGAGGTTATTGTTCTTTGGTTATTTAGCAATTTTCATGTTAAAAATAGTGTTTTGTGAAAGTTTATTTACTTTATTTTTTTTTTTTAAACCATACTTTCATATTTTTTGTTCTGTTCGTATGTCTTAAATATATAATGATGGTCATAACTTTAAGAAAGCATTAGAAGATTATCTCTCTGCATATAATAGTATGACACAATGACAAATAGCTTCTGGGTGTGGTGTTGAACTAGGGACAGTGAATGTGAGAGGAATAAGGAGGTTTAGTCAGTAGTGCGCAGGTACACATATACACTTAACTTCTTGTGGAACTGTTAGCAAGCCCGACACTGCCTTAGCACCCATAAATGGGGTTCCTCCACCTCGTTAACAAAAAAAAAAGGCTGTAAAAGAAAACTACTCCAACATAGGATCGGTTATTAATGAGAAAAAGTAAGCTTGATCCAAAATTATCTACTGTATACTTAAATCACAGGTTAGCAACCAGTGGAACAGATTTAAATGTGACAATGGTTAGGCATAGACTTCTTGCAGCTGGACAGAAGGCTCGTCAGCCAGCTAAAAAATGGCTTTTAACACCAGCAATTTTCAAAACAAGGCTCTTATGGGCCAAAGCACATGCTAACTGGACCAAAGAAGACTGAAAAAATGTTGTGTTTTCCAACAAGTCAGATTTTTATGTTCACAGGCAAGGGGTTCCATATGCTAGAAAAGTATCAGATGAAAGGGCCTTTCACTTTCAGAACATAAAATAAATTTGCAATAAAACAAAAAATATGTGAAATATTAACCAATTTTTTATTTTATTTTGAAACTTATAACATTGCATTGTGTTCGAAAAACAATATCAGTCATATGGCCTCAAAGGGTTTGCTTGACGTCGCCAAGTCTATCAACAAAATTTTGTGTGATTCTTTCGCACGAGTCAGCTTGAATTCCATTAGGAACGAGTCAAATATTTGCTTTCAAGTCACCAATCAATAGTAACAGTTTGTGGATATAGACTTGTGACAACATTAACCCCAGAGAAAAACATCTATGGGAGTCAAATCACATGATCTCAGTGGCCAACTGACATTACCGTTTTATGAAATTATCGAATCACCAAACATTTGAAGAAATAAATGAATTGTTTCAGCAGCTGTGCAGCATATGGTGCCATCCTGTTGAAATCACATCTCATTTAAATCAAAATTTTTCAAATTTGCAAACAAAAAATCATTAAGCATAACTACATAATGTTCACAATTTACCATATACCATCTACTAGCTCATATTTGAAAAAAAATGGGCCAATGATGCCACCAGGCCATAATCCACACCAAACTGTAACATTTTTAGATGTAATGGTTGCTGTTTAATCATTTGTGGATTGGAATCACCCAAAATATGGCAATTTTGCTTGTTTATAAAGCCATAAGAGCCAAAAATGAGCCTGATCTGAAAAGGTGATTTTTTTAAATGAAAATTTAGATCCACTTTGGGCTGTTCTAGAGTCTAGTCAGCAAACCATCAACCAACGAATGGTCCCATGGATTTAATTCTTGAGTCAGTCGAATCTTATATGGGTGTAGGCCACGATCTTGACACAAAATTCACAATGTTGTTGTTGAAGAGCCCAATTCTACTGAATAATGTGATACCAATAGATTTAGGTTTTCATGAACACTTGCACTTAAGCAGCAATACTCTCTTGACTCCTGGGATTTTTTTTGTGAACTGGTGTTTCAACATCAAGTAGAAAAGATTCTCTTCAAATTTTTTAACCAAACGATGAACTTAGCTTTTGTATGGCTGATTAAGCACACCTTAAATATCACAACGTGCATGATATGTGCTGTAACTGATTCCATACTTAGATAATAAATTTTTATCTTTTGTAAATGTTGTTGAGGCATGTAGCGTTCCTGATGATTTGTCATAAGCTACTGAAAACAAATGATGCTTGAAAAATTAAAAAAAAACAACATTGCCACCATAATCTGTCAGTTTTTTGCACTCAATTTGAAAGACCTCTTACATCACCGGCTCATACCTAACAATCAGTTTAACATCGCCAGAAAAATTGTTTTGTGGTTGTTTCTCATTTGAAGGCCCTTGTACGTTACTTCCAGTAGATAGTATATTGAAAAGTGATGGGCATATCAAGATTTTGAGGGAGAGTTGTGACAAAAACTTCAACAAAAATTTTTAGAAGGCAACAAGCATTCTATTACGATTTGGCACCATGCCATACTGCCAAAAAAGTGGAAAAATCTTTCAAATAATGAAACATTAAAGTGCTCTCGTGGCCAGGCAACTCCCCAGACTTAAACCCAATTGAAAATCTTTGGGCAATAGTCAAAAAAACTCTTAAAAATGAATTGTATCATAAAAATTGACCTCATTAATTAACAGTAATTCATTAATTAACCTCATTAATTCAGTATGGTTTCATGATGAAGAAATTAAAAAATGTGTAGTACGCTTGTGTATTTAAGAATAAAGGAGGGCATATTAATTACTAGATATTTACAAACTGTGCCGGTATGATTCTTTTTTTCTAAATAAAGTTACTTTTTATTAAATAGCATCTGTGTTTGAATTAATTTACATGATACTGTGTGTTGTGTGTGTATATATGACCAAATGTACCATGACCAAATTAACACTGCATCTGGAATTGATTGATACAGTGCTAAAATCAATACCAATCTACAGTGCATCCAACTTAACTTCACATGTAGGAGGAGAAAACTAACATCTTGATATTGAAGTAATATACTTGTTTTTATTTCATAAAATTATTTAATAGCATTGCTAATAATACTTCCACCACTTTCGCTATGAATATACAGTTTTCTCATAATTGCTGACTAACCTTGTTTAGTTTTAACTGTTGGAATATAAATATTAAAAACATGATGACATTGACTATAAAATAATAAAAGAACTAGTAGACTAATTTTAACAATAAAACTAAATTTCATTAATAAACAAAGCAAAATTAAATATTAATATCCATACTGAATACAAATAGTAATAACAACATTTGTTATATTTATTAGCAATGATAAAAGAAAATAACAATGCTTAATACCGGGTTTAATATATACCAATGCTTAATATATTACCAGGTGTATTGGATGCTTGGAACTGATTTGTATTCGTAACCATATGATTGTGGAGTCAATTGGTTTTTTATGTACAATGTCAACTTAGCCACACCTATAGTGTTTTATATAAATATATATATATGAAAACGTATATACAATAATGTAGATATATATTCATATATTTGTATAGCAATTTTCTTTAATTTTATTGATCATATTTACAAAAGGTTATGCTGTGATGGGAAGTGGTTCCTGCTACATGATGTAAGACAAAGAAAAAACAGATGATTCAACATCTTGAGATCCTTCATCTTCTATTATGTACTCAACAAACTTGAACTACTGTTGTACTATTTCTTCAAGAAAGAATAAACAAACAGCAATGGAAGACAATTTTATACAACATAAAATTATTTTGGATTTTTCCTGCACTGGCAGACTGTTAATGTAAAATATAAATTAAAGAAATATTTATTATTTAATAATTATTTCTCCACCACTGTAATGATAAAAAATTGAGCAAATATTGTAAATACAATTTCAATTGCCTAAATTTCATTTTGATACAATAACAGCTATCAACATGGTTAACCAAAACTATAAATAATGACAGCTAACAATTATAAATAAAAGTACAGACTGACTATGTGGTTTTAATATTTTGATTTACTGTTGTAACTTATATACTTCTTTCTTTTCCTGATTAGCCTCCGGTAATTACCATTCGGATAATACTTCAGAGGATGAATGAGGATGATGTGTATGAGTGGTAAATGAAGTGGTCTTGTACAGTCTCTGTTTGACCATTCCTGAGATGTGGGGTTAATTGAAACCCAACCACCAAAGAATACCGGTATCCACAATCTAGTATTCAAATCCGTGTAAAAATAACTGAATTTACTGGGACTTGAATGCAGGAACTCTCAACTTCCTAATCAGCTGATTTGGGAAGACGCGTTCACCACACGACCGACCTGGTGGTTTTGTAACTTATATACTAAATGTAATGTTTATTACTCATCATCAATATCAGATGATATGTACATTTTGAGTATTCTATAGTGCACCTCAGAAATTTGTTTACAACACATGGTAAATTCAGCACACAAAATTCTTCAACAATGGTACCAACCTTATTATTAATTACCACATTAAGATCACAATGTTGCTAATTTCATGGTAAATAAGAGAAAGAATAGATAAAAATATCAGAAAAATGAAGAATAGAAAACATTTAACAATCTGTCAAGATCATATGAAGAAGGTGAGTTTAGAAGAGAAAAGTTTATTAGTTTTTAAACAGGATGTTAGTTTCATTATTGCAGGAAAGAGGGTATAATACACAGAGAAGGACAAAAGATTAGAATACCTCACCTGATTAGGCTTACTGACAATGGAATTATAATAAATGTAGCAGAGATTATACTTCCTGCTAACCGACTATTAGCAATGTTTGCAAGCAATAAACAGATTTACATAACATCAGTAATAAAGGAAATTATAGGGAGGACATGGTAAACAATTCAATTAAATTTAAAAATTTATAATTTCAAAAAAGTTCTGATGACACTTAGGTCTAATGGTAATATATTTTTTTTTTTGTTTACTTCATTCACCCTTCCTGTGGAAATTTATTTTCTCAGATTCAAGGGTGAAAATGAGGTTAGAGAATTAAAACTCTTAATATCCAAGTAGTTTAATTATGTTAGTTCTCGATAATATTAAGGAAATCTATCATTTGATGTATTATGACTTTTATTAGAAGCCTCTCAGACTCCCGACTTATAGATTTTTGTTGGGCAAAATTAAAAAAAAAAATAACTGCATTAACAGTTTTTGTATGAATATAAAATGTAACCATTCAAATGTACGCAATAATGCATTTTTAAATAATTGCGAAAGTTCATTCAGTCTTATAATAATACCTTTAAAAAATAACAGGCTAATAAAATATTCTACTGATAGTAAAATAACCATAAAAAAAGCTTGATTAGTCACTTAATTGTCAACCCTTTCATATTAAGTACATGGCATACCTTTCTTTCGAGGGTTCAAATGGACCTCTTGCAAATGCTGAAGCTGTTCACGTTTACTGTAAAATTTCTTTTTACAAAACGTACAATCGTAACCAAGATTAAGTCTTTGGTAAAGTATTTGCTTACGAAAATCATCAATAACAACCATACTGCAAGCTAACGCGCTAGCTTCTATCGATCACAAACCCCCATGACGTCACACATGGTACTCACAGCTGTCGAACCATTCCAAAGAGCAGTTATTTTTGTGCGCTCTCCCCATAGATAGTGATCATATGTCACAGAGAAGCTTAAAATACGTACCGCAGATGTGCTCTAGCCTCGCACCAGGTCAATTACAAAATGCATTTAAATATACAAAGAAGTCTTCTCGTAGAATTTGCGGGTGTTTTAAATCGTAGCTATTAAATAACAACCCTTGACAATATAGTGTTGCTAATAAAAACCATGTTTACTAGCCAAAAAAAATATTAATACGAATAACGATTTTTTGTTTGTTTTCATAATTGTACAAATACAAATGACTTAGCTTCGGGGCGTTTTTTGATGGCCAGCATCAGGTAGTTACTACTTTTATACGGATTTGAATACTAGATCGTGTTCGTTGGTGCTTGGGCTTCAAATAACCACACATCTCAGGAATAGTCGACCTGGGACTGTACAAGACCATACTTCATTTACAATCATACATATTATCCTCCGAAGTAATACTTTACGGAGGCTAAATAGAAAAAGGGAGAACCAGTGGGCTTCACAATTAAACAGTTTCACAAAAAATTTCAACTGAGTTCATCTATAAGAATCTTTTTAATAATTTAAAGCCATTAATTTCTTTGTATTAAATAATTAATTTTTCTGTGTTCATTGTATTTTCTGTGTTAATGTCATCTAATAGAGATTTTGATATATTATTTTTTGTTTTTAATTTTCATTTCAAAAACTCCACTAATTTGAAAATAATTAATTAATTAACAATTATGACTTAAAGCAGTGCTGAACTGCCCGAAAAAAATTTCCAGTGCTGGCCATTTATGGCTTTGGCCTCCCACAAATTCATATTAAGATAAATATTGAGATAAAGTGCTTTCATTATATCTTGCGTTTGTCAATGTGTATGCAATTTATTTAAATTTTGTTATGTAATCTATCAATATCTATAATGTGCTGTTTTAAAAACTAAAAAAATGATTTTTAAATCGTAGAAGCACCAACTTATAGTAAAAGGTAGCTAGCCTTTAAAGGTGAATTGTTATCATGGTCAATTTTTTTTGAATTCATACACCATTAAAACATGTTGTTTCGGCATAGTGATAATTTTGTTATGATACTGCAACCATGTTTAACAGCGTGAACATTTTTTAGTTTTAATATTAAACTTTTGGTGATTATGAAATTGAAGTGCAAATAGGATTATGGGGTTTGATGATAATTAGGCACAAACATCCACTATTATTATTGAACTTTAGACCAGAAGACACCTATTTGCATTTTTTTGCTATCTTTCCAGTAATATGCTTACAAGAAAATGAAATTTTATATGTATTGCTGAATTAATTAAATTGAGCTGTACTTGAATGAGGTGAATAATAGCCTTAATAATTTTGCGATTTGACACGTAAAGATCCATTCTGGAAGCTGCTAAGTAGGTCTTGATTATTAAAGCCATTTTAATAAAATGACAAACGCAAAAGAATGTCGATTGGGAATATATAGATTTTTATATACCTAACTTAAAATTAATACTTTGTAAATAAACTGACCTTACAGTTTTGGTAAAATTTTTTTAACTTTTTCATTTTAAGAAAAATTTCTTTCAATGTTGTTAAAATATACTGTTTGTTATTCTGTAGTACTTTCATTTATACACATTTACTTTTTACAGCAAACACCAACATATCATTCTGTAAGAAAAACAACCTCCATGTCTAATGTATTTTCACTTTTTTAAGGGATTACCGACTGTGGAGAAATATTTTTTAAAGTCAATTTTTGAGGGGAACTCAACTTTGTGCATTATGAGAAGCATTTGACAATTACCCAATATTGCAGCAGTGACAAATAACTGATATGGTCACTGACAAGAACCAATCTTTACAAGATTCCTTTGCCAGGACTTGTCACTCCATCAATTAGTTTTAATTGTTACAGTCATTTGTTAGAGACAATTTCTGTTTATTCTTAGACAAAAAAAAATGAGAAGGGGAAGTAAATGAGTAATATTTAATAACAAACTGTGATTAAATATTTATTTTTGAAAAATTTAACACCTGAAGATATCATTAACAGGGGTAATGATTTGGTTTTCTCTACACCATTGAAATCAATAATTTATTTTTGGTTTTGAAAATTCAGATGTGGTCTCTCACTCACAAAACACGCACTGGACATCCTAAAATGATAACGCACGAGTTCTAAGGACTTAGCCCTCGACAGACTACTTTTTAGAAGGAAAATTAAATATATCATTGACGTATGTAAATAGGCAATTTACATACATAAAAACAGGTAATTACATATATGTAAAAAAATTATTCCACTCTTTTGGGTAAAATTCTTATAATCCATCGTGATAATATCTCCCCACACTCTTGTTCAATTGTAACCAAAATTAAATGGTATTAATGACTCATATTCAGAAATCATATAAAATTTCTTAAAAATCAGTTAATCCGGCCTGAAGATATCAAGAAAAATACAGGCCAACATACATCTAGTATATTCCAAGGCTAACTAAAATTATGTTGTTTTTTTTTTTTTTTAGAGGGGGTCATAAAATGTTAAGAATAGCAAAATCTAACCTGATTAAGAATATTCTCCCTTACATAGTACACTATATAGTTATTCAGTATAATTTTATAGGTAAAAAAATATAAGTATGTCTTGTTTTAGAAGATCATCAATACAGGTTTATGAGACTTGACATTCTAAACTTCTCAAATGAACATGTTTGCTACATTTACAATAAATACATGAAAATGCTATTGGCAAGGTGGATATCACAATCAATAAATCACCTCTATGCGTGGTTTAAATATAATCCAGATTAATTTCTGTTTTATAGATTTATCACCAGCACCAAAAGAAAAAGCAAACCAACGGGTAGTTTGGTGAAAGTGCTCCAAAGAAGGCGTTTTTGTATCTTTTGTAAAGACTGCGGGAAAATTTTAGATTATGCCTTGTGCATCCCATACTGTTGGCATAACATTATAGATTATTTAATCTGATACAGCATTCATCCACCCAATTAACCAGAAAAAAGAACATTTTAGTAAGAGAAAAGAGTTGGATTTTTTAAAGATTCAATAAAAGTATCAAAGAAACATTGTTACTTTTTGGTTTTTGGATAAACAGAAAAAAAACACTATACCAGGAACAAACATGATGTACCACAAGTTTATATGATCTAATGTAGAAGTGGTAATCAAACTCAATAATACAAAATTTATTAGATTCTCAACAAAAACAAAATAGATTTGTTATTTAAAACAATTAACATTTTACTTGTTTCAATCGAATATTTTTCTAAATATAATTTGTTAAATGTTATTTCATTTATATCAGATAAATTACAGTTTTTGTAATATTCTACAATTTTGAATTTCATGTAAGTCAAATAGGAATTGTTAAGTTTTACTCCACTGAAACTTACCCAACTCTTAAGTAAATCTTAAAAGCTATGTAATTATTTATTTTTTGTTCTTTAGCAACTATAACAGCTCTTCCATTTGGTTATTCAGTTTTCAAAAGTTACATGGCTAAAAATGACAATATCTCATTTTTTTATTTTAAGCAACAATAAAAGAATATACTTTAAAAAAATAAATTTCACAATAGGAATATTTTGAAAAAAGGAAAAACAAAATCTGAAAATTAGTAACTTGATAAACATTTATTCCAGTAAAAAAACCGTGCGATTGGTTAAATTTTCTTTATTTACACAATTTACATAAATTAAAAATAATAGTGCTAAAAGTTTCTGCATGTATAAAAATTTTATATTGATTATAATATGATATATTTTATTACAGAGGAATATACCTTTTTTCTTGATTTAGATACAAATAAAAGTAATCAAGTGCTACAAAGCTACAAATAAATGTGTGATAAAATAACTTCATACATATATATATATATATATATATATGAAGAAAAAATGAGGTTTAAGTATTGAAAAAATGACAAGATGATTTTTTTTAAATTAAATAATACATTAGTACAGTTTTAAAGCCAAAATTATTTAAATACAAAATCAAATTTGCAAAAATTCTTAAATACAACCTTAATTCTTTGTATACATATTTCTCATAATCCATTCATTACTTGTAAACAAAAAATACTGTAAATTTTACTCAATTAGGTTGGCAATACAATAAATATTTTTTTTTAGAAAAAACACACAACACCAACTTAAATAGAAAAAGAAAATGTTTCTATTGAACTTAATCACTTTAAAATTGGATAAATAAAATATTCATTTCCATAAAATAACAAACCAATATCTTAAATCATTTCATCTGAAGATCACTGCTTTTTTAACTCTGTGTTTTTAAATATATATCTGTGCTTTCTTAATAGATTCATAAAAAAAGAGTTCTAAACATTTCTTATTTAGCCAATAATTTTTAAGATACTGTAAAAAATTCATCATATTATTTCCAACACTGATTGAAAATATGTGATAATATTTTACATACATATATATATATATATATATATATATATATATATATATGTGTAAAATATATAAACTAAATATATCACACATATATATATATATATATATATATATATATATATATATATATATATATATATATATATGTGTGTGTGTATATATATATATATATACACACACACAAAATATTATTGTTATAGTTCTAACATTGTGCATTAAAATCAAACATATATATTCTTATATCGGAAGAAGAAATATAATATTTTTAATCTTACACTTCAAAATTTCAGTTTTACATATTCAACAATCAACATAGACTATAAAAATAAATCAAGACTCAAATATTATACGAATGTAAAGCAAACAAGGAATTTTGCTCATTCTAATATTTTTTTTAATAACTGCATAAAGATATGTTTTGTGGAAATATAAATATTTGTATCAAAATTCTTATCATTTATGTTTTGAAGACATGAGTAAAATATGACATTTTTAACATTTAAGTGTTGAAAATAAACAATACCACCGCACATTTCCAAACAAAATTTTTGGATGGAGTGAAAATTAAAGTCAATGTAGCCATGCAGTAATTAGAAACATAAAATGCATTTGATATTATATTATCAATATATGTACATCAATACTTTAATTCAAAATATTATTTTCACTAGAATAGAAACCAACTGTTTCTATTGATATGGTTTTATTTCTAGAAAATAGTATCTAGATAATGTTTGCTTCTTTTAATACAGAAAAATTCTATAAATATATAATATTTATAATATATACATTGTTATTAATATCTATAATATATTGAACTATGTAGAATTTCAGAAAAATTTTATAAAAAAACGAAAAGGAATGCAGAGAGAAGTAAAGTGACTGTTGTCAAACATGAGCTGCACTTTTTTTATAGGAATTAGAAAATATCTTATTTTATTCCTTAATCCAAAGTTTTATAACCATTAGTTTATTCAATTTTTGCACAATGGAATGTTAAAATGACATCAGACTAAGCACTCTATGAAAAATTGATACTAAGAAATTAAGACAAAAAAGGAAGTAACCCATAGGAAGAAACATACATAGATGATGTAATTATTTGTTTAAAAAATATCCACTTCAGTTATTTGGAAAATGATGACAATGGTACCCGTGAAGTAACTTTCTCTTGAAAATTAAAAAATTATCACACATTTTGTTAAAAGGAATGGTTTGAACAAAAACAAAGATTGAATTGAGGACCTCTTTTTTGTCAGTTAAAAAGTAGAAGCGACCTTATCAGTTAAAAAAAATTATCCATTCTCCCATGATGCAAAACAACTTTTATCTGAAATATTTGCCCTTAAACACATCAGTTTTAAATACCGAGGTGAAAACTTTAAATAAAACCATCCAATAATACTGAATATTGTGTGAGAAACAATCTGTTTCTACATAACTATAAAGAATAAAACTATCCTCTGATGTTATATTATTTTAATGGTTATAATATTTTATTTATAACAATAAATAAACTGTACTAATCTACTACCAGTAATTTATAAGTATTTGTTGTATAACTAATTAATTGTTAACAACAATTTTTGTTACAATTGCAAGGTAAAATATTCTATTTATTATGTAATTCCAGATACCTGACAAAACTGTTATAAAAATAAATGTCATACTACACAAAACTTACATAACATAGTGAAGAGTCATTTTAATGAAGTGAACTACATCATATACTAAGTTTTAACATTTGAAATGTAAACACACTTTAAAAATTAGTTTTTGTGTTCATTATATTATCAAAACATATGATTCATTTTATGCTCTGTATACAAAATAGTTAACAAGAAAAAATCATAAAATAAAAACAAACATTAGTTTGAAAGTAAATTTAAAAAAAAAAACTATTTTATAAAACTTTATGAGTCAGTACAGCCCTGGAATTCTATACACAGAATAATGTGGTGGCCTGACACTATTTTCTAGGGAACTTTCATAACAGATAGTGGACAGTACATGTTTAAAAAATACTTTTCAGATTTTTTACCAGAAAAATATAACTCTAAATATTAGTAAATAGCCATAAGGGATTTCATACTATTAAAGTAAAATGACTGCTCTCACCCAGGTGAGGTCCACTGTCTGAACTAAGTTAGAAGGCCTGGTGCTTTATAAGTAAGGTAAAGGATATTAAAAGCTAAAAAAGTAAATTCCTGTAAAAAAAAGTAATAAGAATTCTCTTCTCAAAAAAATATTAAACTGTTTGCTAATATAAGGATAATTTAGAAGTATTATGAAAGCTTTGAAAAATAGGACATCTAATTATTAAAACAGGAAAAATAAATAAAAAGAAAAACTTTGATAAGCCTCAATAAAAGGTAGAGTACACCAAAATCTGTTAAATTGAAGAAAAATGTGTGAATATTATTATTTGTTGAAGAAAACACACATAAAATTAAAAAAAAAATCAACCTATTTTATTTCACTCATACTGTGAAACTTGCTTAATTACAACTACTTGAATAACATTTTTTAATCACCACAAAATTGGGCTATAATATTTTCTTTTCTAACTTTATTTTGGCTAAGACAACCTTTATGGTCTAATAAATATTATAAAATAATTTTTGCAATTATAAAAAAAATAAAAAGTCAATGAGAAAGAGTGAATGGAGAAAGAAACCCCTAAAATTTATCAGCAAAATAATTTATGCAAGTAGTAAGAAAAATATTCCATTGAAAGAGGTTTTAATTGGATTTAAAGTTGAATTTGCTCTATATTTTCATTTTTAGATGATTAATTGTATAAGCTTAAATCTGGTGAGTAAATTTTAACATATGAAAAATTAAGCTCAAATGGAAGAATGTAAAACATTTTGGATGAACCACCGAGATGTACCACTCCATGTAGATCTGCAGAGTGGTAAATTTTAATTTTAAGACAAGGTTATTTTTTTTCTTTTAAAGAAATAATCATTGGGCTGTTTGTTAAGTGAGCACAAATGGTACAAATATTCTTAATATTGTAACAGTAAATGTTCAAATTTCTATTAAAAAAAAGGAATAGTAATAAATACATAAAATGCTATTCCTAAATTTATGTTATTTCAGAGTGTGTAATACCTATGAAAACCTCCATTAGTCAAGAGAAAATTGTGTTTCAATATATTTTTACAGATAAAGTTACAACTTGCCAGATTTAAATTTGATAATTCAAAGTGTTTACGTTCCCCTGTCAACTTTGTATTATCAATAATTCGCTATATTTGAAATTTAATCAAAGAATAAGATTAACTTTTTAACAGTCAATCTATTAATACAATAATTACTTGTAGTCATAAAATCAGCAGGAAATTTTCCATTAAAGAAATAATATTTCACATGTAAAAATAACATTTTTGTTGATTTAATTTAGAAAAATTATAACAAATATTATTCAAGTTATAAAATATAACTACAAACATAAAGTAAGAAGATATGTTTATAGGGCATAAATGAAGTGTAGATAAACTTACTTAATTAACAAAAAATAACTTTACAAAATATTAATAATAAGGCTTTTAAACAAATAGAACTGTGCTTCCAGATCATCTTTTTTGAACTACTATAATATGGATCCTTCATCATTGGCATTGTAGGAGACAACTATATTGTGACTTCTTCAATTCCATTGAAAAAAGAGCTGTATAAGTTCCAAAAAGTTCTTCTGTAAGCCCAACTTCGTATATTTTGAGTTATATGTTTTAAAAGTTTATAGTTTTTCATTATTTGTTCACTGAAGTAATTTTTTCAGTATTAAAATACTTAACATTAACTTGTTCCTTTTCAAAGCATAAAACAATTATTTTTTAATATACTAATTAATTAACAATTTTTTTCTAAAGAAACAGAAGTCAAGCAAAATGTAATCGGTAAAATTATAAAACTATTGTTTGATTCTTTATATGGGTAAAGTAGATATAACCAAAGGGGTTGAAGAGATTAGACCAGTTCGAGCAACAGCCGCTAAGTTGGCGTCAATGCTGCTGCCACTGCTGAAGGAATGTGTTGTTCTGGTGCTGTTTCTGTTTGCTTCCACCTCCGGTTGTCTTCTTCTATTTCAGACCAGATTCTCAATACAGTCACTTTTCTGTTAGTTTACATAAAATTAAATATACATATACATAATATTATCTACAATGTGTTACTGTAAATAAATTAATCATATTTTATTACAAATGTAAATGATGAAATTAAATGAGTGATATATAAGTTATAAGGTGATTATATGGTACTCATCAGATTCATTTTTCAGAAAAAAATTATGTTGATTAATTATATTATTACAAGATAATGAATATATATCAAATTAAAAGGAAGACATTAATTCATTTAAGTATGACTGGAGAATCTTTCTGAGGGAAATTATAAGTAAAATTTTAGTAAGGGGGAGTTTCACTGATTCGTTAATAAATTAAATAATAGTGAGATGAGTTGTTTATCATGTGTCCTGTTCTAAAAATCTACTACTTGATAGATTGCCTTAGTGCACTGGTGAGCACTCCAAACTAGAAAAGATATATCATGTCATTGCTAGCAGACAGATAATAAAGTGACTTGTAAGTAAAATAATAATTCAATGCTACAGGCAACAGTGATAAAATTGTGATAAGCTTATTATGCCTCAACAATCCTTTAACTCCACAATGAATCTTCCAAAAATTTTTCTTTTTAAAACTGATAATGCATAACAATCTTAGCATTGAAATACTTCTTTATTTTTTCAAAACAGGTGAACTGTTTCACAACAGCTTTATTTTACTTACAAATTTACATATGTAGAACTAAAATAAATATTATAATAATTTAATTGGTAATTATTAGATGAATAATAATTGTTTCATGTTTCCCATTCTTGAAAGTTAAAGAAAAACCTACTATATCTTTGTTACAAATTAACAACTTCTGTAATATATATACAGAATATATATATAACTGGATGTTATACCATAGTTTGATTAGTATTAAATATATATATATATTCACTAATTTATACAAACATTTACCCATAAAGATTAATCTATAAATATATTAGATTATCTGCAGTAATACATACAATGGGTTAGATATAATTTTATTTTGGACAATACTATTTGAGCATTGATATGCAAATCTGAAACAGCTAAACGTGAATTGTTGATTTGAGGTTCAATCAGAATATCATGCAACTTTTGAATTTTACAAGATAAAAATACTCAAATGAAAAGCTTATTTTACTGTACATTTATCCTTCATATGTTTCTGTCTACATGTGCAAATATACTAGACATGGAGTTATGACTTAAGTTTCAAGAAAGTTTTTTTGTTGTTTAATAGTTTATAAAAAGAGAATAAAGAGTATATATAATATTTTGTGCAAAACGAAAGAAGTGCTCTAATGTAGTGAAAATGTTAAAGACTTTTTTTTAGCAATTTTATTATAGAGAAATGAACAGTTAATAAATGGTACACACTCATCCACAATGTTCAATTAGTTGAACATACTGATATAGTTGGAAAACCAAGAGCATCAATGAATAATAAAAGAGTGCACTTTAAGGAAAAAGTCATGGCTAAACAGTAAATGATTAAAGAAGTTACTGAAAACTTGGTATATAAAATATTTTGTATCACTGGTTTTACTGGCTCACCTGTGATTAAAAATAATATACAAGAGACCACAACTTTGTGATGCACCTCAATTAATATTTCACCAGTCTGTGATATCTAAGCCCAGTACTGTACCTGATTGCTCTAACGTATATGGACCGAAAAAGTTTGCATTCTCACTTCTATAAGTTTTTGAAAATAAATTAGGCTATTACTTATTCTAATTTATTAGAAATTTACAATTTAAAAAAAATTGAAACACAGAAATACAAACCAACATGTATGATGAATCATAAATATTTAGTGCAAAAAATAAATAAAAGATTACCTATTGTTGAAAGTTTTATAAGCAAGTTTTTTTAAGAATGATTTTAATAAAGTGAAGAAATAAGTAATAGTCGCACACATATACATATTTAAATTCTATTAAATAAACCACCTAGTACAGAATACGGATAAGACATATATTACCTTAATTTTTCATGAAATTACTTTTGCGGTCCCACACTCAGTCTTGATAGAAATAATTCCGTTATTGCATAATAAAAATTTAAAAGTAAAAATACTAAAATAATGAGAATTACATTTTAATTTACATGAGTGCTGCTAACTGTTAGAAGTTTTTATATGACCATCTTCCTCAAACACTGTTTGATGGTTTATCAAATTGAAGTTTTGTTTGTATTTACGTAAGTAATATTTTTCTAATATATTTAATTTTATGTAATCTTATTAATTTCTAAATCTGTGTTAATATCAGAAATACATTGTTTATTAGATGGTCTGTCATATTAGATAAACCTAATTTATTATTTTCGTAATTTCTATATGTTTAAGAAATCTAGTTTTAAAGGATCTATTTGTTAACTAGATTTCTTGAACATTGTAGAAATTACAAAAATAATAAATTAGGTTTATCTAATATGGCAGATCTAATAAATAACAAACATTCTATTTCTGATATTAACACAGATTTAGAAATATTAGAAATTAATAGATGACAAAAAATTAAATATATTAGAAAAATAATACATAATTTGTAAATACAAACAAAATTTTAATTTGATAAATCATCACACAGTTTGAGGGAAATGGTGTTATAAAAAGCAGATAGTAGCACTAAACTAAATTAAAATGCAATTATCATTACTTTAGTATTTTTATTTTTAGATTTTTATTATGCAATAATGGAATTATTTCAATCATGACTGAGGATGCAGGATCCTGCAAAGTACTTTCATGAAAAATTAAGGTAAAATATGTCTTATCTCAATATTCTGTACTAGGTGGTTTATTTAAGAGTATATATAATTTAACAATAAAGAGGAATAATATGAATCTTAAAAAGATTAATTTCAGTAAAAAAATATACATATATAATTTCATTAAGTAATATTATTATTGGATAGCAATTGCTACTTGGCCAGGAGCAGTGTCCAAGGAAAATGTATACTAAAAAGTGAAAATATAGATTTGCTGTGACCAATGCATGATAGTAAGGCGATAGAACACCAATAACCATGTTTATTATCTGTTAAACAAGCTAATAACAAATATCATTGACACCAATCACCTGGAACAGGTAAAATGCAACTTCTGTTGTTTATTTTTTTTTTTCGATATAGCTTGGCTGGTCAAGCTACATTAAAGCCAATTTTATAGTTCTTCTACAAAAAATTTGTTTAAAATAAACTCACCTAGATAGTATTTAGTATTATAATAGGTATCAGTATACATTTCTTGAATCGGTTATAAAGTTGATAAGTTTAAGCAATCTTTTAGAGGAGTAATTCAAGTATTTAAGGAAGTTTTATACTGCCCTGCACATAAGAATTTCTTTCAAAAAGGGATAAATATATTTCTTTACACCCTTAATGAAATATAATATTAAGATAATTTAACATACTGACAAAAATTATAAAATTTTGTAGTAGAGAGATTAGTCAGTTATTGATTTAATTCAGTACAAAAAAAAAATTTTTATAAAGAGTTTGTTATTTATTGTCCATGTAGTAAGTAAAAATATTTCTTCATATCCATGAATCTATTCAGATGTAATCTTTTTAACCTCATGCTGAATGAAGACTATTTCCAAGTTTTGTAAAGTGTAAACAATATAAAAAGAGTATACAGATAAAATATAAGAAATATAGTGACATATAAATATATTTCATTATGGAGTAACTGTAATTAACTTTATATGCAACTGTAAACAAGGAAACAAGTATATTAATGTTGTTCTGAACCATGAGGGGTGGTTGAAATGTAATTCACAGCTGCTCGAAAATAAATAAAAAAATAGTCAAATGAAACAAATATGGCATAAATTACTTTTAATTGCTACTTAAATTTACACTTTTTTTTCCATGTAGCCATCATTTACACCTACACATTTCTCCCAATGGTGAACCAGTTTTCTCAATCCGTCAATGAAGAATGCCGTCTTTTTTTGATCAATGACCTCACTGTGTCCTTTAGTTCATCATCCATCCATGGTGAAATAAATATCCTTAATATCCCTCTTTGATTGCAAAGAAAGTGAAAAATCACAAGGTGCCAAATATGGTGAGTATGGAGGGTGTAGAATAAGTTCAAATTCAACTGCACTTGTCATTTCATTTGGCAGTTGCATGTGATGTGCGTGTCTGAGCATTATCACACAGCAGAATTATTGGTTCCATGGAGGGCCAAATACGAAACACACACCTCCTAAGGTGCTTTAGCACTGTTTTAGAAGCACCTTGGTGCTTCTCATCATTTGCAGAAACTGGTCGACCACTTGCAATGTTCATCCTCCAAATACTAAGTTTACCAGCTTCTGATCCACAACACTTTATCACCCATCTATTCACAGTACTTCTTTCTATAACAGTTTCATCATTATACAATTATGAATGTCACTAGCATTCACTTTTTCTCCTGTTAAAAATTCAATCACTGCACATTGTTTTTTATATGTTGACTCATTAAGGCTTTCTTGACTGACAGAAAATGAGAGGGTGCAGGTTAATGAGTTTTTTGGTATGTAAAACTACAAGATGGCAGCATCTGTCGCTTTGTGTAACATTTGTTCTTTAGTTATGTTCCAGTATGCAATACATTTCAGTCACCTCTTGTAGATCCACAATGAATATATGAATATATTAAAATATTTAGTGCAGACAAAAATAGTTAGTTACTACTGACAACAAAATGAAGAAATTTTTTTAATATTAGTAAAACTGTAGATGGGTTCCTGAACTGATCCAGTTTAAAAAAAATAAATATATATTTTTATGACTAGTTTTTTTTTTTTTTTAAGTAGTTTGTTATATAAATATTAATATAGACCTTAACAAAGTATCAAACTTTCTAATGCAGACAAGCCACTTTCCAGTTAGCAACTCAACTTGTATCACAACAGACCTGGATATTCTAATGAGAGGGAATAGAGCTATATACTTTATAGAACAAGGTTTCATAAATGCATCACTATTATTTTGAGTAATTTTAAAGTTAATAATATCATTCATTTTATAATCTTGATGTAGTCTAAGATCAGCATTATGCTATTCCAGAACACATCCATCATGGTATTTTATGTTTAAATTGAAAATAATAATAAATAATCTATAATTTAAAAAAATATGGTTATAGTAAAAAAAAAATTGAAAATAGGTTTCAGCTTGAAATGAAATTATCTAAATTTAAATGCAGCTGCTTTATAGCACTCATACTAATGTGAGCATGAGTGTGATTTCACATATATTTATTCAAAAATTTAATTATTTACACAGAAAATAATTAAGTTATTTTTTTCTTGTCAAAAAATATTTTTAAAGCTTTTTGTTCAAATACATATAAATACTTTAAAGTCGATATAAATATAATTTACTTTAAAAAATTTCTTACAGCAATGATATTCACTATATTTTTAGAGCATGTATAAAAAATTCCAAGTTAATAACATCATTAGTTTATAATTTTGATTGGAGGAACTATTGTCTGCAGTTTAAGATCAGCATTATGTGATTCCAGGTTGCATCTGCATTGAAAGTGTTAACTTCCTTTTGTGTTTGTTCACAAAAAAAAACTTTGGGAAGTGCAGAGTTTTTCTTAGGGAGCAAACAAGAGGCATCTAAATTTTCTGATATTAAGCATTCATAATACCTTTCTTCTAGTGTTCAATTATAAAGTAAAGTTACAAATACATCTTTTTAGTTATCAACTGCTTTGTGAATAACCCAGCATCTATTGCATTCTATCTCCTTTAGACAAAAAAAATTTGGCGCTTACTTGCTTACAAAATAGAGTAATAAATAACTATGATGATGAAAAAATTGTTAATATAATTAATTAATAAGTGCAATAAAGCAAACCAAAAAAAAAATAATAAAGCATAAGTAAATGTGTAAAAATAATACCACAGACAAATAAGCAATAACTACATATATATACATTCACTTTTTACAAAATACCTAAATACTGCTGAGTGCTGTTGCAGTAAAATTTTTATACATGCGTTGGCATGATGATAAATTTTTCTAAGCCGGCAGTTAAATTGAAGAATGAAGCAGCAGAGATTCTTCAATAAGCAGTAGTATTACTATCAGAAATAAATTTAAATTTTACCAAAAATGAAACAGCACATGTAGTTAACAAATATTTAATCACTAATTTATGTATTTCTATTAAAATATATTTACCAGAAAAAAAATGAACAAAGGTTTTACTTCATTCACAGAATGTAGTTACAAAAAAATTATGGACTAATTTCAGATTATCTGAACTATACATATATAATAAAATTTAAAATTAAATATATAATTTTTATATAAATAAAAAAACACTAGCTTGGGGAGTAAAACTTTTGAAATGTCCTAATAAACAAAACTTTATAATCTAAATAAAATTTCAAAATTTAAAGAAAATGATACATAATGATAAAAACAATAAAATAATAATTCAGTAACAAAAGTAAGATTTATCCTTTAACACACTATAAAACAAAATACTTGAATAAATGGTTTTTAAAAACGCACAATAATTTATCACTGCATTGTCCCAAATATAAAATTAAACTTCATCCCCTGGTCTTTGATGGTAGATTAAACATTTCATGTCAATAAATATCATGGAATTGTATATAATTAAATGAGTAAACAAACAGTTCACTCATACAATTTACAAAAAAAAAAAAAATGTGCTAAGCTAACATTAAAAATTAAATAAATCTTTATTCTTATTGGAACATACAAATACATTCTATAGATCACATCAATAAAAGACAAATTATAAATATAAAAACTAATTATAAAATAAAAAATTGATGTGATTTAAAGTCCATATTAATTATTTAAATAAATGAAATAACATTAAGGTAAATACATTAAATATAAAAAATTACTACTAAATAATTTACAATTCAGAAGCTGTTGCTGAAAATTATTTTAAGCACATATTTATGTATACATTGAACAGGATGCAGATAAGGTGAGTATTTTGTTTTATTTTTAATTAGTATTATTTAAAATTCATCAACAAAATAATATTGTTCCCACTAAAGAATATCTTTTAATTGTATTTTAAATAAATTGGTGGAAAGATTTTTCAAATGATTCATTAATTTATTAAAAGTGGCAATGGAGGCATAATAAGGCCCTTTCTCATAAACTTAGGTAATGTGCTAAGTAGTATGAAAACTTAGGTACTGTGTTAAGTTGTATGAAAACAGTTCCGTTGTCTGGTCTGGTAATGGTGGTGTTATTGGTTATTTTTTAAGATTAAGTAAACATTCTTTTTAGTAAAGCTCGAACATTTATAAATATAAATGCAAGGATAAGTTATGATATTTAATTTTCTAAATATAGTTCTACACAATTCATACTTATGGAGGACAGATAATGATCTGACAACTAAATTACCTATTAAAAATCCATTGAGGTTTTAAGGGTAGCCTCCAAGAGATGACACTTTATATCAGAATATATACATGTCCTTAAAAGGTGAGGCCAAACTATAGGAAGCGATTATACTTAACATACTGAACAAAAAATGTCCTGTGAACATAGGTCCAAAAATGTGTATATTTTTCTGTCTGTCCCCCATTGTGTATTGTTTAAAAAAAAATTATTTTTCAAGAACGGTTGGAGATAATACAACAAAATTTTGTACTTTATTTTAAACTAACATTTTTTAATAGGAAAAAAAATAACAATACTCTTCATTGACAAATTTTAAAATGGCTGTCATTTCAATTTTTCAATCTTAAATATCTTAGGAATTATTAGATTTATCAAATTGTGTTGTATTATAAAAATTATGAACCATTTTTTTGTAAACAAAACGACACCTTAGTCGTAAAAATCCGACGAAAAAAACAGTTATTGTAAAAAGTAGGCCTTAAGCGATATGGCGGTCATCTTGTTTTTTATATTATCGTGACTCACTTGATAACTAAATCAAATTTTCTGATTAAAATTGCGATTTTAATCTAATTAAACATTTTTTCTAATATCACCCTTAGATATACCCTCAGAAAAGGGATCAAGGATAATGATAATGAGATTGTCAGTGAAAAAGGATAAATCTTTGGAGATACTACTGCAAAAGACAGAGGATAGCTCAAGCCATTTTTACATAGATGGGAATAGCACATTACTGATCAAATAATTTTATGTTGACCAATTAAAATATATGCAAAATTGAAAATTTTTTACTCCAGGAATAAAGAGCTACCTGAGACAGGTACAGGGTTCCTAACCCCTAACCCCAAAATTGTGTAGCATGTGGAATTATCAAACTGAACTATACACTATTCAGTGAGATCCTCACTGCTGTTTAACGCCTGCTGCATAAAAAATCATATATTGCACAAGTCTCTGCAAATAAACTATTCAATTAACAGTGTTCCCCTTTAATATTAGACAAAAAAAAAAAAAAAAATGGATTATAAAGAGCTATATATATATATATATATATACTTTGAAGATAGAATATTATCTGTGCATGAAGAAGTCTTAAATATTGTAGCTTTAAGACAGCTGCAAAAGGTTTTAATAAGTTATAAGCTAAATAACATAATATGTTTAAAAGAACATATAATGAAAATACATATCTTAACAATAAAATATAAAGTTAAATTTATTATTGTTAATATACATTAGTGGCTGTAGAATAAATTTGATGCAATAGAAAAGTTAAAAAGAATAATTTAATCCACATCTGTTAAATATTAATCATACATTTATTCTTAGTGCAAAATATGCTTGTTTAGTATGTATAACAACAAAAGTATGTGTATAATAACATCACTTGCATAAAAACAAAATTATGCTGAGAGCCAAAATCTATCAGATTTTGGTTAACACAATTTTTGTTTCAACTACCCAAGAATTTATAGTAATTTGATAAGCTTTAGGTTGATTGATTGTTTGTACGGATATCAATTGCTATAGTGATCAATTACTTAACACAAACATGTGTCTAATAATTCAAAAGTTAATTTTATTTTTAACTTCAATAATTTACAGAGGCTAGTTTATTAAACATGGCTTTAACCATTGGTATCTTATTCTTAGTTCATGATAAAAAGTTATTTTCACATTACTGTTCCTAAAGACATTCCAGGGGTTGGAGGTAAAGTGTGTAAAGCATGTAAAGTTTGCGGTCTGCCCATCTTGCTTGTAGACCAAGCCTAGATTAATAACTTATGTTTATGATTTTTTGTCATGAAGAAACACTCTTAGAGCTATGCATTTGATGATTTACAAATTGATGTGGCTTTATATTTGCATTTAAACTAAACAAAAATCACTTGGTATTGTAGCAAAAACAGGTAATTTATCAGAAAATAAATCTCATTTTGATATTGGTTATTTTCAATATTCTTCAGTCTATTTGTTCTGTCATTTTTATTATTTAAAATATAACAAGGCCGACAATCATTTAATTCAGAATTGTTTGTTTAGATAATGCCATAAATTATTTTCCATATAAGAAAAATGTGAAGAATAAAAAAATTGTATAGTTTAGTGATTATACACCAAAGTACAGAATCTAACAGTGTGAAGTAAATTTTCACAAATATTTATGTTTGCAAATAAAACAATTAGTTTCTCTGCAACTTAACTTTTTCACATTTCTCAATCGCCATTTAATATATATTGTGAACGATAAAGTAAAATGACCTTATTAGATCAAATCTGTTACTTGTAATATTTTTAAAATTTATAAATAAAGAGAAAAGATCAAATAAAATGAACACCTGTACATGTTATATTTAACAGCAGAAAGTAAAAAAAGTAAATTTTTTACTTTTCAAAATTCATTAAAAACTGCAAGATTTTTCTTTTAAAGATTTTCTGTAAGTAAATATAATGCAATAAATCAATAATTAAAATATATAATATTTAAAAACCTTTTACTGAAATCAAACACTTGCTATGTTCCAGAAGGTCAAATTACAATAACACATTGTAGACTAACCCTAAGTCCAGATATACTTACACTAAGCAAAAAAGAAACTTATTGAATTTTTTTCCCTTTCACTACATATTAAACAATTTTTTGAATTATATTAATCTTTTTGTGTTATAATTCTTGAAATAACGTGTCAAGTACAGATATTTACTACACTCAAAATAATGAGTTACTTTGTTGTTTCCTGCAGTAAGTAAATTATCTGTGTACATTAATAAACTAAATAAATGATCATGATTGTTTTCTTTGTTTATAAATGTATATCACACTCTCATAAATTTTACTTTAAAATAAATCATTCAGCTGTTTAGAGATTCTGCCTTATTATAGAAAGTTATTGATGATTCATAACTGGAGAATGTTTTAAAATAACCATAAGTTAGGCAACTTTACAACAGGAACTTTGTAAGCTGTTGTCTGACAAATGTTCTGCAGTACGTCTTTAAAAATTTTGTTAAATTGTCATAAAGTACAAGCTTGATAGAGTTAACAATAGAATGTCAACTTGAGGTAGGATATTTGATCTCAAGGTATTAAAATAAAAGTGAAGAACACAATTTCAGTGATACTGGTTTGCCACCAATTAAATGATGATATTACTGTTTAAACATAAACCTTTAGTCCATTATTACTTATTTTAAGTTCTGAAATTCAGAGGAATGCAAAAAGAATTAGTTTAAATAAATTTTTGGCCAAATTTTTAAGAAGACTAATGGTCTTTTCAAGACAACTAAAACAAAAACTGTGTGCTGGAAAATGTAATGTTTTTGGTAAAAAGATAATAGATGAATCTTATTTGGGGGACATTAAATTCTGAATGTTCCTATTATAAAAGCAATAATGAAACAAAACACATGTAAAAGTCACTAAAGCAACATTAACATGTTTATCCTCCTTATGATTATTATTACAATATAACTGCAGTGACATACAAAGCAATGTGAACAATTTAAAAAGTCTTACACAGTACTTGTATGTTTACAAAGCATAATAAGAAAGATTACAGACTGTCTTATGTTACATTAACAAAATAAAAAGCATTCCATGGTAGGCTTTTACAAACGAAAGGGTGCAGTGAAACACTTTACTGTTCCCTTCTAGCTGAGCCCATCATATTCTTGAACAATGGTGTATCAAACCAAGAGCTCCAAGGGTAAATGACTATACCATTTTACTCTTCAACCAGCCATTTTAAAACGGTTAATGAAGAAGCAGTTTGTAACAGGTAAATAGAACTTACATTAAACAAATGTATTTAGTGATATAAGGAACAGAAAGTACTCGACCTTTCTAAATGTAATGTTTAAAACAAGTATATCAGCTATCCTGAAATTACAAGAAATATTAGTACAACAATAATTATTCAATTTTTTTTTAATAATAACAAATTTATAAAAAAATAAGTTTAATAGATAAAGTTTAGCAGAAAAATTTAATAAATAAAGATTTATTTTATGAATTGTTTAACTGAAATAATTTTTTTTATAAGCCCAGCTAATGGAAGAGGACAAAGCATCTCAAACATGTAAATATAGTAATATTTAACTAAAACAACAGGGTTGTTTGGAAAATTCTTGGTCTGACATAGAGGTGATGCAAATATGACCAAATGACTATATTTGCCAAATATAATCCTTTATCTTTAGATGGTGTGCTATGAAGTTTCACATGTGTACATTTAGTTGATGTTTGTGATGATTAAATAAAGCAAACAAGTTTTGACATTTTCTGAAAAAATGGATACAACTGTTCAAGCTTTCATAAAGTATTTTGTTTTAAAAGATTAACCCTGAATGACATATAAAAAGTTAGATTCCACTTTAAAGGATTCTTCCTCTTGTTTTCAACAAAAAAAATGTGTGCTGCTGAACTTAAACGTTGTCATACATTCATTCAAAATTATGGATACTCAGGTGCTATTCAGGCTAAACATCTACATGTGGCCAAAAAGAAAGTGCTCTTTCAGAACAATAATGCACTACACACATATGCCTTAGGTTGTTGCTGTAAAACTCCATGTCCTACATTATGAAGTGTTTTCCTATGTGCCATATTCACTTCCTCTACCCAAACCTGAAGGCTTGCTGGACAGATTCAATCGGATCACGAGGTGAAAGCTGAGACAAATGTTTATTTTGCAAAGCTGCATAAATCACATTATATTGAGGGTACTTAAAAGTTGGAAAGGCATCAAAAATAACAGTTGAAAATAAAGATTTCTGAAAAATTTTGTTTGTCAGTTCGAGAATTTTCCAAACAACTTTCATACCTACTTAGGTTAATCTAAGTAATTCAAAACAATCAGTTTTAAAATTTTCTGTATCTGTTTTCTACTTTATTACCTGTTCCCAATTATAAAACAAAATCATATTTGTAGTAGATAAACATGAAGAATTATTAAATTTTTACTGTAACTGAACTATAAAACTTAAGTCATTTTATAATATTTTAAAAATATTTTTCTTACAATTCACTTTTTTATAATAAAAAGTGTAACATAATCTATAATGTTGTAAATATTTTTATAATTCGAAAGTGTAATTGTATAAAATACAGGTTTTTTCCAGGAAATGTTGGACCAAATGGTATCTAAATAATTTTTGTTACATGATTTGATGCTTTATGTTACCAAAACATACATTTGTTATACATTTTCAGCATTTGACAATAAACCATACAGCACTTTATTTATTTATTATTATTTTTAATTATTTAGTTAACACATTTTGTAATATATTTTATATACATTTAATTGGCACATATTTAATGCTAACAAAATAGTAGTTATTCTCATAAATTTAAAATATTAATTAAATCTAAGAATACTTAGTTTTTTAATTATTAAGTTAAGAGCTGTTTAGAATTGATAATTTTAATTTTCTTTTCTGGTTTTTATACTAATAAATTGCTTTGATTTTATAAAAAAAACAAAAAAAAACCAGTTAAATAAAGAAGCAGAATCATCACAATATGGCACCTTTTAAAGTGATCACGACCTGCATAATTAATCAGCAGTATGACATGCCAATGTACTGCTGCAATTTTATTTTTATGGAATAAAACCATGTAACATACAGCATGACACATGCATTTTAGATAAACTATAATTTACCTTTAAATTACTGTTTAAAATGAAAGCGATCATTCTGTAAGCTTTTAAGACAAACACCATTCTTATATGGGTTTTACATTTGTTTTTATAACTTTTTATTAATTAATTATAAATGTGTCATAATTAAAAATTTCTTTATCATATACATGCACACAATAATTGTAAATTAAAAAAAAAAAAAACAAACAAAAAACTGAAGGATGCTTACTTTAATTCTTCTTCTCGTTTAATTGCAGAAGCAAGACAACATGCAAGAACTATACCAGCAAGCTATGAGACAAAAAAACAAACAATAGACATTAGAATATTGAAATAAACCTAACTTAGTGTAGAAAAAGGTTTTTAAACATTCACCAAATTATGATGTTACATGAATTAAGTAGATAAACAAAATGTAAATTTTAATAAAACGTATTATAAACCAATCAAGATTGTTATTTATAATTGTGGCAGTAAAATATCACCAAGACATCCTCACATGTATGAGCAAAATCACTGGTGTAGATACATATTTACAACATATGCTGATAAGTTGAATATTCTGATTAATAAATTATGATTATAAAACTCATGTGTTGGAAAATAAAAATTTCTTTCAACATGCTGGAAGGCGGAGGTAGGTTTCACCAGTGCTAAGTAGGGGATAAAAAAGATTTCTGCCTTAAAGTTAAGAAATACTTAACATGACAATGGTGGCATGTGAAAAAAGTTTCACATGTTTAGCATACGACAAGCCCCATCTTCTTACAATTAAAATTTGACCATCCCGCCATCCCTTGCCGTAAGGGTTGGTCATATAAAAAACTGTTTCAGACAAAAGTTTTAGTTAATGTTTAGAGGACTAACGACCACTTCAGACTGATTTGAAACTGTGCCTATTAAGGAAGGTATGATTCTTTTTTGTCTTCAAAACCCCATTTTTTCAACCCCCTGAGCCAATAACTGGTGATATAAAAAAAATTTACTTAGATAAGTTTTAGGCCGTTATCCAAAGAATAGTAGGAACTTTAAAAAAATTCGATATTTTACTTAATAAAAAAGTTATAGCAATATTTTGTTTCTTCAAAAAAGCCCTCTCCCATTTCTACTCCAATGGTCCGATTTTGCCCATTAGTGAACTTGACCAAGATTTTGGGTCATTATATTTTATGTATCAATTTGAAAGTGATTCGCACAAAATTATGGCAGTTACCGTGTTCACAAGAAAGTGAAATATATATACACGAGATGTGTTCAAAAAGTAACGAGAATTTTGAAATTTCGCGGGTTGTATTAGTCCGATTCTCAGGATTTTTTCGTTGTTTTATTGGTAAATATGTCTGAAAAGTATCTGTACATTTTTAACTATATTGGATGTTCAGTCTGCTGTCAGCTGTCAAAAGGATAACACGTGTTTTGGTACGACTGGCGATTTTTTATTTGTATAAAAAATGGATCAGAGAATTTCTATTAAATTTTGCTATAAGAATGGAATAAAGTGTAGCAATGTTTAAAAAATGTTAAATATTGCTTTTGGTGAGTCTTCTATGAGTCAAGCAAGTGTTTACCAGTGGTATAAGCGTTTCCAAGAAGGCTGTGAAGAAGTTGAAGATGACTTGTGCCCCGGACACCACAGCACGTAAACAACCGGTGAAAACATGGAAAAAGTGAAAGAAATGATTATGAATGATCGCCGAATCACAATCAGAGACGCCGTTGATGATGATGGGATATCAATTGGCTCATGCCATGAAGTTTTTTCGGATGTTTTGGATATGAAACGTGTGACATCAAAATTTGTTCCAAAATTGTTGAATTTCGAACAAAAACAGCGGCGAATGGAATTTGCTCAGGAGTCGCTAAATTAAGTCAATAACGATATAGAACTACTGAACCGTGTCATAACAGGTGATGAAACAGATTTACGGATATGATGTCGAAACTAAGGCTCAATCGTCCCAACCAAGACCGAAAAAAGATCAACAAGTACGGTCAAATGTGAAGGTTGCGATCACCGTGTTCTTCGATTTTAACGGCATAGTGCATCATGAGTTCTTGCCAGAAGGTCAAACGATCAATAAGGAGAACTACCTACGAGTTCAACGCCGTTTGCATGAAGCAATCCGTAAAAAACGCCCAGATTTGTGACGAAACAATTCATGGCTTTTGCACCACGATAATGCACTTGCTCACACTTCATTGCTTGTTCAATTTTTAGCCAAAAACAACACTGTAATGATACCCCAGCCGCCATATTCGCCAGACATGGCCCCGTGTGACCTTTTTCTATTTTCAAAAATAAAGAGAACGTTAAAGGGCCGTCATTTTACAAGCATAGATGATATTAAAAGTGAAGAGCTGAAAGAAGTAAACACGATTCTAAAGATCGAGTTCCAAAAGTGTTTCAGGGATTGGAATAAGCACTGACGTAAGTGTATAATATCTAACGGGGACTATTTTGAAGGGGATAACATTAATGTAGATGAATAAATAAAATTCTTTCCAAAAAAACAAAAATTCTCGTTACTTTTTCAATATACCTCGAATATATATATTCTATATAAACTTTGAAATGACAGTGGTTTTGGGATCTGGGGGATGTGAAACGTGATGATATGTAAAATTTTTTGGAAGTCAAATCAAGGTACCCATTGCAATAGGTAACTTTCTTATGAAATCTACCTAAAAGCATTCTAAAGGGCGTGGATTTCACATTAAAAAGAATTTAATTCCTATTTTGCTACATAATGAGTCTCTAAGGTACAGAATAAAAATTACCAAAATTAATTTAACATATCTTTTTTATTTGTATGTTTTGATGGTTGGCAATGATAGAAAATGAAATACAATAAAAATAAAAATACACCAAAAACACATCACGTTAACGCTTAATACATAATCAAATACTTAGAAAATAGATCTTACAAATTAAAATTTGGATAAACAGAATTTATTAATGTGCTTTTGCAGGACAGTAGGAGGAAGTCTGTACTTTAAATCCAAAATTGCAACTTCCAACATGGTTCAATTTAAAGATTTTCAAATGATTTAACTAACTCATTAAATTTATTTATATATTATTATTTACTACTTATTTAATTTGTTTGTATAAACACACTATTGGCAGTAGTGAGTAGTGAAGTGGTGAGCATTCTAATATCTTAACCAAGAGATCTCAGGTTCAAGTCTCTATGTCATATAAACATACAAGAAATTACAATAATGAAAATTTGAGACTATTTTTACACTCATCTTAAATATCTCAGAAAAGACCTCCCAAGATCCCCCAAAAAAGATAGATAAGAAGCAAAATTAATAATTACAGATTACAAAATTAAAAGAATTTAATTTACGGGGGTTACAGATTTATTATGATTCAGATGAATAAATTTAAAATAAAATGATCAGTCCACATTTCCAAAAGTTTTTTATAACTTCATTATAGATCTTCAACTGCTTATTTTACCATTTCTGTTATTAAGCTTTGGAAATATACATTTTAAAGACAAATAATTTTGATTTTTAATTTGAATTAAAAGGAATCTTTGTTAAAATTTTCATTTTTCAATCCATGAAATGGAGAAAATTTAACTACTCACAAGGTCAGGCAGTGGTCAGCTTTTAACTGAGTTTATTGATGCCCTTTCCCAAGGTGGTAGGAGGGAGTTCCCCTACTCTAAATTCAAAATGGTTTCAAAAATTTTAAATGAAAAGGTATGGTTGTGTGTGACATTATTTTAAAGGACATGAAAAATAATAATTTTTACTTGAAAAAACCTTTTGCTACAACTCTAACCAAATTTAATTGTTACAAAATGTTAACTATTTAATGCTTTTCAGTTAATTTTTAAACTGGTCTACAGTACCTCTTAAATAATTGCTTAATATTGAAATATTAAAAAATTAAATTTACCAAATATTCCACTCAAAATTATCTATTTTTCAGTATGAGATCATTATTTAACGTGTACAGTAAGCCACTTTTGAAATTAGCTGTGAAAAATATTAATTGGCTGCCAATTTGATTAGAGTTGTAGCCTGAAGCATACTAAATAAAAATTTTTGTTTTTCAATACCTATTAAAATCATCTGTTAAAACCCTAACCTTTCCATTTTAAATTGGCCCCAGTATGAGCTTAGATGTACGGTTGTTGAAAAAAATATATCTCTTACGATGGACCATTTGCTAAATTATATTTTTCTATGTTTTTACCATTAAAAAATTATTTAACACTTTGGCAGTATATAATGGAAAACCTGTCTATCAGGCAGTTACAAATAACAACTGTTTTTAATGTTTAAGACATATTTTTATATGCACATATAGTTAAAATTAGAAAAATATTATATTATATATTATTATTAATATTTAATATATTTATTTGTATTAATATTATATATAAAAGAAAGTGAGTGCACTGGTGCTACTCACTGCCTCATGCATGTATCATTCATGTGCCATGAGTATCACCGGCATTAATCTCCCAATTAATTTCTTCTAATAAAATTTAATTTTTTATTAATGGCTTAAAATTACAATGTACATATACATTTTCTATGTTAAGCAAAAATAATAACATTAACAACATACAATAACTCACTCATTTGACAACAGTAAGTTCATAAAATAGAAAAATGAAGCGTCAGAAAATGGTGCCACTGTGCAATCACATTGTCTGAAATTCCTTATAAGCCACACACAAACAATAAAGCATTCAAAACAGGCCAAGATATATAACAGTGTATAATGTAAAACTATGTTTGAGGAGCCAGCATGGCTACTCACAGCCTGCTTGTAATGGAATCTTGAGAACTGTTGGCGCATCTTACAGCTTGTACATAAATCAATCCTGAGTAACACTGGCGCATCTCATGGCAGCCAACGTGATAAGGATGACCATACTTCATGATGCACTATATATTATAACACATTCACTACTGGCTTTTTATCAGTGTATTAACCCTCCATGCTGAATTATTTTTTTGCTTTTATCTCACTTAAGTATACTAGTTATCAACATTTATACAGAGTGTATCACAAGGTTCTTCTGGGACTTTCAAAACCTATTCTACTTGTGAAAAATAATGGAAAAAGTTCATATAAATAATATATCCTAAAATGCTTCGTTTGTGAGTTACGGCTAATGAAAGATTTTGCTCAGATTTCAGCTGCCCCGGTGAAATGAGGTAGTACTGAAATATTTTAGACGTTAATTAAGGAGCAGAATTAATGATTTCTTATGGTTTTTGACCTGAAAAATTGAATAAAATAGGTCCCAAAACCATATTTGTGGTAGTTTTTGAGAAATTTTGGGTGAAAACCAATAAATTGGAGTAAAAAACCCTGTTTTTTATGTTCGATATACAATAACTTTCTTAAATAGGTAATAATCACATAGAACTTGTAGAGAATTTAATTCTGAACAAAATAATGTAAGATAAGTTGAATAAAACAAAGAAAAGTTAGAAAAATACAAATTTTATTTAGTTATGAAATATTTATTTAATTATTTATTCTTCGTTTTATGAAAAAAGAAAGAACTAAGTTTGTGGATTTTATTAGTCTATGTTACATTTATGTGCAATAAATCCTCAGTTTATTCCATACATCAATAATTGGTTTAGAAATTTTTATTTTACATTTATATCAGATTAATTTACAGTCTAATTTCATTTGATTTCATCTATCATATGACTTGTTTACAACCTGAAAGTTAGTTTTTACCTAAATTCTTCTGAATGTTTTAGAACTGATCTGACGAACAAGTAAACTAACTACTATTTATGTTTTAAACTCATAATGAAACAATATTTTGTGTATTTCAATGGTTTTTTTTAAAAGATTAGTAATAAAATCAAAAATATTTATGTAACATTTTTTTTATTATAAAGAACATAAATAATCGCCAAAATATATTATTTAAAATTAAAATAACAGTATAAATGTGTAATTATAAAATATAGCTATTTATTATTAATCTATCGTCTTTCAGAAATGATGAAACCATGCAATTTTAAAATTCCACCAAAAAAAAGCCAGTTCAATGAAACAATGAATGAACTGCCCAATACAAAAACATAAAACTTTCTTGACGCACTAACATATGATACAGAGTCAACGGTAACATGCTGATCCCTACTAGTAGAGATATAAAAGCTGCTGGTCTGCAGATTTCATGTATGCACAGACCAAATGCCTGCAAGTGCTCAGCACTGAACGTGATAAACAATCTTTTTACAAGATATTTATATGTTTAAGCCTAAGTAATTTTGTTAAAAAATGATAAATAATTTTACCATTTTTCTCATTACTATTATTATTATTATTGTGTATTATACTAACATTGATCCAATGCTGTTCAGTGTTGGACCTTCCTTTTCTATTGGGAATGAACAAGCAAATTTTCTGCATGAATTTGTATCAATAATAATAAAATTCAATAATACATAAAAGAAATAAAAATATAGTTTAATAATAAGCTAGGGTATCTAATCAGGGTATTTAATTTTGTTTTTTCTTTTATTTATTTAAAAATTCTAAAAAAATTATTTTGCATCACTTTAGTATAAAATGGGTAGAAGTCTTTGGATGAGATTTGCCCATGAAATGAATTTAGCAAATACATGATTTCACAATGTCAAATCTCCAGAAATTTATATGCTTACATGTTTCCTTTAAAGTATTATTTATAACCAGATCATTTATTTTATAAACAATGATTTCTTTAAAACAATATAAAAATACAAACCTCCACAAACGCAATACCGATTCCAACACCCATAATTGTTATAATATTGTCTTTAACTTTATTTTTTAACTTTTGGTAACATCCTTCTTGAAATACAAGGTGATCATCAATTGTGTTCGAACAGAAACCATTTGCATTTACAGGAGGTTCTCTACAACATGATCCTGGCACATTATTGTTAGGAAATATTGTTATCCATCCTTTTGGATTATCAACTCCGCAACACTGTAACTGGAAAAAAAAAATAAATGCATTAAAATAAAGTTTTTTTTTTTGAATGGGTGAAAAACAATTTCGCGTTATCATCGCCTGTAAAATAAAGTAATAAGTTATGAAATTAATATATTATTAAATTAATACAACATTATAGTAATTATTTAATAGTATAATTATTAATTTTATTTATATATTATTTAATTATCACAGAAATACGAGTATATGTTATTTTATTAGAATAGAGGTTGTCATTCATTTATTGTATTGTCCGAGTACATACAATTTTTTTTGTGTGTACTCCCTCTAGGAACACAATAATTAGTTTCACTTACTGGTATCCAGTGGTGTAGTGAAGCGAGGGTGGCAACATTTCACAATAAATAATAATAGTAATAATATCTTGCAATCTGAACTAAAAATTTGAACAATTTCTTTTCATATTTTTGTTGCTCCTATAATTCGGAACCGATTAAAGTGTGCACGGATCTTTTTATTATTTAATCTGTGACAGAAACGGGGAATCCCTTTTCTATTAGGGAGTATCGTCATCTCGCTGCTCTAGCGACTGGTAACATCGTCTGTACTAACCAATTGCCTTGTAATTCCCCATGTTTTATTTTGTGCTCTGATTGTTCACGACGAATATACAGCGAGAATTAATTCTTTCTTGTAAATAGAGTTCAGTATTGTCTAATAACACCTGCATCATCAGTCGTAATGAGTGGAGAGTCACATTGACTCAATTAACCTCAATTCATGAATTTCTTTAAGTGGGTGTTGTGATTATTAAATTATTGAACTTTGTCAAAAATTTTGTGTTGTTAATTTTATGTAATAGTAACTTAATCTTGTCGACGCGTATCATAAATGTGGTGTATATATCAATAAATGGCATACGTATAAGAACTTCTGTAACAAATGTGTTTATTAAAAAACATACATGACTTTTCTATTTGTATCCTTTACAATATACAATAACAAATTTATTCTGGCCGAAAAGTTCTTAAGAATTTCTATAAATTTTGGACCCTTTTGGATTTAAACACCTAAATAAGGGGGCAGTGAATTTGGCTTACGCCCCGGGCGGCTGAAACCCACGCTACGCCACTGCTGGCATCTCATTTTTTTATTCTCAATACTTTTTTATTTTGTATGAATGTTCTTGCCTTTGCTAGGTTCATTATGCCCTTGCTATTTTCTTCTGAAAACTTCACATGTTTTGAGTTTTTGTCTGAACATGTCTGTGATTTTCTGTTTCAGCCTTTGCTTCTTTTAGATCGCCTTTGAAATATTTTAACTCTTAGTAGTTGTCTTTCTGTTGTTTCCTTGGTTAGTCTGTATTCATCCATTCTCATCAAGGTTCGGTTTCCTAATCACGTCTTAACAATTTGTCTACCCTCCGGTAAAGTTCATTGTTTTATCGTAGTTTGCAATCATCTTCATTTCTGGGTATTAATATTTTCCTCTGTTTTTTTATTTTTATATTTTCATGTTTGTTTATTTCTTCCTAGTCTAAGATTGTGAATTCAACCACATATAGTACCTCAGGTCTTACTGCTGTTGTGTAATGCCTCAGTTAATCCATTTTTTAGGTTAGTTTCTAGTTAAATATTCTTGGTAATGCTATAAGGTTTGGTGATCCTAGTTTTATTTGCTTTTTTATCTAATTGTATTACTTCAAGGTAACTGAAGCTGACAGCTCTCTTGTTTTTACCATATCTTGTGCTAAGGTATTTGGATGCCTTTTTTATGTTTGTTATGTGAGCTCTGTTTTTTCAAAAGATTTTCATTGTTCTATTTTTTTTAGTCATTTCCTTCTCCCCACATGCTTCATCGATTTTGAATTCTTGGATTGCACTTTTGATGTTTTGTAAGCTTGGTGTACCTGAGTTAGGTTTGTGTTTGTTACTGACTTCCAGGGATCTTTTTTGGGTTCTTCACAATTCAGTAGGCTTTCAAAGTATCTGGTTAAGATTCCACAATTCTCTTTGTTGCTGGTCACTACATCTCCATTTTTTTGTTTGAAGTATAAGCTTGATGGTATGTATTTAGTTAATTTCAGTTTAAATGCTCAATAGTATTCTACACAGTTATTCTAACATTCTGTCTATCTGTTCTAGAAGATTGTTTTTAAATTCTAGTTTTCTCTTTTTTGAAGGGTTTTGTAAGTTTGTTTTCTTTGTGTTGAATTTTTGTTTGTTTCTGCTGTCTTGTTTGCTTACCAGTTGTTCCATGCTTGTGATCTTTGGTGGATTGCTTTGTTGCACTGTTCATTTCACCAACTGTGTTAATGTTTGTTAGCATTGTGGGCTATCTTCTGAGTTGTTTCTATAAGATTTTTCTTTAACTCTAACCAGTTTTGAGATTTTTGAGCCTTATTTAAACATCTGTTTATTACCAAGGAGTTTTTGGGATCTTTTCTTAGGATCTTGGATTACGTTCATCTGTTTTTTCATGGTGGGAAGAATTTCATCTTGACTGAGATCAAGTAATGATTTGAGTCGACTTTAAGACCTTTCTTGAGCTTAGTGTTCATAATTTCTTTGATGTTTGGTGCGGAAATGGCAACACGATCAAATTTGGAACTGGCCAAGTTTCTCACAGAAAGATTTCCATCTTTTCATTCTCTTTGGGAGTAGTTTAAAACATGTTATCATTACTTTGAGATCTTTTTTTACAAAAAGAGATGAGTCTTTCTTTATTCCTGTTGGTTTGTTTGTAGGCTGTATATTTTCTAACTTCTAGTTCTCTCATTTTGCCCCAACTGGGCATTGAAGTCTCCTAGTAGAATCTTAACATACTTTTGGGGGACTTGGTCCATTTTAGTTTCAAGGAGGTTTAAAATTCTTGTACTTTTTGTGGGTTAATTTTAATATCTGCATTTATTGGAGCATATGCTTTTATTATATTGAATACTTTATTTGCATGTTTCATTATTAGGATGTTTGGTGTTGATCTAAAGTCTAGCCCGAGTTTATTATGGTTTGATTTACTGCAAAAGCTGTGCCCATGTTGCAGGTTTATTTTGACCCATATTTCTGGTTTACTTTTATATATTCTAAAATTTGTCTGATTGAAAGCTGTACTATGTATCTATGTACTTGTTCTCCCATAATGCTATTACTGAGATTTTCTGGGAGTTTAATATTTTGTGGTGAGATGCTTGAATTTATAGATTTTTAAGAGCGAGTCTATGTTTGTTTGATTTACAATTAGTGTGCAGGGTTTTTAGAAGGCTCTAATACCTTTGAGCATGGTGGTTGGGGCTCTCCAGAATCTAGCCCCACACTGCTATTTATAGCAACAATAGATTCATGTTTCCAGTTACCACTTGGAGTAGTCATAGTTGATTTTTTACTGTTATGCAACTATTGAAATTATGGGTTTAGTGGAAGCCAGTTGCCCAGATCCAGTGTTACAATATATTTGTAAGTCATAGAGGTTTTTTTATTCTTATACACTGCTGATCTTGTTGATCTCAACTTTCACTGTTGTGTAAAAGGTATTTATCAATTTATTTTAGTGGTGGCAGATATTTGTCCTGACATTTTCATATGTTATTTTGTAGGTGCCCTGCTCATCCCCCTTAATCAGTACTCCACAATGCCTCAGACTGCTGCTGCCTGTCATTATTACTTATTTAGGTTATCCTTTTAATCATAGCTGACCATCATATTAATAACTCACCCCTACCCGCAATCCAGGGATGTGCTCTATTGCTTGCAGCTAGATTCCCAATCCTTAGGGCAGAGTTAACTAATTTTAAAGTATAAAATAGATATGATTAAATACATATTAATTATTTAAAATATAAACACATTAAATAATATTAAGGTAAGTATGTGAAGATAATTAATATAAAAATTAACTACAAAAATTAATCACAATTCAAAAGATAATGAAAATTACTTGAGCACATTGAAAGGAGAAAAAAATCAAGTTTTTTGTTTAATTTTTGGATTAATATTATTTAAAAACTCAGGGGCAGAGTTCTACTGTTTCTGTAAAAAAATATCTTTGTGCAACTAATTTATAATTTTTTTAATTAACTGATGAGATTTTTTTTTAAGGTTCAGTAATTTATGAAAAATGTCAATGAAAGCTTAATAAGGTATTTACTTAGCTAAAGTATTGTGTTGAAGTTCATGAAAGCAGTTCTGTTCTCTGATTTTTGAGGTTATTATTATTTTCTAAGAATAAGTGGTTATTCTGTTAGCAAGGGTGGGCACATTCATAAATATAATCACAAGGATAAGTTAACATATTTAATGTCCTAAATATCAGTCTACATGATTTGTACTTATGGATACCAGATAATGATCTGACAGCCTATTTATATATCTTAACCCGTACTATCACAAGTAGGTAAAAATTACCCATAGGGAAATTGTGTTTTTTGTATTGGCCAACCTGATGGTTGGGCAGGAGAAAGGCCCCATGTAAATTCGTGCCAG
The DNA here is from genome assembly GCF_047948215.1 of Lycorma delicatula. Lineage (NCBI taxonomy): Eukaryota > Metazoa > Arthropoda > Insecta > Hemiptera > Fulgoridae > Lycorma > Lycorma delicatula. The sequence goes on along the minus strand of NC_134458.1, from coordinate 164,151,805 downwards.
TTATTCTCGGTCCTAGTGCTGAGGTATTTATTTATCAAGTTTCTTTGGAAGCCAGGTAAGCCTTCTTTGTACACACCTGGTAAATATTACCCACATGTGACACAGAGCCCAGGGGATGGATGGTAATTTTTACCTACATGTGCCTCAGAGTCCTACAAGTGGTGGGTAGTTTTTAACATCCTTTGACTTATTCTTCTTTGCTGGCTCTGTTGCAATAATATTTATATCGATATTTGTTTACATGCTTATCACTTTATTATTAACATGCATATTAGTTGTTTCTCTAAGTCTTTTCTTTTCTAACATTAGATGGATCAACCTAGTTCTAAAGATATAAGGAAGAATATTTACTGTACAGATGATCTTGGATTTGCAGAGACGGTGAGATAGCTTTTAGTGACAGATATAGAAGATGAAGTGTATGAGACTGAAGTTGATGATTGTGTAAGTTTAATTTTTATCTAGTTACACTTAGTTTTGAATAGCATTTTTTATTTTTCTCACTTTTTCTTGCACAAAAATAACTAAAATATTTATTTACTTGTTTTTTATTTTGGCTGGCTGAGATTCAATCAGAAACACCTATTCCTGATCCACTAACTTCTGATGACAGTAAAGAAGATCCAAATTATTCACCCCTCTGTCTGAATTAGAAAATGAAGATTCAAGTGAAGACTATGTTGATGACAAAGTGGAGGCTGCAGCTCAGGAACATAATGCAGTAAGATCTTTCCAAGTTGAAATCAAATCAGGCCACCCGCTCAGAACATCATAAATCTTCACATGCTGCCAGGACTTACGCGTTACAGTAAAGAAATTCTGGGAGATTCGCCTACAGAACTAAAAGTTTGGGACCAATTTTTTTTTCCAAATATTATGGAAGAAATTTTGAAGTATGCAAACCTCCATTTCACATTCGTCAGAGCACGTTTGGGAGAAAAAAGTTTGAGCTACCACAAGGACTTATCCTACTCAGAACTGAACACTTTCATGGGCATGCTGGTGCTTTCGTTCATCACTAAGTCCAACTGTCAAAGTGGTAGTTCGCTTTTCAATAAAGTAACGGGCATCCTATATTTAGAGCAGCTATGTCTGTTAGCAGATTCACAGCTATAAGAGGCATTAGAGTTTGATAATCCTTACACACAAACAACTCAGAAGGCTATGGATCTAGCTGCCCCAATATCTAATATTTTTATCATTCTGATGGGCAGCTATCAAAAAATGTTTGTTCCTAGTGAACATTGCACAGTTGAAATGCTTTTGCCATTTAGAGGAAAACGTCCAATTCACTACCTATATGCCAAACAAGCCAGTAAAGTACAGCATCAAATCAGTGAATTTAATGAGTGCAAAAAGTCCCACTTATACAACTCCTACATTTATCAGGGTAGAGGCTCAGACGGCAAAACTCTGTCTCTTGAAGAGAAAAATCTCATGGTGTCTACTCAGGCCTTACTTCAAGCTTCAAAGCCCCTCCATGGCACAAATAGAAACATAACTGCCGACAATTATTTCAGCTACATTCAAGCTGAGAAAGCGAGGACTCACCTATGTTGGCACCTCAAAAAGAAAAGGAAGGGGATCCCCCCCTGAATTTCTGGTTACTTGTCGACAGCGCTTTATGGTTTTTGAATGATACGCTTTATGGTTTTTCAAATGGCATGACACTCCTCTCTTGGAAAGTGTAGAGCAACCGCATTATCCTTCTTGTATCAAGTATGTACAGTAGCAATGGAATTGATGAAGAAACAGGCAAACCGGAGAGTATAGCCTTCTACAATAGAACAAAAGCGGGGGGGGTGGATACTTTGGATTTCCATTACATTGTGTACTCCCCACAAAGAAAAGATGTTCGCTGGCCATTGTGTATACTGAGTGGCATGGTAGCCATAAATATGGTTAACTCTTTCATAGTAGATCAGTGTTTTGTAGCCAGTGATGTGCAAAAAATAAATATTTTTATTAAAAAACTAGCCATATAGATGATGGTTCCATTCCTCTTTGAGCGGCTCCAAAACCCAAAAATCTCTAATGAATGTAGGAGCTTGATCGAAAAATATATCACTCTTGAGTGTACAGCAAGAGGAACAGAAGACAGGGAAATTGCTGATACTTCATCTACAATCGCCAATGATAAAGTGGAAAAAAGAAAAAACTGTTCTTTATGTTTATATACAAAACACAGAAAACCTAACAACATGTGCATAAAGTGTAAACAGCCCGTGTATATGGAATGCTCCAGAAAATTATGCATCAATTATGTTAAAGATATGTATTTCTGAAACTTCAAAACTTCATAATTGTATTACAAAAACAAATAATCAGTAAATGTTTTATAAAGTGGTAATTTGAACGTGCAGTATATTTTATTTTGAGCTGTTTTGAAGGCCGTTAGAGTGTAATATACATCCAATGTAATTTGTTGAATTGATGACATAATATTTTGAAGTCCTTTTAAATAATTATCTTTGGATACATATATAGATGTGTCATCTGCAAAGAGGATAATATAAAAAAAACAATACAAAAATTGCTAATACTTTAACACGTTGGACTCAAATAACAATAACACGAAAACTAAATGAGTTAAGAACATCTGGTTATGTTCACGTGGTCCTCCAAGAGGAGGCTATTCGGAACACAATGTAGCCAACCATACATTACTAAATATCTCTGTTGGCATGTATTTAAAAATGTTAAGTTATTTTCTGAACGGACCTCGTACTTATAGTTGCACTATTTTAATTATATATCTGATGCCATTTCTATACCCTATGTTTATGAAAATTCAGAATCTTTAATTATTAATAAACAATAAGAAAAGCAATGGCCAAGGAGACTTCCCTGTGAGGATCTTTAAGTGAAAACTTACAATTTACATGCACTTCTTATCAAAAGAAAAAACTAACCTGTTTACAATTGGTAAAGTCATAACTTTAGGAAATTATAAGCAGCTTCTCTAATACTATAGATGCTAAGTCTTTTCAACAGTAAATAAAAGTAGTACTAAATCAAATCCTGTATTGAAATTGCAAGATATTTTAAATGAAGAAAAGGTTCTCCATTAATTTGAAACTGATCGTTTATAATTTTAGTGTTATCATAACGTATTGTCATGCAACAACATCTTGTACAATGAATTGAAATATTGCTTTTGCTAATTGTTTTTTTTTTTATAATGAAAAATGTTTTCTTTATTGCATTCATACAAAGTTGTAAAGTTTCATTCATGATGTATTTTGTTTATGCATATTAAGAATTTTTCATACTGTTTTGTATTGTTTTGCCAACAGAAGTTTAGAAATAATCAGATAGTGTCATCAGAATACTTTTTCTAGTATATTTTACTGACGTGTATGATTTGTTGTGTTGAGAAGGATTAAAAGATTTCTGCTAGGATGTTGTAAATAGGGAACTAAATAGTTTCATATATAGTCATTATGTTTTGTAATGTTTAATAAATTTACTACTTACTTATAAATTATATTTTTCTGGGACGTAACTAAAGGATATTAAGCTAAACCAAATTTGGTTTGTATTTTGTTAAAAATTAATGGTTTTATGTAATATGCATGATACCTTTAAAAAAAAGAGCTCTAATGAATAATTTCTGTGTAAGTGATGAAGTATGCAGCAACATAAAAAATTATCAAGCTCTACTGATAATTAAACCCATAGTCTTCAGTGTACTAGTTACAATAACAAAAAATCAAGTTAGAAATATTATAAGATAAAATGTTACCTTTCTTTGCACTGTATCCCATGCTTTACGATCTAAATCATTAATAGTATAATTGCTCATTGATTTTTTAAGTGAAGTCCTCATTGCATTACTGAATTCATCTTTGGTAACACTTGCAGCAATACCAACAGCCATTTCAACAATAAATATTACAAGCAATAGTACTGCAAACTGAATAAACATTTAAAACTTAAAATTATTACATAATGATTAAATTTGAATGAATATATCTTGCATTAGGGAAATAAAGCATACAGCATACACAAACTAGATAGACAACTCTCTCAATTAAAGTACAATGTTTTAGTTTACTGTTATATTTAAAGTAAGGGGTAAATAAATAGTCTGTTAAGTTTTAGAAAATATAATATTAACACGGATAACAGATAATGATAGATGAAGAGATATAAATAAAAATGGTAAATGAAATACTATTATGTAATTTAGTAAATAAAATAATTCTTGTAGAAATTATCAATAGAACAAGGAGTATGGCAAAGTTCAGTGGTCCATGGAGGTTTTATTTAATTCTTCCATTTCTTTCTAATCGACTCTTACATAAACCATAAGAAACGTCTACTTATAAACTAAGAGAATGGGAAACAAAGATATTAAACTGCAGCATTATCTACACAATGCACCGATATCCATATAACTGGATAGGGGATCCCCTGTACTGGAATTAGTAAAATTTGAAGCATAAACTAGCACCACTAAATGAGTGGTAGAACTAAATAAAATGAAATGGCGCATGTGTAGAGGTAAGTGTTAGAGTAGGGATAAAACCATGTTTTAAACCAACGCAGTAGAAGTGTTCTAATTTTGTATTTTGAACGCTGATCTCTGTATAATTATATATTAGATTTCTATATATATTTTCTACAACTGTCTGTAAATTTCTGCTTGTGTTGCAAAAATTACTTTTTTTCTACTGTTTAGCCTGTGGAACCACTGTCAGGATTACTTCAGAGGATGATATGTATGAGTGTAAATGAAATGAAGTGTATTATTGTAAACTTTTAATCACTGTTTATCTTTTATAAACTTTCGTTTGTGTAGTCTTGTACAGTCTCAGGTCGACCATTTGTGAGATGTGTGGTTAATTGAAACCCAATCGCCAAAGAACATCCATATTCATGATCTAGTATTCAAAACCACATAAAAGTAACTACCTTTACTAGGATTTGAACCTTAGAACTTTGGACTTCGAAAATTAGCTGATTTGTGAAGACGTGTTCACCACTAGACCAACCTGGTGGGTTCTTTTGGTTATCTGACTTAAGTAAAATAAACATCCCTACCATCATGATTATAGTTGCACAAGTGTACAGTGGTTTTATTTAGTTCTCAGCCGCTCATTCTGTGGCGCTGAGGTAGCTTCAATATTAAACACTTAATTTGTATTTTACACCATAAGGATCCCCTATCCAGTTATATAGAGATCAGTGACACAGTGGGGTATTCTGGGTAAAAATAAAAAAATAATACGAATTTACAACTAAACTGTAATTATAACTAAAACATAATTATCAAAGAATGAAATTGGACTTCATTAAAAGCATATTTTCAGACTTAAAGAGATTTAAGATATGTCACAAGCTAGAATTTCTTAAATTTAATTAATTCGGTTTTTTAACAAGTATGAAGGTTCTAGTTAGTACGAAACTGGTAACATCTATGGTGTATAATACAGAATGTAAACATGAATCATTTATGTAAATGAATACCAACAAACAAGAACAGAAAATCACATCAATTTCTATATTACATCATTAAAAATATTACCCTCAGTAAAACGTTACCAACAGTTCTGTCATAAACGGGCATATTAGGTTATCAAAGCCTTCACCACACAGCAGTTCATTGGGCATAAATCTCCAATTGGCTCTTGCTCTACTAGAAGAAAAAATACACGTTTTGAAAAGGATCGCCACCCTTTCCTTGCGTTTTGTTCTGTTTGACAAGGAATCAATTCTTAATAATGCAATCTCTAATTCAATGTATAACTGATAAAATCTCTAATGTGTGTAAATTACTTGTAAATTGATTACCATAAAATTAAGTAATTTGATTTACCAGGAATGAAAATTAAAAAACCATGAGAAAATCAATGCTATACATATCCTTTCAGAAAGTTTAGTTTTATCCTGATTGATGTGGTTATAAAAATTATATGTGGTTATAAATTTATATACAATTTTGTTACAGACTCTGTCTTAATATCTAGTTTTGTTCATCCAGATTTTTAAATTATTAAAGTATTTCTGTTAACTTGTGGTAGATACAAATGTAAAATGAGTATATGATCATAATGTAAAAATAGTTTTTATTTTATTAAGTAGTTTATAATGTCTTTTTTGTTACTGATGTTTGTTAATTAAAAAAAGTTTTCAAAGAATGTATGTAATTGTTAAATGTATTACTTAAGAGAGAAGTGTTGATTATCACTGGAAGCCGTTTCAGTGTATACAGATAACAGTGCATGAAAATATGTATTACATATGCAAATATAAATTACAATGTGAATGCAAAGGATGCATTTAAATTTGAATAAATTGAAGATAAAAATTATTTCCTAGTAATTCTTGGAACTGAAATGAGAGTACAGTTTTTGATGTTTTAAAATAGGTACTAGATGTTATTTAGTTTAGATGTATGAACTGGTACTAAAACAGTTCATCACATCTACTGTAAAATAAAAACTTATTTATAATCTTACAGCAATTAGCATCCAGTAACTTTCTTTAATTGCTCCACAACACCCAAGAAATGCAATCAGAAACACTATAACTCCAGTAATAACTAATATTATTGGCGGTGCAAGTACTTTGCTTTCTAAAAAATGGCTATACTCTCCAACATCAAGTAGTGCTGCTGCTCCCACAACAATAATCACAATTCCTGAGACCTGAAAAAATTATTACATTATTAACATAAAAAAAAATTATATATAACAAATTTATCTCCCCTGTCTTATTTCAAATAGATAATGGTGAACTGATTTACACTGGATGACATGATTTTTGTATCGCTAATGAAAATGCTCTTTTTGTGTTTCATTTTGCTAGTTATTAAAATATCTGTTCACAAAAATGCCCTACCACATTCCATTTCAGAGTACCTGTAACCTGTTTTGAATTGCATGGAATTGTTTTTACAATTCCTGGCTTTACTGGGTATTCCCACTGCATTCTATGAGCCTTTATAGACTCTCTTATGTTTCTTTAAAATTTAGTTTGATTCTGTCTTGCATACAGTCAAGTGTTTTATAGTGATTTTGTTATATTTTGTATAAAATGGCAAGTTCTAGTCATCAATGTCACAAAAATTCAGTAGATAAGTTTTGTTATATATGTGGAAGATTTACTTTAAAGTCACTGACTAGATTTGTGTCTCAGGAAGTAAAAAAAGCCATAGTTATATTTTTAAGTCCCACATTGAATATCAAGGCAAATATGGATTCCTCATGTTTGCTGCATGAGTTGTAACATAAATCTAGTTCAGTGGATGCATGGCAAGAAAACTTTTATGCCGTTTGCTATTCTTGTAGTATGGAGAGAACCTTCTGACTATGTAAGTGATTACTACTTCTGCATTACTAAAAGAGAGATATTCAAAAAAGCAAAAGGGAAAAATTGAGTATCCAAATTTCCCATCAGCACTAAGGTCCATTCTGCACAGCCCGGAATTACTAGTGCCAATTGCACCTTCAAGCTTGGATAATGTTACATTTCTCAATGTTCTTATTCTTCATCAGGATGTGATTCACAATTTCCTGAGACCATTAGTAGTGACTCTACGTTTTTACCAACCACCAGTAAGCCTCATTTAATAACTCAAAATGAATTAAATGATATGGTATGTGACCTAGGTTTGTCAAAACAAAAAGCTGAACGTCATGGTTTCAGACTTCAACAGTGAAACCTGTTGCGACAAAAACATAAGAGTTTCATTTTACCAAAAATGGAATTTCACATTTTCAGGTTTTTATATAATGGAAGGATCGCTGTGTATCTGTTATGTTATGTTATTGTTGGTTTATTGAATGAACTTAATATGGAACATATGTTCTAAGTGGCATATTTTCATAGATTCATCAAAAATATCCTAAAGGCAGTCTTGTTTCATAATGGATCATTAAAACAAAAAACCATCTACTCCTTTAGCTTATTCAGTGACAATGAAAGTAAACTATGATAACTTGGCTCCCATACTAAATAAAGTTAAATATGAATAGTATCAGTGGCATATTTGTAAAAGTTATAAGTATATTGCTTCAAGACTTTAAGAGAGTTTTACAAAGTATTGTTTTTTATGCCTATGGGACACCTGAGTAACAAAAAAACATTTCATTAAGAGAGATTAGCCTCATAGAACTTCTTTTGAACTAGGTACTTCAAATATAAAGTATGCTTCCCTCGTTGATCCAAAAAGTTACTTCTCCTGCCTCTCCATATTAAGCTTGGACTAATGAAAAACTTTGTTAAAGCTACGTATATAAAAGGTAGTGGTTTCAAGTACTTAAAAGAATTATTTTTCAGTTAAGTGATGCAAAACTAAAAGATGGAATCTATATTGGGCCTCAAATAAGGAAACTTTTAAGTGATCTTTTTATTGAAAAATTAAATGATAAAGAATTGGCAGCTTGGAACTGTTTTATGAGTGTAGTGAAGGGATTTCTGGCTAATAAAATAGATTAGAACTATAAAGCCCGCATAGATGAACTCTTAAAAGCCTATGAATAACTAAGATGTCGCATTTCCCTAAAAATGCAACTTTGCACTCATTTGGATTTTTTTCTGGAAGATTTGAATACAGTAAGTGACAAACAAGTAGAGAGATTTCATCAGAACAATCAATGGATGCTGGGACCCTTTACAATGGGCAACTATTACTGGTTTTTAAAAAGAGAAGGTTTTACTGAACACAAGAGAAAGAGTAAAATATTTTGTCACTGTATGTACTTTTTATATTTTTTACTGCATATGGTGGTTAGTAAAACATCTTTAATTAGTTTAACATGTTTTAGATAAACGTATAAATTTTTTATTCAATATACATTGCATTGCAAAAGTATGTCGTCTTCTGTTTTTAGTCAAACCTTCCAACCTCTGTAACAAAAAAAAATGTACATGTTAAAGATTTTGCATATAATTTTTGAATTTAGGACACAAAATACTTTAAATGCAGCTATTTTCATCAAAGTCATTTAAAAAGTTTAAATTTGTTGGTTAGTTAATTATTTTTAGTTTACTTTATCTGGCTATAACCAATATTTAGCATTTTTTATAGCCAATTGTTACAGTTTTAATAAACATTTCTGTGTTCAGTTGGAGCTTTGTGATCCTTGTTTGTTAGATTCATATCATTTTACCTATTAAATGAATTATTTTTTTGTAACAAAATCCTCTGTGTTCTTAAGCATTTTTATTCCTTTTTCATCATGTACAGCATGAACAAGTCATCCCATGGTCCAATAAGGTAAGAATGACATCTAAATAAGAATATAAGATAAGAAAATGTTTTTTTTTGTCTTCAGTCATTTGACTGATCTGATGCAGTTCCCCAAGATCCCCTTTCTAGTGCGAGTCATTTCATTTCGATATACCTCCTATATCCTACATCCCTAACAATTTGTTTTACATATTCCATACGTTGCCTGCCTACACAATTTTTTCCTTCTACCTGTCCCTTCAATATTAAAGTGACTAATCCAGGATGCCTTCAGTCTGGCCTGTAAGTCAGTCTCTTCTTTTAACTATATTTTTCCAAATGCTTCTCTCTTCATCAATTTGCTGCAACACCTCTTCATTTGTCAGTTTATCCACCTACCTGATTTTTAACATTCTCTTATAGCACCAAGTTTCAAACGCTTCTAAGCTTTTCTTCTCAGGTACTGCGATTGTCAAAGTTTCACTTCCAAATAAAGCTATGCTCCAAACATATACTTTCAAAAATGTTTTCCTGATGTTTAAATTAATTTTTGATGTAAACAAATTATATTTCTGAATGAAGGCTCATTTCACCTGTGCTGTTCGGCATTTTATATTGCTCCTGCTTTGTCCATCTTTAATAATTCTACTTCCCAAATAACAAAATTCTTCTACCTCTGTAATCTTTTCTCTTCCTATTTTTATATTCAGTGGTCCATCTACATTATTTCTACTACATTCATTACTTTCGTTTGGTTCTTGTTTATTTTCATGCAGTAGTTCTTGCATAGGACTTCATCCATGCTGTTTATTGTTTCTTCTAAATCCTTTTTATTCTCAGCTAGAATTACTATATCATAAGAAAATCGTAGCATCTTTATCTTTTCACCTTATACCGTTACTCTGGATCTAAATTGCTCTTTAACATCATTAAAGATGTAAAGATTAAAAAGTAACAGAGATAGGGAACAACCTTGTTGGACTCCCTCTTTTTTATTATGGCTTCTTTCTTATGTTCTTCAATTATTACTGTTGCAGTTTGGTTCCTCTAAATGTTAGCAATTGTTCTTCAATCTCTATACTTGAACCCTAATTTTTTTTAAATGCTGAACATTTTATCCCAGTCTTTGTTATCAAATACCTTTCCTAGGTCTATAAATGCCAAGTATGTTGGTCCTTCTACTATTAATCTGAGTGATAAAATTGCTTCCCTTGTCCTTATTATACTTTTTCTGAAACCAAATTGGTCTTCTCCTAACATTTCTTCCACTCTCCTCTCAATTCTTTTGTACAGAACTTTAGTTAAGATTTTTAATGCTTGAGTATTTAAGCTAATTGTTATGTATTCTTCACATTTATCTGCTCTTGCTTTCTTTGGTATTATGACAATAACATTCTTTTTGAAGTCTAGATGGAATTTTCCCTTTATCGTAAATATTACACACCAGTTTGTATAATTTATCTATCGCTTCCTCAGCTGCACTCCGCAATAATTCTACAGGTATTCCGTCTATTCCAGGAGCCTTTCTGCCATTTAAATCTTTTAATGCTCTCTTAAATTCAGATCTCAGTATTGTTTCTCCCATTTCATCCTCCTCAACTTCCTCTTCTTCCTCTATAACACCATTTTCTAATTCATTTCCTCCGTATTACTCTTCAATATATTCCACCCATCTATCGACTTTACCTTTCGTATTACATATTGGTGTACCATCTTTGTTAAACACTTTATTAGTTTTTAATTTATGTACTGCAAAATTTTCCTTAACTTTCCTGAATGCTCCATCTATTTTACCAATGATCATTTCTCTTTCCACTTCTGAACACCTTCTTTTAATTCACTCTTCTTTCACTAGTTTGCACTTCTTGTTTATAGTATTTCTTAGTTGTTGATAGTTCCTTTTATTTTCTTCATCACTAGCATTCTTATATTTTGTATGTTCATCCATCAGCTGCAATATATCCTCTGTTATCCAAGGTTTTCTACCAGTTTTCTTTGTTCTGCCTAAATTTGTTTCTGCTGATTTAAGAATTTCCTTTTTAACATTCTCCCATTCTTCTTCTATATTTTCTACCTTACCTTTTTTGCTCAGACCTCTTGCAATGTCCTCCTCAAAAATCTTCTTTACCTCCTCTTCCTAAAGCTTCTCTAAATTCCACCAATTCATCTGACACCTTTTCCTAAGGTTTTTAAATCCCAATTTACATTTCATTATCACTAAATTACAGTCGCTATCAATACCTATAATTACACAAATATCACAACTTTCATACAATTAACATGTGAAGTTTTAATTATTGTTACAAATATGACGAATAATGTGAGTTCCTGAGGATGGAATTTAATTCCGAAAGCGCTTGAACGCGTCAAATTCATTTGTTTGTAAGCGGTTTTTTTTTATATACCAATGGGCCATACTTATCAAAATTATTATAAAATATATATATATATATATTGTATTATTATTATTTTTTTTGTGTTCAGTCATTTGACTGGTTTGATGCAGCTCTCCAAGATTCCCTATCTAGTGCTAGTCGTTTCATTTCGGTATACCCCCTACATCCCTAACAATTTATTTTACATATTCCAAACGTATTTTTAAAATATTTATAATATATATATATATATATATATATCTGGCAGACTGTAGCATCTCTGCCTTCATTTGGAAGATGTGGGTTTGAATATCCCTGTCAGGCATAACATTTTTTCATTTTCATTTTTTCATCCTACAGAATTCATTTTCGTCCATCGGCAGCTGTTACAGAGGGCATCAGACTTTTGCTTTTGTTAAAGTAAGTAAATAATTTGATAATAGCATACCATCAATTTTATTTCTATCCTCTAATTGTTGAAATTATGGAACCGTTCTGTTAAAATAAATTTCTTATAAAACTGTTTAAATTTTAAGTGAGAAACCAAAGCAAATTTGATAGAGTTTAAAATTCACATCGTAATACTGTAACTAGATAATTTAGGGGCAAATCCTTTTGCTATTACTGGTATGAACTTCTTGTCTCGTGACTCTAGTCACAACTAGAGGGGAATAATCAATATGTATTGTCTAAAAACATTAAAACCTATTTTTTGATAAAAATAGTTCAAATTTTTAATGAAAGTATATTATTTAATATCAATACTGTATTTACCATCATTATCAACTATTTATTATGCCTATGTAATATATATTCCCAACTGTCAGAAATGGATTTTAGGGCTTCATTAGAAGTCAGAATGAATTTTCAGGATATAAAAATGGTCTGTTAGATCTTTATTTGGTACTATTAATTAGAAATTATGTAGACTAATATTTATTTATAAGAAAATACCTTTTCCATAGGTTAATTTTAATTTTTAACTTTCTGTTGCTAACACTTAATTCTAACTTTTCTGAAGGTTATTTTTTTTGGGTATGCTCTTTTTCCTAAAAAAAAGTCATTTATTCTTAAAACAAAACACTATATGCTTCTATCAAACCAGGAATTTCTGCCAGCATTTACTTTATGACATAATACTTTAACCTAGGCAGAAGAGTTTTCTGTGCTTCCAATGACATCAGAGTAATTTTATTGAGAATTTGAAAGATATGCAGCAGAGCTGTTTGGAAAGTTCGCATTCCAACACATATATGGTGTAAGTATGATCAAATGATTATGATACCTATCATGTATGATCCTGTAACTAGTGTGGTGTGAAGTTTAAACGTGTGCATTTAGTTGCTTATTAGTAGAGATTGAGTAAATTAAACAAGTTTTTACATTTTCTGGATACAATTGCAGTTCAAGGTGTTACAAAGCACTTTGTTTTAAAAGGTTTACTCAGGAGCACATTTACAAAAGAGATTTAGATTCCACTTTAAAGGAGCCTTCATTTCCCCTTCATTTTCCACGGTAAAAAGGTAGATGGCTGAATTTAAACATGGTCGTGTATCCATCCAAAATAAATGGAATGATGATTGTTTGGGACTCTCAAACCCATTATGAATAATGAAATCATTGCAAAAATCCTCAATTCTGTATAAAATAATTGCAGACTGAAGATATGCGAGCTTGCTGACATTGTAAACATCTCGATAGACTGTGTCCGTTACATTTTATACAATGTTTTGAGTATGAACTTTCTGCTCGGTGGGTGTAGCATTTGCTAACATTTGGTCAAAATGCATTAGATTGAATACTTTTGAAGGGTGTTTAGATTTATTTAAACGCAACTTCGCTAAGTTTCTATGACATTTTATAACAGTATATGAAACATGGCTTTATCATTACATGATAGAAACCATACAATAGTTGAAAGTGCATTAAGGGAAGCGGGTTAAAGTTTGCTAAAGAAGTGAAAATGGTTCCATCTGCAGGAAAAATTCTAGCTTCAGTTTGTTTTGGGATTTTCATGGTATGGTTCTCATAGATGACTTAAAGAAAGGAAGGAATATCACAGGAAATTATTATGCTTCATTATTGGACCAATTGAAAAATGATATTCAGGCCACATCTGGCCAAAACGAAAGTGATCTTTCACCACAATAATCCACCTGTGCACACATCTTGGATTGTTGCTAACTACATCCCATAGGCTTCAAAATGCTTCCACGTGTGTCATATTTGGCGCCCAGCAATAACTTCTTATTTTCTAACTTCAAGAAATTGGTAGCTAGACGAGAAAATTCACAACAAAATAATGAGATGAAAGCTGTGGCAACCATTTATTTTGCAGAGTTGGTCAAATCGCATTATATCATGGGTATTAAAAAGTTGGGAAGTCATTGGTCTAATGTATCCAATTGTAAGATGATTATCTTGAAAAAAAAAAATAGAAAAATCTTGTGTTTTCTTTGTCAGACTGAGGAATTTCCAAACTGCCATCATAGACTAATTTATTTAAAATTAAGTTAAATGATTTAATTTCAGATAAAACATTATAACTGCAATAAAGAATCTTTATATAATAATAGTTAAATAAACTGATTTTTTTGTATCCTTTATTAAACACAAACACTTTTTTGTTAAGTTTCAAAGTTGTTATTGTATTCTACACTGGTTTAATGTATTACATTTTTACATCACTATAATTTCTATTTTTTTAATTTTAATATGAACGTAAATCACTTTTCTGCTTTATTTATTAATTTTATACTTCATGATGGTGCTCTGTTCAAGAAATTTTTTCTTTTTGCTTTGATCCTTTTAAGTAAATACTGGGGCAATTCTTTTGGTATCTGTGGAGTGATGGAGTGATATTTCTACCTGTTTCTGATATAATCTAATTTATTAATTAAACCATAATGTATCCCAAAAATGTGGAAAGTTGAGCGTTTTTAAATTTGTAAAAACATTATCATTATTTTCCATTTCATGCTCAAATCTTTCTTTTGACGAAACAGTCCAGTTTTTATAATTTGTTTTCTTATTTTATAGATCATGATTTGACAAGATCCTTTGGTGAACTTATTTTAAGTATTTTTCATATAACTTTAGCGCAAGATTTTTTTAAAACAAAAACTTATTGGCACTTAAGTGTATTTTTAGTTCTTTTATCATTATTACTATTCATTTGATTGTTATAGCATAACAATTAATAATTGATGTCATTCTGATTTTTTAAATATTTTCATCTAAAAGTTCAAGAAAACTATTTGGAAAACTGACAGTTAAAAAACTGAAACATATTCAATCATTTCACAGAGTCTTAGCTCACATATATGCAGTCTTTTCATTACTTTATACAACATTACTTTTGTCATCATTCTTTTTGAAATACTAATTCCTAATCATGTTTCTAATGAATGGCTTTTTCACACGTGTAGTGTTGTTTATCGGCTATCCGTTTTTAAGGAAAAATGAAACAAATAGAAATGTAAATAAACTTTTAAAAAAAAACATGAATAAAAACTTTGTCAGTTTTAAAAATTTTAACTTTTTGAACATAACACAAAATTATAAATTATTAAGGAGTTATTAATTTTGCTACTGATCTCTGAAGTCTAAATTCTTAACAGATAACTAAAAGTTCTATCTTTTAGTGTAATTTTTTTTAAAAATTGATTCTTTATTAAAAAATATAAATTTGTATATAAAATTATTAAGTATTATTAAAAATCACTTTTTACAGTTTCATAAATTTGTTAGTTTTGTTAATACGTGTACTCAGTATAGGTATGTATTTCATTAATACACAGTACATGTATGCGTGTAGGTAGTAATTCTATAATTGCTGAACAGATGTTTTACATCACAGAACTATTGATGTATATAGCTGTCATGTAATTGTATACCTTACATATACATGAATATTATCATTAACATTTTGTGCTGCATCGAGTATGAAATACCCATTAACATTACCATTTATATTAGCATAGTGCCATATAAATTCCCTCCCTACATTTACCCAATGATATTTGGCTATATTCATTCCCTTTTATTATCATTCTTCCTTTGAATAAAATGATCAAAACTTTCTTATCTTTCAGATTTATATTACAAGCATTTACTCGCAATTTATTATGAGTATATAAACTTTGTTTACTTTTTGGGTCATTAGAAATAACCAGAGTTATATAAATAACTAAAGTAAAATAAATAAAAAAATTGTCAAGTTTATTTTTATTTTTAATTTAAAAATAAGATTTTTATTTTTTTAAATCTCTTGCAATTAATTAAAATTGTTCTGTAAACTTTATTAAGGTTTTATAGTAATATGTGAAGATAGCATAATACCTGAAATATTGGAGTAGTTTAGGAGGGATTAGAAGGTCTTACCTTTTACTTGATAGTCATTTCAGCCATTTAGCTTATGTAATAAAATTCTAGAGCAGTTATTTAACAGGAGATAGTTTCTTTGAAAGTAGGTTCTCCCCACCAGATAATACCATTGATGCACAGGTTTGCATGGAGATTTTACCAGCACCTGCATCCTGATTATTTATGTAATCAGGGTCTGATCTACATGACCCAAAGTAGAGAAAAAGAAAATCAAGAGGAAGGAATATGAGTCGCAGATGAGAAAAGTGATCTTCTCTAGAAGGAAGCACAGGGTTGGCAAACAACTTCTCCAGAGAATAGTTTTGAAATCTCCACCGGTCTGTTAGTAAATTTTTTACAGAATGGAAAAAACACTGAACAATCATTAATTTTACATTGAATGACTTAAGTAAATGCTGCAACAGAAAATTATTTTACCTCAGAAATCAAAGAGCTACCAGAGAATAGATTGATTAGGTTGGTTAGAGCCACGAATAGGTAGAGTAAGTTTGGTTAGAGTCGCTGTTCTCAAAGGAGCACACTCCTTGTTCCTGGAAATGTATGTAATGTGGAATTTTCATTTAGACTACAGCCAAACTGCTCAGCTTGACTTCTGTAGAGGCTAGTTAATGGAGTAATACAGACTTTGGCACGGTTAGATTGTTGGTTCTTAGGTAATAAATCTATTTTGTTTCTGATTTTCAAAGATTGATTTTTATTTTGCTAAAATTTACCTCATCAAAAATGAACACTACTCTTTGAACACAATGGCAACCTGCTTATTTTATCAGTATTAATGTTTTTGGGTGTTTGTATTCCAAGAATTTTTAATTAAAATAAAAAAGTAATTGTATTTATAATAGAAACAATATTTCTGATAATTTTATGTTAAACATGAAGATGGCAAAATAACCAAGATATTGATGCTCACTTTAATTCATAAAGTTTATTATTCTTTGGGGGGAAACAAATGGCTTTTTCCCGACTAATAGATTGAAATTTCCAAGTCCCTTCTTATAAGATTAATTCTGCTATAAATGTGTTTTTCATAATCTGTACCTATTGACCGGATCGGTGGAAACACTATCCCATCTAATTTATTTTTATTCAAAGTATTTTATCACGTACAAGCTAATGATTGTGTATTTATTGTATTTTTACTTAGTTTAATTAATTATTTTTTTATATACTAAATCACTGTTTCATTACAACAATATTTCTTTTTGCATAATATATACTGGTATGTTTTAAAAGTGACTATAAAATTTGGTATTAATTATTTTTTCAATCTTCTACTCTGGAATGTATAATGTCAAGAAGGTGCTTCAAATTTAATTTTGTAACAACCTGCATTCTTTCTCAATTTATCATATTTATTTTCTTTAGTTCTTGTTTGCCAAATTTGTTACGTAATGTAAAAATGATGAATATTCCTACTTTTCAGATTTGAGTAGAATGGAACAATGAAGGCATACCCATTGTTTTTAAACTTTTCCATAGAGAACCAGTACAAGAATCAAAAAATAAATTTGGGCATTGCATAACTACTCGAGAGCAAAATATTTAATTGTCGAGATTTACTGATGACATTATTCTTTTAGCAGAAACCAAACATTAGTTAGAAGAAATAATGAATGGCTTAGATTTATTATGAGGATAGAAATAATTCAGTTTGAGAATAGATAAGAGTAAAAGAGAGATAATAAAATGTGGCAGAATTTTGTTATTTAGAATTTACAAAGGATGGACAAAGTAATACAGACATCACAAGCAGGAGACCATTCATGCAAAAGTACCTACTGATATGTAATATGTATGTAAGAATTAGAAAGATTTCTTTAAAAATATTTGTAAGGAGTATAGCTGTACAGTAGTGAAATGTGGATGATAAGGAAACAGAAAAGAAAGAATACAGGTCTTTGAAATATAATGTTTCTGGAGGATATTGAATAAAATCTGAAATGAAAAGGTGATGAAAGAAATTTCTGGCAGAACTTGTTTAGAGATAGACTAGTTCGATCAGCTACATGTGGTGATGGAGGGGTTTTTAATAGGTAAAAACTGTAAATTGGCAGTAATTGGAA
This sequence comes from Lycorma delicatula, assembly GCF_047948215.1. Classification (NCBI taxonomy): domain Eukaryota; kingdom Metazoa; phylum Arthropoda; class Insecta; order Hemiptera; family Fulgoridae; genus Lycorma; species Lycorma delicatula. The sequence goes on along the minus strand of NC_134458.1, from coordinate 164,133,803 downwards.
TAAATTAAACAAATAATTAAGGGTGCAGACTGTAGTAAATACTCGTACATATGTATAAATTAAAATATTAACACAAAACAGAAAGGGATGAAGAATAGCATGAAATCGATTGACAGATTGATCACTCAAAAACAAAAAGAAGTTATGGTCAACTGTTTATCCTTTCTATTTTAAATAAAACCTACATTTAAAAATATAGTAATAAGATTGAGAATTAATGACATGACATGAACATTTAAAAAGTAATGATATGTGTAGTTTCCATGAATTATATTAAAAACACTCGACTCTGACAGCACAATCTGTATAAAAGATTCATTGAAAGAAATCTCCATAGATTTGTCAAAACTTGCTGTTTTACAACCTTCTCTGATTTTGTACTACATGATCAAAGTAACAAAACTAAACCTAACCTTGAATAAATTCCTAAGTTAATCTTACTGTAGCTAATAATAAAAGAGGTAAAGTGTATTTCATCTAAAGCCTTGGCATTTAAGGTACTGAGTGTAGAATCTTAAAATGGGAGGATGAACAAGCCAGTAGTATAAGGATTAAATGCAAATAAAAATGTGAAATTGGTTTTAATAAATTTAAAGTTAACTGTACTCAATATTTAAATGACTGACTGAAGTTCATTAGATTAAATTTTTGTTCTAATCCTTATTAAAAAAAAATTGAATTTTTTAAAAATTTTGTTTTAATATGGTTTACTTGTTTCTAAAGTATTGTACTCTGATGTTAAAAGAATATTGGATTTTTACTTCTAATGACCTTTTACCCTATTTTTCTTTCTTATAATATCTGTTGCATGAGTTCAGTGATTACAGTCATAAAAAGCAAGTTGCAGTTTTAGCAATGTTGTTATTACTTGTTTTCTTAATATCTTTTCTTATTGACACTTAAGTTGTTTTTTCGATATTATGTTAACCTAAACCGCATAATGTTAGTTTTACTTTTGAATTATAATTTTACGAGCGACTTTTTTTCTGATTTTATAATATTGTATTTGTAAATAATATTTTTTATGTACGAGTAATTATATTTAAATAAGAGTTATTATTACTTTATATGTGTTTTTATTTTCAAAAACCAAATGGTAAAATCCATTTTTGTTTTCAAACATTTAATCAATCTTGTAAAGCTAACATTGCAAAATATTTTATCATGCGATTATCTAAATCAGAGTTCTAGAATTTCTTCGTGAAATAGAAAGATTTTAACAGTACTAAATAAAAAAATAATTAAATATTTAAATAATTTGAAAATAATAAATAAAAATTTAGTTTTTTGAAAGCTTTTGCAAATTGTTACTTAGCATTTTTTTAATTTATTATTTACTTCATTATTTATTTATTTAGTTTGAACATTAACAACAGTTGAACCGATAGCTCTTCATTATGGTTATTTTGCTGAATTTTAAAGTGAAAGTACCTCAAGAAATAGATTTGAATCCAAAAACCTCCTTATCAAAGCCATAGATGCTACCTTTTTTTCAGATGGGATTGATGAAACGGCCAAGGCCACCCACCATTCAAGTACTTTTTGAATATTTTTGCTTCATCTTTTTCAGTATTTATTGTGTGGTACTTAGTTTTAATCAGTTTTTTATATTCTTACTCTTTTTTTTAATCATTCTATTAGATTTTTGATGCAGATTTCAGTCATTTCTCTTATTCTTATGCCTTCTTAATCTAGTTTCTTCTGTTAATACGTGTAATGTAATAATTTTTTCTTTATGTTCATCATCAGTATCTCAGCCTTTTTTATTATTAGTTCTTTGGTTTTAGTAAATCGAATTGAATATTCTAAAAGTCATTTCATTTCAGATTCCTGGTCGTTGTAATGTATAATGGAGGGAAAGTACCATGACAATCTAAAAATATCCTTTTAGGTTTTTGTATTTCTCTATATTTTGATGTCCTTGAGTCCAAAAAACAAAACATTTGCAAAGATGTTTCAGAATTTACTAGTTTTGTTGGTCAGGAACTGTTCAACATGTGAAATTTGACGTAGTGGCTTTGCGTTAAACGAATCAATACTATAATTTTTTTTTTTAAATTAGTCGAAAAATAGAACGATATTAAGACCGTGTATTTTTTTGAAAACGGTTAGACTAAATTTAAGTTTTATTTACATGTATTTCGTTTTTATAAAAACGAACTTTTTTTAAAAAAATTCCTTAAAAATTGGAGTTTTAATTTATTATTATGATCCGGATTGGAATTTTAAAATTATCTTTCTCTAAGAAGGTGGTTATTAGGGAATTAATGAATTTTTACCCTTATCAGAGAATTATAGAAAAATGTACCTCGTTCCTAAAAATATTACAAATTTTTGTACCGTCTTACTTAAAGAGCAAATAATTTTTTTTTTTAATTTTTGTTTAATGAGACATTATAATACTGAAATAATTTTCAAATGTTATTTCAGGCAAAGAGCATAAATTTTGTAAACACTTACCATGAACAAACCGTCTAGAGTTTGTTTTATTATTTACTTTAAACAAATTCGATCGCAACTGTAAAAAAATCAAGATTATTACTCGAATGCTGGAAAAGTTCATTAACAAAATTTCCTTTTTCTATTATTTTTTTTCCTCATCTTTGTACATCGATAAGTAAGGCAGAGTTTCAGAATTGTAAATCATCAGTAGGATAAAATAATAATAAAATATTAACGCTCTGTTTTCTTTTCTTATGCTATTCATAACTAATATTCTTTTTATTTTTCAAAATCTGTACCGCTCAACTGAAATCGACCGTTCAAGTTGGAATTTTTCTTTATGTAAGTTGTGTGTCCCAAATTTACTGTTTAAATGAGATTTCTTCTTCGTTTTCATAATTATTCCTACTATTAAATATTTTGTAATCCATCATCGTTTGGTTTTCTGAATGTCTTGGATTAACAGCTCCTTCCTACCCGTATAGGTTTTAATAATTTGATGCTATCAGCTTCACCCCTGTTTTTTTTAATTTTTTGTTCAAATTAATCCTGTTGTTACATTTGTGGGTGTGGTAAACTTCAGATATATTCAATATACGAACAAAGTAACTTTGTAATGACCCTAGTTTTATTATCCAGTGACTTTTATCGAATCGATCGGTCACTCTATTATTTTTATTTCTGATATAATCCGGTTTTGAACCGTACTCAAGTTTTTAATCGTTGCGTTGTGGTTCTTTACAGTTTAATGCGAGTACAATGTTATGAGCAAACGATAAATTAGATTAATTAATCTAACACAGTTAATAATTGTATTCCTTTATTTTCTTATTCGAGCTTACTTAGTGCATGTTCTAATACCGAACTGAAAAATTTCTGTGATAATGGATCGTGTCGGTTATTCTTAAGTGTTTACCTGAAATTTATCACTTTCTCGTGCAGATGTAACTTCGTATAGCGAAATTTTAATTAAATCATTCTTATTTATTCTGAACTAAACCGATTCTCGGTCAATAAATCTAACCGAATAGAGGAGTGATTATGTTATTTACGAATCCCTCGAAATGTTTTTATTATTTGATCGATGTAAACTTATTAATTTTATTTTTATGTTGTTTAATTTTTTTATTCTGCTTTTTCAGCCTAATTAAAAAGTAAAAGACGCTTATGCGATCGTACTTGAAAAGAAGTAATCGACTTACAGTGATAAATTTAAAGAAGAATAATCTAAAAATATTCTGCGGTATCTTTATTATCGGTGAGTAGTTTTGAATTTTGTAACTTGCATTAATTCTAACGTGGTTTGTTCTTTATGAATTGTCTATACATGTAATTTCATTATTTAAAAAAAAAGTTATTTATTTATATAATAAAATTGTTGATGTGGAGTGACGGTCGGCTCGAACGAGCTGTTTTAATTGATGTTAGCACCTTTTCTATCTCATGTACCTCGCTCTGATGGCTTACGTGCATCTCAGCTATTAAGGGACCGTGATAGATAGAGCGAGGCGTTGAGTTAATGTAGCCCTTTTTCTGTTATGAAACAGTTTTTTTTGTGTTCACTGCCTCTGCTCTGTGTCAGCGTTATAAATATTCATGTACGTGTAATGCTACATATTACACGTACAGTTAATGCTAGGTGTACGCTTAATTTTCATCTTGTTAAATATATATATATATATATATTTATAAATGAGCTGCCCGCTCAAAACATTATCATTAAAATTATTTAAAAGTGAATTTGCCGGTATTTAATTAGAAAAGCTATTATCAACACCGTTTACTGAATAAGTAAATGCTCTTTAACAGAATTTATTAAAAAAAGCCTTTACTTAAAATTAATGGATGAATTTATATAAAATGGAAATAATGTGGTCAAGAAAATGGACTAAGTCAAAATAAAGCACAAATAGGAAACACCGGGTAATGCAAACGTGTATATATATATGTATGATGCAGAGGAATATGATTCCCGAAAGGATCGATTTTAGAAAAATAATATATATATACATAATGGGTTTTTAAGAAGAAACAGACTTTCAGTATATGTTCTTCTAGTGAAAATAAAGAAGAAAATTCACATAGACTTAGACAAACGTCATAGACATAGACATAGACATAGACAAACGTTTCATTAGTGAATGTCCGCTGGCGAAAGATTTCGCCCTGATTTCTGCGCCTTCGGTAAAATTAAGCCAGGTTGTAATTTTTGGCACCCAAATTAAATGGTTTTACATGATATCTAAGTAAAAAATTGAGGAAAAAAAATTGGTCCTAGAACTGTATTTTTACTATTTCTCGAGAAATATGGGATAAAAACCAAAGTTTACGGTCAAAAACATCCTGTTTTAAGTTATATTTGGCTTAAAATAACTGTGTTAAATGGGTGATAATAAACATATAAAAGTTTTAGAGAAAGAAATTAATTCTGGGTGAAACAGTATGAATAAAGTCCAGAAACTAAATACAAACGTAAGAATTTCGAAGTTTATTAAAAACAACACATGTAAAAACGCGGCAGATTCTAACTAAGTATTAAATATTTTATAAAAATAAAAAAATACAGACGCAAGCAATAAAACCAGCTTAAAACAATTAAATACTATGTATAATAGAAATATGTTAAGAAGGGGGTATAAATATTAAAACTGATGTCTGTTTCTTTCACCGGTGAAATTCACTCGTAAAAAAACTGAAATTTCTGAATTTTAAACTCTCTGATTCAGAGATAATTTTAGGACATAAATATATAAGATAAGAAAATTATGTATACATAATGTATGTTGTAATTTTTTTTTTGTAGAATACAACGGTCTTTGTTTCAACTAAGTCGATTAGTTTGAGATATTGAAAAAACCGCAATCACCGTAAAATGCAAAAATTGGCGTGCCGATTGTAAAATTTAACCAAGCGCTTACAAACGATTTTTTAAAAATAAAAAAAAAGAATTGTTTTTAAACTGATGAAATATGAAAGAATGAATATACAAAAAATTACAGAAATTAGAAACGGTCATGCGAATGTTTAATTTTAGATCGAGTGATTTGATATGGAATGATCCGATGCACAATAAATGATTTTTTGAATCGGTCGAGTCGGTTATATACGGAACCTGTGGTGCTGAACGATCTTCCGTTTTTTGCTTCGGGTCTTGTCAGTCGATTAAAGCAGAGGCTTGTCGATGTGAACTACGAAATTCAAAAGAAGGTCGTTGACAAATTTCACCTCTAGAACCTTCACGAGCGATATAAATCGGATGTACAGCTACGATCTGAACACGAAGCGACAGCCATCGTAGTAGAGGGGTCTGCAGTAACAAAGACGAAATATTCTGAATATCTTGGATATTCTGCAGATCCGAAACGTAAGAAAGTCCATGCTCGTTGTATTTTTAACAATAAATGGCATCTTTCACCTATAATTTATTTATTCTGATGTATTCGATAGCTTTACTGTGATATTTTTAGATGCGTGACGAAAGATAACAGAATTGGAAATAACCGAAATCAGTTGTTGTACTGTTCACAACGCGCTCGCTTAACCTAAAATACGGTAGTCGTTTTTTACTTCCTTGTACAAAGTAAAGGAAGTATTGTGATCGCGAAAAATTTCGGTTTCAAATTTCAACGGAAGTATCCATTTTGACCATCCCTGAATCCATTTTGACTAGTTTTGGCGTGACGTCTGTACGTACGTACGTACGTACGTATCTCGCATAACTCAGAAACGATTAGTCGTAGGATGTTGAAATTTTGGATTTAGGACTGTATCTAGTTGTGCACCTCCCCATTTTGATTGCAATCGACTGAACCAAGTGTCCAAAAAAACCCAAAATTCAAAAACATTTGGATTTTGGACTTTCTCTTAACTGCAGTAATAAGCCCTCACTGAGAGATTTTCAAATGTATATCATAAGTGGTGCTTATTTTCATTAGTTCCAGAGTTATAACCAAATAAAATTTTAATTATAGAAATATTTTGATCTTACAAAGGGAAGGCACATCGGTTCGATTCAGACTTCCCCTCCTTTTTTTTAATTTAAATATATTGATTTATTAATAATTTTTAAGCTCTGACTGTAAAAAAAATTACGATAAATAATAATTCGATAACAATAAAAAATATGAAAAAATATCAGAAGTTATTAATGAAATAAAATTTTATCTACTTTTCATTTAAAAAAAAATGTGTATATGTAATTTAATAGGCGTACAAGGAAGTCATGTGGTGTACACATCAGACATTTTTTTTCACATCAAGCGGATTTTTTTTTATACATATCCATTTTCTAAAGCGTTCTATGTATTATTTATTTAACGATCAGAATAAAATATTTATTAATACATTTTTGTGATATTTAATATTCGGGACCATGACAGTAGATAGTTTAGCCGCTACTGTGGATTAATAACAGATATATATTGCACCGATCTTAAGCGAAGTAGATTTTAGCCGAACACACGCTTAGGATTATGAGGTATATAAAATTATACTGCCTTCGATTTACTCTTGGACCTAGTCGGTAACTCTTTGTCTTATGTTGTAATCGGTGTACAAAAATCGTGATCCGGGACTTTTAATATTTTCGTACGTAGGCGTGTGAAAAAAGTATAAACCCAAAATTTAAAGATCGCTAAAAATTTGCCTACTTCCTTTTTTACGATTTAAGTTTTGAGTAGAAAGTCATTAAAATTTTGAAGGATATCTATCCGGCGGTGTACTTTTATTTCTTACCGTATTGGGGTACAAAACGTAAAAAGAAAAGAAAAAATGGATAGGAGTCTGAGAATATAATGAAGTCACCCGAAATTCAAAATTATTTCTTAACTCGACCGATTTTCCAAAGCTAAAATGGTCTTTAGTTATAAAATAAATTGTATTATTTTTATTAGCTCGCCAAATTTAGAACCCTCGTTTCGCTGACGGTAGAAAAGTTACATTCATTTGTAACTTCGTCTGGCTGCAGGTGCGTTTCGTTCAAGCCCCATGGTAAGTCTGCCGGTGGACAGTGGTGACCCATCTCTTTGGAATAGACGAAACAAAATGATATGCTCCTATGCGGCTTGCATTAAAGTGTAACCAAATCATCCGAACGTTGATGCGGTATTCTCCAACCAGCATGTTAATGGATATGAGGAACGACCATGATCTGCTACTCCGCTAGGCATCAGAGCTCAACGCCTTTTCTTAGCTCTAAATATACAATTACTTCCAGTTCTTACCGTTGCTCCATGTTATTACCCCCTTTGGCGGCCTTCTCTAGTAAATTACTGCTTTGGTCTTTGTCGCTGTGATAAGAACACAAACCCGGTTAAATTACGAGAAAAATTTTATAATATTATAAACAGCGTGAATCCTGATGCTGTAGTTTATACGGACGGTTCGAGAAACGTTAATTCTGTTGGTTGTGCTTTTGTGGTTGGCAACAGAACATATATATTTGGACTACCCAGCATCGCCAATATTTTTGTTGCGGATCTGTATGCTATTAATAAGGCCTTAAATATAATTAGCCCAACATTCAACACGTACTTATCTGCTCAGATTCCATGAATGCGGTACAGGCGATCGGTGGTATGTACTCCAGACACCCTATCGTCTGTGAGATTCAGTGTGTTATTTTTCACATAACTCAACATAATAAAACTGTGAGCTTCTGCTGGATCCCCAGCATTATTAGAATTTCAGGCAACAGGCGCGCTAATAGTGCGGTAAAAGAGGCCTGTTTCCAGCATCCTTTCGCTAATCGCGTTGTTTCGAACGATCTTGTCTGTTTTCTAAAGATGGTGGTTCATGATGAGCGGCAAAGTGAATGGAATGCTACCATCAACAGTAGACTTCTTTTATTTAAGAACACTGTGTCACCGTGGAGCTCCTCATGCAGGAAAAACCGTCGAGTGGAATTTGTTATTTGCCGTTTGCGAATAGGGCACTTTAGTCTCATTCATGGATATATCTGATCCCTCAAACAGATGCACCCAATTTTTGCTCGCTGCAACTGCCAGCTAACTGTACACCACATCCTTGTGGATTGTATGTGTTGTGCGGCAACGCTTCACCAGTTTAAACTAGGGGCTAACGTGCGAAATATGCTAAGTAATAATGAAACGATGTTATCTTACCTTTTACGATTTCTTCGGGCCTTTCGTTTGTATTCAAAGATTTGAGTTACTTTAGTGTGTTTGAGATATTTATGGCATTTGGCGTATTTCAGATGGAAATTTTATCGTTTTAATGTAATTTATTAATATATTATGTGTCCGAACGCTAATGACGACACTTCATTTCGCGCCCAGAAAAAAAAGTTACATTTTTATTGATGGCGTAAGTTACAAGGAATATCTCTAAAGTAAAGACCGCTGCGAGATTTCTCTCCATAAGGTTGGCGAACCTGTGTCGTTCATGGCCACGCTAGTAATGAATACACTGCATTGTTGTCTGTAAGTTGTCGCTTTGTTGTATCTTTGATTACGTATATAAAATGAATAGGAAAATCGATGTTGCCGCCTACTGTGAAATACGTGGTCATACTTTTTTAAACAATCAAAACGTTAAGCCGGCTGAAATTCATAGGCAGTTGGTTGCTGTGTACGGTATTAATGCAATGAATGAAAGAAACGTCCAAAAATGGTGTGAAAGATTTAGAAATAACAGAGTTAATGTGCATGATGAAGAACTTTCGGGGAGGCCCTCGATAATCACTGAGGACTTGTTAAATCGCGTCGATGATGAAATCAGAAAAGATCGTCGCTCAACGAGTTCCGACCTGGCCCTTCATTTTCCTGATGTTCAAGAACTGTTATCGGTCGCATTGTTCATCACCATTTAGACTTCAGAAAGGTTTGTGCATGTCTTGTGGCGCACGTCTTAACAGAACGTCACAAGAAAATCCGAATGGGATCTGTTTTAGAATTATTGATGCGCTACACAGGAAAAGGCGATGAGTTCCTTAATTCAAATGTTACCGGCAATGAAACATGGATTTCGTATTACACGCTAGAGAGAAAACGGCAGTCAAGTGAATGGCGTCATACTCAATCACTAACCAGACCAACAAAGTTCAAGCCCAGACCAACAAAGTTCAAGCCACAGCCATTTGGACGCAAACTGATGGCCACAGTCTTTTGGAATCGGTTTGGCATACTGCTGATCGATTTCATGCCACGTGGAACGACTATAAATGTAGAAGCCTATTGCGAAACTCTACGTAAGTTACGGAATGGCTTTCCATTCAAAATCGGCGACGTGGGCGGCTGACCAACGGCGTCGTCCTGCTGCACGATAATGCACGTCTACATGTTGCGGGTCCGACATGTGAGTTACTTAGAATATTTGGATAGTAAATTTACGATCACCCACCATATAGTCCGGACTTAGCTCCGTGTGATTAACATTTGTTTGGGAAATTGAAAGAACTTTTGAGTGGTAAGCAATTCGCGGGTGACGATGAACTTAAAAATGCTGTTTTGCTAAATGGACTGGCGGTAGAAGAATACGACGAGGGTATATTGAAGCTGGGGTATCGCTACGATAAATTTCTAAATTCATGTAGTGATTATATAGAGAAGTAGTATAAGGCAGTAGTTTAAAAGAAATAAAAAAATATTTATAAAGTTTTCAGAATAAATGTTCTTACAATGAAACGGTCTTTACGTTAAAGATAACCTCTCGTATAAACGGTTGTGGTGTCGGTTTAGAAATACTCTGCTGCTCGCCGTGCGATAAAAATACAAAACGGTGTCGTCGAAACGTATAATTTTTTTATTTTGTTACTCGATGGGGTGAATAGTTTCTTGTTTTATTTTCGGATAGGTTTAACGGTTAGAAATCTAATACGAGTGTATAAATACGTCATCGACTCGTACAGATGTTTGTTTTGAAAAAGTATTGATCCTTTCTTTGTTGATGTTATTTATTTATTTAATAATTTAAAGCTATCGTATTTTAGAATTAAGTCGTAAAATATATCATACGTACCCGTGAAATATATCTATTTTTGTATTTCATATTACTCGTACAAATAAGTACCCGATAACGTAGACTGTATTCAGTAAAGCGATAAAATTTTCGTGTTTTGAGTGTACATGCCTACGCGTTGCACAAACAAGTCGAAGTAGTTAAGAAAATATTGATGATGTAAATATACGCAGTTTAATTTATCAGCTGCGTGTAGTTTACGTGTCCCAGGAAATTAAACCTTGAACCCACCGGGTTGGTCTAGTGGTGAACGCGTCTTTCCAAATCAGCTGATTTGGAAGCCGAGAGTTCCAGCGTTCAAGTCCTAGTAAAGCCAGTTATTTTTACATGGATTTGAATGCTACATCGTGGATACCGGTGTTCTTTGGTGGTTGGGTTTCAATTAACCACACATCTCAGGAATGGTCGAACTGAGAATGTACAAGACTACACTTCATTTACACTCATACATATCATCCTCATTCATCCTCTGAAGAATTATCTAAACGGTAGTTACCGGAGGCTAAACAGGAAAAAGAAAGAAAAGGAAATTAAACCTCGATCCACCGGGTTGGTCTAGTGGTGAACGCGTCTTTGCAAATCAGCTGATTTGAAAGTCGAGAGTTCCAGCGTTCAAGTCCTAGTAAAGACAGTTACTTTTATAAGGATTTGAATACTAGATCGTGGATACCGGTGTTCTTTGGTGGTTGGGTTTCAATTAACCACACATCTCAGGAAGAAGTCGAACTGAGACTGTACAAGAGAACAGTACACTTATACTCATACCTTCTGAAGTAATACCTGACGGTGATTTCCGGAGGCTAGACAGGAAAAAAAAGGAAATTAAACCTCGATTTAAAAGATACTCTATTAATAAAATTCTAAGTATCGTTTAAAATTACGCCGAATGATTTGTACACAGGTCATCGTACTTCGTGATTAGGGGTAGGGTAAATTAACACGGTGGAAAAATAAAATTCACATGAATTTATTATTAAATCGATTTAAATACATCAGCTCATTATAATTTGAAATTAGTATTGTCGAGCGTGTAATCTGTATTATCGTCACAAATTATTTATTTTCTTACCTGGAAAGCACTGCTTTACGTTGTTACAGATTATAAACTGTTCATTATTTTCATAGCAACTGTTGCAATGAGCCACTACTAATTTATATGGGTTGCTACTACGTAACACACACACACACACACACACACACACCTACCTCAATCACTCACCACTCACGTAGTGTGTGTGTCTGCATATATGTATATAATATAAACAATGAGATTTTAATTATCGTTTTCATCCTGAGAAATTAAATTATATCATTTAAAAAGTTTTCCCTTCTATCACGTTACAGTTGTGGGTTTTTCATTTTTTGGTGTGGGGGTAGTGGTTAGCCGTATTGTCTTCTAGATTAGCCGGTTCAGGTTTAACTCCCGACAGCGATCTATCATTTCTTCATCCACCGGCATAACCGTGCGATTCTCTGCTACGTACCTCTTCCGAAATATGTCATCTGTTACCGTACTCCTGATCACTATTTATTTTTATGTACTTATATCAACGATACTTAAAACTAGAGTTACGTTAATTGCATTTCCTGTTTTCCTTTCTAAAAACTACGTATAGGGTTTTTTAATTCGCATAGGTGGTTAGATCGTGGTCTGGCTCTTTTATCTCCCGTCGAGGTTTATCGAGTGATAATTCAAATTTTTATTTTAATTAAATCAAAACGATTGTAAAAAAATTAGTAAATAAGTAATTTTTTTGTAATAAATATCAGGAATACTTTAACAAAAATAAACTATCTTTGATGTTCAGAAAAAAAAATGAATACTATAAAAGAAATAATATATATCAGGGGTGTAACAAAATATTGCAACCCTTAAATAACTTTTTTTCCGGTTGAACATAAAATAGTTAAATTTAGCAAACGCTCCGACCTCGAAACAGTCTATTTTTCGGTATGAAACATCATCCTCAAGTATCCGGTCGGGCTTCATGGAGGACGGAAGTCAGCAATTTTAAATGGAATCTGTAGTGTAATCTGCATATGTATTTGCGTGTTAACATACATGGCTCAGTTCACTGTAACAAAAAATTCATATTTCCAGTCTTTCATGACTGCCGAATTAGCAATACTTTTTAAAAACTGCCGTTACCTTGAAATCGACTATTACAAACATTTTTAACGATAATTATAACTGTTTACGGTTGTATTAAGAGTAGTCCTTTTTAATATAATCCCTTAATGAAGTTATGAGACGTTAAAATTCCAATAATCAGGCGAAAAACGTTTCTGGAAAAAAGGGATATCTTTTCCTTAAAATTTTCTTGAGAAAAAAAATTAAAATCCCAAGAATAACTCAGAAAAATTTAACTCGTACAAATATATGTTCAAAAGCTCATATATCATCTTATAAATTGGTATTTTTCTTACTTTTTTTCAGCTGCTAATTTTATTTAGTATTTTCACATGTAAAAAATCGTTTTATTATTTTTAAGCGTTAATATGGGTGTTTAAAAAGTTGTTTATTTTTATTATATAATTACCTAGCTGATCAAGGAGCTCTGCTCCTTGGACCCGTCTGTGATCGTTAAACTCAAGTTTGTGAAAATAATAATGATAAATAATAATAAAGCCTGTTCAATTTATAAAAAAAATCAGTGTAGTGTAATTTGTTCAGAATAACAATTTGACCATTATAGGACCTGAACTTTTAGTGATCCGAAGAATGTGGGTTTCAAAATAGTCGGCCTCCATCTTAAAATGATTAGTTATAATTGATTACTCGTTTTTTTTACGGGTAAAAATGTATTTTGTTCGGTTCTTAGCGTTGTCCGTAAAACACCACTAGTGATCGTATTTCGTTTTTTACTTCCTTTTACGAACTAAAGAAAGTATTGTGATCGCGAAAAATTTCGGTTTCCAGATTTCAACGGAAATATCCATTTTTGACCACCTCTGAGTCCATTTTGACTAGTTTCGGCGTGACGTATGTGTCTCGAATATCTCAAAAACGATTAGACGTAGGATGCTGAAAGTTTGGATTTAGGATCGTTGTAACATCTATTTGTACACCTCCCCTTTGATTGCAATCGACTGAACCAAAAGTTTCTAAAAAAGCTCAAAATCCAAACAATTTGGATTTTGGACTTTTTCTTAAATGCAGTTAAGTCCTCAAGCTTTTCAACGATATATCATAAGTGGTACTTATTTTCATTGGTTCTAGAGTTATGGTCAAATAATATTTAATTAATGGAATATTTGGATCTTAGGGGAAGACACTTCGGTTCGAATCAGACTTCACTTCCTTTTTTTAACATCTTTTTATATTTAAATAAATTGATTTATTAATAATTATTAACCTCTGATAGTAAAAAAAATTTACGATGAATAATATTCAATAACAAAAAAAATAAAATATGAAAAACTATCAGAAGTTATTAATGAATAAAATTTTATGTACTTTTCATTTTTAAAAAAATGTGTAAATGTAATTTAATAGGCCTACAGGGAAGTCATGTATTGTCCACATCAGATTTTTTTATAATATATTTTATTTTATGTTTTTTAGTCAAGTAATCGAAGGCAGGTGCAGCCAGTCGCCGGCCTCCGTGGTGCAGTGGTATAATTTAATAGGCCTACAGGGAAGTCATGTGTTGTCCACGTCAGATCTTTTATAATATATTTTATTTTATTTTTTTATTCAAGTAATCGAAGATAGGTGCAGCCAGTCGTCGGCCTCCGTGGTGCAGTGGTAGCGTCTCGGCCTTTCATCCGGAGGTTCCGGGTTCGAATCCCGGTCACTTTTGGCATTTTCACATGTTACAGAGATTTTCATTCGTCTCATCCTCTGAAGCAATACCTAACGGTAGTCCCGGAGGTTTAAAAAATAAAGGTGCAGCCAGTCGCGTCGCACTTGGAGATAAAAGTGGCAGCGGCTGGGTCGGATGAGCCGCCTCGCTGTGCACGGTTGCACACCTTAAAAAATCGAAATTACAAAAAACCGAAAATGATTTTTATAGATATTTATCTGAAGGTTATTTGCAAGCCGAGATCGAGTGAATATCTTGTTTAGTAATGTCGGAAACGCGGAAAGTTTGCGGTTATTCAAAATAATTTTACTTTTCTTTTTCCCCTTTCAAGTTAGAATTTCGAAAAAAATAGAATTGGTTATTAGATATTCACATGAAGATTACATACACCAAAAATCAAATTGATGATATCTTCATTTGTTAGCTAGAAATTAAAAAAATAGTAAAATTCAATGATACTCCATTTCAACCCTTTAAACTTGAAATTTCAATTTTTAGTATGCACGTATATCGTAAGAAGAACGTGTATACAAATCTTTATCAATTTATCTGGAGTAGATTTTGCTGAGCGTTGATTATGAGTCGGTCAGAACATGTTGTTTTATAGGTACAGATTGTTCATTTTGTATCGCTGCTCTGATAAAGGTTGACCGACGATTTTCCCTTGATTATCGAGCCAAATGCTGGGGAAGTTCTTTTTTTTAATGAACGGAGTGATATGATGTACAAACGTATTGTTATGTACTCGTAACGTATTTTTATCGAAATAAAATATTTATTTATTATTTTCTACCTTCACCTTATGAAAGTATAATGTAATATCTTATAAAATTAAATATTTCTGAAAGTAGCATGATTCGAGAATTATAAACGGTTAAATTTAATTTAGAAATTTTTTGTTTATTTTTATTTAAAATTACATTTCATTAATATTATTCTTTTTGTTTTTTTCTCCCGAAAGTAATAGAGCCTATATTTTATATAATCGTTTACTTCTTTAAGAAATTCTAGTTTTTTGTAACTATAAACATTATTTATCTCTACAGAATTTACTTAGTTACATAATCATTTAAGATCAACAAAATCGCGTGTAAGAAAAAAACAAATTTACAAGTTAAAAGATTTTCCTTAATACTAATATTTTTAATATTAGTATTTAGCGAGTTTGTGTTCAAATAAAATACAACCGTGGGGGGGGGGTAAGTAAAGATTAACGTTTGAAAGAAGATGAAGAGAAAGAGAGCAAAAAACCAGAAACGATGGATTTGAGTAATTGAGTGAGAAAGAAAATGGGTCGGTCGTCGAAAAAGGTACGGTAATGATCAGTGTAGAATTCTCTCATCTCTAGTTTAAAATTTGCTGGGGAACGGGAAGTAAAATGGCTCCGATGATGATTCCGCATTCTATTACAGTATCTTCAACTAAATGAAGAAAAAAAATAAAATAAATAATGTAATTTAGCAGCTGTTTGATGTTTATTTGCGAATTAAAAAAATTCTTTTCGACATTATTAAATGTAAAAATAAAAGGTAGATCTAACTCTTAAAAATTACAATCTGTTATACGATTATAGCCTATGGTACATATAATAGGAATATAAATATTTTAAGAAAAAAATTATTGCTTATTTTAATATCTCTACATGAGAAGTCAAAAGATTTATTTATTATTTTTTTAAATTAATTGCTTGTAATTAAGTGACCATTTGTTAAAAACACTTCACTAGTCCGAAATTGTCTTAATGTGCGACTATTTTTTGGAACTATGATCGATAATGTACGGAAATAAAGTATTCATAAAGAGCAGAATTGATTTTTAAGCCGGCTACTTTGTAAGTTTAAAACAAAATTGAAAAATTTATCGACTGAAGAGATCGGCATAGAGACTGATCTAAAAATCTTGAAACATTGCAGAAAATACCGCTTCACTCTGCATTTCGATCTCCAAATGATGATACTTCATTGCACTAAGAGTATTGGAGCATATTTTAAGGAGATTTTTCTTTTTTCTTGTACGAATCATAAGGAAATCGAGATGAAATATTTCTCCTTTACATAGGTATACTGCGATCTGTAATATAATGAATACAATTTTTTTTTTTAAATATTTCTATTTTTAAAAACAACTTGAAAAACCTGCTATTTTTGTTTTTTAATAACGGTTTAATATTTTTAAGTAATTTTATTTTTTGTTATTTAATTATGTTTTTAATAGTCTTTTTCTTTTGTTTTCAAATTTAATTTAAATTTGAGTTTTGATTGTGATTCTAATTTAATTAATTTAACTTTGGTTTTAATTTTAATCTAATATTTAATTTTAATTATAATTACTTTTTTCTTTTTAACTTTTTAATTCTATTTTTTTTTTCACTTTTATTCTAATTTTGACTAGTTTGCATGTTAATTGTCGCTTAAAGTTAAGTTAATTTAATGACCTAGTTTGAAATTTGAGTGGATGTTTCCCGATTCTACTTTGATTTCTATTTGAGTCTTGTTTCAAATATTTAGTTTTTAATTTACAACTCGTGTGGATTTTGGCGGATAGTCCCGTCCTTGGTTTACCTTAGGCGCAAAGCCTGTTTCATGCGACCGTGACATTCCCTGGAAGGTTATGTTGCCGGGGATTCGCTTGATTGATTGTTAAGTATATACGGTAATTCTTTTTAAAGACTTACGGAAGTATGCTTAAATTGATTTTACATATATATCATGTAATTTTATATATATATGTATAATCATTGTTGCAGAAATTTCTATCTTTTTTAGAATGAGTGTTGGAAGCTTTTTATTTTATTATTTATTAATTTCTCAGTTCAGGGGATGCAGTAAACAAAGGTCTTCCTTGAAACTGTTCTATTAATCCCTGCTCCCTTCTCGGTAGAGTATCCTTTCTGCCCCTGGTTCAAGGGACGGATGTAATGGGAGATGGAAAGACATGCAATTAGAAAAACTATATAATTACTTTTTAACCGTTTTAAAAAAGAAATAGCAGGGGGAGGTTCTGAACTTGATCCGTACCTACATATTATTACTATATTACTATCTATAAACCTGGAACGACTTTTTTTTTACCTAAATTTTTACAATACGATCAAAATGTTATCTTGTTAAAACGATTGTCAGAACCGACTCCTGTAAGGCAGGTTTTCTTTATCTGGGCGCATCGGTTTATCGTAGGTAAACCGAGGAAGAATCTCAAGTTGATCCCGCGAATACATCGTCGCTTCGGGATTATCGATATCCACTCTTCGATCATCAAGTCTCTTGTAAGCAGTCACCTCGAATACGTCGAGACCGAGCTTAAACGATCGAAAGTCTGAACAACCGTTCGTCTCGATTAGAAAAAAAGTTCACCGATAAATTTACGGAAAAAATGGCATCGTGTGAGACGACTTAACGATTATTGACGTTCAGATAACTAGAAAAATTAAATGATATTTTATTTTTTCAGGAAATTTTGACTTGAGAAAGCATGCGTTATGTCAACGAACATCGGTATGAAAACAACTAGAACTTAATATGTTCAGTTTTAAAATAATCAACGTCCTTATCCCTAGATGCCTTCGAACAGCAAATGTTACATCAGAAAATTTTGATACGTTCTGTAACCAAATGGAATTTAAAAGTAGACTTGTTGAAACTAACTTGACAATTAGATTTTCGATTGCTTGATTTCAAATACCCTCGTTCGTGTATCGGTTTTTTAATTTCTATTGTAGAAACCCGTTTTTCTTGAACCGTTTATCGTTTTTTATTGTTCTACCGTTACCCGAATAATACTCTAAAAAGGCTTTTCACCGTTACATTGTCCCGAAACTTTTAATCTTTATGGACGGCAGTTTATCGGTTCGATGAGAGAGAATCGGAGGTTAGAGGAAGGAGATTCGGGAGTCCATCATGGAAATAATTATTGTTATTGTTTGTTTATTAAATCTTTATTCTTCCAACAGTTGACCGATTTCGAGTATTCTACTTTTATTTGGTACTTTAAGCTCTTCATGATGTCCTGTTTTAAGATTTTCCTTATAAAGTAAACGGAGATACTTTTAACTGTAAAGACTACGTTGACGGTTTTAAGATATTATTTTTAGTCGTCATCGTTGCTTTATGTCGTGTTTTTGTAACGTAAAGATTAGTTTGATTGACATCAAACTAATCTTATAATGTCATGATGTCAATCAAACTAATCTCATACATCATTTATACGAGAAATTATCCTTTAAACTTTACGGTCCGCAATAATTTGTCAGGTTGTCTGACGCAGCTTTGTTTGCGTTAAGAAGCATTAAGAGTGAATGCTGTTGCCTTGGACGGTTTCTTTTGAAATTTGTTTTAATTACCTTTCTCAATCTTTAATATGAATTATCTTAATTAAAAGCTCTTTAGTTATATTAGTTAATTATTGTAAATTATAAAAATCTTGGTTTAAATTTTATTTCTATTTGTCTTTTTTATCTATTTTTTATGACCACTAAGAAAGAAATGATTTAAAAATATCTATCCTTCAAAAACAGTAATATATTTTTTCTTATTGAAAGAAACAAAATCTAGCGAAATACCAGGGAAGGTCGGAAATATCTGGACCTGACCGAGAGATGCCACAATTATGACCAAATGACTATAATATTAGGCAAGTTTGATCCTTAATCCTTAAATTGTTCTGCCCTTCGTTTTCGATGGTATTAAAGTAGACTGCTGCATTTAAACGTGGTCGTACATCCATTGAAGATGATGTACGCTCGGGACAGCCAAAAACCGCTACGACCGACGAAATCGTCACAAAATTCAATGCCGTATTAAATGATAACCGACTGGAAGTTCGTCAGCTTGCTGACATCGTAAACATCTCGAAAGGCTGTATCCACTACATTTGATACGATGTTTGGAATAAGAAAAACTTTCCGCTTGATGAGTGCCGCGTTTCATAACAGTAAAAATGAAACGTATTCGACTGAACAAGTCGGTGTTTAGGCTTATTTAAACGGACTACTGAATTTCTTCGACGCTTTATAATAGTATATAAAATATAGATACACCGTTACACGCGAAAGTCAAACAGTCTGTGAGACCAGGTGAAATTCAGTAGTAGATATAACATGGCTTCATCGTTATACGACGGAGCCAAACAGTAGTCGAAACAGTTGATGGGAGCAGGTAAAAGTGCGCCAAAGGAAGCGAAAACGGTTCGATCTGCAGGAAAAGTCACGGCTACGGTTTTTGGGATTCTCGTGATCTGGTTATCATAGACTATCTGGATAAAGGAAAGATTATCACTTCCCTTTAGGGGAGTATTACGCTTCATTACTGGATCGATTGAAAGGTGATATTCACACCACATCTGGCCAAAAACAAGTCCCCTTTCATCACCATAATGCGTCTCGGATTGTTACAGTAAATCATTATGATTTATGCTTCGAAATGTTTCCACATTGGATTTTCACAGTTTGATTTGGCTCCCAGCGACTGCTTCCTCTTCCACCTGAAGAAACGGCTGGCTGGACAAAGATTCGCTTGAAATGATGAGGTTAAAGCCGAGATAACCACTTATTTTGCAGAGATGGACAAATCCGATTACACTTAGGCAATAAAAAGTTGGAAAGTCGTTGGACTAAATGTATCCGATTGTAAGGTGACGACTAATTTGAAAAATAAAAGAAATTCTAAAAAAATCTTGTGTTTTCTTTGTATGTCAAGAACTTTCCGACCGGCCTTCGTGTTATTTCTTCATATTCCCTGAATAATTTGGTCGTTGGAAGTATTTAGACAATATGTATATTTATAAGGTGCTACATTGTATACTATATCATGCTTTAAATTTTGTCGACTAAAATTAATTTTTGTAGTGATATTCATATTTAAATATATAAAAATTATACTATTTGAAAGTAAAAAAATTTGTCAAGAAGTTTTATTTAATAATAAAGAGTAGCAATTAAAACTAGTATATAAAATTTCATTAATCTTAAGTGTGTCAGTTTTAGGAAACTGAGTTACTACTATATTACACAATACAAATAAGACCCAGAAAAGAATTATAAATTGTTTTCAAACGTATATTACCGTATTTATCCATTTACTACGCGCGCCCAGGTTTGGAAAATTTAAAAAAGTAAAAAAAAATTCTTATTTTTTTGCATTTTATTAACAAAATTGCCATAGAAGATTGAACGTGTAGCAGTATTTGTTATTTACATAATGTCAGTAAATCAGTCTATACTGTAATTTAATTAAAAACAGAGATTATAGTAGGTATTTATCTTGATTACTGGCATCAGCGTTCGTTTCCGTCATCTGTAGAATTACAATTATCTTCGTAATCGTTTAGCCACAAATTATCGTTCTCGCTTCCATCGAGAGCGTTAGAAATACATTTCTTGAACGATTTTTTAAACTAATCATCCAGTATTTCTGACTAAGCCGCAATAATCCATTCATAATTTATATCAGAAATGCAGATTTATTAATTTTACCGGATGATATAGTCTCATGTGTCATCTGGGCCATTCATTTGTGTAAAGTTTACGGAGAGGTTTTAAACGGTCGATTTACGCAGATATCAAGAGGCAGAAGAATAGATGTCACTCCACCAGAGATAACCTGATCACATTTTCCAGCAAACGTTCTTCGCTTTACATCATCGGTCGTATGACTCCTAAAACTGCCCATCATCGGTCGTAATAAGGCGTCTGGTCGACGCTCCCGCACGGATTTAACCCTGTCCATTACTGATTCATTATTCATCCTTCATCTATCCCTTTTCTTATGATAATATCTATCTTTTTTATCACCTCGGGATCACTGTTAGATATTACTTCAGAGGATGAGATCAATGACAATTTTTGTAGCGTGTAAAAATGTCATGCCTGACCGGGAGTCAAACCCGGGTCCTCCGGATGATAATATCTATCTGAAAACTCTTTGCGCCTACACTTTCAATTGTTGTCGATGGCATTTTGCAAGTCACCTGTGTTCGGTCCGCATTCACAATTTGATCTAGAGACTAATTATTTCTTTTTCGTAAATTTATGACATACGAGTGAGTATCTTTCAAACTTTGTCACTTTATGCTTCCGGTACCCGCTGTTCTACCTTCTTTGAATAGAAAACGTCGTGGTTCTTCGAATAGAAAAATTATGTCGGCAAAGAAATCGGCGTACCCAATTAAGAGTAGCTTTAAATTCATCCCTGCCGTATTTAATTTATCGGCGATTTCCAGGACTTTCATCCTGGATACACATTTCTGTAGAAATCGCGTATCCAAAAAAACCAACAAAAAAAATCTGCGTATTTACTGACGTAAATTCCATGTATGCGCTGCAAGTTTTTTTTCTGTTTACAAATATTTCGCGTTTTTACGTCGAAATGCTGTGTAGTTTTTATAGGCTAGAAATTCGTTTTTCTTTCTTTCGCCATTCACAAATGCAGGACTGTGCTGTATCAAATTGCCGGGATCACTCCCGGGAAGAAAGCGTCGAAGAAATATGTGTGTGGTTAGCGAAAAACGTTTATCTACCCGTTACGAGTTACAAACCGGTTAAAGTATTCACTGGAAGGAAAGAGATTGTGGAAAGCGTTTACATTTAAACGTTTATTTTAAGAATCTAAAATTGTCAGTATTATAATTTTTTTAATAATTAAGAATTTTATAAAAATATTTAATGATTACATTATTCGCTATTTTTTTGTGTTATTTTTTATATTTCTATACTGTTTTTTGTGTTTTTTTTTAATCTGTAAACAAAAAGAATCCTTTCTATCATGTCAACATGATAGTAATATCAAAATATGTTACTGAAGCAGACTGAAACGTGTTTATTCGTATTAAAATGTAAATGATATTTGGTGGTTGTAAAGAGCTCTTTCATTTATGAATTTAATATATACTGAATCCCTAAAGGTTATGTATCGTATTATCTACTAAAATGTTAATTTTATTACTTTTAAAAAATCATAAAATGATTTCTTTTCTGTTTGCGTATAAAATGTTGGCTAATTTCGCTATCCCTCCTTTCATATCGCCGTCACCCCCAGGTTAAGAAACGCTGGTCTATATCGATAATGGAATTTTTCGTTAAAAAAAATCTTCGTTCAAATTATACGGGAACTTAAACGCGACCTCCCAAACAAACTTCCTCTACAAAATAAAAAACGAATCGTAGAGATCTGTTCATTTTGTGAAGAGTGTAACATGCATTTACTTAAATAATTAACGAGGAATAATACGTACTTAAAAACGAAGAAAGAATCATAAAGAGAGAATCTCCGGTAAATATTTTCGTGTTAAAGTAAGGATGGGTATGTTTCATTTATTTATTAGAGTAACATTCTCTGCAAGTTTTTTTAAAATTCTTTCCGCTAGGTTTTTTCTGTGATGAAAAATTCCTACATAATAAAGAATTGATTATTTTAGTTTTGGATAAAATACAAAAACACTTGAAGAATGCCCCGTGAACAAAATACGTGTACGCTTATACTCATGTATTTTGTACTTTAATACACGTACGTTTGAAATTTTATATGTACGAATGACTAATAATTTATTAGCTTTTACCGTATTTAATTAAAGAATTATTAAAATATTGTTAATCGAATATCGTTGTTCAATGGAATCTTGTTAACCCTACTAAGACGACTTTGAATTTTTTACCGGTCTCATGATATAAAATTTTCTTCAAAAACGAACGGTTTTAATAACGCGTACATTCAATTTTTCCCCATTTTAATCAAGATGGTTACGGGATAGAACCCTCACTGATTCTAATGATAATAGAGTCCCTTTCTGGATCCAAAGAATCGGATCGTGGATTGTAATGGACCTGCTAAAAGTGCTTTCAATGGAAAATGTTCACGAATAGATTTTTAGGTAGATTTCATAAGAAAGCTACCTATTGCAATGGGAACCATGATTCGACTTCCGGAAAATTTCGACATATCTTCGCGTTTCACATCCCCCAGACCCCCAAAACCACCGTCAATTAAAACGTTTTTATATACATAAATATAATCATAAATATAAATATAATCTTAAAAAAATATATATTTCACTTTCTTGTGGACGCGATAACTGACGTAATTTTGTGTCAATCACTTTCAAATTGATACATAAAATATAGCGATCCAAAATCTCGGTTGAGTTCGTTAATGGGAAAAATCGAACCATGGGAGTGGAAATGGGGGAGACTTTTTCGAAAAAAAAAACAAAATTTCGCTATAACTTTCTTATTAAGTAAACTATCGAATTCGTTTAAGGTTCTTACTATTCTTTGGATAAGAGCCTAAAACTTATCTAAGTAAAGTTTTTTGATATTACCAACCATTAGCCCAGGGGGTGGAAAAGATGGGGTTTCGAAGACAAAATAAATCATACCTTCCTTAATAGGTACAGTATCGAATCGGTTTAAAGTGGTCATTAGTACTGTAAAGATTTCCCAAAACTTTTGTCTGAAACAATCTTTTATATGACAAGGCTTACGGCAAGGGATGACCAAAATATTGCTGGAATTGTACAAAGGTGGGGCTTGTCGTATGTTAAACATGTGAAGCTTCTTTTCACATGCAACCATTGTCGTATCGAGTAAATTTGAAGTTTTTCTTAACTTTAAGGTGGAAATATTTGTCATCCCCTACTTAGCACCGGTGAAATATACTTCCGCCTTCCGGCGTGCCGAAGGGATTTTTTAAATATTTTGTGTAATTTACAAAGTAAGAGTATATGGCCGGTGAAATGGAAAGCTCCATGAATATTCGGCGTGGGAACATATTCGTGGAGGGTGTAGTTTTTCTTTTATAAATATACGTGAATAGAAATTTATATTTTTAGTACGTCGTCAACTTTAGTATCTGAGAAAGACACTTTTTTCTGGTATATTTCATTTTTACATAAAATGGAAAATATTCCCTTTTAGCACGATCAACGAGTACAGGAATCGACAGTCATTAATCAAATTTAATTAAATACATATTTAATAAGATGGAATTTTAATTCCGATTAAGTATTCTATGCAAAGGATTAAAGAGATTTTTTTTTTTTGCCGTCCCCTCGTGACAAAAATATCATCCGCCGCACGGTAGCGATGCTTATAACTAATTTATAACCTAAAGGGTATATAATCTTTTTAATCCGACTGTTTTGAATATAAATTAATTTTCTTTTTTCTAACTTTTACTGTTCACTTAAATGAAATATTGATTAAATGTACATTTCGATTACCTGATAGCTATCATCTAGTAGTTAATTTTTTTTAGTAATTTCTTGTTGGTTTATTATTTTTTTTCTAAATCGAATTATATTTATAATGGTTTTTAGTTCGCAGTAAAGATAAAAGCGGACAGACAATTACTGCAAAAATAATTACTGATTTATAAGGAAGATAATGATGATGTATCATATACCAATATTTATATATATACCAATATTTATATCATGTACCAATATTTCAATAGAAATTTACGAGTTTTGATGTTTAAATTAGATAGAAAAATTAATTATAAAAATTAAAGATAAGTTAAGATATACATAAAAATTGTGTTAGCATGTCACTAAGGAGAAAGCTTTCACGTAAAAATACAATATACTAGTAGGAAATATATATTTATGTTGGTATGTGTGTATAGTATCGTGACCTTAATTTATATATGTCAGATCACCTGATATTAAGTTAAATCGTTCACGAAATATGACTATTCCCAGGAATAAGAAGTATGCAATGCCAAGCAAGCATACTTGGAAGTAAAGCGGTTTCCCTCACCTTTTTCATTGAGCCGAATAAATAATTCCGTATCAGCATATCGAGGTCATCGAAATTCGTGTTATATTTGGCGCATCAAGTGCCGGTTTCAGTTGTTTATCACAGGGACTAACTGTTAAATCCGTCTTGTGCTAACGGGTGTTATAAAGCCGTAAGAATCTCTGGGACGGACGACGTTAAAGAGCAAATTAGTATACGTTATGCGTTTTGTGTAGAAGATAGTTTATTATGTACACTGTTTCCATTCAGCAAGCGGATGGGTTCCAAAATCAGAAAGGAATTCTGAGTCAGTCGAGCACTTTACACAGTTACCAACGAATAGGAAGAAGGTACCTTGACCGTACGTTCCTTTTTAAATATTACTTACATAATAATTTTCACATAAATTTTTTAAACGTTTAGGCATATAAGTCGATAATCTATAAGACTGTTGTTAATTGGAGTTTGCTTAAGTGAGGGATGTGAACTGAAAGTCGAGTTCATTAAGGGAACTATGAATAAATTCCGTTCTTGCGTATAATATTTTTAACGGTATGTTATTTATTCAATCGCCTCAAATATTATGAGACATTTACGCACAAATTGACTCTGTAAAGTGTAGACTAGGCGCGGGGTTCTTGCTTCCGCGAACTCGGTTAGCTAGTTCAGAGGGGAACGATGTAGGCCGTTCGTGATGTCCGGATGAGGCCTGCAGCGAAGGCAAAAACTGAGTTATAAATCACTGATGTAAATGTCTACCGAGACATTTACATCGGTGGCATCCCAACGAGGTCTGACTTATTACTGTGAAATGTAAAAAGTTAGAGGGTGAAAGACGACTCCCGTTAAAGACCATCAGGGCTAGAAACCGTGAGGGGGGGGGGGTTGTGGCGACCGGAAGCGTCCACAAGGCGATGGAGTTTGCTTGCAAATTAAACTTAAATGGAACGAAAAGTGATTTGATCCAGTTAGTTAGTTATGCAGTCTTGTTTTTTTTCTATGTGAAAAGTTGGTCTATATGTTATATTGCTATATATATATATATATATATATATATACACACACACACAATTTGTGTGTGTGCGCATGTGTATGTGTATAAAACATCTGCAGTATATGCAATTCTGATGTGTCATATTCAAAAGAATTTATTAAAATTCTGAACATTGCGATAATTTTGGGAAAAGGGTGCTAGATTTTTTATCACATTACCAAAAAAGTGCAGATAACCAAGTTGGCTTCTTCCAACTGTAGTTAATGGGGAAAAGTGTTCAGCAATTAAATTTATTTAAAACTTTCTCTGCAATCGGTATTTAATGTTAGGCGTTACGGATAAATCAAACTGTATCGTAAATATTTTAATTAAATTACGTATGTTCAGTTTAACTTGAATTATTATTTTAGAATGTAATAAACTTTCAGAACTTTTGTATATAACTTAAACAGATTTTTATCAGATCTTTTTAGTTTGTATGTGATAAATTCGACAAGATTTTTACGGCTGATTCCTTATCTATGATAATACACCGATCGGTGGCAACAATAGATGAAAACGAACGATAATTATCAATTAGGTTAAATAACGTTGTTTCTTAAGTCGTTGTTCGTGTAGGAAATAGTGTTTTAAACACTATTTTAATATTTGTAACATATAAAAAGTCGTTATTACACCTCAGTGCATAGAAAGTCACTTCAACATCGTGAAAATAATTTTGTTTTTTTTTTAATTTCAATGTTTTTGATGTTTCATGGTTTACAGTGAAACATTTGATTCGTTCGAGGAATCTATTAATTCTCTTAATTCGTAGAATCAGATCGTATAAGGGGTCTTATGATTTTAATGTAATATTTCTGCCGGATCAAAAATAGGAATTTTTCGGGAATTTACAAAATTCTAAAAAAATATCCCCCAGGTATATAATATAATATCATATCTAAAATATCGCCCAGAAGTATTACTACCTGATCATTTTTCTGTAATTCTGTGTTCTGATTCTCTATCGACTTTCAGAAGTGGAAATCTTTATTTTTGGTTCCAACAAACCGGATGACAAGCCGCCAGAAATGATAAGATAAAGATATTCTTGCGTAATCTTTAAAGACTGTCATCTCTAAGAACTTTTAGCTCCTTCCATCACAGGATTTCAGCGTACCGCC
Source organism: Lycorma delicatula (assembly GCF_047948215.1). Lineage (NCBI taxonomy): Eukaryota > Metazoa > Arthropoda > Insecta > Hemiptera > Fulgoridae > Lycorma > Lycorma delicatula. The sequence continues at coordinate 164,106,695 of NC_134458.1, read as the reverse complement.
TTACTTTCGATAGGGATCGGTGGATGATAACGAATTAGTGGTAGCCAGGAAGCAAAAATAAATTAATCCTCGCCTACGAAGAGTTTCAAAAACGTTTGAAAATAAACCTAATCTTGTGCAAGACTGTATATCGTACAAAGAAATTACTTCGGCCATCTTTTATAAATTCTTCTTGTTAATTTGAAATCGTAAAAATAATATAATTAATCTCATAAGGTCTATACAGTCGAGTGTATAGGCAGTTCCATATGAACTTCGTATGCGCTAGAGATCTATAAAAATTAAATTATACTGAACTGGTTTTGTGTTCGCACTGCTTGCGTGATAGTCGGTTATTGTAGATCGATTAAAAGTAGTGGATCTGATTCTCCGGTACAGGAAGATTCTCCGGATCTAGTAATCTCTCAGGATCGATGGTTTCTCGAAATACTGCTTTATTCAAAACGTTATTTTTAAACTCGTGTTCTGTTTTTAGGGACGAATAAATATATAATAATGTATAAGCCGTTCGGTTCTTTTGGTCTAACAGGTCTTTTTCTTCGAAACTGCTCCCGATATTAAATATTTAAAAACGACAAAAATATTTACTATTTATAAAGTTAACCCACTCTTATTACATAAACGGTCGGTATTTTCATTCCCCGATTTATATAAAACCGCTCTGAACGAAAGAAGTACTATTCGAAACTCGGAAGACTTTTGTCTCTCGTCCTTTACCACATCTTACTTTTAATGTGCCCCTTGTTTTGGATTTAGTGTCGTTTTAACAATTTTCATCTTATTTATAAATCTAAATACCTTAATTCGTTTCGTCCGCAGTCAAATCTTTCCTTTAAATATATCTCGGAAATGTTTGATTGTCTGACATTATATTTTATTTCATATTTTCTCCCATGATATTTTTTTAGCGAGGAATACGTTTGCCTTTATCATAATAAGACAAATTTTTTTCTTTCAAGTTCTAAATTTTTCTTGTTTGTTTTTGATTGCAAATTTTTTCCTTTAATCGGTTTTAGAACTCAAAAATCATTCGCTACTTCTCAAAAGGGAATTTTCCTTTTGAATTTTGAAGGAGATACCTTTTAGAAATAAAGTAGAGAAAATTTTGTAACTCCTTTACAGTACCGGAGAATGTTTACGATAACGTAGGTTATCAAAGAAATAACGAAGAAATTTTACAAGGCGATAGAAAAAACCCAATTTTTTAAAAGTAGAACTAGATCGACGGATAAATCTTTAGACATCTGGAGTCAATCGTCGATTCGATAGTACAGAAAGAAATTATATTTTTAAAAATCTCCTACTTAGAAAAATAACACGATTCATTAAACAAAAATTATCGAAATCATTGATAAAATAATCATAATGATAATAGAATTATTACACCAGTGATATTTACTCAGTTTTTCAGATGCGTGTTCAGCGCAAAATCTATAGAGTACCCAAAATCCGAATGAGGCCTCTTTTTTTTAAATCGATAACCGAAAAAGCTCAATTTTTGTGATAATGCTTGTGCCTAAAAGTTAAAAGTTTGAAAAAATCCATTGAAAAGTATATTATTATGAAAAAAGTATATTATTCAGGATAGGCTTCCGATAAATATTTTGATTTTAATAAATTATCTCGGAGCAGAAAAAAAAAGAAGAGAAATCACTTTAAACTAATCGAATTCCGATGGCAAAAAATGTACATATGAAGCTCTTTTAGTTATGAATATTTACGTAGTTATATAACAACGTTTCAAGGTTAAATTTTAATTAAAATGAAAGGTATAATATATATTGTTATTCTTCTGATGATAATAATAATGATCGTGTCGGATGTATTATTTGTATATTACGACAATCATGTGGTAAAGAAACAGCTATGTTCCCTGCATTTTTAAAACTCTATTATTACCTTCTATAAGTGTGTTTGCTTTTTAGTTATTATCATTATAAAGAAAAAGTCAATAAATTACATTGTGTATGTATTTATGATAAAGTTTAGGAGTTATGAAACTTCAAATGAAATTCTTTCTTAACGATTTTTCTTTCTATAATATCTTAATTGTAATGTAATGATTATAATAAGCTCTTAATTACCCGTGTCCCTCCAGGAATCAGATTTTACTTACTTTTCAGAAACTAACCCTAGTTAAAATTGCAAAAAAAAATTGTTTTTTCAAATTTTATTTCATTCTTGTTCCCCGTAGGGGTGAAATATTGCGCTAATTTCATTTAAAGAATGAAAAGAAAAATAGTTCCGTCAACATGGTGAAAGGAAGTTTGAAATTTCAAAACGAACTTTTTTTAATTTTCACAGTTTCTGTGAAATTTGTATACGACTATAATCGCTTGAAATTTTGTTAACGTGGAATAAGAGGGTGGAAATCACCAAAAAAAATATTAATAAATGGGGAGGAGCGGGTTTAATTTTTTATCCAATTACTTTTTTCTTAAGTTCTTTCTAATGGAGTAGATATAAAAAATTTGTTTTCCTTTAAGAGGTGCTGCTCGACGGTAAATTTTTCGTATGAAGATTCTATAAGGTTTCAGTCATGTAAATTGCTGTGGCTCTTTAGAATTCCGGTAAGTTTACCGTTCAAATTCCTTTAAAACAGGTCGTGTCGTTGTTCATATGTAATGCGGTAAAAGATACAAATCTAATATTTGCCAATCGAAATAAAATTCGTCGAAACTAAAGCTTTTTTGGTTTTAATTTTAATTATATAAATCATTGTGTAGATTACGTTTCCGATGAAAAATTACGTCTTGTATTTACGTTCGAAATTCGTGATTTAATAAAACTTTCTATTAAATCGCTCATAAAAAAAACCAAAACAGAAAAACATCTAACAATTTTTCCCGATTTTTAAAAAGGAAAAACCAAAATGAAATTAAGTCTTTTCTTAAATTATATACACCTAAATCGTACGCTTATCTCTCAAAGAACGTGATTTATTCTGCAACTGCAATTATTATGAAGCCGTTAAATTCGACACACTTTGTTTTTACTTTACCGTTCACCTGACAATGAAGTTTTTCGGGTAAACTTACGCCTGAAACCGTGTTACAAGTTTAATACTCGTAGGTATATTTTTAGTAAAAGATTCGTTCGGATCGCAACGGTAATTTCATCCAAAATTTAACAAAATTATTCATAAAAAAAGTCTTGAGTGAGAGGGGGAACCAAAAATTACTTTCATTAACGACACTTAAGAGGTTAAATTATAATGAGTCAAAAAGTGGTTCAGGCAAGGGAAGTTTTGTAAACCTGAAACATAGCAAGTAATTTAAAAAAATCATATTTTATAATTATATTTAAAAAAATATTAACCTGTAGGTGTTAAACATAAATCATGTATTAATCTACTTAATACAATAAATTTAATAAAATTTTATCCGATTGTTACACATTTTTTATAAAAATTTAATTTTGTGATTCTAATTTTTTTTATATAAGGGAATACGTATATTTCGTCAATGGTTCTTTTGTGGTCTGGAGAATCACTTATAGGTTTTAAAAATATACATTAAAATAAAGTGTTCTATATGTAAATACTCGTAATAATAGTAATTTATTTAAATACATAATTCAAATCAAAGAAACCGTGTTTGAGAAGTGAAATTCACAAAATAGCGGTTGTAACAATTATGCAAAAGCTTTTGCTGGTTTATTTAAAAAAATAAATAAAATATTCAGTTAATTTGAAGATTTATTGTGTTTTGTTTTTTATTTTTACTAGAAATTTAATTTCTACAGAAGTAAAATTAGAAAAAATATGTGTTGAGGCGTCATAAAAGAAATGGAAATCGGCTGACCGTGTATCTTCCGTAAATGATAAGATAATGGAGTAAATCTGTAATTCAATAAAGAATTTATGATAGACGAAGATCGCCTGATATTCTAAAAAAAAAAAAAAATGGATCAACCGTTTACAAATTTCACAGCAAAATAAACAAAATTAAAAATCTTGAAATAATAAGAATTATATATTTTTCATGTGCTCTTTCACTTTTTCAATATGGAATCGAGATACGGGGAGGAACATATGATACCCATCTTAGTAAAATATTTATTCTCCAGAAATATTTAATTAGAGCAGCTCTCGGTAGACCAAGGTTATATCTCGGTACGCTCTTATTTGAAGAATTTAAAGCACCTACTTTGTGGCAAATATATCTCAAGAAAATGATATTACTACACATAAATGATTTTGAATTTAAAAATACACCGTACAATACTCGTTCAGCAGTAACAAATACTATACCGCATTCTTTCAAAATTAACTGTTTGCAAACGTCAATTTTCATATTACTCCAGTATATTTTCTAACAAAGTTCCCGATAATTTTAACATCCAAATAATAAGAAGTAATCTAATCAAAGAAATAGATGAATAGGTGAAAGGCAATATGTATTTTAAATTACCAAATTGAAATATAAAAATAATCCACACTAACAAAAATAAATGTAACATATTATAATGAATAGCGTACAACAAAATAAATTATATACTTATTAACATTAAAAAATATACATATATGAAACTGTGAATGTTTAAGTGAATACTAAGAATGATGTATAAATTCATAATACGTAGTATTCAGTTGTCTTATCTTATGAATATTTCTTGTCTCATCATATGTTATCTTATAATGTATAAGTTTTTATTTCTCCAGTATGAAATTCGTTTTTCTCATTCTTTAGATCATGAATTTATTGTATTTTATTTTATTTGATTTCAACGTCAATTTAAGTAATTTTAATTCTGGTTCTATGTATTTTCTCTTTTAAGTCTATTTTATTTAACTTAATTTTTCAATTTAAATTTATGTTTTTTTTTATGTATCATGTTACAAAAAACATATATTTTAGTTAAATTTTGTATTTTTAATTAGTTATTTTGAATAATTATCCTGTTATGATATGAACTCGCGGCTAGCGCTCAAGGTTTATTTTGCTAGCTGCGTTATGGATAAATATGTTGAATAAAATTGTTTATGTTATTTTCAACTGCCAATAAATAAATATCAAATTAATTTTGATTTCAAACTGGCCTTCCTTTCACCATGTTGACGGGCATTTGTTTTATTTTCATGCTGTAAAAGTAGTGCAGTATTTCACAGAGGGGGAACAAGAATTAAAATAAACAAAATTTGAAAAGATAATTTTCTTTTTGCTATTTTGATTGAGGGTTAAAAAGAAAATGGATCGATAAATCATGGAAGATAATAGAATTAATTGAAATAACGGTCTGACAAAAATGTTTTGGATTTATATAATAAACTGATAAAAAACTATAGAAATTCTTACAAATTTAACACTATGTATAAATTTTAAAATAAATCTGTCCTGAGAATCTTAAGATGTAATTAAAGGTTTGAGGGTACTAGACTCGTCCGCCTGCACCGCATGATCTTTTTATAAGAAAAATTGTTTAATATAACTTGATTGAAATCGTTTATCGTTTAAGGATTTCTCTGATCCGATGAATAAATATGGGGTAGCCTACACAATATGTACTGTCTGAGCAGAAATTACATGCGATCAAAATTCACATCATTTTATTCTGTGTTTGGTAATGTTGAACTTTGATTTTTTAAGGTAAACTTTTGCTGCGAGAGCGGAAAAATGCACTATTTTTTTTTACTTCTGTCGCAAAATAAAATGAGAGGCCCGAACCAGTTTATGTAGCACTAATAATAGTAGTAGTAGTAGTAGAGTATAAAAAAAACGTACAGAAGAAACAGTTCAGCGACTCCAAGTACCAACCCACAGGAAAGTTGCCGAGGTAGAAAATTGATCCGCTCTATATTATTTTCCCTCTTTTAGCAGTTCAATTAAATGAATTAAGAACTCGGGTAGCGATAATTTAGATAAAATATGATACTCATCAATTTAAAATGGGCGTTCACGAACTGAGCACCCGTTTAATCCTTTTTTACCTCCTGCTAGATAAACTTGCAGAGAACAACCCCTATAGCGCACCAAGCCTACCACCCGTTATTATCTGAAAAATATTTATATACATACCTAAAAAATATGATTTTTATAATGGAAATCCCCGGTTGCCGGAAATCCCTTCTCTTTCTTGTCCATCAGTATTTACAGTTTAATTAATACTCTTTCGCCTATTTGTACCGTAAGATGTTGTGTGTGACTAAATTAATGCCATGAAGCAAGCTTTTGAAAAAAATTAACGATGTGATTTGGATGGTAGGAAATTTTTTTTAGGAGTGTTGAAATATAGTGAATCGTTTTGGTGGTGCCCGATTAAAATAGCTGGAAAATTCTTACGATATGGAAAATTCAAAATGTATTTTAACGATTAAAAAACGACCGCTTAAATTTAAATGTCGAGTTAAATCTTAAATACGTAATAGTTGATTTCGAAAATAGAATTCACAATTCGTCATCAATTGATGAGTTGTCGTTTGAAGTGCAGTTTATCGGTTGTCGTTTTCATCTTGGTCAGTGTCTGTGAAGAAAACTTCAAGAGCTAAGTTTTGTAACAGTGTACAAAACTGCCAAAAATGAAGCGGGGAGAGGGTTCAAAGATGTATTTGGTTTACCATTTTTGGAACCTTTTGAAGTATTTGATTGTTTCATTTTCGAGTTAGTACGTGATCAACCAAAAAACGAAAGATTAAAACGATATTCAGATTATTTGATCGATACATTATCGGAAAAGCAGTACTTCCATCAACCATGAGGGCCAGTTTCACAGCTAGTTCTGCAAGAACAACGAACTGCTGCGAATCGTTTCACTCACGATTTAATGGAAGGTTTTATAAATCCCACTCGTGTTTAAATGATTTTATAAATATTCTTTTAGAATTTCAAACATATATTTATATCAAATTGAAAAGTGTAAGCGAAGCTGTTAGAATTAAAAGATCCTATAACTCGATATCGAAATGACTTTTTAAAAAACAAAATAAGTAAATATTATGAAACGGGCCGACTGCAGTACGTGAAACGTTTGGAGTATTTTAATAAATAATGCTTTTAAAGGTATGACTTAAATTTGAACTTAAATCTTTTAAGTAAAATTGTATCATCTGTATTTTTATAATTTATATTAAACAAATTTGCTTTCATTTTTTAATTAGTGTTTTCGTATTATTACAGTGTTATTAATACTTGAGTACATTTATTTATTTATTTAACACATCTAAAGGTGCGCAGTTCGTTTGTTATAAGATATCCTAATCTAGGTGCAGTGCGCTATACGTGTAATGACTTTTATACCCAGGTACTTGATATTCCGCCGTCTAAAGTAACGATGAAATCATAGAGTCTTGACCTGTGTTTCTATATTGTAAAGTTTCGAACATTAAATGGTTTTAAAAATTGAATAACAGGTCGTAAACCATTAAAGGAACAAATCTGAAATTTAAGGTGTGATATATTAATATGATGGGCTCTCTTGTGTAAAGTTTTGAGCGGAAACTGTTGGTTTGAGCGGGTAATTTTTTTTAATGACGCGATTAAAGTCGAGCTGCGAGAAAGAAGACAAAAAATGATGTCTTTTGCCTTTCTATAATTAGTAAACTTATAATTTTCCTTAATTCTAATTATTAAAAAATAAAACCTTGTATCAAAAAACGCAAAATAAAATTGTGTAAGTTTTGATGTAATTTGTTTTGAAATCGGTTGGATAATTTGTTTTTTTATAACGCTTCAAACTCGAGTCGTGTAATTTTTTGCTCAGAGTAGTGTTTACTAGTCTTAAGAAAACAACACTTCTTCCTTAAACGTGTTCTGTCGAACTGGCTGTGTATTATTTTATTTCTAGTATCTGTGCCCGATTAAAATGAAATTTACAAGCGTTAATAAGTTGTTAAAGAGTGGATCTCAGAGGCCTCTTTCCAAAACTATATATGTGCAAAGGGCGACGGCAATAATAATAATCAGAGATGAACGAAATTTGAACGTAAGATACAAAGCAAGAAATCGGGGATGTAGAAAAAATGTACGAAACTATACTTTTTTGGTATATATTCCTTCCGAAACTATATATTGTACGTGCTTCTAAAGTGAACTTTGAAGAAATATTTTACTTCTGAAATAATATAAGAAAAATAAAAAGACTAATAATAATTAAACAAAAATTAATTAGCTTTCCTAATCTTTATGTAACTTATTTAACCTGAAACTTATTTACTTACGATCGAATATAATAAAATAAATGCAGATTGGATTCGAGCAAATTCTCACTCGAGCGCTAGATGAGTCCATCTATTCATCGGCTTAAGGAAGCCCTCAAATTCTTTAGCGGTAGACAATTTCAATCGAACTATATTAAAATGATATTTCTAATCTACAGTCCGGTGTACGTTGGTAGACTCATCTAATATCCGCAGTCAGATAAAAAGTGATCATTTTTTGTGGCGTTTGAACAAATATATTTTCGATAAATTTGTGAAACGTCAATTTTTTAAGTTATCCAGCTATAACTAAAATTTTTTAGATGGAGGTCGACTGTGAAACCCAGATTCTTAGATCGTTTGTAGTTTCAGGTACTGTATTGACCAAACTGTGGCTCTGAAGAAATTATAATACACTGATTTTTTTTTAATAAATTGAACAGGCTTTAATTTTTATTTATCATTATTATTCTCACAAGCATGAGTTTAATAAACACAGCGGCTCCAAGGGGGGACAGAGCCTTCTGGCTAGACGGGAAGGATGAGCGAAGCAAGCCATGACCGGCTAAATAACCCCTGATCGCGACGGGAAATGCAAGTAATCATACAGCACGGGCGAAACCGCTACGGGGATTGCTTTTATATATATATAAAACAGATCAGAAGGAAAAAATAAATTTCTCTGGTCGTTGCATGTTTACACTTTTGTAAAAATACACTTCATTGAAAAAATACTTTTTTTTCAAAAAATTGTAATTCATAACTAGTCTTTTATTAGTTATTTATACGAATATGAATTTATTTAATAGAAAAAAAATTATAACAAAATTAATTTTAAAAAGAATATATAAAAAAATAAATAAATAAATAAATTCTAAATAATTGTAAAAATCCAGTAATAAAATTAAATAATTTTGTTATATATATATATATATATATATTTTACGAAAAGATTATTTTCCTGTTCTATGTATATTTTTTTACGGGATCTTCCAAAATCTGCTTTACCTGTGTTGTGTATATTGTGTTTAACGAGTAAAAAATATATTATGTGGTAAACACAATGATCATTTGCCATTAAATAATTCTGTGAAATTTTATTTTAATAAATTAAGACTGATTAATCATGTCATTATAAACAACGCTCGAAAAGAAATTCATGCAATTTTATTTGTTACTACCTCGACTATCTTTCGAAAGATTTTTTTTTACACTTTCACGGTGTAATATTGCGATGGCTGAAATGAGTTTTTATATATATGTTAGATTTAAGTAAAATGGTGTGGTTAATGCTTTAGTGTACGTAAACAAAAAGATAATAGTGACCGTACGTGTTCCTTTTGTGTGCGGGTGAATGAATGTTCGTCCAGTTTGTCCGATATAGTATTTAGTGCGATTTAATTTTTACACTTCAGGAACGGTGTGTTAGGTAGTTTGCTGTAGGATTTTGTTTTTTTATTTTATTGTTTTCTCAAAACGGTAGACTAACAAAGTCTCAAGCGACCAAATACTTAAATTCTACAAGAATCTGAAATTAACAAACACGGTAAAACTTAAAAAAAAAAAGTCCCCAAATTATATGAAGAAACACCAAATACATGAATTATATTTAAAGAGTTGTATTACTCTTTAAGGAGTACGTATTTAAAGAGTTGTATTACTATTTTGAGGCGTGCCACTCCATTAACTATCTAGTTTTGAAGTTTTTTAAGTGCAGTAGGTTACCGGAAATAGCATTAAAGGGTTAATAAAAATACTTATTTATCGATAAAAATAATTATTTGAGAAACAGTTAAATAATTATTATTCAAAATTCATAATTAATTTTTAATTAAAAACTTTTTGCTTGTTTTTTCGTCGATTATTGTTTATTTAAAAAAGTCTTTTACAACATTAATTTTATAAGTTGTACGAATGTAAAGTGTTTTTAATTTATCCTGTAATTAATTAACTATTCCTTATTTATCTACTATGTGTTAAAAATATACCTTAAAATTAATACAATGTTACTTATATTATATTTAACTTACGGCAAAAATTAAATTGAAGAAAAACAGTAGATATTTAATTACACTCATGCTACAGGCTTCCATTTTTTCTAGTTGTTTTTTTAATAATTATAATTAATATATGGGTTTTTTAATTGAAATAATAAAGTTCGGCTATCGTATTATTTGAAAAAACAATTAGCAATCTCGATCGGATTAAGTTAACTTCTTCTGACGATTCCGATTCCTATACTGATGTTAACTTGTACGGACATAGCGGAGGATAAGGTATTTTGTGAATAGGGAACGTTTATTATTTCCCACTCAACAACCATTCAACCGAGTCGCTTAGCAACCAAAAACCACAACAATTGTACCTTGTTAATTCTTCGATGATTTGTCAAATTTCAAAAATGAATGATAAACTTTACCTCTTTCCCGCCTTCAATTTATTTTTCTTCCTTATATATTATTCAATTTTTCTTCTCTAAACAAAAAAAAAACTGTCCGAACTTTAAATATACTTCCCGTGCGGATAGATATTTCCTTTTGTATAGAATTAAATATCTTTTGAAATCGGTATACTGTATTTCTTGTTAAAATGTATTATAAAATTGACATTACTGACAATCTAATATTTATTTTCAATTTTTTTCGTTTGGTTATTTATTACTACAGTACAAAAATAAGTAAATAAACAACAGAAGTCAAGTTTGTGGTTTTTTCCTGTTATTCTACCCGACACAAAGTGTCATATTTCTTTATGATTATATAATGTGTAATTTTCAAAGACGGAATTGTATCCTGTTATCCAAGATGTTTATTTGTATTTATAATTTTATTTTCATCGGAGAAATAATTTTACCAGGATTTATTCAGTTATTTCTTCTATAAAGTACATTTACGTATTTTTTTTCTTAAGAAAACTGTAATTATTGATTGGAAAACAAAGTGGCTATCGGAAGATTGGAATTTAATTCTGCATTAATTATTATTTCCACGTTCTCTTGTTTACTACTATTTGCTGAGTTACCTATTACAGTGAATGTCCTAGTATTTCTGCGTTTATGTTTCTGTTTCAGTAATGCTGTGTAATTAATTGTCCTGCTGAATTTACAATGATTCTGAAAATTACTGTGTTTAATTTTTTTGCCGTTTAATATGCAGGGCAGAAGTTCTTAACAATCGCACAATTTATAATTTTAAACATCATGATAAGGTGTTCTGTCGAGTTCCTTATACCAACTTTATCTCCAGTTATTCTTGATCCATGGTTATTCGTGATCCAAGGGTAGGACTTCGGTCTTATAACTCTTTGGATTTATACACGCACCGGGCTATACTCTCCGCCTTCCTCTTGAAACATTTCGATCTCTTTCCTTTGCTATTTTTTTTTATACCGTACATGTGTAATTCTCAAGGAAAAGACACTCCGTACCTAAAACTTGACTGGTGTTTTCTTCAATGTTAAATCCATACCGCTGCATACTTCTCGATCATTTTTTCTAAAGGTTTAATTTCTCGTTACTCATTTTCCTCTCGATCTCTACTTCACACTTTCGATTTTCCGTGAGCATACTCCCTAGTTATCCGTGATTTTCATCTCGATGTATTCTTTATTACTTTGTTTTGACTACTTTATTCTCTCTATTATCATAATTTTTTTCCACACATTTATTTTCATTTCGTACTTTGCCTTCCGTTCTAGTTACACTATTATCCTTTGAGTCTCGGCCTTTCACACGGAAGATCACCGGTTCGAATTCCGGTTACAGGTATGCCAGGTTTCTTACGCGACAATATTTCTATTTCCATATTCCTACGCATAAGCTTCGAGTTCGATTGAGGAATTAGTAATCAAATTAAAAGAAAAATAATAATCACAAAATTTTAGATTTACGTTAAGATTATAAATATAGAAATAATATTTAAATAAAAATAATTAAAACATGGTTGCGGATATGTACAAATGAAATGTACTTACTTGAATTATTACTTGAATTATTGTCGTTAAAATAACTTTCAATGAGTTATAAACATCAAAAATACATTTTAAAGAATTGAACACGTACACACAACACACACACACACACACACACACACACACACACACACACACACACACACACACATATATATATATATATATATATATATATATATATAGAGAGAGAGAGAGAGAGAGAGAGAGAGAGAGTGAAAAAGAAAGAAAATAAAATTATTCTAGATCCGTTATGTTTATGCCAATGTTTTAAGGTTTATATCTTGCTTCATAGTGGTGGCAAAATAATAACCGTGGTCTTATTTTATTCCAAATGTGGTTTATATGGCGGCCTTCGTGGCGCGAGTGGTAGCGTCTCGGCCTTTCATCCGGAGGTCCCGGATTTAAAACCCGGTCAGGCATGGCATTTTTCATACACGCTACAGATCATTTATCTCATTCTCTGAAGCAATACCTAACGGTGGTCCCCGGAGGTTAAACAAGAAAAAAAAGTTTGGTTTATATGTTAATCTATCATTTCATTTCATTCATTCGTTCATTTCATCACTGAAATTCCTCTTCAAAAAAATGTTCTCTTTTGACTGTTTTTTAAATTAACTCAATTTTACGTTCCCTTTTTCTGCTCAATACAATTTTAAAGTTGCCTCCTACGTATTAACTTCCTAATAACCGATAATTTTTCATTGTTCTCTTTCGTTCAGTTCTGCGCCTTTTGGCGAACCATGTTTTTCGGTTATCGGCTATCTCTTTCAGTTTGGAATGATTATTTTTAAAAATTAAGAAAATGTGTGTGATAATGAAAAATAATAATTATTATGTCGGGGATGAATTGATAATTTGCCAAATAAAAATTCGATTGGATATTCACGCGGTACGGGAGATGTAAAATAAATGTAGTAAACAATTAATTTGTCGGCGCATTGTCTTATTAGTCCCTGTTTATAATAATCGCTATGTAGTTGGTGTTGTAAGACGATTATAATACCTCTCTCTTCCTCGCCATTTTATTTAACAATTATTAAAATTTTTTTTTTTTAATATTGCTGTATCTCTGTTTTAAGGGTGGTTAATTTTCTATTACTGTACATTCTTTTCCTTCAGTTTATTAAATTGAACTTACAAGATGTATTTATTTATTTTTTTTTTTTTAATTACTGAAATAACTCTGACTGAAATAGTTATTTAAATAGCAATCGACAATTACAATATCGTCAGTCGAAAAATACCTGAATTGAGTGAGGTCAATGAGAAAACATTAGTTATTAGGCAGTTAGCAGCACGTATTTTTAATTTTTTTTTACTTATTTCACCAAGTATATAAAGTGGTAGTCGACTAAAATAATTAAAAAAAAAGAAGAGTACCTTTTTTGTACAATAATTTGTTAACCTACGCTGTTAACAATAAAATAAGACCACCTTTGGTTTCTTTCTGTAATTATTAAGCTTCAAACATATAAGCAAAAATGGAACTGGTATAATTTAGGGTATCTAGGCTATAAATAAATGCAGCAGTAATATTTGTTGTATTTTATAATATAATGAACGCCAATTAATAAAAAGTAAACGCAGAATCCCAATATTTCATAAACGAATCAAATAACAACGGTACACCGTTAACATTAAGATTTTTACTCGTTAAAATTCTTCAATAGTGCATCATTTTTTAAGAGCTAAATCTTAAGTTTCGAGGAAAATTTCTTGTTAAATTCTTTTAAATTATCGAACCGCTTATTAAAATATAACTCACCGTTTAAAAATATATTATTCTTTCTCCGTTTCTTTTTCACCTTCGCCTGAAAATTTTTATTTATAATTCTAATTTTCGTTTCTTTATTATATAGACCGCTTCAAATTTAGTGATTATCAGAAAAATAAAAAATAATGGATGTCATTATATTTTATAAATTTATAAAATCATTTGATCTAATTCCTAACAATCTTCGTATCGATTATGTTGCACGTACGCGCCTCTTCTAATGGCACTCCGATACCGAATCGGTCACATTTCATGATTTTCATGAAATAGGAGATACAATCCATTGTTTATGTCATGAAATACGTCAATCGCGCGAGTAGCACCGGATGGATATATACAATTTAAACATAAATTCAAAATGGCGGACGATTAAAATTTTTACCCTGATCAAAAATTAAAATTGTTTGAAACTCTATTGAGGGATCAAATAAAACTCTCTCTCTCTCTCTTTCTCAGTCTCTCTCTCTCTCTCTCTCTCTCTCTCTGTGTGTGTGTGTGTGTGTGTGTGTGTGTGTGTGTGTGTGTGTGTGTGTGTGTGTGTGTGTGTGTGCTTATATATATATATATATATATGTATTTATTTTTTTTTTTTATTTATTTTTTTTTTTCATGAAAATATGCATAAAAATTAATGTAATTTAAGAAATATTACTATTTACATGAAATAGTATTTTTCTTATTTTGAAATTATTAAAAATAATTAAAGTGTGATTTACCAACTAGGTAACTGAAAATATGGAAGTCGAGAGTTCCAGCGTTCAAGTCCTAGTAAAGGTTAGTACTAGGTAAGTACTTCTATACAGATTTGAACACTAGATCGTGGATGCCGGTGTTGTTTGGTGGTTGGGTTTCAATTGAACACACATCTGAGGAATGGTCAAACTGAGACTGTACAAGACTACATTTCACTTACCCTCATACATATCCTCTGAAGTAATACCTGAACGGTAAATCCCGGAGGCTAAACAAGAAAAAAAGAAAAAAGAAAGGTAATTGAAAATAAATGTAGATAAATTCCCCGAATATTCTTAAAAAAAGGGAAAAAATCTGAAATTGAAATTACAAAAAGAATAATACACATAAGATATAAAATTAAAAGTAGGTGGCCACAAAAATGCAAAACCTTTCCGTGAGAGGAATTTATAAATTTTGCAAAACCATCAGTTAATAATTGTGGAGTAAAAAAAACGTAATTCAAATAAAAAAAGAAAGAATTCATAATTACCGTAATATTTAACGTAGATACTTTTTTTAAGGTTATTTTTCATTGCAGTCATGTTAAAACTTTTAATAAAAGTAACCCAAATTTGCAAACTAGAAACGCTTGCGAACTCGGCACAGTCAAGATGCGTAAGATGAATTTCGTCGGCAAAGTGTAGAATTTCATCTTCCTCGGCTTTCTTTAATCACTGTATATTTTTGAATTTATGTTCCATAAACATGGGTAATTGTAAAATAAATTAATAAATGTAGGAAAAAAATTATTAACCACTTTAATCGGACATGTTGGTAAAAAAAAAAAAAATAAATAAATAATATAAAATACAGGATGATAATTGAAAAATCTAAATATTAATAAATTATATACGTACATAATATTATAAAGAAAAGCAAAGCTACCAGGGTCGTCTCGGCCTGACAGAGATGGCACAAGTATAGCCGAATGACTATGATATTTGTCAAATATGATCCTTTAGGTAGCGTGCTATGAAGTTTCAAAAACGTGCGTTTACTTGTTTAATTGTTGCGATCGAGTAATCCAAACAAATATTGATAATTTCTGAAAAATGGATAAAATTGAAGTTCAAGCTGTATTTAGGTTTAAAAGGTTAATCACGAGAGACACTAAAAGAGTTAGATTCTACTTTAAAGGATTTGTTTTCGACGGTAAAAAGCAGGCTGCTGAATTTAAATCTGGTTGTACATCGATTCAAGATGATGAACGATCGAAATGCCCAAAATTCACAATGCCGTATTAAATGATTGCCGACTGAAGTTATGCAAGCTTCCTGACATGGCGGCAATCATCTCGATAGACCGTGTTCACTAAATTTTACACCGTGTTTTGAGTACGAAAACGTTTTTCGTTCGGTGGGTGTAGCGTTTGCCAAGATTCGACTGAACACTTTTGAAGGGTATTAAGACTTATTTAAACACGATTCGCTGAGTTTGCCATTTTAACAGTTGATAAAACATGGCTTCATAATTACTCGGCAGAGTCAAACAGTAGTCGAAACAGTGGATATGAGCACGTGAAAGTGCGCTAAAGGAAGCGAAAACGGTTCCACATGAAGGAAAAATTATGGCTAGGGTTTTTTGGGATCGTGGTGCGATGCTCATAGACTACTTAGAAAAAGCTAGAACCATCAAGGGGGTATTACGCTTCACTACTGAACCGATTGAAGGGTGCTATTCAAATAAACGTCCACATCTGGCCAAAAAGAAAGTGGTTTATCAGCACGATTATGCGCCTCTACACACATCTCGGCGTATTGCAGTAAGACTCCATGTCCTAACTTTTGAAGTCCTTCTACATGCTCCGTATTCGCCTCCCAGCGATTACTTCCTTTTCTCAAACCGGAAGAAATGGCTCGCTAGACGTAGTTTTACTTAAAGCAATGAGGTAAAAGATGAGACAACCTTTTTTTACAGAGTTAAACAAATAGAATTATACTGAGGTTATTAAATAGTTGGAAAATCATTGGTCTGAATGTGTCGAATTGTAAAGTATCTGAGTCGAAAAAACAATAAATTATTTATGAAAAGTCTTGTGTTCTTTGTTAAGCGGACGACCCTCTTACAAAAATAAAGAAGTTATAGATACAAACAAACATTTCGCACTATCCGTACTACTAGAGGTGTGATTCAAGACCAACAACACGTCAACAGAGGGAAGATTTCTGTAGAGCCTCCGTTCACACAAACTGTGTTTTCAGTAATTTAGGTAAAGTCGTCCGTTTTGTTGTTTTATCTGTATTTTACCAGTGTATTATGTGATACGTTTCAAATGATCAGGGAAATTTTAAAGTACAACCTTACGAATAAATAGACATTAAAATTAAAATCAAGATTTTTATATCTGTAATTTAAGCATTTTCTTCAGAATAATTTTCGATAACGTAGATAAAATGCTTGACTAGAATTTTTATGAAAATCAGTACTGAACTCTCTCTTCCGGTTTATATATATAAAATAATATTAATGATAGAATCAATACTCCTACTGTTAGGCCCCAAATTACTACCGTTCTTGAAATATAAAGCCACAAACGTGACGCACATTATTTGTCAATCACACGACGTACACCCTTAAAAACACAAATTCGTGCATAAAGAATGTTTTTAAATCATATTTTAGCTGTGATGTATTCTGGATGGTAACAAAACTTCAGAAAATACAACATCCGGGTGATCATTTGACTGATAGAGATAACTTCCCTATTCCGTATACTCTAACGACCGACAAAAGTAAATAAATAAATATTGTTTAAACAATGCTTTACAAAAATTAAAAAAGATTCGCTTATCATGAATCGGTTATCAAACTCTTCTTCGCAGCTCTGTCACTGATACTGGGTACCGGCGGGCGACTATTTCATTTTCTTCTGTACTATGAGAAACAATTTTGTATTTCGGTGAATCGGTCATTTGTCTTAATTTTTAAGGCACTACAATACATCCGTTATTTTGAATAAATTTTCCTTTAACTTTCATCGTTGTTTTTGTTAGTGCGAGTGCAGTTATTTTTAATTACAGCACATGACTTTGCCGACTCCAAAATTTCCCACTTATCATAAATACTGTCGTAAAAACAACCCCCTCTTCTTTAGCCAATATCATATCCGTATCACTGTTCGCTTCTTTCTGGATCTTCTCCGCTTTCTATGTCGACCTGAAATATATTTCCAAAAACTTTAGGAATTCTGTGCAAGTGGCCATTCCATAACAACTGTCAATCGTTAATGTGTTTCGATACTGTTTTAGTTACACCAGTTTTGTTTTGAATAATTTAATTTCGAATGCGATCCAAAATCGTCAGCTGACAGGATTTTTAACAAAACTGATCTTCATTGATTCAATTATTCGTCTCAATTTAGGTGTTACTGTCTAGATTTTTGTACCAGATATAAAACCAGCTCAATAATCGTATCAAATAACGGAATCTTTATCTCTGGAGATAAGCTTCCATTCTAAAAAACGGATTGTACCACTTTAATTATTTCTACTCTTCCCTACTTTTTTCAACATATTCCGTTCATTCAAACTATTAGCAGTGAAAGTCACATCAAGATAACTATTTGAATTTCTTAACCGATCTAACTGTGCACTTTCATGTCGCAGTATCATGACTAACACCACCACCACTACCGTTTCTTTTTTCTTTTGTTTCCTTATAACCAGACCTTACTTGTCATACTCTCCTGTAGACTTTTGAATAATCATATATTCGTCATCATCTGCATCTTCTGTTAAAACTACTTTTATCATCAACAAAGAGAAGGATAGATTGGACATTCCTAAATTAAATCTACTGCACAACACTTCTTATCCATTCCTTGAGCGCTAAATCCAGGTACATTCTTAAACAGCAAATGTGATAACATGTAACCCCATCATATCCCTTTATTAATATTAAAAAAAAATGTTAGAATGAATTTTCCCGATCTTAATACAATTCTTTGCCCTCTGGTACTGCTTTTTCACTGTGTTTATGTACAGAATGCGAATTCCATAACTCTGTAATACTTTGGAGAGCTATTGTAAGGAGACGCTTTTGTAAGAGAACAAAAGCCTACTGAAGGGCTGATAAAAACTAAATGCAATTTTGATCCATGCGATAGACTTTTGTTATACTTAAGTATAACAATTTTGATGTCTTTATAATAATTCTGATGGCGCCTAGAACTGATAGTAATGTAGGAAATTGTAATTTTAATTTCCCCTCCTCTAACGTTCCCGGTTAAAGATCTCTTTAAAAATAAAAAAAAAAAAACGCTAGTTTTAAGCAAAGCTCCTAGAATCAGTTTTCGGTCTCCGTGGTACAAATTATTTTAAATAAAATAATTTCGTTTTACGGATCAGATTTTGTTAAATAGTATAATTTTAATATTTACATGTATTTAAATACGGGCGCACCTTTATTAGTCATCAGTTTAGTTAATGCATCGATTTAATTAAAAACTCATCTGATATACAAGTGGCGGTAATATAATTTTCTTTTTCTTGTGATTAATGATCTCCACTACATTAATTATAGATAAAAATCTTACGTGTTAAAAAACACACCTAAAGCATGTACTTTAAAAAAGTATATATATATATATATAAATATGATAATCGATAATCGTTCGCGAAAATAACAAAACACCGACCCAGCCTAATCAGGAAAAGTGAAAAGCATTCGATTTTTTTTTTTTTTTTTTTTTAGCTTGTTCACTTTTTCGCTGACCCTAATTACTGCTACTGCACATCGGCGTGGCAAGCCTACTAAAATACGCGATGTTCAGTCCTACGCTTTACTTTTGCACCGTTGGGACTGGCTGTAGAATTAAAACTATTTATACATGTTTATATAGCTTTTCATACAAACAATGTACAACGCATATTTCTCACGAAAAGGGAGTAGATAAATGTGTGATTTTAAACTATCTGTTCGGTCTTTCATATAGATGTAAAATCTAATATACAAGTGATTTTAGAATGAATTCCTTTCTTTGAGATCAATGACGTCGGAAATTTCTCTACGTACGCCGTATTTATAAAAAGCTCTGGCATGCACCGTTGTCTAAAATCTTAAAAAATTTTTTAAATTAAGGCTGATTTAAAATCTATTTTATAATAACAAACTTTCAATCGTTAAAATTTTTAAAAATCGAGGTTATATTTTCTTGTTTATATTAATTTTTCTTGTTAAAATAAAGAACCGTAACTGACGAAAACATTATTATCGAAGTCTTAAGTTTGGGTTTGTGGACGAGAATTTGAGGATCAACAGAAATATCAAGAGTGGTGCGTTATTTCCGAAGCAAAGGCTTTTACAGTTAGACTAGCATTCGAGATTTGCTTCCCTAGAAAGACTACACCATATACTTTTCATTCGGTAAAGGATTAACGAACACAGTGCCTTACTGAATTATCTGTATCGATTCCTCAGGCATAAGAGCTTTAGAACCGTGGAAAATACTATAAAAACTAGTTTGTTGCTTAATAATTTTGTTGTTTAATTGCTTATACATAATGAAGGTGTTCAACTTAAAAGTGGTCCCATCACTCAGTAGTTTATAATAAATGTATATTTTTGTTAAAATGCACATATTGGTGTGAAATGGGTAAAATAATGTGGAACATGTTGGTACGACTGGAGTTGGAATGGAGAGGCCTGGAGGAAGCACCAGTAAAAATTGTTATTCAGAAGTTAGTTAAAACATTTTGTGAAACGGTTCGGTGTTAGACCAGAGACTTCCCCGACAAAGGTCAGTTTTAACGACGCAGGTCGTCCAATCCATTAAAACGGTAATTGCATGAGCTCCTCATAAATCTTTGGGGAGACTAACCAGGGAAAATAACATTTCATTAGGTTCATTATTTCACTATAGTGAGGAGAATGCTGAAATGTTGTTATCCGTATCGAAAGCAGATTTAACATGAGCTAACTAATGCTGATTATGCATAATCAGCATTAGTTAGACAGTAGTGAATTAGGTTTACTACTGTCAACGGTTCAAGAACCTTATTAGAGGCAAAATTAACATTTTATTTCAAGTGTTTTTCACAGATTAAGTGTGTTTTCACCTTGGCGAGTATGTTAGTAGTCTCAACTGTTGGACCTGGGGTATTGAAAACCCGCACATTTTCTTTGAATTTACCCTGCACTCACAGAGAATAGGCATATGGTGTGCGGTTTCAAGGCGACAAATAATATAGCCCTTGTTTTTTTTTTAAAACTGTAGATATTTCGTCTACCAAGAAATTATCCGATAGTTCATAGCACATTACTGCATGAGGATGAGCGTGACTGCTGGTGGCAGCAGTTGCAAGTGGCGATGTGCCACTTGCCATACAGCTCGTTCTACTATGGAGAGCTACAGGACTTCTTCGTTGGAAAATCATTTATAAAGGATTGTGGCCACCAAGATTCCCTGAACTGACTAGTCCAGATTTCTTTTTGTGAGGTTACTTAAAAGAAATTGTTTGTAGGAGCAATCCAAACACCCTGCAAGAATTGAAGACAAACAGTACCAATGTCATCCAGGAAATAGCAGGGTACAGCTGATAATAGTAACCAAGAACGTGGTCAAACGTGTTGATAAATATATAGAAATGGATGGACATCATTCTCAACAACTTTTGTAAATTCTTATGTAAGTGTTTACCGATAAACTATTATTTATAGACTAAGCTAAATATGAGGCCTCTTTTAAATTGAATACTGTGTAGATTACGTCGAAATGTTATGATTATATATTTTCACCACAAATTTTTAAATCACCTCTTATTTCTTTAATCCTGTTCCAAATACACATTTTTATTAACCTCCTTCTTTAATATTTTACATTTTTTGTTAAATAGTTCTCTCGCTTTTAAAAGTAATGAAATAATGACTTACTATGAGATAGTGAAAGAAATAATCTAGGCCTTATCGATTTATGGGGACCGTTCCTTTGTTTACCAAAAAAAATAGTAAAAACTGTTCTGTTTTCTCTTCTTGGACAAATCGATGATGTTACCAGTCCTATCTTTTTCATTCTTCTCTCTCTCTATCTCTCTCTATCTAGCTATCCCTCTGTATCTTTCACTGTCAACCTCTGTTATCTTCCCTCCGAGTTTAAAAGCTTACCTTAAGTCTTGATCTTTCTGTTTTGTTGTCTTTTTCCGTTGTTTTACGTAACAATTTTTTAATCAAGCCCTACCTTCGTCTTCCATTTACCATCAGATTCATCTTAATTTTAACCGAATTAATTATCGTCATCGTCTGTCATTCCTTCGCAAAGCATTCATTTTGTAAAGCACGTTTTCATTTGTTACTCGTTTATTCTTTTTAAAAAACTATACTTAATAAAATTTTGAACCGTTATGTATTTACACGATCGTTTTCGTTCCTCATTCTTTTTATTACGATTACAAGGCAAAAATATTTTGATTTCATATTCCTACTAGATCAAAAATGCATTCTTGTTCGGTATATTCACTTTATAATCATTGTGAGGAAACAAAACATGAAAAAACCCAAGTTTCAGTGCCGAAACGACCTGTAAGTAAAGGTCGTCTCAATTTTTAAAAATTTTCAATTAGATCTAACAGAATAAATTAAACTTCAGAACAAATAAATGTAATTTTACCCGCTACTCTTCGTAAAAGTTTCTATTCAACTTACTGTCCACGACAACGATCGTAAGGGACATGAATGGAGTCTGAAACCTCGTAGGTTACTTAAAGAATCACAGTCATCCTTCGAGAGGATAAAATGTTTTTGCATTTTTACTGAACCCGGTGATAATTGTCTTCCCGCATTATATTGTCTTCCCGCATAATCCACAATTTGTTTGACGCTACGATAAACGATTTTTTGGTGATCAGATTTTGTTATTTTCATTCACAAATCTATTTTTAGGGTAACTTAACCTCATCGATGGAACAGTAGGGTTACATTATAATCGACTTATTTAGAATGATACAAACTGATAATAAATCGATGTAAACATTCGTTATATACTTTGGCGGAAAACTACACTTAATTATAATAACCGTAGTATATTTTATAATAATTATCATTATAATTTATTATGATTTCCTATATTTTTATAGTTTAACTATTAAAATATATTATTATAATATTACACTGTTATTGTTTTATATATATTTCATTTTAGGGATAATAATTTCCTACCGGTCTCCGTGGCGCGAGTGGTAGCATCTCGGCTCTTTTATCCGGAGGTCCCGGGTTCGAATCGCGTTCAGACATGATATTTTTCTCACGCTACAAAATTGCCATTTCATCACGTATCCTCTGATATTGAAGCAATCGTTTTTGTAACAAGCAAGACATATCTGTCGTATACTGTGCTGTTTTTTTTTTTATTATTAAAAATTACGATATGCTTGTTTTTTTTTACAGAAAACGGCGCTGAAGTTTTGACTATTTAATATCTTAAGATTCCGATATTATAAGAATTTCTTGTTTTTTTTTTCAGCCGCATTTCTTTTGTAACAGAAATTTAGGTATTCTGTATCTATATGTAGGCTAAAGTAAGATTTAGTGAAACCTCGTTAATAATTAGTTTCTGTACTGTGATATTCGAATTATTAAAAGGCTCATTTTTTTTTACTTTTAATTTAAAATTCTTTGTTAGCCTGCATACTATTATCGTTTACCGTTCACGGAAAAAAA
Source organism: Lycorma delicatula (assembly GCF_047948215.1). NCBI lineage: Eukaryota > Metazoa > Arthropoda > Insecta > Hemiptera > Fulgoridae > Lycorma > Lycorma delicatula. The sequence goes on along the minus strand of NC_134458.1, from coordinate 164,083,428 downwards.
ATAGTAAAAAGATCGAAAATTACTATAACAGTTGACACCAAAGAGATTGTCAAAGATGTAATCTTTTTACATGTCATTCTATATTGGGAGTCGGATTAATGAACCGGTTTAAATTTAAACGCGAAAAGGAGAGGGAATATGTGTGTTACCTTAATTGATAATATCGCGGCCCTTGTTTCTTTTACATATTTTTTATTATCTCGAACAAGTATGGTTTGTACCGGCTGTTTTAATGCGATCAACGATACAAATAAAAAGCGAAATCCGGTCGGATAGACGCTGCTATTCGACTGGATCCCTGTTCGTTGCTGCCGTGTCGTGTAATTTTGTAAACTCATTCTTTTTTTATTGCTCGGGTGAAGTTTTATTTTTGAGAACGATTATGCGCATCGTAGAAACAGATTTATAAAAGCTATTGAAATATATATATATATATATATAAAACAATAACAACGTTATATTATAAAATATATTTTAATAGTTTAAAAAGGAGCCATTTTGTTCACTTTTAATGTAGCCTGGAGGGGTGATTTGGAGTTTGACTATTTACTTATGAAACTTTGCTGATCTGGCTACCCTTTTAAGTTCTGAAGTATAAAGGACATGTTATGAGAAAGGACTTTCCTGTGAAGGACTTGTCAAAGGTTTATATATTTTATTCACAAACATACGACACCGGATGGTATTCCGTACGAGAAACCTTCACCTAATCTCAGGTATTTCTTCGTTATTCGGAGGAAATTATACTTGTTGCGGCAGTATATTTGAGCCAACTACACCGTTACTCAATCGGTAACGGACGGCTCTCATCCTGAATTATCTTCCGAAAGGTTACGGGAAGATGGATACCGACTGCTCGGAGGTAATCTTGAGAGAGAAAATTTGACTTTTTTGCGTCTCTCCGGGTAGATCGCTTCTTTCTTAGTATCCACCCTCTCATGAGATCCACCTTTTATTCTCTGTGGTGTACCGTGATTTATGCCTAATTTATCATCGGATCCATAATAAGGTATCGGGGAGCTTTAAATATCTTGGTATTTTTATGATTTCCTTTGGTCGAATATACTTTTTAACTCGTGTTTTCTACCCAATGGCTATCCAAACCATCTCCCAATCTTCTTCCTCCTCCTTCACGGCTTAGGCTTGATTAGCCTGTTCCGGCACCCATGGACGTCTCTGGTCTACCTACATTTTTTCCATTCTGCTTGAAATATACGCATGCAGTGGCAACCTGTGTTGAGGCATTCGTAACAGGTGACTCGTCCATCTCCCTCGATACCGTCTGATCGTTTCGTTGATTGAGTGTTATTCTCTTCGCAAATGTCCGTATACCTAATGCAATCCTTTCTCACACAAACTTTCACGCTCCACAAGCGCCTTATCACTGCCGCTTGTATACGGAAATCATCCGATTTGCTATTGGTCCACACTTCACTACCATATGTAAGTAAAGGAATGACCATTGTTTTATAAAATCTAATTTGGGTATCCTTCCTGGCCTGACCTTTCAGAATACGATGTATCGATCCCCAAACCGCACTAAATTTAGCTAGTTTTCAATTTATATCTTGTTCATGAGGATGTTCAAAGGACAAGTCACACCCCAGATATTTGAAGTTTCCTACCTGTTCCAGAATTTTTCCATCGATACTATTTTGAAACCAAGGGTCATTTTCCGCAAAAGGCCATAAATTTAGATTTATGCTGTGAAATTTTCATGTTGAATTCTTTACTGAAGAGATGGAGCTGATGAACTGCCATTTGCAGCTTCTCTTCACTTTCCTGTACAATCACTATATCAGCAGAAAATGCTAAAGAAATCCTCCTTGTGCAAGATATACACTGGAGTCAACTCTGCCTTGCCAATGAGACATTACTTCATTCAAATAAATATTAAATAACGTTGGTGTCATTGGACAAACTTGATGAAGACCGTTGCTTATCCTCAACTTCCCAACTACCTTTCCATCTCCCGCGTCAATCATAATAGTCGTCTTGGAATATAAACGAATATAAACCAGCAACATTAGTCTTATGTCACCACATCATCAACAGATATATGTGACTTTCGTTTAGGATAATCTCGCCGCAGACTATCCCACATCCTCCAATGTGGCCACCTCAGTCCATACTTGGTCCCAATTTTCTTAATATAATGCAATAAAATGATTCATCAAAATGGTTTTAACTGGCTTGATATATGCGAAATCCCTGCTAAAGTGGTACAGCCAAGTTAAAGACTAATAATCAACTGATGTCTCTCTTATTAAATAAAATGAGAAATGAATTGGTTTTCCATTGCCTTTACCACAGATCTAAATATATTCTGACCTCTAAAGGGAAGATCCCGCCATTTGACGATTCCGGTCGCCATGCTACCCCCTCCGTACCTTGCCTGATGGGCTTTACCGGAGGTCATCATCTGAATCCGCAGATTGAATACATCTCTCAGTTAACAGCTTGGCCTCTATCAGGATGCCACCGATGTAAGTGCCACAGTTGACACTTCCATCGGTATAAGAACGTACTATCAACAAACACAAAACAAAACCAAAAACAAACTACTTAATCGAACAGAAATGAGCAGGAATAAAATATTTAAATTTTGAGCTATAGCCCTACCAATGAAATAAAACAAACATCACGAAATAACCAAACAAATACAAAAAGCAAAACTACGGAGCGCATATCTTGGCCACAATAGAACGCCCAAGCAGTCCCTAAACACCTGGGTAACTCGAACTCCCCATTCTGCATGCCTTCCGCAGCTCGCTGAAGAACCAAATATTTCATTAAGTTCTTTACAATTGACCATTCAGCCTGACTTTTCCAGTTAACATTTAAATCTAAGGTAGACCCCCCCGAGCTCCCTCACTACTTCTAATCTTCTTTCATCATACCGATGATGAAAGACTTATAAAACATGAAAGGCATCATCTAATATGCCACACCACTGTCACAGACCCGAATCAACCAGGCCGAAACGAGTCACTAATCTGTCCCTAAAACCACCATGGCTCGAAAAAAACTGAGGTTATATACCTGTTAGGAGACACCCAATAGGAATCCCCGCAGAATCCTCATATTAGGAAAAAGACCATGCGTGTAGCGCAGATACTTCTGAACCTGAACTTATCGAATTCAATGGCCTGACATCGAAACAGACTTGCCGCGTCAAATCCAAACGGCCCTTCAGCAGTATCATCTTGGTTTTATCCGGGCTGAACTCCATCTTATGTTGACAGCCCCCACAGCTCAATTATCCTGCATGCCCGAGAGGTGCGGAGTTCAACCTCATTCCACGAAGATCCTTCGACCAGCAGCAGTCCGTCATCGGCATAAGCGACAACGCGACAGACGCCAGGCACCTCAGGCGCATCAAATAATCAAATCCCACAATTCACAATCAGGGGCCCAGCACACTGCTTGGAGACAACTTAAATAGTTTCTTCTCCACATCTTCGTGGCCACCATCACAAAGTAGAACGCTTCGATGCCCAAGTAGCTATGTGTTACCTGCATTTCATTTTTGGTACACCCACATCTCTGTAATTGAAATGAAGCAGAATGCCACCACAGATTCTTAAATTCCCCGGATATATCAAGGAAAATCCTCAAGATATATCCAGAACTACTATTCTTGATAATGCTTAAAACTCGTAAAATAACATCTTCCGTCTCCTTACCAGGACGAAAGCCATACTGATACTCCATTAATAACCGTTGCGATATAACCTCTCATTAATACGCAGATATAGTATCTTCTCGAAGACCTTACTAACAACCGGAAAAAATGTAAGAGGCCGATATGAGGAACTAACAGTGGGATCTTTGCCGCAACCCTAACAACATTTAACTATTCCACTCTTCCAACAAATTGGAAGATAGCCCGCAAATAACATTTTGTCAAATACTTTAGTGAATATTCCCACACTAACGTTCACTGAACGAACAAGCAGCTCCACCGTTATTCCATCAAAGCTAGGAACTTTACCTCTTTCAAAGCTACAGATTTTTTCAAACACCTCCGCCTCAGTAACTTCTGAAAACAAAACATCCACGGGATAAGAAGCAACATGGTTTCGAACACGACGATGATAAGCAGTTTCTACAGCTAAATCTTCAAGATCTTTGCAAAAGATCATCTAACAAAGCACGTAGGATATTAGCTTTATCCGATATCTCTCGTTGCCTGGTCGAGGGAGCGGACAGAAGAATGTTCTTCTATCGTTTATGCCGTAGCACTCGGTAAACAATACCTACGGGTCTTTGTTACCTTTTCCTGAACAATGGAACGCCAAGAATCACGTTTGGCCTGCCTTACCTTGTGATAGTAACAACATCTGAGCTCCTTATACCTCGAAGCCAAATCTGCTCGTCGCTCGGGGTCACTCTCAGTTTGAGAGGATTTCTGTAAACGGAGAACAGATGACTTCAGTTTAGTAAGTTCCCTCATCTACCAAGGAGCCACCCTCTGCCAGCCCGAACTATGGGGAATGGAACGCTCAGCGGCATCTATGAAAGCCCCCGATAACCGACGTGCCAGACCACTGTCCAAGACATGGAGCCTGGCCGAAAGAATTGAGACAAACCTCCGCCAATTGGCTTTCCTCTGAAGAAAACACCCCTGCTTAACTGGGAAATTACACCTAATCATCACTCAAGCCACCAGTGTTCTCGAAGACAATAAGTCGATGGTCGCTAAAGCAATCATCGACAACCTTCCAACCACTGACACATGCGGGAATGTATCTCCCAACCGTGACATGGTGCCGGCAAATTGCCTTCTACCGACGACAATCATACCAGCGTATGTTGGCAGCTCACCAGAAATATTAAAAACCTCTAAGTTACGTTGGACGACAAACCTTCAACCGCTTCACCACTTTCATCGGTATAATCACTATGCCACATAATAGATTTAGCATTAACATCGACACTAATAACAATAAAACTATGCTCTGAAAACTGAAGAAGTATCTCCCAGACCTCAAGATGAGGCTCAGCAGGGTCCCGATATTGGAAATAAGAACTTACAACATATAGCTGTAAGTTCTGAATATCAACTCTAACAACAGCATAATGATTGTTAGAGAGCTGCTATAAGAAGACACAACTTATTTCTCTTCTTCACAAATCAGCGGACATGCTGTCAGGACAATAAAGTCGCTTCCATCCCGCAAAACCCGGCAGGTCACCAGATATAATATACGGATGCTGCAGCAAAGCAACATCTAGCTTACGACGTAAGGCCACTTCATCTAACTCGAATTGAACAATATGCACTCTGTGCATTCAACTGACTGAAACTAACCATCACGAGAATTAAAATACATCTCAACAGCTCTCAATTATGATCCACACTCCTTGCTATCGTCAGAGTGCTTATGATCTTTCCTCAACCTTTTACAGATACACGATGGAGGATCAACCTTTTTGGGGTAGTCCTCGGGCTTATGTCCCTCCTCACAGCAGTGGGCACAGATAACGGACAGATTATGGAACTCAGCCCTGTGACCATAAGAACAACACCTAAAACACCGTTGAACATCGAAGTACTCCTTAACTCTGCAAGAAGCAAAATCGATGAATAGCCTCCCTTTGAAGAAACGTCTTCAACAATTAAGTACCCAATTGAAATATCCCGTGGTAACGCTCTGCATCCCGCCTACCCGTTTTAAATAAAAACTGACTCTCGGACATAAATGCAGCCTCATCCAACTGGATGTTTTGCTCTCTAATGAGAGTCATTACCTCATCCTTAGCGAGACACCGGTAAATATCATAAACTATGATTCTCGGACGGCTCTTTCCTTTTGGATCGGCTCTCATATCGCTTTTGTCCACCTTTAACGAGTCCGATATCATTTTGACCGTCTCCTTGTTATCAGCCATCACAACAAGCCGCTTCGTAGTTTTTCTTATGCTTTGAATTCTCAGATTCGACCTCTTTGTTCGAAGAACGACATAAAGAAATTCGTCTCTCATCTCTCTACTAGTTTTAGTGTGACCCTCTTTCATATAACGAACAGGACCTCTTGTTGCTTTCGAGACAAACTGACCTCTTGCTTGTCCTTGATAACATCTGCATAACGTTTCCGCTTAGCCTTAGGAGGCTCAATAACTGGCAAAGGAACAGTCTCCTTTACCATCACTTGTTTCACCTGGACTGGCTTAGAAGCCAACGCCTCGTATCCTTCTGCCAATGTAGACATAAAACCTTTTAATTATTTCAATTGTGGGGTCAATTTTGACCTTAGACTAGCTGAGGCACTTCTGGAATTCTTCGGAAAGGCCATCAGATGCTCAAACTGCTCAATAAAAACCCTAATCAAAGATACGGAGCCACCAGGCTTATCTTTTGATTTCAGAAAATCAGCCACAATATCTTCCTTTACCCAGTTGGAAGTTCCTGCTTGACTTTTTTCATCACCAAAGGAGGCTGACGCAACCATTATGACACACAACTATTTTGAATCCGGTAAAATACTCGTACAAGTTATACTCGGACCTATTATTGAAACCTTACTCTGTTTACCAATTGGCCTAGTAGTGAGCATAAATATTCTCAAAGAAAGCTAAATGCTTCATGTACCTCACTCCATTTCATATCTTCTCTTGTTGAAGACTCTGATGTGTATGGGTATATGTGTGCGCGTGCACACACACACACACACACACACACACACACAGACACACACACACACACATACACACACATAAAATTTGTGTTATAATTCCTCTCGTCTATGTACCGACTTAGTAGGAGAATTGGGAATTAATTTTACATAATCGTATAAATACAGAATGTTCATTAATAAACTCTTGGTCATTTATGAGAGCTTTATCGAAGCTAATGAGATTGAAAATAAATTCTGTAACTAATATAATTTTTTTTAAACCACAATCTGATTCAATTATCGCGTTTTGTGTTTTCGCATTTTGTGTGGTCATTTTGATCTTAGACTAGCTGAGGCACTTCTGGGATTCTCCGGAAAGGCCATCAGTTGCTCAAACTGCTCAATAAAAACCCTCATCAAAGGCACGGAGCTACCATGCTTATCTTTTGATTTCAGAAAATCAGCCACAACATCTTCCTTTACCCGGGTGGAAGTCCTTGCCTGACTTTCTTCATCACCAGAGGAGACAGAAGGTGTCCGTCCGTTCAGATAATTTCGAACCTGTGCAGGCAGTGAGGCGGAGCTCCATCTCTCACGAGAATAAAGTTCTCAGTATCTTCGTCTAGTCGGGGATTAGCCGTTCATTAAAATATTGATATAAATTTCTCTAGATACTGTGTTTTGAAAAAAGAACGGTCCGTACACTTATTCTTGGGAAATACCACAAAGCACGTTCACTAAAGGCGAATCGCGTATATGATGTACAGTTTTGCAATGTATATGTTTTCTGTTCTACATATTCACGTAATCATACGTCGTATCTATTGGTCCTTCTACTGATGTGAAACGTACACTCTTCGTCCAAAACTGGCGATGAGAAAATCCATCTTCTTTGTCAACGTTTTCCTACGTTTCCGCACAGAAATCTTTACGTACGGGATTACATATAGCCGATGTTTAAAATTGTTCTAATTGTAATTTATAATATGTCATTTTCAACCGTTTCCGCTAAAATTTCCACAAGGTCGGTTGCGGAATTTATTATCTTAAACTCGTCGATCTGATTAATTTATTTGAACTACGTCGGCACACGGCGTGAACACGACCTGTGTTTTTTAATCGCTTTTTCCAGTCGTAGATGTTATCGCCTTGTTGGTGGTCGTTACCGTATTTTGTTCTGTAACGTCGCTGCACGATAGTAACGGTGTTTGTTTTGGCTAATTCGAGCACACAAAAAGCTTTCTCTACAGGAGACAGCCGACTCTTGCCGGACCGGTTATGCAACATAATAATCAATATTAACGTCAAAAACAGCTGTTGTAACGACTTAAAATATCTTCCTTTGGAACTGTATTAGTTATTATCTTTACATATAAAAGTTAAGTTTTTTATAAACCATCAAAAACGTCTATTTCATTTGTAACTACCTTGTATTTTTCGTTACGGTTAATTTCGAAAGGAATATATTGATGGTGGTAATAATCAGAATCTTATGTTATTTATTCGCGGGAATGCTATATCTGGTGCTCCGATTATTATTGGTACTAGTCAGTTTTATTTCAGTGTAATTTATCTTTAAAATATCAACAGATAATATATTTTTCCGTAACTATTATTATTTGTTTCACAATCCGGTATCTAAAAACTTACACCCGTTTACAGCTACCCACCTTCTCTTTTTTTATGATGAGAAACGAATTTTAAAATTGAATTATATTGATTATAGGTGGATTTAATCGATAAATTTACGGTAGAAACAAATTTTAAGTAAATTATTTATTATGTATTTAAAAATATTAGCGAAAGTTTTACGTGTTTTTTTTCCAAAACACGATTTGTAAATTTTAAATCTAAGTAAATACTTTCTTAAAAATAATAATAGCTTAACGAGTAAATATATTCTGACAAACTTAAAGATAACTATAACTATTATGATTAATATTAATTACTTAGAAAAAACTTTAGTGAAAAGGTATTTGTTTACATTTTTTTTTCTTTTTTGTTTTTTAATACAACTACTAATTACCCTTAGTAATATAAGTAAACCTTAAAAGTTTTAATATGAAATGCAATAATATACCTACGCACGAATAAGTCCCAATCAGCTATGACGAATTTTTAAATGTTTATTCTCTTTTTTTGACTACAATAAAAATAACAGCTTTTATTATTTGTTTTTTATGTGACAAAAGGTCGGTCGTTGGGTAAAAAGAAGTTTAAGATCTTAAAGTATGATCGCGGTTAACAGCGAAACATTATTAAATGAAGTTAAAACACATTACTCAACGATCGCGCGCGCAGGGATACAGATACGTCAGGAAATGTGCACCTAAAAACCTCATTTATTATCACTGTCATGTTAAGTATCTTTAATAAATTTCCCTATTTATATCGATTAAGGCGATGAACTTTCTATGAAAGAAGTACTAGGAATAAAAACGACTTTGTTATGGTTTAACGTGAAAGAGGCGGCCCGTATTTAATATTCCTTATTAACGCTAACATTTAATCTGAACGAAGAGAAATATTTGAACGATTAACATATAATAAGTACGTGCGATGAAAAATGAATACGATCTTTTTTGTAACTTGGCAACGTTTGCTATGTCGCTTACGTAACAGTTAACAAAATGTGATTATATTCAACAGAATGTGTTAATATTCAATAACCTGTGTTATATAACCGAATGATTTTTAATTTTAGCGATTCCAAGGCTGTAAATATTGCCCCTCCTTGGGTTCAAAAATGGTGGATTCTTTAATCGTATAAGGAGAACGAGCAGCCGGGATCTCCAATTTTGATAATTTTTAATTAGATTTAACACGGTTATTGTTGGGTGAAATATTACAGTTTTCATATAAGTAATCCTTTTTAAGAAAATGAAAAATGTAATTCGGTTTAAAGTTCTGGACATTATTTCCCCATTTGTTTTAGAAATATTGTTAAAAGGAATACCGTTTTGATATGTCGTCAAGCTTTTGCTGTAATAATAACTCAAAAACCAAAAATTGACGGTAATATAAACGGGCTCTTTTATTATTATAAGGGTGTCGATAAAGTCTTTCTTTCCATGATTACAAATATGTATTACAAAAAAAAAAACTGTTACAGTTACAGCTGTGCGTTTGTGGCAAAAGAAAGAAAAAAAATATCAAGTTTTTTTACTATGTCAGTTTACTTCAACATGTACGCCTTTTGTCGCTTGTAGAATGTCCAATCGATAATCAATTTCACGCCATGTGCTTGTCAATATTTCTTCGATAACACTAGCAACAGCTTCAGTTATTCTCCGTCTCAGTGTGCCCACATCAGATACAGGTGTCGCATAAGCTCTGTCCTTAACATAACTCCGAAGAAAAGGTCTAAGGGAGTTATATCTGGTGATCGTGGTGGCCGGGGTGTGGGACCGTCGCCCCTAATCCATCTGCCATAAAATGATTCATTCAGAAAATCTCGAACTACTAATATCCAATGTGATGGTGCGCCATCCGGCTGGAAAACCACCCTAGGTTGCAAGTCATTTAGTTGAGATATAGCAAAGTGTTGCAGCATATCCAGATAACTGGTTCCAGTACAGTACCTCAGTAACTGGTTCCAGTACTTGTTCCAGTTCGGGAACAGGTAACTGTTCCAGCATACCCAGTTAGCTGTTATTGATAGCTCAATGAAAAATAAGGGACCAACTATTCTGTTATGCATCAAACCACCCACATAAAGGGGAATCTAATTTTTTTCCTAGTAAAGTACGGATTTTCTGAGCTCCATATTCTCACATTATGCCTGTTTAATTTCCCTGAGGTGTGGAAAGTAGCCTCGTCTAAAAAACACACAGCTGCAGGTACTCATTGCCGTTATCAATCTGTTGCAAAATCTCCGTCGCAAAGGCAGCACGACGAGAGCCGTCATCTGGCTATAGTTGTTGCAATATTTGAACTTCACACGCGTGCAACCTTAGTTTCTTGTGTAAAAGTTTGCGCACTGTTGACCGGGGAATCCTTATTTCACGAGATGCACGACGGGTAAATTTGGAAGGGCTATGTCGAAATACTTGCTGCACAACCTCAACCTTCTCTTCACTAACGGATGGCCGCCCTGTTCGCGGAAGGTCGACTACACTTCTACTCTTCTTGAACTTTGCATATCACGCAACTATACTGTTACTGTCATGTGCTGGTCGTCCGTATTCCCGTCTAAAATTTTGCTGCACAGTAATCGGTGGTTTCGACTCGTGATACCACAACAAACATTGCGCTTTCTCCTGGATTGACGCCATTTTATAAAAAAATTTATCACAGTGCCCTATACCTGCAACAAACCAATATAAAAAAAATATTGATAAATTTTGTTTTCTTTTGCCACAAACCGCACAACTGTAACTGTATAGTTTTTTTGTAATAAATTTTTGTAATCATGGAAAGACTTTATGAACACTCTTATAATAATAAAAGAGCGTGCGGGTGCAATTTTGTTAGCAAAATGTAATAACAATCTTTAATCGATTTGTTGATTTACGATTAGACTAATAAAAGTTAGAAGAATGTTTGGAATCTTTAGGAGTGATGGTTGGTTACCCTTTGCATTATTGAAAAAGCCGCCAATGGGTTGCATATCTTTCCCGGCTTTGATTTTGAAAGATTTTACTTCAAATACCTTTTAGGGGTTTTAAATATTAATAACGACTTAATTATGCAATAATTAAAAGTTATCCAGTACTGTATTACAGGTATAATTGAAAAAAAAAAAATCAAAATTCTTCGGTCTATCCCTTTACCAAATGACATTTTTACATCAACATTATAGTATACTTTGAGTATAATTACTAAAAAGGAAAAAAAAATTCAAAATTTTTAATAAACAGATTTGGATCAGTTTGTTTGATCCGATAAACGGAATGTATCAGAAATTCTCCCAGGACTTTTGTCACCTTTTCTTCTCGTGAAATAATAGAAAAAGTTCACGTAAACATATGTCTTAAATTGCTTCGTTTGCAAGTTACGGCTAATGAAAGATTTCGCTCGGATTTCAGCTACCCTTATGAAATAAGGTTGCACTGAAATTTCTAGGACGTTAATTAAGGGGCAGAATTAGTGATTTCTTATGGGTTTTGACCTGAAAAATCGAATAAAGTAGGTCCCAGAGCCGTATCTACAGTAGTGTTTGAAAAATTTGGAGCTAATACCAATCAATTGGGTTAAACCCCCTGTTTTTTATGTTTGACGTACATTAACTTTGTTAAATGGTTAAATAACACAAAAATTTTAAACAAAACCTGTAGAGAATTAAATTCTGAACAAAATGGTCTAAGATAAGTTGAATAAAACAAAGAAAAGTTAGAAAAATTGAAATTTTGTTCAGAAACAGTACACACAGTACACAGTACATAGTATACAGTACAGGTTAGCAATTTTTATTTTAAAGCCAAATGTCGACATTTAATGAAGAATGGAAAATAGAGATTTAAAAAAATATTTACACGAATTTATTTAAAAATTCGGTATTAATAGTTACTATAAAGTATGTAATGTCCTATAGTATATAATGTAATGTTAAAATACATTAAATACGATCTGATAAAATTAAAAAAATAAAGCTTTACTCTTTATTGAAATGGAAGACCCTCCGAAAGTATTTCCAATTAAAATGAAGGGTATAGATTTCAACTAGAATTAATATAAATATTTATTTATTAAATTACGTTAAAGAAATCTATTCAAGTATATTTTCTTAATGTATATACAGCTATAAGAATAGTTAAACAAATATAAATGAAAGTAATCTGTACCATGTAAAATTTAATTATACAAAATTAAAATTTTATATAGATAAAATTATGAAAAAACTATAATGTATTAAATACAAACTGAAAATTTAACTAATTATTAACCCTACAATGAAGATGTGTTTTATTTTGTTGAAAATTTTCACAAGATTTAGAGATTTTTACAAGTTTCGGAGGAAAATTGTAAATGAAATAATTAATTTAATGTTTTTTTGTTTCTGTTTATTAAGATATCATTCCTTTTTATGATTATCCGATTAGATAAATGTTAAATATATCGATTCAGATCTGTGTTTGTCTACACAAAAAACATTTTTTTTTTAACCTCCGGGACCACCGTTAGATGAGATGAATGATTTGTAGCGTGTGTGAAAATGCCATGCCTGACCGGGATTCGAACCCGGGACCTCCGGATGAAAGGACGAGACGCTACCACTCGCACCACGACGGCCGGCAATTTTTTTTTTGTCTACACAATATTCACAAAAAGGTTTTCTTGACAAAAGGTTTAAAAATATCAAAAATTCGTACGGATAAGTTAATAGTATTTTTTACTTGGGTTCAATTTAAGTAATTTGTATGCACATATTTATATTTATGAATATAACCGAGTTTGTTCATTACATGAGAGTGAAAACTGACAACACATTCGTTTTATCATATGATTTAATTTTACATTGAAATTTGATAAACAACTATTTGTACTTTATTGAATATATTACCTGTACTTAAACGGTAGTGCATATCGTTGTAATCCTGATGTTATATAACCGCTTTTAGCTTAATATGTATAACATAAATCATCGTGAGGAGCGTGTGTCTATTATTAAATATAAAGGTGAGTCGTGGAAACCTACTATCGTTTTAGTAGGAAATCAATGTTTTATTTTTAGCAAATTTTAAATATTTGTTCCTGAATTTTGAAACCGGATTCGATTCGTTTGAAAACCATCTTTAAGATTTCCACTGTTATCATCTATAACCGTTGTAATCGTTGAACAAAGCTATTCTTTGGATTATGTTGCGTCATAGTGCACCTAAATTACCTCTTTATTTTAACTTTTCCCGCTGCAACGTTTTTATAATCGTAAAAGTAAATTCTTCTTTTTAAGATATCTTTACAAGAAAAAGAAAACGTACAAAAAATCACGGTAGGCTATTCATCGCACGTCATCGAGCCTTGAGTCAAGCGAATCTCAAAACATTTAACGCAGAAATACCATCTTTTTTTTGCGAGATAATCCGAAAAAAAGTAATAAACCAGGTATTTCCAAGGTCATCCTGATTACTGTTCGATTTGAGGCTGAAAGATAATCTAAATCGTATCAATATATCATTTCTAGAATCACTGATGGAATGCGCCGCAGCGTTTTAAAAAAAGACGATAATAACCAAACAATAACTTTTTTTAAATGCATTGGTGGTTAGTGAAAATTTCTTGGGGTTTATTCTCACCAAAAACGAGAATTTTCCGGTTAAATAATCTTGAGATTAGGAGATATCAGTAACCTATTTAGTAGCAATGGATTTGTGTACATCTTGTTTGCTATAACCGAAAAAGTTATCGGCGTCTTGACACGAAATTCAAATCATTCATTCCTAAAACAAGGGCGATTGTCAAGGTAACGATCATTTCTAGTCGTAATACAACATGGTTCTATTATATTCTAAGCTTAGCGATGAGTGAAACGGATTTTGGGTTGTTCTCCAAGCAACAAAAAGCGTTTTTTTCGTTGTTTTGCGTACATATGTTGCAAATCAGTGTTACAACCCGCTGAAATTCACGAAAAAATCGGTTCTTCGAATCTTCACTTCGTCCACACGAAGATCGGCTGCAGTTACCGTTATTTATTTCGGGGAAAGCGAAAATCTCTTTTTCATTATTATTCGTAATTCGCCAGATAAGCTCGAAGCTTGTGTTTAGGATATGAAATGGAAAGTTTGTCTGGCCGACATTTGTATTGGGGGCCTTGAGGAAAAAAGGCTGTTGAACCTCGGGTGTTTTAAATGTGGACATAAAAAAAACCGGTACAAATACAATTAGTAGACCGGTACCAAATAATTGTTTTATTTTTAACAAATAAATCCAACAATTTTGAAACGAAATACAGTCGACTAATTCTATATTTTACATTGTAAAATGTAATAACGGATGACAATATATCTGTTAATAATTTCTAGCCATATATTGCGATAGATGGTTATTAATGTAACTTTAATTACTTACTGGAAAAGGAATTAAACGGATAATTCCTTAACTAGAACACTCTCCTTGTTGTCATCATTATCTTCAATGTAATTTTCACTATTATCACTGTCACTCCATAAAGAGACAATGAAAGATTCTGTCAGAGAATCTATTAAAGATTCTTGGCTCCAACATTCACCTTTGATTTTTTTAACCTTTTCGCAGTAAATTTTCTTCCAGTGTTCGTCGGTCGTCAAATTTTATCTTCACCCAATTTCTGAACTTCTGACACTTAAATGTTCTGTTGCGGCTCGTAATATGTCGCTTTACCTCTGACCATACCATCTCGATCGAATTTAAATCAGAATGGTAAAGTGGAAGCCGCAGAATTTAATACCTCCTTCTTTCTAACAATCCGTCAAATCGGTATCATTTTCTGTTACTTTTGTTAAAACTTAATTAGTTCATACAATTTTGGTTTAACCATTTGAGACGAAAATGGAATGTGGTGTTTCTGTAGTCAAACATTTACGTCTTGTTTCTTGTACGATGACACTGGAAGTTTTTTTAGAATGGATGTTTTGATACGGAGCATTGTCAATAACTACTACAGATTCAGGAGGAAAGTTAGGAACTAATTCTTCTTCAGTTTATTTCAAATAATTTTTAGTATTCATGCTATCAAAGTATTCATGCTATCAGTCGCCCATTTTCATTTGGTTAAGTTAACACTGTGTTTGGAATAACGCCTGTTTCACCTCCAGCGTGAATAATTAAGCGTTCACCTCCATTTATCGGTAAATTAAGTCCTGCACCGCTGTCGTTAGCCCGTTGAGTAAGGTGATAAAACATAGGATGCATCCAAGTATTCGATCGTCCGGTTACATTTTCTAAAATCACAGATTGCCTGCAAATACGAAATCCTTTTCTGGCTAATATCATGTTTTTCAACTAAAATTTTCTTTTAGTTTTCTGTTTTGCGCCACTTAAAACCTAATTCTTTAAAAATTCTTCTTAAACTAGTTTATGTGCCGTTAAAATTAATTTTAATTGTCAATCCTTTATAGAGTTTGTTAACTGTTGGCAGCTCCCCTATCTTTGAGGGAAATTCATTACGGTTACCCTAACAACATCTATATCAAAATCATCTAATCGGTAACTGGTTTAGAATGTTTATTTTTCTTTCTCGGGGTGATGTACGTACATTCCTGATCCTCGCATCGAAGAAGTTTTATTTTTTCTTTTATTTTTCTGTTTAGCCTCCGGAACCAACGTAAGTATTACTTTAGAGGATGAATAAGGATGATATATATGAATGTAAATGAAGTGTAGTCTTGTACAGTCTCAGGTCGACCGTTCCTGAGATGTGTGGTTAATTGAAACCCGACCACCAAAGAACACCGGTATCCACGATCTAGTATTCGAATCCATACATAAGTAACGGACTTTACTAGATTTAAACCTTAGAACTCTCGACTTCGAATACAGCTGATTTGCGATGACGAGTTTACCACTAGACCAACCCGGTGGCTTTAGGCTTTGAACCTGAGTCCGGGAAATGCCACACGTAACTGCAGTTCTCTCTTTACGCGTATGTATAACGATTAAATGCTTGTCATTTTTTAATTTTTCTACAGCTAAAGATTATTTCTTCATGAAATCATACACGTTGTTTATAATTTCATGCGCCTGTCTTCGAAATTTTTACCTTTTAAGAACAGACCAATTCAGCCATAACTATTCGGACTTGAACAAATTACTTTAAAAAGGTTGAACCGTAAACGACGATAAAAACTTACTACAAAATACCTTATCGTAAACTAATCTACAATGTAACAAAATACATGACACACGCCAAAAGAGCCGTACCTAGAGGCAGAATCACAGAATTGAACTTTATATACATGGAAAAAACAAATGAGAAATAAAAATAAAATAAAAATAATTATTTTATATTTGAAACATGATGTTACTTTCTTAATACTGTAAACACACAAAAATACATTGCTTCGTAAACATCAGTTGCATCATGTTTATGGTACTAAGAGATTACTAATCATGGTGTGCCAATGTTTCAGAGAACAGTAGTATAGCAGTGACGTGCGGGATCATCCAAGCTCGCCGTTACGTGGCGGCTACTGTAGTGTAAGATAATAAGCATATGTATCCTTTGTTCTGAAAAACAGTTTATTGTATACTATATGCAATATATATATATTGCTTATATTTAGTAGCGCATACGATCGGTGTTTGGATTAATTCCGGATCTTTTTTTAATTGCAGAAATGTAACGATTTAATTTATCACTCCTAGTGAATACGATAGTTATATATATTGGATTATGTAGGAGAGTAAAAAGCGAAATTTAAATTAAGGATACGGCAAAAACTGAGATAAGATAAATTTAACGTGTGTGTTAGCGAATTGAACAATTACGACCGACTCGGCAGCTTAAATACTTTTAATGTTCTCAGAAATCCAAAAATTTTTCAGTGGCTCGATTACTTTCCAAGATATTGCTTTTCTGAGATAAAAAGTGACATGGGATCCTGAATCGCTAAACTAAACACGTCGTAAAGGTATATGAAGATATTCTTTAATATTTAAGAAAAGATATTAAAACATTATATAAATATATTAAAATATATAATAAAATATATTAATATAATAAATAAACGGTAGAAACGTACATGCTAAAATAAAACCTTATTTACAAACAGGAGTTTTAAGCTTTTTGCTGACGTACCGTATATATATATATATATATATATATATATATATATATATATATATAAAATGTATAGTGGGTCTTTTCCGTTTACACATGCAATAGTAATATCTCTCGGTAATCTACTAATCCCTGTTACCGTTGAATCCACAACAGTTGGTTTTATTTTAGTAGTTTCATGTTGTCTATGAGAAGAAAGTAGATGATTTATGAAAGAATAATTTTTTTTCATATTATTTAATTTTGATTGATCGAATCAGGTTTTTTTTTGATTGATTAATGATGTTACGAAGTGAAATATATTAAACAAGCCTATATTGCTTTTACGGTAATGTATACGCTTTCTTATTCTATCGTATACTTATATTAAATTATCGATTATTTTGCTACTAATATATCGTCATATTAAAACGTAATCGGCGAGTTACTAGTTTGATTAGTTAACATAGATGAAACCGTGTTAAGTAATCGGTGATGCTGCGGTTTTTGATGGAAGAGTTAAAACGTGACGAGAAAAGTAGGGTAGAGGATGATCGTGAAGGGTCTACAATCAATGTAATTCGCGTGTTTGATGATACGGAGACCTACGTTTGTACGCGAATCGGGAGGAAGGAGGAGCGGCTGGAGGAATGGTGGTCGAATTCGGGAGTGTTCCCCGAATTGATGGTGCACGGTAAATGTTTAATGGAAAGGCGGAAACCCATTCATCAAGTATACTCTTTCCTTCTTCTTCACTACTGTCTTCCTTTCACTGTTCTACTGTCCTTTTTCCACCCGTCTCTGTTTACAATCTCTCATTCTCTTGGGTTCTTCTCTCCGCCTTTCCTTCCATTTGCCTCATCTATTTACCAGAATGAACGCTGTAATGCAATCTTTCATACACTTGTCAACTGTTGCTGTATAATATATATATACACACACACAAGAGTATATTTATTTTGAAATGAACCTATTTTATTATGCTGGTTGTAAATTGTTTACATTATCTATTTATTTTATAATGGTTTACTTTTTAATATCAGTATTGTTATTATTTTATATGTTTTTCTTGAAATATTCTTCCTGTAATTTTTCACAGGGTTCTAGGAAACGATAACGGTTTTTAAAACCACGTTTTACCGTTATTAATTTCATGTATAATTGTCTGTTTTTAACAATACACTATTAGTTGGTCAGATTCACAATCGGTTTTTATGAATCTGCAGGTTCTAGCTACTTCTATGGGTATATTTATTAATTAGAAAGCCGTCAGAGACCTGCTGATCACTTGTTCTCCCATTTCCCGAATACTGTAAAACTGCAATTTTTTAATAATTATTTCTAGAGTTCCGTAAAAAAAAAATGTAAGAAAACAAGTATATTTATTTAGCCCTCCCAATATGGTTAAATTAAACTAAGATTAGAAACGAGTGCGGAGGCGGAAAGAATCTGAAACTTAAAATCTAGGAGTTATAGTTTCTGTAGATAGTAACCTAACCGTACGGAACGACAAACCCTAACGGATGAAAAGAGTTCCGAATCGAGCGATAAATTTAAACAGGAAAGCCATCACTGAATGTGTGTATAAGTACATTAAGTGCCGTAACCGTAAGGCATAGGCCACCTCACTCGATACTCATCACTAATTTTTCCGTTTCCCAAGTAGATAGAAACTGAAATTCTGCACTATTAATAAACGGGGTCAGTATGAAAAGTATGATAAAGATTATTTTGATTAATCTCGCTGAATAGGTTAAATTAAGTAGGCGGTTAAAAAATGGAAAAAAGCCAAAAACTTGAATTGAGCGACGATCTCCTTTGGTAGTAAACTACCGCTAACACACCCATTAGTACAAAAAAGAAGTAAAGGGGTGCCGAGATCGGAAGAGGGAAAAGCTTGAAATCCGGGATATATTTTTATCTTGGGTATTAAGTTGCTGGTATAAAAGTTGTTTTTATTCTTTTTTAAGGGCGTGAAATTAAACGATTTTTTCGCAAACAAGTAGAATTTTAAATGCAATACTAATATTTGAGCCGAATATTTATTCCGACAATGACAATGATGTACGTGCTATGTTGAATTTTTTTTTCTTAACTGCACTTTTAAGAAGGATAATCAGAAGTAAAGTTGAATTTACTGATATCCGTTTAGTTTCTGAACTTGTTGTGATAAAAGTTTGAAATTCAGGTCGGATGATGACTACGACATTAAAAAATAAAATCTCAGGTTTTCCCATTTAATCACCCTTAAAATGCTGGATTTCATATGTCCAGCATTCTCTACGATCCAGTTTGACAGATAGAATTCAATACTGACAGTAGTTACAACAATATCTGCAAAAAAATTGGGTTTTTCTTTTAGCCACTTCTGAAAGTGTGACGTAGGATAAACCCGAATCCTGTAATTCCCGCGAATATTTCTAACATTTCGTGTCGGATCTCATAATTCGGCACTGATACTAATTAAAAAATGTTATAAAAAAAGCGTGCATCCATAATTAGGTGGTTTCATTTTTAAGACGCTTCAATGTCTTAAAAGATGGTGACTCTAGGTATAAGGATTTCAGATTTCCTTCTATATTACAAAGAAGATGGAAATATTTAAATCGGCCGTGACTAACTCCCGGTATACTGAATCTTTATTACTCGTGTATTAATGGGAAAACCCTTAGCAACTCATTGTTCATTCCTACGGTTTAGCTATTTTTCTGAAATTTGACAGTTACTTCTTGAGGTGTTTTTAGGATAAGTAAGCAAAAATTAGGTCGATTTACAACTCTCTAGGGGTTGAAAAGGGTATCTTGATCTCAAAAATCCTTATTCGTCTATCCGATAAACGGAACTTCAACCGGTAATGGTGTATGACGAAATGTAAATTTAGAACCGCGTAAACTCATGGTTTAAAAATTTATAAATGTTTCCTACAACTTTTGTCGTATTCATATATATAATTTGGTTAAAACGCGAGTGGTAAACGTATTAATGTTTGCTATCATTTATTGGTTGGATGCACTTTACTTTCTTCTGAGTTGGGCTAATCTTTTAACTTCAATTCAACATATTTTTTAAGTCATGCGCTTTCAGTTATATACCTTATATACTTCCTTCAATTACTAAATTAACTAATCCCGGGTCCCTTATTATATGACATACCGACTTAGTTCTACTAAGAATCGTTGCAGATCTTTCGTTTTTCTTATATTCCTTTTAAAAATGTCTTATTTCTATCTTCATTGACCCATTGCTTTCGTCTTTTTACTAACTATTACCATTTTTTGGCTTTCTTGCTTTCCATACTTTGCCGTAACGGATCGCTATACTCCATATTAATATTTAATCCGTAACCTTCTTGTGGTAGATAATTGTCCTCGAGCTTATTATTTCGACCTTTTTGTTCCATTGCGTAATTTACTTTTTCACTCCGTTCACAACCCGCCGGGTTGGTCTATTGGTAGAACTCGTCATCATAAATCAGCTGATTTCGAAGTCGAGAGTTCTCAGGTACGAATCCTAATGAAGGCAGTTGCTTTTATTCGGATTTTAATACTAGATCGTGGGTACCAATATTCTGGGTGGTTATGTTTCAATTAACCACACGTCTCAGGTGTGATCGGCGTGAGTCTGTACAACCTCAGTGAATGTTTACACCTCACTCTCACGTCACAAACAAGGGATACGGCTTCCTAGAGACCTCGAATCCTGAAAGCTGCATGGGATATCTGGAGACTTTCGGAATATTCATAAGATAATAATAATAATAATACTTCGTTCAACAGAGGGACTAGTAGCTGGAAAAACTAGTAGTATAGGAAAAACTCTTACTGTCATAGAGAACAATTTTGACTAGTACTACCTGATATTCTTTACATTATTCAACCCGTAAGGAAGACCGATCAGATACTGCAAAGGGTCAGATTAATTTAGTCCTGATCGGTTGATTAGCCTTGTCTCAGTCGTTCTGTACTTGTCCGGCTGTACAGAATTTATCGACCGGGTTTACAAAAAGTAATAGTAGGATTTTAATTTATTATTATATCTCTTGAAGTAATATTGATTTAAGGCTAGAATTAAAAAGCAAAACGGACAGTTTTTGTTGGGTTTTGGCCGTGGATTAATTCCCTAATTAATTTCCGCTTGACAGCCGCACTAGCAAAGATGTCGACTATTGAACAAAATGACTTCTGTGCTTTGCAGTTTACTAAATGTGAATCTGCAGTTACAGATCGACTATCGTTCCGTAAAAATTTAATTGTGATCCTCTGAGTAACAGTAACACTCTTCGATGGCATAGTCGGTTTGAAAAGACCAGATATCTGTGTAATGAAAAGAATACGGGAATTACCTAGGGTTTCTGAAGAAAATGTTAAACATGTCGGGGAATCTTTTTACGTAGTCTTAAAATAAATGTTAGGAAGGCCGGCCGAGAACTACCGATGCCGGTGAAGACTGTGAAATGTTTTAAGGAAAGACTTGCAAATTCACACATACTGTTTAAAGCTATTACAGGCTTTAAAGCCTTCCGACTACGGTATACGTCCGGACTTCGCGATCGAAACATTGCGGCATGAAGATGACAACGTTTTTTATGGTATCGTGTTTAGTGAAGTCAACATTTCATCTTAGTGGCAAAGTTAACACGCAAAATGTTCACACCTGGCAAGTCAGAAAAACTCCCATTAACTCTTACAACGGTAAAGGATCTCCAAAATTTAATTGTTTCTATGTGATATCCCGACAAGTTAACAGATTCTTTTTCGCTAATGCGTGTGTAACAGGAGTCGCTTATTTGGATTTGCTACTTACACGGCTCTTTCCTTGACTGCAATGGACCAGAATGAATATTCTTATACAAAAATATTTTTTATTATAGTATACGTAAAATCTAAAGGCGGGTCCTCCCTACATAAGCTGCCTCTGCTTGACTCCACCCAACTCCTATAATCCAGAATGCAGAACACGTGTTACTGGTTGCCAAAAAAGTAATGCGTACTTGCTATTAAAAAATAATTTTGTAAATAACTACTCGCGTCAAAGAACATCACTACATTAATAAATAAACAACTCATTTCATATACCTTTGTATTACATCATTGTTACTGTTTATTTATAGCAAACCTTAGTTAAACATACTTGAAAATAATCTTATAATTTCAAGAAATAAATAAATAAATTACTTCATATACATCTTGAACAAAATGTTGGTATAAATAATTTTATTTGTAATAACAAATTTCCAGAACATACTTCGTTACTATAATAGTTACATTATAACTAGATACGGTGCAAATCATTGCAAATTAATTGTATGACTTTTGGAATATACTAATTTGGCTGATGGTGTGACAAATCGCTGAATGATGTTAAGGGTAGTGGAGGGGATACCATAGCGTACTGCGGTCCGCCTTCAAATTACATGCACGATAATAAAGCTTATATACACAATTTGTCACTTTTACGGGGTGAAAAGATGCAAAGCGGTCGTTTGTTTGAAAAAAAAAAATACCTTGTAAATGTATGTCTATATTCTTTAAAAAAATTAAGAAGAAATCAGGTACACGTTTTATAACTTTATTTTTATTACTTTGCGTCAATAATTGATTGACAGAGGATATTATTTAATTTTGCAATTCTTTTAATGTAAATATAACGTTTTACATCAAATTAAACAAAAAAATTGTTAAACGTATTAAAAAAAATATTTCGATCCATTTTATACTTCGATCATTAAATTTTCAAATAATCACTTTTTAATTTAGTTATCTAAATTTCAGCCATAAATTGACTGAAATTAAATTGTTAAAATTATGAATTTTTTTGTTTATATATATATATATATATATATATATATATGCCAAGTTTTACAAAGTCGATTTTAATTTGTTGTGATTTTATGTTGAGAAATTTTCGTACGGTAACAAGTATTAATACGGAGAATTAAGGATTAATATGGAGATTTAAATTTTCACCACACTTATACTGCATTTAAGTGAAGTGAATTATTTAAAAAATAATCGTAAGACTAGTACATATGATTTTTGTCATCGATCGTTTTTACGCACGTATATGCACATGCAATACTTTTTTCAAAGAAAACGAGAAAATAAATCAAATATGCATGGTATAAGCTACATGAAATTTGCAGTAGAATGGAAAATCTATGCGAAATTTACTAGGGTATGCTGTCACTGCTGCAACCGATTGGTGTGTAAGTGTGTGTGTGTATGTTTATATATATATATACATATGAAATGTCCTTTTAAGAATATCGAATATGGAACTACTCCCTGAGGTAGATTTAGCAAACATTTATTGACCTGGGTTTGGAAATGGATTGCCATCGTTTTGAAGAATTTTTTTAAAACTTGATCTTTGAGTCGTTCTTAAAGTAGCGGATAAAAAGGATTTCGGTAAGAGTACAATTCTTCGTAACAAATTCCGAATAAAAACGTTTTTGTTTCGGCCATAAAAGTTAATTGTAAACTAGAGTGTGAGATTATTTTATAAATTACAAAATACGGAAATAACCGATTAACAATTTTAAATAGAAATGATAAAAAGACGAGCAGTTTTAATGCATAACTAATGTATCGCTTTTTGTAATAAATAAAAAATAAAATTGTTTATGAATTGCGAACGGGAAGTAGAATAATTAAAGCACAGGAATCAAATCATGAATCTTTATTTTTTTATATTAGGCAAAAAAAAAAGCTTTGTAATCTTATCTAGTATTATTATTATATGCTTTTCTTTACCTTACAGTGGTTCAACCTAGTCCTTAAATCTTGCAACCTTAATTAAACTCATTTCCTGAGTCATACAATGGTGAAACTTTACACAGTGACGTTAGTCGAGTGATTATACAATATTCCATTGTTAATTTCATACATCTCTGTAATTTATATATATATATATATATATATATATATAATACAAAGGGAACATCTTGAGGAAGGGAGCTGAATCGATAAGATGTAGGTATCGATCCGATTGATTTTGACTGTCGATTCAGTACGAGTAGATCTGAAGTAGTAGGCTGTAAAAATGGATTTTAATACAACTAGTGTAAATTTACGATGATCGAGAAACTGTTCCTAGATTCACTGCAGAACAGATTGAGGCTATTACAGGCAAGGTTGCCATGAGATTAGCGGCTATTGAACAACTCACGCCAGAAACCCTTGCTAATATAATAAAACAAGAGATGGATAGGGAGATGCACAATGGAGTTAGAAAACGAATGGTGTATTGGTGGACTGGAGAAATCGCTTATCTTAGGCAGATTCTGCAAAATAAAAGACGAATTAAGCAGAGGCTCAGAATAGCAGGTGGACTGAGATATGAAGAGGCCAACATGAGATACATAGAGGCAAGAAGAACACTAAATAGAACAATAAGAAAAAAAAAGACAGTCCATTGGGCAAGGCTATGTGAAGAACTCGATAAAGATCCCTGGGGCATGGCTTACAGAATAATTACCAAAAGGTTCGGTAGGTGTCTCCCTGTAATTACAAAGGAAGAAACAGAAAGGATAATCCCCAGCCTATTCCCGCATTTCATGCCCAATGAGAGAAGACACACTGAATGTGAGAGCAGACGTTTTGCAATGAGTGAGCTCTTATGCGCTGGATGTATGTTAGCTATAAAGAAAAGTCCTGGTCCAGATTATATCCCAGCGGCAATTATCAAGAAACTTATCAATCAAGCTCCATGGGAGATGCTAGAGGTGGTCAGTCATGGACTAGTAAACAAGACTTTCCCGGAGTGTTGGAAGGAGGCGAGAGTTGTGTTATTACCGAAGAGCACAGATGAAAGAGGAAATATGACGTATAGACCATTGAGCCTCCTGAACACAACGGGAAAGCTTGTGGAAAAGATGCTGGCTGGCCGCATAGTGAGCGAGGTTGAGGAAGGCTTGGGCATAAGCCCAAATCAATATGGCTTCTGGAAGGGGAGATCCACCGTTCAGGCCAGCAGTAAGGTTATTAATTGGGCCGAGGAGTCTAGAAGAGGTACTTGGCGAACTAGACAGATTCCATTAATGGTATCACTTGACGTGAAGAATGCATTCGGCACAATAGCATGGAGACACATAAATATGGCCATGGAAGAGAAGAGAATCAGCTCATACCTGCGGAGACAAATTGAGTAATATCTCAATGAAAGAAGGTGTAAGATTAGTACACAAGAAGATGAAGTACACTTCAATATGTCAGGCGGTGTGCCGCAAGGTTCAGTACTGGGCCCATTACTATGGGTCCTGGTCTTTGATGGCGTACTTAGTTTAAGGTATCCAGAAGGGGTACAGCTTATTGCTTATGCTGATGATTTAGCTGTGCTTGTACAAGGTAAAACAATGGAAGAAGTTAAAGATAATACAAACCTGTCACTAGAAATAGTAGCTAGATGGTTGCGTACAAGAGGGTTACAATTATCTGTGAATAAGTGTAAATATGTCAAGTTCACCGGACGTAGGGTACTAGAATCGGTTGATATACACATCGATGGTCACAGAATAGAGGAAGTACAGATGCTAAAATATTTGGGAGTCACATTGCAGAAGAAATGTCGTTTTACAGAACATGTTTTAAAAATATGTGATAGTGCAGAAAGAATGATGAGAAGTTTGAATGCGTTAATGTCAAAGAAGAGAGCACCAAGGGCTTCGAAGAGAAGACTTCTTGCGTCGACAGTGACTTCTGCAATGTTGTATGCCGTTCCGGCCTGGTGGTCAGCATTCAATATTGGAAGGAATAGAGATAGAATGAAGAAGATACACAGAGGGGTTCTCTTAGGAGTTGTATCGGCATACAGAATGGTCTCTTATGAGGCCCTCTGTGTCCTTTCTGAAATTTTCCCTATAGATCTTATCGCTAAATACAGAGTTGAGAAATACTTAGGCAGAACAGATAATGAAGTAAAAGAAGAGATATATAACTTATGGCAGCAAAGATGGCTGGATGCAGGGGTAGCTAATTGGACTAGATTATTAATCCTGACATATTAATATGGACAAGTAGGCGTCACGGTGAAATGGATTATTATGTTACACAATTTTTAACAGGGCATGGTTGTTTCAATGCATATCTTCATAAAATTGCCAAAAGAGATCAGCCTATGTGTATGTACTGTGTAGAACAAGATGATGTTGAGCATACCATTTTGAGGTGCCACAAATGGCAGGAGTTAAGGCAGCATGCAGGTATTAGAGGGAAAACGCCGAAGGAAACAGTTGACTATATGTTTGATAGTGAGATAAAATGGAAAAAGGTTGCTGATTACATAAGAACAGTTTTAAAGCAAAAGAACATAGATGAAAGAAATATGGGGTACTAGTTTGTTATTTGGGGTGGACAGCCTCAGCAGTGAGAGCCAGCATGCTGAGGTGTGCTGGTTTCAATGATCTGCTGAGGACTCTTTGGGTGTGTTTGGTAGGAATAAAAAATATCAAAAGATCCATGGGCCACACCACGGCATTGAGGTATGGTGTGGTGCCATAAAGAACAACAAATGAAAGAAACCTCAAAAGAGCCACCGGTTAGCCCGACCTGCCGTGCCGGTAGGTGGAGAGGGCTAATTAGAGTAACGGACCCTCCCCTTGGTGGCGTAATACCATCAAGTCGGTCCGGCCCAGGGTAGTAGAGGGAAAAAAAAGTGTAAATTTACCTTCTAAAGTTTGTGTACGCTAATCATCTGATTTTGTTATAAATAAATATGATCATTGTAATACCAGTTAATAACTAACCAGATTATAAATAATTATCCAGGTTATAATACAGAATAAAACTGCAAATTAAGATTATTTTTTTTTTGCTAAAGAAAGGCTAGATTTCGCTGAGTTATAATCTATTGTGCCGTAATCTAGTTTAGATTGTACAAAGGCGCGGTTTGTACAATCGCGCCGATCTTACAAACTAGTATCGATTTTTAACTATCGATTTTTAACTACTGATTTCCATTATAATTTGCTATCTAGTTTTGGACCTAGGATTTTGACTGTAAGTTTCTTGTTATTTAGGTATAGTTCTATACCTCGTTCTTATTTTTCTTCTATGACTTAGAAACTGTAACCGAGCTTTTAGTTATCGATATTTTTAAACCTATCTCATTGCAGAAAATCTGGAATGCGTTGAGGGCATTTTGAAATAATTTTTTATATTTCTTCCTGCTAGCATTAACGTACCGTCATCGGCTTATAACGTGACCTGATAGGTGCTGGAAATAGTTTTACAATGTCGTTTATCGCAAGTAGGAATGCAGTGACGCTTATGACACCTCCTTGTGGAACGCCGTTTTAGATTTCGAACAGTTCCGGGAGATGCCATTAATTCTTACTGGATTCTTCTAGAGTTTAGAAAGCGTGCAATGAAATTTATTAAACTACATTCTTGTAATGGTAAGAGTGTAACTTTTATTTATAAAATAAATATTGAAAAATATGTAAAATTATAAAAACTGATTATGAGCAGAAAGTAAAAGTTTAACTTGGGCAAAATTGAGATTATTTCTTAAAATTCTTGAAGTCTATGGGATATTGATCATCATCTATCGTTATTCAACAATGAAATCTGCACCACTATTGATAAAATGAGTTTCCCGACTGTCTAATTCTTAAGTATTACGTATATTTGTTTGTTTAATATTTTTTATAAATATTTAAAAAAACGTTTTTTGTCTCAGGAAGAAAAATTCTGATTCTGATAGTATTTTTTCTCCTGAATTTAAATATGATAGCGGTTTTCCCCATCACGTATGATTTCTGAGAGACGGACATATATAATTTCAAACATTTTAATACTTTCTGCACTCTTAACTACACAGCATTCAAACATTTGATTCGCCTAAAAAGTAAGAAATGACGATTTTCTGCTATATTTCGCTTGTGGAGCATCGCTCTTGATTGCCCAACAATAATCGGCCAGTATATTAGGATTCCATTTGCCTTTATACCTCTTTTCCGTAGCTGAAATCTCCTGATGAAAGTGTTCCCCGTGCTCATCGCTCACTGCGCCATCCGCGAAGAAATCTAGGTGCGAGTGCAGGAAGTGTACTTTTAAGGACATATTACAACTCAAACTTTTATAAGATAAGATCGTTGACATATCAAGGTAATTTTCCGCCTTTCGATTTCCCAAAAAACTCTGAGTAACATTTTTGATTGCTTGCCAAGCTGTTTTCTCCAGTGGATTCAATAGTTCTTCAAACTTTTCATCATGCATTATTGATCGTATTTATGGATCCACAAATATTCCTTTTTTAATTTTTGCATCACTAATTTTAGGAAACTTCTGTTTTAAGTACATGAAACCAGGATTATTGTCCATGGCCTTGATGAAATTCTTCATTAATCCTAGTTTGATATTTAACGGTGGTAAATACACATTTTTAGGATTACACAATGATCTTGTTTCACATTTTTCTATTCAGGAATGAGTGATTTGCGCTTGGGCCATTCTTTTCTAATGAAATGGAATTCTGTTCCTATTATCCCATTCACACAAAAAACAACAGTACTTTGTCTAACCAAGATACAGACCAAGAATAAGTGCAATTACCTTCAAATCTCCACAAATATTCCATTCATACACTACATATTGAAGCTTTTCCAATATAAGTTTAAAGTTTTCATATGCTTCTTTCATACTAGTAGAGTGATGGGAATTTATTTCCATTACGCAGAAGCACAGCTTTTAAATTATCTTGAGAGGAATCAATGAACAAGCGCCGTTCTGTTTGTAATGTTCATTACAAAGTGTCTCCGTAAGAGAAAAAATGTCATTACAAAACACTAAGCCATTTTTTTTTTCATAAAAATAGTCTATAAATTCAGAATGACGATTACGATAAGTACATATCTTTGTATTCTTTTGAAGAAGATTCCATCCTTTTAGCCGGAAAACAAGCATTTAAGACTGTTTTTTGAGGGTGATGGAGAAATTCCGGATACATATTTGAAAACAGGGTAAAAAACTGACATCTATTGGTACTCGTGAGGCAAAAATCATGTTTACCAGTGTAATCTTTTAGTGTGGGTCTTTAATTAAGGAGTTATAATTTATCGATCGTTATATAAACAACAATCAGTAATGGTTTGATTGCAAAATAAAAACGATTTAAGTTTTAAAATATTAATTAATGTTACTTTTTTAAATCGTTTCTATTAAAATGCGATATAATAACATAGGCTGTGATTTACTAAAAACTAAAATTGAGTTTTAGTTTTATTAAATATTCATAAATCTTTTTTGTTAAATATATACAAAAGTCCCATAAAGCTTTTATTATATCAAGTCTTTTTTTGTTTTTATTTTTAAATCCCATCGCTCCTGTTACAGAAGATTATATGAACGCTATATTCGATGCCCAAAACGGTACTCTCGTGATTATAGGAACGAAGCCCTTTTTTTCTTTCTTGTTTTACCGTTATTTTTCGTTTTTTTCTTATTTCGTTGAGCCGATTCCACTCTTTCGTCTATATGTTTCGTAAATTATTAATGTATTACTCTCATATAAAAAGATTTCTCTTTGTTTTTTTTTATTTTTATACTTTTTAATATTTGGAATACTCAGATATTATCGTATCGCATAATAGCATGTTAACATATATGACTTCGTATTTGTAATTATCGAGTATTTAACGGGTATAAAAATGCGTAGAGTTTTATACTTGTTAATGCTAATTTATGTGATACGTTATTTATTAAAATAGAAAAAGATTCGAGTAAAGTGTTGTATGTAATTTACTGTTCCTTAAATTTTAACTATTTTTGACAGTTTTCATTCTGCCACTTTACAGATTATAAAATAAATAAATAAACGATTTCATTCTTCAACGAACACGATCGGTTATTTCGTGTGGAAATTAGTTTTATTCTGTGTACGTACAGTATTATACTTATAAATTTTTGTGTCGTCAGTCAGTTCGGTTTGGTGCTATCGTCCATTCTTTTCTATTCCGAGCTTATATTTTAACCTCATCGTATTTTATTACATCTTACATCCTGGGTGTTATCTGTTCTATATATTCAGATACGGTTTTATCTTCCGAACGCTTTTTATCTTTATCGCACGGTTTTAATTACTAAATTAATAGATTCCAGATGTCTTAATAAATGCCCGCGATCCTAAATCGTCTTTATTTCGGGCTAAAGGAAAAAAATGTTCGCCAAAATCTTATTCCTCTTCTATTATTCTTAAAACATTCAGAATTTTATTGACCTAATTATTTTCGAAATCTCCCTGTAACATTTCATTTTAAAGATCTCTCTCTGTCTGTCTCTATCTCTATCGCGCTCTCTCTCTCTCTCTCTCCCTTTTTCTCTGTTCTTTTCTTTTTCTGCTTTCCTTATTCGCTAAGCTCGTAACGTAAAGCGCTAAGCTCCATACAATTATTTTCAAGAATTTATATATAATTCTTAGATCTATGTTTGAATATCAGTATGCTTCTTTTTTTTCATAAAAACTCTTTGTTCGAGACTGTCTGCTTTTGATCTCTTCTTTATTTCTTCTATCCTTTATAATTTTACTACTTAATAGCAAAATACTTTAACACATTTTATAAATACCGTAATATATATCCGTCTTGCAACTTCTTCTTTTCTTGTTTTTTAGGGATAGGTTTTTATAATTTTGTTAAATTAATAAAATACGTTGTTGTCGTTATTATTATTAATCCGTTTTTATAGAGTTTCCTATGCCGTTTGTAAAACTGAATCGGCACTGATTTAATACATCTTACACCATACGTTCCATTGCCCTAAAAATCGTCTTAGATAGTACTTTATTTTTACGAGACGTTAAAGTTAGTGGTACGATAGTTGTCAAATTTCTGTTCTTTTCGCCTTTGATATGGTAACTATCATACTGATTTTAAAATCCGAGAGTATTACTCCGGTCTCATAAATTCTGCTTACTAATGCGAAAAGCATATTCAGTCTTACTTCTCACATACAGCATAATAATTCAGACTGTATGTCATCGATTCCTACTTCTTTAAATCTTTCGGAGCTCTATCGAATTCAGATCGTAGTGCACTCTTGCAATCTTCTGTAAAATCATCATAAATTTATTTTTTCTTTATCAAATTAATATTTTTGCTCTCTCAGATATATTTATTAATTTTAACGGTAATTAAGTTGCGGAATCGTCGCACAAAATCTCTATTACTAGTTTAATTTTTCGGTCTACTATGGTTAGAAAGGGAAATATTTGTATCGCTAAAAATATCATGATCCCGAATATTTTTTAATCTCTTGACTTTTGATGATTAAGGTCCTCTGAATTCAAAAATACTAAAGTCTAAAATGAATTCTAGTACGATAAATGAATATTAAGTAAATTGATTCTAAGGGTTAAAAAATCTGGTTAGCGAAGGAAAAGATGTTTAAAATATGTTATATATAAAACGATTTCCGACTTAATATTTTACGCGAGCGCGCACGTGTTAATTTACTTAATAAAAAATAATAATATAATTGGACGTACCATTGGAATATCATTATAAATATTTAAAACAATATTTTCATAAACTCTTCGCCCTAATAATTTACTTTAATACATTTTTATCATTCCATTGTTTCGACCCGGTTTTTAAAAATAATTTCCTCGTAATCGAGATGTTTTTAGGGAGAGAACAGTTTTTTGAGGGCCAGAGAAGTTTAGAATCGTCTCTATTAAAATAGGAATTCTATAAACTTTTCCAATTTTTTTACTTTTCCAAACTTATCGATTTAAAATTAAAATAATTTTTATTTTTAACGTAACGTTATTGGTATGGATATAGTTTTAATCTTTGATATGAAAAAAATTTACACTTTTTAAAAACAACATTTTTTTTATACAAATATTGATCTATTTTTCCCCATGACGGAACGGAAACGGTATATGCGTTTGGGGTAAGAGGTTGTGTGTGTTTTTTTCTGATACCATTTTCCTCAAAAACTTCTGGAACGATTTCGATGAGATTTTTTTCATTACACAGATGTCACTTCAGAGCAGGTTCTTAGACAGATTTTACGGTTATAGACCACCAGGGGGCGCTCCAGTAGTTGTATTACATAGGTTTCACCTCAGAGCAGGTTCTTAGATTAGTTTCACGGTTATAAGCCGCCAGGGGGAGCTGCAGTAATATGTGCTTTCTCAAAACAGCTTCGTGGTTTTTTAAATGTTTAATTTTATCACTTGTCTCTAACATTATTAAGAAATTATTGAGAGTAACAATACTTATAATTTAAGTCTCGCATATAAGTTGATCCCTCAGTTTCCAATTATTAAATAAGCTTTCTGATACCTTGAAACACAGTCTTAGTGTAGGATTGAATTTTCTGTTTTTTATTTTTATTTTTACAGTTTAAAAATTGTTTTTAATTATTTGTCATTGGTTTGAAATATAAGCAATTATATTTTATATATATTTTTTAAACCTTAATATAACGAAGAAAATATATAACATAGGTCTGTAAAACCTCTTTAAGTGAAGTATTAAATATTTTTTGTAGTGATGTGAAACTTCAGCGATCTTTTTCTCACATGTTACTTTAAATAATTCTAAAATGATTGTTAATCTACCGATATGAATTAGAAATGTAGGCCGTATAAGTTTTTATGCAAAGTGAATGATACTGGAGAAAGGATCTTCACGTTTTAGCCCGAAGAACGCAGTTCCAGGTTCGATTCCTGTCAAGGATTTTTCGGCGAGATAGATTTGTCTTTCGTGAACCTCCTGTCCGTAAGAGATTCTGTTGGTAATAAATCCAGAAGCGATATAAAAAAACGATGCTAACGGCGTAATATCTCGGTCATGTAAAATATACTTTATACATAAATAGAATCGACTTGAATACTTTATTAAATTTATACAGTTTGTGTTAAAAAATTGTACGGTAAAAAGAGACAATTTTAATTTTAAGATTAATCCTGTATGCCTCAGTTCGGCTGAACGAAGATCATAGCTAAGAAATAGAATTTGATGATTGTGAAAAAAACTATAAACTATAATGGATCAAAATAAATGTTTAACACTTACAAAAATAGGATTATAATATAGAAAATAACTCGCATGAAAATGATGAAGCCACCCACGGTTAAGCGTAAGAGAAAGAAATGTAGGCTCCAGTGAAGAAAGGAAGGGAGAGAAAGGTGAAATTCTCTCTTTTTTACGTTTTAACTTACAAACCGAAGAAGGAATCAAGAAAGTAAAGGAAAAATCACGTTGTGGGGGTAATAAGCCGAAGAGAAAAAATTAATGACTTTCAGATCTACTTATTATTTTGTTCTTTTTGCCGAAATTAAAAATGAAATGGAGGCGATGCCGAACGATGAGGATTCACTGATAAGAAAGGAATGCAATTTTTTTAAAGTAATTAAGATTAAAGTAAAGGTAACTAACTGGCGCAATAAGGAAGAGAACAATAACTTTTTAATATTGAGATTAGAAAATATATTCGGAAGTCGAATTGTTTAATTATGTAAGTAGTGTGGTTACAAAGCGCGTGATATAAAGGGAAGATATCCGAAACGATTTCGGAAGCAAGATAAGGAAGGAGAGCTTTCATCTCGGTAAGAAGTCTGATAATACCAAAAATTGTTTTATAGATTAGCAAGAATTTAATTTAATATTTTTGTGGAATGTAGCGCTTTACGTTAGCGAAACACTGGTGACAGCGAAACTAGAAATTAAAGAATAGAGGCTTTTGAAATGTTTGTTGTAGAAGAAAACTGAAAATTAAAACTGGCAAATAAAGTTAGAAATAAAAAGCTTACAAGAAAAATACACATTATTGAAAGAAGAGCCATGTTAAAAGGTAAATGATTAATAATGAATTATTATTTTAATTAACGGTTACGTTTAATTAAACTCTGAAGGTTACATGATTTATTGATACAGTGACGAGTAGAAATTAAAAACCGTCCAGACAAATATTAGTGTATAAAGAAAACAATTAAGATGTAGAATGTTACAGATAATTTGAAATTGAACAACAGATCATAGAACAACAGAAACAGAGTAACACGTCAAACCGGTCGAGTGACTGACAGGTGGTGGAAAAATGTTATCATCAATTATGACTTGGTAGAAACAAATTGTCTTTTCTTTTGTAAAGTGCTTTTTAATCTTATTGTGATTATTTTTTAGTTGTTTACGAAATTTCATTTTCCAATTTTTTCTAAACGTACTTTATGTTTCCGGATGTGATATACGGTTTCTAACAAAGTGAATATCTCTTTTTTGGTATAGATAAACGGTTAACTACTCTTCGATTTTTGTGTTTCTCGTAATTTTGTGGATCTCTGAATCCAAAAACAGTAAACCCTACATCCAAAATTCTGTACGCTATGTGATTGTGTCTGTGACAACTTAGTTCAACTTAGGAACGGTTATCCTACATCAATGAAACTTATTTCGGTAGTTCGGTCAGCCAATAAAATGCCGTATCGTGTGTTAGGAATTAATAATACTAATCTTTATTTTAATCGGATGAGGATTCTCTATATCTCGAAGGTTTTACTTTTAAAAAACGTATCATTCGTGTATATTTTTTAGCTTATTTGTCTAGTCGTTAAATATCTTTACCCATACAAAAATTCCAAATCTGCTGATTTTTTTTATAGACATGTACTCAATCTTTTATTCTCATAGAGAAAAATAAGAGCATTAGCATAATTTTACATGCTAATAAAATTTAAAAAAAGGCGATAAAAGTCTTCTTTTTTCGCTTTTTTTATTTATTTTTTTTAAATTGATTTATTTATCTATTTCTACTTTCAAGAGTGAAACAATGCCTAAATCAGCCAGTACGCCTACTGCCTAATTATCTTATTAGAGTGGCTGATCGAAAATTAAATTATTCGTGAAAATTGCCAACCCTGGACTGGAATTCGAACCCAGGAACTTTCAGATGAAAGGCAGAGACGTTATACTTCACTGGAGAGTGGTGATTTATAATAATTATTATATATATGTATACAGAGTGATTCAAGAGTCATTTAAGGAAATAATTTGGGAACTGATTTTAAAGCTTCAAATAAGGAAAAACGTTTACACTAATATACGTCTGAAAGCGCTTTGTTATCGAGATACAATTGGTGAAATATTTCACTCGTATTTAAGTTCCCCCGATGAAATTAAGTCATACTGAAATTCTAAGGCGTTATATAAGAGTTAAAATTTATTAGTTCTTAAGTTTTCTGTCCTGAAAAATCTAATAAAACAGGTCCCAGAACTGTATCAAAAAGCGTGTAACGCGTTTTTTTTTTTTTTGGTTTGAAGTACAATAACTTTGTTAAATGACTAATAAATGTGTACATTTTATTATCAGAAACTTGTAAAGAAATTTAATTCTGAGAAAACTGATGTAATAATAATGTTTATGAAAAACAAAAAAAAATTAACTTTTAATTATTAAAAACAAAAGTTAACTGAAAAACGTTATGAATTTGTAAAATTTAAAAACAACTGTTTTTAGTACAATAACAATTTATATTATTATTTGTTCTGCAACATAACTTTCTAAAAATTTGCCAAGATAAAAAAAATCGTTTAAAAATGATTAGCTGTTAATCACCGTATATAATTTTTTTCCGTAAAATAAAACGTGACTAGTGAGGTGAGCAAAACTTATGAAAATAATTATGCTTAGTTCCTTGGACTCTTGATTTTATAAATATTCTCAAAATAAATTTCTTAAAAGAAAAATCCTTCGGGCATAAAGATCTGTATCTTACTTATTACATCTGTACATATTACTATCTGTACATATTACTTTATCATTAAATAACACATGAAATGATGTAAGCTTAGGATTTTTATAGAAATATTTTACTTAAAAATAAGTAAAATTTAGTAATCTTGCAGTTTTATAATTCTAAATATGTATTTTTAGTTCTGAAGGTACTTTTAAACCCGAATTTATATTTATTGCGTTTTTTAAATAAATTACGCCAAATAATCTACAGTTGTTCCGATTTTACTTACTGCTTACTGCTGTTACGCAGAAAAAGTACATGGTGTACTAGAGGTATTGGTCAAAGTCGCTTTCTCTGAGATTAATGTTCAATCGCTGTGATCAAAACAATGAAGATATCGCTTGTAAAACTGAAACGCCACATTTTTCATCAGTTTAGCACACTTATATGCAATTGTATCTTCGACTCGGTAAATAAGGCGACGAGAATCCACTTTAATGTCATACAGCAAGCACATCATGGATTATTATTATTCTTAGGAATGATTGCCCTCTTCAGAAGTGACGTGTGATTCATATCAGGCCACCTACAACCGTTATTGTTACGGTATTTAACACTCCCGACATCAGTTTGATATATAAAATGAATTTAATTAAATAAACGGCTTGTACTATACTAGTATTAAACGTATAATTTGCTATCATGATCGCAATTCTGTTCGACGGACTGGTTTATGTATGAATATATACAAAAGTTTTCAAATTGTACTATAATCTTTCGATAAATGATTCTACAGCCAAAAATAAGGGAAAAAGTTCTTATAAACATAGATCAGAAAAGGTTCGTTAGAGAGTTTCGGCTCGCGAAACATTTAGTCCTGCTTTCTGTTCCTTCTGGGAAATTAAACCGTACTAAAATTCTTGGAGCACAAATCGAGGGGTAAATTTAGTGCTTCCTTATGGTTTTGATCTAAGAGATTAAATTAAAGTGTCCGAAGACCTCTATCTCGCTTAAGTTTGAAAAAAAAAAGGAGTAAAACAAGAAAACTTTTGTCGGAAAATACACTTTTTCAGGTTTCTAATAAAATAACTTTGTTAATTTACCGATAAACAAATAAAAATTTCTAGTTAACTTTGTAGAAAATTTACTTCCGAGAAAATTAATGTAAATAAGTGTATTAAAATTAAACACAAATTTGAGAAGTTCATCTTTAATTAGAAACAAAACACAGAATGGATCGGAAAAGTGAACGATCTTAAACAGAACAATTTTCATCAATGTTTGAACAACATAATGGAAATGAAAACAAATAGAAAAACTTATCAATAACGGAGAAAAATGAAAAAAATATATTAAAAAATAAAAATCACGTACTTATTGGTTTTTTCTATTCTAGAAATTATTAAATATCAAAATTGTTATTTGATAAAGCCAAATATTTCTTCAAAGCAATTTCTCAATGTGGCTGCCATTCTGTTCAAAGAATAGTTCATCTCGATGAATTCACGCTAACCGTCCAATACTCGTAGCATCATGATTATTCCCAATGGTAGCTTCTATAATACGATATCTCAATTCTTCTTCTGTGCCAATACGAGCGAAACAGACTAATGACTTCATCCAACCCTAAAGGAAAACGTCCACTGGCATGAGCTGGGAGATCAAGGTGGTCATTTTACTGGTCCGTTTCGACCAACCCATTGCTTACTAAATGTTTTAGTTAAATGTTCATCACATCACGACAGTAGTGAGTAGGCTCGTCATCATTGAAAAACCACATGCAGATGTGGTTTTTTTTAGCGTGCAGACTCTTATTGCAAGTGGAATATCTTCCAAGATTCTGTCATATTTATTTGCAAAAAATGCAAGTATCGGTCTCCATTTAGCTTTGCCGATAAGAAGAAAGACCCTATGAGATTATCACCAAGAAAACCTCATCACACATTAAACAAAAATGTGCGTTGGAAATGACTTTTATCGGTCTCATGGGGATTTTCTCTGCCCAAGTCTGAATGTTTCGATAATTTACAATGCAATTTTTTTTAAACCGTCATCCGTTTATCAAAATCATGGTATTAGCTATTTTGTTCATGAGTTTTATGGAATGGGTATAATTGTTTCTACCGTAACGTTCGCCACACACTTGTTTGCGAAACATGAATGCGATTTGAAAACCTTCTGGTGCTTCAGGTGGGAGATAAATGTACCGCAGTCAATACTGCTTCTTCAGCATTGGCATTTCTCACGACAAACATCAAATCGTTGTGGTTTAAGAGTACCTGTTTCTCGAACTCGCTTCTGCAAAGCGTCAAATGTTTTACGATCTGCTTCGATATGGATTATTTTCCCCAGCCAATCCATTTTTATTTACTTTACAATAAATTAACATGTCCATCAACTCTCCAAATGAAAACAAGTTTTCAGTATATCTCGTTGCGAATAACTGGCCGAATAATAACAGCACAAACACCGCTCAAATTAATATTCAAATGATATCTTAATTGTCCTCCTCTATGAATCATGAGACCTTTCCGTTGGTGAGGGGGCTTGAGTACTCAGTGATACAGAGTAGCTGGACCGAAGGTGCAACCATATCGGAGAGGTATCTGTTGAGAGCCAGACTAAGGAATGATTCCTGAAAGAGGGCAGCAGCTCTTTCAGTAGTTGTTAGGGGCGTGAGTCAGGACGACTTAAATGGCCATATCAACATCACTCAGTCCTCTGAGTATTGCGCAGCTGAAAGCAATGGAAAACTATAGCTGCTTTTTTTCCAAGAAAATGTGGCTCTCTGCATTTTCATATAGCAATGATGGAGGCGCCTTCCTTGGTCAAATATTCAGGAGGTAAACTAGTCCCCCGTTCGGATCTCCGGGTGGGGACTACTAAGGAGGGGGTCACCAGAAAATTAAAAAATAACATCCTACGAGTCGGAGCGTGGAATGTTAGAAGTTTAAAAAAGGTTGGTAGGCTGGAAAATTTAAAAAGAGAAATGGATAGGATAAATGTGGATGTAGTAGGAATTAGTGAGGTTCGGTGGGAAGAGGAAGGCGACTTTTGGTCAGATGATTTTAGAATAATAAACAGCTTCAAATAATGGGCAGGCAGGGGTAGGTTTCATAATGAACAAGAAGATAGGGAAGAGAGTAGAATATTTCAAAACGCATAGCAATAGAATCATTGTAATAAGGATAAAATCAAAACCTAAACCGACAACGATTGTTAACGTCTATATCATGGGCACAAGCGCCCATGATGATGATGATGAGGTAGAGTGTGTGATGAAGAGATTGATGAAGCAATTAAACACGTAAAAGGAGATGAAAATTTAATAATAGTTGGAGATTGGAATGCAAGCATTGGAAAGGGCATGGAAGGAAATATAGTAGGTGAATACGGGCTGAGCAAAAGGAATGAAAGAGGGAACAAAATTATAGAGATTTGCACAAAGTATAATTTAGTAATTGCCAACACCCAATTTAAAAATCATAATAGAAGAATATACACTTGGAAAAATCCAGGCGATACTGCAAGGTATCAGATAGATTATATCATGGTTAAGCAAAGATTTAGAAATCAACTCGTTGACTGCAAAACTTACCCTGGAGCAGACATTGATAGCGACCATGATTTGGTGATAATGAAATGTAAATTGGGATTTAAAAACCTGAAGAAAAGGTGTCAGATGAATCGGTGGAATTTAGAGAAGCTTCAGGAAGAGGAGGTAAAGAAGATTTTTGAGGAGGACATCGCAAGAGGTCTGAGTAAAAAAGATAAGGTAGAAAATGTAGAAGAAGAATGGGAGAATGTTAAAAAGGAAATTATTAAATCAGCAGAAGCGAACTTGGGCGGAACAAAGAGAACTGGTAGAAAACCTTGGGTTTCAGACGATATATTGCAGCTGATGGATGAACGTAGAAAATATAAGAATGCTACTGATGAAGAATGCAAAAGGAACTACCGACAATTAAGAAATGCTATAAACAGGAAGTGCAAACTAGCGAAAGAAGAGTGGATTAAAGAAAAGTGTTCAGAAGTGGAAAGAGAAATGAACATTGGTAAAATAGACGGAGCATACAGGAAAGTTAAGAAAATCATACAGGAATTCTTGTATCACTTTTCTGGCCCAGTTTGTATGCTTTGTTTCTAATTAAAGTTGAACTTCTCAAATATTTTTAAATTTTAATAGATCTTATTTACATAAATTTTTTCAGAATTAAATTTTCTACAAAGTTAACTAACTTTTATCTGTTTATTGGTAAATTAACAATGTTATTTTATTCCAAACCTAAAAAATGTGTTTTCTGACAAAACGTTTTCTTGTTTTACCCCGTTTTTCTTAAGACTTATGTGAGATAAACAGTCTTGGGCCACTTTTATTTAATTTTTTAGATCAAAATCATAAGGAAGCGCCAAACTTATCTCTCGATTTATACCCCAAGAATTTTAGTACGGTTTAATTTCACAAGGGAAGCAGAAAGCAGGGCTAAATGTTTCGTGAACCGAAACTCGCTAACGAACCCGTTTTCTGACCTATGTTTATATGAACATTTTTTTTTGCTGTAGAATCATTAACCGAGAGACTGCCGAGCAATTTGCAATCATTCTGTTTATATGCGTAATACTTAGCAGTAGTTTTATATTTATTTTTTTATTTATTTTTTTATTTTATATATATATATATATATATATATAATTTAACCTGATGATGGGATTATAACTTCAAAACGCGTGATTAAACAACTGAACAAATTTGTAGGACTGATCTAAGAGATAAGTAAATTTTCATTTTGTAATGTATAGAGAATTAAATTTATGTAATACAGAAGTGTCGGTTCAGCGACATTTTTATTTATATGTTGTCTGCCTCAGTTATTCATTTTTTAGTTAACATAACTGTGTCCGTTAATGTGCCATATCTTAGTATGTAAAGATTTCCTGAAAGAATAAAATCGTTAGAACAATTTTAATTTTTGACTACATCTACAGCACAAATATCAATTGTACCACTTTAAATCGGTTGATAGTTGACCACAGGAGTCTAGTTGAAAACGCGTTGATTTTTAATCAAAATACTGTTGTACTTAAAATTTACTTATTTTCTTAAAACACATGTTATATAGTTATTTATTTATTTACTTCAGCAACTGCAGAACTACAGGCTGAGTTCAATTATAAAAACCTTTATTTTTTTATTCAAAAAAAGAGAGAAATGGATATATTGCACGTGAAAAATATTAGGTCTGATCCGGGATTCGAATTCAGAACCTTTCGGATTAAATGCAACTGCAACTCCATCACATTACATTGTACACTAATTTATGTATTATTTTTTAAGGTGGAAAAGTTATGTTCTATTAAGGACGTAATGTAGTCAACTTGAATTCCAGTCAAGCTGGTTCAGGATAAGTGGTGGGGATTTTATTGCGTTCTTTTATGAGATATTGTATTACAAAAGGTGTTATAGGTTTACAGTCGCCTGAAGCAAAATCTTCTCCTTAGTTCGTTATATGTAATCTACATTCTTTTGATACGCCTTTCACTGCGCCGAAGGTAATGATGGTCGTGGTGTGTATGTGTGTGCATTTTCATTTCTATGAAAGATAGATACAAATATCGATATGTTTGAACAGTTTAATGATTAAAGATATATAAAAATATAAGTATAGTTTAAAACAGTGATGCAGGTGGTCCGTATTTAATTTCTTCCGGCTTATATTTATTTATTGTTTACAGACAATGTACCTACATATTGACATTGCGGCAGGGGAACTCTATCATCAGCTGATAACAGATCTGGGTCATTCACCTTTGTCTGTTCAGTAATCTGGATGTTATGCGGGCTGCATTTATTACACCAGTGTGTTCCTATTAGCTGTCGGTGAATTTTGGTTTTAATATCTGCACTGTTTGCTTCATATGGTTATTTGCTGTAAGTATGAATATATATATATATATATATATATATATATATATAAAAGTATCCCCCCACAAATACGCGCTCACACACAACACACATATACAATTAGGATCTTGACCAAAAGTTTTATTACATTGGCTTTAAACATGGATAACTACATACTGTGACACTTTAATAAATTTATTAAGTTTATTTTAATATTTTGATTAATAAAAATAATAATTAAAGAATATTACATGTAATTTTTTGTTATCTATGTTTTATTATAACTGTGTAAAAAGAGAACTTGGATTTGAATTTTGCTGGATTTTTTAATTTAGGGATTAAATAAGTATTACCTAATTAATTGTATATTTTAATTACAGTACACCATATGCAGTTTATTCTGTTATAAAATTGTGATTTTATTAACCCAAATGAGGTTTAAATTTTGCTTTAAACAAGTCTCCAAGAAATTAATAATAACGAAAAACTGAAATTTTAGTTTATTATGAAGCTTTACTTGACCTTACTTACTTTACTTAGACCTTACTTTACTTAGACCTTTATTTGATTCGTGTTTAGTTAAATATAAATAGTTGAATTTAAAAAAATATATAATAAAAACTAACTGAAAGTTTTAATTATGTTTTATTGTTATTTAACTTTTTAACG
The DNA here is from genome assembly GCF_047948215.1 of Lycorma delicatula. Taxonomy (NCBI): domain Eukaryota; kingdom Metazoa; phylum Arthropoda; class Insecta; order Hemiptera; family Fulgoridae; genus Lycorma; species Lycorma delicatula. The sequence goes on along the minus strand of NC_134458.1, from coordinate 164,040,881 downwards.
TAAAGAAATGATACATAAATGATTACATTTATAGTAATCGAGGAAACCTTTACGCTTTGTAAGAAACTGTTACTCTTCTGTTATTTTTAACATTTGTGAGTATCGGTGACTCCGAGCTTCGGAATTGGTTTGCAATCCTTCAAAATGATTGCAGAACATGGCGATTGCGACACAATATAAACAATAAAATTGAAGTTCGAGCTGTTATCAAGAGTTAAATTGTTTAACCTAGAAGGACGTAAAAAAAGAGTTCTGTTCCACTTTTACCTTCGTTTTTGACGGTAAAAAAGTGGTCCGCTGAATTTAAACGTAGTCGTACATCGTTCAAGATAATGAAAGTTCGGCAAGCTCAAAAACGCTACGACTGAAGAAATCGTCACAAATAAATATTTTTACGTTTGATGTATCGAATGCAATTATATCATAAAGTACTGATCATTCGATCGTGGAATTTGATGCAGATTTTCTCTTTTAAGTACGTCTATTGAATTTATTAATAATTGAAGTTACGAAGAAAAAACCTATCTGTAAGCGTTAAATGAAAACTAAAATAACTGCTCTCAGACGCACAGCCGAGGAAGAAAGTTATAGCAATGATTCTCAACATTTTTAGAATCACGACCCCAAAAAAGTAAAAAAAAAATGTAATGAATATATTTCGCGACCCCCTCCCCCGCCAACTATGACCCAATGAAACCTTTTTTCTTTTTTTTCTGTTTAGCCTTCGGAAATTACCGTTCAGGTATTACTTCAGAGGATGAATGAGGATTATATGTATGACATGTAAATGAAGTGTAGTCTTGTACAGTCTCAGTTCGACCATTACTGAGATGTGTGTTAAGTGAAACCCAACCACCGAAGAACAATTGTATTCACGACCCGACATAGTATTCAAACTTGTATAAAAACCCAGTGAGACCTAGTTAAAATTATCTAGCTGTATTTATAGCGACGGGTGTGATCATGCATGTATGAAGTGTACATATATGAGCAGTTACAGGTTCTAACTTGATGTGTACATGCTCCTTGTGATTTGGTCTGCTTGCATAATATTCGCTGTAGAGCGTTCATATTCGACCATGAATTTGATACTTTTCAACACGTCGTGCTCCAAGCTATATAAAAGAAGCGTAAGGAATTGCAGTATTCTATTTAGTTTCGAATGCAAAAAGCGTGCGTCTGGTGCCTTTATTTAAGTTTTTTAAACACTAGTTTCATTGAAAATAATAATAATTGAGGTTTCGATTTTTTAATGTGCGGTCAAACGGGGTAACTGTTTTTTTTTTTTTTAACTAGATTCTTATGCAAAATGGATAAATTTGTGAAAAATCGAAGTGTCATCTACATCCAGCGAATCAATTTGTAAAAAAAAAAAAGATTGTACAACGACATTTAAATTAAGGTTTTATCTCATCGGATGGAAAGTCGCAGTGCGTTGCTTGCGTTCAAGTACTCTCCGATGAAAGCATGAAGTCATCAAAATTAATTTGACTCTTGTAAACTAAACATCCGATTCATAAAAGCAAACCCCCTGTAATTTTCGAAAAAAAAATTACATACTTTGAGAAATCAACAAGCTTCTATTTGTAAATCAAACCACACTGATGACAGTACACTTGAAGCATCTTATCTCGTAACATTTAGAGTAGCTAAGATGTCCAAACCCCATACAATTGCAGAAAATCTCGTACTGCCTGCTGCAATTTATATGGTCAGTGTTTTAATAGGCTTGGGAGAAGCAAAAAAATTACAAAAAATTCCGCTTTCTAACGACACAGTATCAAGGCGAATCGATGACAGGGCTGATGTTCGCGATCAGATAATTCAGGAAGTGGGTTCAAGTGAATTTTTTAGTATTCAATTTGATGAATCAACAGATGTGGCATTCATATCTCTTTGTTATGTTTTAATATGAGTGCGATAGGGAGAGATTAATCAAAGAAAATATGTTCTTTTGCAAATCAATACGTGGTCATGCAACACGACATGTCTTTTTGATTTTTTTTATGAAGCTACTAAAAATTGTAACGTAAATTAGAGAAAACCTATTGCGGTATGCAGTGATGGTGCAAAGGCGATAAAAGGAAAGAACAGTAGATTTCTGAAAAAAATTAAGATCGTCTTATACCAAGGGCGGATTGGACGCACTGCTTCCTTCACAGACATGCTCTTGCCGCAAAAAAATATGCTGGAAAATCTCAAACAAATTCTTTGTAAAGCTGTAAAAATGGTTAATTTTATTAAAACTCGATCGTTACAGAATACGCTGTTTGCTAAACTGTGCGATGAAATGAGCGAAAAGAAAAAATCTGTTCTTTACAGAAGTCAGGTGTTTATCGCGGGGAAAGTATAAACCCGGTTATTGGAATTGCGATATGAATTAATAATATTTTTTTAACATAAACAAACGCCATTCTCAACTTCAATTTAAAAGAATAATGATGTGCGGTGCTTAAACCTGCGAACACCTGAAATTACGTTCACCGTTGTCGAGTAGGATTTTTGAATCGAAATAATTTACACGAAGAAAAAATAGAAGAAGAAAGGAATAGAGATTTGTTACTTAAAGCTACAAAACGAGTCTAGTATTATTATTATTATTGTTATTATTTTTAGATTATTTTATATGTTTGTGGTGTTACTGTTAAATGTTTTACATTTAATGTAAAATAGTGTTTTGGTTAAAAAGCGCCACCATGAATATAAGGATATCAACAGCGTTGTTGCATGTTAACATTAAATCTTATTATGTTTGTGTTGGTGTTTTTGTGTTAGTATATTATGTATTGTGGTACCGTATCTGATTATAGCGTCGAGTACGAGTGATTCATTGCGAGGTTATCTTCGTGGAATTCAACTTCTTGCAGGTCGTTTTCTTCACAGAATTACAACTGTTCGCACAATTTCCTTTTTATTTTACTAGAAATTTGATTTTGTTTTTTATTCATTTGTTATGAAATCGCGTTAAGTTTTTTTATTTATCGTTTTAAACAAACATTTTTTTTTGTTTCGCAGTATATTACAATGCAATTACATTTCACATAGCTAATACCAATACATCGGATTCATATATTCCGAAGGATGTGTAAATATGCATATATGTTCAAACACATTTATTCACACACGACACGCAATGTTTGAATACTTACCTAAATATACAACCTTCCGGTGGAAATGAATCTATTCTTCAGTGCACATTTACTGTTATGCAAACGTACGTTCTGGGTTATAAATTTACCGTCATTTATATTATGTATTTATAACTATAATTCTCGGTAAAGAGGGGTTAGTTTTCTAGCTTTACATCGAATTAATTTAAAAAATCCTAAACTTGAAATATTTTCACAATTAAAAAGTGAACAAAAATTTTGGGGTTTTTTAATTAAAGAAAATTAATTTCTCTGCCGTTTCCGGAAGATTCTGGGTCGAATCCCGGTCAGGTCAGACAAATTATACTCATGCTCACTAGCCGAAGGACATTCTTTTGTAGTGAATTATTGATAAAAAAAATATTTTCTTTAAGATAAAGAAAATATTTCTGTTTTTTTAACTATGAGAAAAATCGGATGTTTTCCATAACGGTATTCAAAACGTGAATTATTTAAAAACAAGTTTATTTTGAACCCACTTAGAATCTCTACCCGAACCATAATAAGCTTCAAAAAGTGAGATAAAATCACTTCCGTTTACGTCATAGCTGTTCTAAATTTTATTTAGTAATTGTAAAATTGTATTTATTGATTACAATCGTATATCAGAATATCGAATCCACTGAAAATTAAGTAATGCAATTCCTTTACTCTCAGCAGCGACCGGCCTATATATAACATCATTATCATTAAAAAAATCAACCCTTAACTGGGGTTTCTTGACCTCACTTGTATCATATCCATTATAAAGATGGTTGTTGGTAGCATAAAGCGACAAATCTTTTTACCGCCTTCTGTCGTGAAATATAGCATTATGTCCAGTTTTTTTCTACTGTGAAGGAGAAAATTCTGAAATCGAAATAAAGAATAAATTTATAAAAATATCGATCTTATATACCATTTTTATGAAACGATTAGAATGTAATCTAAGTGAAAAATTCTTTACAATTAAAGATTTGATTTTCAAAAAAGGAAACATAATTGTGGGAACCTAGAAACGGAGGATTGGAATGATGTGCTCTTTTTTGTAAATGAATGTCAGTAAAAAAAATTTCGAGGAGGGAGACAAAAATTAAGGAAAATAAAATTTGATACAATTTCTTAAAAAAAATAATTTTTTGTTGTTTTAGGAAGGGTTACCTTCTGAGTAATAAAGTTTCACTTTCTGTACCCGAAGAAATCCCTTGTACTACTATTTTTACGTATATAAAACGAAAAAGAGAAAAATTGTAAAAAATGAAGATCTTAACATTGCTAATTGCTAATAATTTATAACAGATACACAAATTTTATGTTTGTGTGTGTGTGTGTGGGGGGGGGGGGGGGACGCGCGCGCGTGAGTTAAACGCTTGTTGATTAGAAGTTAAATTATATTGTTAAATTACGAACCGACTAAAAGACTAGGTTGAATTAAAGGTGACAAATTATTTTATCTGATATAGTAAATTTATCTCATATTTTCATTCGTTAAAATAAAATCACTAAGGGCTTTTAACTTTTTAAATTCCAGATGAAAAGTTTTTACATTCGTATAGGATTCCACAGTATTTTAATAAAATACTACTAAATCGGTTTTATTTAATATCCTCTTCAGTTTTTTATGAATTCGTTTTGTTTCATTCTTCAGCTGTATATACTGTGTTTTAGTTTTTAAATAACTTATCGTCATAAGATTTTTCATTTCAAGAAATCACATACTACATTTTAATAAATTATACTAAGAAATACGATTAAATATATTTAACCTTTTATTTTAATGCGCTTTCTTTAATATATTTTTAAATTATCGTTTACTTGACCGCTTTAAAATTTGTTGTACAGTAAACTGTTTAACTAGGTTCAGTTTAACCGATTCGCAAAAGTTAATCGCAAAGGGACCGAAAAAAGATTTATGCTTTTAGAAACACCTCGATTAATTTATATAAAATACTTAAACGTATAATACTTAAAAGTATAAAATACATAATAATTTAAAAGATATGCAATAGGTCAATTTATTTATACAGGAAAACGCTACGTGTAATTAATTTACAATTATGACAGTAAGATAAAATTAAGTTAGTATTCCCGTTCTGAATAATGATATCCTGAGGGAATGTAGCGGATTATAAACCCCTTACGCCAATAAATTTTTTTTTATCCTCAATTCGTTTTTTCCCCGTTGTTTTCTGTGAGTTTGTTTTGACAGTCCGTGGATTTGTGAATCTGTTTTAGTTACTGTATCCCTGGTATTTATTAGGATTGCTGGGTCGGTTCTGTGCGGTGGCAGTAATTTGATCTGCATCTGAGATGCTCATTCATCCGATTACAATTCGACATAAAATCGTACGTACTCGGATTAATTTTACTCCTGAAAAAATCATTACTTTCGTAAATTTTTAGACGACGCGTTCTTTTGCCCGGTCCAATATACATTTCAGTCCTTGTGCTTCCGATAACCGAGAAACGATTTGTTATTGAAATTTCTGTCCATCTCGAGGTCGCTACGCTTATCTTGAATTTTTATTGGAAAATATGAATACTTGTTAAAAATTTAAAAAAAAAATTGTATGTTAACAAATGTAAGCAGTAACATGAATGGATTAGTTTATTTATTTTGTGAAATATCGTAATAATTATTATAGGAAACCGGTTGCTTTCGCCGGACTAAATGTCACTATTATTTTAATGAACGATTAAAAAATAATACGTTAATATTAGAATTATATAAAACGATTAAACCGTCGATTATTTTAACGAATCGCTTTATAATAATTGTACTGTACTTTATGTGATTTAGAACGTACCTGGTGGCGAGAAAAGTAAAACCTGACGTACCGATTAGATCGCAGAAATTTTTTTCCGGATAATAACAATTAAGAAAGAGCCTTTAGTTCGAGTTAAGAAGATTCAAAGCGAGTAATTACAGTTTAGCTTTATACGAGTAGAAAATGAAGTCTCAACTCGAGAAAAATTCCGTGCAGGAAAATATAAATAAATAGTTGAATGCGAATACGGCAGGTTAGCGTTGAGGATTATTCTATGACAAAATGAAGAGAGGAGAAATGTCTACTCGTTTTGCGCACGAGGACTAGCATAAATTTTTTTACGTGTTATTCGGAAGAATCGAGAGAAAAATTTAAAGATAGTAACAAAATAAATTTTTACTTAGATTCCGATCTCACAATCAGAGGATACCGATCAATTATTTTAAACGTCTTTAATACAAACCTACTATACGTACCAAAATTGAATTTTCAAACGAGCCGATAACGTTCGATTACTATGAGTGTTTTCATTTTGTTTTATTATTTGACAGATTTTTTTAATTTTTGCATTTCTAAAAATGTTATTTAATAAACAATATGTAATATTTTAATATCAATAAACACGTTATTAAAGAAGTCGTTTCTATTTAAACTGCAATTTATTTGACACAAGTCTTCGATTATATTATTACTCGTACTTAACGATTTCCTATTTTCGGTGAACTCCCATCATAACTCTCAACGATCGGAGGTTTACTGTAATTGCTTATATTTATTTCTTATTATCGTTTTCTTTCTTTTTTTTTTTATTTCTTTATCACTCTTCACTCTTCCCGGAGACTTCATTTACTATCGAACTTTCGTTTTGTTCTGTCTGAAGTCATTCTTTATTCAGACCGCGTAGTTAATTTATCTCCGACGAGTAAATTATACCGCAGACGTGGAGATAAAAATTTTAGTTTCATAAATAGTAATTATAATCAAAAATCTTCGATCAACATGTATACGTGTTGCAATAATTTAAAAAAGTGTTATCGGTTTCCGGGTGATGCATAGAAACAGATTAGTATAAGGGTAACGAGTTTACCGTCTTCATTCTTATACGGAACGTATATAATACATAATGAAAGACTGTGCGAGACGTGAAAGCGATAAACGTTTCCAGTGCTTTTTTCTGAAATATATTTTTTTCTGTAAATATGTTACGAGTCCAAAACCTAATTTCAGTTGAACGTTACAACTTCAGTGTCGCTAATTTTAAAAGTTCGTACACGTTTCGAAAGATGACGGCTGTAACTTAAATAATATCGGTTTGTAAGAGTGTTCCGACTCCGCTGCCGTTGAAGGGTATAGTTTTCGTTCCCTTCGATAAAAGTACGCGATAAGAAATAATATTTAATACGTCAGAGGAATTACGTAATTTAATATCATATACAATATTTATTTGTAGTCCGTCGAACTCTGTTGAAGTTAGTTATACCGTTCGTCATTTTTTGGTATTATGAAAGGAACCGATAACCTTAGTTGGCCAAATAACCGCCTATTTTTAATGTTTATATCGTGAAGGTGGACGAAACAGATCCTGTAAATGTTAGTTTTCCGCAAAATTCTATTGATTATTAGCCGTGTTTAGACCTTTAAACATCAAATTAAAATCGATTATATTATTTTTTTGGTCTTTGTAATACTATGTTCTTTTTATGTATATTTTTATTACAAGTAAATTAGCTTATTTTTTTTTAATATTATCTTTTATTATTGTTTGAAACAAAAAATAAATGAATTTAAATTGTTTGCAGTATAATAAAATTTTATGTTTTTCGCTTCCTCGTTATTTTATTCTAGATTATACCTCCCCGTGCTTAAAACAAAATAAGACTCTTACATTTTAAAAGTTTTTTAATTCCTCAAAAATTAGACTTTTGGAGCGCAGTCTGTCTGATTCATAAAACGTTAAACGTGAAGAAATTTAGTTTAAGTAGATGTAAAAAGTAAAAACGCGGTATATATTTATTTTTTTAGATGCCTCATTAATCCCGATCGCGTCAGAAGGATGTGTTCGATGTACCCGATATTCTTGTACATATGCACTTTAAGTTTTGGTAATGATGCAAGTGAACGGCTGCTTGGATTTTTATAAAATACGTCTTAAACGATTCGCTTCATCGTGCGATTGACGTCGTTTGTACGATAATTACGAGAAAAAACTAATGCGATGTTGATACAATTTACTTCCGAGCGGAAATCAAAAATTGATTTGAAACTCAACAAGCGGGATGTTAAATAAAAATGACTGAAAAATACAAATAATAAAACCTGCTTGAACGATTAACACTTTACGTAAATTGTTATAAACGAAAAGTAGAGAATTAATTTAAATTAAATCGAAGGTAATCGTACAAAAGAGTAATTCAAAATCGGTTTGAAAAAGAAAAAAGAAAAAAGTGCAATAAGACTGAAAATAGTGATTTAAAATTTTCAAAATTGTAATTATTAAAATTTTTTAAAACCTAAAAAGAAAGAAAGAGGACATTTGTTTCTTTATATTATTTTACGTTCTTAAAGGGTACATAATATAAAACACGTCGAGAATGTAAACAAGATAATAATGAATGTAAACAAGATTTCACCCTAAGATATTTTTGTAAAGGAAGTGTCTGTATTACGTGTATGCTTAAATTGGTAATCCTTAGTAAAAGTAATCGTACAAACATAATCTCTCTCCTGCTCTCTTCCGTTTAAAACAGAATATTTTCTTTAAAAAAAAAACTCAATTTCAACATGTTTTTAATGTAAATATTCGTTTCCACTTATATAAAAAAAAATCACTTAGTCTTAATTATAAAAATTTACTTTTTGTCTTATATTTGTTTTATCAAAATGTAAAATTATTAACAAATGCCTCTTAGGCAGTATTTTGTCTTGGAAGCTGAAATTTTTCTAAATTAATTTAACTTATATACTAATATAAGTCACTTATATTCAACGTTTAAAAAAAGAAATAATCAATAAAATTAAGTTGTTAAGTGAAATGTATTTAATTATAATAAAAATTGTAAATATTATTATTCAACTTTAATGAATGAAAAATATGAAACGGTATTTAGTGGGCAAAGTTAACAATTTTATTATATAAAATTAAATTAAATTAAAAATTGTAAATATTATTATTAAATTTAAGTTACTAATGATTATAATCATCATTATTAATTATAATGAAAACAGTGTTTTTATTGGTTTCGTTTACCAGGTAATAAGAGCAGATTTGACCCACAATTACGAAAAAATCAAAATGTTCAATAAAAAGAGTCCGATTCACTCTCTTGATCAAATGACCATTTGACCTTAAAAATTATGCAATATTAAAAGTATAATTGAGAAAAAAATGAGAAGTGTCAGTAAAATATTTTGGATTTCGGTTGACTCCCTTACCAATTTACATTTTTATCGTCAAAATAATACTGTATTTAGAGTATAAATGCTAAGTAAAAAACAAAGATTAGTAAACAATTTGGGTCTCATTTAATCTGAACCCCTTGGTGGAAAACCACCTCAATATAACACATTTTTAAGAACAGCCACGTGTGTACTTTAACCATAAAACATTTACACCCATCTAATAGGACAACAATAATAACGTTTTCATGTTTTATTAGTTATAATTCATTATTACATAATTGGTATTAATAATTTAATAAAGATTGTAAAAACAAGAATTTAGATGTACAGTTATAATTATACAATTTTTTTGTACAAATCTAGAATTTTTTATTAATTAGAATTTTCAAAAATTTAAATTGAAAAATAATTCGTCCAAATAAACAATCGTAGAATTTTCTTTTCTGCAAATGAGTCATTTTTCTTAAATATTTTGTCCTCTTCTACCGGATGTAGAAGAGGACTGTCTATTAAACGTTTCTCAAACAAACGTTTTCTATTATTATCAGTTTTACACTGCATAAGCCCTAACTCTTTCAGTATAACTGATAGTGTAGTTTTAGAACCTTTAAATTGAATACTCTTTTGAAGAGTATTTATTTAATGTTAGCAGTTCATTATGATTCGTTAATTATTCTTACAAGGTCTTGATCAAAACTGTCTAATTCATTAACCGGTTTTTAACATTGTTTATAGTTTTTTGATGTGCTGAATGATCACGATTCGATTTAGATTTAAGAAGATCCCGCTTTTCTTTTCGGAGTTTTTGAACTTGTGATCTTAAAATCTCACAAGCTGCAGCTACAACGGTTCTTTCTTTTTGAATGCGTAATAAATGTTCGTCATCTTTTAATTTTCCTAACTTTATAGCTTCTTTCTTCATAAAATCGTATACATTATTAACTATTTCACGAGCTTAACTACGGAGCTTTTTAGTTTCTTTAAGTGTATATAAATTTAACTCAAATGAGATATTTTAATAACCTTTATTCGTATAAAATGGTAATTTATTTTATGACTCGCCTGTTGGAGGGAGTGTAATAATAATCTGTCAATACAAACTATTCGTTTTTGTACTCTATACAGTACGAAATATTTATAAGTATGCTAAATAGTTTTAAAGAAATTATTGTCTAAAATTAAACAAAGTGATAATAAATTTTATTTGTGGAAAGAAGTTTAGCTATATATGAAAATAGTTAAACACACTGCAGAATACTCGGTTTCTGAACGAGCTTCATGTTACGAGAAAAGAGTAATACAGAGTGATTGCAAATTAAATATGGTCTTTCGATAACTTATTAAAAATTTATCTTTTAAGAGTTGAGATGATTACTACATGATTATATAGAAGAATTCTTTAAGTTTTGGTTTATAAATGTTCAATGTGTGCACCGTTTGTAACACGACAGATATCAATACGGAAGTCGAATTCATCCCAAACAGGTGCAAGCATATACCGGTCAACGGCAACAACAGGATTTATGATGCGTTGTTTTAAGTCGTCGATATCAATAGGAAGGAGCGTTAAAAACCTTTGGCTTTTACATAACCCCATAAAAAGTAGTCGCAAGGCGTTAAGTCTGCATTACATGGTGGCCAACGTTTAAACACTATGTTTTCCTCACTTCCACGACAGATCCATCGTGTGGAAAGGAGTTTTCTGACCTGTAAGTACCAGTGATGCGGAGCTCAATCTTGTACAGAAACAAAGTTGTCACTAACCTTTCTCGATTTGAGGCATTAGCAATCACTTAACATGTCCAGATAAATTACTCTGGTTACTGTCACTTCGTGAAAAAAGAACGGCTCGTGTACCCTTTCACGAGGTACAGCGCAAAATGAGTTCTTTTTCGAAGAATCGTGTATATGTTGTAAACTTTCTCTTGGGTTTTCTGTACCCCGTATTCTTACATTATGTGTATAATAATTTCGTATATATAAGTATATTACTATAATACATTACATATATTCATCACCGAAAATTAGGCGATGAAAAAAGTCATCGTCACTTTCAACACATCCCTGCAACTCCACACAAAATTGTTTACGTAAGACTTTATCGTCAAAATTTAAACTTTGTACTAGCTGTAATGTATAAGGCGTCATTTTCAAACGTTTCCGCAGAATTTTCCACACAGTTGGTTGAGAAATTTGCAATTCTAAACTTCCTGATTAGTCGACTTGCGTGGGCTACGTTGATACACATCACGAACAAGGTCAATCTGTTCTTCTGAAACGGGAGGTCTTCCAGCACTTTTCTTTTAATTCAGACACCCTGTCTTTTGAAACTGTTTATTCCAGTCATAGATTGATTTTATTGTTGTTGGTGATTTATCATATTTTCTTCTGAAACGTCGCTGCATGAGAGTAACCGAATTTGTTTTGGCTAATTCGAGAACACAAAAAGCTTTCTCTACCACAGTAGCGGTCATCTTGCCAGACTGGCTGGTAACACGACTCATCAATGAGTGACATTAGCAGCAGGGCAGATATGCCAACATAAACTTTAAAAAATTCCCTGTAAAGCCTAATCATTTACTGTATTCATATACACACACCAGTTTAATTTTTTATAAGCTATCGAAAGTGTAAATTTCATTTGTAATCGTTCTGTATAATGCCCTGCACAGCAACTGTCTGCTTCGTATAAGCAAGCCTTTATTTTCATCATACGCAATGTAAGTACGTACATAAAGCTTTTGGAATTTCTATAACTTTTTTTTACTAAGCGGGTCTTCAAACTCGACGTTTGCAAAAACCCAGATGTCCAAAATTTGGCTGATCGATATACTTTACCTTTATAGCTATCCACAACACAGCTATAGCCGGCGAATTAAAAAGATATGAATTAAAATAAGGCATAATTCAACACTATTTGTAATCTGCGTAAAATTCTTCTTCCATCATACGGATAGAAAAAACATTCTTGCGATTAGGAAGCAACGTAACTATTTTATTCGTAGTATAAATTAATCCCACTACAACGTTAAATTAAACTTAAACCGTGGTGCAACGAATTTAACGAATAGATTCGCCTTTAAGCAAGATATGAATCTGTAGGAGGAATGTGGGCTTGATTAGCGATGATACAGATTGGGGTAAGACTATTCCCGGTGCCTCCTCATCAATCTTCAAGAATGTTTGTTTTGTTATGTAGAAAGTATCGATCGACTTAGTTTATCTCGGTTAGATAACGTTATGAAATAAATATTTTCCTAAAACAATTTCTGAAAAATCTTTTTATACTTTAGTTTTCTTTTTCTAGTACATGTAATTTTTAACGACTGTATTCCACTCATTTCTTTGTATACGTGATGGTTATAATGAATTTACGTATACGACTGGTGTTCATTTGATATTGCAACCCCTTCTACAAAGGGTGTGTAGTTTAAAGAGAATAAATTATTAGCTGTACACTTTACAAAATTTCATTACTACATTAGCTTACCTCCATCCCGCCACGTGATGATAGTGTAAATATCTTCATTATATGTAGTGAATTTTTTTCTTTTGAAAAATATCTTTAAAAACACTAAATATTTTTCGTGTTACACAATTTCTGCACTGAAATCCTCAAACAAATCAACTAGACAGAGCAGATTTCCATAATACTCGTATTAAACAGGAAAGGTGGTATTATACAGAAATACTTTTCTTTTTTATCCGGTTTAAGTAGGTACTTAATTTAAATCTATCATTTTGGTAATTAGGTAATTACCAAAATGATAGATTTAAATTATTTATTCGCATCCGATGAATGTCTCGAGTATGCTAATCGTAAAGTGTTATGTGAAGATCGTATTTCTGAACGGATGTGAAACACGGACAGAAAGAAAAATGGAAAATGAAAGGACAGAGGCTTTGAAGTGCGGACATGGAAGGGATCGGAGAAGATTAAATGGACTCGGTGAAAAATTAAGTAATGCGGAGAGTTAATGGGAAAGGAAGGGTAATCAGAACGATTCAGAATAGGAAAGGTAATCGAGCAGGAAGTATTATCAAAAGAAAAATCTATTAAAAAAATTCTAGCAGGATCAGTAGAACGTACGAAAAGGGGATTCAAAATTACAGATTTAAAAGGAAATGATAACTATCAAGAAATCGGTGTTAAACTGGAAATATAAGGTGTTAGAGATGAACACAGTGTAAGGACCTTGTCTCAGTGCAGCTCAATATACGATATAATAAAATGTTAATAATGTTAATAACTTTTCAACATTTAAATAAAGAAAAATGGAATATAGTAAACACTTACTTCTTGAAACGAACTATCATTTTTTATGAGGCACCACACTCCGAGTGTGGGACCCCCATTTAAATTTTACACACATTTTAAAAGGACAAATTTTTTTTTGACGAAAAAAAACTTTGGGCTTCGATAACTATATGCGAAATGGCGATCATTTAGTGTTATTCGCTTCGTCTCAAAAATCATCATTTTGGTTAGTGTTGTATTACTCCAAAGGTTTTTTACGTCAGTTTTTTTTTTGTTTTTTAATGCCTTTTAAAATATGTCACAACCCTACCCCATTTGAATTTAAAACTTTTTAGGAGTCCCCCATGGGGTGGATTATTCCTGGGTACTTGGAATGTGGTAGTCTCATACTGTAAATAAATTGTTTCGATGTAAATCATTTCGGAAATTTACTAAATTTCATTTTTTTTTACTTAAGGGTTTAAACTTTATTAACACTTTGTATATACAAATACAGTGTCCCATTATCGGATATAGTTCACGAATACGTTCTATAAGTCAGAATAAATAAATATCTGGGGCACCGATTACAGAGAAAATGGTACGTTTTAAAGTGCAGTTTAACCTGACGAATTTAAAATATTGGATTTTAATATCTCCATGTATAATCTTTCTTATTAACAAAACTATAAATGTCAAAACCGCTGTTTTATATTTCAATTAAATAAACTTTGATAAATTACCAATAAAATTTTAAAAAAATACTTACTAAAATCTGTTTAAGATATACCAGCAAATTGAAAAAAATGATTAAGTAAATTTAAGAGAAAACAAGTAAAGGTTTCGTTATGTAGATACTACCCATATTGATATTGGCAGTAATGATAGAAGTATTATTCCACCGGTGACCAACTAGGTAGGAATCGCCGCCCTCCAGCAATTGCCTTGATTGTCGGGGTTGAAGTATCTTGATCGGAGCGGCATTGGAAAATACTACGTTAAGGAATAAAACAGATATGTGGTTAAATACAACAATAATGCATAAAAAACAATAGTAATGCAGTTTTTTGACGATACCATACGAATAAAAAAGGTATAGGATAAAACATTAATTTTGAAACCGTTATAGTCCTAGATCTAGGGTACTTTTTCATGATAGATTTTCATCGTGCTGGAAGTAGGTTAAATTTTTAGTTTACTGAATGGCAGATTAGTAGGAAAATGCTGTTACGCGGTTGCTTTTATCGAATTGGTGATAAACTTGTAACTTTTTGTGCGATTTTTTGTTTATTTAAAACAAACGTATCTTTTACATAAAGTAATACAAAGAACCGTTCGGCAGACATTTGGTCGATTCAGGATCACAGGCAGTCATCTTCTAAACTTCTTGTGTGATTTTAGACTTACAACAACCTAATTATTTTATAACAAACAATTGACCTAAAATAAACATCTAAAAGCGATCGGCAAATATTTTAACTGGACTAGATCACAATCAGGTGTCCTGATTCTGTAAAGTTTTTGCGGTCTGTTGATAATTTGTCATACTCAAAATCGGATATAAATTAGTCATGAAAAAATACGGTATCTCAAGAACTATTATTAATCGATAAATATCTGAATCAAATTTTTACATTTGCAGTTCACGGTTGTTATAATATTACAAACAGAAATATATTACTTCCTGTCAAAAAATCATCCTTATGAATTTTTATATCTCGAAGTTATATTGAGGTCTCCTAGGTTAAAAATTCTAAAATGGATTCAAAATTTTGTGCGTATGATGATTGTTTCTGTGTATTTGGTTCTGCTGCTTATAGAACATAGGGATTGATTTTTTTTAAATCTTTGAATAAAAATTAAAAGGTTGTGAAGAGATATCGATAAGAGGGGTTTATATTTCATTGTATTTTCTCTGACAAATAGAGATGTTGAATTTAGCGCTCTGTTTCCACAAAAATGCGTAAGATCATTTGTTATTTTACATCACCTTTCCCGGACTTTCTTTAGATTATAATATATTTGTGTATGGCAGTAGAGTACATACTGACTCCCGTAGGGGAAGACATCCGCCTTGTGACGATTCTCGTTGCCAAATCACCCCCACCTCCTCCGATTGTTGCCCTAATGACTTTCCTGGCGTCGTCGTTTAGACCCCGGGAATCTGACCTCTTGAATCCGATTACATATCACAGTCATAAGTTTGGCCTCTGTCAGGATGCCACCGATTCAAATGCCTCGGCAGACATCTCCATCAGTGTATTTACACAACCTACTATCGCCTTCTTAATAGGCTTCTTCCAGTTTCGCTCATCTACTCTAATTTGTAACATTTTCAACCAACTGATTATCAGTTTCGCTGAAGCGCAATCCCCGCACCTATATGTATCTAACACCGAAGAGCACAAAATAACCATTTCCCCTTAACTAAATTTCAAACTAAACTGTACTATCAAATATTTATTTTTGAGTCTACTTGAAACAGCTACTCTCATACCTCTTAAACAAGTGTTAATCGCAACGACAATTTTGTCCTACAGATATCGAAACCCATTTTTTAATTTTCATAGACAATTAAGAAATTCAGTTACTAAATTTTAACAAGAAACGAATACTAACTCTCTCTGAAGATCCGCTTTCATCTCCCACACGCACCTTCATTACACAGTTCCTAACACAATATTCCTCTATACTGAAAAGTAACAGCACAACTAACCAGACCTCGATGCCAAAACGCCTTTCTTAGCGAGGTAAACGACTAAACGGGGCCCTAGCCACCCGAGTTGTTACTGTCTTTTAGAATATCAAACTCTTTCAGCCACCCTCTGCAGGGCCAAAAATCTAAGGAAACCAGCACTTTAGGCCGCTCCCTTTGGGGTTTTCAATTTACTTGTAAATCTAAATCAGGATTAATTCTTCAAGTTCTCTTAACTATTCTAGTATGTCAGCTTAGTGCTTTGGTCAGACATGCAGGACATTGTGTACATTGTCGTCAACTCTACGTTACGGATACTGACCTGAGTCAGTCAAGCCAAACCTAGCCAACTTATTCTAAAAGCACCACGTCCAGAAAGAAACTGGGTAATATGCTGATCGGGGGAGACCCACCTAGCAACTTGTAAACGTTTTACGTCCGCGAAAATACCACGATAAGGACGGACAAAATAATCTTTCCTTGTATGAAAGGGGAAAAATTAAACAACTCCCTATCATTCAGAATTCAGTTTTCTGAATTATTTTTGCATTCTTGTATTGAATTAATTAAAGTATCTTGTTTTTTTTGTGAATTAACATTTAGAACATTTTTATTTTCTCGTCCGATAACTGTAATAACATTCTTTAATTCTTTAGACACAAATACGCACTCTCACACACAAAAAACTCTCCTTCTCTCTCCATTACGTTAAACCGAGTTGTTTAGGTGCGGTTTATTTTTACCCTTTCAGTTTATTCTCTGCTCAGTTTATCTTGTTTCCCTCTCTGTGGGAGGTGTAGCCAGAAAACATTCGATGTATTAAAACGATGTTGAAGAAAAAATATACCATCTTTCAAATCCAGTTAATTTTTATTTTAATGGATGAGAGGTAACACATGAACGTGTGTGTTTGTGAGTCGTGTAATATACGACGTTTGTCTGACAAGTGTAGGACTGTTTACTTTTTATCGAACAGCAGGCATAGTAATATTAATTCGCTCACGTATTACACAGCACCGACCGACAACAAACAAGAATCTGTAGGGTATCCTGCAGCACCCGACCCGTGTTTAAAACACCACCGTTTCCACCACACACGGTTTAATATAATCAATCACGGTGACATATTACATAACATGGATAAATGGAATTCGTTTCAAGATATAGAATATTGTGCGACGTCATTATTGCTTAGGTACACGATCGTGCTCGTGAACTCTCGCATGCTCGTGAACTCTCGTATAAAAAAAACATAGGTCTGCATGCGAGCATTCGCACGCACAGACACGCGTTTATAATATAAAATAGAATTTATTACGTTGTTGGGTTCGTTTCGTAGAATTTCATTCCGATAAACCTCACCTCGGTATAGTATTGCATACTTATATGTACATTAAAGTATAGTCTGGTTGCAATATTATAATTAATATAAAGGTACGTTACATTATAGTGCCGTTTTAAAAATCAAATTATTAAAAATTGATATAACGGTGATTACAGTAGAAAAACAAGAAAGACGAGTAGAAAAAATGCGAGACAAGGGTGACTTGACAATAGTAATGAATCTGGTAAAAAAAACTTTAAAAGAAATCTTTTTTTAGTAATTTGCGATGATGTTTTTACTTAGTGAAACTAAAAAATTAATTTAACAAAAATTAAATAAATATTTTATTTGTAGGAAACAATATTACGTAGCAGATAAATATCAATCGAAAGAACAGTAAATAAGGTGTGACCGTACTATTTATTTTCCTATAAAGAAATATAACGGTAAGTTTAATTAAATATGTAGTATGTATTTTAAATTTATAAATTTTCTTTTTCTAAGTTGTATATCCAAAATAAAATAATGTTTTCAACCATATTTTTTATCACGATTAATGAATAGAGGTGAAATCATAGTCGTGATTCTACTTTCGTAAACCCAACCGCTAGTGGGCGCATTGCGTAACCAAATTCATAACATTACATAACATTTCCTACAAGTCTGATCGGTTCGCTACATTTCATCACGTTTCTTCATTTTCTATTAATTTTACGTTATGTATAATACATTTTTACATCAGTATTCGATAAAACGACTGTTTAGGTAGTAAGGCCTTTTGGTTTACGTAGATTTATGTTTTTTTACCGACAAATTAACGAAACTTAATTCAGATATCTAAATAACGAAAAGAAATTTCTATATTCTATCGTCCGGATTATTTTACGTCAAACAATTTAATAATTTTTATCTAAATTCTTATTTTTTCCTTGCATTTAATCACATTTTAACATTTCGTATCGTTTTGTAGGACGATTCCTGCATACAAGAGGTGTCTTAGATGTAATGCACAGTCGCTCATAATTCGCACACGAATAGATAATCAAATGAAACAAATATAGATTAAAAGCTCATTTTATTTGCTATAAAAACCTTTACTTATTTTTCAATGTGATCACCGTTTAAGCTACATATTTCTTCCAACGGTAAACCAGTTTTCTCATTCCGTCGATAAAGAATGCTGGAGTATTTTTTCTTGATCCACTACCTCACTGAATCCTTCAGTTCATCGTTCGTATGAAACGAAAACCCTTAGTATCCCTCTTCGATTGCAGAAAGAAGTGAAGATTGCAGACAGCCAAATTCATTAAGTGTGGAAGGTATGGATTAGGTTCAAATTTCAACTCCACAAGAGCCTATAAGGTTACACGCGGTGTGTACGGCCGAGCATTATCGTGTTGCACAATTTTCGGCTCTGTGGATTGTCGAACATCTCCTGAGATGTTTCTACATCTGTATGAATCGCACAGAATTTACAGTCGACCCGGCTTTTAGTTAGTAATTCACGTATTTTGTGTAATATGAATGGTGGAATTTTCGAATATTTATTGTAAATTGATACAGTATAAACCACAGCAAGTATTTTTTTTTATAAATTAAAAGTACTTTAATTTTTCAAAGGTACAAATTTATTATACTAAAAACAGCCGTTTTTAATCTTACAAATTCATAATATTTTTCTGTTAAGTTTTGTCCTATTTTTTGTTTTTAAAATTTGACTTATTTACCATAGACTTTATTATATCAATTTTCTCAGAATTAGATTCTATACTAGTTTTGATAATAAAACTTATCCTTTTGTTAGTGATCTAACAAAGTCATTATACTTCTGACCTAAAAAAAATTGTTTTTCACCGCCGAATTTCTGTTTTACGTTGGATATCATGAAAACTACGGGAGGTACAGTTCTGCAATCTGTTTTATTCGATTTTTTTGGTCAAAGAAACATAATTCATAAACTTACCCCTTAAATAACTCCCTAAAAATTTCACCAAGGGAACTGAAATCCGGGAAAAATTCTTCGCTAACCGTAACTCTGTAACAAAACTTTTTCGGACATACGTTTATATGAATTTTTCCTTATTTCAAGCTCTAGAATCAGTTCGCAAATTGTTTTTCTTTCCTCCCCGGAATCACTCTGTTCTTCTTCTTCCCCTTATTCAGTATTGTGGATCGGACGATGAGCGTAGACCTCCACTGCTACTCTAATTCCATACTCCTAGTTAAAATGATTTCGTTCATGGACACTTCTCCGATTCAGTATTTTTAATGCTATTTTTTCTTGCCTCCTTCGCTTAATACAACTTTTGTACTATGAGAACCTGCATTTTTACATTTTCTTAAACAAATACATCTCGATGCGAACCGTATCAAATTCTCGTAAGATTTTCGGAAAGTTTCTCTCTATTTGAACCAACACACGATTTATTCTATCCTTCAACTCTGTTAGGTCCTCGATGTTAAGAAATCTCTTTCTAATTCGGGTCGACTCGGAAGTCTTTAGCGATCGATTCATTAAACTGAAGGTCGTTTGTTATTTGAAAGTTGTTTTTCTCATGTTAGATCGTGTACTTTTTAAGCTTATCAAAGTCAGGTTACGGTGGATTTTAATAATCGAATACGAGGGGTTCACGGTTGATAGTATGAATGCATATATAAAAGGATTTTCACTCTTTGTGTATCAATCCATCGAAAAGATTTTCTATTAAAACGGCTTTCTGCCAGTTTTATGTAAATCTTTATTTTAGGATTCTTGCACCTCTGCCGAAGATCTGTCGTATTTTCGATCGTAATGTCCAATTAATCCAACACATTTTCTTTCATCGCGTACTTTTACTTTAAAAATAGAATCGGGGATTCAGTTTTTTGTCGATTCATATCTCATTCGTTTTGATAGTTGTTGATCCTTTAAAATCTGATAGGTCATAATAATTATTTTTATTTTGTAATTCAGATAATCGATTTAATTAATAATAGATAATGTTTTTTTTTATTTCATAAAAAAAAAAATTATCAATTTAATGTGTTAATTTTTTTTATGAAGGGGTATTTAATGCGATTAGTTATAAATATTAAAATTATTTGTGCTAAACAATATTAATATAAATTTTTTTTATAACAAATGTTGAATGTGTCCACCATTTTCATCAATGCATTAACCTCTTGCCATTGCCCTCTTTTTCATATTCCCTGCAATCTTTCGAAGGGTACCTCTTCCAATTACTCGTAATTCTTGAGTTATGTTGGCTTTCAGTTCTTCAATGATGTGTAGATTATTTTTGAATACACAACCTTTTAGATATCCCCAGAGGAAAAAATCTGCAAGAAAAACATCAGTTGACCTAGCTGGCCATAAGTCAGTCGATATTAATCTTTCACCAAAAAATATTCTCAAGAGATCCAGTGTTGCTCTTATCGTGTGACATGTGGCTCCATCTTGTTAAAACCACGAATATCTCTCATTTAATTTTAGATTTACAATAAATTGCGTTACAATTTCACGATTGAGTTCTGACAAGAAAGATTGTTTTCAAGAGTACGTGTCCAATTATTCTTTGCCTGGAAACTGCACACCACACACCAATTTTCTGTGGATGTACAAGTCGTGAATGGATGAATGAGGATTGTTGGAGCTCCAGTAGCGATCATTTCGGCTATTAAACGTAACCACTCAAATAAAACCAAGCCTCATCTGTAAAAAATAAATTATCCAGCACTTTAATGCTCTCCTGAACAAACTTATTAAACCAATGACGGTAATGGAGCCTAACAGCGTAATCAACTGGTTGTAATTCATGTGATACAAGAATTCGGTATGGATTTAAGTTAAGTAGCCGAATTTAAGTTAAGTTTAGTAGTCTCTGTTTAAAGCAACTTTAAACAGAGAGTCCTTCTTTGTTGCGCAAGTTTTCGTAATGATTTATTTGGTGTGTTTTAAAAAGCTTACCGTAACATCTTCCAATGTTTCGTCAATTAGTATTGAACGTTTCCGGCTATGTCTCTGAATGCAAGTGAGATCAGTCCCTCTATATTTCTTTATCAGATGATGAATTGAAGGTTTATTTGGTAAATTTTTAACCGAGAACTTCAATTGAAAAGCTTTTCTTGGCCCAAAACAAAATATTTAGTTGTCATATAATTTTCCACAATAAAAATCATTTCTTCTGTGTTCAAAACCACTTAGTCTTAATAAAAAAAACACAGATAACCAAAAAAACTAAATATTCACAAAAATAGATAGAAAATAATATCAGCTTTTTAACCGACTTCAAAAAAGGAGAAGGTTATATCAATTCGACAATTATTTTTTAATGTATGTAACACAATATCTCCGACGTTAGTAAACCGGTTTTGATCATTGTTTTAATCGAAAGAGTATAATTTCGGAATGGTCCCGTATAAATTTTAACCAAATCCGACGTTACTCTTAGGAAAAATACCAAAAAAACTTTTTAATGTATTTTACGCAATATCTTCGACGTTATTTATTTGAATAATTTGTTTTAATCGAAAGAGTATACTTTCGAAATGGTCCCATTTAAATTTTAACCAAATCCGATGATACTCTTAAGAAAAATACAAAAAAAACTCTTTTTTTAATGGATGTGACGCAATATCTCTGACGTTAGTGAACCGATTTTGATATTTTTTTATTTATTTAAAGAGTATACTTTCGGAATGACCCCATATAAATTTTAACCAAATCCGATGATACTCTTAGGAAAATTACCAAAAAATAAAAACGATTTTTTAATTGATGTTACGCAATATCTCCGACGTTAGTAAACCGATTTTAATTATTATTTTTTAATCGAAAGAGTTTGCTTTTGGAATGGTCCCGTATTAATTTTAACCAAATCCGATGATAATTTTAGGAAAGATACCAAAATAATGCTCTTGCGTTTCGTTGACAAATATTTATGTGTTAAACTGATACGATGAGCATGACACTAGACTTTCATTCCCTAAGAATCGATTGTTGTACGTTTTCATTTGAGAGAGTCTGCATTCTCGTTGTTGAGAAGTCAGCACTTCTTTCTTTATTAAAGGATCATTCCTTTCTTGGCAACTTTCATGTAAACGTTGTTGTCTCATTTGAGCAGCGCGTTTATTAGGCCTACCTTTTTTTTTATTATATAATAATGTAAATATATTATAGTTATAATGTAATATATATATATATATATATATATATATATATATATATATATACACTAGACACCACTAAAAATTGTGAAATAAAATAGTCTACAAAAAATAAAATTAAAACCGACTTCAACAAATAATAGAACCAAAAAGTTAAAAATCATTTTATATTTAATTATTAACTAAAGCAAAAGCATTTACAACAAATAACTACTTTTGAAGTCTGTGCCAGCAACACAAGTTAAAAAAAAAAACAAAAAAAAACTACGAGCTATATAATAGAAATCCTACTACAAACAATGCAAAATTGGTAATAGTAGTTCTACTACAATAAAATGAGATCCACAAAAATACAATACAACAGTAAAATGCGGCATACAAAAATATGATGTAAGTCTACTTTAAAGATGCTTGGCTATCCGGGATTCGTACCCGGATGAAAGGCCGAGACGCTACCACTCGCGCCACGGGACCGGCACTTTAAATATGCTTAGGTACTTATATTATCACCAAGTATATGTGTCGTAGCGAACTCAAGATGAGGTATGATCGTGAGACGCTGTCTTTAATATGCTCTTGAGATCCTATTTTACATGTGGGAATCCCGTTTAGCCGCCTAACGGTTGGTTGAGGTACTAACTGTGTTGGCTGGCACCGACTTCAATCAAATCTTTAAAAATCTTTAATCTGTAATCTGTGTTGGCTGGCACCGACTTCAAAAATAGCTATTCGTTGTTAAATACTTTTACTTTAGTTAATGAATAAAGATGTAATTATTTGTAACTTTCTGGTATTATTATTTTTTGAAGTGGTTTTTATTTTTATAAATTATTTTATAATAAAACAACAACAGGTAGTGTTGTCAACCTCTTCATCCAGAATTATTGTATTAACATTTCTAGAAATTATTTTGTTTGGGTTGCGTTTTAAAACAAACACTCTGTATAAAGAAGTTTTAATGCCGCACCGAAATCGCTGTATATTCTTTCTGAAATTCCTTCTACCCATTGATCAAAATAACTTGATATCATTCGGACTCTACAACTTATAAAAATCCCCAGTAATTAGGGTTCATTAGTTTAAAATCATTTAATTCTATCGATAAAACTGTCTATTCCGTCCTTATAGTGCGGTATGAAAACTCTTTTTGGTGTATATCATTTTTACGCGAATAATAAAAAAATGTATATTCTTATTTTTGTTATGATTTTCCACAGTCAGACGTGGAATTTTCTACTTCTTTCGCTCTTGCTTGAAGCTTTTCATTATAACTTTTGTATATTTTAAAATCAACTACGAGAATATCGGTTTGAGGCGCTTACAGCTTCTCCCAATAATGGTTGTTTATTTCCTTATAGGTACCGTTTTGGTCTTAAAACTGTACGTTTTCGGCTAACTTTTTCATTTTCATAAAGCAATTAAGTGAGGTGCGAAGAAAAATGCTCCCGATTTATGCCTTGTGAGTTTAATTTTATTTAAAATTATTACGAGGGTTATTTTTTTTCAAGGTCCAATCGGTCGCGAAATAAAAACCCGCGCAAAAATTGGATGAACCTTTGCGCATATGTGTTGCAGCGTCTCTAGTATGGTCTTCAATCACGCCGCTTAGTTTAGTTCTGAACACGCAGCTAGCACGTAAACATTCTACAACAATAGCATCTCCCGCTAAGTGTGAAGTGCGTGCGGTAATTCGATTTCTTCAGGCTGAGGGGTGTAATGCAGCTGAAATTCATCGACGAATAAGTAATGTGTACGGTGAAACTTCAATGAGTGACAGTAAACTGCGACAATGGTGCAGGAACTTTAAAGCAGGACGTGCAGATGTTCATGATGCAGGCGGTCAGGGAAGGAAGTGAATGTCAACCATGATCTCGTTGAGCGAGTGGATGAGGCAATTCGAGAAAATCGTCGGTTCACAATTTCTGTATCGAGTGATTCGTTTCCTGAAATTTCAAGGTCAGCTCTCTACACCAATGTGAGTGAGAGACTTCAGTACCCCAAACTGCGTGCGAGATGGGTTCCCAAGATGCTGTCCGACCATCACAAAACAATGAGAATGGACGCTTCCCTAACATTTCTCCAGCGCTACCAGAATGAAGAAGATTTTTTGAACAAAATTGTCACAGGGGACAAGCATGGGTCCATTTCGAAACTGAAGAAACAAAAGAACAATCCAAACAGTGGATGCATTCTCATTCTTCCAGTAAACCAAAGAAGTTCAAGCGAACTTTATCCAACAGAAAGTGTATGGCTACTGTGTTCTGGGACCGGAATGGAGTTCTCTCGGTGGAATTCATGGAACGTGGTACGACCATCACTGCAGCCTCATACTGCGTGACTCTTCAACGTCTACGAAGGGCAATTCAGAATAAGCGGAGAGGAATATTGTCATCAGGCATTGTCTTTCTCCATATTAAAGACTCCGAATTCGGAATACCACGTTGCTTTGATCGGTAGCAAAATGTACGAACATATTTTTAATAAACAGAACGGACGCAATGAAAATAATGTAAAAGCCACTACATTACCTCTGATTATTTTTCCACAGCTGTATTAATTAATTTTTTTATCATCGGTTATGGTGTCAGTTGTAACCGACTTAGCGGATACGGCACATCCAGGTAGTGACAACTGGCACCTACCTCGTGACGATGATGCCCTTATCTTTTAAGAACATGTCAATGTTGAATTAAACGATTAACTGTATTAATAAAATTAAAACAAAAACAAAAAGTATGATGCAACATTAAGCGTTAATTTTTATTAGTATTCATTGTTCTCGCTACCTTAATATCGGGACGTAAGAAGAATAAAGCCCAGGTTGAGTGAAGGGTACAGAGGAAAACAGGGTTTAATCCGTTTACGTAAGTGGCAGTAAAATTTTATTCGGGAAATTTCCCGAGAGAGATATCGTTAAAAGGTTTTTTCATATTTCTACCGATCTCTGTGGCGGAGCGGTAGCGTACTAACCTTTCTTCTGGAGGTTCTGGGTTCGAGTCCTGTTCAAGTAGTGGAGTTTTTCACGCGCTATAAGAATCATTATTGTACATCAGTAACGTAATGATTATTCACAGATTTATAAATACAATAAATAAGATATTTTATTAAGGGCTTATTCCATCGCTGTTAACACGATTATCTTTCAAGGCGATTAAAAAATAAGTCGATTGTGTTATACTTTCTTCCATTATTAAATCGATATAATTGTTCATTAAATGAAGACGTAATTAACATTGAAGGTATATTTTTTTAGCTTATAAAACAACCACTTCATCGATATAAAAGTTACCGCGATCGCTATTTTATATATCGTAACGATGAAAGTTAGCGCAACGACGTTTCCGCTCTCCAGATCTACGAATATACAGATATCATAGAGGTTTCAGCTCGATGTATTGTTCAGTGTTTTGAATAAGGTTACTACACATTAAAAACTAGTTTCAATTATAGTTAAAAAATATATATTACTACTTAAATGTAAACGATAAAAAAATCTTCGTAAATAAAACCCTGTAAATAATCTGGAAGTCTGCAGGGAATGCCGGCTAGGCCTACTAGAGGTCTTAACGTTGTGCCCGATTTTCACTGAACGTGACCGTCATGATAATCATAAAAACATAATCGATGTGTTTTTATTGAAATGTATAATAGAGGAATTCTTAAGCAATAGGAATAAGAAGAGAAGGCAGGGCTGCCGGTAATCTCTTCGGTTATCTCAATGTCCCATCGTTACAGCCTTAATCCATTCTTATTTTTGTAAATAATAATGTAAGATAACATATTATTATACCTTTGTCGGTGCTATTTCTGATACCGTCACTTTCGATTTAAAACTTTCAGACAGATATTTTTGGAATTCGTAAAACGTTGTAAATGCAGTCAGTCCTAAGATCGTTCTAACGTTTACTTACTATTGTAAACGAAGTACTATTTCGCGAAATCTGTATCGGTTGTACATCCGGGTAATTTAATCGAAAAAACACCGTAGAAAGTGTCTCGGTCGAACACATATCAGAAGCGTTGTTTGAAAAGTAAAAAGATTAAAAAATATTTCATTCTCTGATTAAAGGACTCAAATTATTTTTATACCGAATTTTACGTTATATCGTTTTCTTATTAAAACGTCTTAAAGGTGTTAAAACTTTTTTCCATATCGGTCACAGGCAAAGAATGTAAACACGATTACATTGTATTATGGAATCGGATACCGAGCGACTGATTAATTACTTCTTAATTTAAATAAAATAATATGTTCAAAATTGAATCCACCCGACCGAAAACAAATCCAGTGTGTGTAGTCGAGTCATTTCTCTTACTTTAATTATTTTCTAAGCAAACAGGAATTTTTTAGCGTATGAAAAATACCAAGCATGACCGGAATTCGAACCGGTCTCCGCGTTGCGAGTGGTAGCGTCTCGCCCTTTTATTCTGAGATTCCGGGTTCTAATCTTGGTCAGGCATGGCAGGCATTTTCACCCGCTACAAAAATTGTATTCATCTCATCCTCTAATGTAATACTTAACGGTGGTCCTGAAGGTAAAACAGAATAAATTTACCGGAATAAATCGATTAGTACAGTTGCCGGAATGAGCGAAGTTCTATTCAAAGTCGCACCGTATAAAAAAAAAAAAAACGCGAAAATATTAACTTGTTATTAATTTATGTATATGTATAGCATTGTGCTGATATCACTAATAAGCAAAGATTTATGCGATGGGCTCACATAATCTCTTGAAATACACTATATTTACTCGTAGATGAAAAATGCATTTGTACTATAACCGTTAGATGAAAATAAGTTATAAACTATAGTAATGAAATCAATTCGTAATATAGTTAGTTAATATATTATATTTAGCTTTATTGTGTTAATGTTTAATGTTAACAATTAGATTATGAATATTTTTTTTAATAATGGCAAAATAGATGTGCGACTAAACCGTATTAAAAAAAAAAAAAATGTTAGGTAAGTTGATAGAAAGAAGCATATCTTTATGTTATTATCCAATAACGGAACAAAAAACTCAAGTCAATTGTTACTGGAATGTAGATAATAAAATAAATAATTAAAATTAAAAAATTAAAATTTATAAAGCGATTAGATACGCTATAAATTGATAAAAATATAATAAAAAGTTTTGATTTGTCGATTTATAAAGAATAACTCGTAATTCTTATGTATTAGATAATTTCAATAATGGTCATCTTGATTAGAAAAAGGATTAGGAATCGACAAGGAGATGATTAAAGATGCGAAATTAACCGAATTGATAAATGCAGATTCCTTTTTATCCGATGAGGTAAGGTCATGATTATTGAAATAAATAAAAAAAAAACTGATTGACTGTGATAATTTAGGTTAAACCGTAACGATGAAAAATAAGGTTTTCGCACTGCCATAATGGCGGTGGAAAAATGAAAGCCGGGTTACCAGTACTAATCGGATAGGGAGATATCGGTGGTAATTTATTTTTTATATATACCACAAAGTAAGCCGATATATTCTGCAGAGATTTTAAACGGCTTGTGGCGACAAAACGTAATAAAATTGATTTTAATAAGTACTAATAGTGACATGATGGGATTATAAACTCTAATAAGGATCAAGAATTTAAATTAACCGTGATCAAACTAACATAGGATAGGTTGTGTGTAAAGACTGTCTTTACATTCTGAATTCCAAGTGGCATGTAATTAATTAAAAAAGCTTTTTTTTATAAACTCGAAACCGGTAATTCGGAATGTAAATGCTTCGTATCAGAAACCGAGGTAGGTCGTAGTCAGTTTTCAAACGGACAAAAAAAAACAATCGATAAAGACATGGGTAAATTCGATTCGTGAAAATTAAAAACTGTGCATGTATATACGTTGGGAATTAGACGTATACAGTGAACTGCGATACTTTACTACATACCCGAAGACTGAAGCTGATCTGAACAGGCGCAGTACTAGCGAGATAGATCGTAAGATCAAGTAATTCCGATTGACTGGAACCATAACATTACAAGCGATAAAAATGACGAAGACATAATATTAAATCTGTAATCGATTTTCCTGTATTCCACCTTACATTTTACTAATAAACATATAGCCATTTACACGTTAATGATTCGAATTAAGGGCTAACTTTACTCGGATAACTATTCAAGTAAGCGGTAAAACTTAAGTAGAAAGCCTGATGTATTTTTCGTTTTTGGTTACGTTTTGAGTCGTTGACCGTAACATATTTTGTAAGAGATAGCAATTCGGTTCCTGTATGTGAATTTTGAAAAAAAATTAAATTTGCATTTCGTTTATCGATATCGGATTAATCTTTAACATGATTGCAAATTATTTTATAGATCGATAAATTTCATCGTAATTACTGTATCTGATTAAAGTTACGTCCGTAAATAATTGCAGTGATGCATTTTATTCTCTTTTTATCTTTGTATTCCGTTCAAAACTAAAGTAGAAGGAACTAGGGTTCAACAGCTTAGTTTATTTCAATTCGTGTCAATTATCTTGATTTGTGTCCGTTCTATTGTTTGTACGGGATTACGCATGGACGACGTAAAATGTTTTAAAGGAACTCTGAGAACGAACTTATTTTGATTACATGTAGAGATTTACGCGATTAAAGTCATAGAAATTCAGTGCGCTACTTCTTTAAAATAATTACAAAAGGTGGCCCCCTTTCGATGAAAGTACTTTTTGTATTCAGTCACTCTGGATTCGCGCCCAAATAATAATTGTACGATTTAATACAGAAACTTTTATTTACAGCCTGTAATTTAAATATTACATTCGTAGAACTATAAATCTCTTTCAAAGGTAAGAAAGTTTGCAATTAACTTATTGATTCTTATGAAGAATACACTTCTGTATTATACACTAAGTGAATAAATTAAAGATCCAAAAATATAATTTTATACCTTATTTTCATTTTTAGATTACTTAAAAAAGTTTTTTTTTGTACTTTCAAAACAATTCAAAATTTAAATCAACTATACAACAAATTTAAGCCGGATACCGATAGCGTACTGCTGTTTTGTCGATTATGGAAATAATTAGCTCCGCGTGAAGATGATTTTTATACAATTTTGATTAATTTATTATAAAAAAAAAAATTAAATAAATAAAAATAAAATACGCTAAAGAGTTACATTAATAATACCCAGGGATAATACAAAAGCGGTAAAATTGTTTCGATTTTTATTCTTAATTTTCATTAGGCATCCGATACTATACTACACTTTATTTGTAAAAAAAGTTTTCCTTTTCCTATTCGATTGACTAGAAAATGTTCGAAAAAGATTCTGAATATCTCCTGGCACCGGAGGAAAAGTATGCTGCTCTTTGATCGGTCGAGGGATAAAGGGCTTAACGATAGCATTTTTCGGGTTGACCTTGAAAATTGTACGGTCGGTAAATCTCGGAAGGCAAAACGGTTGTGCGATTAATTTTGAGAAATAGTTGCGAAAGGATGTGTAATAGTGAAATAAAACTGGTCTCTTATTGATCGGAATATCTAAGTTGTCGGGTAAGGTTTCTACCTTTTTTTCTTTTTTTCCCAGGCCGGGTATCCAATCAAGTATGCGCAGCCCGGGAAAGTGTCCTTTAAACTCAAAGGAGGCCTCCCCACCCACCGGCTGTACGTCCGGCACGGCAGGTCAGCTCCCCCGGTTGGATCTTTTGTTTTAATGTGCCTGCCTCAAGCCCCTCCCCCGACAGAGAACCAGGCCCGACAAAGCCGTCCCTAGCCCCCGCCGAGGGAACCGGGTCTCGGTCTTTTCATTACCCAGTTGTTATGATCCCCAAACGAAGAAATGATATTCTCCTCATAGCTGCTTACCTTAACGAAAATATTAAACTACTAAGTTACCACGGGGCCTCAATGGCCTTTTAAAAGGGCTACATCATCTTTAGCCTTTAGCACTATCTTGGCAAACTCTTCCATTTTGTTCCAATTGTCAGCGGATCGCAGGAGAAAAAGAAGCAGATTCTCCGGATTTAATTCTTGCAGCCCTGCACGTCGTCTATGTATAGTCCATCTATTACAGTGGAACAGAGTATGTTCGGCAGTATCCGAATCCGGGCAGAACATGCAAATAGGTGCTGGTCTTCTACCGAATCGATGTAAATAATATTCGAAACTACCATGCCCAGAAAGTATTTGAGTAAGATAATAACCAACCTCTCCATGTCCTCTATCAAGCCACATGCCCAAGTCGGGTATCAATCTCCTGGTCCAGGTAGCTTTAGTGGAAAGATCCCATCTGTCCTGCCATATGCGCCTGATGTTGGCTTGGGCTTCTTGTTTTGACATGCCACGATACCTAAGTGATCGCTCTTTAACTAAGAGGTCGATAGGGGGAACCGATGATAATACACAAGCCGCATCGTAAGAGATGGTGCGGTATGCAGAAGTGATGTTTATAAGAGCTTGCCTATGCAGAGTTCTAATTCTTACGACATTTCTTGCTACACAAAGTGCTTTTTCCCATATAGGTGCAGCATACAATAATACAGAGGTTAAATGTGAGGCAATGACCCGCCGCCTAGATGCACGTGGAGCTTCATGTCCAGCCAACAATCTTGTTAAAGCCTTTGCGGTATTCTCGACCTCTTTACATTTCTGTGCGAGATGAGGACTAAACTTTAGAGCTGGGTCTATAATGACACCAAGATATTTTGTTACTGCCACACGGTCTAGTCTGCGATCGCCCACGCGGAGATTTAGGTCTCTGAGTCGCCTTCTTCCAGCCAGAAAAATATAGTGACATTTATCTAAAGACAAAGATAGTTCTCGGTCCGAGAGCCAGTTATTAACCAATGTTAGCACTTCATTACCGGTAACTTCAAGGTCACGTTCAGTTTTGGCTTCAATTAATGTAGCCAAATCATCGGCATAAGCAACTATTTCCGAGCCTTTAGGTAATCTCAGTCTGAGTATTCTATCAATTACTGTTAGCCAAAGCAAGGGGCCTAACACAGACCCCTGCGGCACTCCTCCATGAAGCTGATATCTAAATTTACCTTCGAGCGCCTCGACCAAAGTCCACCTATCAGTCAGATATTCTCGTACTTGTCTTTTGATATAGGAACTAATCTGTTTGTCCGTGAGAGCTGCCATAATCGTATCCCACCGGACCGACCCAAAGGTATTTTTGATATCTAACAGAATAAGCAACGGGATTCTTCTGGTACGATTTTCTGGTAAGGTTTCTACCTGGTTACCCGCTTTAATCGCTTGGTATACATTAAACGTAGAGTAACTTATGCAGAGATTGAATTGAACGTTTTACTGGTTTAACCATAAAATTTAGGCATTTTTTCGTTTATTTTCTTGGTTAAAAAAGAATTAATAAAAAATGATAAACCAAAACTTTTAATAAAAAACAGAGTCGGTTATACCTTAATACGTTTTCATTGGATCTACATGCAACAGAAGTGTAATAACAAATAAAAATTTAAAAAATTAAAAATGTAAAAGAGAAGAATAGTGTTTTTTACTTCCTTGTACGAAGTAAAGGAAGTATGTGAACGCGAAAAATTTCGGTTTTCAGATTTCAACAGAAATATCCATATTGACCATTCCCGAATCCATTTGGACTAGTTTCGGCGTGACGTCTGTACGTACGTATGTATATTGCATAACTCAAAAACGATTAGCCGAAGGATGTTGAAATTTTGGATTTAGTAAGATGTAATTGTACACCTCCCACTTTGGTTGCAATCGACTGGACCAAAAGTGTGCAAAAGAGCACAAAAAAAAAAAAAATGGATTTTGGATTTTTTCTTAACTGCAGTAATAAGCCCTCATTGATAGCTTTTCAACGATATATCATAAGTGGTACTTATTTTCGCTGGTTCCAGAGTTATAGCTAAATTAAATTTTTATTGATGAAGTATTTGGATCTTACAAGGGGAAGGCACATCGGTCCGAATCGGACCTCATCTCACTTTTTTTTTAATTTAATTATATTGCTTTATTAATAATTATTAACCTCCGATTGTAAAAAAAAAATTACGATAATAATAATTCAATAATAACAATAAAAATAAAAATATATATCTAAATATCAGAAGTTATTAATAAAATAAAATTTTATGTACTTTTTATTTAAAAAAAAAAGTGTGTATGTAATTTAATAGGGGTACAAGGAAATTATGTGGTGTCCACATCAGATTTTTTTTTCTCAGATAAATCGATTAATGTTCTAATATTATATATTTTTGAATTATATTTAAAACATTTACTCAAATAAAAAAATAACATTACTCTATTTTATGTATTTTTGTTTTTACATATTTTCGAGATATTACAGTCTGATGAAGATGGATCTAACGAAAACGCGTTCCATTTTTAACAACCATGTAAAAGCAATTTTTTCTCATTTTATTTTAATTGATACAGTGAAAATGAATTGAAGGATTTATAAAAGAAGATTTGTTAAAGAAAATAAGTAAAATTGTAAGATGATTATAACTGTTTTAAGTATTATCACACGTGAAAGGATTAAATTTTAAGCTTCATACACAATAAAAACACCGTTTACGTTTGTTACTTTTACGAATATTGTACTAAGGAATGATTACCTGTACGGGAAACTACTATAACGGGTCAAACTTTTGAGTACTCGGTTTCCCTCTCGAATTTCTCTTGAAATTCCGGAGAAACTGTTAATCATGAAATTCGGAAAAAATTTATTTTATAATAACTCATTAAAGAAAAGCAGTAAGTTGGATTTTTTTTTATCTCATGACTATTATTTCCACCGGGTAAAGAAAAATTTTAATTTCTACACGAGATATTAAACGATCAATCCAAACACTTATGATTTAAATTTTCTTTTACATTTAACGTGGAAATACACATAAATATTATTGCAGGAACCGGAAGGAATAATCCCTTTTACGTCCGGAGAAATGGGGAGGGGGGGATAATTTTTTCAAACTTTATACCGGTCGGTATTTTGCTCTTTTATATTTCCGAATTATCATTCGCGTCAAAATTAAATACAATATTATAATTCTGGAAACATCGAAAAGGAAGTGGAGTTAAATACAGCTAGAAAGTTTTCCGTATCGCTTAGCCAGTTTTTATATTTTGATATTCTATCGATTGGCTGAATAGTTCAAATTTCTTTCTAATTTGATCTCTTGCCTTTTTTCTTGATGCAGTGTTGTATATTCAACCCTTGTACAAAATTATTTTTAACCGGATTCGAACGCGGTCGCTATTCTTTCACACAACAGTAGTCGCACATTTCCCGATCGGTGAAACATGTAATGCAAAAAAATACAGAATCTGTAAGTTATCGTTTGTTTTTTCTTTTTTTTAAATTTTGTTTATTAATTTAATTAATTTTAATCACCACTTAATAATTAAAAAAATTACAGTCATTGCATTTCTATTATACATACGTACATTTATAATGAATTATTCTAAATAATTACATTACACAGTAATAAATTACAAAATATAAATATAACATTTTAAATTATAATAAATAATATTAAAAAAAAATTAATAATTATAAATACACCTATAAGTATTCATTACTAACTTAGTTTTTCTAATAACACATAAATTTGATTATAGATAACTATGATTAATTAATTATATACTAATCTATTAATATTTACGTTGTGAAAATTGAACAAATATTTGTGTCTATGTGACAGTAAAAATTTATAATAATTTTTTTCTATTACAATTATTATTAGTTATTAAAAGTATATGTATACTATTTGTTATGTTATTCTGACGGCTGTGGTTTAATCACATTAAAGTTTTATTATAATAGAAATTAGATTTGAAAAAGAAGTCCCATACGTTCATGAGGATATTCTATATATAATATTTGATGATAAAACCAATAATAAAAATGTCAAAACTGGATATGTTGTGATAGAATTTGCACCGCCGGCCGCTTGAGTCCAGTAACCATCTGGGTGTCTGAAAAAAAAAAAACAGAATTGTTGAATCGCAATATCATGAATAATCAATACTGATTTTTAATCGTTTATAAATTGTATATTAAAATTAAGTTAAAATTTTTCTGAAATTCAAAAAGTAATTTGTTTATTTTATTAATCAATTTAAAAAAGAAGGTTTTCAAGTCAATTTGTGTAAACATTTTTTTTTTGTATATTCTAGCCTTAAAACGGCTCCGAAATATTTGATCCTACGTACACTTTCCGAACGTTCGGTCCGACATTCGTCCTTCTCTAGCTGGTCGTTTCGATTCCGTAGAAGAAGACGATAATTTCGTCGTTGCAGAATCGTTGGTAATTTTATCGTCGGCTTTATTAAAGAAAAAGTAATGGTCGGAATATAAAGTATTCTATGAATAAATAGCCATGTTTCTTTCGTTTTCCTTCAGTCGGCCATTTTGTAAAAAGATGTTTACATCTCGAGTTAAGATTGAGACATCTTAATATAAAATTCTGTATAAATGATTAACCGAATGTCTCTAATAAATAAAAAAAATACTATGTAAATACGTTAACGGATTTCAAAATAGCGGCCACGTCAAGTCCCTTTCCCGTCTAGATAGCGCTATAGCTCTAGAAGGGAAAGTATTGTAATCGGTCCAATTTGGGCATATGCGGTATTCACCGGGATCTTGACGTTTTGACACCTATGGAACCCAAAAAAACGGATGGAAATTTTCCGGAGGTCGGTTCGTATGTACGTGTGTTCGGTGTTGGCCTCTAAGTCACTTATCTCTAGAAATACTGGACCGATTTTGTTTTGACCTAACTTGGTCAGAACTTCTATATATGGGGCATTGATGCCATTAAATTTTCAACGTAAAAGGTAAGGCTGTTGAGCAAGGTCGCCCTCAGTATCTCGAGATTTAGCCTAATTAATATCATATTTTTCTTAGGCGCATTTGTTTACGATCAAAAAATAACAATATTTGCAAAAAAAGTTTTGCAAAATCTCACCCTCACCCTAAAATATGTTGTTGTAGTCATCTGCTATGTTGTGACGTCACAGGTGAATGGTAGAATTAAATAAATGAATAATATTTAATGTGCAAAATAGTAACTCGGTTTGGCTGGATCCGAAATCGCCTGGTACCTGGTGAGTTAAGCCTCGCAGCTACACCAGTCTGTCGACAGTACAAGCGAATTTCTTTTATGTAGGTTGTGGAGTTACATTAATTTAATTAGTGCCGACCGTCGCCGCTAGTACTGCCACACCCGCGCGAATTAAATACGGTATGCCGCGCGCTTTAGTTAGAATCATTGAATAAAATAAACGAAAAAATATTATAGCCGCGTGACGGGAAAAGTCAAACAAGTGCGTTGTCAGCTTTTTTTTATCTTACGTATTTCGGTAATCTATAGTTTTATCAAAATAAATTTTAGTCGCTAATAATGTTAAATCTTCTTCCATCGCAAAGAAAATGAACGTTATTTGTGAAAATCGCTCTACCAACTGCTGAGTTATTCCAGAAAATTGTAAACATAATATCAGCCGGAGTTTAAATCCATAAAATAAATAAATGTAATATACATAAAGTTGTTGTTATGTACCTAATACATTTGTCGTATTAGTGCTTAAGCTAGTAGCTGTATTCACTTATTTGTATTATACTAATGTAACGGTTGTATTTTTTTTTAAATCAATTGTTTAAATTGTTTATGATACCATGTTTTACGTAGTGTATAATTTAAATCAAAATATATTTTAATTTTGATATATTTATTTATTTTAGTATAATGCGTCTAATATTCAGTAAATGTTACATTTCATATTACTGTTGTGTAAATTAACACTCGTTTTTAACATCCAATGTACTCCTCAAAATAAAAATTAAAAAAAAAACGATACGAAAAAACAAAAATATTGAAAATTTAGAAAAATATAATTAATTATATATAATACATTTTAATTGTTTACACACAAACTACAGATGCAACATATAATACATGAACAAAATTATTAATTGAAATTAAAAAAAAAACTGCCAAACGGTTGCATAACTTTCCTGGCTTTTCTCTTGACAAATTTTTATTTTAAATATATTATACAGTTTTTAAATATTAAATTACTTTAGGTAATATTTCGAGTGCAATTGTTAAAGATCAAAATATCAAAATGTTTAGTATAGAAATTTAGGTCTGATTTGATTCCTTAGATCAATAACATTTCTACTTTAAAAATGATGCAGTATTAAAAGCATAATTTAGAAAAAATCATAATTCTTAGTAAAATATTTTGGGTCCCAATTGACCCTGTTAACAAATGACGTTTTTATCATCTGAATAAAAACATATATCTAAATGCATAAAACAAATATATATAATATTGTGGCCGCCATTTTTTAATCTCCAAAGGTAAAATTTTCTAAGTTATTTATTTTATAGACGGTGTTGTTGGATACATATGCAGCAAATTTCATTAAAATATCTCATTCCGTTAAAGTATGAATTTTTACTGAATAACACCAAAGTGGCGGTCAGACGGAAAGAGAGAAAAAATAGAGGAATTTGATCAAATGAACTTTTTTGTCTATTTCGATATCCTGAATCAGTCCTTTAAGTTTGGCAACACCCCTGAGTAGCTAATGTCAGGGGAGGGGGAAATATGGATACTGTGATGTCTTCTCGTCCGATGGGTTCAAAAATTAGGTCAAAGCTCGGGCAATTGTAATCAAATATTTTTATTAAATTTCAGCGTTTTTAGTTATAGGGTTTACGAGATGCGAGGTAAAAACTGTTTAGAAATAATGATGAATAGCCCTCCACCCCAAAGTCTAATTAACTTTGAAATTTTAATTAGAAACTTCGAAATTTTAAATAATTTAAGTGCTTTCATCGTACTTAAACTCAATTTTCTACCATCACCGCTAAACAAAATGAGAAAAATTCAAAATTCAAAATGGCGAAAACTATTCTTCCCCTTTTTTAATTCTGTCCACAATTAAGTAAAAGGTGAAAGATTTATTTGGAATAAAGAGAGTCCAGATCATTGTCTCATACACAGAACATTTTTTTTGCCATTTTGGAAGAATTTATGTCGAACCAGTCCGGAGACAGTAATCAAATACAAGCCTACACCTGCATGCAAGTGCATACATCTTCCGGAAATTTCTATTTATTTTACGTTTTTTGGACTCAAGGGGTCGTAAATCATTGATATTTGCAAAAACAAAAAACAAAAATTGGACCGATCTATATTCCTTTCTTTATGAACAATCAACAAAACAAAAAGCATCAAAATAGCTGGGAACTTATAGATGTAGCTAGGAAAGTAAAACTAAAAAAAATTGTAAAGTAAGGAATATAAATTTATTTTAATCGGTTTTTATATGTAATAATTTATAGTCATTATTACTGGTTAATTGTTTTCAAATGATTTGTGGTAAACAATAAAATTTTAATCGCAGATTTATAATTTTTTGACAATAGAATTTTGACAAATAATAGGATTCATTTCTGGTCACATTATAGCCGTTAAAAAATTATTGTTAACATTTTTATATTAATACGTAATCACCTATTGTATGTATGTTTAATCGAAAAGTGTATAAAATCATCCAAACTAGGGTCGGTAAAACTATTTTAAAAATCCATAAATGACGTTTATTTGGTCAAGAGCGTACATTCTCGATAGGCTAGTGTACTTTCAAACGCGTTTGCACTATACTAAGCGACATTTAACTTGACGGTTGTGGAATAAACAACAGCATTTTCGAGTATAGCCTATTCCTCGTACGGCTTATTAATTCATAAAATAGTTTCAAATGTACGTCGGCCAAGTTTTATCCGTCATTTTATACTGATTTCAAATTATTATAGTTGAATTTGTATAACAAAGACGAATCCAACCGTATCAACTTTTTTTTCTGTTTAGCCACCGTAAGGTATTACTTCAGAGTATGAATGAGGATGACATGCATGAATGTAAATGAAGCTTAGCCTTGTACAGTCTCAGGTCGACCGTTCCTGAGATGTGTGGTTAATTTAAAACCCAACTACATTCATCCTCTGAAGTAATACCTTACGGTGGTTCCGGAGGCTAAACAGAAAAAGAAAATCCAACGGTACCAAATTTATCTCAAAAAGACGGTGAAATCCCGGAATTCATTTTTTAAATTAAATGCCATGGACGTTTTAAAAGTCGTTTAATGTAACTGGTATTCAGCAGAATATTAAATAACGGTTAGATGAATAACAGTTTAGAATATAAAATTTGTTATCGCTGTAAATTGTTTTAATAGTTGTCTAAACTTTATTTTTTCGAAAAGACCTCCGTCAAGTTATGTAGTGGTTAGTATAGAAGGTATAAAAAAAATCCGCATTTCAAATTTTAGATATTAAATGATCGGGCGTGTCCAGCAGATTTGTTTTTTACTGCGGAAATTATATAATACGTAAACAAATATCACTAAATGAATTTGATAGTAACAAGAGGTGGCGATTTAGTAAATAAAATGTGTAATCAGGAAATAAACATAATAAAAAGCCGTAATAATTTAACTTAGTGTATATTATATATTTTATTAATTCTTAAAAATACGAGTATGTCTTTTTTAACTCATTTTGCATAAGTAGTTCTTTTAGGCTAAGTATAAATTAATCATATATAAGCAACATTTCTTATCTCTTTTAGATATACGTTTTATGCAAGCTGTAAATATATTTAATCTCTTGTTTTTCATTTATCTCCGTAAGTTTCCTCCTGATGAACATACGAGTAGATAATTTTTCTTTTTTCATGAAAAAAAATTCCAGAATCTAAACTTAATTATAATATTCAACTTCTTTTTTTTTATTAAATATTTTACGTCGTGGATTCTCAAAGTAGAAATTCGATTTGTTATCTTCGTATTCTAATAATCCTTTATAAATTTAATTCATTACTTCCTTGAACTGTATATGTTACCTATTAAACTTAGTAATTCAAATGTAATTTGTTGAAACAGGTGATGATTTCCCGTTGGAAATATAATGTACGCCATGTCGAGTAACCGAAATAGTGAATGTTACGGGATTATTGTTGTGATACCGTGAAACTGTTTTTGTTTGAGAAAATGATAACAGAATTCCAGATAAACTGTTATATACTGTTTAACAAACAACATTGCTCTGTTGTTTAACTAAAGGCGTACGGTAGGGGCGGGCACAAACTCACACATGGAATGATTATAAGAAAATACTACAAGCTAAAATATTAATCCAAAAATTATGACATATGATGACCTTCATGATAAATTGGTCACATTTCTACTTTTTTTACAGGAAGTTCCAATTAAATAAACAGTTTCGTTAAATAAAACATTAACAGTTAATTATCGTATAAAACTCAGCAAATTGAAGATGTTATTTATAAGTTCTGTTTCAATAGGAAGAAAAATAACAAACCTACAAAGAGATAAGAATATTATGTGTGTATTTGTACTAAGTCTGCGTTGTAGACTTAGTACAAATTTTGAACATTTATCTACAACTCTATTTATCCAGAGGATCTATTTCGTGCTGAACGCATACAGCTGTGCTTCACTATACTACCCTTAGCATATTGCGAAGCATCTCCAGAATTATGGTTCGAAAGGAAGGTTTCCGTCACATTGTTACGGAATTCTTCATTTGTAGCGTCCGATATCAAAGCTTGATTATTCCTCACAATATACTGTCGAGTGTATGATCGGGAATTCGTGGTAGCCATTGCGATGTGGTCGGTGATGCTTGCGTCGCACGGTGGATACAGCGACCCGAAAATCCTTCATTTAGGAAATTTAGCTTCTTCAATTAGGAAAATGTTAGCTGGAGACCGTTTTGCTGAAATCCAGACAAACTCCATGATACCCTTCTCTTGAAATACAGGTACAAACCGTTTTTCCAACATTTACAAATAAGAATCTTACTACTCATGTACTTTTCAAATATTGTCTGAACAAGTATCGTAATGTCATCCCGGCTCATATGACATGTGGTGGTTCCCTTTCCGATTCACGCATAAAAGGAGGATTCTTCTTAGCCCAGAAAACCATATTCCTGACTCGTGAACAGGAATAAATTTCACATTAATCAGAAAGTAAACCTCTTGTTCAGGTCACCGCGTTTGAAAATCGTTCTAATAAAGCACCGGTGGATGCAACAAGCTGTTCCATGTGTTCATCCGATAATTTATTCTAAAAGGTTGATTGAAATTATTTCTTATTCAACTCTTTTTTAATATAATCACACATTGTTGAGCGCTGTGTATTATTAGTGTATTCAATACTAGCTGTTCAATACAATCGGCTAAGGCAATACATGTTTATACTCGCGTCTTCTTTCGACTGTTACGCGGCCTGTCTTTAATACTTGCGAAAACAAATGATGTTTCTCGATCAGCACTGTTGCTTCATGAGGCGGGTTTTTGTTAAAGCGCCCACGAAATGCCTTTATCATTTACGACATTTTTTCTTCGTGCGTCGTCGTTTCTTGTAGACATGTCACCAACGGCTCCTCAAAATTAACCGAGTCGGCTCATTTCAATCAAGATATTATAACTAAAGCAAGAAAATAAATGAGTATCCTGTATGACCTTGAGAAAAAGGATGTCAACCGCGGTAAAAAAAAAAGAAAACGAATACTGCCAAATTTTTAAACAGTACCAACTTGTTTGTTGCAAGGTAGGGTGAGGGCGCTTCTCGAAACCGTAATATATGGTTGAACTGAACGTCGTATTCGTGTCTCTTCGACATATAGGATGACGAATACGACGCAATCTCACAGATCTCACAGATCTCACAAATCTCACAGATCAAAACGCATCTGATAATTGAGGATATTCACGTTCTAGTTGCTATTCTCAGCAACAGCGATAGACGTATTTCTGCCAGAATTTTAGCCGCTGAGGAATGTCAGGTAGCGAAAAGCCGATGAAACAGATAAAAAAACTTGTACTAGGCCACTCTTCATTAAACTCAATATATATTCTAATTTTGAACGCGTATTAAAATCTCATCCATGTAGAATCGGCAACACGGTTGAATATTATTAACAATAAGCTAGGTCACATTAAAACTTGTTTGTCGCCATGAAATTTATCGGTGCGAGACAGCCACTGCGAAGAAGTTATACTTTTTGTCATTTGTGTAGAGCGCACCAGGTCACGCACATTTCGCTCAAGTCGGTGATCCGATCTGTTCCTAGCATAATTTTGGCAAAAAGGGTTCATCACATTTTCCTAGATCGTAAATGTTTTTTCGACTTTGCTTCATAGATTTAAACTATCTCTTACAATTCCTGATATTTTATTGTTAGTGAGACCGAAATTGACTAGGTTTATGTCTGACAGGCTTCAAGAAATCACATTTTTAATAAACGACCGGTTGTGGTGGGAACACTCCTATCAAAGTTAAGTGTAATTTACATACATACACGCGCGCGCGCTAATTCTTATTTGCAATTGTTCTCACATTTTTTTAAATTATTTTTTTTGATCCAAGTATAACCGTCTTGGTTTAATTCTTTCTAATTGTGGTGGTGCTGGTCCGTCTACAACCCAAATATACTTCCGTTTGTTGAATGCATTATTTTTAAAAATTCATATGTTTTTCATTTCAGTTATTCTGTTATTTTTTCTTGAATATATCCATCGCATTATAGAATATATGTAGTACGGCTTGTTGTTAATCGTAACTTTAGAGCGACCTGTACGGCAGAGCGGTAATGTTTCTGTATTCATCGGGAAGGTGCCGGATTCCACGAATCACGATAAGATTTGAAATACTCTTACTCGCTAAAGATTAATTTATTATTATTAAATAAGAATTAGATAGTATAATCGGATGATTTTTCTCCGATTAAAATTAAATAACGACCTATCCGATCATTCGCTCCAGACAAGTAATAAAAAATAACTTCAGCGATGAACCGAACGTTAGAGCAAAATATTCTTACATTCAGATGGATATTCGGTCGATGGACATAAATTTCCTGATTGTGCATCGATTTTAATTTTTAGAGGTTCATTGTGCGATAAAGTTGATAACTGATATTATTCTTAAGCTATTCGTTTCTTATTTGTTTATATTTTACTAATTTTCGAACTGAAGGACATTAAAAAATGCTGTGGAATAATTTTTTCAAGTACTAAAAATTATTAAAAAATTCAATACTGTTCCTGTTGTATTCTAATTTTTAAGTTATCATAAAACTTAATTAATTAAATCGCTTGACACAACTTCTAAAAAACCTCGATAACATTTTGGATTAACTAAAAAAAATTAATTCTCTACTTGTAGAATTCTTGAAAATTATTCCCACTCTGTTAAGGGTAAAATATTTAAAAAAATAATTACAAATATTGTCATGTCAAATGGATTGAAACAAAAAAAAAATAATAATATCTAGAGCTCTGTTTTTAGGAGAGGATGTTTTTGTGTTAATATTTGTTTGATAAGTATTTCAAACTTATAACGGCTCATTCAAAAGAATAAGCCAAAGAAGAATTTAGCTACGGGGTAAAAAGGTATATCGATGTTACGAGTAATAAAATAATTTTTCAATTTTATTATTGAAGGAAAAGATAAATTTTAAGCTCTATACTAATGCCATAGAGTTAAGCGTCATTCTTGTCAGCTTTTTTCTTTAATATTAATTATGAAAAAAAAAAAACTTAAATATTACCAAATTGAATTTTTTCAATTCGTAGCAATTAGTTTATTAATAATTTATGTTCAAAAAAGCAAGTTATAATTTCTTATTCTAGATAAAATTATTAATTCTGTTTACGATCAGGATAGTAAGTTAATTTTAATTCTCAACTGATGTTATTAATACTATAACATTAATTAAACTCTTATTCTGAAGTTTACAAATTTATTTTAATATTTAAATGAATTTAGTTAAAGCAAATGAAAACTCATCAAAGGATCTTCACTTTTTTGTTGTTTGCCTTAATAATGGATACTTGATCCTTTGATGTACGGATATATATATATATATATATATTACAGAGAGAGAGAGAGTGAGAGAGAGAGAGAGAGAGAGAGAGAGAGAGAGAGAGAGAGAGTGAGAGATCTGTGTGTAAACTAAATACAGTAGAAGTGCGAATAAATTTATTCCATCCTGACTAAAACTTTTTGTTTAAATTTAATTTTCATAAAATAATACATATATATATTCTTTAAGTCTCCTGTGCCTTAGATTAAAAATATAACTAGCATAGTATTGCATTATTAGAATAATAATAATAATAATGATGATGATATAAATTCTTTTCATATTAAAGCGTGTATCCTATATTTACTTATACTTGTATTCTTTGAATAAAACAGTATTTGGGTTCTTCTACTGATTTTTGGAATGTAAAACTATTATCCACACAAATGATTCTCGCCATTCGATTGGCCGTATACCACTTTATATAATAAAAAAAAATCCTTCTGCCGGCAGTTATTGTGGGCTTTAAATTCGAAACAGCTTAATAAATAATTAACAGATTTCTATTATAATAACCAAGATACAGAAAAAAAAGCAGAAATTTTCCTATACCTTTTAAATATGTCTTTACATAAAATCGTAAACTGGATTCAAAACAACGGAGACGAACTGCAATCAGTACCGGATCAGTAAATAATAAATTAATTTTAAACATTTGTAATGAATCGTTTCTAAAAATTAGACCCGGACTAGGGCACGTCCTCCCATTACATCACTAAAATGTTAGATTTTGTTACAAATTATCCCTAGATTTCTAATCTGTTCCAACCTTACGTATTATTGTTAGTTATAAAGTAAATTATTCAAATAACTAAAATCCGACATCGATTTAGATTTAGAAACCTCAAAAATTCATTAGAGACTGATTACTCACAAGATTGTTCTAAATCATGCAAGAATAAACAATCAACCTGAGTTAATTAATCGTATTAAAACATTTATTATAAGCTCACATTAAGATTTGATTAACGGACTAGCGTCCAAATTGTAAGAAAGTAGCCATTCT
Organism: Lycorma delicatula; assembly: GCF_047948215.1. Classification (NCBI taxonomy): domain Eukaryota; kingdom Metazoa; phylum Arthropoda; class Insecta; order Hemiptera; family Fulgoridae; genus Lycorma; species Lycorma delicatula. The sequence continues at coordinate 163,996,239 of NC_134458.1, read as the reverse complement.
ACTTTACTGCATGAGCGGAAGAATGCCGGTAATCTTATCCGCACAACGTTAAAAGGACTGCTTCATGTTACTTTCATTTTTCTAGAACGTATAAACAGATATCGACGTGTATTTTGGTATTTACGTCTTAAAATTTTCACAGGTTTTATTTATCCCTCGATAGATGTTTTTTTTTTAATCAGATGATTTAGATGTTTTTCTTAGTAGTATTAAAATTAACCCTCTTATAAATAGGTTTACAACCAAAAAAAACCGTTCGAATTACTTTATAATTTTTGTTCTTTTTTCTTTTAGTTATAAACATTGGAACAAAATATTTGCAGAACTGAATATACTAATTTAATTCAAAAGGAGCACAGATTCAATGGAGATATTAATTTTTAATGCAGGCTGATAAAAAAAAGGTCGCAACATGTATGGGTATTTGATGATACCTTTCAGATATTTTTATATAAAAGTTTTAGCACTTTGAGGAAAATTGAGTCAAGATAATAAGGTAAAGGAAATGTTTGTAATTTGAATTAATTTAGTACAAGTTATTTCATCTTTATTCATCTATTACGTACAGTGATTTCGGTTGTTTTTTCTATTTTTTCTCGTTCATCGAGGATAAAATATTTTGTACATTAATAAAATAAATAAATAAAATCGCCCTCAAAATATTACTTCAGTCATCTTGTACAACGTTTTTACAGTAAGTTTTTCAGAACTAATAACATATCGAAATGAAGATGAAACGTCTTTCGTTACTATTGGAAGATTTCATTTCGACTGTTGGTGATTTGATTACATACGAAAAGCGTTTACGAGTAATTTTATTAAATTACCGAGATACAATATTTTTACATAACAGAACTACAAGTCAGTCAGCTTATTTTGTTATATTCAACCGGGTCTAGTATTATAAAAATTTCTTCGATATCGGCTCAAGGTTTACTAAACAATCTATTTTTGTATTATTGATCATGAAAAAAAATATATCTTGTAAAAGGGAATAAAGATGTTTTTTAGGAATCGAAAATAAAAAATTATAAGCGATTCGATACGAAATACAAACTACTGAAAATGGTATAGCGTTTTTAGAAAAAACCATTTAGATTCTGTTACGGAAATTGAGGTGCGAATCGTTTTCTCATCGTTCTCTTCACCGTGCCGGGTGAAGACCGTTATACTGTCGTAACATCACTTGTCGACTTCAACCGATATACGACGCGACCATGGCGGAATAGTTCGGAAAGTTTTCGGCCTGGCACAGAGATGGCACAAATATAACCGAATGACTATGATTTATCAAGTATGATCCTTTAGATTGCTGCTGGAAAGTTTCAGACGAATTTAGTTGCTTGTTTGTGTATCGAACAAAGGCAATGCGTTTTGACCATTTAAAAAAAAAAATTGAAGTCCTAGCTGTTATAATGTATTTTGTTTTAAAGGCTTAACCCAAACGGATATAGTTATAAAAGACGGTTAGATTACACTTGAAAGGATTCTCTCAAGAAAAAATGGGGTTAAAAATGTAGGCTGTTAAATTTAAAAGTGATCGTACATCCATTCAAGACGAAGAACACTCGAGCTCTCCAAATCAGCTATGATCGACGAAATCGTCGCAAAAATCCGCGATGCCGTATTAAATGATCGCGAGTTTGCTTAGATCGCATACATTTTCGATAAACAATGTTGATTATATTTTAGACGACGTTTTGGGTTTGTACATTTCTCAAGGGTGTTTAAACTTATTTAATCGTGATTCTGCTGAATTTATTCGACGTTTTAGTAGATGAAACATGGATTTACCGTTACATTAAAAGACCGAACAGTAGTTCAAACACTGGGTGGCAGCAGGTGAAAGTGCGCCAAAGAAAGAGAAAACGGTTTATTCTACAGGAAAAGTGACGGCTTCGGTTTTTTTGAATACTCGTTATGTAATGCTCATAAACAACCTGGAAAAAGGCAGGATCATCATTGGGGAATATTAGACTATCTGTTGGACCGATTGAAGGGTAAAATTCAGATAAAAGTAAGCATCCAGTTAAAAAGAAACTGATTTTTCGCCATGATAATGCACCTGTATATACTTATCGGATTGTTGTTGCAAAACTCAGTTACCTAAGCTTCGAAGTGCTACATGTGTGCCGTGTTTGGCGGATTTGGCTGCCAGCGATTACTTCCTCTTCTTAAACATGAAGAAATGATCGCTGAACAAAGATTCAGATAATTGGGTAAAGCTGAGACAACCGCTTATTTTGCAGAATTTGATAAATCACATTATACTTAAGTTATTAAAAAGTTGGAAAGTAGTTGGTGTAAATGAATCTAATTTCAAGGTTAATAAGTTGAGAACTTAATTTTTTTTTGAAAAATCTTGTGTTCGTCAGATCGAAAACTGTCCCTACGACCCTTGTATGAAAATACAAGCGTTTTACTCGTATGGTCCTACAAGTGAAATTTTATTTTATTCACTACAGGGTTCGTTCGATGTGTGCAAATATCATTATTATCAGAGAAAGGAAATCTGATCGATGTTTTTTTCTATTTTTGATCCTGCACGTATGTCAGAATCATAAAAATGAATACGTGTAGATCAAAGCAATAAATCATGTAGTTCTTTTTGTTAACAAATAGTGAATTGTACGTGAATGGGGGTTTAAAATAATAATTTCATCGATAATAAAATATAAATATTTATTTTTAAGATATCAACTGATATAATCCACCATTTTAGAACGGTTATGAATGCAATGTATTCGCAATATAAAGGATCGTCAAAAAATTTACGAATGCATTTACCTAAATTTATGAATGCGGTTCCCTAAGTAGAATTTAATCAAAACTTTGTAGATATACGTTATAAGATCGGAAGCGAGTTCAATATCCTAAATCAAGCTTCAACTATATATAAGGTGTATATGATATATTGAAAAGTTATCGGTTTTATCGCCGCTAACGAAATAACTGTTGTTTCTTTGGTAGCAGAGCATTGTCGGATTTATGAAAAGGAAGAAAAAGGAATAAAAGAAAGGGAGAAAGAAAGCAGAATAAGTGTAAGAGAAGAAAGGAGGGCGTGAAAATATAAAAATGATTGATTGATAATATACTCGTACATTGAAAAGTTAAGACCGGCTTAATCTAAAACCTTATACTTGACAGGTTATGTTCTCCGATACGGTAGGCTATATAATTTTACGAACCGAAGTCTTACACAGAAAGTTCATTTAACTCGCTTTTACTTTTCCTGTTGTAATATATAAAAAAGAGAAACTGCATCTAACGGTCAAAAAACTACCCACACCTAGCTTTTGTTCCTCAACGATTTGAAGTACTGCGACTGCAAACGTATACTTAGAATCTTAGTCACAAAATTCTATAATATTTAGTATGAATGTGATATACCGACCTTCATTTAATGTAAGTGTGTTTGAACTAAATTATCGTGAAATTTAATTTGTATTGCTTTGTACTTGTGGATAAATTTTGTAAAATTAAAAAAAATCCATTGGGTTGTCGGAAATCTAATGTAAAGTATATCGTACGGAATTGAATTTCGGAAGGAGTTTGTGAGCACGTTTTTATAACCTTACCTTAAAAATGGAACGAAAACGCTCCTGTAAAAATAGACATTATTTTTTGAACTTTTTATTATATTAATGTAGCTAACTATAACATTATTTTATTAAATAAAATCATTATCAGAGATATTGATATATCTCTAATATATAAGTTACAGAGATATTGATATAATTATCAGAGATATTGAGATAAACTTTTACTTTTTGCTTATTAATTTTATTTTATGTTTTTACTTCCTTGTACGATACAAGGAAGTATTGTAATCGCGAAGAATGTCGGTTTTCCGATTTCAACGGAAATAACCATTTTGATCACCTCTGAATACATTTTCACTAGTTTCGGAGTGACGTCTGTACGTACGTATGTATCTCGCGTAACTCCGAAACGATTAGCTGTAGGATGTTGAAATTTTGTATTTAGGACTATTGTAACACCTAGTTGTGCACCTCCCTTTTTGTTTGCAATCGACTGAACCAAAAGCGTCCAAAAAGCCCAAAATCCAAAAAAAATTATGTTTGGGACAAATGAAATTTTAATTAATGAAATATTTTGATCCTACAAGGGGAAGGGACATCGGTTAAATCAAGCTTCATCTCCTTTTTTTAACTTTTTTTTAATTTAAATATATTGATTCATTCTAAAAAATATATGTATATGTAATTTAATAGGCGTACAAGAAAGTCATGTACTGTCCACACCAGATTTTTTTTACCAAAATATTCGTGTGAAGATGTTTAAAAATAAATCATTCGATACTTTAAAACAGAATATATGTACTAATCCTTTATACCGTCTGTCCCAATATAATTCTTATAGTTGTGACTCGTGTACATTACCTTAGGTAAAAATGGAATTATTCGGAATGGCTTTCTCTTGTAGTAATAATATTCATTATACAGCCACGCCCTGTGATCAATAGATCTAAATGACACTTGAGGATTCTAATACCATCGGGATTTCCTATTACAGCATGCGGAATACGTGGAAACTGATGAATTTGGAGTTAATAAACTGGTTTTCATTATTTGGGTTTATAACATTTTTAACATATTTTTATAATTTACATATATTTTAGTTAAAAATTAATTTTAATCTTCTTACAGAAAACAGGAATCCCCAGTGTAAAATTATCTGCCCGGAATGGATTTTAATACTTTAGGAATTCAAGCGTAGGCTCACTATAACTAGGATATTTCAACTGTTTTTAAACAAATAAAATTTATCCGGAATCAAAATGATGGAGCTCATTCTTTCAAAGACTTTTCAAAGGTCATTATTATTAGTACTATCTTACGTGGTGTTTCCGGTAACAGTGCTACGTTGAACTGGGCGATCTTTCGAAGAAAGAGTATCAATTTCATAGCGGCCGTTAACTTGCTAAATAATTTTGAAGCGTCATCATGTTTTCAGCAGTTGTTCGGCAACATAAATGTAATTTCATCCAGTTTTAAATATGATACCTACGTTTCTTAATAAAAAAAAAACCCGTTTCAATTTATTATCTTCTATTATCGTCCTATAACATTTACATTTGTTAATCTTTTCCCTTTTTTGTCGAATTGGCGTTTATAAAACACAGCCGCCTCACTTCAGAAAAAAGAAACATTAACTGCTGCTTTACACTTTCAAGTTTTTCTTAACGGTGATAATACGTGGAAAGCATTCGGGATCACAACGGGAGCGTCCAGAATAGTTTTCTCTGACAGTAGTGATGTTCATTATGCTCTCAACTAAGCACGGGAAAATTGTTATTCTTGAAAATAGCTAATATAATTCCGGAGTGACTTGTGACTTTATCAAGTCGCCGGTAACCATCATGATAATAAAATTTAAAGTACCTACGGTACATTTAAAAGAATTGGATATAATTTTATTCACCATAAAATTAGCAATTTTTTACTGTTGTAAAAAACATATTTTTATTGTATCTGTTGTTTTACAGATACGTTTTACAATGGTTTTTACCGTTTATACGTGGCGTGCATACACATACAGTCAGGTTTTGTATTTTTCTTACTGAACCATCTTTATTTTTATTTTAACCATGTCTGTTAAAGCGCACAAACAATAAATTATAATCTGTTTTCTCATAGCTTAACAAAATATTTTGGTTTGTGAGAAAGAGTCTTATTATGATTCCGTTGTCGTTTTTAATAAACTGTCAAATCGTTTAAAAATTTTCCCACCAACTTATTTAAAATACAATTAAAAGTTTTTCAGATTTTCTTTTACGGAAACAATGTTATTCTGTTAATGAATTTTTAAATAATACTGATTATTAATTAACGTGTACATAATCATCTGCTCAAAATAATTTTCAATAGCGGTGAGTGAAATGTGAATTATTTTGTAGCAATTTTTTTATATTTAATGTATCTATCTTAACATTACTTCCCGTTAAGGTAGTTAAATAATTAATGTGGACTTTAAACTTATACATATATTTTATTTTATATTTTTTTTTATATTTACAATTCATCTTATATTTAAGTGATGTATATAATGTATTTTTATGTATAGATTAGATCAAGATTTATTCGTTTAATTACTCTTATACCGGTAGAAGGAACATATATACCAAAGTATCGGACGATCTTTTTTATATACCCACAGTATTTGTTTTATACATAATTTTTCTAAAGGATATTCAATGAAATGACTAGTTCATATTTTGCTCATACGCATGAATACAGCTGTATTATTTATTGCATCATTCTTTTGTGATTTGTTAAAAAAAAAATTACGTGAAATAAAAAGTTTGTTATTAAATACACGTTATGCAAATTTTGTTTTTAGAGTGTATAAATAAAATCTTATTTAAATAAAAGTAAAGAGTAGATTTTTCTCATTTTTAACGTACAGAAAAAGAAACGTCGGATGAAGTGGATTGAAATTAGTATTACGGTTGTTGTTATAAATAGTATTTCCCTTCCGCTTTAGTTTACTTCATTTCAGTCGGCTACACTTCATCCATTTCTTGAAAGCTTTTCATCACCGGTCTTTTCTCTCGTATCAACGGGCGTCGTTATTTCTTTTCCCGTCGTACCGGACCTTTTTTACTGTCTCTTTCCTTTTTCTTCTGTACTTTTTCTCCCTAGGTTTATCGTTCGGTCTTTTACGCTCGTTCGCGTCGTGTTCTCGGCTGTTCTAGTCCTTTTTTATTTATCGTTCTTCTTCCCACTTCCGCTATAGATAACGACGATATAACCTATATATAACTGAGGGTAGAACGGTCGAGTTTTTAGTAAAAAGCATTAGTTTTATGAATTGCAACCCCTTTCATTATGTCTTCAACGGCTCGATGCAGAGTCACTCTGAATAAATCGTAGTCGTACCGACGCGAAACTCCTTCACTTTACTCCCGTCCTTCTATCTATATATCTTTACAAAGAACCCTTTCTCTACGACTGCATTCGTTTCAAGATTATGACGTCGACAAGAATCGTAAACTTTATTGCGAAAGGGAAATTATTATGAAGTACGTACATTTATATATATGATACTCCGTTTCCAATCTTGAGGAGTTCCTTTTATTTTTTGTGAAAACAATATAGGTTGAAATGAAATCTTGACAAATCGTTTATATACGTATATATTGCTGTGCGGTATAAAAAATGCATATTGCACCGTAATCTTTATGAAGGGGCTTTTTTTTAATTGCACATTGAAAATACTTCCGTAATTAAAAATAAAAAAAAAACGAAAAACTAAGTACGAGGTAAATTTTACTATTATTTCTATGCTGTTGTATAAAAAAGGAACAGCAAACGGCATTGATAACAGTAAACAAAATAATAAGCGCTCTGGATTTTTTCATTTCATTTTATTCGAAAAATAATGAGATCTTGATTTAAAAATTCTGTTTTATCATTCATGGTGTGTGTGTGTGTGTGTGTGTGTGTGTGTGTGTTGACTTCTGTTTGTCTTTATATCAGAAACTTTTTGATGTACATCGATGAAATTTGTTGTGAGGTTTTATGTAAAAAAAAAGGGTTAATTACAAAAAATGCATTTTTTATAATAAGGTGGGGGACTTATCGAAAGAGAAAACATATTTTTACTATATTAATATTTTTCCTCGTCTCTTTTAGTTTATAAACAAACATAATAACGTTTCGGATATAATTATAAATATCACGTTTAAAAGGTTTTAAAAATATTTCAACAAACACTTCGGCTTCTAAATGTATAGGAATTAAATTTTTTCAATAAAAAAGCATATTTTTTTCTAACAGAAGCGGTAAGTCTCCATACATTTTTTGTTTTTTCAATATACTGCATTGTTTACTACAGATGTGTATGTAAAACACCTTAGGCACAAGCGGCAATGGTCGACCGTAATTAGGTCCGCTTGTAAGTCGAGTAATTTTTGTAAGAACTCTAGGAACAACAATTGTACAGCTTTCTCTAAAATTAATGATGTCGACAGCACGGCCGGGCCTCCGTGGAACGGAATTAAAGTATCAGGTACATGTTTGTTATCGCACCGCCACTTTTTAAACATTTTTGATGCAACTTCTTCAGATTTCATGAGAAAATGAGTAATAATAATAACGTTTATTTAAGGTGGAAAAAGTACATTTTTTAATAAGAATAAAAATTTAAAAAAACTACCAATAAACACCTCATAAATACAGTACAAATTCAATTAAAATAAAAAGTTTTACTCATTTTATGACATTTGTCACCAAAAAATGTGGTGGTGCGATAACACTAAGGTTATGTTACTAATAAGTTGTATATAACATGCATATTTAACATTAATTAGATAAGGTTATCGAGAGAAAAGCGAGCATAGGTTATGTTTGGTTATGTTATATTGATATATGTACGATTAGTCAGTACATGGAGTCAACATAATCTAAACAAACAACCTACGCTCTCTAACAGACATATTTTTTGTTTAATACATTGTAATTTGTTTTATACCTGGTTTTTTGACAAAGAAGTTGCATCAAAAAAAGTGGCGGTGCGATAACAAACAAGTACAAAGTATCATTTCTAGAACCGAGTATCGCCCGCATTTCAGGTACCTCGGTGTACCATTACGCAAGAGTACATCAGGCTGGATGAACAAGGGAACGATAAATCGCTTCGTTCCTTGCTTTCCTAAGTATCCGCGAACTAATGCTTGTCATCCCTGAGAACGGCTAAGTCGTTTCGCGGGAGATGGTATCTGACGTCATGTCCTCTACAACCGTTAGGATTGTGGCAACTGAACCGACAGAATAACCAAATTTTCCATATTTTCATGATTCAACCTGCCGACTTATTTTTATTTATTATTTTTTATGAACCGATGGGTGATCAGATGGGAACAGTTAAAACACTTTCTTAAAGGTAAGGTAATTCCACTCCAAAAAAATACGACTTCTATAACTTGTAAATTCTTTTTTACTCTTTAAACGGATCGAATATTTTTTACATTATGGTTTTCTTATTAAATCACAGTAGCGATGATTTTGAGCCTTTATCTAAGCGGTAAGGAAATAATAGTTAATAATTTTATGTAACTTTTACCGGTATTAATTTGTTCTAACGATTCATAATATGATGTAATGTAAGACTATCACAATGTTTTACGATACCTTACGACAAAGCATTTTAATTCAGATATTTTAGTTTCGCTTACATTAATTAAAAAGAAGAGAATGTCGACAGAATACAGAATAAGAATCTTCAATTTTATCTAAGAATTAAATTTAAATCCCGGTACTTATTTTATTACAGTGAGTGTCGTCTACAAAAAAAATGTTCATAACATCACGGAGGTTTTGTCGCATGGAACGATATCAGGATTTAAGTAATCATGTATAAATTGTTCGATTATTAATGTAAATTGGAAATATACACATTATTTTTGCGGAAAAACGAAATTTTTTTAAGCAAAGCTTATAAATCGCTTCTGGGAAAAATAGTTAAAGGATTAAAGAAAGATTGGATAGTGAGAAAAACGATTTTTCCCCCCCTCATCGGACTGAAAAACGAATCAAAAAGAACAAAATGACCCACTTGAGACGAACTAGGTCGGTGAGCCGTGTATTAAGACATCCCAGTGCAGTCAACCCTCGGTGAGAGTTAGAACTCTCTATACACGTTAGAACGTGTAGAAGGTAAAAGCGTATAGGATGAGGAAGAACGGCATTTATGTAACCGGTAATTTAAGATTTAAAGTGTAGTAAATATGTTAAATTTAAAAAGAGTAGCACAGAATAGAAAGGAATACAGAACAGCATCAAATCGGTCGACCGTCTGATGTTTCCGACAAAAAAATTGCAGATGTCCACTTGAACACGTGAAACACTGAGTCAATACGGTTGCATTGTGTGAAACCTGTAATAAATTATATCATAATTGCTCTAAAAGACCCTTCCTTAAAAGAGTGGATAAATGCAGTATTACACACAACACACATACACACACACACACACACACACACACACACACATATATACAAAAAATATGAATGTGTTTCTACCAAAATGATGTCGGCATACAGGAGGTACCATGAATATACGGAGGAAATGAATTAGAAACTGGTGTTATAGAGGAAGAAGAGGAAGTCGAAGAGGATGAAAGGGGAGAAGCAATACTGACATCTGAATTTAAGAGAGCATTAAAAGATTTGAATGTCAGAAAGGCTCCTGGAATTAACCGAATACCTGTAGAATTACTGCGCAGTGCAGGTGAGGAAGCAATTGATAGATTATATACACTGGTGTGTAATATTTATGGAAAAGGGGAAGTTCCGTCAGACTTCAAAAAAGTGTTATAGCCATGATACCAAAGAAAGCAGGAGCAGATAAATGTGAAGAATACAGAACAATTAGCTTAACTAGTCATGCATCAAATATCTTAACTAGAATTCTGTACAGAAGAATTGAGAGGAGAGTGGAAGAAGTGTTAGGAGAAGAGTAATTTGGTTTCAGGAAAAGTATAGGGAAAAAGGGAGCAATTTTAGTGCTCAGATTAATAGTAGAAGGAAGATTAAAAGAAACAAATCAACATACTTGGTATTTATAGACCTAGAAAAGGCATTCGATTTCGTAGACTGGAATAAAATGTTCAGCATTGTAAAAAAAATAGGGTTCAAGTATAGAGATAGAAGAACAATTGCTAACATTTACAAGAACCAAACAGCAACAGTAATAATTGAAGAACATAAGAAAGAAGCCGTAAGAAGAAAGGGAGTCCGACAAGGATGTTCCCTATCCCCGTTACTTTTTAATGTTGATGATGTAGTAATTCTAGCTGAGATTAAAAAAGATTTAGAAGAAACAATGAACGGCATGGAAGAAGTCCTACGCAAGAACTACCGCATGAAAATAAACAAGAACAAAACGAAAGTAATGAAATGTAGTAGAAATAACGTAGATGAATCACTGAATATAAAAATAGGAAGAGAAAAGATTACGGAGGTAGAAGAATTGGTTATTTGGGAAGTAGAATTACTAAAGATGGACGAAGCAGGAGCGATATAAAATGCCGAATAGCACAGGTGAAACTAGCCTTCATTCAGAAATATAATTTGTTTAATAAAAAATTCATTTAAACGTCAGGAAAACATTTGCTGAAAGTATATGTTTGGAGAATAGCTTTATATGGAAGTGAAACGTGAGAAGAAAAGATTAGAAGCTTTTGAGATGTGGGGCTATAGGAGAATGTTAAAAATCAGATGGGTGGATAAAGTGACAACTGAAGAGGTGTTGCGGCAAATAGATGAAGAAAGAAGCATTTGGAAAAATGTAGTTCAAAGAAGAGACAGATTATAGGCCACATATTAAGGCATCCTGGAATAGTCGCTTTAATGTTGGAGGGACAGGTAGAACGTAAAAACTGTGATTGCAGGCAACGTTTGGAACATGTAAAACAAATTTTTAGGGATGTAGAGGGTATACCGAAATGAAACGACTAGCACTAGATAGGGAATCTTGGAGAGCTGCACCAAACCAGTCAAATGACTTGAGTGAAGACAAAAAAAAAGAGGTTTGTGAATTTATTTATTTTTTTTAAGTTTAATTTGTTTTTATATAATTTTTTGGTAGTAAGCTAGCAAATCATGAATTAAATTTTTTAAATCGCTAAAACCTTTTATAAATTCTTAATCTGTTGTTATTCAGTTGTAACATATCTAATTTTAGTTTTAATATGAGTACATTTGTGGGCTTTTTTACTTAACACCGTATTTATATATCTTTTCTTATCAAATCTGTATTTATTTCGATTTAAATTTTATGTCACGTACGTATTTTAAGTATTAGTAATAATTTGTGTGTTATTTGTAAAAAAATAATGATAATAATTAAGTATAATTTTGCTTACGTTTAATGTTTAAAATTGTAATTTATTTGTGAAAAATGGACGCAGTAAATTACACATAATAGGTAAAATAATAATAATAATAACGATAGCGGCCATGATTTATCCAAGTTTTGTCATTTTGTATTACGTAAAGGTCAACATTGATTCCATAAATACAGCTAGCTGATTACTTGATTTATCAATTTGCGGTTAGGTAGCTTGTATTTTCGTTAATTTAGTTGTATAGTTACGTAGTTTTATAATTCTCAGTTTTTTTTGTAATATTAATAATATTGTGTATTTTCCTGTTTTTTTTTTTTGTTAAACATAAATTTTTAAAATGTAGTAATGTAACTACTGATTAAAAAAAGTATACATATATATATATATATATATATATATATATATATATATATATAGAGAGAGAGAGAGAGAGAGAGTGAATGAGGAATGAGATATGATTTAAATGAACAACCACAAAACTAAACTCCTTAACATTCCTATGCGCTTCGTCTATTTAATCTTAATTAAACAAAAATCGAATACAAATCTTAACTGCTACCGCTTTTGCGTGATAAGTACGTATTTCAAAATTTAATCTCTTGAAAACGGTTCGTATAATTTTCATTAAATTTAATTGTATTTACTGTTTCTGTAAATTACTCTATTTTAGTTCAAAGCAGGTAATTGGCAAAAAAAGTTAATTTTAAAGCGCTTTGTATACTTAACAATCGTTATTTAAAAACATTGAAAACTCAGAACACATCAAAATCACTCAAAACTCTCATCCGTACGATTTAGAATTCTTACGTTACTGTAACGACCCATTAATAAATTATATCATAATTGCTCTAAAATAACTTTCCTTCAACGAGTGGATAAATGCAGTATTACACACACACACACACACACACACACACACACACACACACAATGACTGTGTTTCTACCAAAATGATGTTCTACATCAAACACCATATGACTATTGTGATCCCAGAATTACAACGGTCTCATCGTGGTCTCGTACAAAAAGCAGCAAAACCTTCTACGAAAATTTTTTTAGAGTTTTTTTAGCTTTCTACGAAATTTAATTGCTGCTTCAGTTAGAAAATTTCATTACTGAATTTCTGACAAACGATTTGAAAGCTTTTTTAAAGTTGATTAAGGTTAATATTATTTATTGCTATATTTTTATCATTAATAAATAATTTTTATTAAATGATTAGAAAATTGTCTAAATAAAAATAAGCCAAGCGATTATTAGAATAAAAATTACATCCAAAAATTCATCGTAAAAAACAGCTAAATACACCAAGTCTTGTACTAATCAATACCACTAATATAATGAAACCAGAGGAAAAAACTGAAATCTTAATAAATATTGCGGCCGTAGTTTCAATTACGTCCGCCTCTACTAGAAAACAAAATTCATCCAAATTTGGACTGACGTTTACAGTGGTCCCGGGAATTGTTGATCAAACGTAAGGACTGATTCAAGATTCAAAAATAAACAAAACGTTCATGTGGACAAAAGTCCTGTTTCACTTCATTTTTCATCTAACCGCCATTATGTATTATTATTTCTTTTTTCAATTTTATAAGATATTTTATTCTTTTTATTTTTTATGATATTTCAATGAAATTTTGGGTTGCAGTATATACATATACATCCAACAACATATAAGCTTGAAAATGCTGCCTTTGGAAATTCCAAAATAGTGCGGCCGTTTTTAATTTTCGTAGATTAGTAGTTTTATCGAACTATGTGTTTATTAGGTAAAATTTTACCCCGTTAACTGTGAATAAAATTGTACCTCATTTGTTAAAATCAGTGGATAAACAACTGAAATATGGCTGAAAATGTTAAAGTAGATTGCAAAAAAAATTAAGCGGTGACAATTTTAAGCCTCTTCTGTTATTACCAATAATTATAGAAATTACTATTAACTAATTTTAATTTAATTAGAGAGGAAGGAAAACAAATTTTGATGCTTTGAATCGGCCTCTTAAGCTCGGCCAACACTTACCAGGATACTGTGTATATTAGGAGTGTTAATAAAGTATGGCAACCCTTAAATAACTTTTCAACAGTTAAATATAGAAAAAATGTAATCAGCATATGCTCCTACCTCGAAATGATACATTTTTCGGTACGACCATCACATCCCAAGCCGTCAAAAAACTTCTATGGAACGGGGCGACTCAAACATTTTAAATATAAACGGTAGGGTTATAAAAAATCGTTTTAAAAGGTATTGATAAACAAACGTTTTGACTTAAAAAAATTTCAGGCTACAACAACCTAACCAAAATGGTTGCCGTTTAATATTTTTTACAGCTAATCTAAAAATTGGCGTTCAGTATACCTAAAGTGGTTTCATACCGAAAAATAGATCGTTTCAAGGTAGAAACATTTGCTGAATTTTATTTTTCTATTTTTAACGGTTGAAAAATTATTTAAGGGTTGCCGTACTTTATTAATATTCTTTATAAGATATTCTTATTAATATTCTTAAAGGTCGTATAGCGACCAGTCCAAGTGGAGAGGTTTGGCAATATAAGCTGATTTTTCACTTTCTATTTGAGTCGCACAAAACTAAGTTTTATAATTTAATTAAGATTTGGGAGGTTTATAAACGCTTCGTAAATGTGATTTTTAATTAAAATTTTTTTTTGGTAATTTTTTTACTAGTTTTATGTAACTACTGGTTATAATCACTTAAAAATTAAAATGTGCATTTATCTGTTTATTTTTATCCGGTGTATATGGTCTTTGAATATACTTCCACTAATTTTATAGAGTATGAAAATTATTCATCAAACGTTTTTAAACCTATTTTAAAAACTCCTTTTGTGTTCAGCATTATATTTTCTCATATATTTATTCTGAGGACCAGCTGAAAATTTTTACAATATTATTGGGAAAAAAATCAGTACCTTATTTTGAGTTTAAAACGTTTTGTGTTGGTTATCGTAGTTTTAAAAAAATAAATTTTGAACAGAGATTTTATAACTAATGTCGCAAATCGAAAATTTTTACCTAACAAGCAATAACCTAACACAAAGAAAATTGAAATAGGTTATTTCTGATAATTAAAATGTCTAAACGATTTTGAATCGTTTAAAATCAAACAATCGTTTGATTGTTTGATATTTTAAAACATCAAGAATTGATTTTCAGTCAGCATCAGAAAACTTTATAAATAAATAAATAATATATATATAGATGATTATATAGCTAAAAATAAGAAAAAAGTTCATATAAATATAGGTCAGAAATCAGTTTGTTAGTCTCAGCTCACGAAATATTTAGCCCTGCTTTCTGCTCCCTATGTGAAATTAAACCATACTAAAATTCTTGGGATACAAACTGAGGGGTAATTATGTTTCTTCCTTATGGGTTTTGATCTAAGAAATTAAATAAAAGTGGTTCCAGATCTGTATCTAAATTAAGTTTTAGGAAAAACCGGGTAAAACACGAAAAATGTTTTATAGGAAAATACACTTTATTAGGTTTGAAATAAAATAACTTTGTTAATTTACCGATAAACAAATAAAAATTTATAGTTAGTTTTGTAAAGAATTTAATTCTGAAAAAAATTAATGTAAATAACATTTATTAAAATTAAACAGTAATTTTAGAAGTTATATATATATATATATATTTTTTTTTTTTTTTTCATGTTCTTAATTGTCGATTTTCATGAAATTTATTTTTTTTCCCCCAAGACTATAAGGAATTTCTATCATCTTTAGATAATGTTCACCTCTACAAAAAGTGTTCATTATTACGGTTATATTAGTAAGCTTAAAAAATATTAAAAATATATCTGGCGACTTAAACTAATCGACTAAAAACAAATTAATAAATAGTTAATACCTAAAAACGTAAAGAAAAATTTAGAAATAGCTCTATTCTGTACCGTACTCTTCGTACGGTACAGAATATTATCGGCAGAAAAAAATTACTACGACAAAAATAATCTAAAAGGGTATAAGTTCTTAAAATATTAAATCGGGTAAACAGTATGTACCTTTAAACAAAGTTAATAAAACAAATTCCAGTTCATATAGGTTTCATAGTAGCATAAATCAGCATTCGACGAAAAACAAATTACTAGTTGAATAACAAGATTTTTTACAATTGATCGCACATTAACAGATTTGTTCGACGTAATTTATAAAAAAAGACAAAGATTCTATAATTGCAAAAGCTATTTAAAATGCTCCAGTAATGGTTTTTTATTACTTTGTAAATACATATCTTTCCAACTCAAAAAAACTTCTACCGGAGTCGCTTTAGATAACAGCTCTGATACGAGCGTACTTCATACATGAGCAACAGGTATGTTTTAATGCGAATAAAAATGAAATCTTCCGTTATACAAGTATTAATAATAATAATAATAATAATAATAATAATAATAATAATAATAATAATAATAATAATAATAATAATAATAATAACAATAATAACAGCCTTTATTGAAATAATATTTACAAACTTAAAATATTTGACAAAACACAACACGTTTTGATCTATGACCACCAGAGGGGTTGTAGAACCAAAAAATCTTATAATTAAAAATTTAATTCCTGAATCAAAGAAAATGTATATTTTCAAGCCTTTTTACAGTATTTACTTAATATTGGCCAACCATTTCAGTTAAGATACGGCTTCAGATCCTCCATTTCCAAACATTCCTTGTTAAAAAACTGTAGCCTCATCTCCTGTAGAATAAGTAAAAATGTGCAATGTGCTCCTCTCTTTGCATATTACACATAGAACAAAGCCGAGAGTTTGGGTACGAAAATGAGTACTTGTTTAGATAAATCATTTCGGCTCTTGCTTTAAAAAACCATTTACTTAAATTAAAATTTTCATTACTGTAAACATAATTAACCCCCAAGTCTAGTTCTTTGTAAATTAGACGACTGCGAATGTTGTTCAAAATACCTATGTAATCTGACTTCATTTTATTCTTAATCATTTCTACATTAGAATTCACGTTAAATTCTGGGTAGATATAATCGAGTGGAACGTTTTACTTTCCAACAAGCTCTTTCCATTCATCGTAAAAATATATTCTTTTTTCTATAATATTCTACATTATTTCTATAATATTATATCTTTGCCGATGAGTTTGAAGCTTATTCGTCATTTAAGGACAGGGAATACACCGAGGGTGTCTTATTTTATCCCCCGATTCTTTTTCGGTTAACCTACGTTATTTCATTTCATTACTCGAGTTATCTATAGAAAACTGAAATAAACTAAAGAAAATTGTTCTTGTCTCGATTACTTTGTAAACTTCGATTTAAGCCCGTCTTAAACGCAAATAAATGCTTAAACTATAATAACCACCAAACGTTCAGTCTTTTTACAATGCACTCGACCGATCCGAAATTTTTGGAGTTTCGGTTTTCTAATATTAATAAATCCATTATTAAATCGTCGATGAAAATATGTTCTTAAATATTTCTCACCGGTACAATATCTCGGTTACCGAATGGAAAACGCCGGTCAACCGGCGTTTAAATATAAACTATATTCTTTTTTCTTTATATTTTTTATCACGTGACATATCGATAAAGTTTTTGTATCGACAACAGAAATTGTATACAAGCCCATCGATAAAATTAAATTAACGTTATCGTACTGAATATAGCAATGGATCGTTTTATACATATATGTTTGAATTAAGGATTCTAAGTGTATTTTTCCAACGGATATGATTCATCATTAGATAATTTGTAATAATCATTTCAGAATATTGTTATCGTCGAATAACTTTTTTTTATTGTATTTTTCTTTGTGTACTTTAATGTAGATAATGCGCTGTAATAAAACCCACTGTTGTTAAGTGAAGAATGAATAAATAATTCATCCAGAATTTATTTCAAACTTTAAAATAAAAATCTGTGTAATATTGGTATTATTTATGCTTTCTGTTTAGGAATTCACTCCGACTCTTGCCAATCTGTATAAATTATAATGGCCGCAAAAATGTGTGTATGTGTTATACACAGTATATGAAGATTGTATTGTAACATGAGTATAAAAGGTAATGCATTACATTATATTTTTATACTCTGTTTTTATTATTGCAAGGAATATAGTAATATAGTCAGCCGAAGGAGCATCTGGATGTTTAGTAACTGCACATACTCGGGATCAGCATCCTCAGCAGTTTCGCCGGTATATGCAGTAAATTTCGCAAAATTCTACCAAGTCTTGTCTTATGAGCTATCTCTTTGCAGCAATTAGAAAAAAAATGTTTTCGTAAACCTTGTTACAGTAGTTACTCTTAATTACAATATACATCTTATTAGACTCGATGAAAAAGGTTTCCATTGAAAAATAATAATTCTCTACTGAAATAACTGTTACTTGAAAAAGTAGTTTGTTAACTTAAAAACCATTATGTCAAAAACATTGAAAAAAAATAAATAAATAAAAATTGGATGTTTGATTTTTGTTTGAAATCAAACATCGAATTTTATCATGGGCGTAACGCCCATGATAAATTTACGCCCATGATAAATTGCTTTTAAATTTCCGATTGCTTTTAAAAAGAAATCGGAAAGGGATATAATTTTCAATTTGAAGATTTTTTTTGAAATTTATTAAGTTACAAGTTTTTTTTACTTAAGAAATGAAATCACTTTAGGTACCAGAAATAAAAAATACGAAAAATTCTTAATAATATTATTAAGGAAAATTAAGGTCCAAGCTCGAAAACGAAGATATAACGCGACTAGATAAGTCTCTGTGCAAAACAAATATTAATGCACGTTTCGTATAAATTCAATTTCGGTGCTTCTTTTGTTGTCAGTAGTTATGTATTGGAATTATTATTGATTTCAAAATTCAAACGTTCATTGCTCGTAAAACGATTTTGATGATTTTTTTATTAAACGTTTCTGCAGAATTAAATATTCGTTTCAGTTGAGAGTGGAACGGTATTTGTTATAGTTTATTCCCGTTTTAAAACTAAATGTTTATTATTATTCTGTTATATATGACCAGAAATGTTGTAGGCGAGCTGAGATGAGAAAAACATCCTCGCGTAAATTAAGGAATGCTCAAGTAATATCATTCCGTTCATCACATAGATCGGCTGTATAGTGAATATCAATGATTTCAGAAAAACTACCTCTAACTAGTGCCACTTGTATTTCGGATGCTTTACACATATCGTAGCTATAAGAAAGAACGAGACACATATTGTAAAGCGAAAAATTAATGTGCTCCCTTCTTTCGAGACCAATGAACTATAAATATGATTATCATTTCATCTCGATAAGAAAAAACACAAACTAACTAATAACAGAATTCTGGAAATTACAGTGTAGAGAAATAATATAGAAAAAAAATAATCGGTAAAAAAAACTGCCTACAGACTCCGACCACAATCTCGGGGGTCTTATATACATATTAAAAAAAAAAAAAAAAACGAATAACATCGGGCCTAGTAAAACCTAACTATGAGATAGGTATTATATGAAATATAATACCCCACTCGTTTTTTCAATGTTTGCTGTTTTTTTGTATCTATCTTTAGACGATAATTTCATAAGAAAGATGGATTTCTGTCCGAAAGTAATGTCTTTCAAAAATAGTAAAATTTAATTTTTTCATCTTACCTTATCTACCGGTCAAACTAAATTATTACGACAGTATATGAAAAACATTCGACCTTGGATTGCCCTTTATGTAACGATATTTTTATTCTTGTTTATTAAATTTCCCGCAGATTTTTTGTAAATATTTTTTACTCGTACAACTTTACTTACGTTTATAGTAAATAGAAAATCTTCTATATGCTTAAATTAAGATTATACTCAAATTGTGCAAATTTCCCATCATTATTTTTTTCCTTTTCGATATTATGATATACATGGATTTATTTGCAGATATAATTTCTCGATAAAGTGAAACGTTTTTATACGTTATTTATTTCTTGAAAATGTTATTCGTGTAAGATAATAATGTTTCGATTTCATTCTTGTAATTCCTTTGAAGTAGGATACGTATTATCACCGTCGGTCACGCTCTTTTCCAATCGTACCAGATAACGTCTCATTTTATATTTATAGTTAGATATCTAAACCGTATTGCACTGCATTGTTTTATTTAAAAAATTTTAAAAAAAAAAGTAAATTGCATATCAGTAAAAATGAAGTAATAACAAAATATTACTCTGATAACGAGGAAGAAATTAAAAAATAAGCATAACATTTGAAGGTTAAATATCTAATTTAAGTTTTTTTTTTTTAGTTACAAAAGTCATAAATGATTAATATATAATATACATACGGGAATCTTGTTCGTAATTTCTCCACGCATGTTTTCATAACCACAGTTACCTACTTTTGCCAACTATGTAATAATTAATTCTTCCTTTATTTTAGTTAAAATTATACAACGGTCTAAAATTAAATAACAGATTATGAATTCTTTTATAGGTCTCCTTCAAAGAAGAAATTCGAAGTAGTTAGGCCATTAAGATCAATAACGTCTGTTTACATCGAGAGTAAACTCTATATATAATGACGCGCCGTAATGTGTGTTCAGCGGCATCTGTCGAAAAAATAAACACTTATTGAACGTGTACTGTTTTGGAGTTATTGTAGAAATTATTCTTGAAACATTTTGGGAATGTTACAAAACTATTTGGAAATTTAATCGCCCTAGAAGAATAAACAATAAATACCGTCTTGTGGAACTCTTATAACGACATATCCGTATTATTTAGCATGATTACACCATACGAGTGTGTGACGATGAATCGCTCACGGAACTTTGTTACTCCTCAAACGGCCATGGATACACGATCCGTAGATACCTCGCATTTTATGCTTATCTGAAGTAAATTTTTGTGTCCTAAGTTAGTACATCTTTGCAATATAGAAGTATTGTATTGTATTAGAAAAAATTAGAAGATCGAGCTTCTTCCCGAAAAGCTGTAATCTCGAAGAGATTTTCATATCCGCAACAGGATCCAGTGAGCGTTCAGATATATCCATAGATAACTGTTCTGAGAGGATCTGATAGTCTGGATTGGGTAGTGATTACGAAGGAGAGAGAAAAAAAATAAAACAGCACAACAACATTATTAAAATTTGTTAAATTTATAATTATACCAGAAACGCAAGAAGAGTTTATGCATCAACTATAATAAAGGAAAGCAATACGGTAAGTAACATTTATGCTACAAGAACAGAAGACTTATCTGAGAATAATTGAATAAACATTATATTGATAAAATAAAAAAAAGAACAGGTATTCAAATACATAATTAACTTACAGCACGAAAAAACATAGCACGACCAGTCTTACGGATCACAACATTTTACTTAAAAAATAATCTAATTTTAGTATTTATATATTATATCCGACAATACAGAAACAACCGCGAGCAGTAAGTAAAAATTAAATAAAGTCTTTAGATAACTTAAATCTTGTAAAGAGCTTGACCCGACGATTTAATAACAAAAAAACAATGTACACAGCACCGAAGCTAACACACCCAAGGCACGATGAGAACTGACCGACAAGACAGCTGACACCGTCATTCGCACACAGGTCAGAATTGTAATAATAAGCAACCTTGGGTTATGTTGTTTATAACACCATTCACTGATTTGTTGACAGACCCTAGTCCCCGTTATTGCGAAATCGGCTAAACTGTGGTTTCTCGAACAACGTTGTGTCTGCGACCTTGACCAAAAATTGAACATTCTTCCCCGGCAGTCAGCAATGGAGTTGTTGACGAATTTCGGTCGGCACATAGAATTCTTATTAATGTTATCAAAGTTGGTGGCAAATGGGCAGAAGAGCAAGCTTTGAGATAGATCTTGTAAGAGTAGAGATAGCGGTTTTAAGTGTAACCACTCGAGTGAGCCCATCCTTCCCAGGGTGAAGAGCAAGAACACGAGCAAGCGGCCATTTTGAAGGGGAAACCGCTCAACTGTGAGCAGGACCAAGGAGCCAACTGAGATGTCGTGAGTGGGGTGGTGCCACTTGGAGATGGAGTGCTGCTGCTGAAGATAACTAGATGACCAGACCTTCCAGAACGTTTGTAGACGTTGTTGAATGAGCTGCCATCGAGTGAGCCTAGAGATTGGAAGCTGGTGCAGAGAAGGTCCTGGTATCGTAATGAGAGCCTCCCCAATGAGAAAGTAACCTGGTGTGAGCGTCGAGAAATTGTCCGGGTCCTCTGAGGGTGGTTCAATCGGCCGAGAGTTGAGTAGGGCCTCAACTTGAGTTAAAAGCGTGCTGAGCTCTTTGTACGTGAGCACAACGTCCCGGACTGTGCGAGCAAGCTGGGAAGCAGCCGTGAAACTGATTTCACGGCTGCTTCCCACTTTCCTCCAAAATGGGGAGCACCAGGAGGATTGAACGACCATTGAGTGCCATCGTTGAGTAACACAGACGATAGAGCTGCATATTCCAGTGTCCCGCGAGAAAATAGCCGTTTTAGTTCTTGATCCGCTCCAACGAAGTTGGTTCCACAATCAGAAGATAAAGACTGACAGCGACCTCGACGCGAGATGAATCCGTCGGCGGAGTAGTCTGATACTAGCTCCAGGTGAACCGCTGACGTGACCATGCACGCAAAAATGACCAACCAGTCCTTGAAGGACTTATGTCCGCGACCTTTCCAAGACTTAATAGAAACTGGACCTGCATAGTCAACTCCCGTGGAGAGAAAGGCACGAGTGGGATTCACCCTGCATACATGAAGCTGACCCATCAGTTGGTGAGCTCTCTGACCCCTGAAGCAAGCACAGAGCACACAGTTAAAGATGAAAGAGCGAAGCGGCGTGCGGTCACCAAGAATCCAGAAACGACGACGAAGTTGAGCTAAAGTGAGCTGAGTTCCTCCATGGAGAGTCTGAAGATGAGCATCCTGGATAAGCAGATGAGAGGGTGACGAGGCAATATGATGGCATGCTAGGAGTCTTCCCCGATGAGAGCATGCTGGAAACGGCCACCAACTCTGAGTATCCCACTCCAATCAACAAACGCGGTGAGGCGGGACATCTTCGTAACGTCGGTCATAAAAATGAATTGACGTCGTCGAGCCCACGGGAGCACGTCGAAGAGGTCGCTTTGAAGTTTCGCCCCTGGATAAAGAATATCATTGAGTGTGACCGTTATAAGTGGCATTGGACCCGTTGAATACCACTCTGAGTTTAGTAGTAGAGCTATGCTCCTTGAGGACCCCATGGTGTGGAAGGTAATACGATCCCTTCTGGACTGATGGAGCAGTTGAAAGTCTTCTCATATGGCTCTGGCCCAGGCATTCATGTTCCTCAAGGAATTCCGTGTAGAGGTGAGCATATTTTGGTTAACGATCAAACCGACGCTGAAGCTGATGAAGCCTAATCTGAGCGACAGAGCGAGAGTTACCGAGAGCTGAGCCTGATTCTCTGAGCGGAAGCCGCACGATGTATCGTCCTGAAAGATCACGGGTGAACGACCGCTGAACGTGATGTTCGCAAGCCGCCTCGTCTGGAGAACGATCACTGACGGGCACGTCAGGAATCTCTTCCAACCTCCAAAACCGAGTGAGGAGTTCCGTGAGCTTAGAACCATCGAAGGCTGTGTGAGCAGAGACGAAGCAGCATGTCGCCTTAATAGAGGCGGGCCCTAGAACGATTCAACCGAACTTTGTGAACTGAGCGACTGGAGAATCTGTCGTTGCCTTGATAATCTGCGGCTTCATGACATGACCGTAGACATCAGCACCCAAAAGAATGTCCACGGGAGCAGAACGGAGGAATTCGGGATCCGCAAGATCTAATCCTTGTAGTTGTGGCCACTGTGGCGTAGAGAAAACTGAAAAATAGGGCAGAGAGGAAGTGACCTTGTTGAAAGTGAGCGCTGAACACTCGAGAGTGAAATACGAAAAGCGAGATTGAAGGGTGAGCTGAACCAGATCACATGAACGCCCAGCAGATATTCCACCAACTGAAAAAGAGAGCAGAGAGGAAGTGACCTTGTTGGGAGTGAGCGCTGAGCAGTCGAGAGTGAAATCCGAGAAGCGAGATTGAAGGGTGAGCTGAACCAGATCAGATGAGCGCCCAGAAGAGATACCACCAACTGAAAAAGAGGGCAGAGAAGAATTGACTTTGTTGAGAGTGAGCGCTGAGCAGTCGAGAGTGAAATCCGAGAAACGAGATTGAAGGGTGAGCTGAACCAGATCATGAGAGCGCCCAGAAGAGATACCACCAACTCCAATGATCGACACCGAGGATCGCATGCGAGGAAGATTCAGCCGTTTAGAGAGCTGTTTGGAGATTATAGAAAGTTCTGAACCGGAGTCCAATAAAATTCTTACCTGGCGATGCGAGCCGTCAGCAGCGATGAGTATGGCCAAATAGGTGGGCAAGAGAACTCCCATTCTAGAGCTGGAATCCTGGAGAGAGTTGGTTTGCTTCTCCTGGGAGGCGAATCCTCATTCGAGGTTGAACTGTCCTGGTGATGAATCCGCCGAGCTGACAGCCAGTGCGTTGACTGACGTTGCAACTGGAGCTGATGAAGCCAGTGTAAGAGCCTGACCCTGCTGGATGGCAGGCACGGTTCTCCAGGTCTGCAGGTGTAACAACTTGTGGTGACGGTCTCTGCAAATTAGGCACCGTCTAGATGTGCGGCATGCCTGCACAACATGTCGACCCAGGCAACTGGAGCGAAAATGTTGCTGTGTGATGAACTGTCTTCGTTCCGATCCTGAGAGCGCTGAAAAGAGCGACAATATGCGATGTAATGATCACCCTGGCGGACGTAGCAGGAAACCGTTCTGTACCCGTTAAATTCTCATCTTGAGCTGAGCTGGGCTGTTTGGAAGCGCTGTTGGCATGAGAGACCGCTTGTGTTAAGCGTGATGTCTGCTGAGAAGAGCGAGAGCGATTCTGAGATGACCCAGAAGGCCGAGCATCAATTTGAACTGTCCGGGCTTCGATGGTCTCCATGGCAGGAGCTCGACCTTCGTGAAACTTGAGCTGCTCCGACAGGGACGGGAAAACCATGGATTGATCGACTTTGTATTCCCAGGCCTCAAGGAGAGCTGGGCTGAGTTTCTTACTGATGATGATGTTAAGAAAAGCGTCACAATTATCCACTGGTACCTGAAAAGCACGAAGAGCGTTGAGCGATTCAGTGGTAGTACAGAGCAACCTGTTCAAGTGGCTAGCTGAGTGGATGGCCATGGGTAATACATCGAGCATCCTGGTGATTTGAGTGGAGATGAGCGGGCGAGGGTTGTCGTAGCGAGCAGACTAATCCCCAGGCGATATTAAATGAGTCACCTGTGATCGGGAGATGGTTAATCAATTGAGCTGCCTCGCCCTTGAGGCTGGTCCTTAGATACTGTTTTTTAAGCGACCTATGGATAGTCCACAAAATTCACTACCCAGATCCGGCTCGGAGGACCAAAAAATGTTCTGAGAAGATCTGGTGGTCTGAATTGGATAGTGATTACGAAAGAGAGAAAAAAAATAAAACAGCACATCAACATTATTTAAAGTTTGTTAAATTTATAATTATACCAGAAACGCAAGAAGAGTTTATGCATCAACTATAATAAAGGAAATCAATACGGTAAGTAACATTTATGCTACAAGAACAGAAGACAACTGAGAATAACTGAATAAACATTACATTCACAAAATAAAAAAAGAACAGGAATTGAAACACATAATTAACTTACAGCACGAAAAAACATAGCACGACCAGTCTTACGGAGCACAACATTTTACTTAAAAAATAATCTAATTTTAGTAATTATATATTATATCCGACAATACAGAAACAGCCGCAAGCAGTAAGTAAAAATTAAATAAAGTCTTTAGATAACTTAAATCTTGTAAAGAGTTTGACCCGACGATTTAATAACAAAAAAACAATGTACACAGCACCGAAGCTAACACACCCAAGGCACGATTAGAACTGGCGGAAAGACCACTGACATCGTCATTCGCACACAGGTCAGAATTGTTATAATAAACAACCTTGGGTTATGTTGTTTATAACACCATTCACTGATTTGTTGACAGACCCTAGTCCCCGTTATTGCGAAATCGGCTAAACTGTGGTTTCTCGAACAACGTTGTGTCTGCGACCTTGACCAAAAATTGAACAATAACCACTGGGAAATAAAAACTCAAGAAAACAGCGGATATCAATAAAGAAGCAACATAACCGGAGAAAGACCACGAAATGAAACGATAATGCCGCCGGAAGGAATAACTCAGATCTCCCCAAGGCGGTAGGAGTCCATTCTGCAATTCTCAGCAGATCGGTTTACCTTTACCCAGCACTACGGTAATTTTAAAAAAAAAAGTATAACATTTAGGAATTTTTTTTAATGGATCGAAGTTAAATGAACATTTTTTTTTTAATCTTAAGGAATGAATGACACGTAAATGCGCGTGTCCATTCGTACGTGCACACACATAAATAAAACCCTTACAACTAGGATAAATTTATATTGACCTATTGAAAAACTCTGCTTGAAAACCGACTAAAAATTTCCCGACAGCTCCAATCTTGATTAGAGAAAGTTTTTTTTTTACAATAATTTGCTCAGTTTTGTACAATTTTAACCTTATTGTGAAATTTTAGCTGGGGATTTTACTATTTGTTGGACTTTTATTTTACATTTGTTTCTTAAGATGCACTGAAAAAATAATTTACAAGAAAACATAAATTTTTTAAATTCCTAACTGCTATTGTTTCTTTTACCAATTTGATATAATAATAATAATAAATAAACAAAGGCATACTTCATATTTAACGCATTATTTCTTGACAGAAAGGTTAGTTTTTTTTATATATAATCCATTTCAATCTATCTTATGGCTGTGACGCAGAAAATAAAAAGAGATCCAGTAATTATTTATCGGAGGTAATTTCTCTAAAAGTAATGGTTCACCTAGTCGTCAAATGTAAAAAAATGAATGAAGGTTTTTGTTGATAGAAATAAATGTCTTGTTAATATATTGTTAAACCCTTGTCCCGTGCTTTTATTCTACTCTGTAAAGAAGGAAATGAGAAACCATTTTTTCACTGCTTACTTTCCTTAGTAACAAGACTCTTAAACACGTTTAAACCATTTTCAGGAACGATTTAAAATTCTTGTCAGGTCGCCTAGGACTGTTATACAGTTTTGATCGAAATATATTATCTAACGCCCAAAAAGTTAGAAATTTTTTTTTTTTTATTCTGTGTAATTTAATTCTGAGAAGGCCGTTCGTTATACACAATGCACTTGTCTGAATACACGTCATTTTATCGATTTTGTATAAAAAGTGTTTTAATAATTAAAGCTTGTTTAACTGACAGTAGTTTACGACATAACGATTATCTGTAATGTCGGGTAGATTAGCTCATAATAAATATAAACACAATATTAGATAAATATCTAATATGTCACGTTATTTAAATGAAAATATTGAAGAAAAGATAAGTGAATTTTACCTTATACAAAGAAAAATAATATTTATTTTTCAATATAAAACTCATCATAGACTGTAATTTCCTACTTCTAGTTCCCTCGGGGGGCCTTCAACTACTTTCCTCCATCTCTTACCGTCGATAAACCACTCCTTCGCCCTATTGAAGTTATTCTCCATTCTTTCATCGCCCTTTTCATCTAATTTACTCTCGGTCTACCGTTTGATTTTCTACCCATATCTTCTTAATTTACGCTTATAAATATATCCTGAATAATACTGGACTTTTTTTTAGAGAGCTGCGGTAAAGCAAGAAAAAATATTTTAAACTTTTATGTATCGTGTGAAGCATCGATCGGTGTAGAAGACATCACGCACTCGCCTTGCATACGCTGAATAGAACTTATTTTCGCTTCGTCTCTGAATCGGGGGCGAGCGTTTTAAAAATTCTTAAAATCAAAAATATATTTATAGATGCGTATTTTCTATATAAGATATAAGCTTCCGGAAGATGCCGCTTGCATTTTTAACAGTCGTACTTTTTCACTTCATATTTTCTATCTCTAGTGAACAATTACTAGTAGAGGAAATATTTTACGTCTTTTAGTAGTAACGTATCGTGTTACCCCTCCCAAGACTTTACTGGCATTATACTGCACCATCACCTTCTTAGGGTTTACATAGAATCTTTCTTGCACTGTGATGTAAAGCAAAGGAACTAATAATCGACATTGGTGCGTCCATAATCGTTTCTTTATCTTACACGTATAGTCTACGAGCCCAAACATGAATGATAGCTTAAATAAATGTTTCATAACTAAAGTAGAATCAGAAGATGCAAAATACACATTAAAAAGTGGTGAAAAATTATGCTAAAAAAGCGTTTTTGTGAGTGAAATGTTAAATCTACTGTATAAGATTAAGCGGAAGCAGAATTAAATACTAGTTTATAAAGCTTGCTAATCGTTATTAATTAAAATTTTATCGTTTATCAGATGTAATCTTGCACGTTATTGTTTAATTTGCTTTATAGAAAAAGGATCTGTAATTGTTTCAACAAAAAAAAAAGTAATTTCTTATATATTAGCGGTATTTTACAAATTAATATAATTTAATACAAGACTTTACTACCTCGTGAAGAAGTATTCTGACTTGGGGTATCACATTATAAATGTGATACACATATAAAAATGAAAAAGGCTGTTCGGACAAATTTTTGCAGTATTTAGTAATGAATAGTTTATAGTTGCGATTACATAACAACCCGAAAACATTTAAATACTAGGCGACTTTTCAAACATCTACTTCTGTGATGGTAAAACTTTTTTTAAATAAAAATATATTAACTATATCATTCTTCTTTTTTTTATAGATAACAACATTGATGCCTTTTTTTAATGAAATATATATAAATACATTAAAATAATATCTTTGTTGTGTTATGAAAAATCATGAAAAAATATTTGATAAAAGATATTTAAATTGGTCATTTTTATTATTTTCTTGACTACAGTTCTATTTCTGCAACATCTTAGCTGTTAAGGGAAATAATAGCGAACTGTAAAAAATTTGGTATCGGGGTTTTTGCAAATGTCGACGTTTGAAGGCCCCCCCGAGTTCAACAAACAAAAAAAAAATTAGAAAAATTTCCGGAAGGTGTATGTATGTAAGTACGTCTACATTAATTCTTCGGAAATGGTTCAAACAAATTCTATATGCAGGTCATTATTGGTATTAAAATTTGGGAAAAATTCAGAAAGGGGCAGAGGTAGTTTTCGCCATTTTTAATTTTTGATCTTTGTGTAGTGGTCGAATAAAATTTACTTTTAGTATGATGAAAGTACTTAAGTTATTTAAATTCTAAATATTTAACTCAACCGTATTTAGATGTGGCGGGCATTTACCATTATTTCTGAACAGTTTTTCCTTCGTATCTCAAAAACCCGTGGACAAAAAAATTGAAATTTGGTACAGATATTTCAGCTTTGGCCTAAGCTTCGACCCCAGAGGACAAAGAAACAATGCGGTAGCCATATATATTTGATTTGTAAATTATAGTTTTTTAACCGAATCGAGCCAACTTATAGTTAGCAGAAATATAAATAAGCTTATTAATACTTAAACTTTTACGCCTCAAAAATAAGGGGTTGTATGAGACCCTTACTTAGTATTAATTTTTTTTTAAATTATTTTCTTGGCTACAGTTCTATTGCTGCAGCAGCTAGCTCTAAAGAGAAACTATAGCGATCGGTGAAAATCTGGTATCGGGTTTTTTTTGCAAATGTCGACGTTTCAAGACTCCCTAAGTTCAAAAAACAAAAATACTAGAAAAATTTCCAGAAGGTGTATGAACGTAAGTACATCTATAATTAATTCATATATTAAAT
This sequence comes from Lycorma delicatula, assembly GCF_047948215.1. Taxonomy (NCBI): domain Eukaryota; kingdom Metazoa; phylum Arthropoda; class Insecta; order Hemiptera; family Fulgoridae; genus Lycorma; species Lycorma delicatula. The sequence continues at coordinate 163,966,523 of NC_134458.1, read as the reverse complement.
AAATTCTGACCTCTAGTATAAATTTTTTTACCTTAATTTTAAAGATTAAAATACAACTGTATCTAGTATTAATGTAAACGACAAAGGATGTTTTAAGGAAAGAATTGCCATGGAATCCGACAAAAATTTGTAATTTTTTTTTAAATTTTTCTAATTTCTAATAATTCTTTTTATTTCAAAGTCGCGGTTGTTACTAAAAATGTAATGAGGTAGCTGTTGAGCAAAAGGAATCAATAAGGATCCAATTTTTTTAGCTAAAAATTTTTTTTTTTTTTTTAATTATACTTTTAATACCGAATAATCTTTAAGGTAAAAACCTCACTTGATCAATGGGCTCAGATCGAACCCAACTTTTTTTTATTGAAAATTTTGATATTTTTTGCAATCGAAAGCCAATACTGCGTAATGAAGCCGTTAATATTTAAAAAACATATGAAATATTTGAAATAAAAATCTATTAGTAGTAAAGCCGGGTTATGCATTGCCGAAATTTTTTTGATTTTAAAAATTCAATTTTAAGGATTTTCTGATATATTTTTATAGTTTTTACACTAAACAAAATCGATATATAATAAAAACGATTTTTTTTTTTTACTTTACGATTATTTCAGATGGTTTTTTTTTTGCTTGATGACGTGGTCAAATAAGCTTTAAGCTTGTTCGTGAGGTATGAAAATGGATTTTGAAGCGTATGAAAAATGCCATACCTGACCGGTATTTGAACTTAGGACCTCCTGATGAAAGGCCGGCCCATATGTAAGAAGCTACTGCTCCGCCACGGATATGTATTTAATTAGTATATTATATTCAAATGTATTTAATTAATTTGTTTATAACAATGAAATAATAATACATATACTCTTACTGCAATTTCATGGACATAAAATGTTTTTCACCGATTGCATAATGTTAATTTTTGGATACAATGATGTAATCTCTGTATTTTTATAAGTCTCCATATTTAAAGACACGGAAGGAGGCAGACTTAAAAATGAAAAATCTATATGAACAATCTCTGGAAAAATGATTTTTTTCTAGATTATAATATCTTATAACTATCCTGAAAATCTTGTAGCAATTTAGCAAATTTTTATCTCGGGTTTTACTCCTATAATTACGCACCAAAGACAAAAATTCCGGTAACCTTTCGGAAGTGTTTTAATCCACTTATTTTTTAATCGGATAAAAATTAAATGCAAATTTTTAATTATTTTTTTTTTTATAACTTTATTCATATTTTTAATTTCACTTTACCATTCTAGGCAAAAATAGTTATACTTACTAGAATAATCTGTTTTTTTTATTTAATAGGTTTTCCATTCTTTTTTTTTTGTATCATGTAGTTACTAAATAGTCGATATTAAAGAAATATAATAGAGTTTTGTTCGGTTTTACTTCTCACGCAAACTACTGGAATCTAATTCAAGTCTGACGTCATGTGGTTTAAACGATTACATAGAATCGTTTCTAAAATACCGGTTTATTAGTAGTTCATACTTATATTTAAGCTCACTATAAAACCTACGTAAGTTAATGCCATTCGCCGATTTATTTGTTAAATGTTAGGAGGAGTTTTTTTTTAATTTTCTTTTCTTTGCCGGCGTCCGTGGCACGAGTAATAGCGTCTCGGCCTTTCATCCGGAGATCCTGGGTTCGAATCCGGGTCAGGCATGGCATTTTTCATACGCTACATTTCTATATCCCACATACAAGCTTCCAGCTTATGTGGCGATATCATGAAGCAAAAAAAAAAATAATAATTCATTAAAAGCCAGTAAAATGTCAGAGGAGACCGAGCAAACAGTCACCGTGCACCGGCATGAAAATTCCCTTGAAAGAAAATAGTTATAAATTGCGATAGTGAAACGGATTAATTTTTATTTAATTTATAATTTTATACCGTAAAATTTAACAATAATTTCTTTATTACAAAATTTTAGATATAAAAGTAAGATTTCCTCGATTAATTTAGATGAAATCAAAATACGGTTTCACTACCTATATTTTCTTACTACAAAAACAGATTAAGAGTTAGCATAATACAAAAACATTCTTCCACTTCTGTCGTCTCGTGATTTAAAAAAAAAAAAAAACGGTCGATCATCCATAGAGTTAATGGCAACATAGGTTACAGTCGGTGGATACTTTTTATTTTGCGGGTCTTCACAAAAGAATGGTAGGGTTTTGAAGATGGATTAAATGAAAACAAAAATACTTACAGTTGAGGTTGTTTATTTATCGAATTTGTCTTCTCAAAATAATAAATTTCAATATGTGCACCGTTATTTGCTCGGCAAATGTCCAATCGATACTCAGTTTTTGCCCATACTCGAATTAACGTATCTTCTGTTATGGTTACAATTGCTTCGTTGATCCTATCCTTTAATTGACGTAACTCGAGTATTTTTTGCGAATAAACAATGTTTTTTTTTATATACTCCCACAAGAAAAAATCGCAAGGTGTTAGATCTGGACTCCTTGGAGGCTAGGGTAGAGTCCTTGCCGGCCTATCCATCAGTGTATAAATTTTCTGTTCAAAGCCTGGCTGACGAATGCATTAACGTGAGGTTGGTGGGCCATCTTGTTGGAAATGATTTCGTTGTATGTTTTCCAGTTTATCCAGTTGAGAAAAGCAGTAATTGTTTAACATATCAAGATAAACATGTCCATTAATAATTTTTTCAGCCAAGAAAAAAGACCCGGATTACACGATTTTTCATCGCAATACACCAAACATTAAGTTTAGGCGTATCGCGTCGTTTCTCTAAAATTTTATGTGGGTTTACAGATCCCCATATTCGTAAATTGTGTCTGTTAAAACATTCATTAATATGAAATGTAGCTTCATCCGTAAAAATTATATCGTCTAAAAATGATTCGTTGTCAATAATTTTGTAGAAAATTTCAACAGCGATATTGAAACGTTTTTCTCCATCATCAGGTTTCAATTCCTGCAGTAGCTGGATTTTATAAGCTTATAATTTCAGTCTTTTGTGGAAAACTGTGAATTGTTGTTTTCGGAATATCTAACTCGAGACTTCAACGAGAGATGGATTTGTTAGGACTTCTGATTGATTCGTTCATTAGATTGTGTAATTCGTTCAACAGCTTCGTGTAATACTCATGGTTTGCCAGTTTATTTTTCCGGAGAACAGATCCATTTTCTTCGAACTGTTTGAACCAACGTCGTAATGGTATATATTTTTCATGCAGTGGCTGTTTTCTATATTCACGTCAAAATGCACGTTGAACTAAACACACCTCAGCAACAGTATAAAAACTGATGTGGTGGTTTGAACTGCTGCTACACAACTTGTGGGTTGGAGGCTATCAGGGCTACCTATATAAGTTATCAAACTTTCCCTACTGCCTTGATTTGAATTACAGAAATCCCAACGTTATTTTATGAAGACCGTTATATCGGTAATTATTTTTTTTTCTACGTGTTTTACACCGTATCGCCTACGTAAACAATATTTTTATGATTAGTGCTGCGAACCGTGATCAGTAACAAAATTAGTAATATCAAACATAACATCAAAATAGATAACAATTACATAGTACAAGTAATAAATTAAAGTATAATTTAATTTGAAGTATAATAAATTATCACCGTATGCATGTAAAAAAGATTATATTGCTTTTGATTGAATTCTGTGTGACTGGTTACAATCTAGATAAAAAACACACCGCCATGATGCTGTAACCAGTATTTCCTACCCTACATACTTGTTATTACGTATTATTTCATATTAATTTTACATTTGTTTTAATAAGAAAAATATGTAAATGAAATGTTACGTGAAAAAATTCCACAATCTTAATAGGATTTAAACCCGAGACCAGTTAATTCATAAGTAAGCATGTTGTCCTCTATTAAGAGGCGTACAATGTTATTTTTTGACCGATAGTATTCTTCACATCTGTTAAAGCAGGAAAAGTAATAATAAATATTAACTACTCTTAAAGCGGTTAAAATTTATTTATTTATGAACAGTAAAGTTTTGTTTTATTACTATTAATCGAATAAAATGTACAAATAATAAAACCACATCGTAAAATAAATTTAATAACACAATTAAAACAAACAATAGGACGTATTTAACTTTGTAAAATCCGAGTCGTTTTATTTATAAATCGGCCGGTATTATTTCTCTACGTGTTTGGTGCCGATAATAGAAATAGCTAAAAAAAAAAAAAAATGTTATTTTATAGAGAACCCAGTAACTTAGAAATATCGCAAAGTCCTCGTTGGTTTTCTACTTCCTGTTTCTTAAATGAAAATCACATGTCGGCGTCTTAGAATCTGGAGTTTCCCGCTATTAAACTTTAAAGCTTGATTCTTTTTGTTCCAGAATACGACAAAATGCTGTAATAAAAAGGATTCGATAAGACCGGGTGATTGGGAATCGAACGTCGTACTACAGGCGTTTTAAAGCGGTGTTAGTTTTAAGACTAGTAAACAGTGATATATCACGAAAGGAAAAATAATTTTGTCGCAAAAATATTATTCTATTCGTTATCGAATATCTATCCTTTTGAAAAATAATCTAAGTCGTTTATCTCCTTTATTTCAGGGTTTATTTCCTTTATTTATACTCGCACAGGCTAGGTGGCTTGGCTCTATACGTTTGGTTCTGGTCGGAGGAAACGTCACGGTTTTGGAAATTCTTAATTAATAATAGTATTTAAGTTATATTCTCTTAATTATTTTTTTCAAATTATCGAAAATCCTGGAACGGCTGTTCAAATTCGTAATAATTATGAAACATAATACAGAATCTAGAGCGTTAACCGTTTGAATTTAGCGATTGAAAGAAACGCTGAATAATTTAAAGCCTAATTCGTAATATTGATTTTGTAGGTACCGTACAGCGTTTTGTTATGAATTTATAGTAGATAATTTTCAAATATTACAGATAATATTACCAATCTACTACTCCTGTGTGTAAATTTGTAGGTCGTTCCGGGCATTAATATTCTTATAAGTTCTTTATTGCTGGTGAACCAGTATTCGTTTTGTAATCTAAAAATTTTCTGATCGTAAAAGATAAGGAGAATTCGTGTTCAAAAATATTCTAAATTATATGTTTTATTTAAAACAAAAATCACTTCGTGCTGACTCGGTCGTTAAGTACAATGTTTTGAATACGTCATTAAGTTTAGTTAACGATATGGTTTTATCATTTGTATATTTTGTTCGATTAATAGTAATAAAACAAAACGTTACTGTTCGTAAATAAAAAATTTTAACTGCTTTAAGAGCAGTTAATATTTATTACTTTTCTTACTGTAACAGATGTGAAGAATGCTATCGGTCAAAAAATATCTCTGCCTGATTGTTGTAACTCTCAAAGTTTTAAGGTCTCATCTCACGAATTCAGTAATAATATAAATATGTTATTCATTATGAGTTATATTCTATTTTGCTACGTACGTCCGGAGCGATACGACCTACAACGATGGGAACTCGATGAGGAAGATTTTAAACATTAGAAAGATTAATTGTTTTAATTTTTGAAAAAAAAGTCATATCTCTAAAATGTTAAAATAAAAAAAAATTTTACTAGTATATGATTTTTTAGATATTTAAAAATAATAATACCATTGCAAGTTTTTTTGATACTCAAAAAGTTGAGTTTTTTTTAATCTATCGATTTAGTATTGTTTTTCTGTACGATTTGTTTTCAGGATAAGAATTACTTTTAACATTTATCACAGAAGTTGAGAATAAACTTTAACCTTTACACTTTAAAAGGTAACTTTATAGTTAAAACATTTAAAATTTGAGGCAGTTTTAGCAATATTTTTTGATACTCTTAATTTGCAGAATATCTTAATGTATGAAAATTTGATGTTTTACTCGTTTTCTAAGTTGGACTTATAATTTTTTCATTACGTAGAAAAATATGTAGGATGAGTAGTATAAAATGTATTTTAAACTTTATCCGTGAGAGAGGGTTACCGTTTTAAGATCTATGTAAATCTCTCGAAAGATAACAAAAGCATTTACGTGTGTTTTTATTAATTTTTATTCTTAAAAGAATTGAGAATCAAGCAAATTTTCCTCCTGAAATTATTTTTTTTAAATTTTAAACGAAAAAATCATATAAAATTATAGAGACGATTTTCGAATCATTAAAAAATATTTCGTACAAAAGTCGTTTAAATTTTATTTTAAAAAAATGTTATACCTCTCCACACCTTATAAAATCTTTTCATCCAAAAGAGAAAGTTAATGCTCCGTTAACGGCTTTTTGTGTGTTCTTGCAAATGTATTTTAAGCGAATAAATGCCGGTTAAAACCCAGTTTTAAACAAGTCAGAATATTTTTCAGGTACGATTAAAATAAATTAATATGGTTTTGAAAAATCGGTTCAGCAATTTTTACGAGATATCTATGTAAAATTATCTAAATGAGAGTAAATTTGATATAAGGACATGTGAGTGATTCATAATCAACGGCCAGCAAATCTGCTGAGGATAAATTGATGAAAATTTGTATACGCGTTTTTCTTAAGGTGTAAATAAATGCACACTAAGAAAGAATTTTTTAAAATTCTGTTGTTAAATGTTAAAATGAAGTAACGATAAAATTTACTATTTTTTTAAATTTCTTTGTGACTAATGAAGATATGAACTTGATTTTTGATGTGAGTAATCTTCATGTGAATCTAAGTACAATTTATAGGTTTATCGAAATTCGTCTTCGAAAGGAATGAAGAAAAGTAAAAATATTTTAAACAATGATTGCAAGTTTTCCCCATTTCCGACTACATTAAACGAGCTATTCACTAAATTTAGGCTTGCATACACTCATCAGATAAATCTAGAAACCAATTTAGGTTTTTTATTAATTTTGATTTTTTAAGAGGTGCGATATTGTACGGCGCGGTGGCTCAACAAACAATCACTGTTGCTGTATGCTTCTGCATACATTAACAGCAAACGACTGCCTGCACCTGCCTCCAATTGCTTGACTAAAAAACATAAAATTAAAAAAAATTGACCGCGTAGGGAAACGCTGTAATCATATAGCGCGAGCGAAGCCGCTATGAGAATGCTAGTTTTATACAAAACTAAAAATTATTTTGATTAATATCGTGATAAAAAATTCTTCAGTTTTGTACGGGCTACTATCATTTATCATACACGTAAGAAAAGTTCGATCTATATTTAGTTCTATTATCCAAACCGAGTCGCAAAAAGAAAAAAAGAAAATGTTATTGTTTATCAATTAATAATGCCACGGAAGATAAATTCGCTGTAATAGAATTTAAATAAAAAATGTTGCTTTTAGACTTTTTTTTTTGTTTGAATTCTTTTTTCTTTAAATAACTTTAAAAAGTTTATCACAATTTTTTTTTCATAAGTTTAAAATAATAGAAAGTAAGTAATAATAAATACACACAAAGCAAACAATTATTTTTACGTTATAAGATGATAATATTTTGAATAGGAAAAAAAATAAAAAATCCAAAATTTTAATTTTTAACATCTATTTATTGATTTAATTAAATACAGTAATGTGTTTTAAATTTTATTGTAATTAGTTAATTTTAAATTATTCTAATAAATACAATGTATTATTTCTAATTATTTAATAATTATACAATTGTTATTTTTTAATATATTAATTATTAAAGTATAGTATAATTTTAACAAAATTATTATATTTATTTTGATAAATATACGTAATGGGTAATGAATCCAGGTACAGAATTGTCTTTTGTGAGAAAAAAATGATAAATCGATGAATTAGTAAAAATGAATAAATCTAATGAAATGAATTTATAATTTCAGTTACGGTATTTCTATAATAATTAACAGTCTTTTTCATTTGTTTTTATTTAGATAATGTTTTACGGTTATAATATTTTTACGCGTGTTAAAAATATTTTAGGTAAATATCATGTAAAAATATTTGAGCGCGGTTTATTTAATTAAAAAAGAAATATGAACGTAGATGATTTTTTGTAAGTGCAAGCGAAGAAATTTTCATAAATATTTTACAAATATTTGTACAGCGCATTAGGCGTAAGAATCAGTAATTATTTATTTGTGCTTCTGTTTATACTCATTTTTGTTAAAGAAAATATCAAAATATAAAACTAATCGATAAAAAAAGCGATACATAAAATACAAACAAAAATATTAATGTTAGTCCATGGATAGTTAGTTAATTTAAAAGCTCGAAGTATTATTTTAGCCTATGCATATCAAAAAGATGAACGAGGAATAACTTCTTTTATTTTGTTTAATTAAGTAATTTATTTACGTATAAATTTTACGACGTTATAAAATCTTTTTTTTGTTGTAAGATTTATTCTGTCAGATATTTCTAACGAATTGTACGTTTAATTTGAAAAGTGTTAAAATTTCTATCTTTAAATTTTTTTATTCCAAGAATTCAGGTATTATTACTATTTATAGATGGATTTTTTTTTCTTAAGCAATTTAAATTAATGTTCTTCTTTATTATGTAAAATTTTAAATAGAAATTTAAACGATGCAAAAAAGAATATTTTCCTCGAAGTTATTTGTTATTTATTTTATTAGTAAGAAAATGTGTAATTAAGAAGTATAATAGAGCGAAAAAGCTGCATAGTGAGATAGCGAAGTATATAGTTTATGTATTACAAACGGCATAGAAAATATATGAAAAAAGAGAACTTTGAAATAAGAGAGCAAAAATAATTATACACATATACTTTAAAACTTATATACTACAAAAAGAAAAAAAAACAAATATACGAATAAATTAATAATAATATAAGTATAAATTAAAAATAAAAATAGGTTAAACGACGTATAAAATTTGAATAATATAATATAAAATTAATAATTACAAGATTCCAATAACGCCACAGGATACTCTGGTTCCAGCGTGACCAGTTGTCAGACTATCTGCGAATCCACCTCTTCCAAGGTCGTCTTGGTCAGAATGTACGACGACACCGCGTCCGATGATGCTGTTCTTACCGGACAAGGATATGACTTTGTCTGTTATTGCTATCTGAGCTATACCATTATCTTCTGCGTATATATTACCCAGGTCACCGACGTGTCTTATTTCATCGGTAGGTCCTCCGTGGTTTTTCTGAAAAAGAAGAAAGAAAAAAATATTTATAGACTATAAAAGTATTATTATACCGTTAAAGAATATAAATACTCGAATACGGTTTAATAAAATTAAATGAATAAGGTATTAATGGAGATAAAACGATGTAAAATTGTATTTATTGTGAAAATATAAAATAAATTTACGTTCCAATTTAAATTACAATAACATAGTACATTGAATTATATACTTCGTCGCCGAAAGCTACTTCTGCTCGTGGACATACGTTTTTATATTTATTACTTATTATCGTATCATTCAGATCAGCTAATGAATTTCCATAATTTATATTCAAAACGTATTAATTCATTAATATTTTAAAGTAAAATGAAATAAAAAGTAAACAAATTTTAATCGACTATCCTTATATTCGTTTTCACTTATCTTCTGTACGTGTAGATTTTTTATATTATCCTTTTTGTGTTTAATGAAATAACGTAGCAACTGAATTAAAGACCAGGAGGTTCTCTGTATCGGTTCCCCAAAATTCAACGACTAAATAAATTCGGGTAAAGCAAAACATTAATCACTATTTTTTAAGTCATCTGTCACCTGACCGGGTTAATGTTATTTTCTATTCGTTTCTGTTCTACTCTAATCGTTTAATAATAAAATATTTACATCTTTATTTGCTTTATAAATCTAATTTTTTCTTCCCGACATGTTTTTCCCTCCACCCGTTACAAGATTCTGCCGTCAATCCTTCTAAGATTTTCCTTAAAAATATAAAACTTTCATTTCTAACTTTATAAATCCGTCTAATTTTCAAAAGTTCTTTACACAAATTTTGCTGTTGTTATTGTAAACGACACGTTTCATAAAATTGATTTTAAGAATTTTTTTTTAATTCCTAAACCTTTCTTTGATTAATTAAATGTATTTTCTACACAAAACCTCGTCTTTTCTTTATGGAATTATTTTTAATAACTTTTTTACATCGTCCGTCTTTTGTAATTTTACCGCCTAAATACCCCTAAAACATTTTTCGATTTATAACGGTTATATTTAATACTAGATTATCTTTCTTTTTGTTATATTTTATTATTTTCTTTAAATACATCTTAATTATTTATATCAGAGAATATAAATAATATTTTTTTCGCTTACAGGTTTCGGCATCTTTTTTCAAGTTCAATTAAATGAACTCCTTAAAGATTATTGAAATAATAATTATTTTACTTTTTCTGGACTTTGAAATAATTTATTTGGCCAAATTTAACTTTTCTAAAAATTTGAGAAATGAAAAAAATTAGTAATAAGCGAGTCAGCGGCGATTTATAGTTTAAAAGCTCTCAGATTTTATACGTTACGAAAAGTTTTATCTAACCTAAACTGTTTTATGAAACCTAAACTTTAAAAAAAAATCGATACCTTTATCTGCGGCAGGGATTGTTCAAATTTTATAGTAGGAAACAAAATTTTAAGATAAAGTTTTTAAGCGTACGCTGTGAGCTGATAGAAATAGATGTCCGGGCGTGACAGATTTAGTTAGATTTAAGCTATTGCCTATAATCGATTCTGTTTTATTTCGATTATTTATTTTGTTTGTTAATTACAGAGGATAGAAATTATCTGGTTCGTTATATGTATAAGTAATTATAGGTAAATGGGTTACGTACGATGTATTATTTCCCACCTGAAGTATCTAATTTTCCTTCTTAACGCTTAATAAATTATTTAAAAATCGGGAGTTCTCTAAGGAAGCGGATAAACTCCTTAGCATTCTATTGTCTAGTTATTACTGCTTTTATAACGGTATACTTTGAAAATAATTTTAAAATGGTACTATCTCGTACATCTAAATTTATTTTTACAAGATGTTATCATCGTCATAGCTCTTTTAATAAAAAAAAAGAAAACTAAAATGACCTTCATAAAATTTCATTTCTAAGAGTCCGACAAATAAAATTGAATGCTGAAAGGTAAATAGAAAAAGAGATACGATGTATTTCAAAACGTCTACAATGGAACAATAGAATTAACTGCGAATTTTTTTCTTTCTATTCACGTCTTTTTTATTTTATTTCCAGCTGTAAGTGAAAAACGACCTATTGTAATTTTATATTCTTCTTAAGTATCCTTTTATTTTATTTTTGTATATTTTTTTTGCCCGGAAGGAATCCATAAGGTTTTTTTTTTAATTTAAGAGTACTGTGTGTCAGAAATATTTTTTATTCCAGTATCGTTTATTTTAAGTTCATTGAACTATGCAGATAATCTTATGTAGCTTAAACGTAAATACATATATATATATATGTGTGTGTGTGTGCTTACGCACACACAGTACACAAACAACGTGTGATTGATTGTAATTTTATTATCCTACATCACATTCATTATTATAATTACGTTTAAAAAATATATATAAATGATATGACAGTTTGTTGAAGTGAACAAACAATACGATGTTATTCGGAAAGTTCTCGGACCTACAAAGAAACACAAGATTTTTCACAACTATTTTTTAATTTTTCAACGCAGGTGTCACCTTGCAATTCGATACATTTAGACCGACTTTCCAAATTTTTAATACCCTTAGTACAGTGTAATATCCAACTCTGAAAAATAAGCGGCTTTCTTAGCTTTGATCGCATCATTTGAAGTGAATCTTCGTTATGCGAGCCATTTCTTCAGATCTGGGAAGAAGTAATCGCTGGGAGCCGAATCCGACGAACCGCAGAAAGTACTTCAAAGCCTAGGCCATGGAGTTTTGCAACAACCTAAGACTTGTGTGCAGGCGCATCTCGGGGTAAAAGAGCATTTTCTTTTTGGCCAGATGTAGCCCAAATCTTCTCCCCCGTGATGGTCTTCCCTTTATTCAGATAGCCCATGAGTTCCACAACAGAAAAATCCCAAAAAAAGTAACCGTGATATTTTCTGCAGATGGACCGTTTTCGATATCTTCGGTGAACGTTCATCTTCTTCCACCCACAGTTTGGTCCTAAGGGAAATACGAAGACAGTATTCTAAAACCGATTTAAGTGTTTCAATATTTTTCCTTACATTAATCGAGGATAAGAGGGGATTTCAGATTTGTTGAACCTAGTGGTTTAATAAAAAGCCCTGAAACTGAAGAATTTGATCACAAATTCTGATACTCCTAAGGTAAACGTTTTTTTCGTAATTCAAACATTTATTTATTTTATTTATCACGAAATAATACTGGTGGATGATAGGTACAGTGTCGTATGTCATTCGTGTAGAAGTAAGATTACACACCGTAAAGGAAATTTTCTAATAGTTTTAGCAGTTCCAAAGATTACCCTGGGACAACTACCTTACGTAGTTTTTAGTTTTTTGTTTTTGTTTATATATATTAGCATATTTAGATAAAAATATACGTTAACATAACAATAGATATGATTATACTACTGAAAAGAGAACTGTAGTAAAAATACGTATTATAAAGTAAAAATATCTGAACCTGTAGGAAAACACACTATAAAGGTAAATTATTATTTTTTTTAAATTCCTCAGATGTTTCCGCTTAAGGTCGTCACTGAGTAAGGGATCCTGAACTTTAATTTAGCCTTTCCATTGTTTTATTATTTAAATCCCGGATTATAAATCCTGTATGTATATACATAAAATTGATATATATATATCAATTTTTGTAGAAGTGATGATCAGATTAAAACTTATGTTATGTGTAATAATACAATTAAAAGACTTAACATACATTACTGAAATTTATAAAACAACAGTTCGGATAATAAAATTATTATAATTAATAAATTACAATATGCGTAAGCTGGTGCACGAGCTCACTGCAGTAGTATTTAGTTGGACCACCGGGTTGGTCTAGTGGTGAACGCGTCTTCCCAAATAAGCTGATTTGGAAGTCGAGAGTTCCAGCGTTCAAGTCCTAGTAAAGCCAGCTATTTTTACACGGATTTGAAAACTAGATCGTGGATACCGGTGTTCTTTGGTGGTTGGGTTTCAATTAACCACACATCTCAGGAATGGTCGAACTGAGAATGTGCAAAACTACACTTCATTTACACTCATACATATCATCCTCATTCATGCGCTGAAGTATTATCTAAACGGTAGTTACCGGAGGCTAAACAGGAAAAAGAAAGAAAGTAGTATTTAGTAAAAACATAGTACTGTATAATCCGATGAACCATGTAATCGTAATTTAAATCTGATTATGAATTCCATTTATGTTATTGAACAAAATATAAAAATTAATTTTTTTTTCATCTCTAGCAGAATGTTTTTAAACGAGATTTTATCGATTTTTTAACTTTTATATAACTAATGAATGATATTCTGTATAATATTTCTATTATTGTTATTATTTATGAATATTAATTTGGAAACAATCCAAATTGAAATGAATACAAAACCAACATATTGCATTATATTATTTCTTGCTGTTGTTTTATATATATACACACACACACATATATGCTATTTAGATCTATTTTCAAATTGGCTAACAAAGCAATTTGTAAAATTGATACCAGAGACCGGAGGAATAATCAGCGTAAAATGTTATACGTATATTAATCTATTCTATGCGTATTAATATTAGTTACTTATGATTGGTGGTTATAGTACGGGCTTCATAAATTTTCCCGTAAAATCTGTTTTGACTAGATAAAATCCGTGATTGTTAAGTTAGAACCTCTGTATTTCATGTTCAGTCGGTTAATTTAAAACGTTCATTGTAATATATAAGTTCGTTTTTTATGGTTCGTATAATTATTTTTAAGCAAAATATTTAAACAAAAAAAAATTAATTGATATGATTAAAATTAAAATAAAAAGTTTATACTTATGTACAAACTGTTATTTATTTTTGTTACGCTGCGACCGATGATAAGTATCGCTGAGAATAAATGATGACTATTCCCGGATTTAAAAAATTGTTCAATATATTTGAGATCTTGCAAATCCAAATATACCTAAATCACAGATTCAAAATTCTTTGTTCATTTTTTTTTTAATGAACATTTTAAAGAATTCATTACGGTATATCAATAAATATTTTTAATTTTCTAAGTATTTGGCACCGTTGGTATAAATTAAAGTTCCACTTACCAACAATTTTCAAATATATTTCCAAAGTACTTTCAGATTTGCTACTCCAACATCAGGGATTTGTTATAAGATGTTAATTCAAGTCATATGTATAATTATATTTAAATTAAAATTGTTTCGTTTATAATAGTCGGTCGTCAAGAAATATAAAATAATTTTTACGTCAATAAGACTAATGTCATGTCCGTCAGATGTTTAAAACTTTTATGAAATATAAATATAATAGTACCAACCTATTAATAATTAATTATTGTGTAACTTGTTTATATAGGATATCATTATCGAATTTGACTTGTTGGTTCATTCATTTATTATTATTCAAATACCCGTATATATGAAATTTTTCTAATATGCTGGTTTTATAATTATTAGTGTATTCTAATATTTTAATATATTTCTTAGGGTTATAATTACGAGTATGTCCAGTTTCTAAAATGTGTTTAGCGAAATTAGATTTTACTTTATTATTTTTAATTATGCAGTTAATATGTTCTTTAATTCTTATGGCGAATGAATGATTTGTCATTCCGATATAATTTAAGTCACAGTTTTCGCAATTAAGACTATACACTCTTTGTTTTTCTAAATTATAATTATTATCTTGATTTATTGTTATAGAAGGAGTCTTCATTATTTATGTATTTTATTATTATGGCGTATTCATTTATATTATTATACGTTAGCTTTATTTTGTTCTTTATGAATATTTTATTTTTTATTCTGGTGTATAATTTATGTCCTCCTCTATGAATCATGAGACCTTGCCGTTGGTGAGGGGGCTTGAGTGCTCAGGGATACAGAGTAGCTGGACCGAAGGTGCAACCATATCGGAGAGGTATCTGTTGAGAGCCAGACTAAGGAATGATTCCTGAAAGAGGGCAGCAGCTCTTTCAGTAGTTGTTAGGGGCGTAAGTCACAATGACTTAAACGGCCATATCAACATCACTCAGTCCTCTGAGTACTGCGCAGCTGAAAGCAATGGAAAACTACAGCTGTTTTTTTTTTCCAAGAAAATGTGGCTCTGCATTTTCAAAAGCAATAATGGAGGCGCCTTCCTTGGTAAAATATTCCGGAGGTAAAATAGTCCCCCGTTCGGATCTCCGGGTGGGGACTACTAAGGAAGGGGTCACCAGAAAAGTAAAAAATAACATTCTACGAGTCGGAGCGTGGAATGTTAGAAGCTTAAAAAAGGTTGGTAGGCTAGAGAATTTAAAAAGGGAAATGGATAGGGTAAACGTGGATATAGTAGGAATTAGTGAGGTTCGGTGGGAAGAGGAAGGCGACTTTTGGTCGAGTGACTTTAGAGTAATTAACTCAGCGTCAAATAATGGGCAGGCAGGAGTAGGTTTCGTGATGAACAAGAAAATAGGGAGGAGAGTGGAGTATTTCAAGACGCATAGCGATAGAGTCATTGTAATAAGGATAAATTCAAAACCTAAACCGACAACGATTGTTAACGTCTATATGCCTACAAGTGCCCATGATGATGATGAGGTAGAATGTGTATACGAAGAGATTGATGAAGCAATTAAACACGTAAAAGGAGATGAAAATTTAATAATAGTTGGAGATTGGAATGCAAGCATTGGAAAAGGCAAGGAAGAAAATATAGTGGGTGAATACGGGCTGGGCAAAAGGAATGAAAGAGGGGACCGACTTATAGAGTTTTGCACGAAGTATAATTTAGTAATTGCCAACACCCAATTTAAAAATCATAGTAGAAGAATATACACTTGGAAAAAGCCAGGCGATACTGCAAGGTATCAGATAGATTATATCATGATTAAGCAAAGATTTAGAAATCAACTCGTGGACTGCAAAACTTACCCTGGAGCAGACATTGATAGCGACCATAATTTGGTGATAATGAAATGTAGATTGGGGTTTAAAAACCTGAAGAAAAGGTGTCAGATGAATCGGTAGAATTTAGAGAAGCTTGAGGAAGAGGAGGTAAAGAGGAATTTTGTGGAGGACATCGCAAGAGGTCTGAGTAAAAAAGATAAGGTAGAAAATGTAGAAGAAGAATGGGAGAATGTTAAAAAGGAAATTATTAAATCAGCAGAAGCAAACTTAGGCGGAATAAAGAGAACCGGTAGAAAACCTTGGGTTTCAGACGATATATTGCAGCTGATGGATGAACGTAGAAAATATAAGAATGCTAGTGATGAAGAAAGTAAAAGGAACTATCGGCAATTAAGAAATGCTATAAACAGGAAGTGCAAACTGGCGAAAGAAGAGTGGATTAAAGAAAAGTGTTCAGAAGTGGAAAGAGAAATGAACATTGGTAAAATAGACGGAGCATACAGGAAAGTTAAGGAAAATTTTGGGGTACATAAATTAAAATCTAATAATGTGTTAAACAAAGATGGTACACCTATATATAATACGAAAGGTAAAGTCGATAGATGGGTGGAATATATTGAAGAGTTATACGGAGGAAATGAATTAGAAAATGGTTTTATAGAGGAAGAAGAGGAAGTTGAGGAGGATGAAATGGGAGAAACAATACTGAGATCTGAATTTAAGAGAGCATTAAAAGATTTAAATGGCAGAAAGGCTCCTGGAATAGACGGAATACCTGTAGAATTACTGCGCAGTGCAGGGGAGGAGGCGATTGATAGATTATACAAACTGGTGTGTAATATTTATGAAAAAGGGGAATTTCCGTCAGACTTCAAAAAAAGTGTTATAGTAATGATACCAAAGAAATCAGGGGCAGATAAATGTGAAGAATACAGAACAATTAGTTTAACTAGTCATGCATCAAAAATCTTAACTAGAATTCTATACAGAAGAATTGAGAGGAGAGTGGAGGAAGTGTTAGGAGAAGACCAATTTGGTTTCAGGAAAAGTATAGGGACAAGGGAAGCAATTTTAGGCCTCAGATTAATAGTAGAAGGAAGATTAAAGAAAAACAAACCAACATACTTGGCGTTTATAGACCTAGAAAAGGCATTCGATAACGTAGACTGGAATAAAATGTTCAGCATTTAAAAAAAATTAGGGTTCAAATACAGAGATAGAAGAACAATTGCTAACATGTACAGGAACCAAACAGCAACAGTAGCAATTGAAGAACATAAGAAAGAAGCCATAATAAGAAAGGGAGTCCGACAAGGATGTTCTCTATCTCCGTTACTTTTTAATCTTTACATGGAACTAGCAGTTAATGATGTTAAAGAACAATTTAGATTCGGAGTAACAGTACAAGGTGAAAAGATAAAGATGCTACGATTTGCTGATGATATAGTAATTCTAGCCGAGAGTAAAAAGGATTTAGAAGAAACAATGAACGGCATAGATGAAGTCCTACGCAAGAACTATCGCATGAAAATAAACAAGAACAAAACAAAAGTAATGAAATGTAGTAGAAATAACAAAGATGGACCACTGAATGTGAAAATAGGAGGAGAAAAGATTATGGAGTTAGAAGAATTTTGTTATTTGGGAAGTAGAATTACTAAAGATGGACGAAGCAGGAGCGATATAAAATTCCGAATAGCACAGGCGAAACGAGCCTTCAGTCAGAAATATAATTTGTTTACATAAAAAATTAACTTAAATGTCAGGAAAAGATTGTTGAAAGTATACGTTTGGAGCGTTGCTTTATATGGAAGTGAAACGTGGACGATTGGAGTACCGAGAAGAAAAGATTAGAAGCTTTTGAAATGTGGTGCTATAGGAGAATGTTAAAAATCAGATGGGTGGATAAAGTGACAAATGAAGAGGTGTTGCGGCAAATATATGAAGAAAGAAGCATTTGGAAAAATATAGCTAAAAGAAGGGACAGCCTTATAGGCCACATATTAAGGCATCCTGGAATCGTTGCTTTAATATTGAAGGGACAGGTAGAAGGAAAAAATTGTGTAGGTAGGCAACGTTTGGAATATGTAAACAAATTGTTAGGGATGTAGGATGTAGAGGGTATACTGAAATGAAACGACTAGCACTAGATAGGGAATCTTGGAGAGCTGCATCAAACCAGTCAAATGACTGAAGACAAAAAAAATGTATATATAATATATCTATAATTATACTATTCAGTGTACGTCGTTATAATTAGTTGAATAATAACCAAACATGTCATTATTGTATATTAATGTTCCTTAAGTCTTTAAGGGATTATGTTTATGTTTTAAATTTCCTTAGGTTACGTGAGCATCATTTGGTGGCCTATTAAATCATTATTGACATGTAATTTTTTTATCTCGTGTTCTGCCGGTTTAATGACTTTTTTTTCAAAAAGTCAATTTTTCCGTAATTTTTTAAGTCTTACACTTGATTTACAATATTGATATTTATATGTATATACTTTTTTGCATTTTAGTAAACCCTATATTAATGCTATTGAACCAACTTGATTGCGTACACTACTTTTGCGTGATAATTATTACAAAATGTTAATTTTGGAGACCGTATTGAGGTGAACCCAACGGCCGACCGCGGCCATTCGTGTATTTTTATAATCCTCTAACGATGCTTAATCCGAATCGGAAATCAAAATCAAAATTCGAGACAAAAAGAGTTCACACACATAATATTGAATTCAATAACGAACTGTTCGTTGGTTGAAAAGTTCGCATAAATACAACTTATGTATAAAGTATAAATCTTATACATAACAGCCCACCACCTTTCATTAATTATGTTAAGAGAAGGTATTAATAAGCACAACCTGAAGGAACGCACAGAAACAGAGCCTGAGCCTATCTCTACTACCGATGATTCTATTATGTTCTATTTGTATTATGAGTGTCCATCGGACTGTTAAGTCCGTAGCAGGGATATATACATCTTGTTCGATCGACTGTATGTTGATATGGAACTATTATACTTGGGAAATGTAAGTGGAATATTATAAAATATTTTATAAAAGCTGATTTTGATAAAACCATTTTGACATATAACAAATTTGGACCTTATATTTGTGTTTATGCTGTGTAAAGTATTTCTTACTTATTAATTTATATTTTCATGGGCTGTTTCTTAAATACGAGGCCGAATTTATACGTCCTCTTTTATCATCTCATTGACAATACCAAAGATTTATAGCATATTCGTGCGTTAGTAGTCATTGTACCTTCTACCGATCCTCATAGCTCTTTTTAACTGGTTTTTCCTCTCTCATTATTTAATCCCACAGTTATTTTCGTGTTCTGATTCGTTTAACCGTGTGCTGATCACGCATTTGTTGTTAATTTTCCTTTTTATTTCACATTTTTTCATTCTTTCTTCATATTTATTTAACCTTCCGCAATTCCTCCATACCAACGCCTCAGTTGCTGCTAGCTTTTTCCCTTTTTCTTATCATTCATGCTCCTATCAGTTCAGAAGAACGCTCCCTTCAAACGTATCATTTCACACGACGCTTTGTCAAGTCTAGCGCCATCTACATGGCGAGTGTTTCATTCTATGAAATGCTTCCCTAGCCGTTTTTACTCTGTTTTATTTTGTTTTCTCAAACTTCTATTTATACAATACTTTTAAATATACACACTGCTTTATTTGCTCAATTCTTTCCTGTTTTTTTTTTGCGTTGCGTAGACGCTCATTCATGGTTCAATTCAACTTAGGTATTATAAAACGTCGTTAAAAACATAGTATTACAGTGTTATCGGATATCTGAGAAAAAAATAAAGTAGACTACTAGAAAAAAACTAAGTTTCGATTCGATTGGTCGAAATTGAAAACAGATAAAAAGTTTCTTGCTTTCTTTAAAGAAGGGTGTACGCTACCTAATCCTCTTATAAGGATCGAAAGCTTTTCTTCACTTGATAACAACTCATTTAAAAAAAAAATAATTTTAAAAAAGCCGATCATGTTATTAGGCGGATAGGAAGAAGTTTTACAATTCCTATTTTTCGAGCGGATGGTGTCTCGACATCAGCGCGATATAATGTTCTTACGACTTACTTTAAGAGAACATTAAAAAGTTTAGAAGAATAAACAAACTTAGTATCTTCTGGGTCGGGGTAGTTTGATAGAATCATTAAAGTAGATTTTTATTCGTTCTATTTTCCAATTGTCATCCTCATTTTATAATTTTGTATTAAGCTTTTTACACAGTACATATGCGTAAAATATACATACTTTTGAGACACAGCGACTGTGCATATCTCCTTGGTGGGTCCCCTAGACACCCTTGTATAAAAATACTCCCCTCATATGAAAATATTTACGTCAGTATGTAGCTAATTGATTAGCACTGGGTTAAAGTAAATACACCGGCACATAATTTAATATTGCATTTTTATAGTCAAAATAAATATTTTTACAAATTCTGTTTCAAGGTTTTATAATTAATATACAGAGACAGGAGACTAATTTTTTCTCCTTCTATAACGAAAATATACAAGAAGAAATTATTTAGATAATATTATGTATATAAAAGCAAATTGCACCCGGCAACAATGTAATTATTTATTAGCATTTTTTTTTTCATTTACTATATTTGTAGAGTATCCATATTTAGTACTTTCACAAAGAGCTCTGCTTTAACAGAGCGTTGTTTTATAAAATTTAATTTGAAACATTATTATTATTCTTAATGTGTACGTTGCAATCTGTTCAACTAGTGAAAAATAAGCAACCCCCCCCCCCTTCCAGGCCCAGTTAAATTAGGATACGAATGTAAATGAAATATACAGTCTTGTACAGACTCAGACTTTCCATTCCTGAGATGTGTGGTTAATTAAACTCCAACCACCAACAGTGTGATAGTTAACATATCAAAACTACAGAGATGCACATTTACCGTCTGTCGATCGTATGATGAACTAATCGTTTTGCTGCTCTTAAAATGAGTACTATTTTTTATATCCAAATTTTAAATTATTATTTTTAATTATGAATAATTTAAATAAACTATATTATTTTGCAAAATAAATGTAATATACTCGTATTATTATAATGAATAGCATACAACAAAATAAATTAATATACTACTGAACATTAAAAAATCTACATATATAAAACTGTGAATGTCTAGTAAGTGAATGCTAAGGATGTATAAATTCATAATAGTATTCAGTTGTCTTATCTTATGAATATTTCTTGATAACTTACCGTATGTTATCTTACAACCCATTAGTTTTTATTTCTCCATAATGAGATAGCTTTTTTCTCTCATTCTTTAGATCATGAATGTATTGTTTTATTTTATTTGATTTCAATATCAATTTAAATAATTTTACATTCTGGTTCTATGTATGTTTTTTTCTTTTAAGTCTATTTTATTTAACTTAAATTTTCAATTATCATTTTTTATGTTTTTTACTTCCTTGTACAAAGTAAAGGACGTATTGTGATCGCGAAGAATCTCGGTTTTCAGATTTCAAGATTTCAACGGTAGTATCCATTTTGACCATCCCTGAATTAATGTTGACTATTTTCGGCGTGACGACTGTACGTACTTATGTACGTGTATGTATCTCGCATAACTAAAAAACTATTAGTCGTAGAATGTTGAAATTTTGGATTTAGGAGTGTTGTAACATCTAGTTGTGTACTTCCTATTTCATTGCACTCGACTGAAACAAAAGTGTCCAAAAAAGGCCCAAAATCCAAAAAAAAATTAGATTTTGAACTTTTTCTTAACTGTAATAATCAGCTTTCACTGAGAGTTTTTCAACGATATATCATGGTACTTAATTTCATTGGTTCCAGAGTTATAACCAAATATAATTTTTATTAATGAAATATTTGGATCGTACAAGGGGAAAGCACATCGGTTCGAATCCGACTTCATTTTCTTTTTTTTAACTCTTTTTTTTATTTAAATATACTGATTTATTAATAATTATTAATCTCTGATTGTAAACAAATTTTTTAACTATTTCTTTTTTATTCATTTAAATATATTGATTTATTAATAATTATTAATTTCTGATTGTAAAAAAATGTGTATATGTAATTTAATAGGTGTACAAGGAAGTCATGTGGTGTCCACATCAATTTTTTTTTTATGTATCATGTTACAAATCATATATTTTTAATTAGTTATTTAAAATAAAAATATATAGTTCTTTTTAATAATCATTCTGTTATTATGATATGAACTCGCGGCTAGTGCTCAAGGTTTCTTTTACTAGCCGCATCAAGAATAAATATGTTGAATAAAATTGTAATTGTATATAAAAAAATGTGCAGTGGGACGCCATTTTCGGGATGTCCAATTATCTGAACTGCTTACACCCCACTAGGCAGTTTAAAAAAAATTAATACATAATTTAAAAAATCGAATATGCTATTCAAGTAAAGCTTTGCTTCAACAAGAAATGTATTTTTATCGATCTTTGTTTTTGATGATTTTTTTTAAACTTGAATTTTTGAACTTCGTATAGCACAAAAGATAATTTAAGATAAGTAATTTAAATTTAGTTTGATATTAAGATAATTATTTTAGGTCTGTTTTAAACTAATTATAAAATTAATTTCTGAAAACATTGATGGAAACAAATTAATCGATCAAACATGAACCATTATGTAATGACTTCCAATCAGGGACGTCACACGAAAAAGCTCTTAAATGTTTTTTATGCTGTGGACTGGTTGCGCGGCAAAAATATTTTACCCTGATTCTTTGTGTAAAACCATTATGATCTTACAGCTAATAAACCAAGATTAAATCGACATTAATGCGAATACAGATTACAGATTGTTTAAAGAAGAGTTAATACTTTCAAATGTATGTTTTGATTATTGACGGTCATTAGGCTTTATTCTGTTAAAGGTACTGTAATTTTCTCGATTTTTTGTAATTTTTAGGAATAACAAATATATTTTACAACACCCAGTAACTTGACTGAATTTCTCCTCAATAACGTTTTTGCACGTTTTTGTTCTTATAACTTTTGTAAATGAAATTTTTTATAAAATAAGTAGTAAATTTTAATTCTTTCAAGTAATTTTTGTAAATTCAGATTCTTTTATTAGCAGATTTCTATTTATTGGATATTTGTAACATTTTATTGTAATTGCTTTTTATTACACTGTATCCTACGTATGTCCTGAGTACACTTCAGTATCACTGAAATACATTTCTTTTTTTATATTCTGTCTTTTTATTAAGTTTGAAACCCGTTAAACATTAGAATATGTGCAATACATATGATGTACTTAATTAAAATTTTCCAAATAGCCGGATTCGGCCGTGCAAAGGTCAATGCGGATAATCGGCGTTCACTGTAAACAAATAAGAGACAAATTTATTGCCGTATAATTATGATTAATTATTTAACTTCATCGCTGAGAGATGTATTCATTTTAAGACACCTGAAAATTTCATACCGGAGAGTTTAACAACATCGATTTCAGCTTGTTAAGTTATATTAAATTCAGCTTATATTTTATTCTTTAAATTGTTTAATAGTATTAAATAAACCTGCCGGATGAACGTTGGAGTTAAGAGTTACACTACTTACATAATATCAGAGGTCTGTTTTTCGCAGTGAGACGGCGTAGTTTTTTGTTTTTTTTTTTTAATATAATTATTGAAGAATTTTAATGCACGGTGTAATATTTATTGTGTTGATCTTACCTTATAATCATAATAATAAGTACATTTGATGTGTAATGTTGAAATTTATATTACTTCTTTATTGAAAATGTATGCGAATAACGAGATAGAGAGAGGGAGAAAGAGTGAGAAGGATACATCTTTAAATGTCCTTGCTTGTCCGTAACTAAATTACTAGTTATTTTCTGTAATTTTCCTCTTGTATTTGTATTTACATTAATGTCTTTTTATAGAGATAACAAAAATTGAATTTTATGTTTTATAAATTATTCTTGTATATATTCTATCTTTAAAGTACGCATTAAATATTTAATTATACAATCACAATACGGTTTTAACAAAGTGTTTACTACTTAAAATTAAAATAAACAATAATATGGTATTACAGTGTTTATTTAATACCGTAATAAAAAGGTGTGTCACTTTACAGTCACGTTGAATTTGTCTTATTACAATATGAATTTAGCATAGAGTAAATGAAAAGTATAATTTAGATTTGTTATTTCATAATTACGTGAACATATTATATAGGTAACAACAAATCGTATTACGGTGTAGGTCGTTCGTCCTGTACGGGAAGGTTCGTTTTCTAGTGAAAGTAAACATATGTGTAAATAAATAAACCGACCTAGACCCACAAACATAAACGTATAGTGTGACCATGTATGCCCTCGATTTCAGGGTCAACAACCTTTATTACGTTATAGTATTAGGCTGTAATAAATTATTCCGTAAAGTTTTCAATTTTAAACCGCTTTTATTTTTACCGGCGTATACCGATCGTTATTTTAACTCTATTTACGTAATCATAACTGAAGATTAATTTTATTTTATATATTCCCGTAAGGGATGTATTAAATTATCATTAAATTCAAATCTGCTTACATAATTCAGCGATTCAAAATAAAATCAATTGCGTTTTCATACATTAAGACATCTTCACTACCGTGTAAATAATTTTTTTATTAAAATCGATAAAATTGTAACCTATTCATTAGTAGATACGAATACAACTTCATTTTCAGAAATAATTTTGAATTTCGCAATCGATATCGGTGTAGATATTATTGTTACAAGGTTGTTTAAATATAACTCGTTCCGTTAGTTCCTCTAGAATGAAGCAAATTTTCATTAACGTTACCTTAAATCATTCTTCCACGTTACGAAGTTTTTCTTTTAAGTAAGGTTCTTTAGTTAAGAGAAAAAAAAAACTGAATAACATGAACAAACTTTATTACTTAACGCATAAAAACTACGTTTATTTACTACTTATATGCTAGGAATGGAAAATAACACTCAGATCAATTAAGATAATCTTAGCGGAAATATGAAATATTGTAAAAAACAATTTAGAATAAAACGGTGTGAGAGGAGTCCCGTTCAAATTAGATGCGCAAAATATCGGCGGCCAAATTCAGGGTTCCCATTGAAATTCTTGGTATTTTTTTGTTATCAATCATCCTAACAGTTTTTGCACTTCTCAGTTCGCTACAATCTCTTAAATTTAATATAAATCCTACACTACCCGTATAATTTATTTTAATGTTCGTTTCCTTCACTATTGCTTTTTTTCTTTTTTTTATAATACAAAATATTACTTTCTTACATTCGTTAATATACGGTTAATCCAGCTTTCTATTTATTTTAAATCGATTCTACCTAAAACTTCTCTCTTGTCTTAAACATCATCTCATTCTCTATCAGTCCAGATAATTTTCATCATCCTTCGGTACAATTACGTTTTCTGTTTTTTCTAGCGTTCACATTTCGCTGTCATAAAATGTTGCACTCCATACGAACATTTTAAGGATTTTTTTTTTGCAGTAATATCTAAATTTTTAATTCTGTAATTCGGTCACAAATTAAATTAAATGATTTATAAACGAAAAAGTATTTTTAATACTGTGAATAGTTATACCAATTTTAATAAAAGCGATGTTATCGCCTATTATTTAAATCCGTATAACTATTTTATTTGTGTGACGGTTAATTTACTGTCGGATTAATCTGCCAAATATTTTATTAGTCGAGAGGTCGGGGAGATATAAGGGAGAGCGGTCTCTTCAAAGAAGTCGATATTAAAAGTTTTACTCTATATTGTTATTCAGCTTATCAATATATTACAATCGGAAATTCTATCGAGACAAAATAAATACCAATAAAAACAACTCTCTCAGCTTAAAATATAAGTTCTGTAATTTGTTTCTATTTTTTTTTTTTTTTTTTTTTTTTTTTTTTTACTGATGCGATATATTGATTCAAAACTTTTGTTTTTATTTCTTAATGAAGCGTTATAAAATATTAGAAAAGCTTTCAAGTTGTATCACAGGCTTTAATTGGAAATAAATTATTCTGAATTATTTTTTCAGAATATTTCCTATTTCCACTAGCATTATTGATTCGAGTGTTATTTTCTGTCGTTACTAGCACTGTCTCTAACATTCGTAGTAGACGCGTTTCGGAGTACCTCCTGTTAAGATTCACTTCTCTTTTCTTCATATTAATTGTACATACATAAACCGTCTAGTTGTTCTTATTCATTTGTAAAGGTAAATAAATTTGTTTATATTTAGTTAGCCTATTTTACCGGCTGATATTTTATATTCATTATTTTTCTAATTATTAGTGAATTGTCCAACTAATTTTAGATTTCATTCTGTCATCATACGTACTCATCAACTCGTATTTTCATCAACAATGTAATGTTCACATAATATGAAAATTAAATAAAATATTTTAGATGTAATGAACATTACGACATATGAGAAACTATACTTAAACATGAACTGAACAATATTTATTAGAAATATGAACCGGCGAAATTAATATGTAGAATAAATACACCCAACTGAGGTATTACACCAAGGCAGTTAGATATTTGAACACCATCCTTCTCAAAACTGCTTAAAGCATAGTCTTACGTTTAGCTTAAGAGTGTGCTAAAAGTATTTTGGGAAACGGAGGTACTCAGGAACGCGTCAATTACGAGTATTAGAGTGACAGTATGTAGGAATGGCAGAAAATAATACTGGAATCAATTAAATTATTCTGACCAATTTATTTAAAATTTAATTTCTCTCTCTCTCTCTCTCTCTCTCTCTCTATATATATATATATATATATATATATTCAAAATATTATATATTTATTATTTATATGTTTAGCATTCGGTTATATATATATTTTTATTTTATATATTTACAAAATATATAATGTGTTCTTTCTTTAAAAAACGATTTTATTCTTTGAATGAGTAGTACTAAACACGAACTTAAAGAATTTCATATAATGTGTACAAATCATATTCATTACTCGTTCCGTACCTTTAGGTCCATTAAAGAGATGATACATCTTGAAGATTGTCCGGTTAAAATGAAGAAAAAATGGTAAACATTAACTGGGAATCAAATCCAAAACTAAATGAATAAGAGGTTAGTGTGTTGACCATTACACAGACTCAAATAATTTTCGACCATCTTTTAATACTCCTATCGTTATTATTTCATATAATGATCAGTTTTTTTT
Organism: Lycorma delicatula; assembly: GCF_047948215.1. Taxonomy (NCBI): domain Eukaryota; kingdom Metazoa; phylum Arthropoda; class Insecta; order Hemiptera; family Fulgoridae; genus Lycorma; species Lycorma delicatula. The sequence goes on along the minus strand of NC_134458.1, from coordinate 163,939,311 downwards.
TTTTGCGTATGTATTCGCCATAAAATATACTGTCCTTTATACCCAGGTCTTTTTTATTATTAATGTTGTACTTTGTAACGCTCGCTACACCGATGAAGTTTTTCCCACGGTAATCCTTGTAGACAAAAACCGAGACGGTTCCTTTTTGTTTTCCATGAAGTAGTGCACCTACCTGTTCCTGATGTAATCCGTATAATTTATTATTGTATCGACCTCCGTCGTCACCACAAAGGTCGACAAGACGAACTTTACCTTTCACCCGAACGGTTCTGGATTCGAATCCTTGACAGGCAACTTTTTATTCCTACAAATTTAATTTCTTACAATAAAAAAATTAGTAGGGTGCTTTTAATCGGGGATAATTATCGGATAAGAAACAAATAATTGTATCGTTTAAATAAATATTTATTTATTAAATATTTTAAGTTTTAAATTTATTTAAAAAATACAATTATTTATGCAATAATTATATAAAATTATTTTATTTTATCGATTTTAATTACTAAAAATAATTGTAATTTTTACGTATTTCTGAAGAACATTTAATCGTATCGTAGCCTGGTATAGAATTTCTGTCGCTTTTAAAAACGTTTACTCGATTTAAAAATTATACAGGAATATTTTTTATTATTAATTTAATTATGTAAATAAATTAATAAATAATAATATTCAAATTTATCATTATTGAGGAGATAGATTTTAAGCTATATACAAGTATCTTAAATGTTCAATTTTTCGATGGGGAAAGAACCCGATCAAAAATATTCATAATATAGCTTAAATCCTGCAGTTTAAAGGACTGAAAGGATCGCAAAATCTTTCGTATATTGAATTTTTTTATGTATACGGCAGTGCGCATAAAATATTTACTTATCTCTAGGAAAAGATGTAATTTAAACAATGAGAAAGTAAGCTCTGAACTGGATTTAAACCCAAGGCATTTAACTGAAATGCAAATAAATAAAAAATGAAATGAAGATTTTTCCTTCCATTTTAAGCTAAACGAACGAATTCTACACACATACACAAACACACACACATATATATATATATATGACGCTTTAAAAAAATGCAATATAAGCCACTATTATTTTCATTAAATTAACATAAGGTAAATAAAAATTTATTTAAATATTTCTACCGCTCTCTTTTTTGTTGTAAATTTATTCTGCTACTTTTATCTCTTCCTCCCTCTTCCCAAAACACTCGTTTAGAGATCAATCTATCTTTGTCCGTCTTTAATATCCTTCGACAATTTTTATTCTCTATCATTCTAGGTTTAATCTTTAAATCTTATTTTACGGGTTTAGAAATTATCAATTTCATTTCATTCCACTGAATATTGTGATCGTAAAACTTTTAACGGGTCGTTGTCTGTAACGCGATATAAATGTAATTTAATTTTAGGGGTTTGTTAATTGCGGATGTTAACCAATTTAACTAATATCAGCTGCTCTCCTAGTTTTATTTATCCGATCGTACGATTCCCTTTAACATCCATAAAGTTGATATTGATCCGATAAAATGAACATAACTCGTTATGTAGGCTGCCCGATATAATATAATAATTAATTATAACGATTTTTAACTCTAGTAATACTCGTCCTACAAATAATAAAAAAATGCATTTAAATTTGATCCTATTTCACCATCGAAACTTTTATAAAATATAAATTTTTATAAATAAATATGTAACTTATAAATATAAAAAATTTGATGTGTTGCTTCTAGTTACATTCTCCGAATGCAGTTTTTTACGATGATTTTTTTTTTCTTTTTAAGTGAATGCCTGAGTATATTTGTATCTGTTTTTCCGATTATCTTGCGAGAATTACTAAAGTAATTTTAATGAACTAGCCGGTTAAACTTTTATTAAACTCGATTGGGTATTATTTATTAAGTTATTTCGTAATTTGAAGAAATTAAGTGTCACTTCAGCCGTTAAGTTTATTGTGCAGCAACCTAAAGAGTTCCAGAGGAGGTTAGGAAGCTTTCGTACCGAGAACGCATCGCCTCTTAGCACAGACCGAGTAGGATGAGAACTACAACCGAAAAAAAGAGAAAGAAAAAATGAATTGAAAGAAAATGCTCGAATTTTAGTGCATCTTTCGTAATGAAACTAGCTCTCCCGGAATCTGGGTATAAATTCACGGCTCAACTTTTTAAACTTCATCTCGACGCTCCCAAAAGAGTGTTATACGTAAAACCGCCAACACCTTTTTGACAAAAATTATAATTTTTTTATTTTTACCTAAACGGGAAGAAATTTACCGAAAAAAATTAAATGTAATAATAAACTTTAAATGACTTCTGAGGAAGACTTTTTTTTATTGTACTGCAACCTCTCTTTTGCGGTAATGATTTTTGTTAAGTTTTGCTGAGGATGTATTTAAAAACAAATTTAAAGATTAAGATAAAGATTAAAGATAATAACAACCTAAACAACGAAACAAAGAAGTGATTCTGATGCATTTTACTACAAAACTTTAAGAAATAATAATTAAAAAAAAAATTGAAACGTTTTATAGGAAAATTTTTATTTAAGGTTTCTTTCTGTATTAGATAAAAACTGGTAAATCTTAGGAAATACTGTTAATAACTGGTAATGAAACCGGTGAAATAATAAACTTATTAAATTGAGGATTTTAAATTTAAAACGGCGAACGGTAATTGATGGCTCAATGTGGGCAATTATTTTATTTATAACATTATTTCAAAGATTACATTTATCGTTTCATACATGTAAGCATTAATTTAAAAAAAATAATAGAATTAAAAGTAAGTATTCTGTTTAGATATTTTTTATTTTCAGTTAAATTACTTCTTATAATGATGATTTGTGTTACATTGTGTCCCAAAAAAATACTTGGTCGTTTTACATTACAATTCCCGGTCTAGCTTACGGTCGGTTGTGATGCGTGTAAAATACTTGAAACGTACGAGGACCTAAGGCAGAATTTTTGTTAGTTGTACACTCGGTTCCCGTCCCTGTTAAATGTTTACCATATGGTTAGGGTGGTTGTCAAAGCGCGATGATTTTTTGTCGAAATTTTTTTTTTAATTCCTGAATTATGTTCCACAACCTACTCTTTCCGATTAAAATTGTTGAGTTGTCCCCCTCTCCGTAAGTGTTAGTGGAATAGTGGTCTCATACGAAAAAATAGTTTGTTTCACGGTAGGAGTGTTAGCTAAATCACATTTTTTTTACGTTTAACTGTTGAAAAGTTAATTAAGGGTTCCGTATATTATGAACGTTGTATGTTTAGCCTAAGTCTTGTGAAAATATTAGATATTTTTACCGGAAATAGAAACAGAATCTTTTAATCTAGTATGTTAACCGTAAAAATACACCGGCTGCCGATTTATTTAATTTTTTACTACACTAAATATATAAAAAGATTTTCTTTTATAACAAATCAGTTGTTAAAATCTGCCGTGTTAAAACACCAAAATTGTCATCTTTTAGCGTTTAAATTAATATATTACTAAGTTTTATTTTAAAATTCAATTTTCAAGAGATTAACCTGTAAGCCTAGATTTTTTTTTAAAATGAATTATGTAACTAGATGTAGGTCAGTAGTAGCGGTTGTAGCTTATTACATTATTACAACATTTTCCATAACCGATGGGAAACCTTAAAAATGTAACTGTTGTTCAGAGCTTAGTTCAATCCGACTATCTGTTGATTGTAATACTGTTAAGTGTGATATTCGTCGAGTGTAAACTTAGATCTACTTTAAAAATTTCACAACAACGTGTTATTGTATTAGCGTTTCGTGATTTTAGTTTTACATATTTCCAATAATTATTGCTATCACAAGAAGTTTATATTAGCGTACTTTTTTTTTTTAATAAAAACTTACCTTTTCAGGATTGAAATGTCCTTGAGTGGAAATACATCCTCCACTGATATCACCTTTTGCGTGGATGTGGAAACCGTGTTTACCCTTTGTTAGTCCTACAACTATTCCTGTAGCTGTAACTGGACCGTCATCGACTTGTACAAATGTTACATTTCCATTCGCTTCCCCTTTTAATACTGCGATCGCTCTCTTTTCCTGCAACAATAATAATTAAATAAATAAATTAATAACCTTACTGAAATGAAATATTTAACTATTAATATTTGGTTAGATTTAATCTTTTAAGTTTAATTTTTAAATTTTAAAGGGACTGTCTGATTGCTTTATTGCGCTTTTCGGTTCCTTTGTACTTCCAGCTACATTTTGTATCATCCTATATCCGATTATAAATGTTTTTTGCATTTTAGATTTATCATTTATTTTAAATTTGTACCTTGCACCGTTTCTACAAAAGGGATCTAGCCGAACGATTAATTCAGCTGGAACACAGTTACACAATTACACAGTTTTCCTTTTGGAATCCTATACCTGCTCTCGCATATTTCATTTTAGAAAGATAATTATTTTTAATGTCGGATATATTTAATCTGCTCAAAGTCGTTAATCAGTAGTGGTATGTCACTCTCACCCGGGTCTCGATCCATGAGCGACTGTGCGCTTGGAGGAGAGGCTTTCTCCAGGTGGTGACCTGCGGTGCGTCCTAGGTAGATCTTCCTTTTTCACCGGTCATCTCTTTCCCTTACATTTTATTCCTTTTTCCCAATTTTTATCCGTGTATTTATAATTCTAGGCCGATTATGCCGGAACTTCTTCAGTTTCCTGATTATAGAATAAGCCTAATGGTGAAATGACTTACGGTTAAAGTCGAGCCTCAAAATATTTTTTTTTTAACGATGCAAATACTAATACTCTCTAAAGGTCCACTTAAGTAAATTAACTTAGTCACACCGTCTTAAACTTTACGGCCCACCAAACTCTCACGTTTCAATATTCTACTATAAACCCTTATAAACTCTGTTTATTTTTCTACAGTTCTTTTATTTACCTCGAAAAGTCTTATTTTACCAATCGATTTAATTTTTTTCCTGTTCTCTTTCCCTCCTTTTTACATTATTTTAAAGCGTCCATATCTTTTATATTTTTATATTTGTCAACTAACATCTTAGCGACGTAAAAATACTTTTTACAAAAAAGAAAATATATTTAAGCGTTTTTTCCGGATTTTATTCGGATATATATATATATATATATATTATGAGTGTAGCCGATTTCATTTCCGTTATAAATAAAGCATTACTTTTTTGTTACAGTGCGTTTGATTTTTTTCTTATTTAGATCATAATTTTTAATTTGATCGATATCAAGACAAACTTATATATAACGTCTGGAATATTCCTTTAACTGACCCTTCATTTCCTTTTATTATCTAATTTTATTACTTCTGAATTATTTGTAATTATTTTTTTTTAAATAAATCTCTTTCCTACTTACAAATACTTTTCTTAGCTATTCGTATTTATTTACTCGATACGAATCCGTATAAATGTTAAAAAAACAAAAACAAAAAGGCATATAAAGTGAGTCTTAAAATATTAATTTATCGGCTGTTATTGTATGCAGGCCTTTAACAGAAAATAAAGTATTGCTAACAGTAAAAGTATAATCTACCGAATTATTTTATTTTTTCCCTTTTGAGGTCACCCGATCGCAAATATTGTAATTTTTTTTTTTTATCGGATGAAGTTGTTGATGGATCCTTTGTTTGAAAAGGGAGCTAAATTTAATTTAAATAAATTTTGCTGCCCTGTTTTTTATATTAATAAAATTGATAATTTTCCTTCCTTGTTGACTCTTATTAGTTATCGATTTTATATTGAATTTTTATTCTCTTTACTTCTAAATGAGCTACTATCAGGATGAGAATTAAAACTGAAATATTAATTATGTCATTAAGTACTACTCTAGGTTATATTTTAGGTTATTATGTATTCTATCAAATCTTATTTAATTTGTACGAAAGGTGGAAACAAATTAGTTTCTGTTTTTCGAAGTGGTTTTTTTTATGTTAATTTTACTCTGCATCTTATAAGATCGGGAATAATACCCTCGTATAATCTTTACAGAAGTATACACGTTCCTAAAAATTGTAATTTTTATTTTTCTACGTCCCACTACTCGAATCGAAATTATAAATTTTATGCTGAATCAGGTGTTAATAAGGTGGGAATGGTTTGCAGTCTTTTTTTTAAAGAATGAAGATTAAACTTTTCGATTTAGAAAAAGCAATATTTGGGTCTGTTCGTCCGTAAAAATTATATTATCACGGTATGAATTAATGTCACTTTTAAGGATAGAAAAATTAATTATGATTTTTTTAAAAATTATTTGTTATTACGAAAGGTAGGGGTAAAAATAATTTTTAATTTTATCGTTACGGAAAGGATTAAATTTTCAATTCTGTTCGAATGTCTAATTTTTATCGATATTTTTGCAAGCGGTTTCGACAATAATATTGATATATTTTGCATTAGATTCTGATTTTAAAAATTATGTTATTATTTTTAATTTTTTAGCGAGTAATTAATCTAGTACAATTAATTCATCGGCTGCCAAACGGCAAAATATCTGAAATTCGGGATCGGATGATAGTTAAAGTTTATCGATTTTTCATTTTCGGCAACCGTTACCTAATATTTTGCGCTAATTTATTTACATATAGTACTTTTAAGCATCAAACATTAAATTATTTTTTTCAATTTTAACATAAAACTGAAATATTTCACTTACTTGACATCGGGAAAAGATCGGGTCGACTTATCAACTTTTACAAATTTCATTGCAGGTACTCACGAAACGTTTTGGATTTAGCTGGATTCGATGGGAAGAAAACAAATAATGACATTTTCAGTAATTCGAAGCGGGTTAAGATTAACATAATCACCCGCATCAGCAGTTCGATAATGTATAATGAAATAAAAAGTTTAAAATTTAAGGAAAATTAAATCGCAATGTAGAATCACGTAGCAAGGAATAAAAGACGAAGAAAAGCAGGTTCTTAATCAGAAGGTTTAAGACAGGGTCCTATGCTGCACCTGTTGCTTTTCGATTCGTATTTAATAGAAACGGTCCAGGAGTTACAGCGGAGTAATCATTATTCGATGAGAAAAAGTAAAATTTTAATTCTGTTCGATATTCTCCTACGGCATGGATTTAATTCTATTAAAAACAACGCAACAGGATAGAAAGAAGTATGACGAGGAATTAAATATTAAGGTACGGGATTATAATAACCCAACAGTTTCAGTTGAATTTTATCAGCTAAAATTCAAAGTAAAAAAGTAAGGTAGACATCCCGGGTCCGAATCCCGGTCAGGCATGGCATTTTAACACGTTACAAAATTGTCATTTCATCTCATCCTCTGAAGTAATACCTAACGGTGGTCCCGGAGGCTAGCAAAAAAAACGGCGGACCTCAAAGGCGGACTAACGTAAATAATTAGGGCTGTCGATAATTAAGGATCAAATGATCAAAGAAGAAGAAGAAAGTTATTTTTTTAAATATTTACATGGAGTGCTGCTGTTTACGATATCTGAACGCGGACAATAGGAAAAGCAGACAGTAAAAGGATAGAGAATTTTTAAATACGATAATACAGTAGGATGTTTAAAATTCGGGTCGATAAAGTACCGAATAAAAATGTCTTAAGATGAACATTTAAAGAGAGAAACGTTTTATCCTTTGTATTTTAAAAGGAAAAGATATTAAGTAGAATATCGAGTCATATATTCGATATAAATTTTTGGCTAATTTGTTTGTACGTAGTAAAAATTGTAGACGAAATATGAGAACATGAAAACAGAAAACTGAGAATATAAGATATAACCAATCGAGTGGAAAAAGATGAGAACAAAACAGAAGGAAACTTAGAAAATTGTAATGAACCTATCAAAAGACTAATGTAATAAAATCTGTTATATTTCTGCACCACCTTGTCCAGTTGAAAGAAAAATATTTATTAATTTTTCAAACATATTTTGTAGATGACTCACTTAAAATAAAAATAATGATCGTATAGGCCTATAGAAGATTATCGTGTAATCGTTAGGAATGTTAAATATAATTCTAGTAAGAATTCATAACATTACATTTTATCAATATTAGTCAGATGTACTTTACAAATATTTGTTATGAATCATTTTTAATATTACTTTTAAATTATTACAATAATTGTAAAAGAAGTTTTTATTTTTATTGTAATGCATAATACACATTAAGATAACGTTGATGATTGTTATAAAACATATTTTTATCAAAATGGTTTTTTTAATGTTCCCTATTGGGTTTATATTTGTTCCCTATAATAGGTAAGTTTATTATTATTATTATTACACTATTATTTTTATCCCATTTTCTTTATCTACTTGTCAACTTAAATATTATTTATAGTACTTTACCGCTTCAGTAAATAAATGTTTACCGTTTAGACTGACCATTAAAATTGTTTAATTATTCGTTAAGAAATATATAAACCCATTAGCGAGATTAAAAATTTTAACTTAACTTTCTTTTTTTATAATTACCTCTCTACTAAGTGTTATGAAATATTTCTGTAGATTACACTATCAATAACGGGTTTTTCCAGTTATTATAAAATGGAATTAAAATTAATCGTACTGAATAATCTAGATGTAAAATACCTAATACGAAATTTACAAATTTTAGTAGTACTCACAAATACACGCGCGGGCGCGTCTCATAGAGACCGAAGGGAAGTTGATGATTTTTTTTAACCGACATATAAAGATGTACAAAAACGTTTCGCCAGACATTGATTTGTTAAGAAAAAATATCTGAATGCTACGTGCCGAATCATCAAAATTGGTTTCGTATTGTATTTTTGTAAATTCATTTTAAAAAAAACAATAATTAAATTAATGCCGATCGACGGCATTATTTCCTTTTCGTCTGAAAGGTTCATCTAGTACGAATTTCATTTGAATATATCAGTAATTTTCCCAACCGTCATTTATTTTTTCAATTAATCGTTTAAGGAAATTAAAAAACTTAACTAGAAAGTTATATACAATTTAGCTACTTTTTTCATTGCGTAATTAAAACGCTTCTCTTAACAACGCGTTGTTATTAACTCTCAGTTAAAATTCAGTGATAAACGTAAACCTGTTGCGCGTAGGGTTAAATGAAAATAACAGCGAGGTGCTATGTATAATAAATTGTTTTCTCATTGTTCGTTCTGCTATCTTTATTGCTACGTTTTTCTCTGTATATTTTTTTATGTACGACACGGTTTTTAAGAATATTTGATACTTGTGGGAAGCATATAATGCACTGAAGCAAGCAAATACACCGAGGGAGTCGTTTACCGGATGTCCTTATAAAACCGGAAGAAGAGAAGAGTAAGGGCAAGATAAGATGTAGACAATGAGTGCGCTATCCACTCGTGTAAGCTTAAAATAAACAGCAAGAAAACAAGTATTAAAATAAACAAACTCGGTCGCGTTTTAAATTTCATTTTTAAAGGTTCTACTGGTGTTTTTTTTCTTTCTTTTTTAATATATATATATATTAAAAAAGAAAAATTTAAACACAAAATTATAAGTAATTACGTGTTCAATAAGTACATATGAACAACATAATAGGAATTAATTATCTTAATTGCGAATGACTAATAAACAAACTATTACAAAAGGTAAATTTACTATGTACAAGACAATAGTCTATCAGAACATTGACAGTGTTTGTAGATCGTGAGTACACAGTCTGTTAGTAAACAGGCATTAAAATAAATGAAAAGTTGTCTATAATACAGTATAAAAAATCGAATGTGGACACCACATGACTTCCTTTTACGTCTATTACACATTTTTTGCAGCAGTTCATTTAAACTTATTTCATTTTAAAGTGAAATACTTTCCTCCAATTCTTTAATAAAGTGCACAGTTATACAATTGCTGAAATATTAGTTTTTATTAACATCAGTTATTTATACTATTATTAATTCTACAATGTTACATGAAATATTAGGATAGAGTAAAAGTCCCTTTAACGTTAAGATAAGATGATAAATATAAAGAGGAAGAAAACGTTAAGAGCAGGGAAATAATAAAAAGAATAAGAGAGAATGATGAATATAAACAGAGAGAAAATTTGAAAACTAGAAAACGTGTACACAAATTAAGATCAGCATTATATCAAACCAAACAGCGGTTAAATGACTGGCAACAAAAAACAAATAAACTAAATGATGATCAACTCCGACTTAGATATTGTCTGACAATATCAAAGGAGTAATGAACTAAAAGATAAGAATTTTTTGCAATTTATTAAAGATCGGCCGTGCATGCCTCAGTGTATATGTTGTTCTTGTGAGGGTTTATTTTTAAGTCATTCTGTAGTTAACTTTAATGTAAAAAAATTAAAATTAAACAAAAATTCCAGAATAAGTATATAAAATTAAACTAGAAAATCCAAAAATAATACGATTCTAAATTATAATTTTCAATTAATATAAAATAATCGGATGTTTCATAAAATCTATTACATATATACATATGTAAAAATTATATATACACATTTTTAAAGTACATAAAATTTTATTTCACGAATAACTTCTGATTTTTTTTACATATTTGTAATATAGTTTCTTTGTCGCGCTTCGTCTCGTGGAACGGCAGCACACAGTTTCATGAAACTGGAATCAAAAAATAGATTTTTATTACTCGAGTGATTCGGGTACACGAAAACTTGAAAGATAAAAAAGTGGCTGAGTTGAGTACTCTTTTTAAATAAATAAAAGTTAAGTAATCAAAATTGTTTTAAAATAATCAAATCGGGTAGCGAATAAAAGTGCAAAGAAAAAAATAATATCTGTATTAATGAAAACGACGGAAAGTCTTCTGTAAACCTCTGATTTATTCGAGAAAGTTATTTCTCCAGTATGTAAATAAGTAAGGGATAATTTAATTCTCAAAAATGAGTTATGGATCCTCGGGTACATTAGGCGATTTAAACGCGTCACAGCCATAAAAAGACCGGGAGAAGTAATGGCTATCGACAAGCAACTGTACGTATCCTTTCTGTCGCGAAACAAAGCGTTGAACAAAGGTAAGAGTAATTTTGATCTTATCAAAAGACATTTTTTATTTTACGTGTAATAATTTTCTCATTATAATTAATACAACATTTCCACACTTGATTCATGGCGCTAAAAATCGTGAACAGGCACTCGTTCAGAAATAGATTTATTCATTGTTTTTAATTCAGTTTAGTTTAACAAATAAATTACCGACTAAGAAAATTAATTATAGGCTAATATTTGTACATTAAAAGGAAAAAATTACACCAACTATTTTAAAAATTATTTAAAGTAATTTACATAATTAACAAAGAGCAAATTTTATTTCAATTAATTTTTTTTTATATCTTTATTTTATTTAGGAATAAATTACTGCAATTAAACATAAATTTTGGTAATATAAATTAAATGAGAAATATTAATTTTTAACTTGTTTGTTCCTGTTCTATAAAAAATAATTAAATTTCTTCTTTAAACATTATCAATTACTGTAACGATATTTTACAACAAAAAAAAAAGTTAAAGTGCGGCGTACACACCCGCCCGTATATAATATACATTGTAATACTGTTGTAGGGAGCAATTTTATATAAATTCAATCGCTTTTAAACAAATGCGATGAGATGTCATTTTGTTTATAATAAAGTACGTAAGATATATATATATTTTAAACAAAAACGAACTATATTTTTTTCTTTAATGAGAATATGGGTTAAAACTTGTGTACTAAATTTTATAAAATAAGTCTCAATCCATTCTTTAGATATGAATTTATATTGGAGAAACAAAAAATGGCCGGCAGAAAAATAATTAAGCCTTTCCCGACATTATTTGGATGGTAAAGTTTGTTTTTTATTTTAATGTGAGTAATCAATTCACAAAGTTTCTCCACGTATTACAAGGATACCTGTACATATATTCTTATACAGTTAATTAAGTTAGATCATACATTAACTTTTTGATCAACATTTTGTTTATATATATATATATATATATATATATATATATATACTCAAGCCGACAGCTCGTTATTTACTCTTCATTGAGTACCAACATAGATTTTTAAAAAAACTTTTTTCACTTTTTTTTAGAGGAAGTTTTCTGGTAGTGGTAAATTTTTTCACCTTGCTTTATAAATTTTTACACCTGAAAGCGGGAGATTTTTTTTACGAAAACCAATTATATAATACATATTCTGATGTCGTTTAGTTATTCAAGGATTTTCTTGCGATGTTCAAGATAATTACATTAATAATTAAGTAAAAATATAACTGATGAGAAAGTTTAGCTAACGCTCAGTAGCCGTCCTTTACATTGTTTCTTTGCATTATTTTAATTTAATTTATTTTTATTTAAACGTAGTTTTCTCGCATTCAGATAAGATTAGGCTATTCTATGTTTTATGCTTTACAATTATACAAATTCTAGTAAAAAAAAAAAAAAAAGGCAAAATAAAATAATCTTATTACAAAATAAATCTGATTTCAAAAAAGAAAGAAATAATTTATTTTTTAGGACTAAAAATTAAATAACGGTTTTTAGTTTTTTTTAATTCGGTCGCTATTTTTAACAGATTAAATTTATCGGTTATCGAAATTTAAAGAAGTATCATTAGTTTTAAGTAAAAATATTGTGTACGTTTTGTTTCTTGTTAAAAATTAATAATATTACAATAGCTTGGATATATATATATATTCTTCTTTTAATGCTTTCACAAAGCCGATTTAGCCTATACAGTGCTACGAGTCACTACAGAGTCTGGACAGTACTGCGGAAGTTCCCTTGACTGAGAGTATCGAGTGTTCATGTTCACTTCCTTTTCTTACTGTTAGAATTCATAACGAATTGATAAATATGTGAGAATTGAATTACACCTGGCATTAGAATTTATTTGTATTAAAACTCGTTTTAACTTTTTGTTATTATTTTTGGGAGCGCTTTCGTAATGATCTTCAGTCAGTTATCAATTTCTCTATATGAATTTATTAAAAAATTTTCCAATGTTTAATAAATATATTTATAATGATAATAGTTATTTTCGTTCAGGTAAATAAAAACCGAATTATTTTGTTACTATTTCCAAATGAACCGGACATGCACAAATTTTTTTTATTATTAATATTAAATTTATTTTTTAATATAAAAAAACCGCCCTCATATATTTCACAAAAGAATTTTCAGTTACAGTTTACAAAATGTTTACTTAGTATCTAAATTAATTTTTGTAATGCGGTTTTTTTTTTAGCATCATTTTGATTAAATAATCGTTTAGCTCTTTCTTATACTCTCTCTCTCTCTCTCTCTCTATCTCTCTCTATATATATATATATATATATATATATATATATATATATACACTTTTTTTATGATCAGTTCACCGTATAAGCTTGAAGCTTGTGCATGGGAATATGAAATGGAAATTTTGTAGCATATGAAAATTGCCTGACCGGGGTTCGAACCCGGGACCTCCGGATAAAAGGCCGAGACGCTACCCTTCGCCTCGAAGATCGGCAGTTTGTTTACTAATTATCGTTTATAAAGCTACGTACATCTATAGATTATAACTGGATAATTATTTATTTATTTATAATGTTAAAATAGAACACTAAATTATTTGCATATTACATTATTTCGGTTAGGAGAAATAAATTCTAAATTTCTTTAGTACTTTTTTGTAGTCGTTTCGTAATTAGCAGAGATAAATAAGCGTTAAAATTGCTTTTATATCGCGTAACTTAAAATCTTTTAAATTTCACTTTCTTAACCCACCGGGTTGGTCTAGTGGTGAACTCGTCATCGCAAATCTGCTGATATCATAGTATTAATCGTATTCCCTAAAATCTTAAAATAATGTTTACCCTATTTCTGTGAAGAGCCGTACGCTGAAACGAGCGTACGTTTATCAAATGCGGAGTTATTCATTAAAGGCAGCTATTGTAATAACTTTTATAAAGTTATTGACTAAAAACAATATTAAATATCAAATTTAAAAAAAAAATATTTGAGTGAGTAGACATTCGAAACTCTCCAAATAATCTCAGTCTTGAAAGGGGGCGGATATTAGTTTCTGTTTGTGAGATTATTATTATTATTTAGGTCGACAAAATAATAATTATTGGGATTAATAACTTAATCACAGAAATATTAGTCACCCGTGCCGAGTATGAATTTATATATAAATTATTTTTTTTTAGGTCTGTATGTAGAAAAAAAATTACATTTAATACACTCGCGTATCGATGTTATGATTATTTAGAAAGTATGATTTTTTTAATACATTGAATTTAGAGGCATGAAATTTTTAGAGTATGACGGCCTAGATTTTAAATTAAAATATCCTTGTAATCTGTATTTACTATCATCGATTTAGTTTATTATTTTCATTAATTATTATTATTTACTTGTAGATCTGTGTAGAACATCATCGATCTAGATAATTACGTAGGATTCTAAATAATCTAGTTTTACCTCGGCCTAAATAGTAAGTTTTTTTAAGGTTGACGAGTAGAGTTAATATTTTTAAGGTCGTATAGTAACGTCTTAATGACATCATATTTTAGATGTGTATGACATGTAATTACATAAAGAGATTCAGGGTTAAATAAAGTAATCTTGAATACTGTATTATTAATATATATCATTGCTGTATTTTATACAAAAATGAGTATAGAATACTGTATACAAAGTATAAAAATGAGTATTATAAAATAGTTACTAAGTATTGCATAAAAACGTTTACCTGGAAAAAATTGAATTCCTTATCGTAAACGATAAATTATCTAGAATGTTTTAGTTGGATATAAGTTCAGAATACATTCGCGAAATAAAAATAATTTCAGTCGAAAAGTTTTATTGGTTGATCCTTCGCTGATAGTCTACGGTATAATATACCCGCTCTAAAGATATACAAATTCCTACTTTAAGTGTATTCATATATATACATTTATATATATGTTATTTTATAATTTTAAAACATCAAGATATTATGGAAAACGGCTCAAATTGATTAACCATAAGTGTTTTAAATAACAGTGAAAAGAATTACCGTTTACAGAGTTAATTTTTTTATTTTTGTATTTAATTTTTTTTTCATTATCGTAAAAATTAGTCATTTCACTCAGATTCCATTAGGTTATGGTTTTTACCGGCTGTTTTAGCCGTAAAAATCGTCAGTGCAGGACGATCAACGTGAAGAAGTGTTGAATCAGGTTTGATATCAATAAAAAAAACTGCGGGAGATAAAGTTCTGGGACCTGTTTTATTCGATTTTTCATGTTAAAATCACAAGAAGTGTTATAAGTAGGGCCTTACATAATGTTTTAAAAATTCCAATATGATCTCATTTCACTTGGGAACTGAAATCCGGGTAAACTTTTTCGCTAGCTGTAACTCTATAACAAAGCGGTTTCGGACATATATTTATAAGAACATTTTTCCTTATTCAACTTCTAGAATCAATTCCCAAATTATTTTCCTTTCCTCCTGAATCACTCTGTATATTTAATTTAAATTCCAGGGCAGTATTAATTTTTATTTTAGGCGATATTAACCATACTGGTTATTGATTGTTCGACGATGAAAAAAAGAAACAAAATTATCGATTTATTTGACGTGTTTTATTTTTCCTTCTTTCCCCATCAACATAGACCGATAAAAACTTTCGAAATGATCGGTTTTTTTTATAATTAGAAAATTAGACATTGTATTACACTTGTTTTAACAAGGAAAATAAAATGAAAAAAAAGTCAGATCTTTTCGGTAATCGAAATAAGTTCGAATTTTCCTATAAATAATATATAGAATAACTTATTTTATTAAAATTATGTTTTTATTTTCTTTTACGTAAATATCGTTTTACTAGTTAATTTGTTTTATAAATAATTAAAAAAGAAAAAATAATTCTTAAAGGTATATTCTAGCTAGTAGTTTGTGAAACTAGTTCTCTACCCGTAAAAAGGAAGATAAGATGAATACAAAAGTTGTGGTTTTTTTTCGCGTATGTAACGCGATTCTTTCTATGAAATATATTTTAGTTTTTCTAAGAGATAAAAGAGTTGAAAAAACCCTTAATATTCTATGGACAAAACAGTAAATTAAATTATACTTTTCTTTTTATAATTATTAAGTTATGCAGCTTATTCGACTTATTCTCTAAAATTGAAGTAGGTATTTAAGACTTCATTTAATTTTTAAATTACGACGCTAAATTTTTAAATACATTTTTATATAAATATTAAAGTACGCTACATTAATGAAGGAGGTATAAAGAGGATTTAAAGAGGTCACCGAGAATAAGAAACGGAAAAAAGCTTTATAAAGTATTTCTTCTTTTTTTCGTTATCCCCTTTATCTTTTCCTTTCCTTAAGGCGTTTATTTTTATCCTATTACATATTTCAGTCTTATAACTAAAGTAATCAGTCCATTCTATTCTTTTTACAGTTAACAAGGCTTTACTCGTACGTCACGGATGAGGTCATATAATATTCTGTAAAACAAAAAAAAAGACTGAAACAAATAACGGCTTCTTAAATTTACTCTTACTTATAATATATGAATAAATGATAACAATTAAGATTTATATTAAACCTAAGAATGTTCATTATCAAGGAATTAAGGACGTTTTTTGAGCACTTTGTAACTTAAGAATGTTCATTATTAAGGAATTAAAGACGTTTTAGTGCACTTTGTAGAAAGCTTGTATAAGCTATGCGCCACCCCCCCCCCGCCCCAAGTACACATACACACACACATTATTTCAACATTATACGACCTTAAAGTAGGCTGTAATATGTTCTCATTCACGTCACCATTAGGGATACTGATACAATGCTGGAAATGGTAAATGATAAATCAAAAGCGATTAAAAGAAACCATTCTTCTTTAAGCGACATGTGAACCGGGGATCTTCAGCATCATTTAACACAGCCGCGGTAGAATTGTTGTATTGCCTCCTACCCATATATATATATATATATGGGTAGTGTACATATATATATATATACGTCGTCAGGTTGTTGCTATAGAAACGATACGGATTTACGGCGACTACCGTGTCTTATAACTCTCGATAATCGACAGAGATTCGAAAGCGCCAAACCGTTTTTATCAGAGGCCTGCAAACGAGGTAAAAAAAGTATGTCGTGTTAATATCGAGAGTATAAACGGATTAAAGCGGTACGTTCTTGACGAAATTATTAGACATAATAAACTTGATAATCTTGTCTAAGAAATCTTAATGGAAACTACAGAAGGAATACCTGGGTGCAAACTCATCGCTCGCGTATGCTATCCCGGTTATGGAAACAAAATGTACAAATAAGAAGTTTGAACTCTTATTGAAGTTTGGACCGATGCCGGGTTTAAATCTACCGAACCCCCAATCTCTGTGGAAAGCGATATCATATCAGTTTTTCATCCGGAAGGTCCCGATTTCGAATTCCGGTTGGCTTCAGAATTTTTCATTACGCTACAAAATTACCATTCTTTACTTCGATACTTTCCATACTTTCGACCATAAGATTTAGACTTATACGGTCCCATGTAAAAAAAAAAGCCAAACGTTTACACCTAACAGTGTAACGTGAAGACTTGTTTAGTCGACGTACGGAAATAATTATTGAAATCGCTATCGGGTCTAAATGAACGGAATAAATTATTTTTCGATATTAGGAAAAATAATATTTTAAGGTCTCCCGAACGGTAAAGACAATTTTCACTCGATATACACTCGGTTTGAACCGATTAAATAATCCCAATATCCTTCGCTTCCACAAGTTTTCACTGTTAGTAAAGAAAAGGATACTTGTAATCGATACTGATTTTATTGCTCCGTTAGTGCTTGTTTATCAATGCATCACCAATAGGAGATTTCAATAAGACTAAAATACTGCTAATCGAAATTTTAGATATATTTGAGTAGAAATAATATTTACTAAGGATCAGATTGTACTATAAATATATTTTTTTAATGTTTACTCGGCATAATTTTGAATCAGTTTATGTAGAAAAATGTTTGAAATTAGAAATGGAGATATCTCCACTCTTTAACATTTATTTTAATGTGTTAAATATACAAGGTCATTGAATAATTAAAGACATAAATAGTTGTGGAGGCAAACAGTTTGTAAGTGGTTACGATACTTTCAGAACAGTAAGTTCATAACCATGTGATGACTTTTCATCAGAGCTGTCTGAGTAAATTTTTTTTTCTATAACCTTAAAAGCTCATTTTACGATGGTGAGCTTCTTGAATTTTGCGAATTAGTTGAATAGTGCGCAGTGATCCGTGTTTTGCTTTTCGGAAGAGAAAAACCTGTTAACATTTACTCTTGTATGTCTAAACAATACGGTAAGTTATATGAGCCACAAAAACTTTTACAAGTGTATAGAAAAATGTAAAGACGATCGAACTTCAGTAACTAAAATCCAATTGAAGTTTCGACTCCAACGGGTGAAACTGGTATAGATTCTCTTCCAAGAAGAGCGACCGACTACAATTAAGATTACAGCTGAAAAATTAAGGAAGGTTATGCTTTTTCGCACAGTATTCTAATCCGTGATGAGACCTGGGTTTACCATTATCAGCCCGAATCAAAAAGATAAGAGCGTGGATTGAAAGCACACGAGTTCACCCGTCAAGAAAAAATTCCGAACCCGACTATCAACAGGAATCACTTTTTGGATGAAAAGAGGACCGGTTTTTGTCGATTTTATAGAAGACGGCGAACTATAAACAGCGAATACTAGTATGACATGCTTACCACCAGAGTGAAATCAGCAATACTGAAAGAACGCCATGGATCTCAGCACAAATGCACCATTCTGTTTCACGGTAACAGGCCGGCTTCACAACAGTACAGATTACTCGAGAAATCGCCGACAAACTGCATCAGGAAGTACTACCTCACCCGCCACCATACAGTTCTGAGTCGGCCCCATGAAATTTCTACTTGTTTGATACGCTCAAGGAGGCTCTACACGATAAGAAGTTTAATGGTAATGATGAAATCGAAGAAAATTGGCTCTGACTTTAAGAAAATATTTCTTTGCAGCAGGAAGAAGTAAGCATATTCAGAGATGAGACGAATGTATAATGTTTTTGGAGATTATCTTGATAAGTGAAAAAAGTTCATGAATTAAATAAACCGTTTTAGTTGCAAAGCAGTTTTCGTTTTTAATTGCTATTGAATGACCTTACGTATAAAATAAAAATTAAAGCAGTTCTACATGGAAAAAATTCCACTTTTATTCGAGATTCCACTCCCTTCTGTTGTCTAAAGCCGTTATATCGAATTAAATGCAGTTTCTGGGATTTATATATTTAAAAAAAAAAATTTCAGTTATAACATGAAGTGCTTTAGGGCGATGTTTTTTTTTGTTGAGATAATTTTCTCAATTGTTAATCATTTTTTTTTTAGATATTCATTGTGCACATTAGAACCTGTAAACCTTTATCGATATCTCACGAAGTAGGAGTTTTATTAATGAGAAATTAATTATTTTTTGAAATTAACCTGCAAGGGCTAAAATTATGTGCAGAATACTGTATTCTGCATAAAATTATACACCGTACATTAACGTTTCACGAATACCATTCCATCCGGTTTTTTATGTTGTTTTTTTTTCTAAAGAAAACTTTATTGTTTTTCTAAATTTACAAATTAGTGTGATGCTTTTATTTACATTTGGCTTGAGGTGGTTTATTTTATATTTAAATATCTTGAATATTAAATAGCCGGAAATACACGCTGTAAGATACGAATCTATGTGAATGTAACCTGACCGTTAATATATATATGTATATGATAAATACGGGAAAATTATTTTATGTTTTCTTTAAAAATATTTCGACTACCTTTTTACATTTTTACAGGCGGTTAAAATATAAAGAAAAAACCGGTTTATGTAAATTTATTAACAAATAACCGGAAATCAGTTAAATCGGTGGCAATATATTATTGGAGGGTGACAATATACTGTTTATTATTTCGAATAATCTCTCAAAATATATCATCAAACGTTCTAATTTAAAACAAAATTATTTCAAATGCCGTAATTTAAATAAAATGTTTTATTAAAGTTTTGTATTATTATTATTATTACTATTAAACCGATTTAATATTTAAATACGCGTTTGTATTTAATCATGTACATAAACGTTTGTGTAAATGTATGTATATAAATATTTTACGTATATATTCACTTTTATATTCCACGCTAGAAACATTCATCCTGTTCTTTCAAACTTCTTGTTCTTTCGTCCTCTACATAATATGAACATAAAATTTAAATTGCAAATGCTGTAACGTTTAACGCAGCATCATTTCTGTTGTTAATAGCGACTACGAGCTTAACGTATAAAACCTTTATTAACTTTTAAATCTTATAATATTAAGTTTTAAAGGTAACCTAATATAAACAAAATTTGCCTAACAAATCTTTATTTAAATTATGAATACAAAACGAAAAGATTTAGACATTATGTTTAAAACAAAGAAAAAAAATGAATTTACGTATTTACTGTTTAAACGCGATAATATACCTGTGTTAAAGATAAGACACTATAACTGTAATAAACATTTATTTGAAAGTTTGTTTAAATTTCTTTTTACTGGATTAGATTATCTCAATATATTTCTATTACCGTGTAGCATAACTTTTACTAATTCCACATCAGATGAATATAATTTTTGTAAAATAATTTTTTTTAAATAAAACTTTAAAAAAATTGAAACGGGTTTTAAAAAACCCACTAAAAATATTTTTTAATGATTCTTTTCTTAATTTCTATTAACCGTATTTACTCGATTCTAAGACGCAACCCCATTTTAAAAATTCATTACTTGAAATAAAAAAAAGATCTCTAATTAACGGAAAAAATATAAACCACATAATTTTACAACAATAAATTTCAAATTAAGTTTATTACAATAGAAAATTCTAATATTTATTAAGTACCTATTTAACTATCTATACCTGAAGAGTTACTTCATATTCATTTTTATTACCGCTCTCTGATTCTGAATCGACGCAATTTTTATTTGCATCTTCATCTTTGTAAGTTGAATTAAGTATGTTTGAAAATTTGTTAAACTTCTGTTCAAAATATACCGGAAGCTTTTGACTAATTGGTGTACGACGTCGTAATGAAAGTCCAGTGCGACGCATTAACCTCTCACACCAGCATCAACTTCCCTTAAAAATCACACCGATGGTCTTATCGATTTCCAAAGATTTTAATCGCATCATCTGACCGGTTACCGGTGGTCCTTTTGCACGTTTTTCTTTTACGAAATCGATTACAGCATCATCAATTTGGGGATATATTTCTCTTTTAGGCCCCATAGTACACTCGGTCGATGCTTTACATAAAAATATTGCTCGATGGTCTTTTCTCCAACGCCGTAAATTGACTTCGTTAATATCGAAATGACAACTGGCAGTTCTATTGCCATTATTTTCCACAGTACAATAATTTTCCGTTTTAATGCAGCATCATAACGCAACCTTTTGTTGTCATATTAACGGTTAAATTAACGGAAAACTAAACTTCACTTTGCAATTATTTGTGCTAGACTAACAGAGTAGAAGGTAACAAAAACAAGGTTACAAGGAAAGACGGTAACATGATATAACAAATATCGGCGCTATCGAAATATTAGCCCGGTATCGATATCGGGGTACTTGTAATATCAATATCGATATTTTACTTTTGATATCCTATACCTACGTACGAGTAGATTATTGCCCATTATATTTCTTCGAATCTTAGACGCGCCGTATTGCAATGAACGATCACATCGAAAAAATAATGTCTTAGAATCGAGTAAATACGGTATGTTATGCAAATGTTTGAGTCAAATTTCAACGACTTTTCGCGACATGAGGTAAAAACTGTTTAGAAGTAATGTTGAATATTATCATCCCCTGTAATTTCGACTGACTTAAACTTTGGAATTTTAAGTAGCTTAATAAGAATTTTCATCATTTTACCTCAGAGTGTTTCAGCCCGTCCAGAGATAATAATCAAAATTCAGGCCAAATAATGTACTCACGATCATACATTTTCTGGTAATTCCTGTAACTTTTTTTTGATAAAAGGACCTTAAAGGAGAAAGAAAAAATCTATAGCCAAAATTTTGTTCGATCGCTTTACTTATGTTTATAGCTGTGCTAGTGGACGAGCGATAAAGCTCTAAAGGGACAGTAAAAAGAAATTGTAATTTTTATTTTTATACCTGAATTTTTCTGGCTTTACACCTTTTTTTTAAACAATTGTAAGGTACTTAAAACACCCAAGACGACCTGTAAGAGACTAGTAGTAGGAGTTAATTTTTATGTAAGTAATGATGTTTATTATACGGCCAGCCCGTGACGTAAGTGTCACCGGTAGGACTGAATATCTTTCGCCCGAAATATATATATTTTGGTAGCTCGTCTTGATATACATCAGTATGTTCGGCTTAGTGAAGAAGGCGATGTCAAACCGCCTCAGGATTACATTTCATTATAATGTAGCCTACATCCGTTCGATTATGGTGTCTTACTTTGCATTCAAAAAAAGAGGAAATTGTTTCTGAAATTTTAAGAAATCAGTTATTAATAAATTTAAAAATAGTTAAGTAAAAAAAGAAATGATTTTTTATAAATGTAAATTTAATTCGGTATATATTTTAAAATGAAAGTGAATTTCCTTTATCTATTTCTCAAGATATATTTTTTTGTTAATGATGCCGAATGTATGATTTAATCTCTTTCGGATTTCGGTAAAATAAAATAAATAGAATTAATTATATTCTGGGTATAGGTAAATTTACACGTACTTTATTTATACTTTTTTTTAACGGTTATTACTTGCAAAGAATTATAGTCTAATTTTTAAAAATGTAATTTTATATTTCTTTGTAATTTATCTGTCTTTGTTTTTATGAAAAGCAAAATGTAAGTAGAATATATTCATTTGCTTTGTCGATTTACTTTTTACTAATTAATTACGATGGAAGTTATTTAATTAAACATTTATCGTATGTTTTTCTTGTAATGGAAGACGAAATTAGAAAGAAACCTTTTATTATTATTATAAATATAAGAAAGGCAAAAAGGATTGTTATAAAGTAATAACAGGAACATAATGCTTTAGGTTATTTTTATTTCCAACTGAATAGTTAGCTTTCTATATGTATATTTCATCATCTTAGTCTTTTTTACTCCTACCAACAGAATCCATAAATTCTTCAAGAAGAAATTGTTACAAATGAAATGGATCTATTAAGGAGAGAAAAAAGTTAAAAAAAAAATAGAAAACGTAAAGGGAAAATTCGAATGAATATACGAAGTATTGTATTTCTGGTAACGAGAATGTGTGTGTGTGTGTGTGTGTGTGTGTGTGTGTACACACACATACCACAGCACACAAACTCAAATTTTTCTAGCAGACATCTAACGTATAACAAAATATTCCAGGTTTATGCAAGGGAAATTGCTATTAGTACGTAATACAGGGCTTAAATTGTTCGTTGTAAACATACACACCCACCCACACACATATATATATACATATATATATATATATACCACGTGTCTTATGTCGACCTTCCTATTTAAAAAAGTTACGTTTGATTCAGTATGGCGGACAAAAATTAAAAACCTTTTGCAGATTTTTTTTAACTATGTAGAACTACATTTCTTTCTGCCTCCAAATATCTCTCTGATATGCCATATTAAGCTGTTTCCATACTTAAGTATCAGTCTGTATATATACGATTGAATATATCTTCTATCAAACGTATTCAATTTTTAGCTACGTATATAAAGTAATAAATCTCCTTCAATTAAACTTCAAATAAGTAATTTTAAGTTTAATTCATAAAAAAAGTCGTTGGTAATCGATATGATTTTGCAATAATTAACCAAGATTTTAAAAGATTAACGAATAATTATTAAAATCAGGGATATTACTTTTTATAGTATGTAATTCTATATTTTCTTCGTATTCGACCACTTAAGTAACAATTTCTCAACGGTTTGGTGTATCCAAATCGTTAGAAACAACCAATTGTGTCTTTGGCAATTAATCGAGGACATCTGTTGATATCAACAGATCGTTACGGTTTCTCGCGAGAGGTCGTAGCAAAATACTGGTGAATATTACCGGCCCGATGACCTGATGCTTTCTAGGAAACGTTCCTAAAACAAATTCTTTCACCTTCTTTTAACTTCCTCTCCAGAACTTAATATAACACGCTTTCATACAATCGATCCGACCATTAAAATAATAATCATAACGTAATAAGCTCATGCAAGAAAAATCAGTCCGTAATAGATTTCCTGTTTGTGACTTACATGTACATTTATACGTGGTCGTGTTGAACGGAGAGTCGGTTAATAAAAATGAACGAGCAAAAACAACGGTACGAGTTGATGCAACAGGAATAAATTCACCGAGTGTTCTCATTTATTCCTCAAACCATTTATAATTAGACATCAGTATGCGTTTTTAGAATTTGAAAGTATTGAATATTTTCTCTCGTATCGTAATCCTATTTATTGTAATTATACGAGACTTCAAAAACTGAAAAACCTCTACCGATTCCACTGACAGGTTATGTCAAAACCGATACAAAAACGAACCATTTCGCTAATTAAAGGTCTTCTTTTATTTTATACGGTATATCTCGATTGTACGACTGCACGACAAGAAAATCGATAACGTATTGTCTCGGTTCAAGTTCCACATTATATTAAATGGGACAGATTTGCTTTACGTATTACAGGAATCATTTAGTGACAATTTTCAATTATTAAATACGACAATAAAATTTTAAATAAAAATTAAGACGGCATAAAGAATATGTTTTCCTATAAACGATTTATTATTTTACAATCGCTAACTCTATTTAGTGACGAACTAAAATAATTAAAACCGTTGTTTGGAACCGATATTAAAATTACTAAAATAAATCGGTTTAAAAATTTAGGTTCATAAAGATAAATTAAAATATTTCTTTATGTGTTTTCTGAGAAATGAAATATTTTGTTTCTCCTTAATCTCCAGAATCTGTTACTTTAGAAAAAAAAACTTAGGTAACATTTATTCCGAAGGAGGAATTTTTATGTTAAAATTGGAGGCATTTGGTTTACAGTCTCTACGATAAATTAAAAAAATCGAGAACTTTTTACTACTTTCAAAAAAAGATGTGTTCTTAATTTATCTACGTTCATTTAACTGTGTCTCAATCAATTAGATCGATTTAAAACAATTATTTTTTACAATGAAGTTTCTTATTGAATGTTTCTCTGATAATAATTTTCGCGGCTCACCACCACGGACTAGAGTACGGCCGACCGAACCCAGCCGAAATGCAGCACGAATGGCAGCCAGAATGAAGTTAATACCAATACCCACCTTCCTATCCTAACTTACAATTTTACTTCAGTCAATACCTGCGACTCCCTCCAGAGAAGGGAGTGCATTGCTTCCTCCAAACACTAGGGCCCCCGGAAGGCGTATTCCCGTTAGTCCGAAAGGTCTTCAGCGGACGGATTGAAGGGGAATTACGTCGGGAGTACGAGGCTCGTATATGCCCCCAGTATCCCACGATCAGCCCCGGTTAGTTATTTTACATTGGTCTAAAGGACTGGAACGCAAAAACTAACTCCGTCCATAAATAAAACATAAAAATCTATAATCGCCATTAAAGAAATAATGACCCGACCGATAAAAGAAAGACACAGCAGCAAAGGATATTTACTGCTGTGAGATTAGATTTAAATTTTCATCTAAAGCTACTCTTCTTTGGTTTAACGTACATAGTTATTTTGTATGTATACACAAACAAACAAACACATACACACATATACACACAATACAATACAATACTAGGTGCGTACCCGGCTTCACCGCGTTCTTTTCACCCGCGAGTTCATACAAATTTTATTGTAAGACTGGGCCATGTCGATGCAATCTCTCTCAAAAGAATTTTAATTATGTATATTTGTCTACCAAAAAATTATGCATTTACAAACGAGCAAACATTATTTCTTTTTTGGTAATATACGTACATATAGACGGCATGAAAACTGCAATCGGCTACGTAATTCGTACCTATTCTATCCCATTTTATAACATATATTTTAAAGTGCCTCTTTGTAACGTACTTCGTGAGTTTTCTTTCTACCCGGAGCACAGATAAAACAATCGGTACTCTGACATACTCTTGAGCAGGAGATGAATATCTGACAGCGGGATAAACATGTCGTTCTGAATCGACATCTCCAATTTTCAGTGTTACTCTGATATTTATTTACTGTTATAGCAAAACAAACAATTGCAGGAAATTCCAGGCGTTTGAATTGTAATGAGTAATTTGAGCGGGTAAGTTGAATGCGATGAATGAAAATTTCTTCACCTTTCCTACAACCTATAAGGATTCTCGCCTCTAAAATGTTATTTCTTAGGGACTTAGAAAATTACTAAGATTATTGACTGATGCTTCTTCCTCATAGAACGCACTATCGATTAAGTAAACTTCAGTCACAAATTCTGAGAGAACTATATTACTGATACTGGCGGAGAGAGAGGCAGGAGAATTATGCAGTCATAATAATTTATATCCATTTTCCTTCTGAGGACTGATTGAAAGCACGATGGGACAGCGAGCTGGAAATATAATCGCAGTATGTTAAAACGATTTAAATAAACACACGATTATAACTTTTTTATAATATAGAATTTATCCCAGCATAAGATGACAGAAACTGCTGTTAGCCGCGAATAGAAAAATACTTCAATTCAAAATTACGAGAATTTAATAACGGGAAAATATTATTAGAATGAACGTGATATTGATCTATCGGTCCAGTCCTTTTTGAGTTTTGAAACACCCCCTTCCCAATTTTGTGGCCCAGAAGGGATGACGGGTTCTCAATACAAGATTCAACAATTTAGGTCGTAATTAATACGTGTTTATGTCGAATAGTTTTCAGTTTCCCTCCTTTTTTGGATCTCAGTTTCTAAAATTTGACACAGTCTAAAACCCGACCGTGGTTTACGTAAAATCATCTTGAGAATTTTATTAAATTCGAGAGGGCGGTTCAGTCGTAATGATTAAACAGTTGACAGACTAACCTTTATTTTTTAAAATGTAGATTTATATAATTATATTTTTCATATTATTTTTCAAACGGTTTTTGAGTGTTTAATACGTTATTTTCTTATAATTTGCATCTTTAAATTTAATTTTTCATTTCGAATTAATACATATTTTCTATCAGCTCGCAAATATTTTTATTAACTTTCAAATTTCACAAAATTGTGCAGAATTTTGACATTCAAGTTCACACATTTTAGTATACATAATTTTTTCTCCTACTTATAATCTTTTTACGATTAACTCTTATTATATAATTCCTAAAAAAAACATCATTTTTTATTTAAACACCGACCTACTTATTTATAATCGGATTTACATATTTCGGATATTTCCCGTCAGTGATAGTTATAATTTAATGATAGCCTATTTTACTTCGGCTACTTTATACCGTTATAAAGAGAGTTTCCGTTGTAAATAAGGAAGAGAATGTCTTAATGTCGGCACATAAATGTAAAAAAATGGGAGCGAGTTTAAATCGATGTATTCGCTTCATTAATTTTCAGCCTTCATTCATTAAAACAATCGTTTATTTGTTTTTTTCTAACAGCGGTTTTTCTCGCTTACAATGGGCAAAAGAAAAAAATTAACCGATCAATAATAATAAAAATAGGCAATTATATTTTTCCTTTTAATTTGTTATCTCTTATTCTTTTCAAAGTAATAATATATATGAAAGAAGGAAATTGTAAATGAATATCATATACTTTAAGACCAAATTTCTTTAATCTATATCGTTGAACTTATTAAAATAAAAACGTAAGAAATCGTAGCAGAATTTAATTTCAGTTGCTATATTCAGCTTCACCTAAACTAAGCGCCATATAACTTGGCGGATTACTTTGCCGTGTTATCTTGTCGCCGAAAAAAATCTAGAAAAATGTAATAGCATCATCATTCATTACTGCATGAAATACATAAAACACCATTAGCATTTCGGGAGATTTTTGTAAAAATGACAATAAAAATTTGATATTTTAACTCGTTTATTTAGTCTCTTCTTTACCGATCGGCAAAATCCCATCTGATGAATAAAAAAGAGTCGCGTAAACAATACTGTGTAGTCGCAAGTATTGTTTCTAGCGATTTGTGATTATTAACTTGTATTTTATTATTTACTTTTTATTTTACTCCTACAACAGGATGAATGTTCGGTTGAAGCTAAGTATACTTGAACGAGACAACTGCCGTTCTCCGCGCGCGCCTTTTTAATTCATAAAATAATTTTAAAATTACGCCCATCACGCTTCATCATTTAATTTCGATTTCAAATTACTGTTGTAGTCCAATTCTTATTGCACTAACGAGACCAACGATACCAAATTTATCGCAAAACGCCTGTCAGATCCCGAAAGTGCTTCTTTTGTATAAAAAAAACCCAACAACACAGTTGTTTCTAATGCACGGATTACGCGCGCGCGCACAAACACACAACTTATTTTAAAATGTTTATCAATTTATTTAAAGATAACATTTTTTCGTTCATTTAATTCAATGATTCTAACTAAAGCGCACGCGCATACCGTATTTAATTCGCTCTTCTGTGGCGGTACTAGCGGAAACGATCGTTATTAATTAAACTAATGTACTTTCACACTTACATAGAACAAATTTCACTTGTACGGTCAACAGACTGGTGTAGCCGCGAGGCTTAATGCACCAGGTACCGAGTCAACCGAGCGATCGAATTCCGAGACCCAGCCAGACCGAGTTACTTTTTACATTTTAAATATAATTCATTTACTTAATTCTACTGCTCGCCTGTAACTTCACAACATAGCAGACGACTACAATAGCATATTTTTGAGACTGGGGGTGCGATATTGCAACATTTTTTTGCAAATATTGTTATTTTTTAATCGTTAACAAATGTTCCTAAGAAAAATATGATCTTAATTAGGTGAAATCTCGAGGCACTGAAGGTGAGCTTGAGATACAGCTTCACCCCCCTTGACCTTTTAAACTCAAAATTTCTTGGCATCATGCCATTCGTGATCATTTAGAGGCCGACATCGAACACACGTACATACGAACATTAACATCCGGAAAATTTTCATCCGGTTTTTTTTTTGGCTTCCTTAGGTGTCAAGATCCGGTGAAAACCGCATATACCCAAATCGGACTGATTACAATACTTTCCCTTCTGCTATAGCGGTATATAGACCGGAAAGTAAAAGAAATAAAGGCCGTTTACAAATCCTTTGAGTGAACCGTACTTGGCAGAGTGATAAATAACGGTTAGATGAACATGGTAGAGTATTACATTTTTATTCCCGTCGGTTGTTTTTTTTTTATAGTTATTCAAAATTTACTTTTCCGAAAATCACCTAAAAACAGCGTTTTTTTCACGCCAATAATGGGAAAAACAGACACGTTAATGGTATTTTATACATTTCACGCAGAAAAGGTCGGTAATTCTAATAATGCAATTACATTTTTTCTTCGATTTCTTTTGACGACCCAGTAACATGGCGGGTCACCGGCCAAGTTATGTGACGCATAGGAGAGTAACAATGTCTACAGGATAACCGCATAGTATAGAAAGAACACGAAATTCATAGGCACCTAGATAACGATTTTTTATATTCTTTTACAATTATTTTCACGAGCGATAAAATTCGGAATACAGCTAAGGGAACGTATGAATGATTTATGAGACTTTTAAATGGTTTCATCCGTTTTTAACTTGCGATCTTTAGAATAGAAAGCTATCGTTATACAATTAAGATATAAAGTTATTTCTATCTTTTTATAAAACAGAATATCCGTGCTTGTTTACTGGTACCTATGTTTACTTACTTCTTGAAAACTGCTGGAATTTTACGATTGAATACGTATTAACTTTGAAAACAAATTTAGGTGCAAATATCGTTTTTTTTTTTTTTTTTTTTTTTTTTATTTATTGAACTAATTTTACAGATAAACTGATAATCACAATCAGATGTTTTGCAGAGAAAACCGATCTGGTTAAATAAATCAGAATGTCCGAGTGCATGTTTAAATGTAGTGATGTTCATTTAAAACTAAGGAACCGAATAGTAGATCGTTAACTAATAGTTTTATTGATGTTTAATAAAAATGATAGGCGTAAAAGTAGGTAGAAATTCATTTATCAGGTGAGAAGTAAATCTCAAAACGCACAGAGAGTAGTGTTTTGAAGTTTCACCTTTCACGTAGTATCCTCTAACGAAAATTAAAAAAGATGATGTGGACACCACATGACTTCGTGGTACGCCTATTAAATTACATATACTCATTTTTCTAAAATGAAAAGTACATAAAATTTTATTACATTAATAACTTCGATAATTTTCCATATTTTTTTATTTATTGTTATTGAATTATTATTTATTTTTAGGTTTTTTGGTTTTTTACAATCAGAGTTCAATAATTATTAATAAATCAATATATTTAAATGAAAAAATAGGAGGTGAAGTCTGATTTGAACCGATGTGCCTTTCCCTTGTATGATCAAAATATTTCATTAATTAAAATTTTATTTGGCTATAATTCTGAAACCAATGACAATAAGTACCACTTGTGATATATCGTTGTAAAGCTCTCAATGAGGGCTTATTACTGCAGTTAAGAAAAAATAAAAAAGCCAATTTTTTTTGGATTTTGGGCTTTTTTGGACACTTTTGATGCAGTCGATTTCAATGAAAAGGGGAGGTGCATAACTAGATGTTACAACAGTACCAAATCCAAAATTTTAACATCCTACGGCTAATCGTTTTTTAGTTATGCGAGATACATACTACGTACGTAAAGACGTCACGACGAAACTAGTCAAAATGGATTCAGGGATGGTCAAAATTGATATTTCCGTTGAAATCTGAAAAGCGAAATTCTTCGCGATCACAATACTTCCTTTACTTCGTACAAGGAAGTAAAAAAAAATGTTAATTAATATCGGTATTTAATTTTTTTTAAATTGGGGAAATTCTTCTCCATATATCGACGACTTAATTGAATCTGTTCAGAATTTTAAAATAAGACGAATGAAGTAATTTTTCGTGTCGGTTCTTTTAAATAAATTTAAAGGTTAGGTAAACCGATAAAATCGGAATTATTTCCTTGTTTCTTTGCGTTTCATACAAAACTAAAGAAAAATCTGCGATTCAGTTTTTACTCGGTATAATATTTATTCGTTACCGTTGTGTCCGTATCGGATTTGAACTGAAGGTTTCACTTTTCGGGTAATCGATCGTGATCGGTTCCGGATAACTCCCGAGTTAATTAAAATCGTTAATCGTAATTATAATTATCGTTAATTATAAATTTACGAGCTATTCATCACTACTTTTGTTGTACGCGAAGCCGAGGCGATACATCTTTATTACGAAGTAAAAAATAATTGTTCATCAACAAGCAATATTTTAGGCTAACTGCTAATCGTATATAGCAACGCACAACAGTAAAAAAAAAAAGTTTTAGAATAGCGTTTAAACATATCCGAATAAAATTTACCGGCGTCCGTTTTGCGAAAACTTTACTCCCGAATCGTTTTGTATCTAAAAAAACGTCTGTGGAATATAAAATGGATTTGAAAATATTTTACAGTAGAAAAGAAGTTTGTTCGGGTTAACGAGCATGCAATTTGGAAGTATTGATAACAAATTTCATCTTCGGCGACCTTAAACGGGTGTAAAATATTCTTATCGTGTTAGAATCACTATTACGTCTTTCATATATATCAAACTATACTTTCAAAATTTACATGACTTCGAATGTAACTAAATCTTCCTTTCCGATTTCACATTTAATTCGAGTGTAGGAACAGTTCATTTTATTTCTGGCACTCGTTTCGTTCTAATAATCTAGCTAAAAAATATACGTACAATTACATGAAAATTAGATTTAGTTACGCTTTTTAAATATTTGGAATCGTAATTGTTTACAGGATAAAATCTTTTTAAATATATAAATATTAAAAAAAAATTAACACGATATTATCTTTTGGTTTTATTGTCCAATTTACATTTTAAGACCTTTTTCAATGAAAAAAGAAAGAAATCTATTAATATAAACGTAAGATTTAATTATAAAACTTAGAGACTCAGTAGTATTTGTACGGCTTGTAACTCATAACGACAGGTAAACATGGAAAACAGGAAACCAAATCGGTTGGCTTTTAAAATATAATTACATTAGAATATTCTTTTTTTATAAATCTGATTTATTTTTTCGTAACGGTTGTAAGTATTAAACTTTCCCATCGGCTTTGTTCCGAAGATCCGAAATTATTATTCTTCTTACTTAAAATTCTGCAAAATATATATTTAAAAAATAAAAGATCGATATACTGCGATCGACGATTATTTTCAGTTCCTTGAAGTGTTATTGATCGATTCGATAAATTGATAAAATCGATTAGTTTTGTATTCCGTCGTTTTAAAATATTTCAATTTAATTTTTGTCAACGATTTCATTAGCCGATAAATTACCGAAGGACTCAAACGTTCGACTTAACTTTGTGAGCAGAATCGATCAAATAAATGGTTTACATACTCAATAAAATTATTAGAAAATTAATCTACATAACTACAATAGATATGCATTCAACCTTCAAATAAATATTTTCAATAAATGATGAAAATTAGTTAAAAACAGCGGTAAAGACTAAGGGGAAAAGTAAATAAAACCTTGCTAAGAAATATAAAGCCAATATTTATGATTAGTTGTTACTATGTACAATTTTTTTTTTATATATTAGTATTTCCTGATGACTGATTAGTAATCAAATTGAATAAATTACAGAATTTTATATTTTTTGAAACGGTCCCGACAGTTCTTAATCGTTTCCCTTTCCTATTGTTTTCAAAAACCGTTTACTAAATAAAAATAAAAGAATTTTTTGTACTTTCATTAATTATTATTTAATAATATTGTCTGATTAAATTTTAATCGTAGATATATTTATTCGTGTTATGCATGTGCGGCTTAGCATATGTTAACTATAGTTTTTCCTAGTGGAAGGATGAAAGTTCGAGGTGTGGCCGGATCGGTTATGTTTTAACTGTTAATGGCTCCTCGATGACCTCCTCCGGCCACTGTTTTGTTGTCGAACTGTGATTAAAGACAATAAATCTTGTACCGATGATTAAAGATTGTAACAAAATAGAGATACATTAGCTACACAAACAAATGACGCAGCTACCTACACATTCTGAATTAACAAAGCTGTTCCACATATCCTGGGACTTGTGAATTATACAATTCAGTCGGTTATTAATGAAAATCAAAGTCTAAAATAAGGTTAATGTTGTAGATGAGTCCTGCTGCATTGATTTTTTTAATAATATATCAGCCTTTGTTTTTAAAAATATAAGATCACTCTAATAAAAAGAAAATTTTGAAATAATGTATTTTATATAGTACAAAGTAGAAATTTTTTAATTAAATGAGAAAGAATTCAATTTTTTTAAATTAAATAAAAGTTTTAATTAAATAGCATAATAGTAAAAACTACTAGTTTCTAAAATTAAGTCAATAATTTAAAAAAAAAAAAAACAAATATTAAACTACATTAAACATATAATTAAGGATGTGGGATGGAGATGAAAAAATTTTAATAATACAAGTACAGAAGGGAAAGTAGTAGAAAAATTTATTATACCGTTAGAATACCCTTAGACGAACAAAAAAAATTTACATACAAATAAATCGGAAAGTAATTTCTTTTGGAACAAATAAAAGTACTTAATTTAGTTACTTTACTTAATTAAGTTCTTAAAAGTAATTAAAAGTTTGTGAAATAAAGCCAGTTTATTCTGAAAAGATCACGTTAGAAGATGACAACATTAGGAAACGATTTCTGTATTTACTATTACGTATTACTCGCATACATACGTATTTTAATAACAAAGGTTAGATGAACTAAGTAAATGAAAAAATATGCGCAAAACCTAGAGATTAATTCCGAGGTTAGCCGGTTTAAAATCTGCGTTTAAAATAAACAAAAATTATTTTTATTCCTAAAATTCTCTTATTTTGTTTAATTAGTTAACAGTTAAAATTCTTTTATTTTTATTGCTGTTTACTGTCTCTCATTGTCATGTTATATTTTATTATTTATTTGCTCACGATTATATAATATAATCTGGTTACGTAATGACTGTTATCGACTCTACATCTGGTTTATTAGAATATTTTAAATATCTGACATACAGGTAACTAACTGATAATTATCAGACAGATATTCGGAAATATTTTAATTTTTTAGAGTAACCGTAAAATGTTTTGAAGATTTCATAAAAAAAATGAATCGCTTTTTAAGTTGCGCCAATTCATTCATTTATTTATACGACTATATTAATTTTGGCTTTAAAGGTCGATCCCTGTCCCCGATGCTAAAGTACCTGAGGTACAATAAACACGGAGCAGAATCGCTTTCTCACGACAGTAATGATGAAAATAGGCTATACAGCGATCCTGCTGTGAAGAGAGAAAAAGTATAAATTTACGACTAAATATCGCCTGAATTTTGATGGGATTCGCATGCCGATATCCGACTGTGTATTCGCCTCTGTGAAAAAAACAACAGGAAACTAACTTCTACACCTCTGGTTTTCCTAAGCTCGGCACGGGATCTTGTTCTTCAGAACAGATATGTTACTTCCGGAGTATCGTGAGATTTGTATCAGGTCGTCTATGGTCGTTACGGTTACATTTCTTGATTTACGTATTAAAGGTTTTAATGAAAAATACTTTCACAAAAACCTATAACCGTAGTTTATATGGTCCATCATTCTATAGTATTTTGTAAGGCATTTAATATTCTACTTTATAAATTGAATTTTTTTCTTTTGTTCGAAAAACATAAATGATTTTTACCATCGGTCACTACTTAATGAGTTTAAAATAATTCTGCAGTTAAAAAATTAGGATCGGAAAACTGGTGACCACCGTTGGCTGCATTATTATTATTATATTCAAATCTTCTATATCCAGAATCGCTAAGAAAAATCGGCTAATATATCTATTTTATGAAAATCGACTAAGCCACAGCAAAATGACAGAGACTGCCCCAAAACAATTACCTTTCTTGTGGTGCTTTCAAAAAAAATTACTTCTGTACACTGAAATATAAAATTATTTTCGTAATTTTGCTATTATTAAGAGAAATATTTAAAGTTACACATAATTTTAAATACGCATTTATTGTTATCGTTTTGGTAAAAAGAATAATAAACATAGAAAAAAAATGTTTTATTGTTTCGTTACAAAAATACAGATTATGGTGAGTAATTATGAGTGAGCATAATAAAAAAAGCGTTTTCATTTCTACAGATAAATAACGGGAAAACGCATAATTCTTTTGATTTATTAACATCACACTAGCATATTACACACACACATATATATATATATATATATATATATATATAAACTAACAAAAATTTGTGTAAACAATTTTTCGGCGTGTTGGCTACGTTTATAAGCGTCTATGATTGTGCGCGGTACATATCCAGCTAGAGAATAAGTAAGATACTTAATCATAGCGATACAAATCATGAATTATAAAATTAAATGAAACTTACCTCGGCAGAAGCGATGGTAGCCGATAAAAATACTGCAAAAATCGCTCGTACAAAAGCACTTGATAATGCCATGGCAGTACAGTAAAGTCTGCGGACTAGTAGCAGTTACCGGAGAAGACTTGGCTCTCTTACGAGGTAGTATTCACTACTGAACGGCGATCGGTCGGATCTGCAACAAGAATAAGAAAAAACTATATCCTACACCACTGGTGAGGAAGTCGGAAAGTGCATCGTTTAACTGGGAGGGGGAAGTACCTTACGACTCCCTCTAGTGGCCGTTCAAAGAACTTCGTCGCTCGTTTTTATTGCACATATGCATATATATATATATATATATATACAACAAATAATTATTATACTACTTTCCGTTTCACGTTTTTAACGGCCGTTACATATTCTTGTTCATTTATCTTTATTACTTACAAAATATGTAAAGCGGTCGTAGTACGTAAGCTTGCGTGATGGAAATGTTATGTTTATTACATAAAAAAAAATATGTGTAGAGAAGTCAACGCCGACCCTCCTCACTTATTTAATAACTAAGGCCTACCTACAATGCGCGTATACATTACTGTTGCTTCCTTACGTAATGTTATCGTACAAAATATATTACTGTAGTCTATTTTGAACCCGACTTAACGCGACTAATTTTAAAGTTAAATTTTTTACCTCTCGGTGATCGGTAATCATTGAAAAACCGACATAGGGGAAAGTAAATTTTACGTTGAATTGAAAGAATGAATGAATAAATCTTTATTTCCCTTGTACAAAATATGACATAATAAGAATTACAGTATATAATTATAGCAAACATAATACCTGCAAAGGATAACCTGTGCGCAGGTATGAACCTCTTAATAAAAAGGGAATATAAAAATTCAAACTATTTTAAAATAAATAATAACTAAAAGTTATTACATAAATTTCTTACAAATAAAAGCTTAATTGTTAAAGAGATCAATTAAAATTTAAACTTATTATCTTAGTAAAGCGAAGAAAGAATAAAAAAAAAATGAACATAATACTATAACAAATGAGCAACCGCACCCATGCATTAAATTCAACATTAGATTTAGTAATATCAAGAAGATACAAGAATATGAAGATGAAGTGAATAATATTTATATTGTTGAACACTTTTATGATTACTATATCGTGTAAACTGAAGAAAAATGAATATTGTTATATCTTTTAAGTTGTTAATACTATTTTTTAACAATATAAACTAATCCTAAATAATCTTAGTATTAATATTATGACTATAATTATAATTATAGATTTACCCTTAATAAGTTTGCCTTCCTTAGTTTAGTTTAGATTAACTCCGTTATAAGATTTTTTTATAAAAAACCAAGACGTCATTAAGATTGGATCAGAAAATTAACTAATTACGTATATATCATTTAGACCGGATGGCAAAAACATGTTTAGTATAGCGATTCGGACATATTATTTGTCATTATCCACTCATCTATTTCTTTAAGAAGTTTTTTGTTCCCTCTGCTATACGTAAATTTAGCAGGAATAAGATTTATTATTTTAGTAGAAATATACATGAAATGTCTTTTGCAGACCTATAGGACATTTCGGGGTATTATAAAGGTGATACTTTCCTTTTTCCTTTTAGCCTCTGGGAATTACCGTCAGGTATTACTTCAGAGGATGAATGACGATGCTATGTATGAGCGTAAATGAAGTGTAGTCTTGTTCAGTCTCGGTTCGACCGTTCCTGAGATGTGTGGTTGATTGAAACCCAACCACCAGAGAACACCGGTATCCACGATCTAGTGAGCAGATCTGTTTATATTTTTGTCAATATATAAAACTACGCTTTAGACGTAGAGCTGTCTCATTGTTAACACGTTAACGATGAATTAGTAATAAGTTTAAGGTACGATAAAATCATTGATTTTTATGAATTTTTACAAAGTTATTTTCGTAATTTTTTTAATAAAGCATATAAACTTAGCTTTCCGATTTAAATTCTGATGCAAGCGTATAACTGATGTGTATCTTTTCACTTCATTATTTAAGGTTTTACTTTTATCTTATCTGTCTTTAAAAATATTTTGTAGGTTACTATTCTCCGTACGACAGGTCTGCTTTCGAATGGCCTAATTATAAAACGGGAAGTGAAAGTTTGCATCTTGTTCTTTGTGAAGTTAAGGTGATGTTTCGTTAGTAGCGGTGTAACAGTACGCTGTAAAACCGTCGGTCAAAAGCGTTGTTAGGGTGGCACGACTGTGTGAGCTAAAGGTTGTCCTGTTCTACTGTAAATTCGCAGTTTCCGAATGGAAAAGTGCTAGTCTTGTGTTCTGACGATCGTAGGTTCCAAACTCAATGAATATTTGGGAAAAAATCATAAATAATGCGTAAAAAAAGCGAGGGGTGGTTAACACAGACCCGTAAGTTTAGCTTACTTTGTCCGAACAAACATTTACGATCGATTACGCCGCATTCTATGTATTTAGAGAATTAGTGGTGAGTGAATTACCAAAGGCTTTTCAATTTATATATTACACAAGTTTAGTACGTCCTTCACCTCTGATTTTATCGGTTCCAGATGGTTTCGGATTAAAAATTAAAAATACGAAACCTGTATCTAGTTTCACCCATTTGATAACGTTTTAAACGAAAAAATTCCCGAAACAAACTTAATAGAATTTCCTGTTAACTGTTTCGACACATATTCCTGATAATTAAGCGATCTATATTTATCCTCTTTCATCCTTTTAGATAAGATTAAAAAATATTCCGCAGTATATTCAGAATATTATCAGTATTACTTTGAGTTCATTGTTAGCTTCAAACGCGGATGCTCGGTATTTCCGACGGTGCGACGTCCAACGATTTTCAGATAGATGGTTTTGATTCTTGCCAGTCGCTACGATTTAATGAGGCCGTAATAAATAACGATAGATATTATTTTGTTGTACCGGCAAAGTCGCGTTAATTTTAAACTTAAACGAAATACGTCTAGAGTTTTAATAAGCTGAGTAAGTATGAACTGTGTTATGAATTAATAAGGACAGTTACATAAGCTAAGAAAATGAGTATATACAGCTAATATTTTTGAAGTAATAAAACTTATTAAAGAGGATGCCGAGCAACAAAGTAATACATGAAAAGTTGGGAGTTGGGTAGATCAACTGATAAAAGAAATAATGCATAAAACTTTACGAAAGAATGAACAGCATATTAATAATGTATAATGAAAATGTTTACGTACATAAATAAAAATAAGTTAATAGAAATTATTAAAATTAAAAAACACTTTGAAATAATTAAAACCGTTAAAATTAAATAAAATTACAAAAAGGAGAAATCAGATGAAAATAACAATGATTTTATAAGTTTAGTTTTGGTTTATAGTAAATTTCATCCAACAAAACTCAAGATATTGTTTCATCTGGTTGTTTTTTTTTGTTTTTTTTTTTTTTAAACAGTATTATGTTTTATCGGTCAGTTTTGTTTTGAGGGGGCTACTTAGCGAAAGCGCCTTGACTTCAGTTTGTTTGAGCGATACAAAATTAATTAAACATTAAAGAAAAAAACAATAATTCCATAACTTCGTAAACGTAAAAAAATTCTTTATGGAAGTATTAATTAGACAAGTATCTAGTAAATATTTCTTCAACTGGTTTAAGTTTTACAGTGTTGCCAGTTTTATTAAATATTTTAATGCAAAAGAATGCAGCAATAAGTCATCAAACTCGCTCTTATTCGATTATATTAAATACGTCTAGCTGAAAATCGTCGGAAGACGCACAGTTTTTGAACAGTCAGAACTAGGAAGGCCGCTCTAACGTAAAAAAAGAGAACTTTAAAATCTATTTTAATCCGACTTCATCCTTTTAGAGACGGTTATAAAAAATCTGGAGATATTTTTCCATAGAACATTGAACTTATCATCCGTGTTAATTGTCGAATTCTGCCGCGATAGGTTCCGAAAAAATACTATTAGGTATTAGTGAGTGCAATTTTAAAACGGATTATCCTTTTTAGAAATAGTTTACACGGAATATCGTTTTACATAAAATATAGGTTCTGAGTAAATATTCCTGAGAAATTTAAATGTTTCATCTTTATTGTATGACAGTAGCTAAATATCTTTATTAATCTATTTTCTCGCCTGTAAATGCGAGTGAAAAAATTTTTTAGTGGTAGTTCACTACCCGACGGGAATATTATATTGTCCTTTCAAGTTTCTAGCTTTTTCGGTCTCGACACCCTTCTTAATCCTTTTTTAGTTTAACCGTCGATGGCTATTAATCGAAATAATTTTTTGCTTAAAAATTTTCCTAAGGATCTTCCTTTGAATATTTATGCTTAATTTCACATTTCTAACTGTTCAGGAAGCGGAAAAAATTTTTTTTATAACTGTAGCGCATTAAATTTATGACTTAATTCGGCCTATTTAGAATTTGTTTTGTTTATCTAAATAATCCGGTTAATTTAACATCATCTGCTTTAAGAACATCGGTATTACAGATGTTCTTTCGATTCACGTATTGATTCTTCGAAATAAACATCGAAAGTAAATCGGTACGAGCGATACGAATCAGTAGAAAATAAATTTACGCATCAAATTTGAAACTAGGAATTAAGAAGAAATTTAGAAAAACAAAATTATATTTACGAAGCGCTCGGCCAAATGCAACGAAAAATATAAACGTTAGGATAGAAAACAAAAGAAAAGAGTAGAAGCTTACGAAGTGAGATATAACCAAAGAATGTTGAAAAATTTTTGTTGGTCTAAAATTGCAACACGTTTCGTCACGTAACCGAGAAAAAAGTCACATTCTGCAAATTCTTCTCTGTAGAGGATTGTATATAAGAAAGGATGGGTGTGTATAAAGACGTCCAAGATCGGTTAGTTTTTTCTTACGGACCCCTGATGTAGTGTGTAAAAATATGTAAAAAAAGGCGAATTTATGGATATAAGTATGGAGATACTCATTGCTTATTTAGCATCTATGAAACAGGAATTTTAAGATTAAAAAATTAGAAAGGAATGTTGAAATCATGGAACCAGTTAGGTGAACGATAAATAGTTTCCAAAAGTTTTAAACGTTAACATTATAATCTGTCCTAAATATAGTGTCTCAGGCGTGTACTGTAACCTTCACTAAAATCATTTAAAGAAAACAACTTTTGTTATTATTATTATCCCATATACGTCACAAGGAAGTTGTTAGAATCGGGTGGCAAATATAGAACGAGTGAACAGATTATGGTGAAATACTATTCAAAGTAATCGCCTCAATGTTTGTATTATTATTTGAAAATTCCAAAATTATGAGGTTTATAAGTCATATGTAAACCGTTACTTTCAATTTTACTTTCAAAAAATAATAAATTAAGGTATAAGATACTCGTTTATGTCAATGAAAAGTCAATTTAAATGTAGTTATAAAATTAAAATGAAAAATATTTATAAAGTTAAGACAAAAATCTATTACAAATAAGTAAATGAAAATTATTAACAAATAAAAGTAAAATATCTTTGGAGTTCATAAAATAAAATAAAAAATCGGTTGTGGTTGTGTCGGGCTACACGGCCGTTGGTTTAACGTGAAACATTACAGACCTTGGATGAAGTTCTTCCGAGCTACAGACCGACCAACTTATCTGTTGTGTTAAATGGGAGAACCATCATCGTATTTTTTTTAACAAAACTGAAAGTCTCCAATGAAAAATTTCAGTTTTTTCATTTGGGAAACTCTACAGATAAATTGGTCGGTATGTATATCAGCGAGTCACTTTTAGTGTATTGGATTGAAATAAAAACGAGACATTGATTGCGTACTAAATTTAATTTTAACATAAAAAAGACACTAAATCGTACATGATATTTATTTCGACTAATATTGGACGACCATTTTGTTCAAAATTGGTCTGTGATATGAGAAGTAAGACATAATGCATAATAATAAGCAGCGGTAGAAGTTCTCGGGCCATCGGGGTCGTTTACTGAGCGCGCCGTGCCAACTTTGCGAAACAGTCTCGCTCTCTCGACACCAGACTTTGGGGTACCTGTGCGTGGCCCATAACCTCTACTTTCCAACGATATGCGTAATTTATATTTCCGGCTGGCTTTTGCGCGGGTGAGGCTGACATATTGAATTTTTATACTTTTATTACATGTTTACTTAAATTTTTTACATATAAATATTGTCCAAAATACACTTATTATTACTTAAATCGATCTATCTCGACAAACTCTAAACACAAACGCACGAATCGCCGCGCTATCACGTCTAAGTCATGAGTTACATTGAATGGAAATGAACGAGAACGCCAGTTTTGGCCGATCTGCGCTGTGCCCCCTCCCCACCAACCCGCTGGCTAATGATGCAAACTCAAAATCGTATCGGTGAGCAGACCATATAAGTTATAAAATGACACCGCATTTGCTTCTCTGAGACTAATAGTTAGGGAGTTATTAAGGCAGAACGATATAACATCTTTTTGTCACGCTACAGATTTCTGTTCTGGTACCAGTATGTTTCGGTGTGATTTTAAAGAATTTCCACGTCAAAATTTTGAATCTTAGTCCGAAGAAAAGAATAAAAATAATTTAACTGAACCTATAAATATTTCAGAAAGATAGTCCGGAATCGGTGTTAAAAAAATACATTTTTTAATCCTTTAGTAAATAAGTGTTTGCATCGCTTTAAAAAATATATATATTAAAAATGATACATTTTTAAATTTTACGAGTAACATTAAAAATACGTGTAAATGACAATCATTCACACCATTAAAAAACCTATTTGAAAATGATCAAAATAAGTCTATGTTGACGTACATTTTGTTTTAAATGATTTTAAGAAAAATAAACGTAAAATAAGTTATTATTATACTTTCTTGAAATAAACTGAAATCTTCAAGGGGAGAGTTACAGATGAAAGTAATGAATTGTAGTGTAATTCTGATACGTTTTGGTTAGGGTAATATATATTCCTTTTTTTTTTTTGTAGTAACATTTCCAATTAGATTCAAAAACTCCAACTTCCCGATCTATTCATAAGAAAATCAACGTATAAAATATATCACATCTTTTAAAAATATGGTCTTTGTGTGGGGAATATATTCTCGAGGGGCTAGAACTCCCAGTTCCTTTTATTGCTTTGTCATTATTTATTAAAATAGAGATCTTTTCAATAAATTTTTATTTTATAGATTAAAAATTCTTTTCCTACTACCATTTCCTTGAAAAATAGCCTTATGAATTTATTTTATATATTTTTGATTCAGTGTATGTATGTGTGCGCGCGCTTGATTAATTAGGGTAGTAGTCATTTGCCCGTTGTCTCATATGTTGATGATATATATATAATCAAATCTTTAGATTCTCATTGTTCAGAACATGGTACTTCCTTTTGATATTTTTGAATTTAAAAATTTTTAAGAAAATTAGACCCAATTAGTATATCGATTTGGATGTGCAATTTATTTTTTGTTGATCTGGGCATCATGCTAGAACGGTTAACCGATTTCGGAAAAAATTAAATCCTGTAAAATTTGTAACGGTTTGTTTACCAACAAATTTTACTAAAATATTTACGGGCATTACTGAAACATTACGGGCAAACACTGAAACATCTTCAGAAAAAAACTTGGGAGAGAGAACAGGAGACCCCTTTCTTTCTTTCTTTGCAAAGGAGTTTTTATTTACGAATTACGCATTTCAGAAAAACATCAAAGACGGTTAGTAAAGTAAATAATAATAATATTTCCTCTCATGTCCGCATTTTTAATAGACCGACCTTGTCGGAGAAACTACGCACTGGTATACACCGTCTGGATGTGCGAGTTCATGCCGCAACCGATCCGATTCTTCAGATGCCAGGGGTTTCGCCGCACTGCAGTTCGATGCGAGAGACCGCAGGTATGCTTGTGTTGTGTAGAGACTCATGAAGTGGAACTGTGAAGGATCGGACTGTCTCTTCAACTGCAAAGGATATCATTCATGCCATTCAAGAAACTTTCTTGTTTACAAAGATGAAATAGCTATTCAGGAAGTTGAAACCATACAGATCAGCTAAACTACAAGTGTTGATGCACATCATCTCCTCAGTAACCTCGCCCCACTGTTAACTACAGTGGTAGACAGAATAATCGATAAAAAATTGAAATCCTCTCTCAAAAAGAAGTAATGGAAATATATTGAGTAAAAACAAAAGCCCATCATAACAGAACAAAACCGAAGACAAGCTTCAGGTTAAGATTGAGCTACATAGTCTGACAAATGGATTTTGTTAAGAAGGCTTCGGAACCCCTAGGAGGCTTTAAAGCCATGTTCTTCTGGTTCTACTGAGATGGTCTCACAACCAAAACACCACAGAGACTACCTCAAACCATACAAGGGGGATCTGTTTCGATGCGGTGCGACCCCTGTTGTGGATGTCACTCTTGTTCCCGCCTCTGAATCGGCGCCTTAACTGAGCGCCCAACTATGCCCGTCAGTTTTGCCGCTTTCATGGTCTCCGACTCGGGGGCTAGGAGCTACACGGGAGATAACATACTTCTAGTACATGAAGTAGTTCTTAGGATGGAAAAGAAGAGAAAAAGGGTTGGTGAAAGGGCAAACCCCGAAATTAACTGCCTAATATAAACGAGTCGATTCTTCAGTGGAACTTCAAGGAATTTTGTCAAACATCCTTGAGCTCCAACGCTTGGTACATATGTGGACTCAATTTGTATATGTCTTCAACAAACACATTCCTGCCGAGATATAAATTTCAACTTAAGAAGATATAATATTTACCGGCGAGATAAACCGCCAAATACAAAAGTTAGAGGCGGTGTAGCTCATAT
Organism: Lycorma delicatula; assembly: GCF_047948215.1. NCBI lineage: Eukaryota > Metazoa > Arthropoda > Insecta > Hemiptera > Fulgoridae > Lycorma > Lycorma delicatula. The sequence continues at coordinate 163,894,839 of NC_134458.1, read as the reverse complement.
TAGCGTCAACTAGAGTTACCACCGAAGCGGTTGAAATAAACACAAACCTGCAAGCGGTCGCAATCAGAATGAAGCGTTCGCTGCAGATCACTATCTGCAGCCGAGTTTTGATTGCAAGAAGGATGACATAATGCCATTAATTGCACTGCTTATCCCGCCCATACAAACAGGTGACTAATGCATACAAATCTATTTGGGGATCTGACTGAATAGATCTCCGAAGAAGAGAGTTGGTAAAGTTCCTTTTAAATTCTAACTTAGTATTAAAAAACGGCTCAGGAACTTATTTTAGTGCCAGAAACGGGTCGGAGTCCTGTGTAGATGTAACTTTTATAAGTGCTTGATAACATCGAATTACACTTTCAAAGGTTTAGAAGTTCTCTACAGAAGTGGCCATTTTCCGGTGCAAATTTCAACTGATGTCTCTTGGGGAAATTATTCCCAAAAGATACTCCATCTTTTGGGGAAAATATATCTCTTCCCCAAAAGATGAGTTTGGTAAGGTAGATTGAACGAGCTTCACTACTGATAGGAAACTCCCTGAAACAACTGGAGTTATTGAGAATGGTGACGCTTTTTTAACTCGGCATCAAGATATATTTCCCAGAACATCTGGGAAACTCAAGAAGCCACCCCTTCCTTGATGGAATGATGAAATTAGTGAAGCGATATAAGAAAGAAAAAAGTATATAACTCTTTCAAGAAACATCTAGCATCGGACAATTTAATTGTCTTTAAAAAAACACAGGTCGCAAAAAAACGATCCTGGCAAAAATACGTGTCATACCTATTAGCAGAAATACGACTGTAGCAGACATTTGAAAGAAAGTGAAGTCTACCTGTAGACATATAAAATTTACCCCCATACTTGCCTTCAATATGAAGATGATCTGATAGATACTTCAAATAAAATTGCTGAATTATTAGCCTGTCAATTCGAAGAAGACAGTAAAACGACCAATTATGATGAATGCTTCAAAAATAAAAAAACAGAACTTGAGGGTCACCTAAATTTTTGAACCAAAATTAATTTGTCTGCAATGTACCTTTCGAAATAGATGAATTTATGAAAGCGTTGGTGAAAACAGGCAAATCAGCATCTGGTCAAAACGAACTACACTACATCATGATTAGACAAGCAAGCATCGCTGCAAAACTTAGATTGCTAGATTTATATAATCAAATATGGCTGGATTAAATGTACCCGCGGCAGTGGAAGAAAGCATATACTGTTCCAATTCCAAAAAAAATATAAATATCTGATCTATCCCGATAGTTATCGACCTATTTCCTTGATTGCTATTGGAAAAATCTTCGAAAAATTATAAATAATCGACTCGTTTGAATTTTAGAAAGAGAAGGTTTTTTATCAATTATTAGCTAATATCTTATAATTATTATCCTAATCATTTATCATGCGTCAAGCAAGATTTCGATAATACCATTCAAATAATGACGAAATGATCAGTTTAGAAATTACTATATATAACAGTTTCATTACCAGGAAACACTGTGTCGGGGTCTTTTTTGATCTGCAAAAGGCTTTTGATATGACTTGGCGACATGGAATAATGCTTCAACTACATGAATGTGAGATTCACGGCAATTTACCGGTAATACTTTGCAACTACAAAACGACCATACTTTTCAAGTAGGAGTTTATAAATAGTACTCGTCAGAAAAAAATTTGGAAAATGGTGTACTACAAGGCTAGTGGTTGAGCGGTACGTTGTTTACGATCAACATCAATAAACTTATATTAGCAATTTTATGAGAAATCAGCAAAAGCGTCTTCGTCGATGATCTGGCAATCGTATATGCCAGTAGCAATAATGTTATGGTGAAATATAAACTGCAACGAACGCCCTCAACCAATTTGCAAAGAATTTCAAATTTTCACCAGAGAAACCTTGCTGTTCACTTCTGTAGGAAGAGAACTCCTCACCTTAGTCCTGTTTTAACCACCGATGACCATCCTATTCAGTTCAAAAAAAATATACACTTTTTATGTTTATTACTATATAAATCCCTTACTTGGGAACTGCGCATACAGGAATCAAGTGTTAAATGCAAGAAAGCCGTAAACATTATTAAATGTTTATCGATCGTGTTTTGGAGCTCAGAAAGCAACATTACTGCGATTTTATTAAGCATCGGTTTAATCGAAGCTCGATTACGAGTCTATTCCGTATTCCTCGCTAGAAAGTCGCATCTAAAAAGTTAGACGTCATAGATAACAGCAGAATCAGATATGCCACAGGCGCTTTCCGTGCAAGCTTGGTGACTAGATTAATGTCTGAGCCCTGCATAATGCCATTACATTATAGAAGAGAGATCTTACTATTAAGATATGCAGCAAATTTATGAGCCTTTCCCACCCATATAAACTATAAAATGTTTAATAATAATCCTTTGACTACTTTATTAGAACACCGAGCTACCTGTTCCAGACCAGCCGGAATACGGTATCGTGAGTTAGCAAAAAAACACGAAGCATTTTGTATCAGAAAAATACTACCGTGGCGGCTTTTGCCATTTCTAAGCACAAGATTAGATCTTTCTCATAGAAAAATGAAAGAGAAACCAACAGTGACCATTTAACAGGAATTTTCAACAATCATCAATAACTATGAGGGACATATGAAAATATTAACTGATGATTCTAAAACTGAACGTGATTTTGGATGCTCTATTTACATAAATGGAGAAGCTCATTCGTGTAAACTGCTAAGTATGGCAAATATCTACATTGCAGAGCTCATTTTTATACAGTAAACATTGTTATTGCTTTACTAAACATTTCTGCGAAGAGAGAGTGCTTTTATATTCCGATTCTTTAACCAAATTATTTGCTATTCGGAATAAGAACGTTAAGGATGTCCTTATCGCAAACATCCTGTTCATTCTATTCGTATTTAACCGGAACGGGACAGCGATGTGTATTTGTATGGACTCCAGGGCACACTGATCTCAGGAAATGAAAGCGTAGACGAAGCTTCCACAATGGCAGTAATTTCTGAGAATATGGAGGTGATTCCATTCGAGTGACAGACTTTAAAAATCGTCTAACCATGACTATCAGAACCACTGATGAATGGAGTAATGAATGGAAAAGACTAAGCACAAAACTTAAAGCAATTAAAATTACTCCACGTAAATGGAAGAGTGATGCGAAACTGACTCGTCGGGAACAGGTGGCGATGATTACTCAGAGTCGTTCACACGCGAATAATATATTCATATTTATTAACCGGAGAAGAAATATCATTGTGCAGTGAATGTGATAAACCACTAATCTACTGGAAGACTATGCGACGTATGAAATCTTAGAAAGAGGTACGGACTAAGAAATAATATTGCTACTGTTTAAAAAAATAGCAAAGAAGAAAATATTACTTGCCTACTTGCACGTCAGTAAATTACTAACGCGTTTACAGTAAGCCTTCAACGAAGTCAGTAGGTGTTATTTTTTGATTGAGAATTACTGCTCTAGGTGAAGGCTTTACAACCGAACATAGTACTGAAATCTGTATGGTATTATTGTTTAACATTTTTTCTGTATTGTATTCTACTGTATTTTATTTTGTGTTTTATGTAAAGGACCCTTCACATCCTGTATGTGTTATGTATACGTTTTGTTTAAATATCTCTTGTTACGTTTATTTTTGTGTTTTATTAAAATATAAGGGCCCTATATACCCTTACAACTAACGATCCTGCTGGTGATATAATTCTTTTTTTTTTAATTTGTCAAGAATTAATGATCTTAGAAGTCGATGCCCATATAAAGCAAAAACAGAAGAAGAACCGAAGTTATTAAGAATTTTATTTTTTACAGGAATTTTATTTTTTTATTTTTACGGGATCTTCTGTTCTTGGGTTAAAAAAACTTTTATGATTTACTGTCTAGTTTGTATATATACATTTAAAAAAATTATCGGAATAACAATTATAGGAAATATATTTTATATGAACTTAAGACTTAAAATTTTACTGTGAGGATTCCTCTAGTAATTTCTTTTTTTCTCTCTGAAGATATATTTTTAATAAAAGAAATAGGAACAGCAACTAAAAGTTAATATTAAAACAAGGTCAGTAGAAACATTTAAAAAATCTCGATCAAGGGTTCCTTTTATTATAATTTGTAAAAAGTAATCCCTGGAAACGATACATTATTCGACTTGCCGTTAAAAAGTCGTAAGTTAACGACAAAAATATCGTTCCGTTGTTTCTTTGGGCTACCGATAAAATGGATTTTATTACGACTAATGCACTTGCGACGAATTGTGTTATAATAAATTTAAAAAGTAATCCTCAGCCAAAAATAAAATGTACTTAATTATTCTTACATCTTTTATACCTTTTATTCTTTACCGAAACACCTCAATAATGTAAAAATGAAAAAAAGTGATTTAAAAAAACTTCTCATTGAATGGGCATTAATTATAACGTAATTAGGTACTAACAGGATTCATGTTGGATTTATACTGGCAGTCCAGACAATTATAACATGATTATAGTTATTATTTTAATGTTAATAATTATTATAAATCAATAAATAATGTATTGTTGAATGGTTAAAGCTTAGTTATTTATTTTCTTTATGTAATTGTTGCAACAAGATATTAATTGTGTTATTAGTTGTTGTAATTAAGTATAGTTTTGTTTCTTAAATATAGTTTTAGTTACTAAACCTAATACATAACAAATATTTAAAAGAAATAATTTGTTCATTAGTTTTTAAATATATAGTTTAATTTTGTTAAATTAATTTTTATAATTGTACTACTATTATAACTATTAGAAAAAAAAACTAATAATTCTTTAGTATATCTGTCGACAGACTTAGGTCTGACGGATGATAATGTAATTATTAAATTGTAAATAAAAAAAAAAAAAATAAATAGCGCATTAAAGCGCTGTCTTCATATTAAAATTATTTTGAAGCGTGTGGACCCTCTTACAGATACTGTCGAATTTTTTCACAGTCAATTATCGTCAGGTATTGTAAAATAGGTATATATTTTCATTCTTTAAAATTGCGAAATTCAGAATTTTGAGAAAAAGTATTATGTAAAGAATAATAAAAAACTGGAAAAACGTGGAAAGTTTGAATATTAAAATCGGTGTATAGGTATAACCCCATTTATTTATTTATTTTTTAAAATTTTCTCGTTTTAATTTTTGGATTTTTATGAAATTTTATATTTTTAGTATTTTTAACCTTTTTTAACTACGTCGTTGGGTTCGAGTTGTTTTTTTCAACAAAGATCCTTACTGCATTCGATCGTTCGATATAGATTAAGAAAATTATTTTCTTTCGTTTACTAAATCGTAATCGTACATTACTATATGTATATTGTATATTAGTATTAGTATCTGTTTCATACGGAACGAGAAGAAAAATTAACAAACGATAATAGAATAAAAATACAAATGACAGAATCGACTGAGGGAAGGTAATAATACTTGGTCTGAGGGAAGGTGCTTCTAACATCAAAGATTTTAACGAAAGGTCTTATACATTCAGGAACATGGAAATAAAGTACTGGAAAATGTGTCAAAGGAATAGAATAAAAGATTGAAATGCGGTCTCGGAGGAGAACGGGAAAACTTTCTGCTCTACTTAAATGATGATCGAAGTGTTTAGAATAGTAAACAAAAAAATAAAAAAACATTTATAGAAATATTATATAGACACAATAATTTCATGATGAACGTACCTGAGGAAAAGATAGTAGAAGGTAAGAGAGGAATAGGTAGACCGTAGTACTCGATAGATAAGAGAAATGTTCCCCTCGGGTTGGTCAAATGGACTACGGATTTGAATACTAGATTGTGCATAACAGTGTTTATTGGGCGTTGGGTTTCAATTAACCACACATGTCAGGAGTGGTCGACCTGAGAATCTACAAGACTACATTTCATTTACATTCATAATATCATACTCATTCATCCTCTGAAGTAATACCTTACGGCGGATTTGGAGGCTTAACAGACAAAAAATAAATAAAAGAAATGTTGGAGCAAATTAGTACGAAGAAATTAACCGATACCGGGAAAAATGGACGAGAAAAATCACTGACGACCGGTCTTCGGATTGAATATAAGGAAGAAGAAAGGAAGAAAAATCATTAAATAAAACTGGTAAATTTCCTTGAAATTTTTCGTGCTGTTAACTAGCTATGTAATAACATGTTTTGTGAAGAGAAACAGTCCATGAAATTAGCCGATTAAATAAAATTATCTTAAAATAAATAACTTTTTCTCGATTGAATTAGCCAGAAAATTTATTATCAAACGACCCCAACCGTTCCAAGGTCCTAGAAATTGCTAACGACCGTAGATTTTGATTCGAGTTATTATATTATTCAATGATCAGTAAATAATATAGTGTTTTATTTTTTATAGTGTCGTAATTAATTAAACAATTTGAAATGCGAAATTATGATTATGTCTTACATATGTACAATACAAAGGTCGGTTACAATTACATCATACTTGACGTAATTTTCGATACGCATATTCGCATATTTAAATTTATCTATTTAATTATTTTTCAATTATTGAACGCTGTAATATAATAATAAAATGATGTTAAGGTTTAATAATAATAAACACATTCTAAATGAATTTACAAAATAATTATGTACAGTATCAAAAAAATAATGAACTCGAGTAAAACAGAAAAAAAAAAATTCAGTTAATTAATATTTTATCAATATATTTTAGACGATGGAAGTTATTTAAGAATTATTTTTAAAAAATGTTGAAAAAAATAATTAAATCGTCGTTTGCATGATTAATTTAGTGCTGGAGAACACAGCATTAGCGACCAAATATCAGTTAAAGAGAAAAATATATAACAATAAAACAGTAGGATAAAAAACGAACAAGGAAGGATAGAAATATAATAAAATATAACGCTGGCTTGATATAAAATCAGAAGCGTTTTAATCTAACGCTTCATCGAGGATAAAATTAAAAATTATTATTACGTTATACCTTATTAATTTTCTGACCTCGGTTTATTACATTAGAAAAAGTACAGTTTTAAACCTTTCCTCGGATACTTTACCTTATAATAATGCAGTGTACTTAAAAGAAGTTTTTGGGTCCTTTTTTCAATTTTTATTAATATGAATTCAGATGTGCTACAAAGATTTTTAATGGGGTAAATAAGATTATTAAAAGATAGGTATAAAGTTTCACACCTTCGCCAAAAATAAAATCCAAGACCGACCGATCTAGAAATCACCGTACTACACACACTATTTTTAGTGTGTGTAAAAATAATTTATCTTTATTCAAAAATTGACTCGATAATTCTTTTGCGGAAACAGATAAAAAATTGAATAAAATAAATTTTAAGTTAAAACGGTTAAAAGTCTGGTTAAAAAATTTACAAAAATCTTATTTTTGTAAAATAATTTATTTAAATAAATTATTTAAATAAACGCTCTTAAAATAAGATTTTAAAGTATTTATTTTTCATCGCGTTGGTTTCCGTGGCATTTTATGAGCTAAAAAATATTCGACAGAATTATTTTCAAATAACCTCTTCCGGATTTAATACCTGTTCGTCTACATGAATTTTGTTTAATTCGTCTACAGTTCTGTCATAACACGACAAAAAAAAAAATTAGAATTGTTTCCCGTGATAAAAGCTTCCTCACCAAATTTCATGGTATATATTAAACTGTTCTTGAGATAAAATTCAAAGTACAGCGCATGCAAAACTAGAGAGTGCAGATCTTTTGTTTTCTAGATTTCAAAAATCGATATATATATAAAATTAAATGTTTGTCTCGTTTGCTTTCCTATACCATTCATACGATTGCGATGAAACTTTGGTGTTTTGTTGTGCGCACGCCGGTGAAAGTTTCTGATTTAGTTTGAACCCGCTAGTTGGCGCTGGGCTCGAGATATTTCGAAAAATCTTATTTTTGGTTCGATTTGGTTCATATTCAGAATATATATATTAGTTACGTGAAAAGAAATATTTTTGTAAAAAATATACCCGCTAGGTGGCGCCGATGTCGAGATATTTACGAAACGAACAAATAAATAAACAGACATTCTTCTTCTTCTATATATATATATATATAAATAAAAGGCAATGTTCGTATGTGTGTCCGCTATAGACTGAAAAACTACTGGACCGATTTACGCGCGGGGGAAAAGGGAAAAAATACAAAAGGGAAATAGGGAAAAAAGAAAAAGGAAAAATTGGAAAAGGGGAAAAGGAGGGAAAGGAAAGGGAAAGGTTAAATTTTGTGAAGTTCCGTAATGTTCAGTTTTTTAATGTTTTATCAAACTTTCAATTCTGTTCATTTAATCTATATATATACTCAAATCTAGCAATAGCTAGTATTGCTAAGTATTGCTAGGTCTGCTAGTAGGGAATAAAAATATTCATATTTTTGAATTCCTTGACCTCAAAATGTAAAAAAATAAAAAAAACTCTGAGGCAATCTTTTTTAAAATCGCTTGTTATATTTTTTCTCCGTAATAATCTATTACAGATGAGAGAATACACTTTTACTCCTCCTCAACCACTTCATTTTTAGGGGTTTCAGTACACCCCAAGTAGCGGTTTCTTACCGAAAAATAGATTTTCATTTTGTGTTTTTCAAGAAAAATGTATATTTTAAGAACGGGTAAAGGTATTTTAATGAAATTTGGTGTATCTGTACCCAAAAACATCTTCTACAAAATAAGTTTGAAAATTTTACTTTTGAAAATCCCAAAATGTTATCCGCCGTAAATAACTTCGAAAATATTAATCACAAATATTAATCACAAATATTAATTTGACCAACTATGTTTTAGTAAATAAAATGTTAAGCTTTTAATAAATGTTGAGCTAATTGAGGCAATGTTACCTCATGTATTCAAATCGGTTGATAAGCAGCTGAGATATAACTGAAAATTTTAAAGTGATACGGTATTTATAAGTATTCGTTTTCTTTATAATGTGTAACGTTTTTTTTTTTATTATTATTGTATTTTCATAAATTAAAATCGATAATTTAATCTTGGATGAGAAAATTTAATTCTTAATATAAATGTTGGGTTATCCGATTTAAAGCTTCCTTAGCGTAACGCATTTTCTGTTATTGTCGATGAAGATTAGCGGAATTATATTAATGAATCTAAGACTTATGCGGATGAGACTCCTTCGAACCGTAGTTAAATCTTCTCTATTGCGACTTTGAAATCTACCGGTGGTATTCAGAGCCGTAAAATTATAATTCTTGCCAAAATTATCCAAGAAAGCTTGGTTCGTTTAATTTTTTAAAGTTATGTATTTGTAATTATTTTAACTTCGACAATCATTTCAATAATATTATTCGTATCTAGTCTACATAAATAATTATTTGTGTATCCCTATGTTATTAAGATATATACATATATATATATGTATATATGTATTAAGACATCCTTACTTTGTCTTGAATGTACTTGTTTGTACCGCTTTAAAAGTATTAAAGCAGAAGAGTTTATTTATTTATTCTTATATGTTTAACGGTAAAGAATAATACTCTTCAAGAAAATAGATGTGTAATATTAACATTTACAAATAAAATAAAGTAAGAAAAAAAAAACTATCTTGTCTTCTGTATAAATTAGGTTAAAATGTAATTATAATAAACAGATGTTCGTCATTATTATTTTATACGCGAAGCGAGTAAGTACGTGAAGCGAGTTAATTATACTTAATTTAGTTTTTTAACGCGTTCGTGTAGAAAAAAAATCCCATTCTATCATATTTTTATTTACACGACTGCTCGAAAAGAAGTGTAATATATTTAGAATGTATGTATGTATGTTTGTTCCACCGTAGCAGCTCAATGGGCAAACCGATTTAGATGTATGAGCCCGAGTTGGAATTCTTACATTATCAGGAGTTATAGTTTATATAATAGTATATATATATATATACTATTATATTACAGTACATATTATTATACATATTATATTAGATACATATTACATACTATATTAGTACATATTATTATTATATTACAGTATATATATATATATATATATATATATATATATATACTGCGCTATGCTGAGACCAGCTTGAGCCTGACGAGCTCCCACAAACGGTCTTTGTAGAGTTTTATGACAGTACGATTAGAGGTAATGCTGTCGGCATTGAATTGAGGATCGAGCTGACTATTGTCAAATTTGATACTTTAAGGGACAGGACAAGTGGAACGGCATATGCTGCCACTAATATTGTGTTGGGATGTGACGGTGCATAAACTACAATATATATATATATCCCCCCCCCACACACACACACACACACACACATATTTATATAACCTATGAATCTGGGTAATGTAAGGATACATTACATACGGAGTCATACATCTAAATCAGTTCGGCCGTTTAGCTGCTACGGTGGAACAGACGTACATACATGCATACACCCTAAATATATTACACTCCTTTTTGGGCAGTCCTGTAAAAAGAGCGGCCTTCAGGAAAGACAGTCAAACATTGAACTAATTTTTACGCTGATATAAGATTATGAATACAGGAAGTAAGCTGTGCAAAGGTCTTAGGTTTGAAAAATGCGTTTTTTACCGTACTAAAATAGGAGATATGGAGAACATTAGAGAAAGTAGGTGAATCAGAGAAAATTATCAGGAGGTTTAAAAGGGTATTACACCATAAAAAGAAAGTTAGGATAGTTGGGAGAATATCTCAGGAATTCAGTACGGGTCTGGGAATAAAACAGGATAGCCTCGGCCCGCTATTATTCATAATTCGAATGGATGATACTATTAAGCGGTGTAAGCTAAGAACAAAATGAAGCGCAATCCGGAACCGACAGATGACAGGCATATCGTAAACGTCGTGAAGAAATTGAAAAATACCATCCGAAATAGGGGACGAATTGTGAATCCCGCAAAGAGCAGCAATAAAGAACGACGGTAATGCTTATTTCAAGAAAAACGATCAAACTAGTTGAAGGACTGACTGTAGAACGGAACGGTTTGTGTTGAGTTGAAAGTTTTAAATGTCTATTACGTTTTTTATTTCAACGTACATTTGAACCGACGAACACGTAACGGTCAATCAGAGCCCTTAGCTATAAAGGTACTGGCGAAGCTGTACTTTTGGTGGGATTATTAACAGGTAAAATTTCTTCACGGATAGATCGATCTTTCTCTTGTTCCATCGCTTTCCTTATCATCTACCACTTTTTTTATCACGAGTTCTGTGGGCTGAGATAAGATACCGCTAGTTATGTAATTTAGTTACGTACGTAGCATACGTGCCTTTCGTACGATCGGTTAGGAAGCCGATAGCGGTGATATCGTCCGGAATTACGCTGAAACGCTTTTCCGGTGCAGCAGGGCTTTTTGATCGCTGTTAAATTACAAAAATAAAAATAGCCGCGTTATTTAAAAGGAGAATAGATTTAAAAATACTAAATTACACGTCTGAAATTGTTGTTTGGTTGAATCGAACCGTGGAGCATATAAAATAAAATTGAATATACTATTGCAGAAATTGAAAGTCGTTAACGTTCAAATAACCCGGTCCCAGTTGCAATTAATCATAGTTTCCCCATTTATATGAAGACCGCTTTTGCCGATTCATATTCGGATTACGCGTCAAGATATAATAAACGTAGCAGGAAAACGAATTGACTCGGGTTTAATTAAATAGCCGAAACGAGGTAGGATAAGGAACATTTGTTCAGTGAAATTCTCTGATATTATTCTATATTTATTTAAGGAAATACATCGGTTCGTAATTTAAGTAATTGTAGCCGGTATTTACAAACTGTGAGTGAATTCAGTGACAAATTTTAACGGTCTACTATTTCCTTTGTTTAATTGAATTGAAATAGCTTTCTGTTGTAAAAAACGTCAAAAGAAAAACAAAGATATATGCTTCATGTAGTGTTGTTAATTTATCCTATCCGTCCTTTTGTATCGGATTATATTTATCTTTTTCAATCTCTTAGACTAAACTATACGAAGAAATTTAAATTATAAAGGTTCAACCTAATTAAACGAGAAAGCTATTCTCTCTAATAAAAATTAGTAGTCGACATTAACGAGGTCGGTTTTAATGTTAGGTATGTATTAAGAATGCTTTAATATGTATTTAAGTTTTGCTTTTTTTTGTTTTAAAACTTATTAGGGTTAATTTAAACATTCTTCTACCTCTCGAGTATTTCTTTAAATAACTTTAAAAAAAAAGAAGAGGGTTATTTCAAAAACACATTATTTTTATTTATAGACCCTTGTTGAACACGCATCCGTGAGACTGATCGGTGGACCGTATAAACATAAAACACAGTACATCACGTACAAATAATATTAATCGGTTACTTGTTTAATACATTTTTTATTATCAATTTAATTTATTTATTGAGACTGATGATTATCAGCTTTATTTTTTTAACGGGATGTTTTCTTTTATTTTTTTTTAGATTATTTAATAACAATTGTACTATTATTTTAAAAGCTTCCAACCCGATTATAAAATTATTTGTTATTTTTTAAAATTCATTATCAACTTCTCTTATACGATACGTCTCTGTATTATGATATGTTTCTGCATTGAATGACATCAACTCTCTGTACTTCTTTTGATATATTTAACAAAGTTAATGACTTATCGTCCGTGAATCATATTTACACAGATAATTAAGGACTTAATTACAATAAAATTAGTAAAAACCAGCTCGGACTGAAATTCATATATTTTAAATATTTGATGGTCGGAGTGATTTTGCGAAAATTCTGTTGTCAAATATTACTTGCATCAAACATGTAATAAATAAATAAGAAAGAAAAAAAGAGTTAAGCGTCCCTGAAACATGTTAAACTATTAAATCATAATAAAATTAATGACAGCCGACACGATTGAAGTTTGTAGATTTGAAATATTTAAGGCAAGGAGTGGTTTTTTGACGCAAGTTTTTTTTTGCAAATATCATTAGTATAAAAAATTCAACAAGAAAGTAAGTGAAAAAAGTATTCTTTAGACAATTTCATCGAGATAAAATCCTCTACTTCCGTATCCCCTATTCCCTCGATGTATTTTCAAAAAAAATAAAAAAAAGAGTAACAATCAACGCTTCATACGGTGGTCATGGTCTATCGAGTATTACAGTCTATCGAGTGTCTACGTCGAGTCGTTCCTGAGATATTAAGCGAAATAGAAGCCAAAATACAAACACAAACATAAATTTTTTAAATGTAATTTGTAATATAACACATAAAATTCCAAATTTTTGTAACTTTTCTTTGTGTTATTCAACTTATCTTACACAGTTTTGTTCAGAATTAAATCCTCTGCAAGTTTTGTTTAAAAGTTTTATGTGTTTATAACCCATTTAACAAAGTTTTGAACGTCAAACATAAAAAAGAGGGGTTTCTATTCCAATTTATTGGTTTTCCCCGAGATTTCGCAAAATCTACTACAGATACGATTCTGGGACCTATTTTATTCGATTTTTCAGACCAAAAATCATAAGAAATCACTAATTCTGCTTCTTAATTAACGTCCTAAAAATTTCAGTACGACCTCATTTCACCGGGGTGGATGAAATCCGAGCAAAATCTTTTACTAGCCGGAAATCCGAGCGAAATCTTTTACTAGTCGTAATTCGCAAACGAAGCATTTTAGCACTTATATTTATATGAATTTTAAATTATTTTCACGAGTAGAATAGCTTATGAAAGACCCGGAAGAACTTCGAGATACACTCTGGGTATATATTGCTGGATAATTTTTGATACGATAAAAATAGTCTTTTTAATTGTATTCTACGACAGTCGAAAGAGTAATTATGAAATTTCGGTGTGTTTCCAGAACACCACTTGGCCACTAAAATCGCTAAACATTAGCGACATTAATATAAATCTTAAAATTTAAATCTTTCACCGCCGCTAATTAAATTGAAGTTAGTATTACTTTTTAATATTAGTATTTATTAATTTAAAAAATAATCATTTTTGTTAAATTCAGTCTTTTAAGTTTTTTAATGTATTTTCCATTCATTTCTATTTTCTACCGGTCTCTTATCCTCAATATCTTCTTAAATCTTAAATTCCCCTCGATTATGCTATTTTTTATATTCTAATCTTTGTCCTCCTTTATTGTTTCCATCGTTTACATTTCCTTCTATAATACTTCGGTTAAAATTAATATCCATATTATTATAAATTTGAAAATATTTTTACCTATATACCTTTTCTATTTATTCATTTTTACATTAGAAGTTTAAACTAATTAATCAATTTTTTTTTTAATTTCAAACAGATCCTTTCCCGACCCGACGGGAACAATTTTGTTAATATGATTTACATTTTGGGATATATTTTAGCAAAATATTTCTTGGGGGAAAAGCGTTAAAGAAAGTAAAATTTGAAAAAAATTTCGTAAGAAAAACGTTTTAAAACTTTAACCGTCGGATCTCATCAAGGTAACAAATAAAAAGATACAAACTAAAACAAGGCTAATTCGTTTTGTAATTAATGTAATTGTATCGTGCGATGATCAACAAGCGACATCGATGTAACTTGTCCGTGGGCAAGGGAAGTAGTGTAAGTAATTAATCGTTTGTTATACTTAAACCTTAGTGTAGGTAGGTTTATTAACTTACTGCTTTAATGGTCTTTTTTCTTTTAATACAAGCGAAAGGAATTAGTTTTTTGACAGGATCAATACGGCAAAGAGATAAAACCCTTTATGAGATTAATCGGATAAGCCTACGTACGAAGGGTAACGCTACCCGGTTGTTATTTATGAAGGCTTTCCGATAGCGTTGTTGCTCTTGTTAACAACGAAAATCGTTTTGCATCCCTTTGTTAATCGAAGGCTTTATAACGATATCTGATATATCCATTATAAAATTATTTAATATCTATCATTAATATCTGTCAATAATAATATTCTAGGACGTCGCTCGTTTAAAAAAGAAAAATTAAAACTTGTAATTTGTAAAGCGTATAAATTTATACCCTGAATTCGTGTTTCCTGCGGTAAAGTAATTTTCTAAACGTTTATCGGTTTATTGAAATTAAGTTACAAATACATATTTATAATTTTTTGTATAAAATTTGTATTAAAAGAAATCAGAAATGTTTTTTAGAGCATTGCTACATTGTAAACGGCTGCACTGATTTTCATGAAAATGTTTACATATTATTCTATTCAGTTCTTCAATCCTGTGACACACGCAACAGCACGTAACGACATGTAACAAATATGATGAAGAAAAATAATCCATTTTAAAACTTGTACTGTTGCTTTAAAATGCGAGCAATATTTTTCAATTCTTTCAATTTTAAAATTTTGATTTCATATCAAATTAAGGGATAGTAAATTGCTAGCAGTATTCGTACTTATCTTGGAAGCCATTTAAAGAAGTCTCAATATAAAGAAGAAATTAGGAAAAGTATTGTTAAATTTTTTTGAATATATTATTTTTTAAGTAAAATTTATTTTATTTCTTTAATTTTTTTAAATAAAATTAATTTTTTCGCAATTATTTGGATTTCTCAATATTTAAATAATTTTCCATTCCAAATTTTAAAATGTTGTTTTTCATTTTGAAAAAATGTTGGGTTATCGCATCACTTTTTTTCAATATTCGTATATTAAAATTAGTCGCGCAATCGAGATAAATCGTTAGGAAGGAAATTGGTGCCGCCCATCAGCAGTTATGCAGGCTCTACAATAAAAAAACATACCTCCTACGAATTACCCTCCTTCAGTCGTAGTCTGTCAAAAAACAAATTACCGATTGGCAGACACTATTTTCATTATACTGAAGAATTATGTGAAATAGAAAATTTGTTTTAAATTCATCTAATCGAACGAAGATCGGCACCTTACAAGAGGACTTCACTAATATCCGTACAAATATTCGGAAAAGTTTCAGTATTTTCTGATCGCGACTTGAAAAATGATTTTACCTAATGTAAATTTACACTTATAAGTAAGTTCACCGCGGGTGATATGATATTTTCCTAAACCAAGAACTTGTTGCAATTTATATACTATCATTTCATATCGTTAAATAAATCACGTTCTGTAAGAGATAGCTGCACGGTTTCCAGAAGTGAAATTTAAGAGGTCGTCCGAATTTTATTTTGTTTTTTACATTGCCGAAATCAATCGAACCGTTCAGGATATTTCAGAAATTTAATAAAAAATAACACGGTGTATAACATTTATAGGTAAGCGAGTGATATCATTTGGCAGATGTGCTTTTTTTATACGATTGGAGTTTTGTCTGAACAATGCTCACAATAAGTTTTATTATGATGTATTAAGTAAAGTGAAATTCTAGTACTTGCCGATGGGTGTGGCATCGTTATATTCACTCCGTTGACCCGGTTTGACATCTTTCGCTCTGACTTTTAGTTTTGTCGGATGACCCATCTTTTTTCGTAAACAGAAGTAGTCATTAATAGGATAGTAGTAGCCGGTCTCCGTGGCGTGAGTGGTAGCGTCTCGGCCTTTAATCCGGAGGTCCCGGGTTCGAATCCCGATCAGGCATGACATTTTCACACGCTACAAATCATTTTATCTCATCCTCCGTTGCAATACCTAACGGTGGTACCGGAGGTTAAACAATAAAAAAAGGATAGCGGTAAGTAAAGCCCACAAAATTTCTACCTTATTTCCAATTACATTAATTAGTTAGGGAAAAACTTTGATAGGAAACCCTTATAATCTTCTAAAGGTAACATTATTTATTATTTACTCACTGAGTTTCAAAGAAAAGTTTCTTAAAATTTTAAACTAGGTTTTGATCTCCCTATTAAAATAGCAGTGTTTTTGATTTAGTTGATAACGCCTACAAAAATAAAAAAACAATATTGTTTAAAACATTTTTTAACAATTTTATGTAATTAATCTTTCGACAGTTTCGATTTTTATCTCTTTCGTATAATAAAAAAACTACATTGTATATATATATACACTTTTTATTTATTATGCTCGGTTCCGTAAATTATCTTGAATGAAGAAGTATTGTGTCAAATTAGTGATGAAACAATTATTCATTACTGCACGTCATATTACCCGATATGTGTTATCAAGTAAAGAAGAACACAAATCTTGCAGCAGAAGGCCAGGGAGGACGAAACGGCGATGGACGATAGATAGCCCTACAGACAATAACACACACTAGAAGAAGGGCAATTCCAAACCCCTTTCAGGAAGGAAAAGACCCAGACCCGCCACAGCGCTCTCTAGGGAGCGTACGTGATAGAGGCATGAGGCATAAAGACCGAGACCTGGCCTTTGCGGTGAGGCCCAGGAACGACATAGTCGGGCTTGGCCACCTCATTTCAAAGGTTAGAGACAGGTAAAAATAAAAGATACAAACCGGCTAGCTGACCTGTCGTGCCGGCGGACGGGAAGGCCCGTTTGAGTTAAAAGGACAACCTCCTGAGCTGTGCTAAGCTTAATCCTGCGGTATCCAGCTCGGGAGATAGGAGAAAAAAAAGTAAAGAAGAACAAAAGTCTGTTAAATAATACATTCATATCCATATCTGTGTCAAAAAACCACCGAAAATGGTTACAAAAGACCAAAATTCTCATGAAAATATGAATGAAACTTGGGGTATTATCAAGAACAAGGTGCGAAAGTGTTCCTGAAGGTTTCGAGAATAATAAAGATTACGGTATGAATGAAAGTGTTAACAAATTCGATCCGAGGCTGTTGATGGTGGTCAGTTGGTTTCCTCCTTTCCTTTTTTTGATCCGAAACAATGGGACTTATGACGGACTCCGCGCCGGCTCCGTTTCTAGCACGATTCTGTCAGTTTTTGTTTGTTAACGGTAAACAGCTATTTTATCTGAACAGAGCGGAACGCCGATGTAGAAGTTAGTAGATTCTATTTTTTATCTGGGGTTATATAAAAAGTCAGAGTACCTGTTAAATATGTGCCTTTTACTTCTTCAAAAGTCTGCGGTCTATATTTAAAACGGGTTTAATAGATCCCGATCGGATTGGAACCCTTTCACTCCTTTTTTTCATGTCCAGGAGATCGACGGTTGTGGGAAGCTAAAATACGAATCACCATTATTTTCCGATTTTTCCGCCGGTACTTTATACCAATATATTAAAGAGGTTGTTTTACATGTACAATGTAAAGAATGAAGTTTCCGTTTCGATGTCAGATATTTCTATAATAATGGTAAACAGGAGGTGAAATGCATTACACGATCTCGTTTAATTTTTTAACCGACATGAATATTTTATTAAATAAATATTAATGAATTTCTTTCAGATCATTAGTCGACTTTCAAACCGACTCTCAATTAAATTTTACATCACATACACGAGCTTTCGCATGACAGACAGAGGCAGAAAATAAATTTTGCTTAATCGTTAGAAGTTTTATTTTCTTCTGAATACTCATCCGACTTTTGTAGGTTTAATATTCTGCACTTCAAATTTTAAAGCTATTAAAATACTCTTCTTGAAAATTAAAGTAATACATTAAAATAAACGTATTATATACCAGATGGTAGTAATACGATAATGCAGTTAGTTTACTAACGTTTTGTTGTGTAAATGAACCCAATTTTTTACATTTTTATGCAAAAGTTAACGGACAAATTAAAGGTAAAAGTTGAGTAGTTTTTTAAAAGTATTTTAATTTTTCAAAGGTCTTAATTTATTGCACTAAAAGCAGCTGGTTTTGATTTTTACAATTAAAAACATTTTTCTGTTAAGTTCTGTTTCTTTTTAATAATAAAAATTGATTATGTGGATTTTTCATACACTTTATAACACAAATTTTCTCAGAATTAATTGCCTACAAGTTTTGATAATAAAATATACGCATTCATTAAACAAAGTTATTGTATTCAAACCTAAAAAAAAACCTTTTCGTTTCCCAATTTTTCTGTTTTACATGGAATATCATGAAAACTAAGGAAATACAGTTCTGAGACCTGTTTTATTAGATTTTTCAGGTGAAATACATTAGAAACCAAGTTTACCACTTATAAAAAGTCTTAAAAATTTCAAACTGAACTCATTTCACGGGGGGAACTGAAATCCGGGCGAAATTTTTCACTAGCCGTAACTTTTTTTTTTTGTTTAACCACCGGTAGGTATTGCTTCAGAGGATGTGATGAATGAATTGTAGCGTGTATGAAAAATGCCGTGCCTGACCGGGATTCGAACCCGGGACCTGCGGATGAAAGGCCGAGACGCTACCACTCGCGCCACGGAGACCAGCTCGCTAGCAGTAACTTGATAATAAATAAAAGTTTTCGGACATGTTTATACGATCCTTTTTCTTTAATTCAGGCTCTAGAATCAGTTTTCGAATTATTTACTTTTCCTCTTTAATCAATCGTGTATGTATATACGTGTATATATATATATATATATATATATATACGTATATATGTTTTCAATAAAATTAAATTTACTTCGATAAATGTCGTCATTCTTACATTTTTTAAATCTTAACAATTTGTATAGTAAAAAGAATCGATCTAATTTATTTATTACGTTGGAACGTTATTTATATTTATTAAATGCTTTTAAGCTCTCCAATGATTTAAGTTCTATTTATACTTTTTTTTTGTAAATAAAAATGCAGTGAAATACAAATCCATTTACTTTAAATTTACACTGCTATAAAATGCTATTTTCAACATAAAACTGCAATTTTCAACTAGATTTATTATCCTTTATTTGGCATTTTATTTGTCTGGTTTTTTAAGAGTAAAGAAAAATCGTATCGGGGAGGGTATTAGTGAATGATTTAATAAATTCAACGAATCGATACTTAGAATAAAAATCTGATGTGGACAACACATGACTTCTTTGTAAGCCTATTAAATTACATATACACATTCTTTTAAAATGAAAAGTGCATAAAATTTTATTTCATTAATAACTTCTGATATTTTTTTCATTTTTTTTTTATTGTTATTGAATTATTATTTATTGTAAAAAATATTTTATAATCTGAGGTTAATAATTATTAATAAATCAATATATTTAAATTAAAAAAAAACTAAATAAAAGGAAATGAAGTCGGATTCGAACCGATGTGCCGCCTTTTGTAAGATCCAAATATTTCAATAATTAAAATCTTATTTGGGTATAACTCTGGAATCAATGAAAATAAGTACCACTTATTTTAAAATTAAATTTAATTCAATAAATGACGTCATTCTTACAATTTTTAAATCTCAACAAAGTGGTACTTTTATAAATATCACTTATCGTTGAAAAGCTCTCAATGAGGGTTTATTACTGCAGTTAAGAAAAAGTTCAAAATCCAAATCTTTCAGATTTTGGGCTTTTTTGGACACTTTTGGGTCAGTTCATTGCAATCAAAAGGGGAGGTGCATAACTAGATGTTACAACAGTCCTAAATCCAAAATTTCAACATCCTACGACTAATCTTTTTTGAGTTAAGCGAGGTACATAAACGGTCAAACTAGTCAAAATGGATTCAGGAATGGCCAAAATGAATATTTCCTTTGAAATCTGAAAACCGAAATTTTTTGCGATCACAATACTTCCATTACTTCGTACAAGATAGTAAAAATGAATGTTTGTTTGTTTGTCCCGTATGCGTTCCTATACCATTCATGTGATTGCGATGAAACTTTGGTGAGTTGTAGCACGCCCGCGAAGGTCTCTGAATTATTTTGGACCCGATAGGTGGCGCTGGGTTCGAAAAATTGTATTTATAGTCCGATTTGGCTAATATTCAGAATATGTATTAGTTTCATGAAAATAAATATTTTTGCGAAAATTATAGCTAGGTGGTGCCGGTGTCGAGATATTTGTGAAACAAACAGAAAAAATATACAAACAGACTTTCTTCTTATGTATATATAAAAGGTAATTATCGTATGTGTGTCCGCTGTAGACTAAAAAACTACTTAATTGATTTAACCACGGGTTTTTGAAAAATAATCCGCGTTGTCCGGCGAAGGTTTAAATCTATTGAAATCCTTTATCTGACCAGTAGAAAGAAAATTAGGGATATTTTGAACTGACTACTGTGTTTAGAGAGTAGTTTGAATTAAATCCGATAGTGCTGTTTCGAAACTGGGATTTATTTACTTTTTGACTTGGTCAATTTTTTAATGTTTTATCAAACTTTCATCTGTGTTCATTTAATAATATATATATATATATATATATATATATATATATATATATATATATATATATATTTAAATCTAGTAATAATGAAGCATTGCCGGTCTGCTAGTGGTTTATAAAAAATAATTCTTCAAATACTAGTCTTTTCTTTTGTAATGAATACTGTAGTCAATTCTTATTCCTGTGTATATAAAAAATTTCCAACACAAACAAAATTTACAAATTTAAAAAACTATTTACCTTATCTTATGCTATATTTGCTATATTGAGATGTTTTCTTCATCTGTTCATAAAAACGCATTTATAAGTTGATCTGTATGTTATATCTATGCGTGAAATTTTTTTTCACTTTTTTTAATTTAAATTAAAGATGATAGTAGTCTACAGATATATAATCATTAATTATTTTCAAATTACCTCAAGTGTACTTAAAAAAAAAAATTAGAAAAATAAAAGTCTTCACTTGCATTGGCATCTGGATTCATTTGCAAATATGTTCAAATGTAAATTTACACAATTCAGGTATCACATAATATTTTGTAGTGATATTTAGTTTCAAACTTTTATAAATATTATTAATCGTAACATAATACTCGTAGAAATAAATTAATTTAACCTAAAAGTTACTTTTTTCTAATAATAATTAAAATCTTTTAAACAACCAATCTATTCCTTAGTTCATCCAAAAATATAATTTGTTTTTTATTCAACTCACTGTAATAGAGTTATTGCTGAGAAAGTATAACTAAAAAATAATTGTTTTCTTCTATATTTTATCTACAGTTTGAAGAAAAAAGGCATGGAAGGTACAGTAAAGAAAGACAAAGGAAATAATCTCTGTAAAAGTTTTCGTTCAAGTTATTTTTAAACAACATTTTTAACGTTAAAATAAGTAAAAAAAAAAATTATATAGAATATAGCTGAGAGAGGTGTCGAATAATATACTGCCTTGGTTTAATTCCTCGGTTAGGTTTAATTATTCTAAATATTTATTATTTTCCGGTTCAATCAAGTAAATAAAAGTTTTTAATTCATTTATCATATAAATTATTTTATATTATAATTTAAACTTGTAATTCATATACCCTATATATCAATTAATTATGCGTTCGTAACAAATACAAATTGAGTCTTTGGAGAATGGAACTTGACTGACTAAAAATAGGGCATTAGACCAATTCAATTAATAAGAGTAACAGAAAGAGTGAGAATTTATATAGAGTAACAAAAAAATAAAATTTTTGTTTTAAAATTTAAAATTTCTTCATTAATAAAATTTAAAGTTCCTTTTTTTTAATAGAAATCTGATGTGGACACCACATAACTTCCTTGCAAGCCTATTAAATTACATATTCGCATTTTTTGC
This sequence comes from Lycorma delicatula, assembly GCF_047948215.1. Lineage (NCBI taxonomy): Eukaryota > Metazoa > Arthropoda > Insecta > Hemiptera > Fulgoridae > Lycorma > Lycorma delicatula. The sequence continues at coordinate 163,872,328 of NC_134458.1, read as the reverse complement.
TGCACTTCATTTAAACTTTTTTCATTTGAAAGTGAGATACGATCTTCCAATTCTTTAAGAAAGTGGACAGTTACACAATTGCTGAAATACTAGTTTTTATTAACATCAAATATTTATAATTATTAATTCAACAATCTTATATGAGATATTAAGATATAGTAAAAGTCCCTTTATTTCTCGTATTACTAGATCAGTATTATTCGTATCTTCGTGAATTGCTGATTAACAAAATTTTGAGATTTCTGGTGTGTCGTATAAACAAAAATTAATAATAAACTTTTCCGTTTAGTGTACTCCTGTATACTGATTACAGGTGTTAATTTCGACTTTACGGTGTAAAATATTCAGTTTTTATTATTGTATTATTTGATGAATAATCAAAAATGAAAAAAACAAACAATCCTACAAGAAAAGGAAAGATAAAATGAAAAAATATACCTCCAAAAAACGACAAGAACATATATGAAGAGGAAGAAAATGTTAAGAGCAATGGAAGAATAAAAGAAATTAAGAGAAGTTGATAAATATAAAGAGGAAGAAAATGGTAAAACCAAAGAAAGAATAAAAACATTATGAGATTATGATAAATATGTAGAGGAAGAAAATATTAAAACCAAACAAAGAATAAAAGGATTAAGAGAGGATTATAAACATAAAGAGGAAGAAAACGTTAAGACCAAGGGAAGAATAAAAAGATTAAGAGAGGATGATGAATATAAACAGAGAGAAAATTTGAAAACTAGAGAACGTGTACACAAATTAAGAAGAATTATATCAAACCAAAGAGCGATTAAATGACGCAACAAAAAACAAATAAACGAATGATGATCAACTCCGACTTAGGGAAAATATTGTCCTACAACATCAGAGGAGTAATGAACTAAAAGATAAGAACTTTTAGCAATTTATTAAAGATCGGGCATGTATGCCTCAGTGTATATGTTTTTCTTGTGAGGGTCTATTTTTCAGTCACTCTGTAGTTAACTTTAATGTAAATAAAATTAAACAGAAATTCCAGAATAATTAAATAGAAATTAACTAGAAAATACAAAAATAATACGATTCTAAATTATAATTTTCAATTAATATAAAATAATCAGATATTTCACTAAATGTATAATAATGCCTATTAAATTACATATACACATTTTTAGAAGTACATAAAATTTTATTTCACTAATAACTTCTTTTTTTTTCATATTTTTTTTATTATTATTGAATAATTATTTATTGTAAAACGTTTTTTTTTACAATCACGGGTTAATAATTATTATTAAATCAATATTTAAATTAAAAAAAAGTTTAAAAAAAAATGAAGTCTGATTCGAACCGATGTGCTTTCCCTTACAAGATCCAGTTATTTCATTAATTAAAATCTCATTTGGCTATAAGTCTGGAACCAATGAAAGTAAGTACCTATTATGATATATTGTTGAAAAGCTCTCAATGAGGGCTTGTTACTGCACTTAAGAAAAAGTCCAAAATCCAAATTCTTTTGGATTTTCACCTTTTTTTGGACATTTTTGGTTCAGTCGATTGCAATCATATGGGGAGATGCACAACCAGATTTTACAACAGTCTAAAAATCCAAAATGTCAACATACTACGGCTAATCGTTTTTGAGTTATGCGAGATACATACGTTCGTACGTACAGAGGTCACGCCGAAACTAGTCAAAATGGATTCAGAGATGGTTAAAATGGATATTTCCGTTGAAATCTGAAAACCGAAATTTTACGTGATCACAATACGTCCTTTACTTTGTACAAGGAAGTAAAAAGTGTAATTTCCAATAGAATTGTTATTATTATTAATTTCATAATGATATTAATTACTCAGAAGCAATTTAGCACATAATTAAATCAATTTAGCATCAGAATAATTAAATCATATTATCTTACTGAATTTTATGTAAAAATGATCTTGAAAGATTTATTGTTAAAAAAATATCTCTTAAAGTTTTATTTAAATACCAAATTTAAAATCTGATAAAAATAATTACAGTTAACAATTAGGACTAGAATTAAATAAATAATAACCCAAAGTCTATACTCAGAGTACCTTTAAAATCGGTTCAGAAATTTTCATGAGATCCACGAGTACTGAAACTAAAAATTAATCAAGATATTGGAAGAAAGTACGTAGTTTTGTGTGAAATGTCAGTATATCATTAAAATCAGGATGCTAAAAGTTCTATTAAGGGAAATGTCTGTGAAAAGTGACAGCATGCATTAACACCAACGAGGCATATAAATGTCGCTGACTATTTAAGTCTTCATTATGGTTCTGATACACGAAAACCGTCTTAAATAAACTTGTCGTAACACAAGTCGCTTACATTGAGATGAAGGATGTCAATTGTACCCTAAATACTTTCGGGTAAGGGTAAAAATTCCACATATATGGCTGAACATATCATGCATTTCGGTAATCATAACACTGCTAGAACCTGTTGCTTCGCCGAAATAAACTTTTGGAAAATTTCTACCGCTTCTACCTCACACTCCAGTAAATAGACTATACTTTTTGTGTTTGGAATCTTTTTCGTAACCACCACTTTTTTTCGATAAAAGTTAATTTTCTTCCTTCCGATTTGCCGAATTTTTTCTTTTGTTAAATATAAAATATTAAAGCTTCGGAATTATTTTTGGAAATAATTTTTATAAATTTTTAAATTGTTATATTACTATTAATCGATATGAATTGAATGTAAATACTGAAGGACTCGGATTCACAGATTCTACAGGGAGAAATGTCACCGTAGTAAAAGCATTGTACTTCTAAAATTGTAATGTGTCACGGGTAACCCTACAAATTTCTGAACTCTGGTACAAGAAACTTAATTCCTCATGTTTAAGTAGTTAAAATTAAATTATTTTTATTCGTTGTAGCTAAATTTATGTCATTCGAAAATAATTTTTTTGTAGAGCTCTTTTTACCTTTTTTTTAATTATATTTTCTCATGTAGGAAAATAAACTTCGTTATTCCATCGCAGAAACTGCCGCTGGTTGATAAACTTTGCTTATTCTGGCCATATGCGGCCAGAATAAGCGAAATGGAGATCAGATGCAGGAATTGGAGGAGCAGAGTTGTTTTAGACCTGGCCGTTCTTGTATAGATAATGTTTTCAGCATAAAACAGCTTATTGAGAAGTCATTAGCCTATAATAGAGAGTTGGATATAGTATTTATTTTATTTTATATATATATATTTTTTTGTTTGTTTGTTTAACCTCCGGGACCACCGTTAGGTATTGTTTCAGTGGATGAGTTGAATGATTTGTAGCGTGTGTGAAAATACGGTGCCTGACTGGGATTCGAACCCGGGACCTCCGCATGAAAGACCCTGATGCTACCACTCGCGCCACGGAGGCCGGAATATAGTATTTATTAACTTGAAAAAATCTTACAATAGTGTTCCTATTAAGTATCTTTGGACAGCTACGAAAGACTGTGGAGTTAAAGAAATTTATATAAGTGCGATTAAATATTTTTATCAGGGTTCTAAAAGCAGAATAAAATTCGGTGAACATTTTTCTGACGACTTCGTTGTCACTAAGGGTTTACGGCAGGGGTGTTGTATTTCCCCAACGTTATTTAAGATTTCTTTGCAGAAGGCGCCGAAATAATGTACTCGTAACTGTTTTTTTCCTTTTTTTTAGCCTCCGGAACCACCTTAAGGTATTACTTCAGATGATGAATGAGGATGATATCTATGAATGTAAATAAAGTGTAGTCTTGTAGATTTTCAGGTCGACCACTCCTGAGATGTGTGGTTAATTGAAACCCAGCTACCAAAGAACACCGGTATCCACGATCTAGTATTCAAATCCGTATAGAAATAATTGACTTTACTAGGATTTGAACTTTAATGTGGTGAAATTGGAGTTCTGATGGAGGAAAATTATATTTATATTTTATTGTTTGTAGATGATCAGATTAATTTGGCAGAGGATAAGGGTGATATTTTGTATATGATGGGGAGCTAAATTACTGAATACAGGAAACGGGGACTAGAAAATAATGTAGAAAAGTCACAGTACATGGTGGTCGGAGGAAAAGGAGAGGGTTTAGAAACGTCGTTAGAAACTGTGAAGCACTCTGATGAATTTAAATATCTTGGGATAACATTAACATCTGATGGAAGAAATATTACGGACTTTATGAATAAGATTATAAAGGGGGAGGGGATTGTAAGAAGGTTCAATTCGGTTTTGTAGAATAACGATATTTCAGTGAAAAATAAACAAAATATGTTTAAACCTTTAGTTGAAAGTAGTGTAGCATGTGGATCTGAGCTATGGGCTCTACATGAAATGATGAAACAGAGACTGACGGCTGTAGAGATGATGCACTGGAGGAGACGTTGCCAAGTTACACTGTTGGGTAGAGTCAGAAGACTAAGAGAAATTATGAAGGTCATACCATATTTGATAAAGAATAAAGCAGTTAGACGCTACTATGGTATGGTCATACGCGCAGGATGGGTCCAGACAGATCGCCTCGTCAAGTTTGGGAATGGCAGCAATCAAATATAAGAAAGAGAGGAAGGCCACGAAGGATGTGGAGTCATGATGTGGTGAAGAGTATAGAGGAGCGTGGTTTGTTGGACGAGGCGACTCAGGAAAGGAAGGTTTGGAGAGTAGGATGCGGGAAATGGCCGTAACGGCTGTAAAAAAAAACCGCAAAATAATAATAATATAATTAAAAAATTGAATGTTTTTCATTATCTCAGATAAAGAAATAAATAAGTATAATAAAAATACCACATTTTAATTAACGTTTTATTTATCTGAATTTGACTTTGCGAAGTTGAAAGTAGAGTATTGAAATATCGCAATTCGATTAGTTTTATTAATATATTCAATATAATAATAAATAACGTCGCATTGAATTAAAAATTTTTTTCGTTTTAAAGATAAAAATATTATTATTAAATTACCGTTTAAAAATAAAATTTATTCAACCATGATAATCGTAGATACTGCCAAAAAGACGAAGAATATAGGCGTACTGTCACCAGTTTAAATTCATAATTTTTAGATCAAGATTGAATAAGTAAATGCACGAGAGTTAGTTATTTAATTACGTAATGGAAAGTAAAAATTGTAAGGAAGTCAAAGTTTAGAAAGAGCAAAAAAATAATCGGAAAGTTTACAAATATTTTCTATATTTGTAGCGAATCAAAATTCAGTGATTTAATGTTCATCGCTCAGCAATCTTCAGAAATCGTAATAGAAATCAAAAATTGTTGGCTATTTTTCCTAATAATTGATGGCCGCATACGAACTGTAAACCAATGAACCTTTTTTTTTGTCTGTGTTAAAGATGCTAGTAACAAAAAATACATACTACTGTTTTTTTTCTTCCACGATATTTGTTTTAAAAAATTAATAACGTTTAAATAACTACTGATGGTAGATTCATTTCATTTATTTTCTTTTAACTTTTTTCTTTTTTTTTAACCTCCGGGACTACCGTTAGGCATTGCTTCAGAGGATAAGATGGATGATTTGTAGCGTGTGAAAATGCCATGCCTGACCGGGATTCAAATCCGGGACCTCCGATTGAAAGGCCGAGACGCTACCACTCGCGCCACGGAGGCCGATATTTTCTTTTAACTTGTTAGTTTTTTAAACACAATGACGACTTTAAACACGACACAATTAACGTTTGTAAAACACTCGATAGAAATTGACTCGCATATAAAAAGTAATTTGGTTTTAGTAATAAAAAGGTCAACGATGAATCTTATGTTACCGAATTTTCGATAAAAAGTGGTGAACTTTCTTTACATTTATACATTAATTATATATGAATCCAGTGTAATTAAACCACCGAATGCGTAACACGTTTTACCTATTTTAACAGATTGGTAATTAAAATTATAAATTATGCCTACAATGAGAAGGAATAAATCTATATAGAGCATTAACAAATATCTTTGTAAAACAAAAATTATATTAAAATTAATTAAAGATCTTCTTTTGTTAATTTCTTCTTTCTTGTATGGCTTATTTTATTCTCGATCGAGCGAAACATAGTAATTGAGAAAAAAATTTACATTATCTTTTGATATTAAGACGAAGTTGTAATATGAATGCCATTTTCGTGGTGTTATACAGAGTAGTCATAAATTACTTACAGCAATTCAGTTAATAAAAAAATAACAAAGGGATGTACTTACATGCACGTTTTATTTTTGAACAGATCATTTCAACGGTTTTGTTTACAACCCCTATTAACTTCAAACAAGTTCCACACGAGCATTTTTTATGACTAGTAAAACGTCTAGACGATATTCAATTTTACGCCATTTGTTACGATGAATATTTGGAGTTATTCCATTAATTACACCTTCCATTCCTCCATTAAATTCATTGATGTTGACAACCTTCGTTGGTACACTCTGCCTTTGACAAACCCCCCATAAAAAAGAAATCGAGTGGTTAACGTCAGAATATGGAGGTGGCCAGGAAATCAGTCCATCATGGCTGATCCAATGTGGATCAAAGTAATTTTCTGGTATTGTATGAGCTAATCGGTTTGAGGGAAAGGTCGACATTTTTTTTTTCCCAACAGATTTCCTGATGTACGAGAGCCGATTAAGTTCTGTAGTTTGATAAAATTTGTTTTTATTTCTCGTTTTAAAAGTTCACTAGTTCGTATTCTGTACACAGGGTTTAGCACTTCCTATTTCTTTTAAACATTAATCCTTTTTTTCATAATATTAATTAGAGTCGAAGGCAATAATTTAAATATTATGACATCGTTGTTTTATCGTATCCGGTAGTTTTAGTTTCAGCTTTTCTTTTTAATAAGTAATCGTTTACTTTCGTGCAAGAGATCTAGATTTAATTTTTTCTGCTGTTATATCAATAAAAATTTATATACCGGAAGGTATAATAGTAATTCTCATTTTGTTTATTTATTGTCAATTGAAAATTACACGTATAATTTTATTCAACATATTTATCTTTGACCCAGGTAGCAAAAGAAACCTTGAGCGCTACCCGAGAGTTCATATCATTATAACAGGATGATTAATAAAAAAACTAATTAAGAATACCGCATTTAACTAAATAGAAATAGATGATTTTTGTAGCATGATACATAAAAGTAAACAGAATAAAAACATAAAAATTTAAATTGAAAAATTAAGTTAAAAAAAATACATAAAACTAGAATATAAAATTATTTAAGTTTACATTGAAATCAAAACAAATAAAATACAATAAATTCATAATCTAAAAAAAATGGGAAAAAATAATTTCATTATGGAGAAATAAAAAAAAGTTCATTATAAGATAACGTATGATAAGACAACAAGAAATATTCATGAGATAAGACAACTGAATACTATTATGAATTTATAGTGCCGTAACATTCACAGTTTCATATATGTGGATTTTTTAACCTTAAGTAGTATGTTAATTTATTTAGTTTTATGTTATTATAATAATATATTCAATTTATTGTTATTAGTGTGGATTATTTTTGTTTTTCAATTTGGTAATTTAAAATAGATATTTTGTTTCACCCATTCAACTATTTCTTTGATTAGATTACTATTTATTATTCGGACGTTAAAATGATTGAGGACTTTGTTAGAAGATATACTGGCTAATAATCATTAAATAAATAATTTGTTCTACTACATTTAATAATTACGACGATTATAAAGTAAATTAAAAACGTGAAATAGTAACTCCATACGATGCGAAGATACAGTACTCTTACGAGTTTTAACGTCGAAGGTTGTAGAATGTAATATTGTTAAGTAAATAAAAATAGACATCTATAAATGTTCCTTTTCTAGTATACGACTCTTAGCGAATGAAATGGAAATCGGGGAAGTACTGTACCATATTGTTTTCTCTCTGTAACTCGCATAAAAATCTACATATAGCTCAAAAACAGCCAAGTCGATCCTTTCGAAAAAGGCGAAATTCATAATATAAATAAATTTATCAAAAAACAGTTAAACATAAAAAAAATTAAATTGTGTATATTTTCCTACCTTAAAACGATTTATTTTTCATATGAGACCACTACTTGGTGTATTATATATATATATATATATATATATATATTCTACTTTTGAAACCGTATATGAGAAATATTAAATGGCCGCAATTTTGGTTATGGTTGTTGTAGTCTGATGTTTTTTAGTTAATATGTTTTTCACTACTCCTTACCATGATACGTCACATCTGTACCCTTTCTATTTAAAATATTTTGAGTCGCTCCACGATAGGAGATTGGGGATTTGGTGATTCATACCGAAAAATAGATCGAAAGGGATTGTAACATAGTTACTGGCTTTCTGAGATTCTTAGCCCTACGGAGGATGGCTGAGGAGGTCGGATGCTGTTATGGATATATAGATAGAATAATAACCCGAGTGACTAGGGGCTCGCCTGGGTGCTTACTTCGCCAAGGAAAGCGTTTTGGCATCGAGTCCCGGTTAGCTGAGATATTCACCCTTAGGATGAGATTGAATGTGTTCAGAACTCTCTGATGAGGCTGCGGTGTGGGAGGGTGTAGGCATTGACCCCGCTTAAAGCGGATGAGAGCAGAGAGAGATACGGTACGTTTTCATTGGAAGCTTATTAAATTTGTTTCTTAATTTTTGAGTAAATAAGGAGGAAATTTAATTTTAGGACAAAATTGTCGTTGTTGCGATGAACACTTGTTTTGTTGGTACGAGAATAGAATTTTTGGTTTAAAGGAGACTCAAATCAAGTTATGATCTAAGTGCGTAGTCTAAATTAAGTTAGATATTCGAAGAGTTATTGTGTGAAACCTTCGGTGTTAGAGGAAGGCGCGGCGTCGCGCTTCCGCAAATCTGCGAGTTTGATAATTGAGGTTTGTAAGTTATGGTAAGTGGTCGTGGTTGGAGGAAGCCATACAAAAGCGATTGTAAGTTGCGTAAATACACTACGGAAATGTCTGTCTAGTCATTTGCATCGGTGGTATCCTGACAGAAGCCAAACCGATGATTGTGATGTGTTATCAGGTTTAGAGGGTCTAAGAGACGCCTTCCGGTTATCCCATCAGGGCTAGCGACGGAGGGGATGGTGTGGCGACCGGAATCGTCACAAGGTAGATTTCTTCCCCTACGGGGATCAGGATGTTGAAAAGTTATTTAAGGATTTCTGTACTTCGTTAACTTTCTACATTTTTCCGTCAAACGGAAGATTAATATCGTTCTTGACGTTAATAAAGTTGCATTTGCAACGTTAAACTCATATTTAGAGACGAAGGGGTTATAAAAAAGTTCCATAAAGTATATTTTCTTAAATGTAGATAATGAATGTTTTATGAAATTTTTATAAATTTGTTTTCTATTTAAATGTTTGTAAATATATCTACAAAAATGAAGTACATTAATATAGTTAAAGAAATACACGAAAAATAATACCGTTAACGATTTTGATTACTACATCGGATTGAATTACGCAACATTTGGTTAACCCGTTTATCTTTCGTGCATATATTATGGAAAGAAAAAAGATAAATGCATTATATTCCACACGTATGAATAATAATAACACCGTAGTTTACGAACAAACTTGTATTTCAGTCTAAGTGGTGTACGGCACTGTTTGTTGTATCGCTAACTGATATTTAATGGTCGTTGTAGACGCTAAGTTACAAGACTATTTACACTCTGTGTTCGTGGTTAACTAACGCTGACTTTAACTCGGTGTAACAATGCATTTATGCATCGGTTAACTTAAGAACGCTTCTGGCTATACTGTTTCCCTTTATCGCTCAAATTTACATCCGCATACAAACATTTTGCATGCGTTTGCCGTTTACTTAATAAAATTCATAATTTTGATTTATTCGTTTGTTTCGATCGAGCACTGTTATTGTAATATTTTTTTATGTACTTATCGTAATTTATTTTTTACACCGGGGTAGATTAAAATGTAAACATTACAAGATTTTTTTACGGAACCAGGAACTTTTTTATTTTCAGCACTGCTGGTTGTAATATATAATCCGTTAACCTGCATCCTGCGCCATTCTCTTCGCGGTAACGCACCGTATTCTCTTTTCGCATAGTCCGCGAATATAATCTTAAATAATCATCCTCTCTTTAGTCTCCGTTGTTCCTTCTGATACATTTTTCCAACGTATATTTCGTTTTTGATATATATATTGAAACCGGTTTTTCTTTACGGACGGTGTGTTTAATTACTCTGATCCTCCGTAGATCCTTCTCGTTCTTATACGGTCTCACGGCTAATTTCCGTTTCTTTATTTCCGATGTATCCTTTTTTTTACCGTATTCTGTTGAAGGCCGAAGTTTACCATTCGATACTCCAGAAAGTATGCTCCGAACGTAATATTTCATCTATCTTTTCATAATCTTTTAATCTATCCTGTTAGTTTACGTCTTAAATTTGCCATCGCTATCCTTTGAAGTTCGTTTTTGTTTCGGTACTCGTCCGTCATCTCCATTACTTAGTAACCGTTCCTATATCTGTTTACGGTATTTATTTTGATTCTATTATGTAATATGTTTAAATTTACATCGCTTTCATTTTCTGTTTTTATTTATTCTAAATTAATATACTATAGAATTTCAAATAATTATGAACATACAAATACTTCCTTCAAAATATATGTGAAAAAAGTCGTTTCAGTTATTCTGTGAACAAAAAGTTGGCTATAGTATTATGTAGGTTATTTTTTTGTGTAAAATATATTGTAAGTTAATATGTATAATGTCTTGCATTACCGTAATGTTATTAATGTTTTATTTATAATTAATATTATTTATTTATAAATAATATTAAATTTATTTCATTTTACATATATTTTTCCCCGTACATTAATAATTTTAGTTTTTGTTTTAAAGATTTAAGTAATTACTGGGTATGAAATGGAAATTATAAAGAGACAAATAATTAATTAATGTAAAGGAAAATACGAATATTAAAATTATTTTTATTTTATTACCATATTTTCAAGTATTGTATTAATTTATGATATTAGTATGTAATTGTAATTAATAGGTTGTGTACAAATCAAAATACACACACACACAAGTATATATGATTTTATAAAGTATATTAATAACCAAAAACCAACTGGATAATTTACCAATTGAAATATTTGATACCATAAAAAAACAGTTAGGTAAAAAAGACTTCTCTAGAAAACACTTTCGATTCAAAAAATTTTTTTAGTAAAAAATTACTATCTAAGTAATAATTTTTGTTTCTAAATACTCTGAGAAAGCAGTAGTTTGAATAAACATAAATGATGATGTTTATAGACAAAACCTTAAGCATAGATTTTCATACGGTCGTTAAATTAGATAAAATATACGTGCAGTCTAGCGGTCTGTTATGCTTGTATAATAATAAAAGATTTCAGAATATGCTTTAGTTAATTACTTATTAATCAATTATTTAAATATTTGATTAAATAAATGGATATCCATATCTGTTGTTTGAAGAACATTTATTCAAAGTAACTTAACCCAATTATCGCTTAAGGTAGGATGGTAATGGGCTAGTGGGAGCAGGGTAGGTCACGATTAGATTGTAGGTGGAGAGGATTTATTAAATTACACAGATCTTTCTACCACTACAAAATATTCTGATCATCCCCTCTACTTTTACTATGATTAAATCAGCATTAAATCATTTAATGACGATTTTAATTATCGTTTAGTATATTTTTTACTTCTACTACTTTACTGTAATCTGATTTATTAGTAATAATTTTCAAATTAGTGCGCATTGTCGACGTTTCTACCATTTTTTTCCCCAATAAACACAATGTTTAACTTGTGAGAAAACTTAAAGAGAGCGATCAGATCATAGCCTCCTTTCATTTAATGAACCGGTTCCTATATATTTAAACCTTTAGTGGAAATACCATTCGATTGCAAACAGTAACATTTTTACCAAAAATGATTATAATTTGAAGTGTTTTTACTATTATTTATAATAATATATATAAAAATACTCTAGCAAATAACCGTACATACGCATGGGGGCGCACAGGGATCGAGTATATTGTAATCTTACAAACGATTTAAGTAATTATTATATATTTTATTTTTTATTTTAAAAATAAAATATAGTTGTAAAGGAATAATTTTCATTTCTATCATTGGCGAAGTGTTCAATGTAAAGTGTAAAGAATCTATACAAATACATTGAAATTTTGGCTACAACGTTGCCAGATTTAAAAATATATATTTATTAGGGATGAATCTAGGGCTTTTAACCGGTTACTATTATTTTTATTGGCGGTTACGGGTAATTTTTTTTATCGGAGTGGATACTAACAGGTGTGAGATGTAGGGTTTAGAGCAGGTTTTTAAAGATTTTAATTTGAAGAAGAATTTCTACCGGTCCGAAAAATTTCTATACCTAAGTTAAACAACAAAGCAAAGTAAAATACACATCTCGCCATAAAATTGTTAATGATTTAAATTTGTAACCGTATCGTATAACAACTTAAGAGAACAGACAAACCGAAACTTCTTAATTATTCTGACTGGTTTCTCACAAACATTATCGATGGACGGATAGACCCGATGCTTATTTCATGTCAAACGAGGCACGGTTTATTTATCCAAGCTTGTTAATTTGCACATCAGGTATCGGATTACCGATTATCTTCGCCGGATATTTGAGCATCCACTTCACGATGAGAAAATCGGTATACACTATATTGTTTCTGGTAATCGTATAGTGAGGCAGTACTTTTTTTCTGGTCTGACAGTTCAGAAGTGTACCGTATTAAAATTAATTAAGTTTTATTGTTTAAAATTATAATTAGCACAGAATCTAATTTTCGTTTTCATTTCCTCATTTCATTCATAAGATTTTACATGACGCAACTGTGTCTAGTCTACAGAGGTTCGGTTTTGCTCGCTCTGTACAAAAAAATTAATTTTCTTTAAATTAAAAAAAAACAATAAAAAACGTTATATACAAAATATATATATATTTATACAATATACCTGCACCTATATACAATATACCTGCTATTCGCAATGGCAAATAATGAACTTTTAAAATTCCGCCTTTGTACATCCAAAGAAGTGCCACATACGTTTTCCTAGAATTTAATAGTTAGCATCTTACGAGGATATATATATATATATATATATATATATATATGTATAGGGAAATCATCTTTACCCTAATTCAGTTTCAGCTTTTTAAGCATTTTTTAAAGGAAAATCCGATTTTTTTAAAGATAAGATGTTGATTGAATTAAAAAAATAAAAATACAGCTTTAACATAATGTTTGATTATGTTAAGGCTGAATCGTAAAATATATTAGCTAAACTCTCGGGGATTAGTTAAAAAAATAATCGTAAAGCATCTGTTAAATGCACCACTATTTGCTTATTACCGGGAAGCAGAAAAAATTTTTCTATAGAGTTAAAACTGAGCTAAAGTTAAACCTGTTTTAGCCTTTTTATAAATGTCTTTGTATTGTCGTAAATGTAGTACGGAAATTTCTCCATGAAGATAGATTAGATTCAAATCATGCTGGTAAATGAACTTCCATAAACTCGCTTCTCGTGTAATAAGTATGATTTTTTATATAATAATTATTGTACGTTGTAAAATTATGAAATCCTTCCTCACTTTATTCAGTTTTAAGTATTTATGATCGGATTAAAAGGAAAACAGCGTTATATATTTTCACACGGGGTATTATATGTGTTAAACATCAAGCTTCCATCACAAACTTGATATTTGGAAGACTGCAGCATCAAAATTTAATTTCGTTTAGACCCCCTCTCTTATTAATAGTTTATCGGATACTTCTTGAACTCGAGCCAAGTGTTTTGTTGAAATAAATAGTATTTCTGACCAATTTCATTGTTTATCTCGACTGGAATGAGACGCACTGTTTATTTAAAAATGCGTTAAATTCTCTTAATTTGCGTTAAATAGCGTTAGCTTACAATCCAACAGAATAGATGTATTAGCTTTCAACTTCATATCTTCAAGTATCGACCTCTTGATTTAACCTAATTTTTTCTTTCGCTGAAAGTAAACGACGCCGAATTTCAGCTTTCCAGCTATTATTAACAAGATAATTTATGGTGAGTGAAGCTGTACGAGTATACGATGTGTAATATGCGAACACCTAAATAAAAATAGTCTGAAAGATTTATAATTTTAAATATAGATTAAAAATGAACGGATAATTGATAAGGGTATTTATAACCGCAGTTTATATAGCGAATAAGTTTTTAAATATTCCACAAAATAATTGTACTCAGTTTTGAGGAAATAATTAGTACCAAAAGAAAAACATACCGTTTTCAGGTTTTATTGTTTTGTTCTGTGAACTCGTTCGTAAAAATCAGAACTTTAAAATCTACTTGAAAAAAGAAGAAAATAAATATAAATAACATACCTATTTTATAATTAACTCATTTATAAGATTTTAGAGGATCGATCTAAAGTTATAGCGGAGTTTAAAAAAATGGGAAATTATGTCAAGCCTGTAAAAAATTGTTGAGAAATGAAATATCGGTAAAGTAAAATAAGATCCCGAAGATAGATTCTGATGTCATTGAGAAATATTCGCGGTTCTTTGGTTTAGAATAATATGAGAAAAAAGAAGAGCTCTTAGGGTAAAGCGAAACCGGGCACCGTTTTACTGGACAGGTCATGTCCGGCTAATAACAAAAATAAAAGCACAAGGAGTGCAACGTTGAACTCAAGAAATGCGTGTCTCGTTCCCTCATTTCACTTTCAAAGCCGACAGCGTAGTGGCGATAAACTGGTTCGACCAGTTTCTCGTGCTCCTCATTTAACTATTCAACCGCGCTCGATCTTAAATCTACTTTCTGCTTATCTTACTCATGAATTTAGTTTAGCCGGACATGGAAACGGTCAAATGATTAATAGTCCTACATAACTCATTAGGATCTACTTCAATTGTTCGCTTCACTTCTGCAGATAGATATTTTTTTCACAATTTATATGTATACTGTAACCAAAAAGTTTTAATTCTTATACTTTATGACCAGGGATTATTTTTAAAAACTACTGAACAGATTATAAAAACATAAGTACCCATTACTTTGAACATAAGTACACATTAATTACGTCACCCAACCTTTCCCCGACATTTTAAAATTAATAATTATTATCCTTATTATTAATAAGAATATTTACTAAAATGTTACGATGTCTACTAAATAGTAAATATATATATAAAAAATTGAAAATAAACTGAATCAATGAGCTGTGACGATTTAAATAACCTCGGTTACAAATGACACTATTAAAGTTTGCTTACTCCGAGTGTGATGATGTTCGTTCATTATGTTGCCAATCCGTCGAGAAGAGCGTGAAGGCACTGCATACAATGCTGAATGAATATCGTTTGATTTTTATCGGACTTGCCATGCTTATATACAAAAGCCCCCATTCATCTCGTTGAAAAAGACGACGGAAAAACCATTTAGTCCCCCAATTTTTTTTTTCGTAAACTTGGTACAAAATGTTGTTATTTTTTAAAACGGCTAGGTAGTTTTTGGGAATGACTGTCAGGTCTGCGTCGTTGAAACTATATAGAAAGTTTTTACGCCGCATTTGTTGGCCGGTTGAGATACTATATGTATTACACTCCAACATCGAATTATCATAGGCGACCTGACAAAAGATATCGGTCACTTCCGTAAACTCCATAGAGATCTCAAGAATAATAAGCGTCTGTATCGTGCTTCTTGGAGGAAAAATCATGAATAAACCTACTTCCTTCCCTTTTACAGAGCCGAATATATTATATCCAACTTGCCTAACCTACTGAAATGCGGCGATATTCAGTCCTAGAATATTAGCAGTTCATTCTGCTAATCGCTGGAGCCACATGAATAATGAACATCATAATTTTCTCTCAGAATAAGCGACTCTGCTATTGGCCTCATTTAATTTAGAATTTTTTTAATTTGTTACGGCCACAACAAATATTGGAACGTAGCAAAGATAAGGACGGTTCAAGCTGTTAAAGCCGTAAGTTTTACTTTTGGCTTTCAGCTTAGTCAGACCGAGGCGAGTTTTTATCGAGTAATTTTATAAAGTAATATTTCATTAAACGTGAACCTGGATCGGACGGCATTACAAAACAGCCGATCAGCGACGATTCTAACTGTAAACCGTAAATCTTATTTCAGCGATCAAACTATTTTACTAGTTATTAATTAAAAACTCGTGTATATCAACGACACCTACTGTGTTCCATTGAATTGTAATAATAACAATAATAATAAAAAATGCATTTCAGTTAATGAGTTTTTCACCGTATGTTGTACGTAGGGTGTATCCGTACACGGACCCACATATGCGACTACATATTCTCTGTCTATATCGTACATTCAATTATTTAGCGTAAAGTTCCTCTTTATCGGTATATGCCAGCAATGAATATATAAATTTGTAAGGAATACCCTTAGGGAGTTCAATCTTTTTAAAGAATCCAACGCTTTATGTACATTTCATTTACCGACCAATTACATGGACGCATTGTTACCTTATACACGGCTTGCTTCATTATTTTTACTCTTTCATTTCTTTTTTACCCCGTCTCTTTATATTTACTCTTTCTTTATATTTACTCCTTTTTTTCTTTGATTTCGCACCTGTGAACATTCACATATATTCCTTTATTTTTAATTATTAATGTATTTATGGCAGGTTTTAATTTGAAATTTACAAAAATCCGTTTTGAAAGCAACAATCAAAATTACGGTAATTTTAAAGCGATTCGATTTCAGAATTTTAACAAATAATCTTAAAACTGCTACATCATTCATTCGTTTATCTGAGTAAAAGTTAGGCTTTTTTAGACAAATACACTATTAAACATAAGAAATATTTCACTTTTCTAGGGTTTTCTTTAAGGAAGGAAGTGATTCCCTAGCTTTTCCTAACTTATACTTATATCTCCTTTAAGTGCAGATATTTCTTCAAAGCGATGAGTTAGGGAAAGAAGCAACCTTCACCTTACCGTCCAGAAAGTAGTCCTTTGAGGCTCGGCTGGATCCAATATATTTTAACGGAAGGTTCTTTTATTAACGGTACTTCTCCCGGCTATCGTTCACTTTTTGGGTTCTGATTAACAACATATTAAACTAACGACCAAGATGTTTAACTGAGTATAACAAAACCGCCAACGACTCCGGATTATTTAAGCCCTACCGGGTAATTGGAGGCTTTTTTGAGTATAATGTGAAAAAAATAATACTGTTCAACTTCATAAAGATAGTACAATGAGATGAAAAATTTTTAATGGAGCGTTTGATTTTTTAAAACATGTACATTTATTAAGCAAATTTTATTTTGATTCTATCATTTGGCATGTTTAATGATATTTTCCTTTTCCTTTTGTTTCGTGTTTGTTTTTTAACCTCGATATAAGTTCTAAATCCAACGTCTTCGATTATTTATTTATTTAATAAATTCCCAATTCTTTTCTCAATACCTTTTACCTTTTATGCGTTCCTCTTCCACCGAAATTACAGACGTAACTTCGCATTACAAAGAGCTTTCGTTGTAGCTTTTTTCCTATCGTCCACGTTTCAATTACATAAAACGCTATACGCTACACTGCATACAAATATTTTAAAGAATATTTTAATATTTGATACCAGCAGGTTTCTTTTTTCATGAAAACTCTTCATCCTCATGCCGATTTGCTTTTAATTTCTTCTTTATTTGTCCACTTTTGTAATGTTTTATATGTGGGTAATAAAATTCCGTTCTGCCTCCGCCTAAATATTTATTTCTACGTTATTCTTAGCGTCGCATTTCATTTCCTTTTTTGCTATATTTATTTTCAAACGGAATTTTGCTTTCATAGTAATATATCTATACCCTACAAGATTTCTTCTAACTTATTTCCAGTTTCTGCCGAAAGTACAATGTTTCTTTTTCTGTTCTCTCCTCGGATATTTACTCCACACACAAATCTCTCTAATTAATTCCTGTAACGCTTCATTTTTTTACACACGTCGAAAAGCAACAGGTACACACATTACATTCTTGTATCACTGTTGCTAACTCGGTGATTATTGTCCCATTTTTGTACAGATTTTATATAATTAAAAATTTTTTTTTCAGTTTAATCTTCCTTATAAAGATGTGAATTTATGGGTTTTCTAAATACATTTTTTTGACCTTGCTACTGTACGAGTTTAAGATCTAACTACTGCCTTTTTAGATCAACTGAGAAAAAAAACCGGTGTACGTATATTAATTTACAGTCATTTTTATGCGTATTCACGCCCAAACATTCATACGCACTACTGTCCGTACACACTAGTAGAGTTACAAACAACGATGTTGAAAAAATAAATATTTTTTCCGGTGACATCATTAATAGTTATTTTCATAACATATTACTTCAGTCTGTCTTCTTTTGTACAAAATCTGACAGATAAGGTGAAGTAAAGAAAAGAAATATAAAAAACGAATATAATAATAGTAATAATGGGTGGGCCACTATACAACGTCTGGCAGGTATATAAAGCTGCTACCTATTACTGAGTTTTGTGTGTTTGTATGCGTTATATGCGCGCGCACGCAAGCGTGCATTTGTGTGTCCCGCATATTATATTGTTGAATTACATACAATCTCACTGCTGTTAGTGTATTTCAATTAGTTAGCTACTAAGCCGAGCTACCTATCTGCCCGGATGATATACAAGATGAGCTAAATTACTAGCCAGATTATTATATAGCCTTTAATAGACTAATTTGTTATAAAAAAGAGTAGGAAGGTTAATGCCCTATTACATTTCATAAGCCGGAATAAAATATTAAAAAAAAATATATACACGCACGTATTTAGTATATATACGTTCACGAAAAGTGCGACGTTAGTATTTAATTAATTATTACATATTTGATTATAAATCTTTTATAAAATTTTACCTTATAGAATTATTAATATAACGTCGACATGCGTACGCATTTACGAAAGAACCGAATTCAAAGAGATTTACTAATTGCGACTTAAGATTAATTACTACGTTAATTAATTTTACATCAAAAATTAAATTTAGTAAAACGGAATACCTTCTTTCGATTCCTAAACAAGGTTATAAAAATTAATTAATCTTAACAATTGGTTCCTTTTAAAGAAGTGCGCGGATAATAATTAAAATACATAAAACATTATTAGCTGTAATCACACGACTTAACGGGATAATAAAATTTACAATTAAAAGGGAACATATTGCTGTTATGAAAATTAAAAGATATTTTATCTTTCCTCAATCTGCATTCAGTATATGATTTTATAAACGCGTTCTGGATTCAAATTATTCAATTTTTCTACTAAAATTCATCATTCCTAAAGAAAAATTGTTTAACCGTTCTCAGTGTCTATAAATGTTAATTTAAATTAAAAAAAAAAAAATATTGGTATCTAGACGAATAAACGGTTTAAATTTCCTAAGAGGAAACACAATAAACACGTTACACTACAAATAGATGAAAAAAAATCAGTTTAACATCATGTACAAACTAATCGAAGTAAATTTATAAAAAACCCCGAAAAAATTTCATTTCGATATAAAAGAAAATAAGCATCTATTACGCTATCGGAAAAAATCCAACTCCGTACAGCAGTAAGGTAAAAAAATATATTTAGAAAACCCATAAATTTACATATTTATAAGGAAAATTAAACTGAAATAAAAAAAAAAATTATATAAAATCTGTACAAAAATGGGACAATAATCACCGAGTTAGCAACAGTATACAAAAATGTAATGTGTGTACCTGTTGCTTTTCGACGTGTGTAAAAAAATTAAGCGTTACAGGAATTAATTAGAGAGATTTGTGTGTGGAGTAAATATCCGCGGAGAGAACAGAAAAAGAAACATTGTACTTTCAGCAGAAGCTGGAAATAAGTTAGAAGAAATCTTGTAGGGTATAGATATATTACTATGAAAGCGAAATTCCGTTTGAAAATAAATATAGAAAAAAAAGGAAATGAAATGCGACGCTAAGAATAACGAAGAATTAAATATTTAGGCGGAGGCAGAACGGAATTTTATTACCCACATATAAAACATTACAAAAGTGGACAAATAAAGAAGAAATTAAAAGCAAATCGGCATGAGGATGAAGAGCTTTCATGAAAAAAGAAACCTGCCGAAACCGAAGTGGAAACGTCGGATGACAAATAAATATCGGGCGAGTGATGACAGCATTTAAAAAACGAATCACAGAAAAATTCCCCTTGCAGTGTACGATCCATATAGCTAGTTAGATTCGGAAAAATGTCTGATGCACTTAAGAACATGGAGCTAATTTGCGTCGTCACAGATTAGGTTAAGGCATGTACCCAACCACGGTGCATTCCAAAGCGTATATTAAAAAATCAGGCTTATTGTAAAGAGCCTGACAAAGCAAAGAGAGTCGAATTTTTTCTGTGTTTTCGGCATTTGTTTTAGGCCTACCCGGTTAGTGTCCTTTCAAAACGCTCCGAAATTCTATTTACGTATGCTTTTGTCACTCGGAAAATTTTTATGATAGGCTCGTTCGCGTATAATTTTTTTGTACAACAGTGAGAATTTGTTTCTGCGAACCGGTACACGCACTGTAATTTCTCTTGTGACGTCACTAGGTATTTATGCCCGGACTCATAACAGCCTAACGCAGCTTCTACCCGAGGAGAATATGTAAAAATCTTATTGATTTCGCTTCGAGATTCCGCATAAAACACTATCAAGTGTTGCAAATTAAAAACTATATTTGTTCTTGAAACCCTACGAACGCGTACCATCAAAATATGCCGGGTGTTATTTTTTGAACACCCTTTTACTGAATTCTAATAAATTCTATTTTGCTGCATCCTTGTAGAGTTAATGCGGTGTATCGATAACAAAAGTAGGTATTTGTAAAAAAATCATGAAGAATGAATTTATTTAAAATAGGCGTAACAATTTCGCGTTTGAAATCTTAGGAATGCCTGCTATTTCTCACTTGAAATGTTTACAATTATGTTGGGCCCTTTTGATTAAAACTGTATTTTAGTCAATAGGTCTCGATTACAATATATATAAAAAATTACTTTTTATTCTTCGGCTAAGAAAGAAATCGAACTGTCCATCTCGCTTGTAGTAAATTTGTTATAACTTTTCTGTGTGCTAGTACAAGATAAAACGCTATAATCAACTAAACACTGGGGGAATGTTTACAAACTATTTTATGTAAAAAGTAATTTACGCTTATGATCCTTACATTTCGATTTCATTCTTTTGTATTTTATGGGAACATTTTAATATTCATTAGATTTGAATGCACGTTAATCAACCGATAAATTTTTAATTGTAATAATAATTAACAAAAACCAATTTTTTACCGTTAAAACTAATAAATATTAAATGTTAACAAATTTTACTAAAAGGTCGTTAAAAAACTAAAGATCCGTTTTATAGTCTTCGATTACTTAGATAAAACGTAAATGACAATTCTGAATTGAATACACAGAAATTTCTTTATGCAAATTAGTACATACAACTTTTTTTCGTGACCTATCGGAAAAACGAAAATTTAAAACAATTATCCAGAAGAAAAAACTAAAAAAATTTTTTTAGTTTTCTATATAAAAAATGATGACCGTCTGACCATCTGGTAATGCTGTGTGTCCTTAATCCCTTCGGTACCGTATAATAAGAATATAGAGGTTTAATCGGGGCTGTGTTTGCGTCTGAAAGGCAATCTTTACACGTTTAATTTCCACCTAACTTCTTTAATACTAAAAAGAAAGAATTGAAAGACAAAAGTATAAAATTGCTTATGCTATTTATTATAAAAATGAACTAAATGTAAAAACTATGCCCAACAATTTACTTCCAATGAACACTAATTTTGAATATAAACATTATTAAAGTTATAAATAGATTATTATATTTCCATGTAACACAGGTATGAAAATAAATCTACAAAACTACTTAATCGTATAGTATCGGTGAAGATAATTGCGTATAGCTCTTTTAGTAAAAAATTACTCCTGTCTGAGTGGTTATACGTATAAGTCGGTATGCTTGATAAAAAGAAAATTTGTTTGTGACGGGTTAAGATACGGTATTAGTAGATTCAGTCTCATAATCAGTCAAAGGAATTATTTGTTGTGATCGGTCAAAATTTGGTGTTTTCTCTGTTCGGTCACAATTATTGCTCTTGTAACGGTTGAAAAATGAGGAGTTTTACAAAAAGCTCACAAGAAGTGTTTATAGTAAAGTAAATACATCTGCTGATTTTTCTTTTAGCTACAATTGAGATTTTAGAAAATTTTCCTGTTTTCTTTTCGAAAAACTGCTTATATTTTAACTAAGATTCATACCTGCTTTTCGTACGTGCTTGTTTCTCTCGCCCGACCGTCTAGTCAGAACTACCCTGGACCCCTCTGCGTTATCCTCATGGTTGCGAGGATAATATTGACACATTTTTTAAATTATTTTTTTTTTAAATTTCAAATCTTGTAAATAAGCATTTCCACTATTTTTGTAAAACTGACAGCGACCAATATACAGATATTACCGACATTTTCAGGAAAGTAAATTATTATTTTTTTAATTACACATATACCTGTCGACTTCCACAGAGCTCGCTTCTCTCGCCATAACCGCGGGAAGTCCAGAGGGCTCTGGGATAACAGGAATGTATTCTGCAAATTTGAAAGGGATCGGTCGGTTTTCGCATGATGCTGTTGAAAACAGAAAACTATCAGACAAACTTTGAATTAAACACAAAATCTGTACCTTATAATGTATTTTCTTGCTTCATTTGTTACAATTTTGTTCATTAATAAAAGAATTTTCTGAAAAACTACTTTTCTCATTGTTATATGATATTTACTTCGTTTTTAGAACGTAATCTATTTATAATATATTTTTTTAATGATAATAATAAATTAAAAATTTAGTGTAACACAAGTAATAATAAAGTTACACCTGATAATAAAACTGAAAACTATTAATCTTTACGCTTACGCTGATCTTAAAATTTTACTCTTTTACTAATGATAAAGCTAAATTTTAATGTTCCTTTACGAAAATTAATTAAAAATAGCAGAATTTTTAATAAAATAAATCTAAATATATATAATATCTACTAGAAAATCGGTTAATCTCTTAACCTTTACTTTTGGTCGCTGATTTAAAAAAAGGAAGTTTAAAGAAGTGAATAGACTACCGAGGGTGACGTAACTGTCTGGAATGCAGAAGTATGTATTTTTTCAACCTTAAGATTCTAAATAATTTTTTCGACATTTCACTTCAAAATATATTAGAGATTAGAATGACTTCTGGTTAAATATCATTGAACTACAGTAATACAGTAATGTATAATAATTATGTTAAACAAAATCGCTCGAATAACCGTATGTTCTTTTAAAATATCTTTCACCGATATTATATAATAATCTACGAAGTGGCTACAAGCCACTCCCTTTCTACGATATAACATACAGTTTACAGGTGATTGTAAAGGTTAATCGGCTGCTTTCATTTACTCCTAAAAGTGTAATGTAATGTTAAGTGTTGATTCAACACTTAACATTATTTTTACGAGTTCAGTGAGAATTTTGATTTGTATAGTGTTAAGTTAATATGGCAGACACAAACGAGTATTCAATTGAAGTACTTATTGTCACTAATTGTTACTGTTTGGATGTATGAGCGTACAAACGCGAACGCTAATTATAACATTGGAGACCGATTCGTTCATCGTTTTGATAAGAAAGCACCATAATAGTTACACTTTCAAAGTCGAGATAAACACTTCTCCAACGGGTCAGTCCTTGATTTCAAACGATCTGGTCATTCCAGTCGATTAAATAGTTCTGATATTGTTGAGAAATCCTATTTACGATCTCTCCTTAAGTCGACCGCGAAAAAGTTTTCAGAACTCGATGCTTCAGAAAATAATGAAAAAAAAGTTTGGATTTAAACCCTTTAAGCCTATTTGTGTTAATGAGTTTTCTGACCGGATCGATAGCTTTAAGGGAAGCTTGTTACAAAGCGACATGAAGTGCTATTCCGATGTTCAATATCACATAAAACAGCTTTCTTCTCTGGAAAATTCACCATTTAACTGAATAATTGATTTTTAGAATGTTTTATTTTATCTTAAAGAATATCCTTACTTTTATGAGAAAATTACAGACCATCAGTCACGTGTCATGAAGTGGGCAGCGATATTTGAAACGCATCTGATAGAACTATTTTTTCGAAGGAAGTTTTAAAGTATTTCATACCTTAACATGCTTGAAAATTATTTGATTCTTCGGCTTCCATCGATCGGTAAGGAATTAACTGTCATTTTATTGCAAGGTGGAACCCCAGCTCGTTATGCTCAATCGGTAAGGGACTTTTTAAATGAACGTTTTGAAGGACGGTGGATCGTAAGGGGCTTAGAAATTAGATTGCTGCCTAGAAGTCCAGATTTAAACTTTGATCCCTCTCTTCGGGGCGTAGTCAAAGAAAAAATTTCTTATTTGCGACTAAAGAATATCAATGAGCTGAAAACCGGTGCGGTGTCAAAGATTTTTGTTTAACGACTTTGTTTTTCATTACAGCAGAAAATCTTTTAATGGATTGGCGTCCGATACAAATGTGTGCGGTCAATGCAAGAGCGCATACTGGTATAATTTAAATTGTTTTATATGTTAAAGTAGAAAATAAATTAATGACAAAAAAAATTCATTTTCTTTCTTCTTTATATGAAAACGGACTTTTCCGATACCATGCAAAAGAAACTTAAAATGGGACCGCCAGGAAATGTTTCTGTGTAAATTAACTTAATAAAATCATCGAAATCGGTAAATTTTTTCGTGTTTAACGCTTGAAACATAAATTTGAAAACATATACGGGTAAAATTGAGGACCTAATCTTTTTAACCGACTTCAAAAAAAAGAGTTATCAGTTCGACAATTTTTTTTAAATTACGTTACGCAATATATCCGACAATAATAAACCGATTTTGATAATTTCCTTTAATCGAAAGAGAATACTTTCGGAATGGTCCCCTATAAATTTTAACCAAATCCCATGATAATCTTAGGAAAAATACCAAAAAAACCGAACGGCTCGACACCCTTAGTCGCTGACCGCTCGCACAGAACAAAAGGAGGAGGTTTTAGAAAATAATTTATAAAAAATAATAATAAAAATCGACTTCAATAAATAATAGTACTAAATAGTTACAAATAATTATATTCTTATTTATTAAATAAAGTTAAAGTATTAACAACAAATAATTTTTGCAAAATTAAACAGTCATTAGTAATTATTATACAGCCGGGTCAGCTGATTAGGATCAAATACACATGAAAATCCCTCATTTTATACTGTATTAAACTAACAACTAGCGTTATCTACTATTGCAGAGTACTACTGCAGAGTACGTCAAAAACAAAAAGTTGAACTTAGAATATTCCTACAAAGCCCTTAATCATGCACATCGGCCATGTCGGAATAATCCGTCAAAGACTGGTAAGGTATTAAATATAATACACACACGCGCGCGCGTACTAGATACCACCAAAAATTGTGAAATAAAAACCGACTTCAAAAAATAATAATACTAAACTGTTACAAATATGTTTATTTATTTATGTTACAAATATATGTTTATTTATTAACTAAAGTAAAAGTATTTACAACAAATAACTATTTTTGAAATCGGCCCCAGCAAACATAAATTAAGCATAAAGTTACGTAACATTACTACCTCAACCGACCGCTAGGCGTATTCTCACATGTGAAATGGGATCTGAAGAGCATATGAGAAAGAGCGTCTCACGATCATACTTCATCTTGAGTTCGCTAAGGCATATATACTTGTTTAAATGTATGTACCTTAGCATCTATAAAATATTCTTATATCATATTTTTCTATGTCGCATTTTATTGTATTATATTTTTGTAGATTTCATTTTATTATAGTAAAATTTCTATGACCAATTTTGCATTGTTTGTAGTAGGATTTGTATTATATAGATCATAGGTTTTTTTTCTGTTTAACTTGTGTTGGCTGGCACCGACCTCAAAAATAGTTATTTGTTGTAAATACTTTTACTTTAGTTAATAAATAAAAAATATAATTATTTGTAACATTTTAGTACCGTTATTTTTTGAAGTCGGTTTTTATTTTTTATTTTTAAATTATTTTATTTTTGAAGTCAATTAAAAACACAAAATGATTAAAAAATACGTGTAAAGATTTGCTGAAGCGTTGTAAAATTAGGAAACATTGAATCCTGGTGTCAAGATAGCTTTAATTTATCTTTAGTTATTATAAAACGTAATTAAATAGGTTCTCAGCCGAAACGCTGCGAAAAATTTTAATTAAAAAAAAAGAAAAAGTAACCTAACCTCTTTAATAAAGATTAAGGCTTCATTTTATCCTTAATATTCAAGATAACTTATTAAAAAAAAAAAAATTGGATACTTTCCCCTATAATGGAAACTGTTTTTTTTTTTTGTTTTCTTATTTTTCTTTTTTCAGTTCACACAGCGGGATTGCATTTTACTAGAATATTTCAGGGAATTGAGAATTTAAGTAAATAAAAATATAAATCACTTTTCTTAAATTTAAGAACCTGTAATCGTGCAGGTAAAAATTATGAATAGGATAATGCCAGGCGATTCAGGTAATTAATTATTAAATAGGATAAATGTTGCAGTTAATTATATTAAAAAAAAATTTCAAGAGCGTAAAAAGTTCGTCCTACAATTCGTTTGATAATGTTAGATAATCATTTATAGAAAAATGAATGTGCAGTAAAAATATTAAGTTTTACTGAAACTAAAAGAAAAAAAAAATTTCCGAGGATTTACTTACAACAAATGAAAAAATATTTTCACCAGGCAATAAGCGAAACAGAAGTTTTTTAATTAACCACCTCTTTTAGTTTAAAGGAGTAAATTTTATGTTCTTCATTTTTCTACTTTTTTTTGTTTGAGATATCTCTTTTTTTACTTTTAACCACCGCTTAAATTTCCTTAACAGAGTAAAATAATTACTTAATAAAATAATTTTTATATCCGATAAATTTCATTATTATTCATTTATAATGTACTAACTCCCATTGTGTTCGTTATCCTCAAGGCTATGAGAATAGTATTGATAAATAAAAATTAAAGTATAGAGACTTTACAAATACCTGAAAAAGAAATTAAATTACAAAAGAGAGAATAGGAATAACTGTATCGATTAAATTACACAGACTTTTGGAAATATCGTTTTTACAAAACGTTTTTCTTTTTTGATAAAAATGAGTGTTGTATTTTGTAAAGGAATATACATTACTTTTACATCTCTAGTTAAACTTTATGACGTAATGGAGTTTACATGTTTGTTCTACGAACTACTTACCTGAAAATCCCATTTCGACCGTAATTCAATCGAAATTTGTATATCCTATTGAATAATTGTGATAGTTAAGTTCGTTAAAGAAATTTTTGAAAAAAAAAGATAAATTATATATAATTTAGTATAGAATAATTCAAAATTTTTTATCCGTTAATGAAAGCTAATTTTAATGTATAAAGATGTTAGATCAATTAACTAGTTTGAATCGGGTTAAAACGTAAGTGCATTCAAAGTGGCTTTTGTACAACTTACATCATACTAAGTTAAAAGTACTGTAGAGTAATCTCGTCTAACTTTAAGATGAAAAAGTTCTGAAGAAATGTGGATTTATAAGAAGAGGATACAGACAAACCTCTTAAATTATTTAAAAGATACGTTGGCTGAAAAAAAAATTACTCTGAGAGATACTAATATAGAAACTTCATTAAAAAAAAATGAATATTTATAGCTGAAAGATCTTCTTTTTTTTTTTTTTAATAAAAATATTGTTTTAAAATTTGTTACTTTTCTTTACTATTTAATCACTTTAAAAAAATTTTCTTTTTTAAAACTTCTCCAACCGATTTTAAAAAAAATTCTAATTATATAAAAATATATAAGCTACTTTTGAGAATATTGGAAATAAATTAATTTTTTTTTTACCCGATTTAGAAAAAAGATTTGTCTGTTATCGGAAGAGTCCATTAAATAATATAAAAAAAACACAGTTATTTTTTCGTATGTATTTTTACTTCTTGTAGGAAGTATTGTAATCGCGAAAAATTTCGGTTTTCAGATTTCAACAGAAATATCCATTTTGACCATCCCTGAATCCATTTTGATTAGTTTCGGCGTGACGTCTCTACGTACATACGTATGTATATCGCATAACGTTTTTTTTTTGTTTTTTTTTATTATAACGACACAGCACAACTTTACAATCTGTTCAGCAAGATAACTGAACAATAAGTAAATATGATGTATTTGAACTAGCATTAAGTTATTAAAATCCCAGCAGCTTGTGCCGTAATAATGAAATAGAAGAGAACTCCGTACGGCCAGACCATAAAGTCACCTAATTGAAACGGTTAGGCAGACCAAGAATATTGTTCCTCAGCAATCTTGAAAAATCACCGATCTTGTTATCTAATAAATCGATCGCCAAATAATTCGGGTGCCGATCCAAACGATTTTGATACCGTAGGCTGACCAAAGAGATTTCCTGTCGAACTGTTCCCAACAAAATAATTATATATAAGACTTATATATCAGGGTATGTTGATCATTTTCCGCAGTATTTTTGTTTGGTAGCGTTCAAGAATGTTAATACTGGAGTTGCACGATATACCCCACAATTCAAGTCCGTAAGTCCAAACAGGCTTCAAAACGGATTTATAAATCAATAATTTACTTTCTGCTGAAAGCCGAGATCTATGTTCTATCAGCCAGTCCATGTGTTTAAACTTGAGATCCAACTATTTCCGCTTAGAAGTGATATGTTTCGCCCAAGTAAGTCGTCGATCAAGATGAAAACCCAAATATTTAAAATCTTGATATCTCGGAATCGGGACACACATCAAGATAGAAACAGGAGGACAGGTTTCCTTACGAAGGGTGATCGTGGAGTGTTTTGATTTTATTTCGTTTATTTTATTTTCCAACTTGTAAGTCACGATTCGAGGAGAGTGATATAATCTTGAATAAAATGAGACGCAGTAGTCGGATTTTCGTGGACAGCAAGAATTGTAGTATCGTCAGCAAACGTTGCAACTGTGGTATCTACCGTAATTGGCAAGTTAGCTGTAAATAGATCATACAAGATGTGTTCGAGAACGCTACCTTGAGGTACCCCTGATTGTATAAGGAACAAATCCACAAAACCTCTCCAAGTTTAACTTGAAAGCACCTGTATTCTAGGTAAGATTTTAGTACCACATAGAAAACATGCAGTAAAACCTTTTTCGGTTTATAGAGCAATTCTACATGCCAAATTTAATCAAAAGCCTAACTGACATCGAGAAAAACCGCTGAACAGTACTGTTTCTCGTCTAGAGCATGATTTATAACGTTAACAATCCTGATTGCTTGCCCCACAGGAGCATGTTGCTCCCTAAACCCAAATTGGTGAGCCGGAATGTGATCGTCCACGAACCGCTTCAGTCTTTTCAAAAAGAGATTTTCAAAGACCTTAGAGAGCACAGGAAGCATGCTGATAGGCCTATAATATGTTACATTTTGGGATCTTTACCCGGTTTGATATAACAATTAACTGTGAAGTTTTCCACGGACCAGGAAAATTACCAATTCGGATAGAATTGAAAATCAAAGTAACCAAACGTATCGCATGCCGAGATAGTACCTGAAGAACATGATCGGTGATCAAATCATACCCAGGCGCCTTCGCTGAATGTATTTCATTGTTAATGACCGAAGAGACTCGTGTACTGTAAAGCGCATAATCGGCAAGGACATTTGGAAAGCAGAAGTCAAATAATCGGAGATTTCTCTGATCTCCTCCGGATGTGTCTCGACATTACTGGGCTGGAATACGTCGGAAAAGTGTTGAGCAAATAAGATCGCCTTCTCCTGAAAACTTCTCGCCCACGTTCTGTCAATGTTACGGAGAGGAGGAATAGACTGCAGGGGTCTCTTGAATGACTTCGCAGCTTTCCATAAAGTGTACTCAGCTGCGTGCCCATCAGAAATATTCTCAATGTTGGATTTAAATGAAGTGTCCTTAAATGCTCGAATTAACCTTTTTAGTTCTTGAGAAGCCCTGTTAAATCTTCCCTTATCAGCAGGGTAACGAGTTCTCTGCCGTACGCGTCGTCATCTCCCGCGTTCTTCAATGTTCTCTCTGATGAAGACCGGATACGTATTTTGAGCTGGGGGTGCAAAATCCAAATTGGACATAACTGAAAAACGATTAGCCGTAGGATGATGAAATTTTGGATTTAGGACTGTTGTAACATCTAGTTGTGCACCTCCCCTTTTAATTGCAATCGACTGACCCGAAAGTGTCCAAAAAAGCCAAAAATAAAAAACAATTGGATTTTGGACTTTATCTTAACTGCAGTAATAAGCCCTAATTGAGAGCTTTTCAACGATATCATAAGTGGTAGTTATTTTCATTGGTTCCAGAATTATAGCCAAATAAAATTCTAATTAATGTAATATTTAGATCTTACAGTTGGGGGGGGGGGGGGAAGGCACATCGATTCGAATCAGATTTCACTCCTTTTTATAACGTTTTTTTTAATTTAACTATATTGATTTATTAATAATTATTAACCTCTGATTGTAAAAAAATTACGATGAATAATAATTCAATAACAAAAAAAAAAGTATGAAAGATATCAGAAGATATTAATGAAATAAAATTTTATGTACTTTTCATTTAAAAAAAATGTGTATATGTAATTTAATGGGCGTACAAGGAAGTCACGTGTTGTCCACATCAGATTGTTTTACATATGTATGTACTTAACGATTTTGTTCAAATTCGGTCAGTAGGTATTTATATAATGGGGCATTTATCGTGTAAAAACTTTGTTCAAATTTTCCGAGAGGGCGGTCGAAATTTGGAAAATTTTTAATATTTTCTACTTTTTACTCGATCAGTTTAGAAAGAATCTCTACTAACAAAAATGTAACGCTTATTACATAAACTTTCAGAAAAGATATTTGCAAAAGTTTTACTCCTGCCCCCCAAAAATTGCAGGTATACGTCATTAGCGTTTTTAGAATATTTTAATAGAAATAGAAATACGTTTAAAATAATCGTACAGGGAGACTCTTAGTACAATAATCGCCTATTATAAATGTTTACATATGTTTTTGGTCTTCCGGTACTAGATACAATAATTCGACAATATTTTTTTATGAATTTACGCAAAGTTTTAAATTTTCTTAAATTAAATCGTATTAGTACTATTATTACTATACATGCATGCTTCAGAATCATAAAGAGCAAACATCATTGTAAAAATAACAGTTTGCAAAAAAATTAATCCACAAAAACAATTTATCATTTAGTATATCAAAAGTGTTCAGTTTACTACTCAAAATCTCAAAATTTTACATCGCTAATGAAATTTTTCGACCCTCTAACGTATTACTTTTACTTAAGCCAGAAAAAAGTATAAAGTGGTCGGGTATATATTTGTAAAACCCTATATTCAAACAAATTTTTACTAATATACGTTTTTTAAATAATAGTTTAAATTAAAAAAAAAAAAAAAAACAAAGTAAAGTAAAGGAAAGTGTTGAAATCGTTTAAGAAGCCAGTTTTCGAAATACAGCTTGAGTTTCTCAGTACGGGAAAGTATGGCGACTTTTGCAGTTATTTGCAGTTTTTTACATTGTAAAAGAAATCATCTTGTGGTTTCGTAGATATCTTTCTTCTAAGATTCGTAAGTCGAGAATTTTCATTTAACTACAAAATCTTTGTTTTTATGGTTCGAAATTTTTAATGATTGCTTTTTTGTTTGCCGTGATTAGTTAAGTCTTGAATTTATTATATACTGTGTTCAGCGTAAGAACTATCCTAGCTGTTGTTTGTAGTAGTGAGATTTTACTGCGCTTGTTAGATTTTGTTAGCGCAGTATACCGGGTGACTCAATTTGCTAATCCTCACCAGTATTTATATAATACTTTATCGTCTATCGTGTTTTTGTCAACAGAGATATAACTTTAAATTTAGCTACTGTGTAATTAATTCGTAAATAATTCGGTTTTAGTCGGCGCCAAATGAAAACATCAGACGTAAATCAGATCATAAATCAAACGTAAAACATCAAAACATATCATTTGTAAGCGTAACTTTCGAGACAACGTCTATTATAACGCACGCTTTTTGTTTACAACTGGCTATAATTTTTAGTGAATAGAGTATAGCGTAATATTATTACTGTTGTTATTTAAAGAACCTTTAAGTCACTCTAATATTTAACGTATTTTTACGCGAAAATAGAAAAAATTATTTGGAAAACGTGATATAAAAAATATTTCATATTTTACTATTTTGGACGATTTTAGCTCACGTTCGTCAGCGGGTGGTCTTAATCTTGTAAACGTGATTTCTTTACTTCCATTATCTTATTTTGATCGATTTTCTTATTTTTATTATGAAAATTTTCATTACGGACAAATTTCTTTCATACAAACGACGTTTTTTGTGCATACTTACAATTGAAATAAAATAAACATTAAAATATAACAAATCGAATTCGAAAATTTCACTACAATGTAAGATATATATATATATATATATATATATATATATATATATATATATATGTGTGTGTGTGTGTGTGTGTGTGTGTGTTTTCCCTTTTTTCGAGAACCAAAAATAGAAACAGATTAGTTTTAATTTAACGCATATATTTTTTGTCGAAAATATTTTTTTTATTTTAAAATAATACTTATAATATCGTTTTAAAATCCTCTTGTAGTTCTTTAGATTAATTTTGAAAACTTTTTCTGTTATGGAAAATATAGCGTCGAGCTTCTCAATTGTACTTTCTCAACTCGTCATATTCGTACTGTCGTGTAACATATTCAAATAAATCGGTTTGAATCCCTTTGAAAAATAATCGGTTATTGAACTATATATAGTGTTATTATTTTATATGCGTAACTCGTTCTCTTCCTTCTCTGCGAAGTAATAAAATGAGATTAGTAACGCGCAGCTTTTCAAATGATTTTTAGCGTTATTAAAGGAGAACAAGCAATTAAAATATAACCTTAATAATGGAAAACCTGTTCTTGAAAAATCGGTTACAAGGAATTTGATGTAACTGAAAGCAAATAGCAATAAAAATCCTTGATCTACTAGGAAATAAAATATGAGAAAAGAAGTCAAGGACGTAAATGAAATGACCGAACCGGCCGTTTTGAATGGTGTTACATAGCATTAATCATTCTTTCAATAACATTATGAACTTCATACATGTGTAAATAAATAAACAAAAATAAAAATATATATATACACACACAAGGGTTTTTAAAAATGGAAACCCTAAGTAACATTTCAACCGTTAAACTTAGAAAAAAATTTGGTAAATGCTCCTACCTCAAGATGATCTCGTATATAATAATTATTCAATATACTTTATATTTATAAACATAAATTAATATCGGGTTTGTAATCACCTAATCAGTGCACAAAATGTATAATTTTACAATTTTTATTACTTTATATACAAAAAATCAATCGGTTTAATTTTTAAACAGTTAGCAACGATATACAGAGCTGCAGAACTTTCGCCTATTTGCATAAAGTGCTTAAATAAATATTAACCTTTAGCCATTAGTAAGAAAGTTAAAAAATAATTCTTACTTTTACCACTTTACTTTTTGCTTTATTTCTTTTATTATCGAAAGAAAAATAATTACAAAAAATAATTGAAGAATGATTTGTTAAACCGGTTTTTAAAATTAGAATACACCAAATCCTGAGCTAAGGTACTATGACCTTAGACATTCTACTTAATATTTTTTTTGATCTCTATATCCGTGGTAAGGATCCAAAACTTCCATCTTGTTAATGTTTTAAAAAAAAAATACAAACAAAAAACTTCATAATTTAACTAAAAACTAAGTAACTTAAAACTTAAAAGTGGAATGTTTAAAGTAGTAAAAAGTAAGAAGTTTTCAAAAACGTAATTTTTATTGTCCATCTGATGTTCATTTATTAATTCTCTGATGTCATAAAAACCGAATCCACCCTGATAACGATACGTAGAAAAGAGTAATATTAAAAAAATTGTAGTTTAATTAGAAAGGTAAAATTTTTATAGATTCTTATTTTTAAGAGCGGTGATGTATTAAGATAGAAAATGGAAATTTTCCTATCGTGAAAACGATAAATTTAGATAAAATTATTCAAATAAATTAATATGATTGATTGAAACTAAAAAATTAAAGTTTTATAAATTTTCTACTTATCCATGAAATACACGGTGTTCCATTTTCCGCACAGATTTAAGTTCTGTAATATTATTTGACTTACGAGAGATTTTGATTTTGTAGTCGGTAGTAATCGGATGATATTACTGTATATTTATTCTCAGTTAATTTTTTTAATATCTATATAAAGTACAACGGGGTTTTAAGTATAAAGAGTAAGAACATTCTTTTGCTTCAGCACGAGTAGAAAAATATGTGTACTACTTACGTGCATGAATAATCCCGGGCGAAATTTCCAAATTCCTCACTTCGTTTGCAAAAGCCGA
The DNA here is from genome assembly GCF_047948215.1 of Lycorma delicatula. Lineage (NCBI taxonomy): Eukaryota > Metazoa > Arthropoda > Insecta > Hemiptera > Fulgoridae > Lycorma > Lycorma delicatula. The sequence goes on along the minus strand of NC_134458.1, from coordinate 163,837,715 downwards.
AAATGGTGACCCTGTGTTTGGCGGAATGACGAGGCAACTCCTCACTAGGCTCTTCGTAGTCGAATATCTCGATCGAATGTTTCTCGATCGGGTAAGTTGTCGAACTATTAGTGGGCTACCGCATCTGAATAATTCGTTGACGGCTCACAACTTTTAGTTCTGGAGAATAGTCATAGTATTGTTCAGGTCAAATATGACCTGAACGTCTCAATCTACTGATTGAAAACTCAGATGATTTTATATTAGTGGGTCCGATGCTACCGGGTGTCAAATGGGCAGTTGATTTTATATACAGGAGCATTTTTATCAGTAAAAATGTCTTATTTGTTGCTGTTCCAATGCTACAAGAATGGAATAAATGCAGTAGGACGATACTTAGAACACTTTCTCCTTTGTATTAAGCATGCAATAAAGAACTTCTTTTTTTTTTTGTTGATTGTTTTTATTTCCTTGTACGAAGTAAAGGAAGTATTGTGATCGCAAAAAATTTCGGTTTTCAGATTTCAACGGAAATTTTGACCATCCCTGAATCCATCTTGACTAGCTTCTGCGTGACGTCTGTACGTATGTATGAATCTCGCATATCTGAAAAACGATTAGTCATAGGATGTTGAAATTTTGGATTTCGGACTGTTATAACATCTAGTTGTGCACCTCCCTTTTTGACTGCAATCGACTGAACCAAAAGTGTCCAAAAAAGCACAAAATTTTCCAAGTGTCCAAAAAAGACTTTTTCTTTAACTGCAGTAATAAGGCTCTCATTGAGAGCTTTTCAACGATTTATCATAAGTGGTACTTATTTTCATAGGTTCCAGAGTTATACCTAAATGAAATTTTAATTAATGAAATATATGGATCTTAGAAGGGGAACAGATCGGTTCGATTGCGACTGCATTTCCTTCTTTTCATTTAAATGAAATTTTAATTAATGAAATATATGGATCTTAGAAGGGGAACAGATCGGTTCGATTGCGACTGCATTTCCTTCTTTTTTTTACCCTTTTTTTTAAAATTTAAATATATTGATTTATTAATAATTATATTAACCTGTCATTGTGAAAATGTTTTTACAACAAATAATAATATATATGAAAAAATATTAGAAGTTTTTAATGAAATAAAAAGAGGAAGGTCAGGGATCGTTTGTCGGCTGGGGAAGGTCATGAAGATGGCCAAGAAGATTTTACTCTTTCGAGTATTAGAGCTCTCTTTAAAAAAAAAGTGCTCTTATAAAATTTTTCCTGATTGTACTCCCAAACTGAAAAATAAAGGTTTTAGTCAAAATGTTAAAACTTATTTCCTCGTTTGGTGTTTTCAACTTCGACTCCTACATTTGCTGGGAAAGTTGAGCAACAACGTTGCCAATTATAAATTAATTAATTAAATATTAATTTTTCTGCATTTTAGATTGTTCAGTATATTTCGCTTTTTATTAAATCTCATTCTTGGTGTCTATTAGATTTTCTTAATCGGTTTATTTGAAACTTTTAAGTTGTTTTTATTATGGCCTCTTCTTTTATTAAAAAATTTCTTTTGATCTACTTACTAGCGGGTAACTTTTAAAACTGGTCTTGTTTTTATGTGTTCTAGTGTTTTTGTAATTTTCTTTATAGTTTTTTATTTTATTTTCTTCTGAATCTTTCTTTTGAAAATTATTGAATATATTTCATTTGCCTTTTACATTATATTTAACTGAAGTCTTGGGTTATAACTTAAGTTTTGGTGATTTTTTAATAGAACTTCATGTTGTATCTTAACTGTCGTTAAATGTTAACTGATTAAACTTACTGAATTTGTCTTGTTACTTGTTTTCTTTAGTTTTTTTTTTTTAATGTATGGTTGTAAATCTTTTTCTAGACTCTGATCTTCGAACTTTTCTATTTTTTTTTTTTTGCCTTTGCTTGTTAGAGTGGATTTTCTTTTCGTTATTTAATCAGATAAGTTCTTTCCGTCTTTTTAATGTTCTCTGATAAATTTAGTAGAACTGTTGGGTTTTTCTTACTTAAAGCAGAGATATTAGCCGAAGTTGTTCTTCGTACTTTAACAACCTGATGGTTGTAGAGTAAAAATTGCTTCGAAGATCGAAAGTCTGTAAGATTTTTATTTTGAAATAGTTATTAAGTTACTGAAAAAACTTCTTTTTTTTAATTTTGCTTTCTTTGTATTTAAAATTTTATTTAATTTTTAAAAATTAAGCAAACAATGTTGTATGATCAAATCCGCTTATATTACTGCCATGTATTTCACGACTGTAATTATATTCATGTTCACTACCGTTATAAACCGTAATTATTTGTTAGTATAGACTTGTTTAAGAATAGAAATTAATTGATAAAGGTGTATGTTTATTTTGGCTTATTACAATTTTTTTTTTATTCTAAAATTAATTTAGAATAAACAAAAAATTGTCATATTTTTGGGGACACTTTTATTCGAGTTGATTTATCGTAATTCTTCAAGCGTTTTTATTCAGCGTTAATTATTTAATCCTCAGTTATAGGTTATATAAAACCCTCTACCCCTTTACCCTTTACCCTCTACAGATGTCATTCATAAAGAAACCGCAAAAAAAGGTTATTCGATAACTTGCATGTTCTTTCGGTTTATCCCTTTATAGCACCCACTGCAGTGTTAATGTACGACTCCTGGGGTTTATTTTTACTGATAGATATCTTTTTAAGAACATATTTGTCTTAAATTTGTACAATTTATCTTTTAAAAGTTGGAGCAAGATCTGAAAAAGTTAAAAAAATGTTCAGTTTTTAAAACGGTCGTGTTTGAAGGTAATATGTAGTTTTTAAACGACTTTACATAGTTTGGGAATGCGGGAGAGTGAGAAGAGCAGGCCTGTGTTCGCCAAAAATTTCTCAATTTGAAACGACGTCAGAGAGATCGCATTGTCGGTCAGGGATCTTACGATTGCTGGTCTACCCTTAAGGTCACTTATTTCTCACTGATTCTTTTAAACACCACATCTCCCTCCCTCAAAGAAAAATTATTTTCTAAAGGCTAAAGAGTTTTGGTACCTTAAGAGGGATGGCACCACGCCATTTTAGTGAAGTTTATTTTTTGTTCTTTTTTAAAAAAAAGGGACAGGTCTCTTACACGACTGCATAAGATTATATTTTTAAATATGTCAGTTTTAATATCGAATATCACCTGCATTTTGGTGGGATTAAGGATGCTGGGGTGCTACAGTACATCGGCTAATCGAAGAAAGCAGAATGAAATTACCATTCAATTTTCGTAATCCTGGCGGAGGGTGCTGGTTATTTTTGAGAACGACAGATATCGAGAGTAAGTGGTGTTTCGTGTCGGATCATCTACAAACGTTTAACTGTATTTTCTATAATACATAATTTATTTTTTTCTCGATTAAAAATATCATTCTTAGCTCATATCGCAACTTAACTCTTGACTTTGGTTATTGTAATAATTGAGAAAATTTAAAGACTTAACTTTTTCTTTTAATTATTAAAGGAAATATAAAATAAAACTAAAAAAAATTCTGTTAATTTAAGGATTTTTACACAGACTTTGAATACGATAAGATTATTAGTATTTAATAATATTTCCCCTTACCTTAGCACGACATCATGAATTACACTTAAGTTTTATGTTAAAACAAAAAACATAATAAATGCGCGAATACATTATATAAACTTTTAATAAACTCTTAATATAAAAATTTAATAATTAGACAAACGAATTACAACACAGGCTCAGACGTATAGGTCAAAAAATAATCCGGATTAAAAGATAAATTATAATGCCACGAAGATGTCACGAATAATACAACACTATAGAAATGAAGATTTTTTTTATCTGATCTTTTCATTCTGACCGGATAATATAAGAGTAAGTCTTTAAGCGTACGCATAAACGAACGTACCAATTCAATAATTGTTTAAATTAAGTTTTGATCTGTTTGGACTCTGAACCTCAGTACGCTGAGAAATACAAAAATCCGGTGAGCATCATTAATTTTTGACTCATTTACTCGTAGGCTACTTTCCCACTGTTTATAACAGCCGGAAAATAAATAAATCCGTTCGTTGATAGTAAAACGCCGTATAGAAGTGAGAAATAATTGTGAAAAAATGTAAAATTATTAACTTTTATCGTGAAATTGTGAATAGTATTTATTACAGCGGTTCCTGGCGGTTTTTCACTCGGTCGCACGTTCGCATAAATTTTATCTTTCATGCAAAAATGTTTGTGGTTAACATAGCAGCTATTATTTTAAATTTATTATTTTTAACCGGAAATGAACGGGAGAATTACAGAACAAAAGCATTAAAAATATAAATAAACACTTCACACGTTATTATATTCAAAACTAAACAGAGGCCCTATCGTAAAAATTTGTATGTATAATTATAAAAAAAAATCCTCTTTATACATTAAAATTTTTAAAGTTTTTATCGCTTACGGATTTGGTTCCTATCGTTTGAACGTCGGAATGCTCGATAAAATCATAAGAAATGATAGGCGACACATTTTTAAAATATGTTTGTTATAGCGGTTTTCCCTAAAAGACAATACAGCTTTTGTGCAATTTTTCATTTTTATTTCCTTTAAAAAAAACCTGCGTGAATTTGTTATAGTCCACCAAATCGCGCATAAATTCTGTCTAAAATCCGACATTCTCGGTGAAAAAAGAAGGTTCTCGATTCAATCCTTAGTTATTTTTATTTTGTTATGTAAGTTTAAAATTTAAACTTTCATAACTAACCAACTAATTCATCTAGATCAAAAAAACATATCTACGAATGTGTGTTGCTCTGCTTTTGGCTTTCAGGACTGACTGAACCGATTTTCTTCAAATTTGATTCAAATACTTCTATATATGGGACATTGATCGAATTATTATTATTTATTTTTTTAATTTGATATGGAAGTGGAGGATATCGTGAAAAAAATAATGTCAATTTTCTTCACAGGCATTTTAGTGAAAACTCTATTATAGCAATTTTGTTACCTACAGTACATAGAAGTAGTGATCCAAAAAAAGATTTTCAACAAATCAACCCCCATTTCTTAAATTTGAAATATATGTTCATTTGAAACAAAGAACAAAAAACATATATTTCAATTTCTTCCCATGATTTCAATAATTTTCAAAAATTGTTGAACGTTTATACGAAAATTTATACTCGTACTTCATTTATAGAGCTATCAAGAAATATCTACAGTTTTTTTTAAATTGTAGACCTCGGACCTAATATGCAAAAACGTTTTTTGAAAAGTTTATTTTACTTATTTTAGCATTTATTGTAGGGCCTTTATTGTTAGATTTAGAAAAAACTTTACTGCTTAAGAAAATTTGTTAAGCTTACCTACATATAAATAAACATATACGTATTTTTATTTTTAGAAAAAGTTTTCTTAAAATTTATTCCCCACCTCTAAAATACTTAATATTCTGTTATTTTATTGTTATTTTTTGCTCTAATTACTTTAATTTTTATTATTAAACTAGCAGGTACTGGCTTCGGACGCGACTATGATTGTTATAGCAATTATCGAGTTTATAAATCGCTATAAGTACGTGTAAAATATTTCTTATTGTGATTTATGAATATCCAAAGTATGAAGTAATAGATTCATCATTCATGCGTCCTCGATGCGTAAAAATCAATATTTGATCATTTCGACCCAATAACACGATTCGTGAGATCTTAATTTCTGTAGAATAATGCAAATAGTGTTTTTTATACATTTTTACACTATTTTTGGTTCTTCCTTTATCGGAGCAAATAAAGAGCTCGCTGCTCTTACTTACTCGAGAACATTCCACATACAACAGCCCGTGAGCAAAGCAAGCAGCTCGTAAATCTACATCAGCTGTACTCGTACGAAAAGTTTGATCTTGTGACTTATTGATGGTCACTGGAATTCAAGGGATAACTACAGTTTCTCCTTTGCCGCACCCTGTTAGAATAGTCGCTTCGGTGATATGATTTTTTAGAGAGTTGACTTTTAATAATAGAGTTCCATTACATAATTGTGGTGGCTTCAGATTTCTCATGAATATAATTGGAACACCTGCTTTTAATTTTAATGTATGAGCTGGTAATCCTGATACCAACAAAGAATTCAAAATCTCAGTCGGGTAATGAACTGCATCCTCTTTGCTCATAACCGTATTAATGTAGAAGTATATTTCCTATCTCCTGGAAATTCTTGCAGTATGCAGCTATTTATGGCATTTACTTGTTCACTTCTCGATGCTAGTATGATTCACGTAACCACGCCTTATCGTGCAAATTTATAGAATAAATGAGTTCATAGACCTTTCGATCAATTCCGCAATTGAAAAAACTGTACGATATAATGATGGTGAAAGACAGGCGGAGCGAGTAATGCGGCGCACTGTTGGACTAACTTGTGGGCGTGTCAAGAAGGAAGTGAATAAAATTTGTAGTAACTCGGTTACTTTTTAACATATCGGTATAAAACAAAACGGAAAACCTTCTGCTCAGCGCCTGCTATGAGCGTGCAAAGTTTCGTTTAAATCGGCTTAGTAGATTTTGAGATTAGTGCAGACAAAAAACCCAAGAGATTTATTTATTAGTATAGATATAGATAATAGATTTTTTGTATTTTTCTTCATCAGTTAAAGGATTATAAAAATAGCTTTAGTACTTATATTATAATCTGGACCAAAATGAGTAGCAATTTTTTTCATTACTTTCATAAAAGTTATATTTTATTATTTCAATTTTTTTTAATGTTATTAAAGAAGTGAAGGTATTCTTTTTAACTTCTAGAACTTTAAAAAAATTTCTCCACATTTTGATTTTAGGGGAAAGCCCCTAAAATCAAAAATTATTTATTCGAAATTAGGGAATTTTGATGCTTAATTGTTATTTTGGTAATCATCATGATCAATAAAAAAATCCCTTGATACATGGGCTCCCAAATTTAAAAAAAAATTCGGAAAAATTTTTTTTTAGTAGTTTCGACCTCACCGTTTATGAAACTAATTTTGGTGAATATTAGCATTATTAAAAGAAAATACGGCAAAATTGTGCAAGAACATATAATGTCATTTTAAGGATGTTTTATTTTACAATTTCGAAGAATTTTTTCCTGTTTGTTTCTTTACTACTTGTTTTTCTTTTTTTTATACTTTTTTTTTACAAATTTATAGAATTTTTTATTTTACAATTTAAACAATTTTTTTACAATACTATTTTTTGACCAACGTACCCGAGAAAGTGAGGAATTTGCAGCCTTTTTGTAATCAAGACCCCTCCCAATTCAATTCCTCCCTTTGGATTTAATATAGTGTAAACATGTCCACAAATTTCAAAATGGCGGTTAGGTCAATTTTTTAATCTTATATATCTAATAATTAGTTTTATCAAAATGTGATTTATTAGCTGTAGTGTTAAACTACAAGTGTTAAATAAAGGCTTAAGTGAACAAAGTAAAATTAGGGAAATTGAGAGAAAAACTGGAAAACAATTATTTATCTCTAATGTTCATACTGCTTAAATTCTGTTCAGATTTAAATAAATCTTTCTGTGTATTGTAATTGCATTGAATTTATTAATTCATATTGTTTTACTTTAGCGATAAATAATCTTTATTCGGTCATTGTTAGGAGCAGATTTATAAGGTGGCCGAACTGCGTTATTAATAATGATTATTATTTTGATTTATATAATTATCTATAAATAAATAAAAGGCCGTCATTTTGAAATAGGGCTCTTGATTTTGGTAAGTTGTTAATTGTTTTTAATTAACAATTTTTAAATTTATATTGGACATCATTTTTTTTACTTTCTAGTGCGTTTTTTTTAGGCGGTTCTAGTATTATTTTTTTTATGTCGATTTCATTATGTATTTCTATCTTTTTCAAAATTTGTAAAAAAATTTATTGTAAAAAAATTGAAGCCTTCAATATTTTATAGGAAGTACTTTTTATAATATTTTATTTGTAGAGAACCTGTATGTTTTTCTTAATGAAATCTTTTTTTGCGATAACATTCCGTGCGTGTTGTATTTCACTCTAAACATTTTTTAAAGTAGAAATTATTATGAAATTTTTTAATGTGTAGCTTTTTAATTCCTTTTTTTAATACTAAGACATTTTTTTTTTTTATAAAAAGATTCTTACGAGTAAAATACCTTCAGATATTTTGAAAACTTTATACAACCCTTAAAGTAAAATATGTTTTTTCTGTAACAGTTTTAAAAAATATGCATATTACAAAGAATTTTTATTTATTAAATTTTGCACTACGATTTGATCGTTAAAAATGTAATTAAATGAAAACGGATTAAACAAAGACGATTTATAATAGCGGCGCGCTCATTTCGTTACTACTATCGTAAGGTAAGGTTCCCCTTAGTACGGTTATATTTTGCAATTTATTAAATCATCACCGGTGTTGTAGTAGTAGGCGCTTTTATTGTTTATAGGTTGGCAGACTTCTGATCTGTCCTCGATCATTGTTTACGATCGCAGGTAATGTCTGCATCTCATAACTCTAATCTAAATTATTTTTATGTTATCGGTATAGTAGACGAATATTTCTTTATTAATGTTTTAAAAAAATTGAGCTTTGAACCGTATGCAATAAAACTTTGTTTGAAACATAATACGGACGTACGTACTCCGGAATACATTTATTTTATGAATATGAACACAAATTTATTAATTTTACTTTCTTATATATTTACTTTTTAAGAACATCATTCAGTTTTTCTAGTATCCCGCAACATACGTACTCGACGTCGGAAATACCATTTAGTGTTTGTGAAACGGTGTGAGAATAGCCGAGAGAAATAACTTTATTAAATTGTGTTTTTATAGTTATTACAATATTACTATTCATCGATTACCCCGCTTAATATTTAAATACGACGTAATAAATAGCATAGTTAAAAAAAATCACACTTAATGAACATACCGCCTATTAATATACAAAGTGATTTACGAGGAAAGGGAAACAATTTGTAAACTGATTATAGAGCTTGAAATAAGAAAAAAGGGTCATACTAACATATTTCTGAAAACGCTTTGTTACCAAGTTTCGGCTTGCGAAGAATTTCGCCAGAATTTCAGTTCCTCCGGTAAAATGAAGTCTTACTGAAATTTTTAAGGCATTATATAAGGGATAACTTATGGTTTCTTTTGTTTTTTTGACCTGAAAAAATCGAATAAAACAGGCTCGGAACTATATCTCCCGAAGTTTTCATTATATCCAACGTAAAACAGAAACATTCGGTGTTCTGCGACAAAAACCAATTTTTTTTTTAGATTTGAAGTACAATAACTTAGTGCAATGAATAATATATGCGCAAACTTTATTATTATAGAGAATTTAATTCTGAGAAAATTAATGTAATGAAAAAATCTTTTATTTTTAAAAACAAAACAGAAGATTGGCAACACTAACTGTATGCTTCGAAATGAATTTGAATACTCATTGTTGTCATAGAATTATGATTACGTGTTATTAATAAACGTTAGGCGGTTTATTTGTGTTAGGTATTTTTGTGAATCAAGTTATGTAGTGTTGTGTTTGTTGTGCTCTAATCTGTATCTATATTTTTCCAATTGAATCTGAATTTAAAAAAGTAAATTCCGTTTTGAATTCTTTGTTTTAAAAAATGCGAAAGTTTTCGCTAGCCGTAACTCGATAAGAAAGCCTTTTCGTACATATGTTTGTATAAACGTTTTTCCTTATTTCAAGCTCTTCAATCGGTTCCCAAATTATTTCTCTTTCCTCTTGAATCACTCCGAATCTTATACTTGAATCATTATATTGTATTCGTAAAAATTTCAGTACCTGTTCTCTAATGAATTTATAGTTCTTTAATTAAATATTTGTAAACTAACATAAATATAAGTACATCGATTCAAATTAACAGTACGGTATATTCCCGAACACCACAGTAATACATAGACGCAATTTAAAAGGCTTATCTCTACTAAAAATAATGGTCGATTTCTGTTACACAGTTTTCGGTTCTCTTTCGTAAACTAATCGTACTCGCTCTTTAATCATAAACAAGGGAATACGCCGAACGGTAATCCTCATTTAATGAAAGATTTTATCTAAAGCTTACCGGCGTTATGTATACCGGGAAAAAGAGATTATGTTTAGAGGGCAAAAATAATCGATTATACGTTCGTCTGTTTTACTTTTTATTCACTTTTACATACCGAGAACATCGGTTTCATTAAAAATTGACACTCCCCTGTTTTCTTTTATAGCTCAACGTTTATATTCGCCCTGAATTTAGACATACTAAAATTTCAGTTACAGAATTTTATATCTATGTATGCGCTTATCGCGTTCGACTTAATGTCGTTAAGATTTAACCTACGACCAAGAAATTCAGTACGGCAGCGGTTGTAATGTGGTAAATGATTTTTTTTCAAAATTATTTGTTTATTTATTTATAAATAGGTCTGTCTCCAAGTGAATATGATTCAATGAAAATTGTAAAGTATTTATTTTTTCTTCCATCAAACGATAATAATCTCGTAACATTTACAAACAAAATTTCTTAATCGCTTAAAATTAACGAATTAAATAATTTTCTTAAATATTTTCTGTTAACTTATTTACTTAAAAAAAAATTATCTTATTTTTATATAAACTTTATCAGAGAGAGAACAGTTTTGAATTTTGTCGTAATGTTAGCGAGGAATTAGAGTTAGGGGATATAGGATTTTGAAACTCTGACGTTATACAAACGAAATCTCTCATGTTTAGAGTACAAAAGTTGTTTCGGTCAGATATTCAACAGCTTTGTGTAATAAAAGTATAGAAATTAACCGTTCTAGAGTTTTAAGAAATTTTAAAACGTTATTTGTATTCCTTATAAAATTAGAAAGAAAAAATATCGAGAAAACTAATTTTTGCTTCTTAACAATAATTGGTTCATTTCTCTAAGATGAATACAAAAAAAAAAAAATCGTCACAGTTTCACTTCTTAAAAACGGTCCTAAAGGCTATAATCCGATTTGACTGTTAGGAAATGTTTGGCGACGAGTATAACAAAATATGGATGGGATAATTGGAAGAAAATACCTCCACGATTTTTGCACAGACGCGGCCAAAAGAATTATATTAAGAAATCGGGAGAATTATCACATCTATCGACGGAAACGGAAGGCGGATCGACCGCTCTAAGAATATGAAATTACAAGAACTTGAGAAGACGGCTACCGATTAAATTACACAGCTATTGCTACAACATAGCGATATCAAATCTTTAATGTGATCTAGAATGTAAAAATACTACGTTGATTGTAGAGAAACGATTACGGTTGATATTGTTTTCAAAACAGGACTGAAACTCTAGTTTCGAGTCGAGAGTCTATCTACAGAACCGTTAATTGATTTTATATGTGCTCTCTCGATCGCTGATGTCGAACTGGATGGACTCTACTGACAAATATAAAAAAAACCGGATCGCGTCGCGAGTTTTTCTGTTTCATCGCTTAGAGAGTCGTACAAATTACTAAAGAAGTTAGGCGATCGTTATATGTACAATATGTTCTTAAAAGGTTGTACGACATAAAATAATGTTTTTTGAATGACAGTCACGTGGCTGTACATCGTATTTCTATTTGATCGGGTACGTTGTGGGGCGTTGAGTCGTCGGTTTGTGCCGGAAACCGAACTTTTAGTTGTTTTGGGCTCAGTCGAAATCGAATAAATTTCAAATTTTCGAAATCGATCCAAAGTTTCTTCGAGTATTATTTGTATTCTTTCACATTTTTATTAAATTTGTTACACTCTGTTTTATTTATTGGCAATTCGTGTACAGTAATTCATTAATATTTTCTACAACCGTATCCTGTATAGCTTATATTCCTGAGAGATAGACTTTTATGTCCGTTTAACTTTGAACATTTGCTCGTTACTTTAGAACACCTATCAATACCTACGTTCCTTTGCAACACTTACGTTCTTTACGTATAGTGCTGTGTATGTATTACGCTGTACGAAGGTTCTTGATCTTTATGCTTTATTATTGTTTATGTATTTGAATTGTGTGTTACTTTACGTAGCGTAATATATTGTGAATGTTTTGTTATTTATACATTTTACACTTTTTCCTCAAGGTTTCATTAAATGTTTTCTTCGTTTAAAGCAGTTCGTCGTTGTATTGTTTGCGTTTCTTAAACTAATCTACTGCTGGCCTCCGTGGCGCGAGTGGTAGCGTCTCGGCCTTTCATCCAGAGGTCCCGGGTTCGAATCCCGGTCAGGCATTGGATTTTCACACACGCTACACATCATTCATCTCATACTCTGAAGCAATATCTACCGGTGGTCCCGGAGGTTTAAACCCACAACAAAAAAAAACCCACTATTTTCTGGTCGTTCGGCCTGTTAAAAAAGAATTGTAGTTGTTCAGCAAAGACGTAACCTTTCATTTTTGTAAGATCTAGCGAACTCATTTTAACCACAAGTGTGTTTCATTTATGAAAAAACGACTTGTAAGATTAACGCTACCCGATAGTTGTCGCACGAAAGTAAATTTTCTTGTTTGAAAATACCGAACAGCGAGGAACTTCATCCAATTAAAATGAGGCAAAACGTGGATTTATTCTCGAGGGCAAGTATGACACTTTAACGATTGTAGGAACAGAAGAGAGTAGTTATTCGCACAATATATCTTAATTTCACGTCTGAAGCAGGTGGTGATTTATGAATTCTACACGGTTTTTTCGATGATGAATTTCATTTCTAATAAATGTTTTCAGGAAAATACATTTATTTATTTATTGCCGATACAGCAACATTGTAATTGGTATGCTAAATTTTTAATTTTTATTGCGTTTCAGAAAAGCTGGAGAAAATTGGTTAATGAAACGCAAACATAATTTTGCTTTCATCGGTACTGTATACAGAAATATCCATTTTTCCAATAGTTTTACACATATATTGTTTTCTGAAGCCACAAAGAATTATATATACATATTTTCTTGACATACTGATACGTTGTGTTTTTTTTTTTAGAATATATATTACATATCATTTTAAAACTAATAATATATGAAAATATCGTATCCTTTTTTTTTTTGTTTGTGATAAATTTACATAAACCCAGCAATTCTTCTTTGTGAATAAATTACTTGTTTTAAAGTGACATATTAATAGTACAAAATTACTCGGTGAAAATATTTACATCATTTTATTTTGACATATATATGTAGGTGGGTTCTTTTTTCTAAAAAGATATATACTATGCATACAAACAAAAAATAATTTGTAATTTACATAATTTGATGTGCTACTAGGGATCTACTATGTGGCGGAGAGGTAATAAGTTATGTTTCTTGTTAGTTAGAAAGGAGTTTTTTTTATTATTATTATTTTTACTGCTTTTTCTTCTTTTTTTTAATATTAGGTTACAGTAGTTGCAGACCTGTTTGTCCACCCTATCTTTATTATTATTATTATTTTAGGGTGACATGTGTACCAGCTCGACCTCAACCGCGTAGTCTTCTTTTAATGTGCCATGTATATCGTACGCTAACCGGCTGTCATTATCTTGCGGTTCATATTATATTATAAAGCAGCGTCTACCTTTAAATTTAGACCTATATTAAAGGAAGTCCGATTTTTTTTTTTTTTTTTTTTTTTTTTATTCTTTTAGTCTTATGTCTATACTTTATATTATAATTTAAACCACAGGACGTCCGGACCATCGGCCCAAAAGCGCTTATATCTTATGTCTTGAAGATGTATGTTGTTCGTAGTAAATTTCCTTTTATCAAATAACATATTTACTTACCATTTAAAAAAATATTTTTTTATTAACGGGAAATTAAGGGAACAAGAAGTACAGAATTAATCATGCGAAATGTTTCCAATTTATGTCTGCAATTAAATTTCTAAGATTTAAAAAAAAAATTTCATTTAAAAAAGTTAGTGGCAGTATCGGTTTTTCCCCCGGGAAATTTGCACATTGTTTAGAATTTAACCTTCCTCAAAGAATTTTTCCCTTTACATCTTCATTTACTATTTTGTTAGAAAGAAAGAACATTTATTTGAAAAAAAAAAATCGATTAATCTTTTTTAATAACGTATTAATCTAAAACTTTAATTTTTGTATGTATATTAGAAAATCAATAAGATTGTAACACCAATAATAATTTTTCTACTTTTGGAAGGGTAAATTTTAAGCTCTGTCCGAATATTTTATAATTACAAAAATATTATTTCTAGTTTTTTATATAGATTTATTATAAAATTTTGTTTATAACAATTATAATTAATTTGTTTAGAATAATAAAAATATGTAAAAACTTTGAGAATGAACTTTTATTTTCTTAATTTAAATAATACGTATAAAATATTCTTTCTGTTCTTATATTATTATATTTGAGTATAGAATTCGTAGAAAAAGGCCTTTTTCCCCCAGGGTATAGGCAGGTAGTGAATTTCATCGGATGTGCTCTTGACCGAGGAAAATCAATTTCATGTTTGATATTATTCTTTCTATGTTACGAGAATTATAAAATACGAAGTCTTATTTTGTTTCTATTGGAGATTTTATGTCTAGTAATAATTTTTTTCTACTCCTATTTATTTTTCAAGATTTTACGAAACATTACTTTTTTTTATTGAATGTGATAGTTTTCTATTTTATAGATTATTGTTCATCTTGACACACTCGTGCTCGTGCTGTTTAGTTATTCAATTTATTATTTAATATGTTATTATTATTATTCCCTATTTTAACTCTGAATAGAACGGATGTTATCATCTCGGTCTATGTATGTAAAGATACGGGTGATTTTCTACTTCGCTGTTCAAAAACCTAATTATTGTATCTTATGTAGAAGTGTGAGTATATACAAATAAAAGTAACGTAGATTTTTTATACCATTTCTTTCTAACAATTTTCAGTAATATGAGTACATTTTGCAGATCTTTGCGATCCCATTTCTTACTGTACAACTGATCCAGAGAATCTCTGCATGCGATCTCGACTTAGTACAAAATTTGTTTATAAAAACAAAATCAGAATTTGAGCGAACGGCAATCATCCCTCTTTTGTATATTATTCCGGTCCGGCAGATGTAATTTTGGTTTCAAATCACTATAAATCTCTAAACCCTGGAGCGCAGATGATAAAGGTCAGGAATAATTTTAAATCTTTTTAATGATTTATTCGTATTAATATGTACGTAGAATTATTGTGTTTATCGTATAGGAACAAGTTGTCAACGAGTAATTGAAATTTAGGGGGAAATTGCTGCGCTGTAATTTTTTAATACGGTAGGCTTAAATCTTTTAAAATAAAATTAAATGCGAAATTATGTTTAGATCCGTGCGTTTTTCTATTAAAGATATAATAGTCTATTTCAGTCTGATCAGTAATGTATAAGATTAATTAATAGAATTGATGGGCTGCTCCTTCGCTGATAAAAAAAAGGAACTTATCTGGAGTTTACCTGGATCGAGGGAAATCGTAGTTAAGCTTGGTCGGAGCGGGTCGTATAATACATCAATAGTTATACGTAAAATAAAAAATAAAAGCGTTTAACTCCATGCTAATAATTAAAAGCGATAAATATACGCGCTAATATTAAATTAAATTATTGATGATACTAAATAATTTAATAAATAACAACAAATAAAACAGATTTTAAGGCGTTATTGAAAATTATTTGAGTCAGATTATTTGTTCCTAAATTAAACGGAGATGCACTGAATTCTTGAGTGTTTATTTTGTTTTTCTGATTACGTAGAACTAATAGACAGAATATTATTCTGTAAAAAGGAATATTTTAATTTTTATTTTAAATAATTATTGAGGCATTTAAATACTAATTAAAAAAAATTAACAACACAATTGCGCAATTGTAGGACTTTCCCGTCAAGCGGTTAACGCCACGTTCCGGGAAAGTCCCACAGCTGTGGGTTGTTTCTGATGTACGGCTTACACACAAACTTAATTTAAAATATTTATCACTTTATTTACATATAATATTTTTTCGTTTATTTAATTTGATGACTAACTAAAGCACGCGCGCATAACGTATTTAATTCGCGCGAGTGCTAGCGGCGACAGTCGACACTAACAAACTAATATATTTCACAACTTGCATAGAACAGATTTCGCTGGTACGGTGGCAGACTGGTGTAGCCGCGAGGCTTGACGCACCAGGTGCCTAGTCGACGAAGCGATCGAGTTCGAGACCCAACCAGACCGAGTTAGTTTTTTACACTTAAAATATTATTAATTTATTTAATTTTACCGTTCCCCTGTGACGTCACATCATATCAGACGACTACAACAGTAATCTTTTGGGGTGGGGGTGTGATATTGGAAAAGGTGTGATATTTTTTGCAAATATTGTTGTCTTTATTCGTAAAAAAATGCGTTTAAGAAAAATATGATCTTAATTTTAGGCGAAATGTGGAGATACTGAGAGTGACCTTGCTCTACAGCCTCACCCCTTTAACCCTAAGTTTAACATTTAATGGCATTAATGCCCCATACATAAAAGTAATATGACAAAGTTTTGTCAAAATCGGTCCAGTAGTTCTGGATATATATGGTGACTTAGAGGCCAACACCGAAGACACACGTACATACGAAAAATTAACATCCGGAAAATTTCCATCCGGTTTTTTGGTTGTTTGGGTTCCTTAGACGTCAAAACGTGAAGATGCTGTGAAAACCGAATATAAGCTCAAATCGGACCGATTACAATACTTTCCCTTCTAGAGCTATAGCACTACCTAGACGGGAAAGTAAAATGCAACTGAGGCCCTTTAATTATGGCCCTTTCTCTTTTTTGAAATATCATTCCGTGTTATTTGAAAGCAGTTCTGCTGGCTGGTTTGATAGAGGTGGAATTGCGTTATTTTTTAAAGAATAAATTATTATTTTTTGTTTTAGGAAAAATTGCACATCCGTAAACATAATTTTTGATTAACTGATTTACATCGGTTTATATGATTATTAATTATTGGCGTCAAACTATGATCTAATACCCCATTTTTGTATCTTGAAAACTCGTTCTGACTCTTTTAAGGCGTGTCGAGAATTAATATAATTTATTTAATATCGATGACAAAGCATATTCCGCTCTAATTTAAAAAAATAATCTGATGTGGACACTACATGACTTCTTTGTACGCCTATTAAATTACATATACACATCTTTTAAAATTAAAAGTACATACAATTTTATTTCATTAATAAATTCTGATATTTTTCATTTTTTAAAATTTTTATTGTTATTATTGAATTATTACTTATTGCAAAAATTTTTTACAATCGGAGATTAATAATTATTAATAAATCAATATATTTAAATTTTAAAATTTTTAAAAAAAGTTAAAAATGAAGTTGATTCAACCGATGTGCCTCCCATTATAAGATCCAAATATTTCATTAATTAAAATTAACTTGGCTATAACTCTGAAACCAATGAAAATAAGTACCGCTTATGATACATGTTGAAAAGCTCTCAATGACCGCTTATTACTGGAGTTAAGAAAAAGTCCAAAATCCAAATGTTTTGAAATTTTGGGCTTTTTCAGACACTTTTAGTTCAGTCGATTGCAATCAAAAGGGGAGGTGCACAAGTAGATGTTAGAACAGTCCTAAATCAAAAATTTCAACATCCTACGGCTAATCGTTTTTGAGTTATGCAAGATACTGTACGTACGTACAGACGTCACGCCGAAACTAGTAAAAATGGATTCAGAGATGGTCATAATGGATATTTCCGTTGAAATTTGAAAACCGAAATTTTTAGCGATCACAATACTTCCTTTACTTCGTACAAGGAAGTAAAAAAAATCAATAATATCGTAAATTTAAATGAAACTAACGTAAACATCGTGATACGCTTTATTTCATTGTGAAATGAATACTCGAATTAGAGAACACGTTCCCAGTATCTCAGTTGGATTGTGTTAAATCTATTGTGACATAGAGAAGGGCTGATTACCTCGAACAATAAGAGATTTTAATTACAATCTAATCAGCTATTGTAAGACAATTTTATGACTACATTATACTAAGGTATGAGTTGAACGATTCCGACCAATCGGCAGTCGAGTTGAGAAGTACGTTATTCTGGTTCTGTATATCCCACATTTAAACAAATTACTTATATATATATATATATATATATATATATATATATATATATATATGCAGTAACTAAACAACAAATTGTTTTGTGTTTTCTGTTTCTGATCTCCGTTGTACGCAGAGAGAGGTTTCTGCTGCTTGTCCAAAACGGTTTTTAGTTTTAAATAAATAGATTAAGAACATATCTTAATCAAAATTGTAGATAATACAGCTGTAAACTGCCTTAGTCACTGAAACAAAATTGTTCAAAGAAATACACGTATGTATATGTTCATCGACAGAAATATTCGCATAGGATACTATGAAGAATTCCTTATGTCTTTTTGTAATAAGTCACCTACCAGTTTATTTAAATTGAGATTAAAAGTTTCCGATTTTGTTAAGTTTCATGGTTTTTTATTTTTTATTTTACCTGAAATATAAAAAATCTAATATTTTAATAATAAAAAGATTGTTAATTTTTTTTCATAGGAAGTAATTTTCGGCTCACTCTATACTTGATTTTGTACTTCTTTACGAGAGGTTATCTCTAAAGTAAAGACCGCTTCATTATAAAAAATTATTCTGAAAACTTTACAAATATTTTTTATTTCTCTTAAACTGCATACCTTATACTACTTCTCTATATATCGCCCTATGAACGTAGACGTTTATCGTAGCGATATTACTAGCTTCTATATACCTTCGTCGTATTCTTCTACCGCCGGTACATTTAGCCACTGATTAACAGCACTTTTAAGTTCATCGTCATCCGCGAGTTACCACTCAAAAATCCTTTCAATTTCCCCAAAAAATGGCAATCAGAAGGAGCTAAATCCGGACTATATGGTGGGTGATCGTAAATTTCCCATCCAAATATTATAACAGTAAATCATATGTCGGGCCCGCAACATGTGGACGTGCATTATCGTGCAGCAGGACGACGCTGTCGGTCAGCCACCACGTCACCAATTTTGAATGGAAAGCCATTCCGTAACTTACGTAGAGTTTTGCAGTAGGCTTCTGCATTTGTAGTCGTTCCACGTGGCATGAAATCAATCAGCAGTATGCCAAGCCGATTCCAAAAGACTGGCCATCAGTTTGCGTCCAAATGGCTGGGGCTTGACCTTTGTTGATCTGATTGGTGATTGAGTATTGCGCCATTCATTTGACTGCCGTTTCCTCTGTGGCGTCTAATACGAAATCCATGTTTCATCGCCGGTAACAATTGATTTAAAGAACTCATCACCCTTTTCTGAGTAGTGCATTAAAAATGCTAAAGCAGATCCCATTCGGATTTTTTGTGACGCTCCGTTAAGACGTGCGGCACCCAACGTGCACAAACCTTTCTAAAGCCTAAATGGTCATGAACAACGCGATCAACAACAGCTCTTGAAACATCAGGAAAAAGAAGGGCCAGGTCGGAAATCGCTGAGCGACGATCGTTTCTGATTTCATCATCGACAACGGCGTTTCAACAAGTCCTCGGTGATTATCGAGGGCCTTCCAGAACGTTTTTCATCGTGCACATTAATTCTGTTATTTTTAAACCTTTCGCACCATTTTCGGACATTTCATTCATTCATTACATTATCACCGTACACAGCAACCGATTGCCTATGAATTTCAGTCGGCTTAACGTTTTGATGATTTAAAAACATATTATTCCACGTATTTCATATTCGGCGGCAACATCGATTTTCCTATTCACTTTATAATGTAATAACACACGTAATCAACTATACTACAACGCGACAACTTAGAGACAACAATGCAGTGTGTACATTACTAGCGTGGCCATGAACGACGCAGGTTCACCAACCTTAAGAAGAGAAATTTCTCAGCGGTCTTTACTTTAGAGATATACCTCGTATTTAATATCTTCAAAATAATTCCTTTTGACTCCTTCATATATATATTATTATGCGTTAATAAATATAATATTACAATGATAATAATCTAATAATCATTACTATTATTATTATAATAATTTTACTTTTAATTATGTATTTTAGGACGCTGCTCTGATCAAGTTTTAACCACTATTTCCCTCGAACCGTCCTAGAAAATGCCGGATCCTTCCTATTTTCATACGCGATCTACATAATGTATGGATTCGAATAAAATATCTACTTATTTTTTTACCCGCACTAAACTAAGGTTATTCATGTAGATTTCTTTCTATAGCCCCACAAACTCAAACTCTATCATGTAATCCTTAGATATCCTTTTTCCATTTCCGGGTTTACTGTGTCTCGGTTAATTTACTGTTAAGTCCATTCGTTGGATAAGCTTTAAAGGGACAGCCTTCTAGATTAAGCGGTAAGATTCTTTTTTAATTAACGTAATTCTCGACTGTGTCGTTAGTTGAAATGTGTAAGGCTTACAGGATGGCGTGCATGAATGCTCATTTTATTGTTTTTATTATATATTCCTATGCCCGAACCGATTTACCATATTCATTTTCCACATTATATTTTGTGACGTGATATGACAGGTAAAACAAAAGTGCTGATAATTTTTTTCGATCGAGAGGGTGACGTGATTCTTGTTAGTTGTTTTATATGATATATTTTTTATCGAGTACTTTTAATCCAATCATTAATTTTCTAACTAATTAAACGCAATCATTTTAATTTTGCACATAAAATTTGACAAAATAATTTTAAAAATTATATATATACTATCATCCCCGTCGCGGCAACGCCCGCTCTATACGGTTATATCCGTTTCCTGTCTCGGTCAACTTTTTATTCTATTTTATGTTTTTTAGTAAAGTAACTGGAGGCAGGTACTACCAGTTGCGTCTTACGTACAGTACAGGAACTGTGGCAGTGGCTGTGTTGGTTGAGCCGCCGCGCCGTACATCGTCGCACCTATTAAAAAATTGAAATTAAAAAGCACGAAAATGGTTTTAGATTTTTTTATAGAGGTGCCATTTGCAGGCGCCTAGGTAGTGTCGGGATCGCTAACAGGTTCTGCCGGATATTATTAGGTGCGTATGTGTTCCTGCGCACTACCGACTGAACCTCCACCCCTGGCTATCCACTCCTCCTGGAAACAGCTAATGCAGCATTACCACAGGAAGGGTAAAATGTCCGCTCACACAATCGGACACCGCAATCAAAGGAAAACCAATACACAAATAAACATCAATAAAATCACACACTCAACACAAAGATACAAAACACAAGCAACACTAAGACACAGCAAACCACAATTACGCCCATACATATTTATCTGAAGAGTAATTTCAAGCCCAAATGGAGAAAATTTGCAGTCATTGTTCAAATTTTGTACCTTTCTTCATCCTTTTCAAGGTCGAATTACCGAAAATCTAGAAACTGGTATTTAGATATTCACATGAAGATTACACACACCAAAAATCCAGTTGATTTCTTCATTTGTTACTGCGAAATTAAAAAAAATAGTCGGGTTTCAAAAATCCATTCTAACCCTTTAACCTCAGAATTCTAAAAAATCTAGAAATTGGTTTTTAAATAATCATATGAAGATACACCAAAACAATCCAGTTAATATGTTCATTTTTTACCCAGAAATTAAAAAAAAAATTCATTTTAATCCATTTTAACTCTTAAAACGTGGGATTTCAAAAGATCCTTTCTTAATATACCCTGAGAATGTATACACAAATTTTCATCAATTTATCTTCAGTAGTTTTTGTTGTACGTTCATTATGAATCGTTTAACGCACACACACACATACATTGCGCACACACACACACACACAAGAGTATATATGGTTGGGCAAAAGTTTGAAATATAAGCTTTATCTCGGCTTCTTGTTAATACAGGAAGGTGTTTGGTACAGCGTTGAAAAGCTTTTCGTTCCCGAGCTAAACTCAGGGTGTGCTGAAAATGCAATAAAAATACAAAATGTTCCAAAAATTAGCAAAACCTACCTTTTGTTAAATGTAAGTATATCACTATTTTTGTGATTTCAAAACTTCCTCATAAAAATAGCGGTTTTGATTATAATAGTTATTTTTATTTTAATTATAAATGCGTTACGGGAAGTTGAATTTTTTGAATTCATGGTGTTAATTGCATCATAGTGTATCACTGAATCGAAATTTAAAAAATATTTGCCTAATCTTTTAATAGGATTAAAAAAGCTTATTCCTCATGTACAGGTGTTTAAAAAACTGGTGTTCAGTTGTTAAAATATCATATGTTAAATAGATTATTCTTTTTTTAAATTTTTTTTATTTTTTATGTGTGATGTTGCAATCTGTTCAACTAGTGAGCAATAAGCAAACCCTCCTCACGGCCCAACTTTTTAAATTTATAATTATTTTTATAGAATTTACTGTAATAATTAAATTATACGTTAAAAAAGATAATTTATTTGAGAAGATTTACGCGTTAGTCCAACAGAGTATGCGTTAGAGTTATCCGACTCACAAAATGATGTAACTGAGAAAAAGAATTTCAAGGATTAAAACACTGCTTTTATGTGAATCGCGAATGCAAATTGTAAATTGAGCAGTATTAATATTATGAATTACAGGTCCAGAGAGTCAGTTCTGTAATAAGTTCAGAGAGATCGAAAAAATAAAGTAAAACTAATTTTCGCATTTTGTTGGATACATTACTTTCGAAATAACTTTAAAATGAAGGGCTTTTAGCGCCTGGTAGATTATAGATATTTGTTAAAAGTTCTCTTCATGAGGACTAAGTTTTATTTAATCCCGTTAAAAGATCGGGTAAATAGCTTTTTAAATTTCGGTCAGAGAAGTTTTTCTATTCGGTCATTTTGATTTACACGAATAACGGAGAGTATTTATTACTCAAATGTCTACATCATAATTTGAATTACTCGGTATCTCCGTTAGAAATTTGAAAAAATGTTTCCTGCAGAAATTATATTACACATTATTTTATTATTTTTAATTTTCTTTAAATTATCCTTCGCTAGTAAATAAAAAAATTTTCTCTAAGGAGGTCAAAACCCCGAATAAAGTTTAAACTGCATACAATTATAATTAAATCTTTCTCTCGGTTTTTGTAAATTGAAAATATTGTATTGAAGTTTGTATTTTACATAAGATAAAATGTATCTTCTTTATGTATACGATATATTTTCAAAATATGCACTTATTTGTTTAATATATAAGTATATAACAAATTAAGAAAGAATTTATGTTTAATTATAGCAAAATAAATCTTACCCAAGTAATTAGTTATAATATTTTTCTTTTTTAAATGACCTCCTCCTTCAACCAGACTGAAGATAGGTACAGAATTTCCCCTCTGGATCCCAAATTATTCTTTATATGTGTACATAACTACTAGGAAATAATAAGTTTAAAATCCCAATTGTTTAGATTAAGTTTTTTGGATTTGTGACGGGCGTAAACGGGTGAACGTTATTATTATCGTGGTTATTTATATCTTTCCTAATAATAGTCCGTAAATGTGTTCCCGAAAATTTTTAACCGAATCGTACTGAAGCCTAGACAGTAGTCGTGGGCTTGAGATGCGGTAGACGTATTAGATTGTCTATACGATTATCATGTGTTTTATCGGTACGTTATATAAACTGATAAATATGAAACTGCAAATATTATATTCTGTCGTTAGGATTATATTTTCTATCTAATAATAACATATTCGAACGTTTTCCTTTTACGAATCTGTAGCCGAACGTCTGCAATACTTCGAAAAGAATTTGTTTTCCTTCGTATCGAGTCATCGGTATTTTTACAGCTTGTAAATTTTATAGTCGATATTCTTTTACTGGACTGTCAACACATAGTGTAACGTACAACTTTCGACAAATTCTACGCTCAGTTTACTGATAGTGAAAAAAAGTATGGCTTCTTCCGACAAGACGGAACGACTTGTCACACATCTAAAGATTCATTAGCAATCGTCCTTGCAACCTTTAAAGAAAAATGAACTATCCGCAAAGGACGCTGGCCTCCGCGTTCCCGGATTAGTCTAGCGGCGATTTTTCATTCGGGGCTATTTGATGGAAGAATTTACGAATCCCCACACTGTCGATAAATTAAAGGCGAACATTCGATAACAAATTGACGGCATCGACAAAAACGTTTGCGACTGCTGACACTCAATGGATCACTCGAGCGCAAAGTGCATCGCTGCACAGGACGCTCGCTTCGAACATCTTTTGTAAAATATGGTAAATTTTGGTAATGCAGATACAGAATTTAATTTACGTTTTTATTTCGTTTATAAAATGTTACACGTCACGACTGCATTTAGTCTGTAGCGGCTCGGTTTTAATTTGCTCACCCGGTAAATACTTGTATAATATATAAATAATTTGATATATATCTTCTTTTTTTTATATTAAAATCTACGCAAATTATATAGAGAATTCAACATTCAGTTTTTCAGTCAAAAAGTAGTTTTGGTTATCATCGTAATAATTATGGGTAAATTAAGATTTATTGCGTTTTATTAGAAACATAGATTTTCATGTTATCACAATCGTTAAGCTTAACGATATTCTAAAATTTGGGCATGAAAGTGAATTTGATTAAAACAAGGTTTGTTTCTGAAAGAAAAAAGTAAAAAAAATAAATATATAAAGGTTAGAAGTATTTCAAGTAAAACATATTTTTAACAGATTTTGTTGAACGGTCGGTCTGACTCTTCTAGAGGAAATGTTTTTTTAAAAATATATTTCTTGATGAAGTATTATAAAATATGATTTCCAGAAGAAAGAATTAAACAGAATAAAGCCCGGTTTAAACGATTCGACCTTAGTACCGCTACTAATTCTAGTGGTGATCACTATTATAATAATTATTTGCTTAGATGCTGAATAATAGCGACTAGTCTCTTGTAGTCAAAAGTTTTATGTTATTGTTAACTAGTACGTTGAAATGTGACTTGTTTAGAAAGTAGCAGGGTAGTTTTGAGAAGGCTATTGAGAATAAGGGTGCGGGAAATATGTGAAGTAGAATTGAGAATCTTAAGTAGAAAAAAAACTGTCATGATAATGGAAGGGATTGCTTTTTAATATGTAACTAACATCTTTATTATATGTGTTTATGTGTGTGTATCTCTCTCTCCCTGTGTGTGGGTGTGTGTGTGTGTGTGTGTGTGTGTGTGTGTGTGTGTGTGTGTGTGTGTGTGTGTGTGTGTGTGTGTGTGTGTGTGTGTGTGTGTGTGTGTGTGTGTGTGTGTGTGTTAGGAGAACAAAAATAATTTGCATTTCTCTGAAAACCCAAAGTAGATACAAGACATCGACTACGCTGTTATAGAAAAACGGTTATATTTTCTTGGGCTTGATAATGCAGACGAGGGTAACAAGATGTGCAAACAAACTCAATAAATTCTTATCCATAAGCGGAACAACATCCGTTCACAGTTAAAGAAAAAAGCCGGTAGGACAAGATTATTGAAGCCATAAAATACTGGGACCCTCGTTGCTGTATTAGGGCTTTGAAGAACGCGTGCTGATGAGGTGTAATGAGAATAGGATACGGGATTCTGAAATGCTATACCTTCGAGCTATTAAAGATGTTACACATGCTGATCGCTTCAGAAATGAGAATACCAGGTAGAAACTGAATATAAAATTCATAAAAACTAAGGTATATATCGATAGAAATAAACGGTAAAATCATCAAGACTGAATCTGCGACAATAGGATATCGATAGACATCGACAATTTCGATCGTCAGAAAAGATCTTGCCACCTAATCCTTGTTAGGCGATGATGATGTTTTGTAATTTCATATTTCTTTTGTAATATATCTGTGTAGGATGAATTCGTTTTCACGAACGAAAAAAGGGAAATTCCAAGATGGTGGACTGCGACACTAGCGTTCCTTGTGGTGTCAGGGGGTACTATAAACTCAGTATGCCCACTTAGCCAATAGTTTAGAGCATTTTTGGGGGTCGAGATGCGATTTTTCAAACTTTTTTTGCAGGTATTGTTATTTTTTAGTTGTTGACAAATATGCCTACGAAACATACGACCTTACCATAATTAGTCGAAATCTCAAGATACTGTGATACGGTGATATCAGCTCTATAGCCTTACCCCCTTGACCTTTGAAGTTGAAAATTTAATAGCATCAATACCCCATATATAGAAGTAATCTGATCGAATTTGGTCAAAATCGATCTAGTAGTTCTGGAGATATAAGGTGATTCACAGATCAACATTGAACACACATACGTACATACGAACATTAACATCCGGAAAAATTCCATCCGGTTTTTCGGGTTCCTTAGGTGTCAAAACGTTAAGATCCGGTGAAAAGTGCATATGCCCAATCTGGACCGATTACAATACTATCTCTTCTAGAGCTGTAACTCTGCTATAGCGCTACGTAGACGGGAAAGTAAAAGTCAAGAAATGCAAATTAAAGATATTAAATATAACTATAAAGAATATTTTTCGTAATTTAATCTACGGTTTTTCTCCTAGAAATATGTATATAACCTGAGAAATGCCGGGTAAACAAGTAGCATATATTAATTTTTTCCTAAATAGCTGACAAAAAAAAAAACAGAAATGGATACCTATATCAAGTCGGTTGTATTATAAAGCTAGCGAATACAATAAGAAAAAGATGATTAGCATTTATCCTCTACAAGGATACTATAAATTATAATTTATTTATTTAAGCTGCTAGTTTTTTCTGAACCCTTAGTTAATTATTATATTTTTTGTTATTTTATAAGAAAAGAATTGCTTCGTTTGTAAACGGTCAGAGGTGTGATTAAAGATGTGCTGAAGGGTGGTGTTGACGAACAACAGACCGAACAAAAGTGACAGATATCATAAATATTGTAGTGACAATGTTTGTGTCATTACAACAAAGGATACACAATAATAAACAAAGATATTCTCTTATATAATACATTTTACTCCCTCTATTTTTTTCTTTCTTTTTACACTTTTAATCTTTTTTCTTTCTTTCTTTCTCGAAATCACTTTTCCTTAAAAAAATAAATAATAATAAATAGATAAATAAGAAAAAATAAAATAATAAAGGAAACTTTTTCAAGATTAAAGAGAAAACGGTTGAATAAAAAATGTATTGTACGTCGGGTTTACATTATTAACCGATGTCAATGTAAAGAACAAAGATAATTCTCCGATTACGGTCGTTAATCGTGCCGTTGGTCTCAACAATTAATGCACGAGATGATGATAGCACCGAACGAAACGACAATATTTTTGATTAACCCGTGTTACGTCATAAATATAAACGTTTTACGTCGTTTAGATTTTCAGTCGGATACTTCCACGTGTTTCCCCTGCTGAATTTGAAACTGTGTAAATAATGCATTCTTTTGCTCCAGAAAGAGGTACATTAATCTGTCGTATTATACTATTTTTCCCGGTCATTCTTAAGTCTGTGATGCATGTAAAGCGCTCGATTTTCAAGTGATACTAATCAGTCTATTTCTCCAAAAGTAATGAAGTTCACTGTACGACCATTCCGTGCGATGAACAGAATGAAGGTGTCATTTGTACGGCTAAACATCACGGATTCTCGGTGAGTTTAGAATGCTAATATGTGGCCGTATGCTCAGTTCAGTGAAAAATCAACGGGAATCAGCTTGGAATGAGATGGTCGATATTTTTAGCGATTTGAAACGACTTATGACTCATGTCAGTCTCCTACCGTCATTACGTGTATGACGTTTAGCATACGTTCAATACTTCCGTACGAGGAATTTCGTTCGGTTCAAGATTATTTCGGTCGAGCTGCAATCTTCCAGATCTTATGCGGTTTCGTCAGTATCAGGAGGAGTAGCGATTGGTTGCAACACATATTTTAGCCGGTAAAAATAAAATTTCTTAATGATAATGTACTGCTCTTATTCTGCATAAAGGTATTCTGATCTATTGAGTGATTATCAGCGAATCGGTTGCCCGTCAGAGACCTGTAAGAGGTGGAGGTCTATCGAAAATCTACCGTATCGGGTGGTATCGATCGCCTATCTTTGCGATGTAGATCATTCCTCACGTACTACAGATTATTTTCCCTTATCCTCGATCCTATCTCTCCTGAGGTATTCTATATGTTTTGGTCGAACACCCGGTGGATCTGTATTAAAAATAGATCGTTTCAACTACACATTACTTGATTTATTTTATACTCGACATTTATGCGGTAAGATGGGAGGACACGTCTGTTGGTGGAATCGTGTACTGCCTGTTTTCTATCCGATGGCAATATAAAAAGCCCGACCTGGGATTAATATGTTTATCGGGTAAATCAGGTTTCCTTATTTTATTTTAATACATACATCGTTTGATTAATCATACAGAATTAAAGTTAGATTAACTAAATTCTGCTGTAAAATATTATTTTTTTGGATTTATAAAAAACGTTTAGTAGCTGTCGAAAAGTAGGTAATATGATATCGTGAAAGTTTATTGAGTAGGTTAATTTTATTAATGAAGGATCATTTAGCTACGGACTGCTTGTTGAGAAAAGAAGTGTTATCGATTACAGTGCACATAGAATCTTCGAAGTCCAAGTTTATTTATTATGCAATAATATCGTCTGGGGCTTTAAACGCTATAGTAGGGTCTTTCCTAGTACAGTGATTTTAAATGAACTTTCCCCTTTATTTTCGAAAGTAATAAAAGTGAGCTTCTGAATTTAAACTTGTTCGTACATCCGTTCAAAATGATGATCGCTCGGAGCACCCAAAATTCGGTACGACTGACGAAATCGTTACAAAAATTCACACTTCCTTATAAAATGATCGCCGACTGACGATATCGAGCTGCTGACAGTTTTAGGTAAGGAATTCCTTTCCGCTCTATAGTTGCCTCGTTTGTTACCAGTTGACCAAAAACACATTGGACTGAACATTTTTAAGGGTATTTAGTCTTATTTAAACGCGATTCCGCAGAATCTTTTTTCGATGTTTTATAACAGTAGATTAAAATTAAATTCACCATTACTCACCAGAAACCAAACAGCAGTCCGAACAGCGAGTAGATGAAAGGGAGACAAAAAAAAACGAAACGGTTTCATCTACAAAAGTCATGATTACATTTTTTTGGGATTCTCGTGGCATAGTGCTCACGGAAAAAGGCAAGCCATCACTGGGGGTTATTACGCTGTACCGACTGAAGTGTAATATTCAAGTCCACTGGACCAATTGAGGGGGTGCTATTCAGGGTAAACGGGGTAAACGTCCACATCTGGCCAAAAAGATAATGCTCTTATGCCACGCTAATGCGCTTCACGCACCTTTCTGGTTGTTGCTGCAAAACATCATGACCTACGCTTTAAAGTGCTTTTACATTAGCCGCATTCGCCGGATTTGGCTCCAATCAATTACTTCTTCTCAAATCTGAACAGATAGTTCTCTGGACAAACACAAACAGCCACTTCAAATGATGAGTTGGAGAAATCGCATTATACTTATGGTATTAAAAAGTTGAAAAGGCGTTCTTCAGAATATCGAATTACTACTAGGTGACTATTTAAAAAATTAAAAAATTTGGAAAACCTTGTATTCTTTATCAGACAGAACTTTTCAAAAGAAAACCGGTAACAGTAACATTACAAATGAGGATAATTGAAGTTATATTTAAAATATTTAACTTCATTTGAGATTCTATACACAAAAAAACAGATTACTATAGATTAAAATAGTTTTAAACTCGATAAATTTACCGATAAATTTGAAAAATTACAGCAGAATGGACCAGATTTAATCTACTATGAATAAGGTAAGAATAATTTTCGTTCTATAAAGTTTATAAAAACCGATTACCTTTTTTGGATAATTTTCTATTTTTGGACCACTGTCACCTGACTGCTAAAACACTAGCGAGGAAGACAATTAGAATACAGTAAAAGCAATTTAAATTTTTAAATAATTGTTATTGTTTAATTAAATTAAAAAAAAATTTAATTACATTTCTTATTTTGTCACAAAGTTGAATAACTTTCAAAAAACTTGATTATTTTCATTTCTGATTAAAATAATGAATAATCATATTTTTAGTACATTGAGGTAGTTTTAAAAATTTATTGAAAAAGAAACAGATCATTTGTCGATCCAAATCGTTATGCGTTTTATAAACACTGATCAATGCAATGGCAAATTCATCATTGTGTTGGTCAAAATAATTAAATATATCAAAGAATAGAAAATTTCATTCATTTTATAGTAAATTTAACAAACCGAATCGCAAAAGATATTTAGTTCATAAGTGAAAATTAAAATAGAAAATGCAAAAGTATTGCCGTTCGTGATTGTGCAAGATTTACCCGGTGTTAAAAATAATTTTACTGTTAACATTACAAATAGAGTAAGTACTGTTTTCAGGAACATCGGGTATCATTGATCGATTACTGTAAAGAATGAACTTCCACTATACCTCCTTAGGTTTTTTGTACTTTACGATTTTTTTAAAATAAGTTTTCCGAGTGGAAAAGGATAAAAAATAAGTTTGAAGTAAACCAACATTGGATTAAGTGCAGTGCGTTGGGAAAGTTGCTGTACACTGGAATTATGGAAGTGTGAATTATAACGAAACGTTTTTAATTATTACTTTGTATTTTTATTTCATTATTTTATAGAAACGAATATTACAATAACCGGAATGGTTTATAAAAGGTGTTGAAAATGATCTCCTCCAACATCATTACAATACTGCACACGTTTCAATTTGCTTTCACACTTTAACCAGCTGATGTACGGGAATTTCTCGTACGTATGCCGTTATTGCGGCTTGGCAATGGTCGCATGGTCTGTTGCGGTACTCTGCCTCCCATACAAAGTAACCTGGTGGAGTCACATCGGGCGATCGTGCAGGCCACAAACCCTTCGAAATGATTTGTTGAAAGACATTTCGTAAAAAAGTTATTGACCTGTTTGCTCTGTGCGCTGTGCCGTTGTTGGAACCAAGCGTGATTGATTTCCACTTATGTTAGCTGACTAATGAATTTTGTTAAACCATAACGATCACTATTAACTGAATTTTCAAAAAAGATTGGACCCACAATGCGCTTTCTACTCACACCGACCCAGACTCCAATTTTCGCTTCGTGTAAAGATTGTTCGTTTAATTCACGGTGGTTAGTTGTCGACCACAGTCGTGTATTTTGTGAATTAATATAACTTCCGAGATAAAACAACGCTTTATCTATAAAAAAAACGTAATGTCGAGGGTACCTACAGAATTTTGGTCAATAAAACCTTTAAACCATTGACAATAATTTAGTTTTTTACCATGATCTGTAGGTTTCAGTTCTTGAACACACACATTACTTTGTAGGGGAAAAGTTTCAGTTTTTTTCTTCAGCTTTATGTGCGGTTGCAATTCCGATATCTTGTTGCTGTGCTAACTTATGTACGCGTTGACTTTGATGGACTTTCGGCCATAGCATCAGAAATATCAATCAGCTTTTATTCATTTAGTTTAGGTGGTCTTCTACTTCGATCAGCATCTTCAACAGACCCTATTGCCCGAAATTTTTCGATAAGAGTTCAAACTGCGTTGCGGTGAGGTACAAGAGTATTTGGAAACCTTTCAGAAAACTTGTGCTTCACTAAATCAGTATAGTTGTCACCTTCTCGAAAGATGTGTTCGACGAGAAAAATGCGTTTTTCTACCAAAAGAACCATTACGTTTCTCGCAACTGTTGATTCTGTTAAACGAAACAAAACGAAGCACGTACAATCACAACTCAACAACTGACGTCTTGGTTTATTACTAAGCAGCGCCCAACGAACCCACGAGGCATCAAACTTAACGCCGAAAGGACAGAATGCATTACATAATTCTAAAGCATACTGCACAATGACTTTTCTGAACGATCTGTATTTAATAGTGTACTGAAAAGTCATGAAGCCGTTCATCGGTAAGAGAACGGTCTTAAGAGACAACGGTTACGTTGAACACGAAGGAAGATGAGTGAAGAGTCTAATGCGTAGCCTTAGTTTCTAATGTCATAAGTAGGAAAATAGAGGGGAGAATGCAGTACTACCAGCAGTGGCTTATAAACAGAAACTTTCACTCCATCTCATCTCTCTTAAACCTGTGCATAAATATTATTTAAATATTAGCGGGTCTGAACACTGCAGGACCATCTATCAGCTATTTACGAAGCCACTCCAGTTGTATTTTTGATTCAACAGTCGTTTGCCTGCCGGTGAATGCAGATCGCAATGTCCGCGATAATCGTTTCTCCAGCGAGTTGTGAAGTGCTCGCTATGATTTAATTTTCATGTGCAAAAGGATCTTCAGCTGCTGAAATTCATCGGGAGTTGTGACTAGTGTATGGACCTACAGTAATGAGTGAAGGAAAGGTTAGAAAAAGGTTAAAAAGATGACCGTTCATCATAGATAGCCGGTATGAAACCAAATTTTAAATATTCTTCTAAATACTGAATAAATATTAGACTGAAAAATTAGTTTGCGACTTAAAGAAATAAATGTGAGAAAAATGAAATGCGCTTTGATGTTTACAAATTATTTATAATACAAGTACATACATTTACGTATCGAAGTCCTTCAATAATAAATCTACGTACACTGAATACGTTTTTACTTCCTTCTGAGATCGACAGACTTATCTTAATTAGAATATATACAGTGGTCAGCTGGTGACAATGAAGAAGTAAAGAGTAAAAGTAACCTAAACCTTTATTTTCCTCTCACCACTCTTTACTGTTAGCTAGCTTTCCTCCTCTTAGTTGTCGCCGGCTGACTCCGTGAAAATTCTGATTTAATTTTAAAAATGAATACGTCAAAATATACATTTGTATTCTATAACTGAGCATCTAAAATTGTAAGAAATGCAAAATATTCACTGTTAATAACTCATTCTTCAACTCTCCACCCACCCAACCTCCAACGGCGTATGGCCTATCTTGGAAACCACGGATATAGGGAATGTAAATTTTAAAGGGGTTTATGTTATATTAATAAAAATAATTTACATGTATACAAGTAAATTTAATAGCATCTATCTAGCAGTAGAATTTCTTTATTAGTAGTAATCGTAATTGTTTTATTTTATTAAATCCGAGAAAAAATAAAATTTTATTTACAATACAACCATGTAATAGTGATGCAATACTTTAGTCTTTGACCGATATGATGTCGACATAAAAAAAAATTTATCCGAGCGTGTGAACAAAATAATATACCCGTTTTTTTTAACTTAATTATTCCGGTCAGCTGTCGTTTGACTGGTGTGATGCTATTCTCCCGTCACATTCTGTTCTTTGCTAATCTTTTACCCACGATGCATTTACGATATTTACGATCTAAGTTAACTGTTTTATAAATTATACGATTAAATCCTTCACATAAATTTCTGTCTTTTCCTACAGATTTTACCTCCTACATGGCATTCTATTACAGAACTGAATAAATCTGGATGTCTTAGTACATATTACTCTCTTCACTAGATTCAGTCATTCGCTTCAAAGTTCAATGCTGGTCTTATTTCATCTTTATATAAATTTTCTATTAAACTACGTAATTCCATTTCATTACTAAAGTATTTATTCCAAAATAATGTAGAAAGATGTTAACTGGTATTATATAGCCGACACTTAAACAAAATATTAAAACCTTGAGTTTAATTCGATCAACTTCGCTTTCTCAGTACATCACAATTTTCTCTTACACTTCACAGATATTTTTTTATAATAAATATTATCATAACAGCCCACGAAGATAGATATGAAATAACACTTAGGTAAAATATTACAAAGGAAAGGTAATCATTTTAGGTATCGATGAAGAACTGAATTTTTACTACACAAAAGATTTTGTTATTTATGGCCGGATTATGATTATAAAAATAATAATAGTAATTATTATTATTATTAGTACAAATAAGGGAAAAATTTGCTGATTAATTTAAAAGAGAATAGTCTAGATTTAAATCGAAAAAATAATGTAGTAGAATGCTTTTGAAATTTGAAAAAAAATATTTCAAATTATATTATAAGAAATGAGGCAGATTAATAGGTTGTCCTGACATGAAGATGCTGAAATCTCCCACACATTTTCCGCATCGACTAAGTTTTAATTAAAGCAGATAACTGCGCGTTAACAATGTATTCAGAAAACGAAATGAGAATTTATTTGTAATCCCAGTGGAATAATTGTTATAAATTACAGTATACTATAAAAACAAAAAAAATTAATGTTTATCAGTTAAAACTTTGAGGTATAACAAGTAGATTAAGACCCTTTCATGATGGCATTGTTCACTCACTATTAAAAATTAATTCTGTTATTTAAAGTAATTATAATGCCTATAATCCTTATTTAAAACAAATAATGCAGAGTATGAAAGAATTTCTGTCGTATTAAAAATAAATTATTAAAAAGTATATTTAATAATATATAAAAGTATAATACCGGCACAATAATAATTATCCGAATATCTCGTTTGTCGACATATGCGAATTTCGTATCGTTACGAGGACCTCGCATCTCAGACCGAGCCTTCTATCTAAGCTAATTTCCTTCGATATCTAAAAAAAGATTTTCATATAATTCGTGTAAGTACCGCCGGATTAAATCATAAAAAGCCTTATCAACCAAATACTAATTCAAAGTTTTCGGACGACGGTAACGACAAGCCTATGATATTTTTTTTACAATAAAACACTAAGATTTTCTCTAAATTTAATTCACTGGCTTCTTGAAATTAGCAATCGTAGATCGAGCTGAACCGAATTAAATACAAATCGATTGAAAAAAAGAAATAAAATTTTAATGAGAAAAAATGTTACCGGTTTCAGCAAAAGTAAATGTTAAGAAAATAATAAAAACAAACGAAAAAGATTAATATTTCACTACAATTAAGAAACCTTTATAGATGACTGCACACAAGTAAAGAATTATTAGCCTGTTTTTGTTGGTATCAAAAAGAAAGAACTACCAAAATGCTGCCGTAAATATCATTCGTTTATTCTTACGTAGTTACGCAGAAATTATTTTTATCATAGTATTTGTAAAATATTAGATTGTAAAAAATATTTTACGGTATTTCTAGTCTGTATCCGTTTTCCGATGCAGTTTAATGGATTAGATAAAAGAAAATCTTGTCCGATTATAGCAACGGGTTGAATAATTTTACATTTTAATAATACTCGTACTATATTATAAGTTACATATCTCCAGGGGTTTATAGTAGAAATAATCAGAAAAGAATTAAGTTTTATTTTGCAGTATAAGCTAGTCTATTTATAATATTTTCGTTATAAACATTTTTCATTTAAGGAGTATAGACAGTGAACTTTCACAAGGCTATATTTTACGACTTTCAAGGTAAATCATAGGCAAAATATTTATTTACTCTCTTATTGCCGGTGACGAATATAAAACACTTTAGATAAAATAGATAAGGATTAAAATTAATCTCTCTAAGAGTAATGATGTTTATTAAACATCCGGTACATTTGCTGAACCAAAAGAATACGTTAGTAATAAGACTCAATATCACCTGTGTTCGGTGGATTGTACTCCGATGCGTAGCAGTATATTCGGCTCGGTAAAAATTATAATCGGGAAATAATCAATCGCTCAGTTTCCCTAGCACGCTCGATGCGAAATGGGTGTTGTATCATTTGAGTTTCATGACTAGGTCGTCTTCAATTGTAATCATGACAGCTAGTTTTTAAATGCGTTTAACGATTAAGAAGGCATTTTTTTCTAATCTTTAAGTAAATTTCTTGATTTTATAAGAAAGTTACTACTGGAGAATTTATTGCCTTTTTTAGAGTTTTTTAAAAATTATTACTCGGGATGCAGTCCAATGTAAAATTAATTCAAATATTAAATAAAGATTACGAAACATATTATTAAACCTTAAGAAATAAGCTCGACAGTTTTAAGAAATAATTTTAAAAGATCCGGGTTTGCTCGATAAGCATCTCAACTCTACCTTAACTTTTTTGTACGGACACAGGGGTGAAATCTCTGGGGAATCTAGGGCCAGGAAACCCCTTGGTTTTTGCAAGGATTTAGAAGATATCAAGCCAAAAACTAAGACAACACTCCCATAAAAATCGAATCGAGTATAAGGGAAAGAAATATATTTTGAAAAACATTCTACCGTCAAACGACTGCAAAACTAGGCAAACAAACAGTTCCAGATTAATGCTTCAACGCTCCTCCAAATAATCGGTACCCGACCCATCCTTATTTCCTCGATAGATGGGATATCTTTACACGGAACAGAATCAGCATTAATAGAAGAGATTTCATTTAGCGGCTTAGATGTATGGTTCAAAATATCCTTTTTACTACGAAAGAATTTATTAAGGAAAACTATCACCCACTTCCATTATTGTGTGACGGATCCGATACAATCCTAGTAGGGATTTGGGTAATCTATAAATCCCTGTTAGAAAATCAAAATTCTTATTAAGTATCTCTTTATAAATCTTGCTTAAACATTAACACCATAAACTTTTGAAACACCATCAACGTTAAACAAAGAGAAACGCTTCTCTTTTGACGGTAAGATTGTACTATTTTGTCTATTTTCTCATTTACTGTGCCTTTTAAGTATGAATGGGAGGTTTTATAATTGGATAATTCGTAAGAATTAAATTTGAATACACAGAAATTTGATAGATAGTTATTTTTTTGTAAAAAAAACTGTTTCAAATCGGATACATTTGTTACTCTATAACAATTTATTTTGATTTTAATTTAATTTTCCTACTTTAGTGCATAAGTTTTGAAAATTTAATTTTCATCTATTTATATCCCACTTAATCGATTCAGATTTCGATCGAATGGTTTTATTATTAATAATTAATCCTTAATTTCAAAAATAATAATGTTAATTGTTCCAAGGACATAAAATTTCGATTGTACTACAAAATATATTTTTTTATAATTCAAAATGAGTTTTAAGCGTAAATATTAATTTTTAATCGTGTATACCATCTGAATTATCAAAAAAGAGATTAGTTTAGTTAATTTTAATT
Organism: Lycorma delicatula; assembly: GCF_047948215.1. Classification (NCBI taxonomy): domain Eukaryota; kingdom Metazoa; phylum Arthropoda; class Insecta; order Hemiptera; family Fulgoridae; genus Lycorma; species Lycorma delicatula. The sequence continues at coordinate 163,800,683 of NC_134458.1, read as the reverse complement.
TTTCCGATTATCCGAGGAATCGTGTATTCAGATCATTTCCGATGCAAATAGTTATAATCCGGAGCAGCAGAGGTTAAGTTAATGTCAGGAATGCACACGTGAAATAAGGAAAGTAAATTCATAAGAATAGCAAAGAAATATTTCCTGCAATTCTTTGTTTCATACATACAGGCCGCATTCATTCGCATTGAAACACACATAAACATATACGCACACGTATACAAAAGCACGCAACCGCATTACGTTGACAAGGCATCAAATAACATGCATCGCTCACATCTTTTTACATCGCTATAAGTATAGAATTAGACAAAGGCTAATAAGCCTTGCATATAGTTCAGCTCCTTTTATTATTCGCCCTATTGTTTCTTAGAAAACCCCCCGCTAAGCGGCATCACAAAGCATAAAACAGCTGCATACTGCACACTTTAGCTTTCTATTTCACCCCCCGCGTTTCGTTCTTTCTACTACACACAGTCACTCTCAGAGAAGTAGATGATATTCATTACGATCTACGACTCTTATAATCTGAAAAGCATACCGTACACACACCGACCCCATGTTAATTAACTACCCTGGTACGTATTTTTCTAGTTAGCTTTTCAATTTCAAAGTATTTTTGAAATATTAAAAAAAAAAAATGAAAATTAAGCAAAACTTTTCACTTTTTAATGAAACAAAACATATTAAATAGCAAATAATTAATTATTGCATTTCTTTCCGCCTAGGTTCTACTAACATACATCTGATACTTCGCATTTAGTTTAATTTTTTGTGCAAACCGGATCTAACATAACATACACGCACCTTTAAATAAATCCTGTCCTTATTGGAAATTCTATTTTGTATGTAATTTATTGTGTATTATTATTGACTATTACTATTGTTTATTGTTTATTACTATTATTATTATTATTTGTTATTTATTTCCGTTTATTATTATTATTATTGATTTGCCTTATTCTCTATATTCTTAAATTATAAATTGTATTTATATAAACATTTGTATTTGTTAGTCTCTCAATATCCTGATAGAGCCGCGAACAAGAGACAATATTGAAAGACAAGTTGTTGAAAAACTGCAAGTTGAAAATTCTCAAGCCCCAGTATCATCGTGATATATATACTATATTAAATAAAAAAATTACTTAGATGTCAATAATATATTGACGGAAAATATTTTGTGCTGCAATAGCTGCTCTTGTTATAACGGGAGAAAAATGGCTGCTTAAATCGCTGGGCTAGAGTATATTAATACAGCTGTTAGAAGGAAATCATAAATCTTTAAAAATTAGGTGAAAAATTATGCTTTATGATCGGCACGAATAATAAATATCCTGCTATATTAATCGGAATGAAAACGATACTTCGTCTTGAAGATAGAATATCGTAAGTAAATAATTCAAATTACATAATAGGGTAAAGGTTTAGAACGAAGAAGAAAAGGATTGAAATAAAATGATGATGATGAAACATTTAATATTAATTAAAGTTAATTTATAAAGCGGTGGTGGGGGAGGTAAAAATGGTAATTTATTTAACTGAAGTTTTATAATAAGATTTCGAGTTGAAATTGAAGCGAGGGTTCTGTATATTAGTTAAGAACAAAATTTAAAGCGATAAGATCTGCGAATCATTCATTTTATAAATTGCGTTACTTTATTCCACATTGTGGCTTCTGGAAAACAGGAGGGTAAAAACGAAGAGAATGAATGGATTCTATTAATGTAATAGTTTTAAAGGCTGAAAATCTTTTTTCTTTTTATTTTATTTATATTTACGAACGAGTGAGGGAGTGTGTTTGTGAGTGTGTGTGTGTGTGTGTGTGTGTGTGTGTGTGTGTGTGTGTGTGTGTGTGTGTGTGTGTGTGTAGTATTTATTATAATTAATATATGACTTACATTTCAAGTTACTTTTTTAATTTAATTTAATTTAGTTACTAATTTATTTTTTTATTACAAAAAAGATCTATTAAAAAACTATTTTATTCGATTAAAGAACTTTACCTTAATCGTGTTACGTTGGGGAAAAACAGATAAACTGTCAATTTAGATTTCGTTTAGTTGAATGCACACTGTATGGTTAATTAAGTAAATAACATACGCTGCACCGTTTTGCGCTTGTTGGTTGTTGCATTAAACTCTGTAATTGGACTCCGCTAGGTATTTTCTTTTTTCTTTTTTGTTTTTTTTGTTTTATTATTTTATAAATTATACCATACTATACCGTGCTATCTTCTTCTTATATTATATAGCCGACATTGTGCAATAAATTTTAATAGGGCCCCGTCATAAACGTTTAACAACTTTTATAATGCTGCAGACCACCCTGTCCGGTGAGTTTATAGAAGTTTTTTTTTTTTATTTCTTTTAAATTCTTAAATTGCTATGTTCAAAATGATAAGGATCTATCGATTTGTGTGCCTTTTTTATTTATTTATTAATAAATTAATAACAAATTCAGTAGAAGTTGAATAATTTAGTTAATCTGTTTGAAAAAATATCCGTATTATTTCAGTTTTTTAGCCTATTTCTGTTT